>NC_091500.1:29704004-31052863 GCF_947461875.1 Haliaeetus albicilla | reverse complement strand
CTAACCCTAACCCTAACCCTAACCCTAACCCTAACCCTAACCCTAACCCTAACCCTAACCCTAACCCTAACCCTAACCCTAACCCTAACCCTAACCCTAACCCTAACCCTAACCCTAACCCTAACCCTAACCCTACCCTAACCCTAACCCTAACCCTAACCCTAACCCTAACCCTAACCCTAACCCTAACCCTAACCCTAACCCTAACCCTAACCCTAACCCTAACCCTAACCCTAACCCTAACCCTAACCCTAACCTAACCCTAACCCTAACCCTAACCCTAACCCTAACCCTAACCCTAACCCTAACCCTAACCCTAACCCTAACCCTAACCCTAACCCTAACCCTAACCCTAACCCTAACCCTAACCCTAACCCTAACCCTAACCCTAACCCTAACCCTAACCCTAACCCTAACCCTAACCCTAACCCTAACCCTAACCCTAACCCTAACCCTAACCCTAACCCTAACCCTAACCCTAACCCTAACCCTAACCCTAACCCTAACCCTAACCCTAACCCTAACCCTAACCCTAACCCTAACCCTAACCCTAACCCTAACCCTAACCCTAACCCTAACCCTAACCCTAACCCTAACCCTAACCCTAACCCTAACCCTAACCCTAACCCTAACCCTAACCCTAACCCTAACCCTAACCCTAACCTAACCCTAACCCTAACCCTAACCCTAACCCTAACCCTAACCCTAACCCTAACCCTAACCCTAACCCTAACCCTAACCCTAACCCTAACCCTAACCCTAACCCTAACCCTAACCCTAACCCTAACCCTAACCCTAACCCTAACCCTAACCCTAACCCTAACCCTAACCCTAACCCTAACCCTAACCCTAACCCTAACCCTAACCCTAACCCTAACCCTAACCCTAACCCTAACCCTAACCCTAACCCTAACCCTAACCCTAACCCTAACCCTAACCCTAACCCTAACCCTAACCCTAACCCTAACCCTAACCCTAACCCTAACCCTAACCCTAACCCTAACCCTAACCCTAACCCTAACCCTAACCCTAACCCTAACCCTAACCCTAACCCTAACCCTAACCCTAACCCTAACCCTAACCCTAACCCTAACCCTAACCCTAACCCTAACCCTAACCCTAACCCTAACCCTAACCCTAACCCTAACCCTAACCCTAACCCTAACCCTAACCCTAACCCTAACCCTAACCCTAACCCTAACCCTAACCCTAACCCTAACCCTAACCCTAACCCTAACCCTAACCCTAACCCTAACCCTAACCCTAACCCTAACCCTAACCCTAACCCTAACCCTAACCCTAACCCTAACCCTAACCCTAACCCTAACCCTAACCCTAACCCTAACCCTAACCCTAACCCTAACCCTAACCCTAACCCTAACCCTAACCCTAACCCTAACCCTAACCCTAACCCTAACCCTAACCCTAACCCTAACCCTAACCCTAACCCTAACCCTAACCCTAACCCTAACCCTAACCCTAACCCTAACCCTAACCCTAACCCTAACCCTAACCCTAACCCTAACCCTAACCCTAACCCTAACCCTAACCCTAACCCTAACCCTAACCCTAACCCTAACCCTAACCCTAACCCTAACCCTAACCCTAACCCTAACCCTAACCCTAACCCTAACCCTAACCCTAACCCTAACCCTAACCCTAACCCTAACCCTAACCCTAACCCTAACCCTAACCCTAACCCTAACCCTAACCCTAACCCTAACCCTAACCCTAACCCTAACCCTAACCCTAACCCTAACCCTAACCCTAACCCTAACCCTAACCCTAACCCTAACCCTAACCCTAACCCTAACCCTAACCCTAACCCTAACCCTAACCCTAACCCTAACCCTAACCCTAACCCTAACCCTAACCCTAACCCTAACCCTAACCCTAACCCTAACCCTAACCCTAACCCTAACCCTAACCCTAACCCTAACCCTAACCCTAACCCTAACCCTAACCCTAACCCTAACCCTAACCCTAACCCTAACCCTAACCCTAACCCTAACCCTAACCCTAACCCTAACCCTAACCCTAACCCTAACCCTAACCCTAACCCTAACCCTAACCCTAACCCTAACCCTAACCCTAACCCTAACCCTAACCCTAACCCTAACCCTAACCCTAACCCTAACCCTAACCCTAACCCTAACCCTAACCCTAACCCTAACCCTAACCCTAACCCTAACCCTAACCCTAACCCTAACCCTAACCCTAACCCTAACCCTAACCCTAACCCTAACCCTAACCCTAACCCTAACCCTAACCCTAACCCTAACCCTAACCCTAACCCTAACCCTAACCCTAACCCTAACCCTAACCCTAACCCTAACCCTAACCCTAACCCTAACCCTAACCCTAACCCTAACCCTAACCCTAACCCTAACCCTAACCCTAACCCTAACCCTAACCCTAACCCTAACCCTAACCCTAACCCTAACCCTAACCCTAACCCTAACCCTAACCCTAACCCTAACCCTAACCCTAACCCTAACCCTAACCCTAACCCTAACCCTAACCCTAACCCTAACCCTAACCCTAACCCTAACCCTAACCCTAACCCTAACCCTAACCCTAACCCTAACCCTAACCCTAACCCTAACCCTAACCCTAACCCTAACCCTAACCCTAACCCTAACCCTAACCCTAACCCTAACCCTAACCCTAACCCTAACCCTAACCCTAACCCTAACCCTAACCCTAACCCTAACCCTAACCCTAACCCTAACCCTAACCCTAACCCTAACCCTAACCCTAACCCTAACCCTAACCCTAACCCTAACCCTAACCCTAACCCTAACCCTAACCCTAACCCTAACCCTAACCCTAACCCTAACCCTAACCCTAACCCTAACCCTAACCCTAACCCTAACCCTAACCCTAACCCTAACCCTAACCCTAACCCTAACCCTAACCCTAACCCTAACCCTAACCCTAACCCTAACCCTAACCCTAACCCTAACCCTAACCCTAACCCTAACCCTAACCCTAACCCTAACCCTAACCCTAACCCTAACCCTAACCCTAACCCTAACCCTAACCCTAACCCTAACCCTAACCCTAACCCTAACCCTAACCCTAACCCTAACCCTAACCCTAACCCTAACCCTAACCCTAACCCTAACCCTAACCCTAACCCTAACCCTAACCCTAACCCTAACCCTAACCCTAACCCTAACCCTAACCCTAACCCTAACCCTAACCCTAACCCTAACCCTAACCCTAACCCTAACCCTAACCCTAACCCTAACCCTAACCCTAACCCTAACCCTAACCCTAACCCTAACCCTAACCCTAACCCTAACCCTAACCCTAACCCTAACCCTAACCCTAACCCTAACCCTAACCCTAACCCTAACCCTAACCCTAACCCTAACCCTAACCCTAACCCTAACCCTAACCCTAACCCTAACCCTAACCCTAACCCTAACCCTAACCCTAACCCTAACCCTAACCCTAACCCTAACCCTAACCCTAACCCTAACCCTAACCCTAACCCTAACCCTAACCCTAACCCTAACCCTAACCCTAACCCTAACCCTAACCCTAACCCTAACCCTAACCCTAACCCTAACCCTAACCCTAACCCTAACCCTAACCCTAACCCTAACCCTAACCCTAACCCTAACCCTAACCCTAACCCTAACCCTAACCCTAACCCTAACCCTAACCCTAACCCTAACCCTAACCCTAACCCTAACCCTAACCCTAACCCTAACCCTAACCCTAACCCTAACCCTAACCCTAACCCTAACCCTAACCCTAACCCTAACCCTAACCCTAACCCTAACCCTAACCCTAACCCTAACCCTAACCCTAACCCTAACCCTAACCCTAACCCTAACCCTAACCCTAACCCTAACCCTAACCCTAACCCTAACCCTAACCCTAACCCTAACCCTAACCCTAACCCTAACCCTAACCCTAACCCTAACCCTAACCCTAACCCTAACCCTAACCCTAACCCTAACCCTAACCCTAACCCTAACCCTAACCCTAACCCTAACCCTAACCCTAACCCTAACCCTAACCCTAACCCTAACCCTAACCCTAACCCTAACCCTAACCCTAACCCTAACCCTAACCCTAACCCTAACCCTAACCCTAACCCTAACCCTAACCCTAACCCTAACCCTAACCCTAACCCTAACCCTAACCCTAACCCTAACCCTAACCCTAACC
Source organism: Haliaeetus albicilla (assembly GCF_947461875.1). NCBI lineage: Eukaryota > Metazoa > Chordata > Aves > Accipitriformes > Accipitridae > Haliaeetus > Haliaeetus albicilla. Next base: position 31,048,678 of record NC_091500.1, on the reverse strand, counting down.
CTAACCCTAACCCTAACCCTAACCCTAACCCTAACCCTAACCCTAACCCTAACCCTAACCCTAACCCTAACCCTAACCCTAACCCTAACCCTAACCCTAACCCTAACCCTAACCCTAACCCTAACCCTAACCCTAACCCTAACCCTAACCCTAACCCTAACCCTAACCCTAACCCTAACCCTAACCCTAACCCTAACCCTAACCCTAACCCTAACCCTAACCCTAACCCTAACCCTAACCCTAACCCTAACCCTAACCCTAACCCTAACCCTAACCCTAACCCTAACCCTAACCCTAACCCTAACCCTAACCCTAACCCTAACCCTAACCCTAACCCTAACCCTAACCCTAACCCTAACCCTAACCCTAACCCTAACCCTAACCCTAACCCTAACCCTAACCCTAACCCTAACCCTAACCCTAACCCTAACCCTAACCCTAACCCTAACCCTAACCCTAACCCTAACCCTAACCCTAACCCTAACCCTAACCCTAACCCTAACCCTAACCCTAACCCTAACCCTAACCCTAACCCTAACCCTAACCCTAACCCTAACCCTAACCCTAACCCTAACCCTAACCCTAACCCTAACCCTAACCCTAACCCTAACCCTAACCCTAACCCTAACCCTAACCCTAACCCTAACCCTAACCCTAACCCTAACCCTAACCCTAACCCTAACCCTAACCCTAACCCTAACCCTAACCCTAACCCTAACCCTAACCCTAACCCTAACCCTAACCCTAACCCTAACCCTAACCCTAACCCTAACCCTAACCCTAACCCTAACCCTAACCCTAACCCTAACCCTAACCCTAACCCTAACCCTAACCCTAACCCTAACCCTAACCCTAACCCTAACCCTAACCCTAACCCTAACCCTAACCCTAACCCTAACCCTAACCCTAACCCTAACCCTAACCCCTAACCCTAACCCCTAACCCCTAACCCCTAACCCCTAACCCCTAACCCCTAACCCCTAACCCCTAACCCTAACCCTAACCCTAACCCTAACCCTAACCCTAACCCTAACCCTAACCCTAACCCTAACCCCTAACCCCTAACCCCTAACCCCTAACCCCTAACCCCTAACCCCTAACCCCTAACCCTAACCCTAACCCTAACCCTAACCCTAACCCTAACCCTAACCCTAACCCTAACCCTAACCCTAACCCTAACCCTAACCCTAACCCTAACCCTAACCCTAACCCTAACCCTAACCCTAACCCTAACCCTAACCCTAACCCTAACCCTAACCCTAACCCTAACCCTAACCCTAACCCTAACCCTAACCCTAACCCTAACCCTAACCCTAACCCTAACCCTAACCCCTAACCCCTAACCCTAACCCTAACCCTAACCCTAACCCTAACCCTAACCCTAACCCTAACCCTAACCCTAACCCTAACCCTAACCCTAACCCTAACCCTAACCCTAACCCTAACCCTAACCCTAACCCTAACCCTAACCCTAACCCTAACCCTAACCCTAACCCTAACCCTAACCCTAACCCTAACCCTAACCCTAACCCTAACCCTAACCCTAACCCTAACCCTAACCCTAACCCTAACCCTAACCCTAACCCTAACCCTAACCCTAACCCTAACCCTAACCCTAACCCTAACCCTAACCCTAACCCTAACCCTAACCCTAACCCTAACCCTAACCCTAACCCTAACCCTAACCCTAACCCTAACCCTAACCCTAACCCTAACCCTAACCCTAACCCTAACCCTAACCCTAACCCTAACCCTAACCCTAACCCTAACCCTAACCCTAACCCTAACCCTAACCCTAACCCTAACCCTAACCCTAACCCTAACCCCTAACCCTAACCCCTAACCCTAACCCTAACCCTAACCCTAACCCTAACCCTAACCCTAACCCTAACCCTAACCCTAACCCTAACCCTAACCCCAACCCCAACCCCAACCCTAACCCCTAACCCTAATGGCCCTAACCCCTAACCCCTAACCCCTAACCCTAACCCCCTAACCCCCTAACCCCCTAACCCTAACCCCCTAACCCTAACCCCCTAACCCCCTAACCCTAACCCCTAACCCTAACCCCTAACCCTAACCCCCTAACCCTAACCCCCTAACCCTAACCCCCTAACCCTAACCCCTAACCCCTAACCCTAACCCCTAACCCTAACCCAAACCCCTAACCCCTAACCCCTAACCCTAACCCCTAACCCCTAACCCCAACCCTAACCCTAACCGCCCTAACCCTAACCCCTAACCCTAACCCCTAACCCTAACCCCTAACCCCAACCCTAACCCCTAACCCTAACCCCTAACCCTAACCCTAATGGCCCCTAACCCTAATGGCCCCTAACCCTAATGGCCCCTAACCCTAACCCCTAACCCTAACCCCAACCCTAACCCCAACCCTAACCCTAATGACCCTAACCCTAACCCTAACCCTAATGGCCCTAACCCTAACCCTAATGGCCCTAACCCTAACCCTAATGGCCCTAACCCTAACCCTAACCCCTAACCCCCCCTAACCCCTAACCCTAACCCCCCCTAACCCTAACCCCAACCCTAACGACTAACCCTAACCCTAACCCCTAACCCTAATGGCCCTAACCCTAACCCCTAACCCTAACCCCTAACCCCTAACCCTAACCCCTAACCCTAACCCCCTAACCCTAACCCCCTAACCCTAACCCCTAACCCTAAACCCTAACCCTAATGGCCCCTAACCCCTAACCCTAACCCCCTAACCCCCTAACCCTAACCCTAACCCCTAACCCCTAACCCAAACCCCTAACCCTAACCCAAACCCCTAACCCCTAACCCTAACCCCTAACCCTAACCCCAACCCTAACCCTAACGGCCCTAACCCTAACCCTAACCCCTAACCCTAACCCCTAACCCCAACCCCAACCCCTAACCCTAATGGCCCCTAACCCTAATGGCCCCTAACCCTAACCCCTAACCCTAACCCCTAACCCTAACCCCTAACCCTAGCCCTAGCCCTAACCCTAACCCCCTAACCCTAACCCTAACCGCCCTAACCCTAACCGCCCTAACCCTAACCCCTAACCCCTAACCCTAACCCTAATGGCGCCCTAACCCTAACCCTAACCCCTAACCCTAACCCCTAACCCCTAACCCTAACCCCTAACCCTAACCCCTAACCCCTAACCCCCTAACCCCAACCCTAACCCCTAACCCTAACCCCCTAACCCTAACCCCCTAACCCTAACCCCCTAACCCTAACCCCCTAACCCTAACCCCAACCCCTAACCCTAACCCCTAACCCTAACCCCTAACCCTAACCTAACCCCCTAACCCTAACCCCCTAACCCTAACCCCTAACCCTAACCCCTAACCCTAACGGCCCTAACCCCTAACCCTAACGGCCCTAACCCCCTAACCCTAACCCCTAACCCTAATGGCCCTAACCCCCTAACCCTGACCCTGACCCTAACCCCAACCCCAACCCCTAACCCCCTAACCCTAACCCCTAACCCTAATGGCGACCCCCCCCAACCCTAACCCCTAACCCTAACCCCTAACCCTAACCCCTAACCCTAACCCCTAACGGCCCTAACCCTAACGGCCCTAACCCTAACCCCTAACCCCTAACCCTACCCCTAACCCTAACGGCCCTAACCCTAACGGCCCTAACCCTAACGGCCCTGGCCCTAACCCTAATGGCCCTAACCCTAACCCCCTAACCCTAACCCCCTAACCCTAACCCAACCCTAACCCCTAACCCTAACCCCTACGCCCTAACCCTAACCCCCTAACCCGAACCCCTAACCCGAACCCTAACCCCCTAACCCTGACCCTAACCCTAATGCCCTAACCCTAATGACCCTAACCCCCTAACCCCGACCCCCTAACCCTAACCCTAACCCCCTAACCCTAACCCTCTAACCCTAACCCCCTAACCCTAACCCCCTAACCCTAACCCCCTAACCCTACCCTAACCCCTAACCCTAAACCCTAATGGCCCTAACCCTAATGGCCCTAACCCTAAACCCTAAACCCAACCCTAACCCCTAACCCCAACCCCCACCCTAACCCTAACCCCAACCCTAACCCTAACAACCCTAACCCTAACAACCCTAACCCTAACAACCCTAACCCCTAACCCTAATACGCTAACGGCCCTAGCCCCAACCCTAAGGGCTAACCCTAATGGCTAACCCCCCTAACCCTAAACCCAACCCTAACCCCTAACCCCCCACCCCACCCCTAACCCTAATGACCCTAACCCTAAGCCCTAACCCCCAACCCAACCCTAACCCTCACCCTAACCCCCTCACCCTAATCCCTAACCCCCAAACCCTAACCCTAATGGCCCCCTAACCCTGACTAACCCTAAACCCCCTAACCCTAACCCCCCCTAACCCTACCCCTAAACCCTAACCCCAACCCTAATGGCCCTAACCCTAACGGCCCTAACCCCTAACCGCCTAACCCTAACCCCCCTAACCCTAACGGCCCTAACCCTAGCCCTAACCGCCCTAACCCCCTAACCCCAACCCTAATGACCCCAACCCCTAACCCTAATGGCGCCCTAACCCTAACCCTGGCCCTAACGGCCCTAACCCTAACGGCCCTAACCCTCTAACCCCACCCCTAACCCCTAACCCTAATGGTGTGAGTAACCCTAACCCCCTAACCCTAATGACCCTAACCGCCCTAACCCCCTAACCCTAATGACCCTAACCGCCCTAACCCTAACCCTGACTAACCCTAACACCCTAACGGCCCTAACCCTAACGCCCCTAACCCTAACAACCCTAACCCCTAACGGCCCTAGCCCCAACCCTAATGGCTAACCCTAAAGGCTAACCCCCCTAACACTAAACCCTAAACCCAACCCTAACCCCTAACCCCCCACCCCACCCCTAACCCTAACGACCCTAACCCTAAGCCCTAACCCCCAACCCAACCCTCACCCTCACCCCCTCACCCTAATCCCTAACCCCCAAACCCTAACCCTAATGGCCCCCTAACCCTGACTAACCCTAAACCCCCTAACCCTAACCCCCCCTAACCCTACCCCTAAACCCTAACCCCAACCCTAATGGCCCTAACCCCAACCCCTAACCCTAATGGCCCTAACCCTAATGGCCCTAACCGCCCTAACCCCTAACCGCCTAACCCTAACCCCCCTAACCCTAAACCCTAACGGCCCTAACCCTAATGGCCCTAGCCCTAACCCCCTAACCCTAGCCCTAACCGCCCTAACCCCCTAACCCCAACCCTAATGACCCCAACCCCTAACCCTAATGGCGCCCTAACCCTAACCCTGGCCCTAACGGCCCTAACCCTAACAGCCCTAACCCTCTAACCCCACCCCTAACCCTAATGGTGTGAGTAACCCTAACCCCCTAACCCTAATGACCCTAACCCTAACCGCCCTAACCCCCTAACCCCAATGACCCTAACCGCCCTAACCCTGACTAACCCTAACGGCCCTAACCCTAACGCCCCTAACCCCTAACGGCCCTAGCCCCAACCCTAATGGCTAACCCTAAAGGCTAACCCCACTAACACTAAACCCTAAACCCAACCCTAACCCTAACCCCCCACCCCTAACCCTAATGACCCTAACCCCTATCCCCCAACCCCACCCTCACCGTAACCCCCTAACCGTAACCCCCCTAACCCCCTAACCCCTAACCCCAACCCTAATGGCTAACCCTAACGGCCTAACCCTAATGGCCCTAACCCTAACAGCCCTAACCCCCTAACCCCAAACCCTAACGGCCCTAACCCCCCCAACCCCCCAACCCTCACCCCCTAACCCTAATGGCCCTAACCCCCTAACCCTAATGACCCTAACCCCTAACATTAACCCAAACCCCTAATGGCCCTAACCACTAACCCCTACCCTAACCCCCTAACCCCAACGGCCCTAACCCCCTAACCCCAAACCCAACCCTAACCGCGCCCTAACCCTAACCCCTAACGCCCTAACCCTAACCCCCAACCCTAAACCCAACCCTAACTGCGCCCTAACCCCAACGGCCCTAACCAATAACCCTAACCCCCTAACCCTAATGGCCCTAAGCCTAAACCCTAACCCCAAAGCCTAACCCCCTAACCCTAACCCCTGCTAACCCTAATGGCCCTAACCCCCCCAACCACAACCCCTAACCCTATGTGACTAACCCTAACCCCTAACCCTAACCGCCCTAACCCCGACCCCTAACCCTAATGACGCTAACCCCCAACCCCGCTAACCCCTAACCCTAACGGCCCTGACCCCCTAACGGCCCTGACCCCCAACCCGACACCCTAACCCCTAACCCTAACCCGACACCATAACCCCTAACCCTTAAACCCTAACCCCAACCCTAACCCCCCTGGCCCTAACCCTAATAGCCCTAACCCTAACGACCCTAACCCCCTAACCCTAACACGACACCCTAACCCTATCCCTTAACCCTAACGCCCTAACCCTAATCTGCTAACCCCTAACCTTAACTGCTAACCCCTAACCTTAACCCCTAACCCCCTGACCCTAATGACCCTAACCACCCTGACCCCCTAACCCTAAACCCTAACTCCCTAACCCTAAACCCTAACCGCCCTAATCCTGGCCCTAATCCTAACCCTAACCCCAACCCCCAACCATAACGCCCAACCCCCAACCCTAACCCCAATGACCCCAATGGTGACTAGCCCTAACCCCCTAACAGCCCTAACCCACTAACCCTAATGGCTCCCCTGACCCTGACCCCTAACCCCCTAACCCTAACAGCCCTAACCCCAGCCCAAAAACCCTAACCCCCTAACCCTACCCCCACACCCTAACCGTATCCCTAACCCTTACCCCTAACACGACACCCTAACCCTAACCCTTACCCCTAACACAACACCCTAACCCCTAACCCTTACCCCTAACACAACACCCTAACCCTATCCCTTAACCCTAACCCTTACCCCTACCCTAACATGACAAATTCTGGGGGCACCTCCTAACCTACAATTTCACAGAGACCCTGAGCTCTGCTACACGCCCACAAAATAAACTCAAGTCCCAAGGCTTGTAATCTACGAGGGGCCTGCCACGAGCTGCAAAGATTCTAGGGACACCATGGCATTCTACGGGCAATGAGGAAAGGCGACGAGGCATCCCGAACCCTGAAAGGCACTGTGCCTCACGGCCCTTCTGCTTTCTTCAGAAATACTAAATCTCCATATACAAATACATACAAGACGCTCACCCTAACCCCCGCTAAACAATGTCACCATCGGTCCCATTAAGAGAGATATCAGCAACTTACACAGCATACAGCAGAACTGGTGGAAAAAAACAAGGCTCCTTTTTCAATAAAGTTGGGAATTCCAGGAAAACACAATGCATGAAGAATTAAAACAAACAAACAAAGCATACTATTAAACCATCTTTCTACCCCCGAACACTCAAAACAAAATTACTGACCTGAAAAAAAGAAAGGAAAACAAAAAAAAAAGGCTGCATAAAAGTGTTACTTTCTACCACACAGGCTGCTGAACCTTGACTGGTCCTGAAGCTCTTACCTCAGGCAGACAGCTCTTCCCAAAGGGCTGAGCCAGCTCAAAAGCTGCAAAGGACTCAAGCAAGAGCTGAGCACCAACACCAGAGAAACCCAGGAGCACAAGGAGCTCCCTCAGCAGAGGCTGTGGCTCAAATAGCCCCAGCCTCCGCCCACCACCCTTAGCACAATCACCTGGGAAAGGGGAAGGGCAAACCACCAGAAGTTATAAAGTCAGCTGGAGGAGCATCAGCACATTCCCACCTGCCTTAAATTTACAGCAAATGAGGCCCTGAACAGAGAAAGCAACACTTACTGGCAAAGACAATACCTGCTCCTGTACTACAGCTACAACTATTGCATCAGCAATGTGACCAGGTAAGGAGTTCAACTTAATTTTTCTGGGGTGTAGACAGAAAAAGATACATGTGTCTCTAAACTAGGTAGGAAATTAGCTCATTAAATGCAATAACAATGTAGTTATTAAAATCACATCAGTCACTGGCGAAGCCAGCAGAAACAATGGTAACTTGGCAGCTAAGCACTAGATTGAGGTGGACCGGGAGGTTCCCAAGGCGCAGGAGCCTCAAACAAACAAACAAAGCATACCATTAAACCATCTTTCTACCCCCAAACACTCAAAACAAAATTACTGACCTGAAAAAAAAGAAAGGAAAACAAACAAACAAAAAAGCTGCATACAAGCGTTACTTTCTACCACATATGCTGCTGAACCTTGACTGGTCCTGAAGCTCTTACCTCAGGCAGACAGCTCTTCCCAAAGGGCTGAGCCAGCTCAAAAGCTGCAAAGGACTCAAGCAAGAGCTGAGCACCAACACCAGAGAAACCCAGGAGCACAAGGAGCTCCCTCAGCAGAGGCTGTGGCTCAAATAGCCCCAGCCTCCGCCCACCACCCTTAGCACAATCACCTGGGAAAGGGGAAGGGCAAACCACCAGCAGTTATAAAGTCAGCTGGAGGAGCAGCAGCACTGTTCCCACCTGCCTTAAATTTACAGCAAATGAGGCCCTGAACAGAGAAAGCAACACTTACTGGCAAAGACAATACCTGCTCCTGTACTACAGCTACAACTATTGCATCAGCAATGTGACCAGGTAAGGAGTTCAACTTAATTTTTCTGAGGTGTAGACAGAAAACGATAGATGTCTTTCTAAACTAGGTAGGAAATTAGCTCATTAAATGCAATAACAATGTAGTTATTAAAATCACATCAGTCACTGGCGAAGCCAGCAGACACAATGGTAACTTGGCAGCTAAGCGCTAGATTGAGGCGGACCAGGAGGTTCCCAAGGCGCAGGAGCCTCAAACAAACAAACAAAGCATACCATTAAACCATCTTTCTACCCCCAAACACTCAAAACAAAATTACTGACCTGAAAAAAAAGAAAGGAAAACAAACAAACAAAAAAGCTGCATACAAGCGTTACTTTCTACCACATATGCTGCTGAACCTTGACTGGTCCTGAAGCTCTTACCTCAGGCAGACAGCTCTTCCCAAAGGGCTGAGCCAGCTCAAAAGCTGTAAAGGACTCAAGCAAGAGCTGAGCACCAACACCAAAGAAACCCAGGAGCACAAGGAGCTCCCTCAGCAGAGGCTGTGGCTCAAATAGCCCGAGGCTCCGCCCACCACCCTTAGCACAATCACCTGGGAAAGGGGAAGGGCAAACCACCAGCAGTTATAAAGTCAGCTGGAGGAGCAGCAGCACTGCTCTCACCTGCCTTAAATTTACAGCAAATGAGACCCTGAACAGAGAAAGCAACACTTACTGGCAAAGACAATACCTGCTCCTGTACTACAGCTACAACTATTGCATCGGCAATGTGACCAGGTAAGGAGTTCAACTTAATTTTTCTGAGGCGTAGACAGAAAAAGATACATGTGTCTCTAAACTAGGTAGGAAATTAGCTCGTTAAATGCAATAACAATGTAGTTATTAAAATCACATCAGTCACTGGCGAAGCCAGCAGACACAATGGTAACTCGGCAGCTAAGCGCTAGATTGAGGCGGACCGGGAGGTTCCCGAGGCCCAGGAGCCCCGGGGAAGAGCAGAGGGACCGCGCAGAGCCGGCAGCTCTCGCGAGAGAGGCTGACGCGGCGTGGGCATTGCCAGGGGCGACCGTGGGAGATTTAAATGGCCCTGAGGAGCGCCAGCAACCGGGAGCATGGCAAACTGGGCGTGGTGCGTCAGAAAGGTGTGCCGTGGTGCAGCAGTTTGCGCGGGTAGGGCGCAGCCCCCCCCCTTCCCAGCTCGAGAAGGCTACTGAAGCGGTGGGCATCGGCCTCAGAAGGAGACCCCGATATGGCTGCCACTCGGGTGAAAGCCATTGCTAGGAAAAACGTGGCAACACGGACAGAGCTCCCACGTAAACGTGCAGCTGTCCAGGTCTCTGGCCGCAGGGAGTGCCTGAGTCTATCACTGATGCCGGAGGGCAGCGGGGACACCTCTTGTGCGAGATGTGACCAGGTAGATGATCTGCTCAGCCTGGTGGCAGAGCTGAAGGAGGAAGTGGAAAGGTTGAGGAGTATCAAGGAGTGTGAGAGGGAGATAGGTTGGTGGACCCGCACCCTACCATCCCTGAGGCGGAGGCAGCAGATGGAGGCTCCGCGAGAAGCGGAGGTTCCCCTGCCCCCTTGCCACCGGGCAGGAGGGGACCTAAGAGATGGAGGGGAATGGATACAGGTCCCTGCTCGGGGAGGCAGGCGAGTCCCCTCCCAGTCTCCCTCACCTTCCCACTTGCCCCTACGCAACAGGAATGGGGCTCTGGAACTTGAGGACCGGGTCAACGAAGATCAGGGTGTAGGTGAAGCCCTATCCAGGGAGGTGCCTAGGCTCAGTCGGGCAGCCCCACGCATTCTCACAGCCTCTGAAAAAAGAAAAAGGAGGGTAATTGTCGTAGGTGACTCCCTTCTGAGGGGGACAGAGGGCCCAATATGCAGTCCTGACCCATGCCACAGGGAAGTCTGCTGCCTCCCTGGGGCCCGGTTGAAAGACATTACCGGGGAACTCCCGGGTCTGGTTCGGACCTCTGATTATTACCCATTGCTGGTTGTGCAGGTTGGCAGCGATGAGACTGCAGGGAGAAATCCAAAGGCAATCAAAAGGGACTTCAGGGCACTGGGGCGATTAGCGGAAGGAGCACAGGTAGTGTTTTCCTCAATCCCTTAGTGGCAGGGGAATATACTGAAAGGAACAGGAAACCACACCTGGTGATGATGTGGCTCAGAGGCTGGTGCCATCGGTGGCATTTGGGGTTTTTTGATCACGGGGAGGTTTACACGGCACCGGGCTTGCTAGCGACAGATGGTATCCAGCTATCTCAAAGGGGTAAAAGAATCCTCGCTCGTGAGATGGTGGGGCTCATAGAGAGGGCTTTAAACCAGGTTTGAAGGGGGTAAGGGATAAGACTAGGTGCACCAGAGACGAGCCTGGGGGCAGCGTGCCGACGTTAGGGGTGGATTCGATAGGCCAGCTCGAATGCATCGATGCCAACACACGCAGTGTGGGCGATAAACAGGAGGAGCTGGAAGCCATCGTGCAGCAGGATAGATAGGACTTAGCCGCCATCACGGAAACACGGTGGGATGACTCCCGTGACCAGAGTGCTACGTCTTGGGCTTAGCGACCGTGAAATGATAGAATTCTCAATTCTTGGTGAGGCAAGGAAGGGGGTTAGCAAAACCACCGCTCTGGACTTCCGGAGGGCAAACTTTGGCCTCTTTGAGGCACTGGTTGAGAGAATCCCTTGGGAGACGGTCCTGAAGGGCAAAGGGGTCCAGGAGGGACGGACGTTCTTTAAGAAGGAAATCTTAACAGCTCAGGACCAGGCTATTCCCCCGTGCCGCAAGTCGAATCGCCGAGGAAAACGACGGGCCTGGCTGAACGGGGAGCTTCTTCTAGGAGTCAGGAAAAAAAGGAGAGTTTATCATCTCTGGAAGAAAGGGCGGGCAACTTGGGAGGAGTACAGGGATCTTGTTAGGTCATAGAGAAAGGAAATTAGAAAGACAAAAGCTCTGCTAGTACTAAATCTGTCCGCTGTCGTAAGAGACGACAAAAAATGTTTTTACAAATACGTTAATGGTAAAAAGAATTCCAAGGAGAATATCTATCCTGTAATGGATACGGAAGGGAACGTTGCCAGCAGAGATGAGGAAAAGGCTGAGGTACTTAATGCCTTCTTTGCCTCAGTCTTTAATAGGGAGACCAGTTATCCTCAGGGTACTCTGCCTCCTGAGCGGGAAGGTGAGGATGAAGAGCAGAATATACCACACACACACCCCCCCCCCTTAATGCAGGTGGAAATAGTTAGTGACCTACTACGCCATCTGGATGCTCACAAATCTATGGGACAAGATGGAATCCATCCCAGAGTACTGAGGGAACTGGCAGAGGTGCTTCCCAAGCTGCTCTCCCTCATCTATCGGCGATCCTGGTCAACAGGGAAGGTCCCAGAGGACTGGAGGCTTGCCAATGTGACGCCCATTTACGAGAAGGGTCGGAGGGAGGATCCGGGGAACTACGGGCCTGTCAGCCTGACCTCGGTACCGGGGAAGATTATGGAAGGGTTTGTCTTGAGAGCGCTCACGTGGCACGTCCGGGACAAGCAGGGGATTGGGCCTGGTCAGCGTGGGTTTACGAAAGGCGGGTTCTGCTTGACCAACCTGATCTCCTTCTATGACCGGGTGACCCGCCTGGTGGATGAGGGAAAGGCTGTGGATGTTACCTACCTTGACTTCAGCAAGGCCTTTGATACTGTCTCTCATGGCATACTCCTTGAGAAGCTGTCGTCTCCTGGCTTAGACAAGTGTACTCTTTGCTGGGTGAAAAACTGGCTGGATGGACGAGCCCAGAGGGTTGCGGTGAATGGGGTTAAATCCAGTTGGTGGCGGGTCGCTAGTGGTGTTCCCCAGGGCTCGGCGTTGGGCCCGGTTCTGCTTAACATCTTAATCGACGATTTGGACGAGGAGATCGAGTGCCCCCTCGGCAAGTTTGCAGACGACACCAAGTTGGGACTCAGGGCTGATCTCCTTGAGGATAGGAAGGCTCTACACAGATATCTGGACAGGCTGGATCGATGGGCTGAGGCCAATTGTATGAAGTTCAACGAGGCCGAGTGCCGGGTCCTGTGCTTTGGTCACGGCGACCCCGTGCAGCGCTATGGGCTTGGGGAAGAGTGGCTGGAAAGCTGCCCGGCAGAGAAAGACCTGGGGGTGCTGGTTGACAGCCGGCTGACTATGAGCCAGCAGTGTGCCCAGGTGGCCAGGAAGGCCAACGGCATCCTGGCCTGTATCAGAAATAGTGTGGCCGGCAGGAGCAGGGAGGTAATCGTTCCCCCGTATTCGGCACTGGCGAGGCCGCACCTCGAGTACTGCGTTCAGTTTTGGGCCCCTCGCTACGGGAAAGACGTTGAGTTGCTGGAACGTGTCCGGAGAAGGGCAACCGAGTTGGTGAGGGGCCTGGAGCGTAAGTCTGATGAGGAACGGCTGCGGGAGCTGGGGTGGTTTAGTCTGGAGAAAAGGAGGCTGAGGGGAGACCTTATTGCTCTCTACAACTACCTGAAAGGAGATTGTAGCGAGGTGGGTACTGGTCTCTTCTATCAAGTAACTAGAGATAGGACGAGAGAAAATGGCCTGAAGTTGCGCCAGGGGAGGTTTAGCTTGGATATCAGAAAAAAATTCCTTACTGAGAGGGTTGTCAGGCATTGGAACAGGCTGCCCAGGGTAGTGATGGAGTCACCATCCCTGCAGGTGTTCAAAACACACGTAGATGTGGCACTTTGGGACATGATTTAGGGGGCGTGGTGGTGGTGGGTTGATAGTTGGACTTAATGATCTTAGAGGTCCTTTCCAAATTTCATGATTTGATTCAATGCGATTTGATTCTATTCTAGGGAGCAGAACAGAGATCTAGCAAGAAAGGAAAAAAAGGAAGGGAGGGAAGACAAAGGGAGAGAGACACAAAGACTGGAAGAAGGACAAAGGGATGGCAGAGGAAAAAAAATAGTGATAGGCTGCAGGAGAGAGATGGAGGAGTTAAAAAAAGACACAGGGAGCATGACAGAATGAGAGTGAGAAAAAAGGGACAGAGCAGGACAGCACTGGAGGAAAAAACAACTGTGATAGGCTGTGAGAGAGATACGGAGGAAGAAAGAAAAGAGAAGGGACAGCTAGCTGGAGGGGAGGATACAGTTAGAAAGGATGGAAGAGGGAACGGAACAGAGAGAAATACGGGAAAGATAGCAAGAGGAAGCAGGGCAGAGGGCCAGCAATAGAAGAAAAAAGGGACAGGGATCTGGACAGATGGAGAAAAAAGCAGGAGGAACAGATACAACATGATACGATGGGACAGGAAGTAAGAGAGAGCGACAGATGAGAATAATGACAAGAGATAGAGAGAGACTGTGAGAAACACAGCAGGCTGGAGAGAGAGAGAGAGATTAGGACCCCTGCACAGAGACAGAAGACATGAATAAAAAGAGTAGGGAGCACCACAAAGGGTCAGAGAAAGAGAAGAACAGGAAGGACAACGGGGACAGTGAGATACAGAATAAACCCCCCCCACCTATTATACACATATTATCCAGTAATCAAGCCCATTTCAGAGTTACACAGTACCTCAGCCTCTTTAAGAAAAGTAACACATTGACCGAGCCCAATTCGGCAGCACACAGAACCCGAGCAAATTTCAAAGGCGCCGCACCGCGCCCGAGCCCCTTTCGGCGCCGCACCGCGCCCGAGCCCCTTTCGGCGCCGCACCGCGCCCGAGCCCCTTTCGGCGCCGCACCGCGCCCGAGCCCCTTTCGGCGCCGCACCGCGCCCGAGCCCCTTTCGGCGCCGCACCGCGCCCGAGCCCCTTTCGGCGCCGCACCGCGCCCGAGCCCCTTTCGGCGCCGCACCGCGCCCGAGCCCCTTTCGGCGCCGCACCGCGCCCGAGCCCCTTTCGGCGCCGCACCGCGCCCGAGCCCCTTTCGGCGCCGCACCGCGCCCGAGCCCCTTTCGGCGCCGCACCGCGCCCGAGCCCCTTTCGGCGCCGCACCGCGCCCGAGCCCCTTTCGGCGCCGCACCGCGCCCGAGCCCCTTTCGGCGCCGCACCGCGCCCGAGCCCCTTTCGGCGCCGCACCGCGCCCGAGCCCCTTTCCGCGCCGCACCGCGCCCGAGCCCCTTTCCGCGCCGCACCGCGCCCGAGCCCCTTTCCGCGCCGCACCGCGCCCGAGCCCCTTTCCGCGCCGCACCGCGCCCGAGCCCCTTTCCGCGCCGCACCGCGCCCGAGCCCCTTTCACAGTTACGTAGCTGCGGAGCCAATTTCAAAGTTGGGCAATTACTAGAGCCAGGAACGCACCCCCTTTCTATTAACCCAGCAGCAGCTACATTTACCTCGAGGTATCTACAACTTTCCCTTGGATGCCCAATTCTAACAGACACTTTCCCTTACTTCAACAGCTAAGTTTACCTATGGGCACTAAACGCGCATGCTTCGCTCTACACTTGCCTTGGTGATTGCCATTACTACTGTGATTCTCACAAGGAGACCTAATGACCTGTCTTTTTTTCATTTTCTTTTTTTTGCTTCATTTGGTCTATTACTGATTCCACATACGTTCAGCTAGGTCAGTAGTTACAGTCCAATTCTACAATGTACTTTTTCTACAATATATAGAAAAGACTTATGGCCTCACTGGTCAAATTTTTGACACCATTAGTTTTATTCCTCTTTTAACCATTATTTTTACAAATACATTTTAACTCCAAAAATTTAGCATTACCTTCAGAAGAAATGCCACTATTAGTCCCTGCAATTCTCTGCGGAGCGGTCTTTTCCACATTCCTCGCTCCCGTTACATCCGTCGCTGCACATCCAGAAGTTTTACTCCCTGAGGTGACATTACCTGCACGATCCCCGTTCCCGGGCAGAAAACGAGTGAGCTCCGCTCATCTTGACAGACTGTCCACTTCCACGCCTCGGCACAAAAACAAAAACTGAAAAGTATCATTACATCACAAACTACAAAGAGCACCCAAATATTTTACAAACCCACCACAGAAAAATACAGTTACGCTCACGCACTTCACAACCCTGGCCTACTCCATGCTGGCCATCTAGTCCAACTCCCCCCACCCTTCGCCCGCAAAATCCTCAACTGTTTTCCAAAGACCATCCACCGAACAACGTATTTCCCTGTGCTGACTGGCAATTACCACGTTCCAGGGCAGCGCTCCATGGGAACGCTGTTCCCGGGAGCCTTGAAAAAAGTCACCCTGCCTGTGAAAACCCAGGCCCGAGCCGGACCCCAGTCCAAACACTGGCAATGAACATTGCCTCGTGGAGCAGCTGGGACCGGGGGGGGGGGTGGGAACAGGGCAGGGGAGGACACACCAAAAACCAACCCATATCCCAGCTGGGTTTTTTTATTCTAAGTTGTTGTTTTGGTTTTTTTTTCTAATTCCCTGAGAAACATCTCAAGTCTACATCCAACCTGAAAGGAAAAAACCAAAAAGGCTAAACCACATAACCCTACAAGGTTAGACACATTCACAACACACCACTCATTCAGATCACATGCACGCCAGCCCTCACTCTCAACTCATCCATCCTACCACCCACAGGCCTCGAGAGGCCGTCACCCCGTGCCTGTGGCACTGGGGGCCTCAAAAATCACCTTGCCTGCAAAAACCCTGGCCCTAGCCCAACCTCCTTCCAACCTCCCCACAAACTGCCCTTCTGTTACACCAATGTTTCAACACGCACCATCATCTCCACCATCCATGCATTTTCAACCCGATACTTAGCTTTCACGGTGCCACATGGCACAGTCCAACCTCCGTAGCAGCTGTGTCACCTAAACGCAAGGTTCCTTCAAGCACCTCGTGCCCTGTCATCACCTGCAAAAACAACACACAAAGCTTTTCAACAGACACTTCATCCTTGAGAGAGAAGTCCTCCACCGCTTCCCACCTATTCCCAAAATAACACATCCTCCCAGTCAGTGTCCTCCATGGCACTTGAAAAAACAGAGCATCGCAAACACAGAGCTGTCCCAAAGTTACCGATCGCTCCAAGACCCATCACGCTGCTACTCAGACCTCAAGGCCTTGACTATTTCTACAGACTTGCCACAAAGCATCCGCATAAACAATATGAACACCGTTGCCCAGTTACTGCCTTACTCTATGCTAGCTCACAGTCCAATTGCGATCCCCTCAACTCCTTGCATGCAAAGAACCCAAAGTCATTAAACCTTCTGTGCTGTCTCTACAATGCCATACAACACACACAGACAAACATAGACCCATGTAATTCACATGCAAATATAATGCCGTACAAGACAGTACTCTTATCTCGGTCAAGACAAAACAACTCGGAGCACTGCCATACCACACAAAACAGAACAGGGCCAATGCAAGAGACTCTCAGATGACAGTCAATACAAGTACAGACCAAAACAATACAAAACCAATACAGAACCATAGAAGGCAAGGCAGTCTCTGGTGGCAATCGATACAAGGGCATAGCACTGCACTACAAAACACAATGCAGGGCCATGCAACGCGAGACAGTCTCACGTGACAGTCAGTACAAATACAGAACAAAACAACACAACACAACGGCAAATACAGACCAATACAATGCAAGAAAACTGCAAAACACAGCAAAGCAAAGCAGTCTCATAGAGCCACCGGCCACATCTTCCTTCCGACTCCACTCACGGACCCACCTCCTTACAGTGCCCTGCTGCCTTCCCTCGTCGCTCTGTGGCACGCATCTTGTCCCTCTGCATCTGGAAAAAAAACCAAAACCAAACATATTGAACGAGTCACCTGGATGCAGAGCAAGAGCTTCACAACTCCAGAGGTCTTGATTCCATCTACAAAGACCATCTGGAGTCCAGCTACAGCCTGCCATTTAAAAAAAAAAGAAAAAGAAAAAAAACAAAAAAACAAAAAAACCCAAAAAAATACACCAACAAAAAAAAAAAAAAACCAGGGCCAAAATTTAAGCCCATCATGTGCAAGACCTAACACCTTAGAGAGTCAAATCCTCTTCACCGCCCCTCAACAGCCCCTGCCGCACAGCTCCAATCGTCTCCGTGAAACACTACCGGCACTGCTGTTCGCGCAGCCCGCCGATGGCTAGTCGAGCCGAGATGACTGTACAACCCTTGCCTAAACAGTCTAGGCACATCGTTTGACCCGTAGACTCTTATCGCTCTTCCACCTACCCCTGACTCTACATCCCCGGGCAGAGCAGCTCCAAGCCAAACACACCCGTGCGCAGAACGTCACCATGTGGAACGCTACCAACGAGGTGATTCAAAGAGAGAGAAAACTCTCAGCAAGAAGAATGACGCCCGGACAGGAGGCGTCGTTGGGCAAGACGACCTACGGAGCCACAACCATGAGGCCAGGAGGCTCTACGGCAGAGTCTCCAGAGAAGAGGAGTCGAACAGAATGGCCCGTTACAAGACGGCACTGTCAAAACCCAGACGACAGATGCACTAGAAGCCTGGCGTTGAGACCTAAGGATGTCAGGATGCGGGAAAGAAGTCCAAGTCCGAGAAAACGGACAGCTAGAGAGCAGAGCTGCCAATGCAGCCCAGAAGAACGCTGCCAAAAGAGGACCAACCGGAACCCGCCGAGACCGATCCATGCTTTAGAGCTCCGAGCGCAAGAAAAGAAGCACCCGATTGGCACCGGGCCGATGAGTAAGAGCATCGAGACCCTAGGGACGGCGCCTAAAGCGCATGCCACGCTCCCCCGGCGCAAAGCGCAACGAGGACGTCGAGACCCGAGGAAGGTCTAAGCGCACAAGACAGACTACACAAACTACACGCCACCGCGGACACGGGCTGGAACTGCCCTGCCCGGCACACGCTGGTCTCGGGCTCAAAAGCAACTCGCTCCCTTCATCTGCCCAAACAGGACTGCTTTGGGGCAGCCCTCTCTCCTGCGCTAACTTTAAAACCCCTCCCGGCAATTCCCAGCTGTGTCCCTTCCTCCCAGCCTCTCCCCAGCCCGGGTCCCTCAGCTTAGCTTTCAGACGGCCGAGGGTCCGAACCCACCCTCCACAAAACCACACGGGCTAACTGGGATGTTCCTCAAGGGGACACATTGCTCTTCAACATCTGCAATGAAAACAAACAAACAAACAAACAAAAAAAAACCAAATCAGAAAAGGCAGTAAGCATCCCACTGGCCAACGCCAACTACTTCCCCAACTCCCCCCTCCTCACAAGTGCCACCGCGTTCGCTTCCCCGCTCATTCCAGAGTCAGACCCTGCAGCCATCGTCACTCGTGGTACCTAAGGTACCAAGAGACACCGAGTTAGCATGGCGCTCATGAGAAGTCATCGGCCCCACGCTCCTCCTCACTAATCCACAGCTCACCTCAAACGCTCACCCAATTCAAAGATAGCCCACACAGCGCCTCCAAAACAGAAGGTAAACGCTTAACCGAGCAGCCCCATAATACTTCGCTATTCAACACCGACCCGGCCGACGACCGCCTCACCTTCTCGGACCCCTCACCGGCATGCAGCTTTGCAGGAGACCTTAGAGCAGACTTCACGGTACGTAAAGGGTGCCTATAAGAAACCTGCAGAGGGACTTTTTACAAGGGTGTACAGCAATAGGACAAGGCGGTAGCGACTTCAGTCCTAAGGAGGGTACATTTAGTTTAGGTATTAGGAAGACGTTTCTCACTAGGGGTGGCGAGGCACTGGAATGCATTGCTGAGAGAACCTGCGGATGCTCCCTCCCTGGAAGCATTCAAGGCCAGGTCAGATGGGGCTTTGAGCAACCTGGTCTCGCGGAAGGCGTCCCTACCCATTGCGGGGGTGGGGTAGGAACTAGAGGATCTTTATGGTCCCTTCCAACCCAAACCACTCTACGATGCTATGACATCCAAATCCAACTGCAAAACTCATCTGAGAAGGGCTGGTGAACCCTCCTCCCTTTCCCCAGCAGTCCCAAAACTTTAGAAACCCCTTTTCTTCTCCTCAACCGTCAGGAAAGGAACCCCACTGCTTCCTGACGCCTCCTGCCCTCCATTCGCGCCCCTGAACCCCCTTCAGTGGCTACTCCTCAGGAGCCGCTCTTCTGAGCCACATCCCAAATTCTGGAGGCACCTCCTAACCTACAGTTTCACAGAGACCCTGAGCTCTGCTACATGCCCACAAAATAAACTCAAGTCCCAAGGCTTGTAATCTACGAGGGGCCTGCCACGAGCTGCAAAGATTCTAGGGACAACGGGGCATACTGTGGGCAAGGAGGAAAGGCGACGAGGCATCCCAGACCCTGAAAGGCATTGTGCTTCACGGCCCTTCTGCTTTCTTCAGAAATACTAAATCTCCATATACAGATGCATACAAGACGCTCACCCTAACCCCCGCTAAACAATGTCACCATCGGTCCCGTTAAGAGAGATATCAGCAACTTACACAGCATACAGCAGAACGGGTGGAAAAAAACAAGGTTCCTTTTTCAATAAAGTTGGGAATTCCAGGAAAACACAATGCATGAAGAATTTAAAAAAAAAAACCAAAAAAACACTAAACAATGCATACTACTAAACCATCTTTCTACCCCTGAACACTCAAAACAAAATTACTGACCTGAAAAAAAAGAAAGGAAAACAAACAAACAAAAAAAAGCTGCATACAAGCGTTACTTTCTACCACACAGGCTGCTGAACCTTGACTGGTCCTGAAGCTCTTACCTCAGGCAGACAGCTCTTCCCAAAGGGCTGAGCCAGCTCAAAAGCTGCAAAGGACTCAAGCAAGAGCTGAGCACCAACACCAGAGAAACCCAGGAGCACAAGGAGCTCCCTCAGCAGAGGCTGTGGCTCAAATAGCCCGAGGCTCCGCCCACCACCCTTAGCACAATCACCTGGGAAAGGGGAAGGGCAAACCACCAGCAGTTATAAAGTCAGCTGGAGGAGCAGCAGCACTGCTCTCACCTGCCTTAAATTTACAGCAAATGAGACCCTGAACAGAGAAAGTAACCCCCCCCAGGAAATGACACTACTTGCTCCTGCACTACAGCTACAACTATTGCATCAGCAATGTGACCAGGTAATGAATTAAACTTAATTTTTCTGGCGTGTAGATAGAAAACGATAGATGTCTTTCTAAACTAGGTAAGAAACTAGCTCATTAAATGCAATAACAATGTAGTTATTAAAATCACATCAGTCACCGGCGAGGTCAGCAGACGCAATGGTAAGTTGGCGGCTAAGCGCTAGATTGAGGCGGACCGGGAGGTTCCCGAGGCCCAGGAGCCCCGGGGAAGAGCAGAGGGACAGCGCAGAGCCGGCAGCTCTCGTGAGAGAGGCTGACGCGGCTTGGGCATTGCCAGGGGCAACCGCGGAAGATTTAAATGGCCCTGAGGAGCGCCAGCGTCCGGGAGCGTGGCAAGCAGGGCGTGTCGTGTCAGAAAGGGCATGGCGTGGCAGTTCGTGCGGGTAGGGCGCAGCCCCCGCCCCCCCTTCCCAGCTCGAGAAGGCTACTGAAGCGGTGGGCATCGGCCTCAGAAGGAGACGCCGGTATGGCTGCCACTCAGCTGAAAGCCATTGCTAGGAAAAATGGAGAAAGAGAAATTAAAATGCAACTGGGTACAAGAAACGTGGGAAAGCAGTAAAAAATAGGGAGCCACAGAGAGGGAATCGTAGAAAAAAAAAAAAATTATACATGAAGCGCTACAGGGCAGAGTTGGCAGAAGAGTAACAAGTTTTTGGGAGCCAGGCGGGCAGGCGGGCCGGTGGAGAGAGAGACGGAAGGAGGGACAGGCAGGGAGGCGAACAGAGATCTGGGGAAGGGTGGCAGAGATGGAGCGGGATGCACGCGACAGAATGCGCGACTCTCCGCAGCTCCCGGCGCCGGCGGCAGACCTTCACCGCCCCGATGCTTTTCTCTCTGCCTCGGCGGCAGGCGCCTCGACGCTCCTCTCCCGTGAGGCTTCCCGGTGGCTCGTGCGCGCGGCCGGCGCGCTCTGTCTGGGATGGCTCGGAGGGATCCTTCCTTGCCGCGGGGGCTGGCTGTTCCTTGCTGGACGTGGCTGCCTGCGGGACCCCCTTGGATTCCCTCCTCGGAGGGTTCACCTTCGTCAGCTCCCTCGGGTGGGCGTGCCTGGGCAGACCCTTCCCCAGCTCAAGGGAGGGATTCCAAAATAGGAACGGTGAGCTGGACGGAGGGGGACATAGAAATAAAACTTAAAAAGCAATAGGGTACAAGACAGATAGGAAAACATGAAGAAATAAAGGCAGGGAGATGGACTGGGGGATACATAGAAACAAACGAGAAAGCAGCGGGGTACGGGAAACAGGAAACAATTTGCAGCCAGGGACAGGGAGGAAGACAGAGGGAGAAATAGGGAAAAAAAAATTCAAAAAGCGACGGGGTACGATTCACATGGACGCAAATTAAAAAATAAGGCCGGGGAGCTGGAGAGAGACGTACCTATAAAGAAACTTTTAAAACCGACAGGGTAAAGGAAAGAGTGAGAAGAAATAAAGAAGAGGAAGAGGGAGCCAGATAGAGGGAGGCATAGGTAGAAATTTTGGCAAGAAATGAGGTAAAGAGCAGAGGGAATTTCCTGGTTTTGGCTAGAATAGAGGTCATTTTCTTCCTAGTAGCCGGTATAGTGCTGTAGTTTGCATTTAACATGACACTAATGTTGATAAAAGACTGATGATTTAGTTGTCACTAGGCAGTGTTCATACTAAGTCAAGGATGTTTCAGCTTCTCCTACTGCCCTGGCAGTGGAGGCTGGGAGTGCAGACAGCTGAGCCAAAGGAGCCAAAGGGGTATTCCATACCATATGATGTCCCAGCCAGTATATCAACTGGGGAAGTTGACCTCTAACCCCTGGCCCCGAGCCATGAGACTGTGATCCCTGACACCGTGACCTTTGAGGCTGCGAACCCATGCTGTGACCTTTGACCCGATGGCCCTTTTCACCCGGTGACCCTTTGACCCCCAGCGGGTGACCTTTGACTTCTTGTCGGTGACCTTTGACCCTGGCAGTTGACCTTTTGACCCTCTGGTGTGGTAACCTTTGAACTTTTGACCCCAAAGACCTTTGCCCCCTACCCTGGTGCCCTTTGACCCCTGCCAGGTGATCTTTGACCCAATTACCTTTGACCCCGGCCCCGTGACCTTTGGCCCCGCCCCTGTGACCTTTGACCCCCGACCCCTTGGCCTTTGACCCCGACCCCGTGACCTTTCACCCCGACCCCATGACCTTTGACCCCTGGCCCGTGACCTTTGACCCCGACCCCTTGACCTTTGACTTCTGGCCCGTGACCTTTGACCCCGTGACCTTTGACCTCTGGCACATGACCTTTGACCCCGACCCCCTCACCTTTGACCTCTGGCCCGTGACCTTTGACCCCGACCCCTTGACCTTTGGCCCGTGACCTTTGACCCCGACCCATTGACCTTTGACCTCTGACACGTGACCTTTGACCCCGACCCCTTGACCTTTGACCTTTGGCCCGTGACCTTTGACCCCGACCCCTTGACCTTTGCCCTCTGGCCCGTGACCTTTGACCCCGACCCCTTGACCTTTGACTCCGACCCCGTGACCTTTGACCTCTGGCCCGTGACCTTTGACCCCGACCCCTTGACCTTTGACCCCGACCCCGTGACCTTTGACCTCTGGCCCGTGACCTTTGACCCCGACCCCTTGACCTTTGACCTCTGGTCCGTGACCTTTGACCCCCGACCCCTTGACCTTTGACCTCTGGCCCGTGACCTTTGACCTTTGACCCCCCGACCCCTTGACCTTTGCCCTCTGGTCCGTGACCTTTGACCCCGACCCATTGACCTTTGACCCCGAGACCTTTGACCCCGGCCCCTTGACCTTTGGCCCGCGACCTTTGACCCCGACCCCTTGACCGCTGATCCCCGACCTTTGACCCCGTGGCCTTTGGCCCCCTGACCCGTGCCCTTTGACCCTCCCCCGGTGACATTTCACCCCAGACCTCGGCCACCCCGACCCCGTGGCCTTTGGCCCCCTGACCCCGTGAGCTTTCATCCGGACTTGGTGATCTGTGACCTTTGAGCTTTTACCCCGACCCCGGTGACCTTTGACCGTAACCCCATGGGCTCTGATCTTTGACCCTGTGACCTTTTACCCCTGACCCAGTGACCTTTGATATTTCACCCCTGCCCCCGGTGACATTTGACCCCAGACCCCTGTGACCCCTGACCCCGCGAGCTTTGACCCTGACTTGGTGACCCTTGACCCCCACCCCTGACCTTTGAGCTTGACCCTTCAACCTTTGCGCTTTTGCCCCCCTGACCCCGGCGACCTTTGACCCCGTGAGCTTTGACCTTAGTGACTTTAGACCCCTGACCCCATGAGCTTTGACCCCTGGGCCTGGTGACCTATGGCCTCCGAGCCCCACGACCTTTGACCTCCGAGCCCTTGCCTTTGACAGAGTTAAGCACAGCAGTACTGCACATTTTAAAGTTAAAGCACTGCCCTACTGCAACCTTGCCGTGGAAAATGGTTTCTGCCCTGGGAGTAAATTGTTTAACTTCATCTTATAGCTCTTTACTCCCAGAGACTGAGCCAGCGGCTAGTGCGGTTTTGTTTTAAATTTAACTTTTACAATACCAACTTCAAAGTTTTGTAATACATTTTTACAATCGCAACTTCAAAAGATGCACTAGGAAATGACGCCTGCTGTGATACTAAATTTTTTAAATTTTTTTAATTAAAAACTTCTTTACTTACACTCAGCAGCAGTGCCACATTCTATTACTTTTTTTTTAAAATATTTTATGTAATTTCAACGTTTTACAGAGCTTTTTCCACCATATCAGTCTTGTCCACACTCCTCACTGCCCTTATGTCCGTCGCTACCCGTCCAGAAGTTTTACTGCCCGAGGTGACGTTACCTCCGCCATCCCTGTTCCCAAGCAAAAAACAAGTGAGCTCCACTCCTCTTCACACGCTGTCCACTTCCACACTTAGACATAAAAATTATAAATAGCATTAGATCACCTCAATATTTTACAAACACACCATGGAATAATAAAGTTACACTCACCCACTTTACAACCCTGGCCCACTCCATGCTGGCCATCTAGTCCAGCTCCCCCCACCCTTCGCCCGCAAAATCCTCAACTGTCTTCCAAAGACCATCCGCAGACCAACCTAATTCCCTGCGCTCGGTGGCAATTACCAGGTTCCAGGGGAGCGCTCCACAGGAGCTCCGTTCCTGGGAGCCTTGAAAAAAAAAATCGCCCTGCCTGCCAGAACCCCAGCCCAAGCCTGACCCCCATCCAAACATTGGCCATGACCATTGTCTCACAGAGCAGCCGGGACCGGGGGGAAAAAAAAAAAAAAAAAAAAGCCACCCAGCGGGGTTTTTTTATTCTAATTGTATTTTATTTTTTCCTAATTGCCTAACAAACATCTCTACCTCCACCCTGCAAGAGACCACTAAAAAGCTAAACCACATAACCCTACAACGTTACGCACATTCACAACACACCACTCATTCAGATCACACGCACACTAGCCCTCACTCTCAACTAACCCATCCTGCCGCCAAAGGGTGTCAAGGGGCCATCGCCCCTTACCCGCAGCACCCGGGGCCTCAAAAAGCGCCCTGCCTGCAAAAACCCTGGCCCCAGCCCAACCTCCTTCCAACCTCCCCACAAACTGCCCTTCCATTACAGCAACGCTTCAACACGCACCATCTGCGCCATACATAGATTTTCAACCAGATACTGAGCTTTCATAGTGGCACTTGTCACAGTCCAACCTCCGTAGCAGCCACATCGCCTAAACGCAAGGTTCCTTCAAACGCCTCGTGCCCCGTGATCACCTGCAAAACCAACGCACAAAACTCTTGAATACAAACTTCACCCTCGGCATAAAAAAATCCTCCACAGCTCCACACTCCTGCTTCGCACCTATTCCAGAAACAAAAACCTCAATGCCTTCACCATTTCTAGAAGCTTACCGCAAAGTGTCCACATAAACAAATGTTAACACCCATGCCCACTCACTGCCTTACTATATTCTACCTCACAATCTACTTGCAATCCACTCCCCTACTGACACGCAATGACTCAAAAATCATTTAACCCTCAATGCTAACAAACTAGGCACATCGATGTTTCACCCGTAGATTCTTATCGCTGTTCCACCTACCCCTGACTCTACATCCCCGGGCAGAGCAGCTCCAAGCCAAACACACCCGTGCACAAACACACACAACACGGAACACTACCAACAAGGCGATTCAAAGAGAGAGAAAACTCTCAGCAAGAAGAATGACGACCCCCGGACGGGAGGCGCCATCCGGCAAATTGACCTACAGCGCCCAAAACCACAAAGCGAGGAGGCTCTACGACAGCCCCAAAGAAGAAGAGGCAAAAGTAAGGGCCCGTTACAAGATCAAGCCCGTCAAAACCAAGATGATGGATGCGCCAGAAGCCTGGCGTCGAGACCTAAGGATGTCAGGATACGGGGAAGAAGTCCCAGTCCGAGAAAACGGACGGCTAGAGAGCAGAGCTGCCAAAGCAGCCCGGAAGAGCGCCGCAAAAGAGGACCGACCGGAACCCGCCGAGACCGATCCGCGCTTTAGAGCTCCGAGCGCAAGAAAAGAAGCACCCGACTGGCACAGTGCCGATGAGTAAGGGCATTCGAGACCCTAGGGACGGCGCCCGAAGCGCATGCCGCGCTCCCTGAGCGCAAAGACTGATGATGGCATTGAGACCCGAGGAAGATCGAAGGCACACAAGACAGACTACACAAACTACACGCCACCGCGGACACGGGCTGGAACTGCCCTGCCCGGCACACGCTGGTCTCGGGCTCAAAAGCAACTCGCTCCCTTCATCTGCCCAAACAGGACTGCTCCTGGACAGCCCTGCCCTCCTGCGCTAACTTTAAAACCCCTCCCTGCAATTCCCAGCTATGTCCCTTCCTCCCAGCCTCCCCCCAGCCCGGGTCCCTCAACTTAGCTTGCAGAGGGCCCAGGGTCCGAATCCATCCTCCACAAAACCACACGGGCTAACCGGGATGTTCCTCAAGGGGACACATTGCTCTTCAACATCTGCAATGAAAAACACAAATAAACAAACAAACAAAAAAAACAAATCAGAAGAGGGAGTAAGCATGCCGCTGGCCAACGCCAACTACTTCCCCAACTCCCCCCTCCTCACAAGTGCCACCGCGTTCGCTTCCCCGCTCATTCCAGAGTCAGACCCTGCAGCCGTCGTCACTCGTGGTACCTAAGGTACCAAGAGACACCAAGTTAGCATAGCGCTCACGAGAAGTCATCGGCCCCACGCTCCTCCTCACTAATCCACAGCTCACCTCAAACGCTCACCCAATTCAAAGATAGCCCGCACAGCGCCTCCAGAACGGAACGTAAATGCTTAACCGAGCAGCCCCATAATACTTCGCTATTCAACACCGACCCGGCCGACGACCGCCTCACCTTCTCGGACCCCTCACCGGCATGCAGCTTTGCATGAGACCTTAGAGCAGACTTCACGGTACGTAAAGGGTGCCTATAAGAAACCTGCAGAGGGACTTTTTACAAGGGTGTACAGCAATAGGACAAGGCTTCAGTCCTAAAGAGGGTACATTTAGTTTAGGCATTAGGAAGACGTTTCTCACTAGGGGTGGCGAGGCACTGGAACGCATTGCTGAGAGAACCTGTGGATGCTCCCTCCCTGGAAGCATTCAAGGCCAGGTCAGATGGGGCTTTGAGCAACCTGGTCTCGCGGAAGGTGTCCCTGGGGGGTGGGCTTGGAACTAGAGGCTCTTTATGGTCCCTTCCAACCCAAACCACTCTACGATGCTATGACATCCAAATCCAACTGCAAAACTCATCTGAGAAGGGCTGGTGAACCCTCCTCCCTTTCCCCAGCAGCCCCAAAACTTTAGAAACCCCTTTTCTTCTCCTCAACTGTCAGGAAAGGAACCCCACTGCTTCCTGACACCTCCTGCCCTCCATTCGCACCCCTGAACCCCCTTCAGTGGCTACTCCTCAGGAGCCGCTCTTCTGAGCCACATCCCAAATTGGGGGGGCACCTCCTAACCTACAATTTCACAGAGACCCTGAGCTCTGCTACATGCCCACAAAATAAACTCAAGTCCCAAGGCTTGTAATCTACGAGGGGCCTGCCACGAGCTGCAAAGATTCTAGGGACAACGGGGCATTCTGTGGGCAATGAGGAAAGGCGACAAGGCATCCCAGACCCTGAAAGGCACTGTGCCTCACTGCCCTTCTGCTTTCTTCAGAAATACTAAATCTCCATATACAAATACATACAAGACGCTCACCCTAACCCCTGCTAAACAATGTCACCATCGGTCCCGTTAAGAGAGATATCAGCAACTTACACAGCATACAGCAGAACGGGTGGAAAAAACAAGGCTCCTTTTTCAATAAAGCTGGGAATTCCAGGAAAACACAATGCATGAAGAATTTAAAAAAAAAAAAACAAACAAACAATGCATACTATTAAACCATCTTGCTACCCCCAAACACTCAAAACAAAATTACTGACCTGAAAACAAAGAAAGGAAAAAAAAATAAAAAGCTGCATACAAGCGTTACTTTCTACCACACAGGCTGCTGAACCTTGACTGGTCCTGAAGCTCTTACCTCAGGCAGACAGCTCTTCCTAAAGGGCTGAGCCAGCTCAAAAGCTGCAAAGGACTCAAGCAAGAGCTGAGCACCAACACCAGAGAAACCCAGGAGCACAAGGAGCCCCCTCAGCAGAGGCTGTGGCTCAAATAGCCCGAGGCTCCGCCCACCACCCTTAGCACAATCACCTGGGAAAGGGGAAGGGCAAACCACCAGCAGTTATAAAGTCAGCTGGAGGAGCAGCAGCACTGTTCCCACCTGCCTTAAATTTACAGCAAATGAGACCCTGAACAGAGAAAGCGACACTTACTGGCAAAGACAATACCTGCTCCTGTACTACAGCTACAACTATTGCATCGGCAATGTGACCAGGTAAGGAGTTCAACTTAATTTTTCTGAGGCGTAGATAGAAAACGATAGATGTCTTTCTAAACTAGTGTATTGGTTTTATGTGGCAAGGTTTTGGTAGCGGGGGGGGTTACAGGGGTGGCTCCTGTAAGAAGCTGCTGGAAGCTTCCCCTGTGTTCGAGAGAGAGCGAGCCTATACCAGTTGGCTCTAAGACGGACCTGCCGCCGGCCAAGGCCGAGCCAATCAGTGATAGTGGTAACGCCTCTGTGATAACATTTTTAAGAAGGAAAAAAAGTTGGGACGCAGAAAACAGCCACCGGAGAGAGGAGTGAGAACATGTAAGAGAAACAAGCCTGCGGACACCAAGGTCAGTGCAGAAGGAGGGGGAGGAGATGCTCCAGGCGCCGGAGCGAAGATTCCCCTGCAGCCCGTGGTGAAGACCCTGGTGAGGCAGGCTGTCCCCCTGCAGTCCAGGGAGGTCCATGGTGGGGCAGATATCCACCTGCAGCCCGTGGAGGACCCCACGCCGGAGCAGGTGGGTTCCTGAAGGAGGCTGTGACCCCGTGGGAACCCTGCGCTGGAGCAGGTTCCTGGCAGGACCTGCGGATCTGTGGAGAGAGGAGCCCATGGAGCAGGTTTTCTGGCAGGACTTGTGACCCCGTGGGGGACCCACGCTGGAGCAGTGTGCTCCTGAAGGACTGCACACCGTGGAAAGGACCCATGCTGGAGCAGTTCGTGAAGAACTGCAGCCCGTGGGAATGGCCCACGTTGGAGAAAGTTCGTGGAGGACTGTCTCCCGTGGGTGGGACCCCACGTTGGAGCAGGGGAAGAGTGTGATGAGCCCTCGCCCTGAGGAGGTGAAGCGGCAGAAAATAACATGTGATGACCGTAAACCCCATCCCTGTCCCCCTTGTGCCGCTGGGGGGGCTTGGTGGAGAAATCCGGGAGTGAAGTTGTGCCCGGGAAGAAGGGAGGGGTGGAGGGAAGGTGTTCTGAGATTTCGTTTTATTTCTCATTTACCTTACTCTGGCTGATTTGTAATAAAAAGTGAGCTAATTTTCCCTAAGCTGAGTCTGTTTTGCCCGTGATGGTAATTAGTGAATGATCTCTCCTGTCCTTATCTCGACCCGCAAGTTTTTTGTTATATTTTTCTCTCCCCTGTCCAGCTGAGGATGGGGGAGTGATAGAACGGCTTTGGTGGGCGCCTGGCATCTAGCCAGGGTCAACCCATCACAGTCTTTTTGGTGGAGAATGCGGGCAGTGTGAGGAATTTGAGATAAGGATAGTAATTGAGAGAGCTAACGGGCAAAACATGGACTGAACGCAGCTAGAGAGTTAAGAGCTGCTTGATGAGTGGGGAAATTTTATTGTTGTAATTGTGGTGAAGGGACAAGGGGTGGAATGTGTGTAAATTGTCCACTTTTTGTCGGTTTTGTGATGATATTATTTTGATTTTGGTGTGGGGAATTCTTTTTGTTAATGTGAGTGAAGATTTTGTGTGATGAATGTAGATTTTAATGATATTTCTTAAAAATGTGATACACAGAGGCGAGGGGTGGAATGTATTGGTTTTATGTGGCAAGGTTTTGGTAGCGGGGGGGGTTACAGGGGTGGCTCCTGTAAGAAGCTGCTGGAAGCTTCCCCTGTGTTCGAGAGAGAGCGAGCCTATACCAGTTGGCTCTAAGACGGACCTGCCGCCGGCCAAGGCCGAGCCAATCAGTGATAGTGGTAACGCCTCTGTGATAACATTTTTAAGAAGGAAAAAAAAGTTGGGACGCAGAAAACAGCCACCGGAGAGAGGAGTGAGAACATGTAAGAGAAACAAGCCTGCGGACACCAAGGTCAGTGCAGAAGGAGGGGGAGGAGATGCTCCAGGCGCCGGAGCGAAGATTCCCCTGCAGCCCGTGGTGAAGACCCTGGTGAGGCAGGCTGTCCCCCTGCAGTCCAGGGAGGTCCATGGTGGGGCAGATATCCACCTGCAGCCCGTGGAGGACCCCACGCCGGAGCAGGTGGGTTCCTGAAGGAGGCTGTGACCCCGTGGGAACCCTGCGCTGGAGCAGGTTCCTGGCAGGACCTGCGGATCTGTGGAGAGAGGAGCCCATGGAGCAGGTTTTCTGGCAGGACTTGTGACCCCGTGGGGGACCCACGCTGGAGCAGTGTGCTCCTGAAGGACTGCACACCGTGGAAAGGACCCATGCTGGAGCAGTTCGTGAAGAACTGCAGCCCGTGGGAATGGCCCACGTTGGAGAAAGTTCGTGGAGGACTGTCTCCCGTGGGTGGGACCCCACGTTGGAGCAGGGGAAGAGTGTGATGAGCCCTCGCCCTGAGGAGGTGAAGCGGCAGAAAATAACATGTGATGACCGTAAACCCCATCCCTGTCCCCCTTGTGCCGCTGGGGGGGCTTGGTGGAGAAATCCGGGAGTGAAGTTGTGCCCGGGAAGAAGGGAGGGGTGGAGGGAAGGTGTTCTGAGATTTCGTTTTATTTCTCATTTACCTTACTCTGGCTGATTTGTAATAAAAAGTGAGCTAATTTTCCCTAAGCTGAGTCTGTTTTGCCCGTGATGGTAATTAGTGAATGATCTCTCCTGTCCTTATCTCGACCCGCAAGTTTTTTGTTATATTTTTCTCTCCCCTGTCCAGCTGAGGATGGGGGAGTGATAGAACGGCTTTGGTGGGCGCCTGGCATCTAGCCAGGGTCAACCCATCACAACTAGGTAGGAAATTAGCTCGTTAAATGCAATAACAATGTAGTTATTAAAATCACATCAGTCACCGGCGAGGCCAGCAGACGCAATGGTAACTCGGCGGCTAAGCGCTAGATTGAGGCGGACCGGGAGGTTCCCGAGGCCCAGGAGCCCCGGGGAAGAGCAGAGGGACCGCGCAGAGCCGGCAGCTCTCGCGAGAGAGGCTGACGCGGCGTGGGCATTGCCAGGGGCGACCGTGGGAGATTTAAATGGCCCTGAGGAGCGCCAGCGACCGGGAGCGTGGCAAGCAGGGCGTGGTGCGTCAGAAAGGTGTGCCGTGGTGCGGCAGTTTGTGCGGGTAGGGCACAGCCCCCCCTCCCCAGCTCGAGAAGGTTACTGAAGCGGTGGGCATCGGCCTCAGAAGGAGACCCCGATATGGCTGCCACTCGGGTGAAAGCCGTTGCTAGGAAAAACGTGGCGACACGGACAGAGCTCCCACGTAAACGTGCAGCTGTCCAGGTCTCTGGCTGCAGGGAGTGTCTGAGTCTATCACTGATGCCAGAGGGCAGCGGGGACACCTCTTGTGTGAGATGTGACCAGGTAGATGATCTGCTCAGCCTGGTGGCAGAGCTGAAGGAGGAAGCGGAAAGGTTGAGGAGTATCAAGGAGTGTGAGAGGGAGATAGGTTGGTGGACCCACACCCTACCATCCCTGAGGCGGAGGCAGCAGATGGAGGCTCCGCGAGAAGCGGAGGTTCCCCTGCCCCCTTGCCACCGGGCAGGAGGGGACCTAAGAGATGGAGGGGAATGGATACAGGTCCCTGCTCGGGGAGGCAGGCGAGTCCCCTCCCGGTCTCCCTCACCTTCCCACTTGCCCCTACGCAACAGGAATGGGGCTCTGGAACTTGAGGACCGGGTCAACGAAGATCAGGGTGTAGGTGAAGCCCTATCCAGGGAGGTGCCTAGGCTCAGTCGGGCAGCCCCACGCATTCTCACAGCCTCTGAAAAAAGAAAAAGGAGGGTAATTGTCGTAGGCGACTCCCTTCTGAGGGGGACAGAGGACCCAATATGCAGTCCCGACCCATGCCACAGGGAAGTCTGCTGCCTCCCTGGGGCCCGGTTGAAAGACATTACCGGGGAACTCCCGGGTCTGGTTCGGACCTCTGATTATTACCCATTGCTAGTTGTGCAGGTTGGCAGCGATGAGATTGCAGGGAGAAATCCAAAGGCAATCAAAAGGGACTTCAGGGCACTGGGGCGATTAGCGGAAGGAGCACAGGTAGTGTTTTCCTCAATCCCTTAGTGGCAGGGGAATATACTGAAAGGAACAGGAAACCACACCTGGTGATGATGTGGCTCAGAGGCTGGTGCCATCGGTGGCATTTGGGGTTTTTTGATCACGGGGAGGTTTACACGGCACCGGGCTTGCTAGCGATGGATGGTATCCAGCTATCTCAAAGGGGTAAAAGAATCCTCACTCGTGAGAGGGCGGGGCTCATAGAGAGGGCTTTAAACTAGGTTTGAAGGGGGTAAGGGATAAGACTAGGTGCACCAGAGACGAGCCTGGGGGCAGCGTGCCGACGTTAGGGGTGGATTCGACAGGCCAGCTCGAATGCATCGATGCCAACACACGCAGCGTGGGCGATAAACAGGAGGAGCTGGAAGCCATCGTGCAGCAGGATAGATATGACTTAGTCGCCATCACGGAAACACGGTGGGATGACTCCCGTGACCAGAGTGCTACGTCTTGGGCTTAGCGACCGTGAAATGATAGAATTCTCAATTCTTGGTGAGGCAAGGAAGGGGGTTAGCAAAACCACCGCTCTGGACTTCCGGAGGGCAAACTTTGGCCTCTTTGAGGCACTGGTTGAGAGAATCCCTTGGGAGACGGTCCTGAAGGGCAAAGGGGTCCAGGAGGGACGGACGTTCTTTAAGAAGGAAATCTTAACAGCTCAGGACCAGGCTATTCCCCTGTGCCGCAAGTCGAATCGCCGAGGAAAACGACGGGCCTGGCTGAACGGGGAGCTTCTTCTAGGAGTCAGGAAAAAAAGGAGAGTTTATCATCTCTGGAAGAAAGGGCGGGCAACTTGGGAGGAGTACAGGGATCTTGTTAGGTCATAGAGAAAGGAAATTAGAAAGACAAAAGCTCTGCTAGTACTAAATCTGTCCGCTGTCGTAAGAGACGACAAAAAATGTTTTTACAAATACGTTAATGGTAAAAAGAATCCCAAGGAGAATATCTATCCTGTAACGGATACGGAAGGGAACGTTGCCAGCAGAGATGAGGAAAAGGCTGAGGTACTTAATGCCTTCTTTGCCTCAGTCTTTAATAGGGAGACCAGTTATCCTCAGGGTACTCTGCCTCCTGAGCGGGAAGGTGAGGATGAAGAGCGGAATATACCCCCCCCCCCTTAATGCAGGAGGAAATAGTTAGTGACCTACTACGCCATCTGGATGCTCACAAATCTATGGGACCAGATGGAATCCATCCCAGAGTACTGAGGGAACTGGCAGAGGTGCTTCCCAAGCTGCTCTCCCTCATCTATCGGCGATCCTGGTCAACGGGGAAGGTCCCAGAGGACTGGAGGCTTGCCAACGTGACGCCCATTTACGAGAAGGGTCGGAGGGAGGATCCGGGGAACTACGGGCCTGTCAGCCTGACCTCGGTACCGGGGAAGATTATGGAAGGGTTTGTCTTGAGAGCGCTCACGTGGCACGTCCGGGACAAGCAGGGGATTGGGCCCGGTCAGCGTGGGTTTACGAAAGGCGGGTTCTGCTTGACCAACCTGATCTCCTTCTATGACCGGGTGACCCGCCTGGTGGATGAGGGAAAGGCTGTGGATGTTACCTACCTTGACTTCAGCAAGGCCTTTGATACTGTCTCTCATGGCATACTCCTTGAGAAGCTGTCGTCTCCTGGCTTAGACAAGTGTACTCTTTGCTGGGTGAAAAACTGGCTGGATGGACAAGCCCAGAGGGTTGCGGTGAATGGGGTTAAATCCGGTTGGCGGCGGGTCGCTAGTGGTCTTCCCCAGGGCTCGGCGTTGGGCCCGGTTCTGCTTAACATCTTAATCGACGATTTGGACGAGGAGATCGAGTGCCCCCTCGGCAAGTTTGCAGACGACACCAAGTTGGGACTCGGGGCCGATCTCCTTGAGGATAGGAAGGCTCTACACAGATATCTAGACAGGCTGGATCGATGGGCCGAGGCCAACTGTATGAAGTTCAACGAGGCCGAGTGCCGGGTCCTGCGCTTCGGTCACGGCGACGCCGTGCAGCGCTATGGGGTTGAGGAAGAGTGGCTGGAAAGCTGCCCGGCGGAGAAAGACCTGGGGGTGCTGGTTGACAGCCGGCTGACTATGAGCCAGCAGTGTGCCCAGGTGGCCAGGAAGGCCAACGGCATCCTGGCCTGTATCAGAAATAGTGTGGCCGGCAGGAGCAGGGAGGTAATCGTTCCCCCGTATTCGGCACTGGCGAGGCCGCACCTCGAGTACTGCGTTCAGTTTTGGGCCCCTCGCTACGGGAAAGACGTTGAGTTGCTGGAACGTGTCCGGAGAAGGGCAACCGAGTTGGTGAGGGGCCTGGAGCGTAAGTCTGATGAGGAACGGCTGCGGGAGCTGGGGTGGTTTAGTCTGGAGAAAAGGAGGCTGAGGGGAGACCTTATCACTCTCTACAACTACCTGAAAGGAGATTGTAGCGAGGTGGGTACTGGTCTCTTCTATCAAGTAACTAGAGATAGGACGAGAGAAAATGGCCTGAAGTTGTGCCAGGGGAGGTTTAGCTTGGATATCAGAAAAAAATTCTTTACTGAGAGGGTTGTCAGGCATTGGAACAGGCTGCCCAGGGTAGTGATGGAGTCACCATCCCTGCAGGTGTTCAAAACACACGCAGATGTGGCACTTTGGGACATGATTTAGTGGGCGTGGTGGTGGTGGGTTGATGGTTGGACTTCATGATCTTAGAAGTCCTTTCCAAATTTCATGATTCGATTCAATGCGATTTGATTCTATTCTAGGGAGCAGAACAGAGATCTAGCAAGAAAGGAAAAAAAGGAAGGGAGGGAGAACAAAGGGAGAGAGACACAAAGACTGGAAGAAGGACAAAGGGATGGCAGAGGAAAAAAAACAGTGATAGGCTGCAGGAGAGAGATGGAGGAGTTCAAAAAAGACACAGGGAGCATGACAGAATGAGAGTGAGAAAAAAGGGACAGAGCAGGACAGCACCGGAGGAAAAAACAACTGTGATAGGCTGTGAGAGAGATACGGAGGAAGAAAGAAAAGAGAAGGGACAGCTAGCTGGAGAGGGGGATACAGTTAGAAAGGATGGAAGAGGGAACGGAACAGAGAGAAATACAAGAAAGATAGCAAGAGGAAGCAGGGCAGAGGGCCAGCAATAGAAGAAAAAAGGGACAGGGATCTGGACAGATGGAGAAAAAAGCAGGAGGAACAGATACAACATGATACGATGGGACAGGAAGTAAGAGAGAGCGACAGATGAGAATAATGACAAGAGATAGAGAGAGACTGTGAGAAACACGGCGGGGGGGGGGGGGGGAGAGAGATTAGGACCCCTGCACAGAGACAGAAGACATGAATAAAAAGAGTAGGGAGCACCACAAAGGGTCAGAGAAAGAGAAGAACAGGAAGGACAACGGGGACAGTGAGATACAGAATAAACCCCCCCCACCTATTATACACATATTATCCAGTAATCAAGCCCATTTCAGAGTTACACAGTACCTCAGCCTCTTTAAGAAAAGTAACACATTGACCGAGCCCAATTCGGCAGCACACAGAACCCGAGCAAATTTCAAAGGCGCCGCACCGCGCCCGAGCCCCTTTCGGCGCCGCACCGCGCCCGAGCCCCTTTCGGCGCCGCACCGCGCCCGAGCCCCTTTCGGCGCCGCACCGCGCCCGAGCCCTTTTCACAGTTATGTAGCTACGGAGCCAATTTCAAAGTTGGGCAATTACTAGAGCCAGGAACGCACCCCCTTTCTATTAACCCAGCACCAGCTACATTGGCCTCGAGGTATCTACAACTTTCCCTTGGATGCCCAATTCTAACAGACACTTTCCCTTACTTCAACAGCTAAGTTTACCTATGGGCACTAAACGCGCATGCTTCGCTCTACACTTGCCTTGGTGATTGCCATTACTACTGTGATTCTCACAAGGAGACCTAATGACCTGTCTTTTTTTCATTTTCTTTTTTTTGCTTCATTTGGTCTATTACTGATTCCACATACGTTCAGCTAGGTCAGTAGTTACAGTCCAATTCTACAATGTACTTTTTCTACAATATATAGAAAAGACTTATGGCCTCACTGGTCAAATTTTTGACACTATTAGTTTTATTCCTCTTTTAACCATTATTTTTACAAATACATTTTAACTCCAAAAATTTAGCATTACCTTCAGAAGAAATGCCACTATTAGTCCCCGCAATTCTCTACGGAGCGGTCTTCTCCACATTCCTCGCTCCCGTTACATCCGTCGCTGCACATCCAGAAGTTTTACTCCCTGAGGTGACATTACCTGCACGATCCCCGTTCCCGGGCAGAAAACGAGTGAGCTCCGCTCATCTTGACAGACTGTCCACCTCCACGCCTCGGCACAAAAACAAAAACTGAAAAGTATCATTACATCACAAACTACAAAGAGCACCCAAATATTTTACAAACCCACCACAGAAAAATACAGTTACACTCACGCACTTCACAACCCTGGCCTACTCCATGCTGGCCATCTAGTCCAACTCCCCCCACCCTTCGCCCGCAAAATCCTCAACTGTTTTCCAAAGACCATCCACCGAACAACGTATTTCCCTGTGCTGACTGGCAATTACCACGTTCCAGGGCAGCGCTCCATGGGAATGCTGTTCCCGGGAGCCTTGAAAAAAGTCACCCTGCCTGTGAAAACCCAGGCCCGAGCCGGACCCCAGTCCAAACACTGGCAATGAACATTGCCTCGTGGAGCAGCTGGGACCGGGGGGGGGGGGGTGGGAACAGGGCAGGGGAGGACACACCAAAAACCAACCCATATCCCAGCTGGGTTTTTTTATTCTAAGTTGTTGGTTTGGGTTTTTTTTTTTCTAATTCCCTGAGAAACATCTCAAGTCTACATCCAACCTGAAAGGAAAAAAACCAAAAAGGCTAAACCACATAACCCTACAAGGTTAGACACATTCACAACACACCACTCATTCAGATCACATGCACGCCAGCCCTCACTCTCAACTCATCCATCCTACCACCCACAGGCCTCGAGAGGCCGT
Source organism: Haliaeetus albicilla (assembly GCF_947461875.1). NCBI lineage: Eukaryota > Metazoa > Chordata > Aves > Accipitriformes > Accipitridae > Haliaeetus > Haliaeetus albicilla. Next base: position 31,011,251 of record NC_091500.1, on the reverse strand, counting down.
CACCCCGTGCCTGTGGCACTGGGGGCCTCAAAAATCACCTTGCCTGCAAAAACCCTGGCCCTAGCCCAACCTCCTTCCAACCTCCCCACAAACTGCCCTTCTGTTACACCAATGTTTCAACACGCACCATCATCTCCACCATCCATGCATTTTCAACCCCATACTTAGCTTTCACGGTGCCACATGGCACAGTCCAACCTCCGTAGCAGCCGTGTCACCTAAACGCAAGGTTCCTTCAAGCACCTCGTGCCCTGTCATCACCTGCAAAAACAACACACAAAGCTTTTCAATAGACACTTCATCCTTGAGAGAGAAGTCCTCCACCGCTTCCCACCTATTCCCAAAATAACACATCCTCCCAGTCAGTGTCCTCCATGGCACTTGAAAAAACAGAGCATCGCAAACACAGAGCTGTCCCAAAGTTACCGATCGCTCCAAGACCCATCACGCTGCTACTCAGACCTCAAGGCCTTGACTATTTCTACAGACTTGCCACAAAGCATCCGCATAAACAATATGAACACTGTTGCCCAGTTACTGCCTTACTCTATGCTAGCTCACAGTCCAATTGCGATCCCCTCAGCTCTTTGCATGCAAAGAACCCAAAGTCATTAAACCTTCTGTGCTGTCTCTACAGTGCCATACAACACACACAGACAAACATAGACCCATGTAATTCACATGCAAATATAATGCCGTACAAGACAGTACTCTTATCTCGGTCAAGACAAAACAACTCGGAGCACTGCCATACCACACAAAACAGAACAGGGCCAATGCAAGAGACTCTCAGATGACAGTCAATACAAGTACAGACCAAAGCAATACAAAACCAATACAGAACCATAGAAGGCAAGGCAGTCTCACATGGCAGTCGATACAAGTACAGAGCACTGCAATACAAAACACAATGCAGGGCCATGCAACGCGAGACAGTCTCACGTGACAGTCAGTACAAATACAGAACAAAACAACACAACACAAAGGCAAATACAGACCAATACAATGCAAGAAAACTGCAAAACACAGCAAAGCAAAGCAGTCTCATAGAGCCACCGGCCACATCTTCCTTCCGACTCCACTCACGGACCCACCTCCTTACAGTGCCCTGCTGCCTTCCCTCGTCGCTCTGTGGCACGCATCTTGTCCCTCTGCATCTGGAAAAAAAACCAAAACCAAACATATTGAACGAGTCACCTGGATGCAGAGCAAGAGCTTCACAACTCCAGAGGTCTTGATTCCATCTACAAAGACCATCTGGAGTCCAGCTACAGCCTGCCATTTAAAAAAAAAGAAAAAGAAAAAAAAAACACACAAAAAAACCAAAAAAAACCACCAACAAAAAAAAAAAAAACAGGGCCAAACTTTAAGCCCATCATGTGCAAGACCTAACACCTTAGAGAGTCAAATCCTCTTCACCGCCCCTCAACAGCCCCTGCCGCACAGCTCCAATCGTCTCCGTGAAACACTATCGGCACTGCTGTTCGCGCAGCCCGCCGATGGCTAGTCGAGCCGAGATGACTGTACAACCCTTGCCTAAACAGTCTAGGCACATCAACGTTTGACCCGTAGACTCTTATCGCTCTTCCACCTACCCCTGACTCTACATCCCCGGGCAGAGCAGCTCCAAGCCAAACACACCCGTGCGCAGAACGTCACCATGTGGAACGCTACCAACGAGGTGATTCAAAGAGAGAGAAAACTCTCAGCAAGAAGAATGACGCCCGGACAGGAGGCGTCGTTGGGCAAGACGACCTACGGAGCCGGAACCATGAGGCCAGGAGGCTCTACGGCAGAGTCTCCAGAGAAGAGGAGTCGAACAGAATGGCCCGTTACAAGACGGCACTGTCAAAACCCAGACGACAGATGCACTAGAAGCCTGGCGTTGAGACCTAAGGATGTCAGGATGCGGGGAAGAAGTCCAAGTCCGAGAAAACGGACAGCTAGAGAGCAGAGCTGCCAATGCAGCCCAGAAGAACGCTGCCAAAAGAGGACCAACCGGAACCCACCGAGACCGATCCATGCTTTAGAGCTCCGAGCGCAAGAAAAGAAGCACCCGATTGGCACCGGGCCAATGAGTAAGAGCATTCGAGACCCTAGGGACGGCGCCTAAAGCGCATGCCACGCTCCCCCGGCGCAAAGCGCAACGAGGACGTCGAGACCCGAGGAAGGTCTAAGCGCACAAGACAGACTACACAAACTACACGCCACCGCGGACACGGGCTGGAACTGCCCTGCCCGGCACACACTGGTCTCGTGCTGAAAAGCAACGCGCTCCCTTCGCCTGCGCAAAGGCGACTGCTTTGGGGCAGCCCTCTCTCCTGCGCTAACTTTAAAACCCCTCCCAGCAATTCCCAGCTGTGTCCCTTCCTCCCAGCCTCCCCCCAGCCCGGGTCCCTCAGCTTAGCTTTCAGAGGGCCGAGGGTCCGAACCCACCCTCCACAAAACCACACGGGCTAACTGGGATGTTCCTCAAGGGGACACATTGCTCTTCAACATCTGCAATGAAAAAAACAAACAAACAAAAAAAAACGAAATCAGAAAAGGCAGTAAGCATCCCGCTGGCCAACGCCAACTACTTCCCCAACTCCCCCCTCCTCACAAGTGCCACCGCGTTCGCTTCCCCGCTCATTCCAGAGTCAGACCCTGCAGCCGTCGTCACTCGTGGTACCTAAGGTACCAAGAGACACCGAGTTAGCATGGCGCTCATGAGAAGTCATCGGCCCCACGCTCCTCCTCACTAATCCACAGCTCACCTCAAACGTTCACCCAATTCAAAGATAGCCCACACAGCGCCTCCAGAACAGAAGGTAAACGCTTAACCGAGCAGCCCCATAATACTTCGCTATTCAACACCGACCCGGCCGACGACCGCCTCACCTTCTCGGACCCCTCACCGGCATGCAGCTTTGCAGGAGACCTTAGAGCAGACTTCACGGTACGTAAAGGGTGCCTATAAGAAACCTGCAGAGGGACTTTTTACAAGGGTGTACAGCAATAGGACAAGGCGGTAGCGACTTCAGTCCTAAGGAGGGTACATTTAGTTTAGGTATTAGGAAGACGTTTCTCACTAGGGGTGGCGAGGCACTGGAACGCGTTGCCCAGAGAACCTGCGGATGCTCCCTCCCTGGAAGCATTCAAGGCCAGGTCAGATGGGGCTTTGAGCAACCTGGTCTCGCGGAAGGCGTCCCTACCCATTGCGGGGGTGGGGTAGGAACTAGAGGCTCTTTATGGTCCCTTCCAACCCAAACCACTCTACGATGCTATGACATCCAAATCCAACTGCAAAACTCATCTGAGAAGGGCTGGTGAACCCTCCTCCCTTTCCCCAGCAGTCCCAAAACTTTAGAAACCCCTTTTCTTCTCCTCAACCGTCAGGAAAGGAACCCCACTGCTTCCTGACGCCTCCTGCCCTCCATTCACGCCCCTGAACCCCCTTCAGTGGCTACTCCTCAGGAGCCGCTCTTCTGAGCCACATCCCAAATTCTGGAGGCACCTCCTAACCTACAGTTTCACAGAGACCCTGAGCTCTGCTACATGCCCACAAAATAAAGTCAAGTCCCAAGGCTTGTAATCTACGAGGGGCCTGCCACGAGCTGCAAAGATTCTAGGGACAACGGGGCATTCTGTGGGCAAGGAGGAAAGGCGACGAGGCATCCCAGACCCTGAAAGGCATTGTGCCTCACGGCCCTTCTGCTTTCTTCAGAAATACTAAATCTCCATATACAGATGCATACAAGACGCTCACCCTAACCCCCGCTAAACAATGTCACCATCGGTCCCGTTAAGAGAGAAATCAGCAACTTACACAGCATACAGCAGAACGGGTGGAAAAAAACAAGGATCCTTTTTCAATAAAGCTGGGAATTCCAGGAAAACACAATGCATGAAGAATTTAAAAAAAAAAACCAAAAAAACACTAAACAATGCATACTACTAAACCATCTTTCTACCCCTGAACACTCAAAACAAAATTACTGACCTGAAAACAAAGAAAGGAAAACAAACAAAAAAAAAAAGCTGCATACAAGTGTTACTTCCTACCACACAGGCTGCTGAACCTTGACTGGTCCTGAAGCTCTTACCTCAGGCAGACAGCTCTTCCCAAAGGGCTGAGCCAGCTCAAAAGCTGCAAAGGACTCAAACAAGAGCTGAGCACCAACACCAGAGAAACCCAGGAGCACAACGAGCTCCCTCAGCAGAGGCTGTGGCTCAAATAGCCCGAGCCTCCGCCCACCACCCTTAGCACAATCACCTGGGAAAGGGGAAGGGCAAACCACCAGCAGTTATAAAGTCAGCTGGAGGAGCAGCAGCACTGCTCTCACCTGCCTTAAATTTACAGCAAATGAGACCCTGAACAGAGAAAGTAACCCCCCCCAGGAAATGACACTACTTGCTCCTGCACTACAGCTACAACTATTGCATCGGCAATGTGACCAGGTAGGGAATGAAACTTAATTTTTCTGGCGTGTAGATAGAAAACGATAGATGTCTTTCTAAACTAGGTAAGAAACTAGCTCATTAAATGCAATAACAATGTAGTTATTAAAATCACATCAGTCACCGGCGAGGTCAGCAGACGCAATGGTAAGTTGGCGGCTAAGCGCTAGATTGAGGCGGACCGGGAGGTTCCCGAGGCCCAGGAGCCCCGGGGAAGAGCAGAGGGACCGCGCAGAGCCGGCAGCTCTCGCGAGAGAGGCTGACGCGGCTTGGGCATTGCCAGGGGCAACCGCGGAAGATTTAAAGGGCCCTGAGGAGCGCCAGCGACCGGGAGCGTGGCAAGCAGGGCGTGTCGTGTCAGAAAGGGCATGGCGTGGCAGTTCGTGCGGGTAGGGCGCAGCCCCCGCCCCCCCTTCCCAGCTCGAGAAGGCTACTGAAGCGGTGGGCATCGGCCTCAGAAGGAGACGCCGGTATGGCTGCCACTCAGCTGAAAGCCATTGCTAGGAAAAATGGAGAAAGAGAAATTAAAATGCAACTGGGTACAAGAAACGTGAGAAAGCAGTAAAAAATAGGGAGCCACAGAGAGGGAATCGTAGAAAAAAAAAAAAAATTATAGATGAAGCGGTACAGGGCAGAGTTGGCAGAAGAGTAACGAGTTTTTGGGAGCCAGGTGGGCAGGTGGGCCGGTGGAGAGAGAGACGGAAGGAGGGACAGGCAGGGAGGCGAACAGAGATCTGGGGAAGGGTGGCAGAGATGGAGCGGGATGCACGCGACAGAATGCGCGACTCTCCGCAGCTCCCGGCGCCGGCGGCAGACCTTCACCGCCCCGATGCTTTTCTCTCTGCCTCGGCGGCAGGCGCCTCGACGCTCCTCTCCCGTGAGGCTTCCCGGTGGCTCGTGCGCGCGGCCGGCGCGCTCTGTCTGGGATGGCTCGGAGGGATCCTTCCTTGCCGCGGGGGCTGGCTGTTCCTTGCTGGACGTGGCTGCCTGCGGGACCCCCTTGGATTCCCTCCTCGGACGGTTCACCTTCGTCAGCTCCCTCGGGTGGGCGTGCCTGGGCAGACCCTTCCCCAGCTCAAGGGAGGGATTCCAAAATAGGAACGGTGAGCTGGACGGAGGGGGACATAGAAATAAAACTTAAAAAGCAATAGGGTACAAGACAGATAGGAAAACATGAAGAAATAAAGGCAGGGAGATGGACTGGGGGATACATAGAAACAAACGAGAAAGCAGCGGGGTACGGGAAACAGGAAACAATTTGCAGCCAGGGACAGGGAGGAAGACAGAGGGAGAAATAGGGAAAAAAAAATTCAAAAAGCGACGGGGTACGATTCACATGGACGCAAATTAAAAAATAAGGCCGGGGAGCTGGAGAGAGACGTACCTATAAAGAAACTTTTAAAACCGACAGGGTAAAGGAAAGAGTGAGAAGAAATAAAGAAGAGGAAGAGGGAGCCAGATAGAGGGAGGCATAGGTAGAAATTTTGGCAAGAAATGAGGTAAAGAGCAGAGGGAATTTCCTGGTTTTGGCTAGAATAGAGGTCATTTTCTTCCTAGTAGCCGGTATAGTGCTGTAGTTTGCATTTAACATGACAATAATGTTGATAAAAGACTGATGATTTAGTTGTCACTAGGCAGTGTTCATACTAAGTCAAGGATGTTTCAGCTTCTCCTACTGCCCTGGCAGTGGAGGCTGGGAGTGCAGACAGCTGAGCCAAACGAGCCAAAGGGGTATTCCATACCATATGATGTCCCAGCCAGTATATCAACTGGGGAAGTTGACCTCTAACCCCTGGCCCCGAGCCATGAGACTGTGATCCCTGACACCGTGACCTTTGAGGCTGCGAACCCATGCTGTGACCTTTGACCCAATGGCCCTTTTCACCCGGTGACCCTTTGACCCCCAGCGGGTGACCTTTGACTTCTTGTCGGTGACCTTTGACCCTGACAGTTGACCTTTTGACCCTCTGGTGTGGTAACCTTTGAACTTTTGACCCCAAAGACCTTTGCCGCCTACCCTGGTGCCCTTTGACCCCTGCCAGGTGATCTTTGACCCAAGGACCTTTGACCCCGGCCCCGTGACCTTTGGCCCCGCCCCTGTGACCTTTGACCCCCGAGCCCTTGACCTTTGACCTTTGGCCCGTGACCTTTGACCCCCGACCCCTTGACCTTTGACCCCCGACCCCTTGACCTTTGACCCCCGACCCCGTGACCTTTGACCCCCGACCCCGTGACCTTTGACCCCCGACCCCGTGACCTTTGACCTCTGGTCCGTGACCTTTGACCCCGACCCCTTGACTCCCCGGTCCATGACCTTTGACCTTTGGCCCGTGACCTTTGACCCCCGACCCCGCGACCTTTGACCTTTGACCTTTGGCCCCGACCCCTTGACCTTTGACCCCGACCCCTTGACCTTTGGTCCGCGACCTTTGACCCCGACCCCTTGACCTTTGACCCCGTGGCCTTTGGCCCCCTGACCCGTGCCCTTTGACCCTCCCCCGGTGACATTTCACCCCAGACCTCGGCCACCCCTGACCCCGTGACCTTTGGCCCCCTGACCCCGTGAGCTTTGATCCGGACTTGGTGATCTGTGACCTTTGAGCTCGACCCTTGAACCTTTGAGCTTTTACCCCGACCCCGGTGACCTTTGACCATAACCCCATGGGCTCTGATCTTTGACCCTGTGACCTTTTACCCCTGACCCAGTGACCTTTGATATTTCACCCCTGCCCCCGGTGACATTTGACCCCAGACCCCTGTGACCCCTGACCCCACGAGCTTTGACCCTGACTTGGTGACCCTTGACCCCCACCCCTGACCTTTGAGCTTGACCCTTCAACCTTTGCACTTTTGCCCCCCTGACCCCGGCGACCTTTGACCCCGTGAGCTTTGACCTTAGTGACTTTAGACCCCTGACCCCATGAGCTTTGACCCCTGGGCCTGGTGACCTATGGCCTCCGAGCCCCATGACCTTTGACCTCCGAGCCCTTGCCTTTGACAAAGTTAAGCACAGCACTACTGCACATTTTAAAGTTAAAGCACTGCCCTACTGCAACGTTGCCGTGGAAAATGGTTTCTGCCCTGGGAGTAAATTGTTTAACTTCATCTTATAGCTCTTTACTCCCAGAGACTGAGCCAGCGGCTAGTGCGGTTTTGTTTTAAATTTAAGTTTTACAATACCAACTTCAAAGTTTTGTAATACATTTTTACAATCGCAACTTCAAAAGATGCACTATGAAATGACGTCTGCTGTGATACTAAATTTTTAAAATTTTTTTAATTAAAAACTTCTTTACTTACACTCAGCAGCAGTGCCACATTCTATTACTTTTTTTTTTAATATTTTATGTAATTTCAACGTTTTACAGAGCTTTTTCCACCATATCAGTCTTGTCCACACTCCTCACTGCCCTTATGTCCGTCGCTACCCGTCCAGAAGTTTTACTGCCTGAGGTGACGTTACCTCCACCATCCCTGTTCCCAAGCAAAAAACAAGTGAGCTCCACTCCTCTTCACACGCTGTCCACTTCCACACTTAGACATAAAAATTATAAATAGCATTAGATCACCTCAATATTTTACAAACACACCATGGAATAATAAAGTTACACTCACCCACTTTACAACCCTGGCCTACTCCATGCTGGCCATCTAGTCCAGCTCCTCCCACCCTTTGCCCGCAAAATCCTCAACTGTCTTCCAAAGACCATCCGCAGACCAACCTAATTCCCTGCGCTCGGTGGCGATTACCAGGTTCCAGGGGAGCGCTCCACGGGAGCTCTGTTCCTGGGAGCCTTGAAAAAAAATCGCCCTGCCTGCCAGAACCCCAGCCCAAGCCTGACCCCCATCCAAACATTGGCCGTGACCACTGTCCCACAGAGCAGCCGGGACCGGAGGGGGGAAAAAAAAAAAAAAAAAAGCCACCCAGCGGGGTTTTTTTATTCTAATTGTATTTTATTTTTTCCTAATTGCCTAACAAACATCTCTACCTCCACCCTGCAAGAGACCACTAAAAAGCTAAACCACATAACCCTACAACGTTACGCACATTCACAACACACCACTCATTCAGATCACACGCACACTAGCCCTCGCTCTCAACTAACCCATCCCGCCGCCAAAGGGTGTCAAGGGGCCATCGCCCCTTACCCGCGGCACCCGGGGCCTCAAAAAGCACCCTGCCTGCAAAACCCCTGGCCCCAGCCCAACCTCCCCACAAACTGCCCTTCCATTACAGCAACGCTTCAACACGCGCCATCTGCACCATACATAGATTTTCAACCAGACACTTAGCTTTCATAGTGGCACTTGTCACAGTCCAACCTCCGTAGCAGCCACATCGCCTAAACGCAAGGTTCCTTCAAACGCCTCGTGCCCCGTGATCACCTGCAAAACCAACGTACAGAACTCTTGAATACAAACTTCACCCTCGGCATAAAAAAAATCCTCCACAGCTCCACACTCCTGCTTCGCACCTATTCCAGAAACAAAAACCTCAATGCCTTCACCATTTCTAGAAGCTTACCGCAAAGTGTCCACATAAACAAATATTAACACCCATGCCCACTCACTGCCTTACTATATTCTACCTCACAATCCACTTGCAATCCACTCCCCTACTGACACGCAATGACTCAAAAATCATTTAACCCTCAATGCTGACAAACTAGGCACATCGACGTTTCACCCGTAGATTCTTATCGCTGTTCCACCTACCCCTGACTCTACAGCCCCGGGCAGAGCAGCTCCAAGCCAAACACACCCGTGCACAAACACACACAACACGGAACACTACCAACAAGGCGACTCAAAGAGAGAGAAAACTCTCAGCAAGAAGAATGACGACCCCCGGACGGGAGGCGCCATCCGGCAAATTGACCTACAGCGCCCAAAACCACAAAGCGAGGAGGCTCTACGACAGCCCCAAAGAAGAAGAGGCAAAAGTAAGGGCCCGTTACAAGATCAAGCCCGTCAAAACCAAGATGATGGATGCGCCAGAAGCCTGGCGTCGAGACCTAAGGATGTCAGGATGCGGGGAAGAAGTCCCAGTCCGAGAAAACGGACGGCTAGAGAGCAGAGCTGCCAAAGCAGCCCGGAAGAGCGCCGCAAAAGAGGACCGACCGGAACCCGCCGAGACCGATCCACACTTTAAAGCTCCGAGCGCAAGAAAAGAAGCACCCGACTGGCACAGTGCCGATGAGTAAGGGCATTCAAGACCCTAGGGATGGCGCCCGAAGCGCATGCCGCGCTCCCTGAGCGCAAAGACTGATGATGGCATTGAGACCCGAGGAAGATCGAAGGCACACAAGACAGACTACACAAACTACACGCCACCACGGACACGGGCTGGAACTGCCCTGCCCGGCACACGCTGGTCTCGGGCTCAAAAGCAACCCGCTCCCTTCATCTGCCCAAACAGGACTGCTCCTGGACAGCCCTGCCCTCCTGCGCTAACTTTAAAACCCCTCCCTGCAATTCCCAGCTGTGTCCCTTCCTCCCAGCCTCCCCCCAGCCCAGGTCCCTCAACTTAGCTTGCAGAGGGCCCAGGGTCCGAATCCATCCTCCACAAAACCACACGGGCTAACCGGGATGTTCCTCAAGGGGACGCATTGCTCTTCAACATCTGCAATGAAAAACACAAATAAACAAACAAACAAAAAAAACAAATCAGAAAAGGGAGTAAGCATGCCGCTGGCCAACGCCAACTACTTCCCCAACTCCCCCCTCCTCACAAGTGCCACCGCGTTTGCTTCCCCGCTCATTCCAGAGTCAGACCCTGCAGCCGTCGTCACTCGTGGTACCTAAGGTACCAAGAGACACCAAGTTAGCATAGCGCTCATGAGAAGTCATCGGCCCCACGCTCCTCCTCACTAATCCACAGCTCACCTCAAACGCTCACCCAATTCAAAGATAGCCCGCACAGCGCCTCCAGAACGGAACGTAAATGCTTAACCGAGCAGCCCCATAATACTTTGCTATTCAACACCGACCCGGCCGACGACCGCCTCACCTTCTCGGACCCCTCACCGGCATGCAGCTTTGCAGGAGACCTTAGAGCAGACTTCACGGTACGTAAAGGGTGCCTATAAGAAACCTGCAGAGGGACTTTTTACAAGGGTGTACAGCAATAGGACAAGGCTTCAGTCCTAAAGAGGGTACATTTAGTTTAGGCATTAGGAAGACGTTTCTCACTAGGGGTGGCGAGGCACTGGAACGCATTGCTGAGAGAACCTGTGGATGCTCCCTCCCTGGAAGCATTCAAGGCCAGGTCAGATGGGGCTTTGAGCAACCTGGTCTAGCAGAAGGTGTCCCTGGGGGGTGGGCTTGGAACTAGAGGCTCTTTATGGTCCCTTCCAACCCAAACCACTCTACGATGCTATGACATCCAAATCCAACTGCAAAACTCATCTGAGAAGGGCTGGTGAACCCTCCTCCCTTTCCCCAGCAGTCCCAAAACTTTAGAAACCCCTTTTCTTCTCCTCAACCGTCAGGAAAGGAACCCCACTGCTTCCTGACGCCTCCTGCCCTCCATTCGCGCCCCTGAACCCCCTTCAGTGGCTACTCCTCAGGAGCCGCTCTTCTGAGCCACATCCCAAATTCTGGAGGCACCTCCTAACCTACAGTTTCACAGAGACCCTGAGCTCTGCTACATGCCCACAAAATAAAGTCAAGTCCCAAGGCTTGTAATCTACGAGGGGCCTGCCACGAGCTGCAAAGATTCTAGGGACAACGGGGCATTCTGTGGGCAAGGAGGAAAGGCGACAAGGCATCCCAGACCCTGAAAGGCACTGTGCCTCACTGCCCTTCTGCTTTCTTCAGAAATACTAAATCTCCATATACAAATACATACAAGACGCTCACCCTAACCCCTGCTAAACAATGTCACCATCGGTCCCGTTAAGAGAGAAATCAGCAACTTACACAGCATACAGCAGAACAGGTGGAAAAAAACAAGGGTCCTTTTTCAATAAAGCTGGGAATTCCAGGAAAACACAATGCATGAAGAATTAAAACAAACAAACAAACAATGCATACTATTAAACCATCTTTCTACCCCCAAACACTCAAAACAAAATTACTGACCTGAAAAAAAGAAAGGAAAAAAAAAAAAAAAGCTGCATACAAGTGTTACTTTCTACCACACATGCTGCTGAACCTTGACTGGTCCTGAAGCTCTTACCTCAGGCAGACACCTCTTCCCAAAGGGCTGAGCCAGCTCAAAAGCTGCAAAGGACTCAAGCAAGAGCTGAGCACCAACACCAGAGAAACCCAGGAGCACAAGGAGCTCCCTCAGCAGAGGCTGTGGCTCAAATAGCCCAAGCCTCCGCCCACCACCCTTAGCACAATCACCTGGGAAAGGGGAAGGGCAAACCACCAGAAGTTATAAAGTCAGCTGGAGGAGCAGCAGCACTGTTCTCACCTGCCTTAAATTTACAGCAAATGAGACCCTGAACAGAGAAAGCAACACTTACTGGCAAAGACAATACCTGCTCCTGTACTACAGCTACAACTATTGCATCAGCAATGTGACCAGGTAAGGAGTTCAACTTAATTTTTCTGAGGCGTAGACAGAAGAAGATACTTGTGTCTCTAAACTAGGTAGGAAATTAGCTCGTTAAATGCAATAACAATATAGTTATTGAAATCACAGCAGTCACTGGCAAGGCCAGCAGACGCAATGGTAAGTTGGCAGCTAAGCGCTAGATTGAGGCGGACCGGGAGGTTCCCGAGGCGCAGGAGCCTCAAACAAACAAACAAACAAAGCATACCATTAAACCATCTTTCTACCCCCAAACACTCAAAACAAAATTACTGACCTGAAAAAAAGAGAGGAAAACAAAAAAAAAAGGCTGCATACAAGTGTTACTTTCTACCACACATGCTGCTGAACCTTGACTGGTCCTGAAGCTCTTACCTCAGGCAGACACCTCTTCCCAAAGGGCTGAGCCAGCTCAAAAGCTGCAAAGGACTCAAGCAAGAGCTGAGCACCAACACCAGAGAAACCCAGGAGCACAAGGAGCTCCCTCAGCAGAGGCTGTGGCTCAAATAGCCCAAGCCTCCGCCCACCACCCTTAGCACAATCACCTGGGAAAGGGGAAGGGCAAACCACCAGCAGTTATAAAGTCAGCTGGAGGAGCAGCAGCACTGTTCTCACCTGCCTTAAATTTACAGCAAATGAGACCCTGAACAGAGAAAGTAACCCCCCCAGGAAATGACACTACTTGCTCCTGTACTACAGCTACAACTATTGCATCGGCAACGTGACCAGGTAAGGAGTTCAACTTAATTTTTCTGAGGCGTAGATAGAAAACGATAGATGTCTTTCTAAACTAGGTAGGAAATTAGCTCATTAAATGCAATAACAATGTAGTTATTAAAATCACAGCAGTCACCGGCGAGGCCAGCAGACGCAATGGTAAGTTGGCGGCTAAGCGCTAGATTGAGGCGGACCCTAACCCTAACCCCTAACCCCAACCCTAACCCCTAACCCCAACCCCTAACCCTAACAACCCTAACCCTAACAACCCTAACCCTAACAACCCTAACCCTAACCCCTAACCGCCCTAACCCTAACCCCTAACCCTAAACCCTAACCCCTAACCCTAACGACCCTAACCCTAACGACCCTAACCCCTAACCCTAACCCCTAACCCCCTAACCCCCTAACGACCCTAACCCCTAACCCCCTAACCCTAACCCCCTAACCCCCTAACCCTAACCCCCTAACCCCCTAACCCTAACCCCCCCTAACCCTAACCCCTAACCCCCAACCCTAACCCTAACCCAACCCTAACCTAACCCTAACCCCTAACGACCCTAACCCTAATGACCCTAACCCTAATGACCCTAACCCCCTAACCCTAACGCCTAACCCCCCCAACCCCTAACCCCAACCCCTAACCCCAACCCCCTAACCCCCTAACCCCAACCCTAACCCCCAACCCTAACCCCTAACCCTAACCCCTAACCCTAATCCCCTAACCCTAACGGCCCTAACCCCTAACCCTAACGCCCTAACCCTAACCCTAACGCCCTAACCCTAACGCCCTAACCCCTAACCCTAATGGCCCTAACCCCTAACCCCTAACGCCCTAACCCCTAACGCCCTAACCCCCTAACGCCCTAACCCCCTAACGCCCTAACCCCCTAACCCTAATGGCGACCCCCCCAACCCTAACCCCTAACCCCCTAACCCTAACCCTTAACCCTAACCCCTAACCCCTAACCCTAATGGCCCTAACCCTAACCCCTAACCCTAACCCCTAACCCTAAACCTAACCCTAACCCCTAACGCCCTAACCCTAATGGCCCTAACCCTAACCCCTAACCCTAATGGCCCTAACCCTAACGGCCCTGGCCCTAACCCTAATGGCCCTAACCCCCTAACCCCCTAACCCTAACCCAACCCTAACCCCTAACCCTAACCCCTACGCCCTAACCCTAACCCCCTAACCCGAACCCCTAACCCGAACCCTAACCCCCTAACCCTAACCCCCTAACCCTAATGACCCTAACCCTAAGGCCCTAACCCTAATGACCCTAACCCCCTAACCCCGACCCCCTAACCCTAACCCCTAACCCCCTAACCCTAACCCCCTAACCCTACCCTAACCCCTAACCCTAAACCCTAATGGCCCTAACCCTAAACCCTAATGGCCCTAACCCTAATGGCCCTAACCCTAAACCCTAAACCCAACCCTAACCCCTAACCCCAACCCCCACCCCCACCCTAACCCTAACCCCAACCCTAAACCCGAACCCTAACCCCTAACCCCAACCCCTAACCCTAACAACCCTAACCCTAACAACCCTAACCCCTAACCCTAATACGCTAACGGCCCTAGCCCCAACCCTAAGGGCTAACCCTAATGGCTAACCCCCCTAACCCTAAACCCAACCCTAACCCCTAACCCCCCACCCCACCCCTAACCCTAATGACCCTAACCCTAAGCCCTAACCCCCAACCCAACCCTAACCCTCACCCTAACCCCCTCACCCTAATCCCTAACCCCCAAACCCTAACCCTAATGGCCCCCTAACCCTGACTAACCCTAAACCCCCTAACCCTAACCCCCCCTAACCCTACCCCTAAACCCTAACCCCAACCCTAATGGCCCTAACCCCAACCCCTAACCCTAATGGCCCTAACCCTAACGGCCCTAACCCCTAACCGCCTAACCCTAACCCCCCTAACCCTAACGGCCCTAACCCTAGCCCTAACCGCCCTAACCCCCTAACCCCAACCCTAATGACCCCAACCCCTAACCCTAATGGCGCCCTAACCCTAACCCTGGCCCTAACGGCCCTAACCCTAACGGCCCTAACCCTCTAACCCCACCCCTAACCCCTAACCCTAATGGTGTGAGTAACCCTAACCCCCTAACCCTAATGACCCTAACCGCCCTAACCCCCTAACCCTAATGACCCTAACCGCCCTAACCCTAACCCTGACTAACCCTAACACCCTAACGGCCCTAGCCCCAACCCTAATGGCTAACCCTAAAGGCTAACCCCCCTAACACTAAACCCTAAACCCAACCCTAACCCCTAACCCCCCACCCCACCCCTAACCCTAACGACCCTAACCCTAAGCCCTAACCCCCAACCCAACCCTCACCCCCTCACCCTAATCCCTAACCCCCAAACCCTAACCCTAATGGCCCCCTAACCCTGACTAACCCTAAACCCCCTAACCCTAACCCCCCCTAACCCTACCCCTAAACCCTAACCCCAACCCTAATGGCCCTAACCCTAACCCCAACCCCTAACGGCCCTAACCCTAATGGCCCTAACCGCCCTAACCCCTAACCGCCTAACCCTAACCCCCCTAACCCTAAACCCTAACAGCCCTAACCCTAATGGCCCTAGCCCTAACCCCCTAACCCTAGCCCTAACCGCCCTAACCCCCTAACCCCAACCCTAATGACCCCAACCCCTAACCCTAATGGCGCCCTAACCCTAACCCTGGCCCTAACGGCCCTAACCCTAACAGCCCTAACCCTCTAACCCCACCCCTAACCCTAATGGTGTGAGTAACCCTAACCCCCTAACCCTAATGACCCTAACCCTAACCGCCCTAACCCCCTAACCCCAATGACCCTAACCGCCCTAACCCTGACTAACCCTAACGGCCCTAACCCTAACGCCCCTAACCCCTAACGGCCCTAGCCCCAACCCTAATGGCTAACCCTAAAGGCTAACCCCACTAACACTAAACCCTAAACCCAACCCTAACCCTAACCCCCCACCCCTAACCCTAATGACCCTAACCCCTATCCCCCAACCCCACCCTCACCGTAACCCCCTAACCGTAACCCCCCTAACCCCCTAACCCTAATGGCTAACCCTAACCCCTAACCCCAACCCTAATGGCTAACCCTAACGGCCTAACCCCTAACCCTAATGGCCCTAACCCTAACAGCCCTAACCCCCTAACCCCAAACCCTAACGGCCCTAACCCCCCCCAACCCCCCAACCCTCACCCCCTAACCCTAATGGCCCTAACCCCCTAACCCTAATGACCCTAACCCCTAACATTAACCCAAACCCCTAATGGCCCTAACCACTAACCCCTACCCTAACCCCCTAACCCCAACCCTAACCCTAATGGCCCTAACCCCCTAACCCCAAACCCAACCCTAACCGCGCCCTAACCCTAACCCCTAACGCCCTAACCCTAACCCCCAACCCTAAACCCAACCCTAACTGCGCCCTAACCCCAACGGCCCTAACCAATAACCCTAACCCCCTAACCCTAATGGCCCTAAGCCTAAACCCTAACCCCAAAGCCTAACCCCCTAACCCTAACCCCTGCTAACCCTAATGGCCCTAACCCCCCCAACCACAACCCCTAACCCTATGTGACTAACCCTAACCCCTAACCCTAACCGCCCTAACCCCGACCCCTAACCCTAATGACGCTAACCCCCAACCCCGCTAACCCCTAACCCTAACGGCCCTGACCCCCTAACGGCCCTGACCCCCAACCCGACACCCTAACCCCTAACCCTAACCCGACACCATAACCCCTAACCCTTAAACCCTAACCCCAACCCTAACCCCCCTGGCCCTAACCCTAATAGCCCTAACCCTAACGACCCTAACCCCCTAACCCTAACACGACACCCTAACCCTATCCCTTAACCCTAACGCCCTAACCCTAATCTGCTAACCCCTAACCTTAACTGCTAACCCCTAACCTTAACCCCTAACCCCCTGACCCTAATGACCCTAACCACCCTGACCCCCTAACCCTAAACCCTAACTCCCTAACCCTAAACCCTAACCGCCCTAATCCTGGCCCTAATCCTAACCCTAACCCCAACCCCCAACCATAACGCCCAACCCCCAACCCTAACCCCAATGACCCCAATGGTGACTAGCCCTAACCCCCTAACAGCCCTAACCCACTAACCCTAATGGCTCCCCTGACCCTGACCCCTAACCCCCTAACCCTAACAGCCCTAACCCCAGCCCAAAAACCCTAACCCCCTAACCCTACCCCCACACCCTAACCGTATCCCTAACCCTTACCCCTAACACGACACCCTAACCCTAACCCTTACCCCTAACACAACACCCTAACCCCTAACCCTAACACAACACCCTAACCCTATCCCTTAACCCTAACCCTTACCCCTACCCTAACATGACAAATTCTGGGGGCACCTCCTAACCTACAATTTCACAGAGACCCTGAGCTCTGCTACACGCCCACAAAATAAACTCAAGTCCCAAGGCTTGTAATCTACGAGGGGCCTGCCACGAGCTGCAAAGATTCTAGGGACACCATGGCATTCTACGGGCAATGAGGAAAGGCGACGAGGCATCCCGAACCCTGAAAGGCACTGTGCCTCACGGCCCTTCTGCTTTCTTCAGAAATACTAAATCTCCATATACAAATACATACAAGACGCTCACCCTAACCCCCGCTAAACAATGTCACCATCGGTCCCATTAAGAGAGATATCAGCAACTTACACAGCATACAGCAGAACTGGTGGAAAAAAACAAGGCTCCTTTTTCAATAAAGTTGGGAATTCCAGGAAAACACAATGCATGAAGAATTAAAACAAACAAACAAAGCATACTATTAAACCATCTTTCTACCCCCGAACACTCAAAACAAAATTACTGACCTGAAAAAAAGAAAGGAAAACAAAAAAAAAAGGCTGCATAAAAGTGTTACTTTCTACCACACAGGCTGCTGAACCTTGACTGGTCCTGAAGCTCTTACCTCAGGCAGACAGCTCTTCCCAAAGGGCTGAGCCAGCTCAAAAGCTGCAAAGGACTCAAGCAAGAGCTGAGCACCAACACCAGAGAAACCCAGGAGCACAAGGAGCTCCCTCAGCAGAGGCTGTGGCTCAAATAGCCCCAGCCTCCGCCCACCACCCTTAGCACAATCACCTGGGAAAGGGGAAGGGCAAACCACCAGAAGTTATAAAGTCAGCTGGAGGAGCAGCAGCACTGTTCCCACCTGCCTTAAATTTACAGCAAATGAGGCCCTGAACAGAGAAAGCAACACTTACTGGCAAAGACAATACCTGCTCCTGTACTACAGCTACAACTATTGCATCAGCAATGTGACCAGGTAAGGAGTTCAACTTAATTTTTCTGGGGTGTAGACAGAAAAAGATACATGTGTCTCTAAACTAGGTAGGAAATTAGCTCGTTAAATGCAATAACAATGTAGTTATTAAAATCACATCAGTCACTGGCGAAGCCAGCAGAAACAATGGTAACTTGGCAGCTAAGCGCTAGATTGAGGTGGACCGGGAGGTTCCCAAGGCGCAGGAGCCTCAAACAAACAAACAAAGCATACCATTAAACCATCTTTCTACCCCCAAACACTCAAAACAAAATTACTGACCTGAAAAAAAAGAAAGGAAAACAAACAAACAAAAAAGCTGCATACAAGCGTTACTTTCTACCACATATGCTGCTGAACCTTGACTGGTCCTGAAGCTCTTACCTCAGGCAGACAGCTCTTCCCAAAGGGCTGAGCCAGCTCAAAAGCTGCAAAGGACTCAAGCAAGAGCTGAGCACCAACACCAAAGAAACCCAGGAGCACAAGGAGCTCCCTTAGCAGAGGCTGTGGCTCAAATAGCCCCAGCCTCCGCCCACCACCCTTAGCACAATCACCTGGGAAAGGGGAAGGGCAAACCACCAGCAGTTATAAAGTCAGCTGGAGGAGCAGCAGCACTGTTCCCACCTGCCTTAAATTTACAGCAAATGAGGCCCTGAACAGAGAAAGCAACACTTACTGGCAAAGACAATACCTGCTCCTGTACTACAGCTACAACTATTGCATCGGCAATGTGACCAGGTAAGGAGTTCAACTTAATTTTTCTGAGGTGTAGACAGAAAACGATAGATGTCTTTCTAAACTAGGTAGGAAATTAGCTCGTTAAATGCAATAACAATGTAGTTATTAAAATCACATCAGTCACTGGCGAAGCCAGCAGACACAATGGTAACTTGGCGGCTAAGCGCTAGATTGAGGCGGACCGGGAGGTTCCCAAGGCGCAGGAGCCTCAAACAAACAAACAAAGCATACCATTAAACCATCTTTCTACCCCCAAACACTCAAAACAAAATTACTGACCTGAAAAAAAAGAAAGGAAAACAAACAAACAAAAAAGCTGCATACAAGCGTTACTTTCTACCACATATGCTGCTGAACCTTGACTGGTCCTGAAGCTCTTACCTCAGGCAGACAGCTCTTCCCAAAGGGCTGAGCCAGCTCAAAAGCTGTAAAGGACTCAAGCAAGAGCTGAGCACCAACACCAAAGAAACCCAGGAGCACAAGGAGCTCCCTCAGCAGAGGCTGTGGCTCAAATAGCCCGAGGCTCCGCCCACCACCCTTAGCACAATCACCTGGGAAAGGGGAAGGGCAAACCACCAGCAGTTATAAAGTCAGCTGGAGGAGCAGCAGCACTGTTCCCACCTGCCTTAAATTTACAGCAAATGAGACCCTGAACAGAGAAAGCAACACTTACTGGCAAAGACAATACCTGCTCCTGTACTACAGCTACAACTATTGCATCGGCAATGTGACCAGGTAAGGAGTTCAACTTAATTTTTCTGAGGCGTAGACAGAAAAAGATACATGTGTCTCTAAACTAGGTAGGAAATTAGCTCGTTAAATGCAATAACAATGTAGTTATTAAAATCACATCAGTCACTGGCGAAGCCAGCAGACACAATGGTAACTCGGCAGCTAAGCGCTAGATTGAGGCGGACCGGGAGGTTCCCGAGGCCCAGGAGCCCCGGGGAAGAGCAGAGGGACCGCGCAGAGCCGGCAGCTCTCGCGAGAGAGGCTGACGCGGCGTGGGCATTGCCAGGGGCGACCGTGGGAGATTTAAATGGCCCTGAGGAGCGCCAGCAACCGGGAGCATGGCAAACTGGGCGTGGTGCGTCAGAAAGGTGTGCCGTGGTGCAGCAGTTTGCGCGGGTAGGGCGCAGCCCCCCCCCTTCCCAGCTCGAGAAGGCTACTGAAGCGGTGGGCATCGGCCTCAGAAGGAGACCCCGATATGGCTGCCACTCGGGTGAAAGCCATTGCTAGGAAAAACGTGGCAACACGGACAGAGCTCCCACGTAAACGTGCAGCTGTCCAGGTCTCTGGCCGCAGGGAGTGCCTGAGTCTATCACTGATGCCGGAGGGCAGCGGGGACACCTCTTGTGCGAGATGTGACCAGGTAGATGATCTGCTCAGCCTGGTGGCAGAGCTGAAGGAGGAAGTGGAAAGGTTGAGGAGTATCAAGGAGTGTGAGAGGGAGATAGGTTGGTGGACCCGCACCCTACCATCCCTGAGGCGGAGGCAGCAGATGGAGGCTCCGCGAGAAGCGGAGGTTCCCCTGCCCCCTTGCCACCGGGCAGGAGGGGACCTAAGAGATGGAGGGGAATGGATACAGGTCCCTGCTCGGGGAGGCAGGCGAGTCCCCTCCCGGTCTCCCTCACCTTCCCACTTGCCCCTACGCAACAGGAATGGGGCTCTGGAACTTGAGGACCGGGTCAACGAAGATCAGGGTGTAGGTGAAGCCCTATCCAGGGAGGTGCCTAGGCTCAGTCGGGCAGCCCCACGCATTCTCACAGCCTCTGAAAAAAGAAAAAGGAGGGTAATTGTCGTAGGTGACTCCCTTCTGAGGGGGACAGAGGGCCCAATATGCAGTCCTGACCCATGCCACAGGGAAGTCTGCTGCCTCCCTGGGGCCCGGTTGAAAGACATTACCGGGGAACTCCCGGGTCTGGTTCGGACCTCTGATTATTACCCATTGCTGGTTGTGCAGGTTGGCAGCGATGAGACTGCAGGGAGAAATCCAAAGGCAATCAAAAGGGACTTCAGGGCACTGGGGCGATTAGCGGAAGGAGCACAGGTAGTGTTTTCCTCAATCCCTTAGTGGCAGGGGAATATACTGAAAGGAACAGGAAACCACACCTGGTGATGATGTGGCTCAGAGGCTGGTGCCATCGGTGGCATTTGGGGTTTTTTGATCACGGGGAGGTTTACACGGCACCGGGCTTGCTAGCGACAGATGGTATCCAGCTATCTCAAAGGGGTAAAAGAATCCTCGCTCGTGAGATGGTGGGGCTCATAGAGAGGGCTTTAAACCAGGTTTGAAGGGGGTAAGGGATAAGACTAGGTGCACCAGAGATGAGCCTGGGGGCAGCGTGCCGACGTTAGGGGTGGATTCGATAGGCCAGCTCGAATGCATCGATGCCAACACACGCAGTGTGGGCGATAAACAGGAGGAGCTGGAAGCCATCGTGCAGCAGGATAGATAGGACTTAGCCGCCATCACGGAAACACGGTGGGATGACTCCCGTGACCAGAGTGCTACGTCTTGGGCTTAGCGACCGTGAAATGATAGAATTCTCAATTCTTGGTGAGGCAAGGAAGGGGGTTAGCAAAACCACCGCTCTGGACTTCCGGAGGGCAAACTTTGGCCTCTTTGAGGCACTGGTTGAGAGAATCCCTTGGGAGACGGTCCTGAAGGGCAAAGGGGTCCAGGAGGGACGGACGTTCTTTAAGAAGGAAATCTTAACAGCTCAGGACCAGGCTATTCCCCCGTGCCGCAAGTCGAATCGCCGAGGAAAACGACGGGCCTGGCTGAACGGGGAGCTTCTTCTAGGAGTCAGGAAAAAAAGGAGAGTTTATCATCTCTGGAAGAAAGGGCGGGCAACTTGGGAGGAGTACAGGGATCTTGTTAGGTCATAGAGAAAGGAAATTAGAAAGACAAAAGCTCTGCTAGTACTAAATCTGTCCGCTGTCGTAAGAGACGACAAAAAATGTTTTTACAAATACGTTAATGGTAAAAAGAATCCCAAGGAGAATATCTATCCTGTAATGGATACGGAAGGGAACGTTGCCAGCAGAGATGAGGAAAAGGCTGAGGTACTTAATGCCTTCTTTGCCTCAGTCTTTAATAGGGAGACCAGTTATCCTCAGGGTACTCTGCCTCCTGAGCGGGAAGGTGAGGATGAAGAGCAGAATATACCACACACACACCCCCCCCCTTAATGCAGGTGGAAATAGTTAGTGACCTACTACGCCATCTGGATGCTCACAAATCTATGGGACAAGATGGAATCCATCCCAGAGTACTGAGGGAACTGGCAGAGGTGCTTCCCAAGCTGCTCTCCCTCATCTATCGGCGATCCTGGTCAACAGGGAAGGTCCCAGAGGACTGGAGGCTTGCCAATGTGACGCCCATTTACGAGAAGGGTCGGAGGGAGGATCCGGGGAACTACGGGCCTGTCAGCCTGACCTCAGTACCGGGGAAGATTATGGAAGGGTTTGTCTTGAGAGCGCTCACGTGGCACGTCCGGGACAAGCAGGGGATTGGGCCTGGTCAGCGTGGGTTTACGAAAGGCGGGTTCTGCTTGACCAACCTGATCTCCTTCTATGACCGGGTGACCCGCCTGGTGGATGAGGGAAAGGCTGTGGATGTTACCTACCTTGACTTCAGCAAGGCCTTTGATACTGTCTCTCATGGCATACTCCTTGAGAAGCTGTCGTCTCCTGGCTTAGACAAGTGTACTCTTTGCTGGGTGAAAAACTGGCTGGATGGACAAGCCCAGAGGGTTGCGGTGAATGGGGTTAAATCCGGTTGGCGGCGGGTCGCTAGTGGTGTTCCCCAGGGCTCGGCGTTGGGCCCGGTTCTGCTTAACATCTTAATCGACGATTTGGACGAGGAGATCGAGTGCCCCCTCGGCAAGTTTGCAGACGACACCAAGTTGGGACTCAGGGCTGATCTCCTTGAGGATAGGAAGGCTCTACACAGATATCTGGACAGGCTGGATCGATGGGCTGAGGCCAATTGTATGAAGTTCAACGAGGCCGAGTGCCGGGTCCTGTGCTTTGGTCACGGCGACCCCGTGCAGCGCTATGGGCTTGGGGAAGAGTGGCTGGAAAGCTGCCCGGCAGAGAAAGACCTGGGGGTGCTGGTTGACAGCTGGCTGACTATGAGCCAGCAGTGTGCCCAGGTGGCCAGGAAGGCCAACGGCATCCTGGCCTGTATCAGAAATAGTGTGGCCGGCAGGAGCAGGGAGGTAATCGTTCCCCCGTATTCGGCACTGGCGAGGCCGCACCTCGAGTACTGCGTTCAGTTTTGGGCCCCTCGCTACGGGAAAGACGTTGACTTGCTGGAACGTGTCCGGAGAAGGGCAACCGAGTTGGTGAGGGGCCTGGAGCGTAAGTCTGATGAGGAACGGCTGCGGGAGCTGGGGTGGTTTAGTCTGGAGAAAAGGAGGCTGAGGGGAGACCTTATCGCTCTCTACAACTACCTGAAAGGAGATTGTAGCGAGGTGGGTACTGGTCTCTTCTATCAAGTAACTAGAGATAGGACGAGAGAAAATGGCCTGAAGTTGCGCCAGGGGAGGTTTAGCTTGGATATCAGAAAAAAATTCCTTACTGAGAGGGTTGTCAGGCATTGGAACAGGCTGCCCAGGGTAGTGATGGAGTCACCATCCCTGCAGGTGTTCAAAACACACGTAGATGTGGCACTTTGGGACATGATTTAGTGGGCGTGGTGGTGGTGGGTTGATGGTTGGACTTCATGATCTTAGAAGTCCTTTCCAAATTTCATGATTC
Organism: Haliaeetus albicilla; assembly: GCF_947461875.1. NCBI lineage: Eukaryota > Metazoa > Chordata > Aves > Accipitriformes > Accipitridae > Haliaeetus > Haliaeetus albicilla. The sequence goes on along the minus strand of NC_091500.1, from coordinate 30,987,718 downwards.
GATTCAATGCGATTTGATTCTATTCTAGGGAGCAGAACAGAGATCTAGCAAGAAAGGAAAAAAAGGAAGGGAGGGAAGACAAAGGGAGAGAGACACAAAGACTGGAAGAAGGACAAAGGGATGGCAGAGGAAAAAAAACAGTGATAGGCTGCAGGAGAGAGATGGAGGAGTTAAAAAAAGACACAGGGAGCATGACAGAATGAGAGTGAGAAAAAAGGGACAGAGCAGGACAGCACTGGAGGAAAAAACAACTGTGATAGGCTGTGAGAGAGATACGGAGGAAGAAAGAAAAGAGAAGGGACAGCTAGCTGGAGGGGAGGATACAGTTAGAAAGGATGGAAGAGGGAACGGAACAGAGAGAAATACAAGAAAGATAGCAAGAGGAAGCAGGGCAGAGGGCCAGCAATAGAAGAAAAAAGGGACAGGGATCTGGACAGATGGAGAAAAAAGCAGGAGGAACAGATACAACATGATACGATGGGACAGGAAGTAAGAGAGAGCGACAGATGAGAATAATGACAAGAGATAGAGAGAGACTGTGAGAAACACAGCAGGCTGGAGAGAGAGAGAGAGATTAGGACCCCTGCACAGAGACAGAAGACATGAATAAAAAGAGTAGGGAGCACCACAAAGGGTCAGAGAAAGAGAAGAACAGGAAGGACAACGGGGACAGTGAGATACAGAATAAAACCCCCCACATGTTATACACATATTATCCAGTAATCAAGCTCATTTCAGAGTTACACAGTACCTCAGCCCCTTTAAGAAAAGTAACACATTGACCGAGCCCAATTCGGCAGCACACAGAACCCGAGCCAATTTCAAAGTCGGCGCACCGCGCCCGAGCCCCTTTCGGCGGCGCACCGCGCCCGAGCCCCTTTCGGCGGCGCACCGCGCCCGAGCCCCTTTCGGCGGCGCACCGCGCCCGAGCCCCTTTCGGCGGCGCACCGCGCCCGAGCCCCTTTCGGCGGCGCACCGCGCCCGAGCCCCTTTCGGCGGCGCACCGCGCCCGAGCCCCTTTCGGCGGCGCACCGCGCCCGAGCCCCTTTCGGCGGCGCACCGCGCCCGAGCCCCTTTCGGCGGCGCACCGCGCCCGAGCCCCTTTCGGCGGCGCACCGCGCCCGAGCCCCTTTCGGCGGCGCACCGCGCCCGAGCCCCTTTCGGCGGCGCACCGCGCCCGAGCCCCTTTCGGCGCCGCACCGCGCCCGAGCCCCTTTCGGCGCCGCACCGCGCCCGAGCCCCTTTCGGCGCCGCACCGCGCCCGAGCCCCTTTCGGCGCCGCACCGCGCCCGAGCCCCTTTCGGCGCCGCACCGCGCCCGAGCCCCTTTCGGCGCCGCACCGCGCCCGAGCCCCTTTCGGCGCCGCACCGCGCCCGAGCCCCTTTCGGCGCCGCACCGCGCCCGAGCCCCTTTCGGCGCCGCACCGCGCCCGAGCCCCTTTCGGCGCCGCACCGCGCCCGAGCCCCTTTCGGCGCCGCACCGCGCCCGAGCCCCTTTCGGCGCCGCACCGCGCCCGAGCCCCTTTCGGCGCCGCACCGCGCCCGAGCCCAGTTAACAGTTATGTAACTGCGGAGCCAATTTCTAAGTTGGGCAATTACTAGAGCCAGGAACGCACACCCTTTCTGTTCACCCAGCAGCAGCTACATTGGCCTCGAGGTATCTACAACTCTCCCTTGGATGCCTAATTCTAACAGACACTTTCCCTTACTTCAACAGCTAAGTTTACCATGCACTAAACGCGCATGCTTCGCTCTACACTTGCCTTGGTGATTGCCATTACTACTGTGATTCTCACAAGGAGACCTAATGACCTGTCTTTTTTTCATTTTCTTTTTTTTTTTGCTTCATTTGGTCTATTACTGATTCCACATACGTTCAGCTAGGTCAGTAGTTACAGTCCAATTCTACAATGTACTTTTTCTACAATATATAGAAAAGACTTATGGCCTCACTGGTCAAATTTTTGACACTATTAGTTTTATTCCTCTTTTAACCATTATTTTTACAAATACATTTTAACTCCAAAAATTTAGCATTACCTTCAGAAGAAACGCCACTATTAGTACGTGCAATTCTCTACGGAGCAGTCTTTTCCACATTCCTCGCTCCCGTTACATCCGTCGCTGCACATCCAGAAGTTTTACTCCCTGAGGTGACATTACCTGCACGATCCCCGTTCCCGGGCAGAAAACGAGTGAGCTCCGCTCATCTTGACAGACTGTCCACTTGCACACCTCAGCACAAAAACAAAACCTGAAAAGTATCATTACATCACAAACTACAAAGAGCACCCAAATATTTTACAAACCCACCACAGAAAAATACAGTTACGCTCACGCACTTCACAACCCTGGCCTGCTCCATGCTGGCCATCTAGTCCAACTCCCCCCACCCTTCGCCCGCAAAATCCTCAACTGTTTTCCAAAGACCATCCACCAAACAACATATTTCCCTGTGCTGACTGGCAATTACCACGTTCCAGGGCAGCGCTCCATGGGAACGCCGTTCCCGGGACCCTTGAAAAAAATCACCCTGCCTGTGAAAACCCGGGCCCGAGCCGGACCCCAGTCCAAACACTGGCAATGAACATTGCCTCGTGGAGCAGCTGGGACCGGGGGGGGGGTGGGAACAGGGCAGGGGAGGACACACCAAAAACCAACCCATATCCCAGCTGGGTTTTTTTATTCTAAGTTGTTGTTTTGGTTTTTTTTTCTAATTCCCTGAGAAACATCTCAAGTCTACATCCAACCTGAAAGGAAAAAACCAAAAAGGCTAAACCACATAACCCTACAAGGTTAGACACATTCACAACACACCACTCATTCAGATCACATGCACGCCAGCCCTCACTCTCAACTCATCCATCCTACCACCCACAGGCCTCGAGAGGCCGTCACCCCGTGCCTGTGGCACTGGGGGCCTCAAAAATCACCTTGCCTGCAAAAACCCTGGCCCTAGCCCAACCTCCTTCCAACCTCCCCACAAACTGCCCTTCTGTTACACCAATGTTTCAACACGCACCATCATCTCCACCATCCATGCATTTTCAACCCGATACTTAGCTTTCACGGTGCCACATGGCACAGTCCAACCTCCGTAGCAGCCGTGTCACCTAAACGCAAGGTTCCTTCAAGCACCTCGTGCCCTGTCATCACCTGCAAAAACAACACACAAAGCTTTTCAACAGACACTTCATCCTTGAGAGAGAAGTCCTCCACCGCTTCCCACCTATTCCCAAAATAACACATCCTCCCAGTCAGTGTCCTCCATGGCACTTGAAAAAACAGAGCATCGCAAACACAGAGCTGTCCCAAAGTTACCGATCGCTCCAAGACCCATCACGCTGCTACTCAGACCTCAAGGCCTTGACTATTTCTACAGACTTGCCACAAAGCATCCGCATAAACAATATGAACACCGTTGCCCAGTTACTGCCTTACTCTATGCTAGCTCACAGTCCAATTGCGATCCCCTCAACTCCTTGCATGCAAAGAACCCAAAGTCATTAAACCTTCTGTGCTGTCTCTACAATGCCATACAACACACACAGACAAACATAGACCCATGTAATTCACATGCAAATATAATGCCGTACAAGACAGTACTCTTATCTCGGTCAAGACAAAACAACTCGGGGCACTGCCATACCACACAAAACAGAACAGGGCCAATGCAAGAGACTCTCAGATGACAGTCAATACAAGTACAGACCAAAACAATACAAAACCAATACAGAACCATAGAAGGCAAGGCAGTCTCTGGTGGCAATCGATACAAGGGCATAGCACTGCACTACAAAACACAATGCAGGGCCATGCAACGCGAGACAGTCTCACGTGACAGTCAGTACAAATACAGAACAAAACAACACAACACAACGGCAAATACAGACCAATACAATGCAAGAAAACTGCAAAACACAGCAAAGCAAAGCAGTCTCATAGAGCCACCGGCCACATCTTCCTTCCGACTCCACTCACGGACCCACCTCCTTACAGTGCCCTGCTGCCTTCCCTCGTCGCTCTGTGGCACGCATCTTGTCCCTCTGCATCTGGAAAAAAAACCAAAACCAAACATATTGAACGAGTCACCTGGATGCAGAGCAAGAGCTTCACAACTCCAGAGGTCTTGATTCCATCTACAAAGACCATCTGGAGTCCAGCTACAGCCTGCCATTTAAAAAAAAGAAAAAGAAAAAAAAAAAACACAAAAAAAACCAAACAAAAAAAACACCAACAAAGAAAAAAAAAACAGGGCCAAAATTTAAGCCCATCATGTGCAAGACCTAACACCTTAGAGAGTCAAATCCTCTTCACCGCCCCTCAACAGCCCCTGCCGCACAGCTCCAATCGTCTCTGTGAAACACTATCGGCACTGCTGTTCGCGCAGCCCGCCGATGGCTAGTCGAGCCGAGATGACTGTACAATCCTTGCCTAAACAGTCTAGGCACATCAACGTTTGACCTGTAGACTCTTATTGCTGTTCCACCTACCCCTGACTCTACATCCCCGGGCAGAGCAGCTCCAAGCCAAACACACCCGTGCGCAGAACGTCACCATGTGGAACGCTACCAACAAGGTGATTCAAAGAGAGAGAAAACTCTCGGCAAGAAGAATGACGCCCGGACAGGAGGCGTCGTCGGGCAAGACGACCTACGGAGCCGGAACCATGAGGCCAGGAGGCTCTACGGCAGAGCCTCCAGAGAAGAGGAGTTGAACAGAATGGCCCGTTACAAGACGGCACTGTCAAAACCCAGACGACAGATGCACTAGAAGCCTGGCGTTGAGACCTAAGGATATCAGGATGCGGGAAAGAAGTCCAAGTCCGAGAAAACGGACGGCTAGAGAGCAGAGCTGCCAATGCAGCCCAGAAGAACGCCGCCAAAAGAGGACCGACCGGAACCCGCCGAGACCGATCCATGCTTTAGAGCTCCGAGCGCAAGAAAAGAAGCACCCGATTGGCACCGGGCCGATGAGTAAGAGCATTCGAGACCCTAGGGACGGCGCCTAAAGCGCATGCCACGCTCCCCCGGCGCAAAGCGCAACGAGGACGTCGAGACCCGAGGAAGGTCTAAGCGCACAAGACAGACTACACAAACTACACGCCACCGCGGACACGGGCTGGAACTGCCCTGCCCGGCACACACTGGTCTCGTGCTGAAAAGCAACTCGCTCCCTTCGCCTGCGCAAAGGCGACTGCTTTGGGGCAGCCCTCTCTCCTGCGCTAACTTTAAAACCCCTCCCGGCAATTCCCAGCTGTGTCCCTTCCTCCCAGCCTCCCCCCAGCCTGGGTCCCTCAACTTAGCTTTCAGAGGGCCGAGGGTCCGAACCCACCCTCCACAAAACCACACGGGCTAACTGGGATGTTCCTCAAGGGGACACAGTGCTCTTCAACATCTGCAATGAAAAACACAAACAAACAAACAAACAAAAAAAACCCAAACCAGAAAAGGCAGTAAGCATCCCGCTGGCCAACGCCAACTGCTTCCCCAACTCCCCCCTCCTCACAAGTGCCACCGCGTTCGCTTCCCTGCTCATTCCAGAGTCAGACCCTGCAGCCATCGTCACTCGTGGTACCTAAGGTACCAAGAGACACCGAGTTAGCGTGGCGCTCGTGAGAAGTCATCGGCCCCACGCTCCTCCTCACTAATCCACAGCTCACCTCAAACGCTCACCCAATTCAAAGATAGCCCACACAGCGCCTCCAGAACGGAACGTAAACGCTTAACCGAGCAGCCCCATAATACTTCGCTATTCAACACCGACCCGGCCGACGACCGCCTCACCTTCTCGGACCCCTCACCGGCATGCAGCTTTGCAGGAGACCTTAGAGCAGACTTCACGGTACGTAAAGGGTGCCTATAAGAAACCTGCAGAGGGACTTTTTACAAGGGTGTACAGCAATAGGACAAGGCGGTAACGACTTCAGTCCTAAGGAGGGTACATTTAGTTTAGGTATTAGGAAGACGTTTCTTACTAGGGGTGGCGAGGCACTGGAACGCGTTGCCCAGAGAACCTGCGGATGCTCCCTCCCTGGAAGCATTCAAGGCCAGGTCAGATGGGGCTTTGAGCAACCTGGTCTCGCGGAAGGTGTCCCTACCCATTGCGGGGGGGTTGGAACTAGAGGATCTTTATGGTGCCTTCCAACCCAAACCACTCTACGATGCTATGACATCCAAATCCAACTGCAAAACTCATCTGAGAAGGGCTGGTGAACCCTCCTCCCTTTCCCCAGCAGCCCCAAAACTTTAGAAACCCCTTTTCTTCTCCTCAACCGTCAGGAAAGGAACCCCACTGCTTCCTGACACCTCCTGCCCTCCATTCGCGCCCCTGAACCCCCTTCAGTGGCTACTCCTCAGGAGCCGCTCTTCTGAGCCACATCCCAAATTCTGGAGGCACCTCCTAACCTACAGTTTCACAGAGACCCTGAGCTCTGCTACATGCCCACAAAATAAAGTCAAGTCCCAAGGCTTGTAATCTACGAGGGGCCTGCCACGAGCTGCAAAGATTCTAGGGACAACGGGGCATTCTGTGGGCAAGGAGGAAAGGCGACGAGGCATCCCAGACCCTGAAAGGCATTGTGCTTCACGGCCCTTCTGCTTTCTTCAGAAATACTAAATCTCCATATACAGATGCATACAAGACGCTCACCCTAACCCCTGCTAAACAATGTCACCATCGGTCCCATTAAGAGAGATATCAGCAACTTACACAGCATACAGCAGAACTGGTGAAAAAAAACAAGGTTCCTTTTTCAATAAAGTTGGGAATTCCAGGAAAACACAATGCATGAAGAATTTAAAAAAAAAAACAAAACTAAACAATGCATACTACTAAACCATCTTTCTACCCCTGAACACTCAAAACAAAATTACTGACCTGAAAAAAAAGAAAGGAAAACAAACAAACAAAAAAGCTGCATACAAGCGTTACTTTCTACCACACAGGCTGCTGAACCTTGACTGGTCCTGAAGCTCTTACCTCAGGCAGACAGCTCTTCCCAAAGGGCTGAGCCAGCTCAAAAGCTGCAAAGGACTCAAGCAAGAGCTGAGCACCAACACCAGAGAAACCCAGGAGCACAAGGAGCTCCCTCAGCAGAGGCTGTGGCTCAAATACCCCGAGGCTCCGCCCACCACCCTTAGCACAATCACCTGGGAAAGGGGAAGGGCAAACCACCAGCAGTTATAAAGTCAGCTGGAGGAGCAGCAGCACTGCTCTCACCTGCCTTAAATTTACAGCAAATGAGACCCTGAACAGAGAAAGTAACCCCCCCCAGGAAATGACACTACTTGCTCCTGCACTACAGCTACACCTATTGCATCGGCAATGTGACCAGGTAGGGAATGAAACTTAATTTTTCTGGGGTGTAGATAGAAAACGATAGATGTCTTTCTAAACTAGGTAAGAAACTAGCTCATTAAGTGCAATAACAATGTAGTTATTAAAATCACATCAGTCACCGGCGAGGTCAGCAGACGCAATGGTAAGTTGGCGGCTAAGCGCTAGATTGAGGCGGACCGGGAGGTTCCCGAGGCCCAGGAGCCCCGGGGAAGAGCAGAGGGACAGCGCAGAGCCGGCAGCTCTCGTGAGAGAGGCTGACGCGGCTTGGGCATTGCCAGGGGCAACCGCGGAAGATTTAAAGGGCCCTGAGGAGCGCCAGCGACCGGGAGCGTGGCAAGCAGGGCGTGTCGTGTCAGAAAGGGCATGGCGTGGCAGTTCGTGCGGGTAGGGCGCAGCCCCCGCCCCCCCTTCCCAGCTCGAGAAGGCTACTGAAGCGGTGGGCATCGGCCTCAGAAGGAGACGCCGGTATGGCTGCCACTCAGCTGAAAGCCATTGCTAGGAAAAATGGAGAAAGAGAAATTAAAATGCAACTGGGTACAAGAAACGTGGGAAAGCAGTAAAAAATAGGGAGCCACAGAGAGGGAATCGTAGGAAAAAAAAAAAAATTATACATGAAGCGCTACGGGGCAGAGTTGGCAGAAGAGTAACAAGTTTTTGGGAGCCAGGTGGGCAGGTGGGCCGGTGGAGAGAGAGACGGAAGGAGGGACAGGCAGGGAGGCGAACAGAGATCTGGGGAAGGGTGGCAGAGATGGAGCGGGATGCACGCGACAGAATGCGCGACTCTCCGCAGCTCCCGGCGCCGGCGGGAGACCTTCACCGCCCCGATGCTTTTCTCTCTGCCTCGGCGGCAGGCGCCTCGACGCTCCTTTCCCGCGAGGCTTCCCGGTGGCTCGTGCGCGCGGCTGGCGCACTGTGTCTGGGATGGCTCGGAGGGATCCTTCCTTGCCGCGGGGGCTGGCTGTTCCTTGCTGGACGTGGCTGCCTGCGGGACCCCCTTGGATTCCCTCCTCGGACGGTTCACCTTCGTCAGCTCCCTCGGGTGGGCGTGCCTGGGCAGACCCTTCCCCAGCTCAAGGGAGGGATTCCAAAATAGGAACGGTGAGCTGGACGGAGGGGGACATAGAAATAAAACTTAAAAAGCAATAGGGTACAAGACAGATAGGAAAACATGAAGAAATAAAGGCAGGGAGATGGACTGGGGGATACATAGAAACAAACGAGAAAGCAGCGGGGTACGGGAAACAGGAAACAATTTGCAACCAGGGACAGGGAGGAAGATAGAGGGAGAAATAGGGAAAAAAAAAATTCAAAAAGCGACGGGGTACGATTCACATGGACGCAAATTAAAAAATAAGGCCGGGGAGCTGGAGAGAGACGTACCTATAAAGAAACTTTTAAAACCGACAGGGTAAAGGAAAGAGTGAGAAGAAATAAAGAAGAGGAAGAGGGAGCCAGATAGAGGGAGGCATAGGTAGAAATTTTGGCAAGAAATGAGGTAAAGAGCAGAGGGAATCTCCTGGTTTTGGCTAGAATAGAGATAATTTTCTTCCTAGTAGCCGGTATAGTGCTGTAGTTTGCATTTAACATGACACTAATGTTGATAAAAGACTGATGATTTAGTTGTCACTAGGCAGTGTTCATACTAAGTCAAGGATGTGTCAGCTTCTCCTACTGCCCTGGCAGTGGAGGCTGGGAGTGCAGACAGCTGAGCCAAAGGAGCCAAAGGGGTATTCCATACCATATGATGTCCCAGCCAGTATATCAACTGGGGAAGTTGACCTCTAACCCCTGGCCCCGAGCCATGAGACTGTGATCCCTGACACCGTGACCTTTGAGGCTGCGAACCCATGCTGTGACCTTTGACCCGATGGCCCTTTTCACCCGGTGACCCTTTGACCCCCAGCGGGTGACCTTTGACTTCTTGTCGGTGACCTTTGACCCTGGCAGTTGACCTTTTGACCCTCTGGTGTGGTAACCTTTGAACTTTTGACCCCAAAGACCTTTGCCCCCTACCCTGGTGCCCTTTGACCCCTGCCAGGTGATCTTTGACCCAATTACCTTTGGCCCCGACACCTTGGCCTTTGACCCCGACCCCTTGACCTTTGACCCCGACCCCTCGACCTTTGGCCCGTGACCTTTGACCCCCGACCCCTTGACCTTTGACCTCTGGCCCGTGACCTTTGACCCCCGACCCCGTGACCTTTGACCCCGGGCCCGTGACCTTTGACCTTTTGACCCGTGACCTTTGACCCCGACCCCTTGACCTTTGACCCCGAGACCTTTGACCTCTGGCCCGTGACCTTTGACCCCCGACCCCTTGACCTTTGGCCCACGACCCCTTGACCCCGACCCCTCGACCTTTGACCGCTGATCCCTGACCTTTGACCCCCTGCCCCTGTGCCCTTTGACCCTCCCCCGGTGACATTTCACCCCAGACCTCGGCCACCCCGACCCCGTGAGCTTTGACCTTTAACCCCCGCCCCGTGACCTTTGGCCCCCTGACCCCGTGAGCTTTGATCCGGACTTGGTGATCTGTGACCTTTGAGCTCGACCCTTGAACCTTTGAGCTTTTACCCCGACCCCGATGACCTTTGACCGTAACCCCATGGGCTCTGATCTTTGACCCTGTGACCTTTGATATTTCACCCCTGCCCCCGGTGACATTTGACCCCAGACCCCTGTGACCCCTGACCCCACGAGCTTTGACCCTGACTTGGTGACCCTTGACCCCCACCCCTGACCTTTGAGCTTGACCCTTCAACCTTTGCGCTTTTGCCCCCCTGACCCCGGCGACCTTTGACCCCGTGAGCTTTGACCTTAGTGACTTTAGACCCCTGACCCCATGAGCTTTGACCCCTGGGCCTGGTGACCTATGGCCTCCGAGCCCTTGCCTTTGACAGAGTTAAGCACAGCAGTACTGCACATTTTAAAGTTAAAGCACTGCCCTACTGCAACCTTGCCGTGGAAAATGGTTTCTGCCCTGGGAGTAAATTGTTTAACTTCATCTTATAGCTCTTTACTCCCAGAGACTGAGCCAGCGGCTAGTGCGGTTTTCTTTTAAATTTAACTTTTACAATACCAACTTCAAAGTTTTGTAATACATTTTTACAATCGCAACTTCAAAAGATGCACTAGGAAATGACGTCTGCTGTGATACTAAATTTTTTAAATTTTTTTAATTAAAAACTTCTTTACTTACACTCAGCAGCAGTGCCATATTCTATTCCTTTTTTTTTTAATATTTTATGTAATGTCAACGTTTTACAGAGCTTTTTCCACCATATCAGTCTTGTCCACGTTCCCCACTGCCCTTATGTCCGTCGCTACCCGTCCAGAAGTTTTACTGCCCGAGGTGACGTTACCTCCGCCATCCCTGTTCCCAAGCAAAAAACAAGTGAGCTCCACTCCTCTTCACACGCTGTCCACTTCCACACTTAGACATAAAAATTATAAATAGCATTAGGTCACCTCAATATTTTACAAACACACCATGGAATAATAAAGTTACACTCACCCACTTTACAACCCTGGCCTACTCCATGCTGGCCATCTAGTCCAGCTCCTCCCACCCTTCGCCCGCAAAATCCTCAACTGTCTTCCAAAGACCATCTGCAGACCAACCTAATTCCCTGCGCTCGGTGGCGATTACCAGGTTCCAGGGGAGCGCTCCACGGGAGCTCTGTTCCTGGCAGCCTTGAAAAAAAATCGCCCTGCCTGCCAGAACCCCGGCCCAAGCCTGACCCCCATCCAAACATTGGCCGTGACCACTGTCCCACAGAGCAGCCGGGACCGGAGGGGAAAAAAAAAAAAAAAAAAAAGCCACCCAGCGGGGTTTTTTTATTCTAATTGTATTTTATTTTTTCCTAATTGCCTAACAAACATCTCTACCTCCACCCTGCAAGAGACCACTAAAAAGCTAAACCACGTAACCCTACAACGTTACGCACATTCACAACACACCACTCATTCAGATCACACGCACACTAGCCCTCGCTCTCAACTAACCCATCCTGCCGCCAAAGGGTGTCAAGGGGCCATCGCCCCTTACCCGCAGCACCCGGGGCCTCAAAAAGCACCCTGCCTGCAAAAACCCTGGCCCCAGCCCAACCTCCCCACAAACTGCCCTTCCATTACAGCAACGCTTCAACACGCGCCATCTGCACCATACATAGATTTTCAACCTGACACTTAGCTTTCATAGTGGCACTTGTCACAGTCCAACCTCCGTAGCAGCCACATCGCCTAAACGCAAGGTTCCTTCAAACGCCTCGTGCCCCGTGATCACCTGCAAAACCAACGCACAAAACTCTTGAATACAAACTTCACCCTCGGCATAAAAAAATCCTCCACAGCTCCACACTCCTGCTTCGCACCTATTCCAGAAACAAAAACCTCAATGCCTTCACCATTTCTAGAAGCTTACCGCAAAGTGTCCACATAAACAAATATTAACACCCATGCCCACTTACTGCCTTGCTATATTCTACCTCACAATCCACTTGCAATCCACTCCCCTACTGACATGCAATGACTCAAAAATCATTTAACCCTCAATGCTGACAAACTAGGCACATCGACGTTTCACCCGTAGATTCTTATCGCTGTTCCACCTACCCCTGACTCTACATCCCCGGGCAGAGCAGCTCCAAGCCAAACACACCCGTGCACAAACACACGCAACACGGAACACTACCAACAAGGCGATTCAAAGAGAGAGAAAACTCTCGGCAAGAAGAATGACGACCCCCGGACGGGAGGCGCCATCCGGCAAATTGACCTACAGCGCCCAAAACCACAAAGCGAGGAGGCTCTACGACAGCCCCAAAGAAGAAGAGGCAAAAGTAAGGGCCCGTTACAAGATCAAGCCCGTCAAAACCAAGATGATGGATGCGCCAGAAGCCTGGCGTCGAGACCTAAGGATGTCAGGATGCGGGGAAGAAGTCCCAGTCCGAGAAAACGGACGGCTAGAGAGCAGAGCTGCCAAAGCAGCCCGGAAGAGCGCCGCAAAAGAGGACCGACCGGAACCCGCCGAGACAGATCCGCGCTTTAGAGCTCCGAGCGCAAGAAAAGGAGCACCCGACTGGCACAGTGCCGATGAGCAAGGGCATTCGAGACCCTAGGGACGGTGCCCGAAGCGCATGCCGCGCTCCCTGAGCGCAAAGACTGATGATGGCATTGAGACCCGAGGAAGATCGAAGGCGCGCAAGACAGACTACACAAACTACACACCACCACGGACACAGGCTGGAACTGCCCTGCCCGGCACACGCTGCTCTCGGGCTCAAAAGCAACCCGCTCCCTTCATCTGCCCAAACAGGACTGCTCCTGGACAGCCCTGCCCTCCTACTCTCACTTTAAAACCCCTCACGGCAATTCCCACCTGTGTCCCTTCCTCCCAGCCTCTCCCCAGCCCGGGTCCCTCAACTTAACTTTCAGAGGGCCGAGGGTACGAATCCATCCTCCGCAAAAATCACATGGGCTAACTGGGACGATCCGGCAGTCGCCAGGTTCCTCTTCGTCATCTGCGATGAAGACAAAAAAAAAAAAAAAAAAAAAAAAAAGGCAACAAAATCAGAAGAGGCAGTAAGTAACCCATCAGCCAACACCAACTACTTTCCCAACCCCCCACTTAATCACACACACCACAGCGTTATGCTTACCTGCTCATTCCAGACTCATACCCTGCGGCCATCAGCACTCACGGTACCCGAGACAGCAAGACGCACAAAATTAGCATAGCAGTCGTGAGACTCACCAGGCCCATTCTCCTCCTCCCTAATCCACAGCTCACCTCAAATGCTCATCCAAAGGTGGCCCTCACAGCGCCTGCAAAACAAAAGATAAATGCTTAACCAAGCAACCGTGTAATATTTGCTATTCAACACCAACTCAGCCCATAACCACCTCACCTTCTCAAACTCCTCATTGGCCCGCGGCATGGCTCCTCTGAGGCTGCATGCCCCACCTGCAAAAACCAAAACAGAAGACGCATGCTGAGAGGCCGCCCAAACCCTCAGCCTGCCCGGACCGATTCCCAACTCCCACTCCTTTACCTTGGCCGCTCGACCATCCCGCTCTGTCGTCAAGAGCTTGCCACGTCAAAGCATGCGTACTGCCTGCAAAAAACAAACAAGGGATGCTTCCAACTTTGCCAACAATGCGACACCTCCAAAGCAACGGTTCCTTGAACCCAGCAGTCACGGCTCACCTTGCCGAGACACCTCCAGTACTGATGGTCCGCTTTGCTCCTTGCTTCGCGCATTCAAAATAAAAGAAAAAAAAAAAGAAACCCTATCTGCTAGTCACAGAGCCACCAGCCGCATCTTCCCTCTTATTCCACTCACAGACCCACCTCCTTACGGCGCTCCGCTCCTCTCCTCCGTCGCTCTGTAGTACGCATCTTGTCCCTCTGCATCTGAAAAAAAACCATATTGAATGAGTCAGCCTGGATGCAGAGCAAGAGCTTAACAATTCCAGAGGTCTTGATTCCATCTAGGAAGACCATCCGGAGTCACACTACAGCCTGCCATGAAGGAAAAAAAAAAAAAAAAAAAAAAAAAAAAAAAAAAAAGGCCAAACTTTAAGCCCATCACATACAAGACTTAACACCTTAGAGATTCAAATCTGCTTCACTACCCCTCAACAGCCCCACCACACGGCTCAAATCATCTCCTAAAACACTGTCGGCACAGCTGTCCACACAGCCTGACTATGGCTACTCGATCGCAGATGAGTGTACAACCCTTGCCTAAATGATTTAGTCGTAGCAAGATTTCACCCAGAGACTCCTATCGCTGTTCCACCTACCCCCGACTCTACATCCCTGGGCAGAGCAGCTCCAAGCCAAACACATCCATGCACGCAACATACGCAACACAGAACGGTACAAACAAGGTGATTCAAAGAGAGAGAAAACTCTCAGCAAGAAGAATGACTCCCGGACGGCAGTCACCATCCGGCAAGATGACCTAGAGCGTCTGAAGCAATGAGCCTCTACAACGGCCTCAGAGAAGTGTTGTCAGAAGTCACAGCTTGTTACAAGATGGCACTATCAAAACCGAGACAGCAAATGCTTAACAAGCCTGTCCTCAAGACCTAGGAACACCAAGATGCAGGGAAAAAGTCCCAGTCGAAGAAAACACATGGCTAGAGAGAAGAGCCATCAAAGCAGCCTGGAAGAACATCTCAAAAGAGAACGGGTGTCCTGGGTTCAGCTAGGATAGAGTTAATTTTTACAGGAACCTGGGAGGTGGGGGGCATAGCCAGGGCAGCTGACCTGAACTGGCCAAGGAGCTATTCCATACCATGTGACATCATGCTCAGTATATAAAGGGGGAGCGGGCCGGGGGGTGGGCTCTTCTTTTCGGTGGGGGAAGTGGCAGAGCGTCGGGTCCCGGGTGGTGAGCAGTTGCACTGTGCATCACTCTTTTTGTATACCTTTTCATTAGTACCGTTGTTGTTGTTGCAATTTCTTTGTGTTGTTCCAGTAAACTGCCTTTATCTCAACCCTCGAGGTTCCAGGTTTGGTTTTTTTTTTTCTCTCCTCCGTCTTCCCCCCATCCCACCAGAGGGGGGCGGGAGGAGTGAGCGAGCGGCCGCGTGGTCCTTTGTTACCGGCTGGGCTGAAACCACGACAGTCCTTTTTTGGCGCCCAACGTGGGGCACGAAGGGTTGAGATAACGACAGATCTGGCCAGAGCGTGTTGAAACAAATTTGTCATACGCATTTCTTATACTAGATAAATAGATGTTAGTCACAATGTTGATTCAGCTGTTTACATGGTGGCGTTTTGTAAGTTCTTATATGCTTTATATATTGCCTGTAGTTGCGTATCTCATCTCTGGGAGAGTGATTGGGATTATCATTTTGCTGTACTGGGCAATGTCGACTTGTGAAATGATTACATCACTGGTCATGAGGTTAAGCTGTTATCTGTATGAGGCAGTGATATCATTTCCAGACTTTGGGCACTTTCTATCGGATTTTATTGGTAATTACACCCAACCCATGGGGAAGTCAGGGGGGGATACTTCCCCCCATCCGTTCCCCTCCCTTTTCTCTTTCCAACTAATTACAACAGTTTTCGAGAATTTTGAATATCCTTGGGATGCGCAAGCCTGTGTGCTGTTAGTGCTATGCCTCCTGACTATGTTTCAGGTCTTGTCTAGGGCTACAAAGAGGCTCTTTAAGAGTACCACCCAGAGATCTGTCCCAAAGCTGGATATTCATGGGTGACACGGCGTGTGGGAGGATGTGGGCAGGTATCTAGAGAACTTCTCACCTCCAGTGACTTGGAAGTTCACTCCCGAACAACTGCAGAACCCTCATGAAGTGATAGAATTTTTGAAAGGAAAATGCTGTGGCTATCCCAGAGACACACAACTCACTACACTGTGCTGGGCCCTGGCCGGTATCTACCAAACCCTGCTTGATACTATGCAGCACCCCCAGGGGGAAAAGGGGGAAAAGATGGAAAACAAGACAACATGCACCGTGGCTGCCCCAACCCCGACAACATGCACCGTGGCTGCCCCAACCCCGACAACATGCACCGTGGCTGCCCCAACCCCGACAACATGCACCGTGGCCGCCCCTACCAGGACAACAGGTACCATGGCTGCCCCTACCCCGGTGACAGATACTGCCACTAAACCAGAGAACCAACCTGTGCCAGTATCAGTTGCCCCTGTACAGAAAAAGAAACACACAAAGAAATCAGTTCGCTCAGTGAGAGATGAAGATGAACCAGGGTCATCGCGAGAACAGGAGGAAGAGGCAGAACCTGAAATAATTACCCGATCTCTATCCCTGAGTGAGTTGCGTGACATGCGAAAAGATTTTAGCCGCCACCCAGGTGAGCACGTTGTTACCTGGCTGCTCCGATGCTGGGATAATGGGACTAGTAGTGTGGAATTAGAGGGTAAGGAAGCCAAGCAGTTGGGATCTCTGTCTAGAGAAGGGGGTATCGACAAGGCGATTGGGAGAAAAACACAAGTCCTCAGCCTCTGGAGGCGACTTCTGTTAGGTGTAAAGGAAAGATACCCTTTCAGGGATGAAGTTACATGTCACCAAGGCAAGTGGACCACCATGGAGAGAGGTATCCAGTACCTGAGGGAATTAGCCGTGCTGGAGGTGATTTATAATGATCCAGAAAATGCGCAGTCACCCACAGATCCAGATGAAGTCCAATGCACACAACCGATGTGGCGGAAGTTTCTACGAAGTGCACCACCAACCTATGCCAACTCATTGGCAGTAATGTCCTAGAAAGAAGGCTATGGACAAACGGTGGATGAATTGGCTGTCCAACTCCGGCAATATGAAGGAAGTCTCTCTTCCTCCCTACGGGCCTGTGTCTCAGCTGTAGAGGAATTGTCCCGAGAGTTCCAGCAATTCAAAGTAGATATGTCCTCCTCCTCACCTGTACAGGCCCGCATTGCAGTTATTGGGAGTAAGCGTTCCTCTGCCCAAGAGAGAGGAGAGAGAAAGTACACACGACGGGCTAACCTGTGGTTTTACCTGCGTGACCATGGAGAGGACATGAGGAAATGGGATGGAAAACCTACCTCAGTCTTGGATTCACGGGTACGGGAGTTGCGAGAAAAAGCAACCAGAAAAGAAGATTCTTCTTGGAAAACTGCTGCTCCAGTTTCCCGTGAACAGTCCCCCGGGCGCAGTAGATGGGCCGATCTCATTTCTGATCCTCTTGAAGGGACTTCTGATTCACATGTGCAAAAAGTGGGTAACAGATATTCTAACCAGGATTAGAGGGGCCCTGCCTCCAGCCAGGTGGAGGAGAGGGACAACCGAGTCTACTGGACAGTGTGGATTCGATGGCCTGGCACGTCAGACCCACAGGAATATAAGGCTCTAGTAGACACTGGTGCACAATGTACCCTAATGCCATCAAGTTATAAAGGGGCAGAACCCATCTGTATCTCTGGTGTGACAGGGGGATCCCAAGAGCTAACCGTATTGGAAGCCGAAATGAGTCTAACCGGGAATGAGTGGCATAAACACCCCATTGCAACTGGCCCAGAGGCCCCGTGCATCCTTGGTATAGGTTATCTCAGAAGGGGGTATTTCAGGGACCCAAAAGGGTACCGTTGGGCCTTTGGTATAGCTGCATTGGAGACGGAGGAGATTGAACAGCTGTCTGCCCTGCCTGGTCTCTCCCAGGACCCTTCGGTTGTGGGGTTGCTGAAGGTTGAAGAACAACAGGTGCCAATTGCTACCACGACGGTGCACCGGCGGCAATATCGCACCAACCGAGACTCCCTGATCCCCATCCATAAGCTGATTTGCCAACTGGAGAGCCAAGGAGTGATCAGCAAGACTCACTCACCCTTTAATAGTCCCATATGGCCCGTGCGGAAATCTAATGGGGATTGGAGACTAACAGTAGATTATCGTGGGCTGAATGAAGTCACGCCACCGCTGAGCGCTGCTGTGCCAGATATGTTAGAGCTTCAATATGAACTGGAATCAAAGACAGCTAAGTGGTATGCCACAATTGACATTGCTAATGCATTTTTCTCCATTCCTTTGGCAGCGGAGTGCAGGCCACAGTTTGCTTTCACTTGGAGGGGTGTCCAGTACACCTGGAATCGACTGCCCCAGGGGTGGAAACACAGCCCCACTATTTGCCATGGACTGATCCAGACTGCACTAGAAAAAGGTGAAGCTCCAGAGCACCTGCAATATATTGATGACATCATCATATGGGGCAGCACGGCAGAAGAAGTTTTTGAGAAAGGGAAGAAAATAATCCAAATCCTTTTGAAGGCTGGCTTTGCCATAAAAGAAAGTAAGGTCAAGGGACCTGCGCAGGAAATCCAGTTCTTAGGAGTAAAATGGCAAGACGGGCGTCGTCAGATCCCTGCGGACGTGATCAACAAAATAGCAGCTATGTCCTCACCGACTAATAAAAAGGAAACACAGGCTTTCTTAGGTGTTGTGGGCTTTTGGAGAATGCATATTCCAAATTACAGTCAAATTGTAAGTCCTCTCTACCAAGTTACCCGGACGAAGAACGATTTTAAATGGGGGCCTGAGCAACGACAAGCCTTTGAACAAATTAAGCGGGAGATTGTTCATGCAGTAGCTCTTGGGCCAGTCCGGACAGGACCAGATGTTAAAAATGTGCTCTACACTGCAGCTGGGGAGAATGGCCCTACCTGGAGCCTTTGGCAGAAAGCACCTGGAGAGACCCGAGGCCGACCCCTGGGGTTTTGGAGTCGGGGATATCGAGGATCCGAGGCTCGCTATACTCCAACTGAAAAAGAGATATTGGCAGCATATGAAGGAGTTCGAGCCGCTTCAGAAGTGGTTGGTACTGAAACACAGCTCTTCTTAGCACCCCGACTGCCAGTGCTGGGCTGGATGTTCAAAGGGAAAGTTTCCTCTACACATCACGCGACTGATGCCACGTGGAGTAAGTGGATTGCACTGATCACACAACGGGCTCGCATAGGAAACCCCAGTCGCCCAGGAATTTTAGAAGTGATCACGGACTGGCCAGAAAACAAAGACTTTGGAATGTTGCCAGAGGAGGAGGTGACACGGGCTGAAGAGGCCCCGCTGTATAATAAACTGCCAGAAAATGAGAGGCAATATGCCCTGTTCACTGATGGGTCCTGTCGCATCGTAGGAAAACATCGGAGGTGGAAGGCTGCTGTATGGAGTCCTACACGACTAGTTGCAGAAACTGCTGAAGGAGAAGGTGAATCGAGTCAGTTTGCGGAGGTGAAAGCCATCCAGCTAGCATTAGATATTGCTGAAAGAGAAAAGTGGCCAGTGCTCTATCTCTATACTGACTCATGGATGGTGGCAAATGCCCTATGGGGGTGGCTACAGCAATGGAAGAAGGGCAACTGGCAACGCAGAGGTAAACCCATTTGGGCTGCCGCACTGTGGCAAGATATCGCTGTTCGGATAGAGAAGCTAGTGGTAAAAGTACGTCATGTAGATGCTCATGTACCCAAGAGTCGGGCCACTGAAGAACATCAAAACAATCAGCAGGCAGATCAGGCCGCCAAGATTGAAGTGTCTCAGGTGGACCTGGACTGGCAACGTAGGGGTGAGCTATTTATGGCTCGGTGGGCCCACGATACCTCAGGCCATCAGGGGAGAGATGCAACATATAGATGGGCTCGAGATCGAGGGGTGGACTTGACCATGGACACTATCGCACAGGTCATCCACGAATGTGAAACATGTGCCGCAATTAAGCAAGCCAAGCGGCAAAAACCCCTGTCGCATGGGGGGCGATGGCTGAAATATAAACAGTGGGAGGCCTGGCAGATTGACTATATCACACTCCCACGAACACGCCAAGGCAAGTGCCATGTGCTTACAATGGTGGAAGCAACCACTGGATGGCTGGAAACATACCCTGTGTCCCATGCCACTGCCCAGAACACTATTCTGGGCCTTGAAGAGAATATTTTATGGCAACACGGCACCCCAGAAAGAATCGAGTCGGACAACGGGACTCAATTCCGAAACAACCTCGTAGATACCTGGGCCAAAGAACACGGCATTGAGTGGGTATATCACATCCCTTATCACGCACCGGCCTCCGGAAAAATCGAACGATACAACGGACTGCTGAAAACTACATTGAGAGCGATGGGGGGTGGGACTTTCAAACATTGGGATACACATTTAACAAAAGCCACCTGGTTAGTTAATACTAGAGGATCCGCCAATCGGGCTGGCCCCGCCCAACCAAGACTTCCACATACTGTAGAAGGCGATAAAGTCCCTGTAGTGCGCATGAGGAGTATGTTAGGAAAGACAGTCTGGGTTAGTCCTCCCTCAAGCAGAGGCAAACCCATTCAAGGGGTTGTTTTTGCTCAGGGACCTGGGTACACCTGGTGGGTGATGCAGAAGGATGGGGAAGTTCGATGTGTACCTCAGGGAGATTTGATTTTGGGAGAGAATAGCCAGTGAATTGGGCTGTATGATACCTAACTGCTAAATACCCTGCCAATGCATGTCATTGTATCTATAGTGTCTATATGCCATATCAAGGGTATTACTGTAAGAATTACCCAAATGACTGCGGGATGGACTTTGAAACTAAGCCAAGTACAACAGCGACAGAACTTGAACTGACACCCAGCAATTTCCTCAAGATCAACATCCTCGACCTGCAGAACAAGGGCGTGAGTTGCACCAAATGTACTAGCCACAAGTTCCAGAGGCAGCATACAACAACCCACCATCTCACACCATCTCTCTTATCCTGAAGAACTGTTACAACAGATGGAGCCCCAAAGTCATGGACTAAATAAAATCAATGGACACATTAGAGGAATAGCCCATACGCTAAAGGAATACCATTCGCGTGTGTGTGTGTGTGTGCGGGGGGACGACAGGGACGGACGCAAGTCCATATACTTATATATATAAGACAAGGAAGTGGTAGTGGTCGATTGGAAAATGTAAGATCTGGGCATGATGTAGATGGTATAGAATAAGGGGTGGATAATGTCCTGGGTTCAGCTGGGATAGAGTTAATTTTTACAGGAACCTGGGAGGTGGGGGGCATAGCCGGGGCAGCTGACCTGAACTGGCCAAGGAGCTATTCCATACCATGTGACATCATGCTCAGTATATAAAGGGGGAGCGGGCCGGGGGGGTGGGCTCTTCTTTTCGGTGGGGGAAGTGGCAGAGCGTCGGGTCCCGGGTGGTGAGCAGTTGCACTGTGCATCACTCTTTTTGTATACTTTTTCATTAGTACCGTTGTTGTTGTTGCAATTTCTTTGTGTTGTTCCAGTAAACTGCCTTTATCTCAACCCTCGAGGTTCCAGGTTTGGTTTTTTTTTTCTCTCCTCCGTCTTCCCCCCATCCCACCGGAGGGGGGCGGGAGGAGTGAGCGAGTGGCCGTGTGGTCCTTTGTTACCGGCTGGGCTGAAACCACGACAACGGGCCAGAACAACGCTGACACCAATCCACACTTTAGAGCTCTGACCGCAAGAAAAGAAGCACCTGATTGGTACCATGCCAACAAGTACGGGCATTCGAGACCCTAGGAACACTGCCCAAAGTACACGCCGTGGCTCCCTGAGCACACAGAGCGGCAAGTACATCGAGACCCAAGGAAGGTCTAAGATGCAGAAGACAGGCTACGCTAAACTACGCATCACCACAGAGAGAAGCTGGAACTGCCCTGCCCGGCACACGCTGGTCTCGTGCTCAACAGCAACCTGCTCCCTTCCCGTGCCTAAAGGGCACTGCTCCTGGACAGCCCTCTCTCCTACACTAACCTTAAAACCCCTCCCAGCAATTCCCAACTTTGTGCCTCCCTCCCAGCCTCTCCACAGGCCTGGTGCCTCAACTTAACTTTCAGAGGGCCGAGGGGCCGAATCCATCCTCAGCAAAACCCACACAAGGTAAACCAGGATGGTCCTCCAGGCATACTTCTTCGTCATCTGCAATAAAAAGAAAAAAAAAAAGACCAAACAAACAACAACACAACCAGAGACGAGAGTAAGCATCACATTGGACAACGCCAGTTACTTTCTCCAGTCCCCACTTAATCACGCACACCACGGTGTTACACTTACCTGCACATTCCAGAGTCACACCCTGCAGCCATCATCGCTCATCATACCTAACATACACCAAGTTAGCATGGCGCTCATGAGAAGTCACCGGCCTCGCGCTCCTCCTCCCTAATCCACAGCTCACCTCAAACGCTCATCCAATTCCAAAGGTAGCCCACACAGCACCTGCAAAAGAAAAGGTAAATGTTGAACTAGCCAGCCACTTAGCTATTCAACACCGAGACGGCCAACAACCACCTCACCTTCTCAGACTGCTCATCAGTCTGTGGCTTCACCCCTCTGAGGCTGCGCGTGCCACCTGCAAAAACCAAAGCAGAAGACGCATGCTGAGAGGCCGCCCAAAACCTCAGCCTGCCCAGACCGATTCCCATCTCCCACTCCTTTACCTCAGCCACTCACGCGCCCCGCCTCTGCCATTGACGGCTTGCCACATCAAGGCCTGCGTACCGCCTGCAAAGCGCAAATGAAGAGGGATGCTTCCAACTCTGCTAACAATACAACACCACCAAAGAAATGATTGCTTCAACCCATTACTCACGGCTCACCTTGCCCGAGTCACCTCCGGTACCGATGGCCCGCTTCGCTCCTTGCTTCGCACCTTCAAAATAAAAGAAAAAAAGAACCCTATCAGCTAGTCACAGAGCCACCGGCCGCATCTTCCCTCTGATTCCACTCACAGACCCACCTCCTTACGGCGCTCCGCTCCCCTCCTCCGTCACTCTGGGGCACGCATCTCGTCTCTCCGCATCTGAATAAAACCCCATATTAAACGAGTCAGCCTGGATGCAGAGCAAGAGCCTAACAACTCCAGAGATCTTGATTCCACCTAGGAATACCAGTACTCCAGCTACAACCAGCCATTCTAAAAGAAAAAACAAACAAAAAACCCAGGGCCAAACTTTAAGCCCATCACATGCAAGCCTCAACACCTTAGAGACTCAAATCCACTTCACCACCCCTCAACAGCCTCTGCCACAAGCCTACAATCATTTCCGTAAAGAAATCTCAACGTTGCTGTCCACACAGCCCACGAATGCCTGCTCGATCCCACATGACTGTACAGCCCTTGCCTAAACAATTAAGGCCAATCAACATTTCACCCATAGACGCTTATCTCTGTTCCACCTACCCCTGACTCTACAGCCCCGGGCAGAGCAGCTCCAAGCCAAACACACCTGTGCACAGACCAACACAAGACAGAACAGTACAGACAAGGTGATTCAGAGAGAAAACTCTCGGCAAGAAGAATGACTCCCGGATGGGAGGGGCCATCTGGCAAGACGACCTACAGCGTCCAAAACACTGAGGCAAGGAGGCTGTACGGCAGACCCCAAGGAGTCCAACGTAACAGCCTGTTACAAGACAGTACGGTCAAAACGAGATGATGGATGCGCCAGAAGCCTGTCATCAAGACCCAGGAACATCAAGATGCGGGGAAGAACTCCCAGTCTGAGAAAACTGCCAAAGCAGCCCGAAAGAACGCCACAAAAAGAACCGACCGCAACCTGCCGAGACCCACCCATGCTTTAGAGCTCCGAGCGCAAGAAAAGAAGCGCCCGATTGGCACCGGGCCGATGAGTAAGAGCATTCCAGACCCTAGGGACGGCGCCTAAAGCGCATGCCACGCTCCCCCGGCGCAAAGCGCAACGAGGACGTCGAGACCCGAGGAAGGTCTAAGCGCACAAGACAGACTACACAAACTACACGCCACCGCGGACACGGGCTGGAACTGCCCTGCCCGGCACACACTGGTCTCGTGCTGAAAAGCAACTCGCTCCCTTCGCCTGCGCAAAGGCGACTGCTTTGGGGCAGCCCTCTCTCCTGCGCTAACTTTAAAACACCTCCCGGCAATTCCCAGCTGTGTCCCTTCCTCCCAGCCTCCCCCCAGCCCGGGTCCCTCAACTTAGCTTGCAGAGGGCCGAGGTTCCGAACCCACCCTCCACAAAACCACACGGGCTAACTGGGATGTTCCTCAAGGGGACACAGTGCTCTTCAACATCTGCAATGAAAAAAACAAACAAGCAAACAAACAAAAAAAACCAAATCAGAAAAGGCAGTAAGCATCCCGCTGGCCAACGCCAACTGCTTCCCCAACTCCCCCCTCCTCACAAGTGCCACCGCGTTCGCTTCCCCGCTCATTCCAGAGTCAGACCCTGCAGCCGTCGTCACTCGTGGTACCTAAGGTACCAAGAGACACCGAGTTAGCATGGCGCTCATGAGAAGTCATCGGCCCCACGCTCCTCCTCACTAATCCACAGCTCACCTCAAACGCTCACCCAATTCAAAGATAGCCCACACAGCGCCTCCACAACAGAAGGTAAATGCTTAACCGAGCAGCCCCATAATACTTCGCTATTCAACACCGACCCGGCCGACGACCGCCTCACCTTCTCGGACCCCTCACCGGCATGCAGCTTTGCAGGAGACCTTAGAGCAGACTTCACGGTACGTAAAGGGTGCCTATAAGAAACCTGCAGAGGGACTTTTTACAAGGGTGTACAGCAATAGGACAAGGCGGTAGCGACTTCAGTCCTAAGGAGGGTACATTTAGTTTAGGTATTAGGAAGACGTTTCTCACTAGGGGTGGCGAGGCACTGGAACGCGTTGCCCAGAGAACCTGTGGATGCTCCCTCCCTGGAAGCATTCAAGGCCAGGTCAGATGGGGCTTTGAGCAACCTGGTCTCGCGGAAGGTGTCCCTGGGGGGTGGGCTTGGAACTAGAGGCTCTTTATGGTCCCTTCCAACCCAAACCACTCTACGATGCTATGACATCCAAATCCAACTGCAAAACTCATCTGAGAAGGGCTGGGGAACCCTCCTCCCTTTCCCCAGCAGCCCCAAAACTTTAGAAACCCCTTTTCTTCTCCTCAACTGTCAGGAAAGGAACCCCACTGCTTCCTGACACCTCCTGCCCTCCATTCGCACCCCTGAACCCCCTTCAGTGGCTACTCCTCAGGAGCCGCTCTTCTGAGCCACATCCCAAATTGGGGGGGGCACCTCCTAACCTACAATTTCACAGAGACCCTGAGCTCTGCTACATGCCCACAAAATAAACTCAAGTCCCAAGGCTTGTAATCTACGAGGGGCCTGCCACGAGCTGCAAAGATTCTAGGGACAACGTGGCATTCTGTGGGCAATGAGGAAAGGCGACAAGGCATCCCAGACCCTGAAAGGCACTGTGCCTCACGGCCCTTCTGCTTTCTTCAGAAATACTAAATCTCCATATACAAATACATACAAGACGCTCACCCTAACCCCTGCTAAACAATGTCACCATCGGTCCCGTTAAGAGAGATATCAGCAACTTACACAGCATACAGCAGAATGGGTGAAAAAAACAAGGCTCCTTTTTCAATAAAGCTGGGAATTCCAGGAAAACACAATGCATGAAGAATTTAAAAACAAACAAACAAACAATGCATACTATTAAACCATCTTGCTACCCCCAAACACTCAAAACAAAATTACTGACCTGAAAAAAAAGAAAGGAAAAAAAAATAAAAAGCTGCATACAAGCGTTACTTTCTACCACACAGGCTGCTGAACCTTGACTGGTCCTGAAGCTCTTACCTCAGGCAGACAGCTCTTCCTAAAGGGCTGAGCCAGCTCAAAAGCTGCAAAGGACTCAAGCAAGAGCTGAGCACCAACACCAGAGAAACCCAGGAGCACAAGGAGCTCCCTCAGCAGAGGCTGTGGCTCAAATAGCCCGAGGCTCCGCCCACCACCCTTAGCACAATCACCTGGGAAAGGGGAAGGGCAAACCACCAGCAGTTATAAAGTCAGCTGGAGGAGCAGCAGCACTGTTCCCACCTGCCTTAAATTTACAGCAAATGAGACCTTGAACAGAGAAAGCGACACTTACTGGCAAAGACAATACCTGCTCCTGTACTACAGCTACAACTATTGCATCGGCAATGTGACCAGGTAAGGAGTTCAACTTAATTTTTCTGAGGCGTAGATAGAAAACGATAGATGTCTTTCTAAACTAGGTAGGAAATTAGCTCGTTAAATGCAATAACAATGTAGTTATTAAAATCACATCAGTCACCGGCGAGGCCAGCAGACGCAATGGTAACTCGGCGGCTAAGCGCTAGATTGAGGCGGACCGGGAGGTTCCCGAGGCCCAGGAGCCCCGGGGAAGAGCAGAGGGACCGCGCAGAGCCGGCAGCTCTCGCGAGAGAGGCTGACGCGGCGTGGGCATTGCCAGGGGCGACCGTGGGAGATTTAAATGGCCCTGAGGAGCGCCAGCGACCGGGAGCGTGGCAAGCAGGGCGTGGTGCGTCAGAAAGGTGTGCCGTGGTGCGGCAGTTTGTGCGGGTAGGGCACAGCCCCCCCTCCCCAGCTCGAGAAGGTTACTGAAGCGGTGGGCATCGGCCTCAGAAGGAGACCCCGATATGGCTGCCACTCGGGTGAAAGCCGTTGCTAGGAAAAACGTGGCGACACGGACAGAGCTCCCACGTAAACGTGCAGCTGTCCAGGTCTCTGGCTGCAGGGAGTGTCTGAGTCTATCACTGATGCCAGAGGGCAGCGGGGACACCTCTTGTGTGAGATGTGACCAGGTAGATGATCTGCTCAGCCTGGTGGCAGAGCTGAAGGAGGAAGCGGAAAGGTTGAGGAGTATCAAGGAGTGTGAGAGGGAGATAGGTTGGTGGACCCACACCCTACCATCCCTGAGGCGGAGGCAGCAGATGGAGGCTCCGCGAGAAGCGGAGGTTCCCCTGCCCCCTTGCCACCGGGCAGGAGGGGACCTAAGAGATGGAGGGGAATGGATACAGGTCCCTGCTCGGGGAGGCAGGCGAGTCCCCTCCCGGTCTCCCTCACCTTCCCACTTGCCCCTACGCAACAGGAATGGGGCTCTGGAACTTGAGGACCGGGTCAACGAAGATCAGGGTGTAGGTGAAGCCCTATCCAGGGAGGTGCCTAGGCTCAGTCGGGCAGCCCCACGCATTCTCACAGCCTCTGAAAAAAGAAAAAGGAGGGTAATTGTCGTAGGCGACTCCCTTCTGAGGGGGACAGAGGACCCAATATGCAGTCCCGACCCATGCCACAGGGAAGTCTGCTGCCTCCCTGGGGCCCGGTTGAAAGACATTACCGGGGAACTCCCGGGTCTGGTTCGGACCTCTGATTATTACCCATTGCTAGTTGTGCAGGTTGGCAGCGATGAGATTGCAGGGAGAAATCCAAAGGCAATCAAAAGGGACTTCAGGGCACTGGGGCGATTAGCGGAAGGAGCACAGGTAGTGTTTTCCTCAATCCCTTAGTGGCAGGGGAATATACTGAAAGGAACAGGAAACCACACCTGGTGATGATGTGGCTCAGAGGCTGGTGCCATCAGTGGCATTTGGGGTTTTTTGATCACGGGGAGGTTTACACGGCACCGGGCTTGCTAGCGATGGATGGTATCCAGCTATCTCAAAGGGGTAAAAGAATCCTCACTCGTGAGAGGGCGGGGCTCATAGAGAGGGCTTTAAACTAGGTTTGAAGGGGGTAAGGGATAAGACTAGGTGCACCAGAGACGAGCCTGGGGGCAGCGTGCCGACGTTAGGGGTGGATTCGACAGGCCAGCTCGAATGCATCGATGCCAACACACGCAGCGTGGGCGATAAACAGGAGGAGCTGGAAGCCATCGTGCAGCAGGATAGATATGACTTAGTCGCCATCACGGAAACACGGTGGGATGACTCCCGTGACCAGAGTGCTACGTCTTGGGCTTAGCGACCGTGAAATGATAGAATTCTCAATTCTTGGTGAGGCAAGGAAGGGGGTTAGCAAAACCACCGCTCTGGACTTCCGGAGGGCAAACTTTGGCCTCTTTGAGGCACTGGTTGAGAGAATCCCTTGGGAGACGGTCCTGAAGGGCAAAGGGGTCCAGGAGGGACGGACGTTCTTTAAGAAGGAAATCTTAACAGCTCAGGACCAGGCTATTCCCCCGTGCCGCAAGTCGAATCGCCGAGGAAAACGACGGGCCTGGCTGAACGGGGAGCTTCTTCTAGGAGTCAGGAAAAAAAGGAGAGTTTATCATCTCTGGAAGAAAGGGCGGGCAACTTGGGAGGAGTACAGGGATCTTGTTAGGTCATAGAGAAAGGAAATTAGAAAGACAAAAGCTCTGCTAGTACTAAATCTGTCCGCTGTCGTAAGAGACGACAAAAAATGTTTTTACAAATACGTTAATGGTAAAAAGAATCCCAAGGAGAATATCTATCCTGTAACGGATACGGAAGGGAACGTTGCCAGCAGAGATGAGGAAAAGGCTGAGGTACTTAATGCCTTCTTTGCCTCAGTCTTTACTAGGGAGACCAGTTATCCTCAGGGTACTCTGCCTCCTGAGCGGGAAGGTGAGGATGAAGAGCGGAATATACCCCCCCCCCTTAATGCAGGAGGAAATAGTTAGTGACCTACTACGCCATCTGGATGCTCACAAATCTATGGGACCAGATGGAATCCATCCCAGAGTACTGAGGGAACTGGCAGAGGTGCTTCCCAAGCTGCTCTCCCTCATCTATCGGCGATCCTGGTCAACGGGGAAGGTCCCAGAGGACTGGAGGCTTGCCAACGTGACGCCCATTTACGAGAAGGGTCGGAGGGAGGATCCGGGGAACTACGGGCCTGTCAGCCTGACCTCAGTACCGGGGAAGATTATGGAAGGGTTTGTCTTGAGAGCGCTCACGTGGCACGTCCGGGACAAGCAGGGGATTGGGCCCGGTCAGCGTGGGTTTACGAAAGGCGGGTTCTGCTTGACCAACCTGATCTCCTTCTATGACCGGGTGACCCGCCTGGTGGATGAGGGAAAGGCTGTGGATGTTACCTACCTTGACTTCAGCAAGGCCTTTGATACTGTCTCTCATGGCATACTCCTTGAGAAGCTGTCGTCTCCTGGCTTAGACAAGTGTACTCTTTGCTGGGTGAAAAACTGGCTGGATGGACAAGCCCAGAGGGTTGCGGTGAATGGGGTTAAATCCGGTTGGCGGTGGGTCGCTAGTGGTGTTCCCCAGGGCTCGGCGTTGGGCCCGGTTCTGCTTAACATCTTAATCGACGATTTGGACGAGGAGATCGAGTGCCCCCTCGGCAAGTTTGCAGACGACACCAAGTTGGGACTCGGGGCCGATCTCCTTGAGGATAGGAAGGCTCTACACAGATATCTAGACAGGCTGGATCGATGGGCCGAGGCCAACTGTATGAAGTTCAACGAGGCCGAGTGCCGGGTCCTGCGCTTCGGTCACGGCGCTATGGGGTTGAGGAAGAGTGGCTGGAAAGCTGCCCGGCGGAGAAAGACCTGGGGGTGCTGGTTGACAGCCGGCTGACTATGAGCCAGCAGTGTGCCCAGGTGGCCAGGAAGGCCAACGGCATCCTGGCCTGTATCAGAAATAGTGTGGCCGGCAGGAGCAGGGAGGTAATCGTTCCCCCGTATTCGGCACTGGCGAGGCCGCACCTCGAGTACTGCGTTCAGTTTTGGGCCCCTCGCTACGGGAAAGACGTTGAGTTGCTGGAACGTGTCCGGAGAAGGGCAACCGAGTTGGTGAGGGGCCTGGAGCGTAAGTCTGATGAGGAACGGCTGCGGGAGCTGGGGTGGTTTAGTCTGGAGAAAAGGAGGCTGAGGGGAGACCTTATCGCTCTCTACAACTACCTGAAAGGAGATTGTAGCGAGGTGGGTACTGGTCTCTTCTATCAAGTAACTAGAGATAGGACGAGAGAAAATGGCCTGAAGTTGCGCCAGGGGAGGTTTAGATTGGATATCAGAAAAAAATTCTTTACTGAGAGGGTTGTCAGGCATTGGAACAGGCTGCCCAGGGTAGTGATGGAGTCACCATCCCTGCAGGTGTTCAAAACACACGTAGATGTGGCACTTTGGGACATGATTTAGTGGGCGTGGTGGTGGTGGGTTGATGGTTGGACTTCATGATCTTAGAAGTCCTTTCCAAATTTCATGATTCGATTCAATGCGATTTGATTCTATTCTAGGGAGCAGAACAGAGATCTAGCAAGAAAGGAAAAAAAGGAAGGGAGGGAGAACAAAGGGAGAGAGACACAAAGACTGGAAGAAGGACAAAGGGATGGCAGAGGAAAAAAAACAGTGATAGGCTGCAGGAGAGAGATGGAGGAGTTCAAAAAAGACACAGGGAGCATGACAGAATGAGAGTGAGAAAAAAGGGACAGAGCAGGACAGCACCGGAGGAAAAAACAACTGTGATAGGCTGTGAGAGAGATACGGAGGAAGAAAGAAAAGAGAAGGGACAGCTAGCTGGAGAGGGGGATACAGTTAGAAAGGATGGAAGAGGGAACGGAACAGAGAGAAATACAAGAAAGATAGCAAGAGGAAGCAGGGCAGAGGGCCAGCAATAGAAGAAAAAAGGGACAGGGATCTGGACAGATGGAGAAAAAAGCAGGAGGAACAGATACAACATGATACGATGGGACAGGAAGTAAGAGAGAGCGACAGATGAGAATAATGACAAGAGATAGAGAGAGACTGTGAGAAACACGGCGGGGGGGGGGGGGGGGGGAGAGATTAGGACCCCTGCACAGAGACAGAAGACATGAATAAAAAGAGTAGGGAGCACCACAAAGGGTCAGAGAAAGAGAAGAACAGGAAGGACAACGGGGACAGTGAGATACAGAATAAACCCCCCCCCACCTATTATACACATATTATCCAGTAATCAAGCCCATTTCAGAGTTACACAGTACCTCAGCCTCTTTAAGAAAAGTAACACATTGACCGAGCCCAATTCGGCAGCACACAGAACCCGAGCAAATTTCAAAGGCGCCGCACCGCGCCCGAGCCCCTTTCGGCGGCGCACCGCGCCCGAGCCCCTTTCGGCGGCGCACCGCGCCCGAGCCCCTTTCGGCGGCGCACCGCGCCCGAGCCCCTTTCGGCGGCGCACCGCGCCCGAGCCCCTTTCGGCGCCGCACCGCGCCCGAGCCCCTTTCGGCGCCGCACCGCGCCCGAGCCCCTTTCGGCGCCGCACCGCGCCCGAGCCCCTTTCGGCGCCGCACCGCGCCCGAGCCCCTTTCGGCGCCGCACCGCGCCCGAGCCCCTTTCGGCGCCGCACCGCGCCCGAGCCCCTTTCGGCGCCGCACCGCGCCCGAGCCCCTTTCGGCGCCGCACCGCGCCCGAGCCCCTTTCGGCGCCGCACCGCGCCCGAGCCCCTTTCGGCGCCGCACCGCGCCCGAGCCCTTTTCACAGTTATGTAGCTACGGAGCCAATTTCAAAGTTGGGCAATTACTAGAGCCAGGAACGCACCCCCTTTCTATTAACCCAGCACCAGCTACATTGGCCTCGAGGTATCTACAACTTTCCCTTGGATGCCCAATTCTAACAGACACTTTCCCTTACTTCAACAGCTAGGTTTACCTATGGGCACTAAACGCGCATGCTTCGCTCTACACTTGCCTTGGTGATTGCCATTACTACTGTGATTCTCACAAGGAGACCTAATGACCTGTCTTTTTTTCATTTTCTTTTTTTTGCTTCATTTGGTCTATTACTGATTCCACATACGTTCAGCTAGGTCAGTAGTTACAGTCCAATTCTACAATGTACTTTTTCTACAATATATAGAAAAGACTTATGGCCTCACTGGTCAAATTTTTGACACTATTAGTTTTATTCCTCTTTTAACCATTATTTTTACAAATACATTTTAACTCCAAAAATTTAGCATTACCTTCAGAAGAAATGCCACTATTAGTCCCCGCAATTCTCTACGGAGCGGTCTTCTCCACATTCCTCGCTCCCGTTACATCCATCGCTGCACATCCAGAAGTTTTACTCCCTGAGGTGACATTACCTGCACGATCCCCGTTCCCGGGCAGAAAACGAGTGAGCTCCGCTCATCTTGACAGACTGTCCACCTCCACGCCTCGGCACAAAAACAAAAACTGAAAAGTATCATTACATCACAAACTACAAAGAGCACCCAAATATTTTACAAACCCACCACAGAAAAATACAGTTACACTCACGCACTTCACAACCCTGGCCTACTCCATGCTGGCCATCTAGTCCAACTCCCCCCACCCTTCGCCCGCAAAATCCTCAACTGTTTTCCAAAGACCATCCACCGAACAACGTATTTCCCTGTGCTGACTGGCAATTACCACGTTCCAGGGCAGCGCTCCATGGGAATGCTGTTCCCGGGAGCCTTGAAAAAAGTCACCCTGCCTGTGAAAACCCAGGCCCGAGCCGGACCCCAGTCCAAACACTGGCAATGAACATTGCCTCGTGGAGCAGCTGGGACCGGGGGGGGGGGGTGGGAACAGGGCAGGGGAGGACACACCAAAAACCAACCCATATCCCAGCTGGGTTTTTTTATTCTAAGTTGTTGGTTTGGGTTTTTTTTTTTCTAATTCCCTGAGAAACATCTCAAGTCTACATCCAACCTGAAAGGAAAAAAACCAAAAAGGCTAAACCACATAACCCTACAAGGTTAGACACATTCACAACACACCACTCATTCAGATCACATGCACGCCAGCCCTCACTCTCAACTCATCCATCCTACCACCCACAGGCCTCGAGAGGCCGTCACCCCGTGCCTGTGGCACTGGGGGCCTCAAAAATCACCTTGCCTGCAAAAACCCTGGCCCTAGCCCAACCTCCTTCCAACCTCCCCACAAACTGCCCTTCTGTTACACCAATGTTTCAACACGCACCATCATCTCCACCATCCATGCATTTTCAACCCCATACTTAGCTTTCACGGTGCCACATGGCACAGTCCAACCTCCGTAGCAGCCGTGTCACCTAAACGCAAGGTTCCTTCAAGCACCTCGTGCCCTGTCATCACCTGCAAAAACAACACACAAAGCTTTTCAATAGACACTTCATCCTTGAGAGAGAAGTCCTCCACCGCTTCCCACCTATTCCCAAAATAACACATCCTCCCAGTCAGTGTCCTCCATGGCACTTGAAAAAACAGAGCATCGCAAACACAGAGCTGTCCCAAAGTTACCGATCGCTCCAAGACCCATCACGCTGCTACTCAGACCTCAAGGCCTTGACTATTTCTACAGACTTGCCACAAAGCATCCGCATAAACAATATGAACACTGTTGCCCAGTTACTGCCTTACTCTATGCTAGCTCACAGTCCAATTGCGATCCCCTCAGCTCTTTGCATGCAAAGAACCCAAAGTCATTAAACCTTCTGTGCTGTCTCTACAGTGCCATACAACACACACAGACAAACATAGACCCATGTAATTCACATGCAAATATAATGCCGTACAAGACAGTACTCTTATCTCGGTCAAGACAAAACAACTCGGAGCACTGCCATACCACACAAAACAGAACAGGGCCAATGCAAGAGACTCTCAGATGACAGTCAATACAAGTACAGACCAAAACAATACAAAACCAATACAGAACCATAGAAGGCAAGGCAGTCTCTGGTGGCAATCGATACAAGGGCATAGCACTGCACTACAAAACACAATGCAGGGCCATGCAACGCGAGACAGTCTCACGTGACAGTCAGTACAAATACAGAACAAAACAACACAACACAAAGGCAAATACAGACCAATACAATGCAAGAAAACTGCAAAACACAGCAAAGCAAAGCAGTCTCATAGAGCCACCGGCCACATCTTCCTTCCGACTCCACTCACGGACCCACCTCCTTACAGTGCCCTGCTGCCTTCCCTCGTCGCTCTGTGGCACGCATCTTGTCCCTCTGCATCTGGAAAAAAAACCAAAACCAAACATATTGAACGAGTCACCTGGATGCAGAGCAAGAGCTTCACAACTCCAGAGGTCTTGATTCCATCTACAAAGACCATCTGGAGTCCAGCTACAGCCTGCCATTTAAAAAAAAAGAAAAAGAAAAAAAACAAAAAAACAAAAAAACCCAAAAAAATACACCAACAAAAAAAAAAAAAACCAGGGCCAAAATTTAAGCCCATCATGTGCAAGACCTAACACCTTAGAGAGTCAAATCCTCTTCACCGCCCCTCAACAGCCCCTGCCGCACAGCTCCAATCGTCTCCGTGAAACACCACCGGCACTGCTGTTCGCGCAGCCCGCCGATGGCTAGTCGAGCCGAGATGACTGTACAACCCTTGCCTAAACAGTCTAGGCACATCAACGTTTGACCCGTAGACTCTTATCGCTCTTCCACCTACCCCTGACTCTACATCCCCGGGCAGAGCAGCTCCAAGCCAAACACACCCGTGCGCAGAACGTCACCATGTGGAACGCTACCAACGAGGTGATTCAAAGAGAGAGAAAACTCTCAGCAAGAAGAATGACGCCCGGACAGGAGGCGTCGTTGGGCAAGACGACCTACGGAGCCACAACCATGAGGCCAGGAGGCTCTACGGCAGAGTCTCCAGAGAAGAGGAGTCGAACAGAATGGCCCGTTACAAGATGGCACTGTCAAAACCCAGACGACAGATGCACTAGAAGCCTGGCGTTGAGACCTAAGGATGTCAGGATGCGGGAAAGAAGTCCAAGTCCGAGAAAACGGACAGCTAGAGAGCAGAGCTGCCAATGCAGCCCAGAAGAACGCTGCCAAAAGAGGACCAACCGGAACCCGCCGAGACCGATCCATGCTTTAGAGCTCCGAGCGCAAGAAAAGAAGCACCCGATTGGCACCGGGCCGATGAGTAAGAGCATCGAGACCCTAGGGACGGCGCCTAAAGCGCATGCCACGCTCCCCCGGCACAAAGCGCAACGAGGACGTCGAGACCCGAGGAAGGTCTAAGCGCACAAGACAGACTACACAAACTACACGCCACCGCGGACACGGGCTGGAACTGCCCTGCCCGGCACACGCTGGTCTCGGGCTCAAAAGCAACTCGCTCCCTTCATCTGCCCAAACAGGACTGCTTTGGGGCAGCCCTCTCTCCTGCGCTAACTTTAAAACCCCTCCCGGCAATTCCCAGCTGTGTCCCTTCCTCCCAGCCTCTCCCCAGCCCGGGTCCCTCAGCTTAGCTTTCAGACGGCCGAGGGTCCGAACCCACCCTCCACAAAACCACACGGGCTAACTGGGATGTTCCTCAAGGGGACACATTGCTCTTCAACATCTGCAATGAAAAAAACAAACAAGCAAAAAAAAACGAAATCAGAAAAGGCAGTAAGCATCCCGCTGGCCAACGCCAACTACTTCCCCAACTCCCCCCTCCTCACAAGTGCCACCGCGTTCGCTTCCCCGCTCATTCCAGAGTCAGACCCTGCAGCCGTCGTCACTCGTGGTACCTAAGGTACCAAGAGACACCGAGTTAGCATGGCGCTCATGAGAAGTCATCGGCCCCACGCTCCTCCTCACTAATCCACAGCTCACCTCAAACGTTCACCCAATTCAAAGATAGCCCACACAGCGCCTCCACAACAGAAGGTAAATGCTTAACCGAGCAGCCCCATAATACTTCGCTATTCAACACCGACCCGGCCGACGACCGCCTCACCTTCTCGGACCCCTCACCGGCATGCAGCTTTGCAGGAGACCTTAGAGCAGACTTCACGGTACGTAAAGGGTGCCTATAAGAAACCTGCAGAGGGACTTTTTACAAGGGTGTACAGCAATAGGACAAGGCGGTAGCGACTTCAGTCCTAAGGAGGGTACATTTAGTTTAGGTATTAGGAAGACGTTTCTCACTAGGGGTGGCGAGGCACTGGAATGCATTGCTGAGAGAACCTGCGGATGCTCCCTCCCTGGAAGCATTCAAGGCCAGGTCAGATGGGGCTTTGAGCAACCTGGTCTCGCGGAAGGCGTCCCTACCCATTGCGGGGGTGGGGTAGGAACTAGAGGCTCTTTATGGTCCCTTCCAACCCAAACCACTCTACGATGCTATGACATCCAAATCCAACTGCAAAACTCATCTGAGAAGGGCTGGTGAACCCTCCTCCCTTTCCCCAGCAGTCCCAAAACTTTAGAAACCCCTTTTCTTCTCCTCAACCGTCAGGAAAGGAACCCCACTGCTTCCTAACGCCTCCTGCCCTCCATTCGCGCCCCTGAACCCCCTTCAGTGGCTACTCCTCAGGAGCCGCTCTTCTGAGCCACATCCCAAATTCTGGAGGCACCTCCTAACCTACAGTTTCACAGAGACCCTGAGCTCTGCTACATGCCCACAAAATAAACTCAAGTCCCAAGGCTTGTAATCTACGAGGGGCCTGCCACGAGCTGCAAAGATTCTAGGGACAACGGGGCATTCTGTGGGCAATGAGGAAAGGCGACAAGGCATCCCAGACCCTGAAAGGCATTGTGCTTCACGGCCCTTCTGCTTTCTTCAGAAATACTAAATCTCCATATACAGATGCATACAAGACGCTCACCCTAACCCCCGCTAAACAATGTCACCATCGGTCCCGTTAAGAGAGATATCAGCAACTTACACAGCATACAGCAGAACGGGTGGAAAAAAACAAGGTTCCTTTTTCAATAAAGTTGGGAATTCCAGGAAAACACAATGCATGAAGAATTTAAAAAAAAAAACCAAAAAAACACTAAACAATGCATACTACTAAACCATCTTTCTACCCCTGAACACTCAAAACAAAATTACTGACCTGAAAAAAAAGAAAGGAAAACAAACAAACAAAAAAAAGCTGCATACAAGCGTTACTTTCTACCACACAGGCTGCTGAACCTTGACTGGTCCTGAAGCTCTTACCTCAGGCAGACAGCTCTTCCCAAAGGGCTGAGCCAGCTCAAAAGCTGCAAAGGACTCAAGCAAGAGCTGAGCACCAACACCAGAGAAACCCAGGAGCACAAGGAGCTCCCTCAGCAGAGGCTGTGGCTCAAATAGCCCGAGGCTCCGCCCACCACCCTTAGCACAATCACCTGGGAAAGGGGAAGGGCAAACCACCAGAAGTTATAAAGTCAGCTGGAGGAGCAGCAGCACTGCTCTCACCTGCCTTAAATTTACAGCAAATGAGACCCTGAACAGAGAAAGTAACCCCCCCCAGGAAATGACACTACTTGCTCCTGCACTACAGCTACAACTATTGCATCAGCAATGTGACCAGGTAATGAATTAAACTTAATTTTTCTGGCGTGTAGATAGAAAACGATAGATGTCTTTCTAAACTAGGTAAGAAACTAGCTCATTAAATGCAATAACAATGTAGTTATTAAAATCACATCAGTCACCGGCGAGGTCAGCAGACGCAATGGTAAGTTGGCGGCTAAGCGCTAGATTGAGGCGGACCGGGAGGTTCCCGAGGCCCAGGAGCCCCGGGGAAGAGCAGAGGGACAGCGCAGAGCCGGCAGCTCTCGTGAGAGAGGCTGACGCGGCTTGGGCATTGCCAGGGGCAACCGCGGAAGATTTAAATGGCCCTGAGGAGCGCCAGCGTCCGGGAGCGTGGCAAGCAGGGCGTGTCGTGTCAGAAAGGGCATGGCGTGGCAGTTCGTGCGGGTAGGGCGCAGCCCCCGCCCCCCCTTCCCAGCTCGAGAAGGCTACTGAAGCGGTGGGCATCGGCCTCAGAAGGAGACGCCGGTATGGCTGCCACTCAGCTGAAAGCCATTGCTAGGAAAAATGGAGAAAGAGAAATTAAAATGCAACTGGGTACAAGAAACGTGGGAAAGCAGTAAAAAATAGGGAGCCACAGAGAGGGAATCGTAGAAAAAAAAAAAATTATACATGAAGCGCTACGGGGCAGAGTTGGCAGAAGAGTAACAAGTTTTTGGGAGCCAGGCGGGCAGGCGGGCCGGTGGAGAGAGAGACGGAAGGAGGGACAGGCAGGGAGGCGAACAGAGATCTGGGGAAGGGTGGCAGAGATGGAGCGGGATGCACGCGACAGAATGCGCGACTCTCCGCAGCTCCCGGCGCCGGCGGGAGACCTTCACCGCCCCGATGCTTTTCTCTCTGCCTCGGCGGCAGGCGCCTCGACGCTCCTCTCCCGCGAGGCTTCCCGGTGGCTCGTGCGCGCGGCCGGCGCGCTCTGTCTGGGATGGCTCGGAGGGATCCTTCCTTGCCGCGGGGGCTGGCTGTTCCTTGCTGGACGTGGCTGCCTGCGGGACCCCCTTGGATTCCCTCCTCGGAGGGTTCACCTTCGTCAGCTCCCTCGGGTGGGCGTGCCTGGGCAGACCCTTCCCCAGCTCAAGGGAGGG
Organism: Haliaeetus albicilla; assembly: GCF_947461875.1. Taxonomy (NCBI): domain Eukaryota; kingdom Metazoa; phylum Chordata; class Aves; order Accipitriformes; family Accipitridae; genus Haliaeetus; species Haliaeetus albicilla. The sequence goes on along the minus strand of NC_091500.1, from coordinate 30,949,752 downwards.
ATTCCAAAATAGGAACGGTGAGCTGGACGGAGGGGGACATAGAAATAAAACTTAAAAAGCAATAGGGTACAAGACAGATAGGAAAACATGAAGAAATAAAGGCAGGGAGATGGACTGGGGGATACATAGAAACAAACGAGAAAGCAGCGGGGTACGGGAAACAGGAAACAATTTGCAGCCAGGGACAGGGAGGAAGACAGAGGGAGAAATAGGGAAAAAAAAATTCAAAAAGCGACGGGGTACGATTCACATGGACGCAAATTAAAAAATAAGGCCGGGGAGCTGGAGAGAGACGTACCTATAAAGAAACTTTTAAAACCGACAGGGTAAAGGAAAGAGTGAGAAGAAATAAAGAAGAGGAAGAGGGAGCCAGATAGAGGGAGGCATAAGTAGAAATTTTGGCAAGAAATGAGGTAAAGAGCAGAGGGAATCTCCTGGTTTTGGCTAGAATAGAGATCATTTTCTTCCTAGTAGCCGGTATAGTGCCGCAGTTTGCATTTAACATGACACTAATGTTGATAAAAGACTGATGATTTAGTTGTCACTAGGCAGTGTTCATACTAAGTCAAGGATGTTTCAGCTTCTCCTACTGCCCTGGCAGTGGAGGCTGGGAGTGCAGACAGCTGAGCCAAACGAGCCAAAGGGGTATTCCATACCATATGATGTCCCAGCCAGTATATCAACTGGGGAAGTTGACCTCTAACCCCTGGCCCTGAGCCATGAGACTGTGATCCCTGACACCGTGACCTTTGAGGCTGCGAACCCATGCTGTGACCTTTGACCCGATGGCCCTTTTCACCCGGTGACCCTTTGACCCCCAGCGGGTGACCTTTGACTTCTTGTCGGTGACCTTTGACCCTGGCAGTTGACCTTTTGACCCTCTGGTGTGGTAACCTTTGAACTTTTGACCCCAAAGACCTTTGCCCCCTACCCTGGTGCCCTTTGACCCCTGCCAGGTGATCTTTGACCCAATTACCTTTGACCCCGGCCCCGTGACCTTTCGCCCCGACCCCGTGACCTTTGACCCCTGGCCCGTGACCTTTGACCTCTGGCACGTGACCTTTGACCCCGACCCCCTCACCTTTGACCTCTGACCCGTGACCTTTGACCCCGTGACCTTTGACCCCCGACCCATTGACCTTTGACCTCTGGCACGTGACCTTTGACCCCGACCCCTTGACCTTTGGCCCGTGACCTTTGACCCCGACCCCTTGACCTTTGCCCTCTGGCACGTGACCTTTGACCCGACCCCTTGACCTTTGACCCCGACCCCTTGGCCTTTGCCCTCTGGCCCGTGACCTTTGACCCCGACCCCTTGACCTTTGACCCCGACCCCTTGACCTTTTACCTCTGGCCCGTGACCTTTGACCCCGACCCCTTGACCTTTGACCCCGACCCTTTGACCTCTGGCCCGTGACCTTTGACCCCGACCCCTTGACCTTTGACCTCTGGTCTGTGACCTTTGACCCCGACCCCTTGACCTTTGACCTCTGGCCCTTGACCTTTGACCCCCGACCCCTTGACCTTTGACCTCTGGCCCGTGACCTTTGACCCCGACCCATTGACCTTTGACCCCGAGACCTTTGACCCCGGCCCCTTGACCTTTGGCCCGCGACCTTTGACCCCGACCCCTTGACCGCTGATCCCCGACCTTTGACCCCGTGGCCTTTGGCCCCCTGACCCGTGCCCTTTGACCCTCCCCCGGTGACATTTCACCCCAGACCTCGGCCACCCCGACCCCGTGGCCTTTGGCCCCCTGACCCCGTGAGCTTTCATCCGGACTTGGTGATCTGTGACCTTTGAGCTTTTACCCCGACCCCGGTGACCTTTGACCGTAACCCCATGGGCTCTGATCTTTGACCCTGTGACCTTTTACCCCTGACCCAGTGACCTTTGATATTTCACCCCTGCCCCCGGTGACATTTGACCCCAGACCCCTGTGACCCCTGACCCCACGAGCTTTGACCCTGACTTGGTGACCCTTGACCCCCACCCCTGACCTTTGAGCTTGACCCTTCAACCTTTGCGCTTTTGCCCCCCTGACCCCGGCGACCTTTGACCCCGTGAGCTTTGACCTTAGTGACTTTAGACCCCTGACCCCATGAGCTTTGACCCCTGGGCCTGGTGACCTATGGCCTCCGAGCCCCACGACCTTTGACCTCCGAGCCCTTGCCTTTGACAGAGTTAAGCACAGCAGTACTGCACATTTTCAAGTTAAAGCACTGCCCTACTGCAACCTTGCCGTGGAAAATGGTTTCTGCCCTGGGAGTAAATTGTTTAACTTCATCTTATAGCTCTTTACTCCCAGAGACTGAGCCAGCGGCTAGTGCGGTTTTGTTTTAAATTTAACTTTTACAATACCAACTTCAAAGTTTTGTAATACATTTTTACAATCGCAACTTCAAAAGATGCACTAGGAAATGACGCCTGCTGTGATACTAAATTTTTTAAATTTTTTTAATTAAAAACTTCTTTACTTACACTCAGCAGCAGTGCCACATTCTATTACTTTTTTTTTAAAATATTTTATGTAATTTCAACGTTTTACAGAGCTTTTTCCACCCTATCAGTCTTGTCCACACTCCTCACTGCCCTTATGTCCGTCGCTACCCATCCAGAAGTTTTACTGCCCGAGGTGACGTTACCTCCGCCATCCCTGTTCCCAAGCAAAAAACAAGTGAGCTCCACTCCTCTTCACACGCTGTCCACTTCCACACTTAGACATAAAAATTATAAATAGCATTAGATCACCTCAATATTTTACAAACACACCATGGAATAATAAAGTTACACTCACCCACTTTACAACCCTGGCCCACTCCATGCTGGCCATCTAGTCCAGCTCCTCCCACCCTTCGCCCGCAAAATCCTCAACTGTCTTCCAAAGACCATCCGCAGACCAACCTAATTCCCTGCGCTCGGTGGCAATTACCAGGTTCCAGGGGAGCGCTCCACAGGAGCTCCGTTCCTGGGAGCCTTGAAAAAAAAAATCGCCCTGCCTGCCAGAACCCCAGCCCAAGCCTGACCCCCATCCAAACATTGGCCATGACCATTGTCTCACAGAGCAGCCGGGACCGGGGGGGAAAAAAAAAAAAAAAAAAAGCCACCCAGCGGGGTTTTTTTATTCTAATTGTATTTTATTTTTTCCTAATTGCCTAACAAACATCTCTACCTCCACCCTGCAAGAGACCACTAAAAAGCTAAACCACATAACCCTACAACGTTACGCACATTCACAACACACCACTCATTCAGATCACACGCACGCTAGCCCTCACTCTCAACTAACCCATCCTGCCGCCAAAGGGTGTCAAGGGGCCATCGCCCCTTACCCGCAGCACCCGGGGCCTCAAAAAGCGCCCTGCCTGCAAAAACCCTGGCCCCAGCCCAACCTCCTTCCAACCTCCCCACAAACTGCCCTTCCATTACAGCAACGCTTCAACACGCACCATCTGCGCCATACATAGATTTTCAACCAGATACTGAGCTTTCATAGTGGCACTTGTCACAGTCCAACCTCCGTAGCAGCCACATCGCCTAAACGCAAGGTTCCTTCAAACGCCTCGTGCCCCGTGATCACCTGCAAAACCAACGCACAAAACTCTTGAATACAAACTTCACCCTCGGCATAAAAAAATCCTCCACAGCTCCACACTCCTGCTTCGCACCTATTCCAGAAACAAAAACCTCAATGCCTTCACCATTTCTAGAAGCTTACCGCAAAGTGTCCACATAAACAAATGTTAACACCCATGCCCACTCACTGCCTTACTATATTCTACCTCACAATCTACTTGCAATCCACTCCCCTACTGACACGCAATGACTCAAAAATCATTTAACCCTCAATGCTAACAAACTAGGCACATCGATGTTTCACCCGTAGATTCTTATCGCTGTTCCACCTACCCCTGACTCTACATCCCCGGGCAGAGCAGCTCCAAGCCAAACACACCCGTGCACAAACACACACAACACGGAACACTACCAACAAGGCGATTCAAAGAGAGAGAAAACTCTCGGCAAGAAGAATGACGACCCCCGGACGGGAGGCGCCATCCGGCAAATTGACCTACAGCGCCCAAAACCACAAAGCGAGGAGGCTCTACGACAGCCCCAAAGAAGAAGAGGCAAAAGTAAGGGCCCGTTACAAGATCAAGCCCGTCAAAACCAAGATGATGGATGCGCCAGAAGCCTGGCGTCGAGACCTAAGGATGTCAGGATACGGGGAAGAAGTCCCAGTCCGAGAAAACGGACGGCTAGAGAGCAGAGCTGCCAAAGCAGCCCGGAAGAGCGCCGCAAAAGAGGACCGACCGGAACCCGCCGAGACCGATCCGCGCTTTAGAGCTCCGAGCGCAAGAAAAGAAGCACCCGACTGGCACAGTGCCGATGAGTAAGGGCATTCGAGACCCTAGGGACGGCGCCCGAAGCGCATGCCGCGCTCCCTGAGCGCAAAGACTGATGATGGCATTGAGACCCGAGGAAGATCGAAGGCACACAAGACAGACTACACAAACTACACGCCACCGCGGACACGGGCTGGAACTGCCCTGCCCGGCACACGCTGGTCTCGGGCTCAAAAGCAACTCGCTCCCTTCATCTGCCCAAACAGGACTGCTCCTGGACAGCCCTGCCCTCCTGCGCTAACTTTAAAACCCCTCCCTGCAATTCCCAGCTATGTCCCTTCCTCCCAGCCTCCCCCCAGCCCGGGTCCCTCAACTTAGCTTGCAGAGGGCCCAGGGTCCGAATCCATCCTCCACAAAACCACACGGGCTAACCGGGATGTTCCTCAAGGGGACACATTGCTCTTCAACATCTGCAATGAAAAACACAAATAAACAAACAAACAAAAAAAACAAATCAGAAGAGGGAGTAAGCATGCCGCTGGCCAACGCCAACTACTTCCCCAACTCCCCCCTCCTCACAAGTGCCACCGCGTTCGCTTCCCCGCTCATTCCAGAGTCAGACCCTGCAGCCGTCGTCACTCGTGGTACCTAAGGTACCAAGAGACACCAAGTTAGCATAGCGCTCACGAGAAGTCATCGGCCCCACGCTCCTCCTCACTAATCCACAGCTCACCTCAAACGCTCACCCAATTCAAAGATAGCCCGCACAGCGCCTCCAGAACGGAACGTAAACGCTTAACCGAGCAGCCCCATAATACTTCGCTATTCAACACCGACCCGGCCGACGACCGCCTCACCTTCTCGGACCCCTCACCGGCATGCAGCTTTGCAGGAGACCTTAGAGCAGACTTCACGGTACGTAAAGGGTGCCTATAAGAAACCTGCAGAGGGACTTTTTACAAGGGTGTACAGCAATAGGACAAGGCTTCAGTCCTAAAGAGGGTACATTTAGTTTAGGCATTAGGAAGACGTTTCTCACTAGGGGTGGCGAGGCACTGGAACGCATTGCTGAGAGAACCTGTGGATGCTCCCTCCCTGGAAGCATTCAAGGCCAGGTCAGATGGGGCTTTGAGCAACCTGGTCTCGCGGAAGGTGTCCCTGGGGGGTGGGCTTGGAACTAGAGGCTCTTTATGGTCCCTTCCAACCCAAACCACTCTACGATGCTATGACATCCAAATCCAACTGCAAAACTCATCTGAGAAGGGCTGGGGAACCCTCCTCCCTTTCCCCAGCAGCCCCAAAACTTTAGAAACCCCTTTTCTTCTCCTCAACTGTCAGGAAAGGAACCCCACTGCTTCCTGACACCTCCTGCCCTCCATTCGCACCCCTGAACCCCCTTCAGTGGCTACTCCTCAGGAGCCGCTCTTCTGAGCCACATCCCAAATTGGGGGGGCACCTCCTAACCTACAATTTCACAGAGACCCTGAGCTCTGCTACATGCCCACAAAATAAACTCAAGTCCCAAGGCTTGTAATCTACGAGGGGCCTGCCACGAGCTGCAAAGATTCTAGGGACAACGTGGCATTCTGTGGGCAATGAGGAAAGGCGACAAGGCATCCCAGACCCTGAAAGGCACTGTGCCTCACGGCCCTTCTGCTTTCTTCAGAAATACTAAATCTCCATATACAAATACATACAAGACGCTCACCCTAACCCCTGCTAAACAATGTCACCATCGGTCCCGTTAAGAGAGATATCAGCAACTTACACAGCATACAGCAGAATAGGTGAAAAAAACAAGGCTCCTTTTTCAATAAAGCTGGGAATTCCAGGAAAACACAATGCATGAAGAATTTAAAAAAAAAAAAACAAACAAACAATGCATACTATTAAACCATCTTGCTACCCCCAAACACTCAAAACAAAATTACTGACCTGAAAAAAAAGAAAGGAAAAAAAAATAAAAAGCTGCATACAAGCGTTACTTTCTACCACACAGGCTGCTGAACCTTGACTGGTCCTGAAGCTCTTACCTCAGGCAGACAGCTCTTCCTAAAGGGCTGAGCCAGCTCAAAAGCTGCAAAGGACTCAAGCAAGAGCTGAGCACCAACACCAGAGAAACCCAGGAGCACAAGGAGCCCCCTCAGCAGAGGCTGTGGCTCAAATAGCCCGAGGCTCCGCCCACCACCCTTAGCACAATCACCTGGGAAAGGGGAAGGGCAAACCACCAGCAGTTATAAAGTCAGCTGGAGGAGCAGCAGCACTGTTCCCACCTGCCTTAAATTTACAGCAAATGAGACCCTGAACAGAGAAAGCGACACTTACTGGCAAAGACAATACCTGCTCCTGTACTACAGCTACAACTATTGCATCGGCAATGTGACCAGGTAAGGAGTTCAACTTAATTTTTCTGAGGCGTAGATAGAAAACGATAGATGTCTTTCTAAACTAGTGTATTGGTTTTATGTGGCAAGGTTTTGGTAGCGGGGGGGGTTACAGGGGTGGCTCCTGTAAGAAGCTGCTGGAAGCTTCCCCTGTGTTCGAGAGAGAGCGAGCCTATACCAGTTGGCTCTAAGACGGACCTGCCGCCGGCCAAGGCCGAGCCAATCAGTGATAGTGGTAACGCCTCTGTGATAACATTTTTAAGAAGGAAAAAAAAGTTGGGACGCAGAAAACAGCCACCGGAGAGAGGAGTGAGAACATGTAAGAGAAACAAGCCTGCGGACACCAAGGTCAGTGCAGAAGGAGGGGGAGGAGATGCTCCAGGCGCCGGAGCGAAGATTCCCCTGCAGCCCGTGGTGAAGACCCTGGTGAGGCAGGCTGTCCCCCTGCAGTCCAGGGAGGTCCATGGTGGGGCAGATATCCACCTGCAGCCCGTGGAGGACCCCACGCCGGAGCAGGTGGGTTCCTGAAGGAGGCTGTGACCCCGTGGGAACCCTGCGCTGGAGCAGGTTCCTGGCAGGACCTGCGGATCTGTGGAGAGAGGAGCCCATGGAGCAGGTTTTCTGGCAGGACTTGTGACCCCGTGGGGGACCCACGCTGGAGCAGTGTGCTCCTGAAGGACTGCACACCGTGGAAAGGACCCATGCTGGAGCAGTTCGTGAAGAACTGCAGCCCGTGGGAATGGCCCACGTTGGAGAAAGTTCGTGGAGGACTGTCTCCCGTGGGTGGGACCCCACGTTGGAGCAGGGGAAGAGTGTGATGAGCCCTCACCCTGAGGAGGTGAAGCGGCAGAAAATAACATGTGATGACCGTAAACCCCATCCCTGTCCCCCTTGTGCCGCTGGGGGGGCTTGGTGGAGAAATCCGGGAGTGAAGTTGTGCCCGGGAAGAAGGGAGGGGTGGAGGGAAGGTGTTCTGAGATTTCGTTTTATTTCTCATTTACCTTACTCTGGCTGATTTGTAATAAAAAGTGAGCTAATTTTCCCTAAGCTGAGTCTGTTTTGCCCGTGATGGTAATTAGTGAATGATCTCTCCTGTCCTTATCTCGACCCGCAAGTTTTTTGTTATATTTTTCTCTCCCCTGTCCAGCTGAGGATGGGGGAGTGATAGAACGGCTTTGGTGGGCGCCTGGCATCTAGCCAGGGTCAACCCATCACAACTAGGTAGGAAATTAGCTCGTTAAATGCAATAACAATGTAGTTATTAAAATCACATCAGTCACCGGCGAGGCCAGCAGACGCAATGGTAACTCGGCGGCTAAGCGCTAGATTGAGGCGGACCGGGAGGTTCCCGAGGCCCAGGAGCCCCGGGGAAGAGCAGAGGGACCGCGCAGAGCCGGCAGCTCTCGCGAGAGAGGCTGACGCGGCGTGGGCATTGCCAGGGGCGACCGTGGGAGATTTAAATGGCCCTGAGGAGCGCCAGCGACCGGGAGCGTGGCAAACAGGGCGTGGTGCGTCAGAAAGGTGTGCCGTGGTGCGGCAGTTTGTGCGGGTAGGGCACAGCCCCCCCTCCCCAGCTCGAGAAGGTTACTGAAGCGGTGGGCATCGGCCTCAGAAGGAGACCCCGATATGGCTGCCACTCGGGTGAAAGCCGTTGCTAGGAAAAACGTGGCGACACGGACAGAGCTCCCACGTAAACGTGCAGCTGTCCAGGTCTCTGGCTGCAGGGAGTGTCTGAGTCTATCACTGATGCCAGAGGGCAGCGGGGACACCTCTTGTGTGAGATGTGACCAGGTAGATGATCTGCTCAGCCTGGTGGCAGAGCTGAAGGAGGAAGCGGAAAGGTTGAGGAGTATCAAGGAGTGTGAGAGGGAGATAGGTTGGTGGACCCACACCCTACCATCCCTGAGGCGGAGGCAGCAGATGGAGGCTCCGCGAGAAGCGGAGGTTCCCCTGCCCCCTTGCCACCGGGCAGGAGGGGACCTAAGAGATGGAGGGGAATGGATACAGGTCCCTGCTCGGGGAGGCAGGCGAGTCCCCTCCCGGTCTCCCTCACCTTCCCACTTGCCCCTACGCAACAGGAATGGGGCTCTGGAACTTGAGGACCGGGTCAACGAAGATCAGGGTGTAGGTGAAGCCCTATCCAGGGAGGTGCCTAGGCTCAGTCGGGCAGCCCCACGCATTCTCACAGCCTCTGAAAAAAGAAAAAGGAGAGTAATTGTCGTAGGCGACTCCCTTCTGAGGGGGACAGAGGACCCAATATGCAGTCCCGACCCATGCCACAGGGAAGTCTGCTGCCTCCCTGGGGCCCGGTTGAAAGACATTACCGGGGAACTCCCGGGTCTGGTTCGGACCTCTGATTATTACCCATTGCTAGTTGTGCAGGTTGGCAGCGATGAGATTGCAGGGAGAAATCCAAAGGCAATCAAAAGGGACTTCAGGGCACTGGGGCGATTAGCGGAAGGAGCACAGGTAGTGTTTTCCTCAATCCCTTAGTGGCAGGGGAATATACTGAAAGGAACAGGAAACCACACCTGGTGATGATGTGGCTCAGAGGCTGGTGCCATCGGTGGCATTTGGGGTTTTTTGATCACGGGGAGGTTTACACGGCACCGGGCTTGCTAGCGATGGATGGTATCCAGCTATCTCAAAGGGGTAAAAGAATCCTCACTCGTGAGAGGGCGGGGCTCATAGAGAGGGCTTTAAACTAGGTTTGAAGGGGGTAAGGGATAAGACTAGGTGCACCAGAGACGAGCCTGGGGGCAGCGTGCCGACGTTAGGGGTGGATTCGACAGGCCAGCTCGAATGCATCGATGCCAACACAAGCAGCGTGGGCGATAAACAGGAGGAGCTGGAAGCCATCGTGCAGCAAGATAGATATGACTTAGTCGCCATCACGGAAACACGGTGGGATGACTCCCGTGACCAGAGTGCTACGTCTTGGGCTTAGCGACCGTGAAATGATAGAATTCTCAATTCTTGGTGAGGCAAGGAAGGGGGTTAGCAAAACCACCGCTCTGGACTTCCGGAGGGCAAACTTTGGCCTCTTTGAGGCACTGGTTGAGAGAATCCCTTGGGAGACGGTCCTGAAGGGCAAAGGGGTCCAGGAGGGACGGACGTTCTTTAAGAAGGAAATCTTAACAGCTCAGGACCAGGCTATTCCCCCGTGCCGCAAGTCGAATCGCCGAGGAAAACGACGGGCCTGGCTGAACGGGGAGCTTCTTCTAGGAGTCAGGAAAAAAAGGAGAGTTTATCATCTCTGGAAGAAAGGGCGGGCAACTTGGGAGGAGTACAGGGATCTTGTTAGGTCATAGAGAAAGGAAATTAGAAAGACAAAAGCTCTGCTAGTACTAAATCTGTCCGCTGTCGTAAGAGACGACAAAAAATGTTTTTACAAATACGTTAATGGTAAAAAGAATCCCAAGGAGAATATCTATCCTGTAATGGATACGGAAGGGAACGTTGCCAGCAGAGATGAGGAAAAGGCTGAGGTACTTAATGCCTTCTTTGCCTCAGTCTTTAATAGGGAGACCAGTTATCCTCAGGGTACTCTGCCTCCTGAGCGGGAAGGTGAGGATGAAGAGCGGAATATACCCCCCCCCCTTAATGCAGGAGGAAATAGTTAGTGACCTACTACGCCATCTGGATGCTCACAAATCTATGGGACCAGATGGAATCCATCCCAGAGTACTGAGGGAACTGGCAGAGGTGCTTCCCAAGCTGCTCTCCCTCATCTATCGGCGATCCTGGTCAACGGGGAAGGTCCCAGAGGACTGGAGGCTTGCCAATGTGACGCCCATTTACGAGAAGGGTCGGAGGGAGGATCCGGGGAACTACGGGCCTGTCAGCCTGACCTCAGTACCGGGGAAGATTATGGAAGGGTTTGTCCTGAGAGCGCTCACGTGGCACGTCCGGGACAAGCAGGGGATTGGGCCCGGTCAGCGTGGGTTTACGAAAGGCGGGTTCTGCTTGACCAACCTGATCTCCTTCTATGACCGGGTGACCCGCCTGGTGGATGAGGGAAAGGCTGTGGATGTTACCTACCTTGACTTCAGCAAGGCCTTTGATACTGTCTCTCATGGCATACTCCTTGAGAAGCTGTCGTCTCCTGGCTTAGACAAGTGTACTCTTTGCTGGGTGAAAAACTGGCTGGATGGACAAGCCCAGAGGGTTGCGGTGAATGGGGTTAAATCCGGTTGGCGGCGGGTCGCTAGTGGTCTTCCCCAGGGCTCGGCGTTGGGCCCGGTTCTGCTTAACATCTTAATCGACGATTTGGACGAGGAGATCGAGTGCCCCCTCGGCAAGTTTGCAGACGACACCAAGTTGGGACTCGGGGCCGATCTCCTTGAGGATAGGAAGGCTCTACACAGATATCTAGACAGGCTGGATCGATGGGCTGAGGCCAACTGTATGAAGTTCAACGAGGCCGAGTGCCGGGTCCTGCGCTTCGGTCACAGCGACGCCGTGCAGCGCTATGGGGTTGAGGAAGAGTGGCTGGAAAGCTGCCCGGCGGAGAAAGACCTGGGGGTGCTGGTTGACAGCCGGCTGACTATGAGCCAGCAGTGTGCCCAGGTGGCCAGGAAGGCCAACGGCATCCTGGCCTGTATCAGAAATAGTGTGGCCGGCAGGAGCAGGGAGGTAATCGTTCCCCCGTATTCGGCACTGGCGAGGCCGCACCTCGAGTACTGCGTTCAGTTTTGGGCCCCTCGCTACGGGAAAGACGTTGAGTTGCTGGAACGTGTCCGGAGAAGGGCAACCGAGTTGGTGAGGGGCCTGGAGCGTAAGTCTGATGAGGAACGGCTGCGGGAGCTGGGGTGGTTTAGTCTGGAGAAAAGGAGGCTGAGGGGAGACCTTATCGCTCTCTACAACTACCTGAAAGGAGATTGTAGCGAGGTGGGTACTGGTCTCTTCTATCAAGTAACTAGAGATAGGACGAGAGAAAATGGCCTGAAGTTGTGCCAGGGGAGGTTTAGCTTGGATATCAGAAAAAAATTCTTTACTGAGAGGGTTGTCAGGCATTGGAACAGGCTGCCCAGGGTAGTGATGGAGTCACCATCCCTGCAGGTGTTCAAAACACACGCAGATGTGGCACTTTGGGACATGATTTAGTGGGCGTGGTGGTGGTGGGTTGATGGTTGGACTTCATGATCTTAGAAGTCCTTTCCAAATTTCATGATTCGATTCAATGCGATTTGATTCTATTCTAGGGAGCAGAACAGAGATCTAGCAAGAAAGGAAAAAAAGGAAGGGAGGGAGAACAAAGGGAGAGAGACACAAAGACTGGAAGAAGGACAAAGGTATGGCAGAGGAAAAAAAACAGTGATAGGCTGCAGGAGAGAGATGGAGGAGTTCAAAAAAGACACAGGGAGCATGACAGAATGAGAGTGAGAAAAAAGGGACAGAGCAGGACAGCACCGGAGGAAAAAACAACTGTGATAGGCTGTGACAGAGATACGGAGGAAGAAAGAAAAGAGAAGGGACAGCTAGCTGGAGAGGGGGATACAGTTAGAAAGGATGGAAGAGGGAACGGAACAGAGAGAAATACAAGAAAGATAGCAAGAGGAAGCAGGGCAGAGGGCCAGCAATAGAAGAAAAAAGGGACAGGGATCTGGACAGATGGAGAAAAAAGCAGGAGGAACAGATACAACATGATACGATGGGACAGGAAGTAAGAGAGAGCGACAGATGAGAATAATGACAAGAGATAGAGAGAGACTGTGAGAAACACGGCGGGGGGGGGGGGGGGGGAGAGATTAGGACCCCTGCACAGAGACAGAAGACATGAATAAAAAGAGTAGGGAGCACCACAAAGGGTCAGAGAAAGAGAAGAACAGGAAGGACAACGGGGACAGTGAGATACAGAATAAACCCCCCCCCACCTATTATACACATATTATCCAGTAATCAAGCCCATTTCAGAGTTACACAGTACCTCAGCCTCTTTAAGAAAAGTAACACATTGACCGAGCCCAATTCGGCAGCACACAGAACCCGAGCAAATTTCAAAGGCGCCGCACCGCGCCCGAGCCCCTTTCGGCGCCGCACCGCGCCCGAGCCCCTTTCGGCGCCGCACCGCGCCCGAGCCCCTTTCGGCGGCGCACCGCGCCCGAGCCCCTTTCGGCGGCGCACCGCGCCCGAGCCCCTTTCGGCGGCGCACCGCGCCCGAGCCCCTTTCGGCGGCGCACCGCGCCCGAGCCCCTTTCGGCGGCGCACCGCGCCCGAGCCCCTTTCGGCGGCGCACCGCGCCCGAGCCCCTTTCGGCGGCGCACCGCGCCCGAGCCCCTTTCGGCGGCGCACCGCGCCCGAGCCCCTTTCGGCGGCGCACCGCGCCCGAGCCCCTTTCGGCGGCGCACCGCGCCCGAGCCCCTTTCGGCGGCGCACCGCGCCCGAGCCCCTTTCGGCGCCGCACCGCGCCCGAGCCCCTTTCGGCGCCGCACCGCGCCCGAGCCCCTTTCGGCGCCGCACCGCGCCCGAGCCCCTTTCGGCGCCGCACCGCGCCCGAGCCCCTTTCGGCGCCGCACCGCGCCCGAGCCCCTTTCGGCGCCGCACCGCGCCCGAGCCCCTTTCGGCGCCGCACCGCGCCCGAGCCCCTTTCGGCGCCGCACCGCGCCCGAGCCCCTTTCGGCGCCGCACCGCGCCCGAGCCCCTTTCACAGTTATGTAGCTACGGAGCCAATTTCAAAGTTGGGCAATTACTAGAGCCAGGAACGCACCCCCTTTCTATTAACCCAGCACCAGCTACATTGGCCTCGAGGTATCTACAACTTTCCCTTGGATGCCCAATTCTAACAGACACTTTCCCTTACTTCAACAGCTAGGTTTACCTATGGGCACTAAACGCGCATGCTTCGCTCTACACTTGCCTTGGTGATTGCCATTACTACTGTGATTCTCACAAGGAGACCTAATGACCTGTCTTTTTTTCATTTTCTTTTTTTTGCTTCATTTGGTCTATTACTGATTCCACATACGTTCAGCTAGGTCAGTAGTTACAGTCCAATTCTACAATGTACTTTTTCTACAATATATAGAAAAGACTTATGGCCTCACTGGTCAAATTTTTGACACTATTAGTTTTATTCCTCTTTTAACCATTATTTTTACAAATACATTTTAACTCCAAAAATTTAGCATTACCTTCAGAAGAAATGCCACTATTAGTCCCCGCAATTCTCTACGGAGCGGTCTTCTCCACATTCCTCGCTCCCGTTACATCCGTCGCTGCACATCCAGAAGTTTTACTCCCTGAGGTGACATTACCTGCACGATCCCCGTTCCCGGGCAGAAAACGAGTGAGCTCCGCTCATCTTGACAGACTGTCCACCTCCACGCCTCGGCACAAAAACAAAAACTGAAAAGTATCATTACATCACAAACTACAAAGAGCACCCAAATATTTTACAAACCCACCACAGAAAAATACAGTTACACTCACGCACTTCACAACCCTGGCCTACTCCATGCTGGCCATCTAGTCCAACTCCCCCCACCCTTCGCCCGCAAAATCCTCAACTGTTTTCCAAAGACCATCCACCGAACAACGTATTTCCCTGTGCTGACTGGCAATTACCACGTTCCAGGGCAGCGCTCCATGGGAATGCTGTTCCCGGGAGCCTTGAAAAAAGTCACCCTGCCTGTGAAAACCCAGGCCCGAGCCGGACCCCAGTCCAAACACTGGCAATGAACATTGCCTCGTGGAGCAGCTGGGACCGGGGGGGGGGGGTGGGAACAGGGCAGGGGAGGACACACCAAAAACCAACCCATATCCCAGCTGGGTTTTTTTATTCTAAGTTGTTGGTTTGGGTTTTTTTTTTTCTAATTCCCTGAGAAACATCTCAAGTCTACATCCAACCTGAAAGGAAAAAAACCAAAAAGGCTAAACCACATAACCCTACAAGGTTAGACACATTCACAACACACCACTCATTCAGATCACATGCACGCCAGCCCTCACTCTCAACTCATCCATCCTACCACCCACAGGCCTCGAGAGGCCGTCACCCCGTGCCTGTGGCACTGGGGGCCTCAAAAATCACCTTGCCTGCAAAAACCCTGGCCCTAGCCCAACCTCCTTCCAACCTCCCCACAAACTGCCCTTCTGTTACACCAATGTTTCAACACGCACCATCATCTCCACCATCCATGCATTTTCAACCCCATACTTAGCTTTCACGGTGCCACATGGCACAGTCCAACCTCCGTAGCAGCCGTGTCACCTAAACGCAAGGTTCCTTCAAGCACCTCGTGCCCTGTCATCACCTGCAAAAACAACACACAAAGCTTTTCAATAGACACTTCATCCTTGAGAGAGAAGTCCTCCACCGCTTCCCACCTATTCCCAAAATAACACATCCTCCCAGTCAGTGTCCTCCATGGCACTTGAAAAAACAGAGCATCGCAAACACAGAGCTGTCCCAAAGTTACCGATCGCTCCAAGACCCATCACGCTGCTACTCAGACCTCAAGGCCTTGACTATTTCTACAGACTTGCCACAAAGCATCCGCATAAACAATATGAACACTGTTGCCCAGTTACTGCCTTACTCTATGCTAGCTCACAGTCCAATTGCGATCCCCTCAGCTCTTTGCATGCAAAGAACCCAAAGTCATTAAACCTTCTGTGCTGTCTCTACAGTGCCATACAACACACACAGACAAACATAGACCCATGTAATTCACATGCAAATATAATGCCGTACAAGACAGTACTCTTATCTCGGTCAAGACAAAACAACTCGGAGCACTGCCATACCACACAAAACAGAACAGGGCCAATGCAAGAGACTCTCAGATGACAGTCAATACAAGTACAGACCAAAACAATACAAAACCAATACAGAACCATAGAAGGCAAGGCAGTCTCTGGTGGCAATCGATACAAGGGCATAGCACTGCACTACAAAACACAATGCAGGGCCATGCAACGCGAGACAGTCTCACGTGACAGTCAGTACAAATACAGAACAAAACAACACAACACAAAGGCAAATACAGACCAATACAATGCAAGAAAACTGCAAAACACAGCAAAGCAAAGCAGTCTCATAGAGCCACCGGCCACATCTTCCTTCCGACTCCACTCACGGACCCACCTCCTTACAGTGCCCTGCTGCCTTCCCTCGTCGCTCTGTGGCACGCATCTTGTCCCTCTGCATCTGGAAAAAAAACCAAAACCAAACATATTGAACGAGTCACCTGGATGCAGAGCAAGAGCTTCACAACTCCAGAGGTCTTGATTCCATCTACAAAGACCATCTGGAGTCCAGCTACAGCCTGCCATTTAAAAAAAAAGAAAAAGAAAAAAAAACACACAAAAAAACCAAAAAAAACCACCAACAAAAAAAAAAAAAACAGGGCCAAACTTTAAGCCCATCATGTGCAAGACCTAACACCTTAGAGAGTCAAATCCTCTTCACCGCCCCTCAACAGCCCCTGCCGCACAGCTCCAATCGTCTCCGTGAAACACTATCGGCACTGCTGTTCGCGCAGCCCGCCGATGGCTAGTCGAGCCGAGATGACTGTACAACCCTTGCCTAAACAGTCTAGGCACATCAACGTTTGACCCGTAGACTCTTATCGCTCTTCCACCTACCCCTGACTCTACATCCCCGGGCAGAGCAGCTCCAAGCCAAACACACCCGTGCGCAGAACGTCACCATGTGGAACGCTACCAACGAGGTGATTCAAAGAGAGAGAAAACTCTCAGCAAGAAGAATGACGCCCGGACAGGAGGCGTCGTTGGGCAAGACGACCTACGGAGCCACAACCATGAGGCCAGGAGGCTCTACGGCAGAGTCTCCAGAGAAGAGGAGTCGAACAGAATGGCCCGTTACAAGACGGCACTGTCAAAACCCAGACGACAGATGCACTAGAAGCCTGGCGTTGAGACCTAAGGATGTCAGGATGCGGGGAAGAAGTCCAAGTCCGAGAAAACGGACAGCTAGAGAGCAGAGCTGCCAATGCAGCCCAGAAGAACGCTGCCAAAAGAGGACCAACCGGAACCCACCGAGACCGATCCATGCTTTAGAGCTCCGAGCGCAAGAAAAGAAGCACCCGATTGGCACCGGGCCAATGAGTAAGAGCATTCGAGACCCTAGGGACGGCGCCTAAAGCGCATGCCACGCTCCCCCGGCGCAAAGCGCAACGAGGACGTCGAGACCCGAGGAAGGTCTAAGCGCACAAGACAGACTACACAAACTACACGCCACCGCGGACACGGGCTGGAACTGCCCTGCCCGGCACACACTGGTCTCGTGCTGAAAAGCAACTCGCTCCCTTCATCTGCCCAAACAGGACTGCTTTGGGGCAGCCCTCTCTCCTGCGCTAACTTTAAAACCCCTCCCAGCAATTCCCAGCTGTGTCCCTTCCTCCCAGCCTCCCCCCAGCCCGGGTCCCTCAGCTTAGCTTTCAGAGGGCCGAGGTTCCGAACCCACCCTCCACAAAACCACACGGGCTAACTGGGATGTTCCTCAAGGGGACACATTGCTCTTCAACATCTGCAATGAAAAAAACAAACAAACAAAAAAAAAACGAAATCAGAAAAGGCAGTAAGCATCCCGCTGGCCAACGCCAACTACTTCCCCAACTCCCCCCTCCTCACAAGTGCCACCGCGTTCGCTTCCCCGCTCATTCCAGAGTCAGACCCTGCAGCCGTCGTCACTCGTGGTACCTAAGGTACCAAGAGACACCGAGTTAGCATGGCGCTCATGAGAAGTCATCGGCCCCACGCTCCTCCTCACTAATCCACAGCTCACCTCAAACGTTCACCCAATTCAAAGATAGCCCACACAGCGCCTCCAGAACAGAAGGTAAATGCTTAACCGAGCAGCCCCATAATACTTCGCTATTCAACACCGACCCGGCCGACGACCGCCTCACCTTCTCGGACCCCTCACCGGCATGCAGCTTTGCAGGAGACCTTAGAGCAGACTTCACGGTACGTAAAGGGTGCCTATAAGAAACCTGCAGAGGGACTTTTTACAAGGGCGTACAGCAATAGGACAAGGCGGTAGCGACTTCAGTCCTAAGGAGGGTACATTTAGTTTAGGTATTAGGAAGACGTTTCTCACTAGGGGTGGCGAGGCACTGGAACGCGTTGCCCAGAGAACCTGCGGATGCTCCCTCCCTGGAAGCATTCAAGGCCAGGTCAGATGGGGCTTTGAGCAACCTGGTCTCGCGGAAGGCATCCCTACCCATTGCGGGGGTGGGGTAGGAACTAGAGGCTCTTTATGGTCCCTTCCAACCCAAACCACTCTACGATGCTATGACATCCAAATCCAACTGCAAAACTCATCTGAGAAGGGCTGGTGAACCCTCCTCCCTTTCCCCAGCAGTCCCAAAACTTTAGAAACCCCTTTTCTTCTCCTCAACCGTCAGGAAAGGAACCCCACTGCTTCCTGACGCCTCCTGCCCTCCATTCACGCCCCTGAACCCCCTTCAGTGGCTACTCCTCAGGAGCCGCTCTTCTGAGCCACATCCCAAATTCTGGAGGCACCTCCTAACCTACAGTTTCACAGAGACCCTGAGCTCTGCTACATGCCCACAAAATAAACTCAAG
Organism: Haliaeetus albicilla; assembly: GCF_947461875.1. Taxonomy (NCBI): domain Eukaryota; kingdom Metazoa; phylum Chordata; class Aves; order Accipitriformes; family Accipitridae; genus Haliaeetus; species Haliaeetus albicilla. Next base: position 30,931,469 of record NC_091500.1, on the reverse strand, counting down.
TCCCAAGGCTTGTAATCTACGAGGGGCCTGCCACGAGCTGCAAAGATTCTAGGGACAACGGGGCATTCTGTGGGCAATGAGGAAAGGCGACGAGGCATCCCAGACCCTGAAAGGCACTGTGGCTCACGGCCCTTCTGCTTTCTTCAGAAATACTAAATCTCCATATACAGATGCATACAAGACGCTCACCCTAACCCCCGCTAAACAATGTCACCATCGGTCCCGTTAAGAGAGAAATCAGCAACTTACACAGCATACAGCAGAACGGGTGGAAAAAAACAAGGGTCCTTTTTCAATAAAGCTGGGAATTCCAGGAAAACACAATGCATGAAGAATTTAAAAAAAAAAAAAAACACTAAACAATGCATACTACTAAACCATCTTTCTACCCCCAAACACTCAAAACAAAATTACTGACCTGAAAACAAAGAAAGGAAAACAAACAAAAAAAAAAAGCTGCATACAAGTGCTACTTTCTACCACACAGGCTGCTGAACCTTGACTGGTCCTGAAGCTCTTACCTCAGGCAGACAGCTCTTCCCAAAGGGCTGAGCCAGCTCAAAAGCTGCAAAGGACTCAAGCAAGAGCTGAGCACCAACACCAGAGAAACCCAGGAGCACAAGGAGCTCCCTCAGCAGAGGCTGTGGCTCAAATAGCCCGAGCCTCCGCCCACCACCCTTAGCACAATCACCTGGGAAAGGGGAAGGGCAAACCACCAGCAGTTATAAAGTCAGCTGGAGGAGCAGCAGCACTGCTCTCACCTGCCTTAAATTTACAGCAAATGAGACCCTGAACAGAGAAAGTAACCCCCCCCAGGAAATGACACTACTTGCTCCTGCACTACAGCTACAACTATTGCATCAGCAATGTGACCAGGTAATGAATTAAACTTAATTTTTCTGGCGTGTAGATAGAAAACGATAGATGTCTTTCTAAACTAGGTAAGAAACTAGCTCATTAAATGCAATAACAATGTAGTTATTAAAATCACATCAGTCACCGGCGAGGTCAGCAGACGCAATGGTAAGTTGGCGGCTAAGCGCTAGATTGAGGCGGACCGGGAGGTTCCCGAGGCCCAGGAGCCCCGGGGAAGAGCAGAGGGACAGCGCAGAGCCGGCAGCTCTCGTGAGAGAGGCTGACGCGGCTTGGGCATTGCCAGGGGCAACCGCGGAAGATTTAAAGGGCCCTGAGGAGCGCCAGCGACCGGGAGCGTGGCAAGCAGGGCGTGTCGTGTCAGAAAGGGCATGGCGTGGCAGTTCGTGCGGGTAGGGCGCAGCCCCCGCCCCCCCTTCCCAGCTCGAGAAGGCTACTGAAGCGGTGGGCATCGGCCTCAGAAGGAGACGCCGGTATGGCTGCCACTCAGCTGAAAGCCATTGCTAGGAAAAATGGAGAAAGAGAAATTAAAATGCAACTGGGTACAAGAAACGTGAGAAAGCAGTAAAAAATAGGGAGCCACAGAGAGGGAATCGTAGAAAAAAAAAAAAAATTATAGATGAAGCGGTACAGGGCAGAGTTGGCAGAAGAGTAACGAGTTTTTGGGAGCCAGGTGGGCAGGTGGGCCGGTGGAGAGAGAGACGGAAGGAGGGACAGGCAGGGAGGCGAACAGAGATCTGGGGAAGGGTGGCAGAGATGGAGCGGGATGCACGCGACAGAATGCGCGACTCTCCGCAGCTCCCGGCGCCGGCGGCAGACCTTCACCGCCCCGATGCTTTTCTCTCTGCCTCGGCGGCAGGCGCCTCGACGCTCCTCTCCCGCGAGGCTTCCCGGTGGCTCGTGCGCGCGGCCGGCGCGCTCTGTCTGGGATGGCTCGGAGGGATCCTTCCTTGCCGCGGGGGCTGGCTGTTCCTTGCTGGACGTGGCTGCCTGCGGGACCCCCTTGGATTCCCTCCTCGGAGGGTTCACCTTCGTCAGCTCCCTCGGGTGGGCGTGCCTGGGCAGACCCTTCCCCAGCTCAAGGGAGGGATTCCAAAATAGGAACGGTGAGCTGGACGGAGGGGGACATAGAAATAAAACTTAAAAAGCAATAGGGTACAAGACAGATAGGAAAACATGAAGAAATAAAGGCAGGGAGATGGACTGGGGGATACATAGAAACAAACGAGAAAGCAGCGGGGTACGGGAAACAGGAAACAATTTGCAGCCAGGGACAGGGAGGAAGACAGAGGGAGAAATAGGGAAAAAAAAATTCAAAAAGCGACGGGGTACGATTCACATGGACGCAAATTAAAAAATAAGGCCGGGGAGCTGGAGAGAGACGTACCTATAAAGAAACTTTTAAAACCGACAGGGTAAAGGAAAGAGTGAGAAGAAATAAAGAAGAGGAAGAGGGAGCCAGATAGAGGGAGGCATAAGTAGAAATTTTGGCAAGAAATGAGGTAAAGAGCAGAGGGAATTTCCTGGTTTTGGCTAGAATAGAGGTCATTTTCTTCCTAGTAGCCGGTATAGTGCTGTAGTTTGCATTTAACATGACAATAATGTTGATAAAAGACTGATGATTTAGTTGTCACTAGGCAGTGTTCATACTAAGTCAAGGATGTTTCAGCTTCTCCTACTGCCCTGGCAGTGGAGGCTGGGAGTGCAGACAGCTGAGCCAAACGAGCCAAAGGGGTATTCCATACCATATGATGTCCCAGCCAGTATATCAACTGGGGAAGTTGACCTCTAACCCCTGGCCCCGAGCCATGAGACTGTGATCCCTGACACCGTGACCTTTGAGGCTGCGAACCCATGCTGTGACCTTTGACCCAATGGCCCTTTTCACCCGGTGACCCTTTGACCCCCAGCGGGTGACCTTTGACTTCTTGTCGGTGACCTTTGACCCTGGCAGTTGACCTTTTGACCCTCTGGTGTGGTAACCTTTGAACTTTTGACCCCAAAGACCTTTGCCGCCTACCCTGGTGCCCTTTGACCCCTGCCAGGTGATCTTTGACCCAAGGACCTTTGACCCCGGCCCCGTGACCTTTGGCCCCGCCCCTGTGACCTTTGACCCCCGACCCCGTGACCTTTCGCCCAGACCCCTTGACCTTTGACCCCCGAGCCCGTGACCTTTGACCCCGACCCCTTGACCTTTGACCCGTGACCTTTGACCCCCGACCCCTTGACCTTTGACCCCGACCCCTTGACCTTTGACCCCCGACCCCGTGACCTTTGACCTCTGGTCCGTGACCTTTGACCTTTGGCCCGTGACCTTTGACCCCCGACCCCTTGACCTTTGACCTCTGGTCCGTGACCTTTGACCCCGACCCCTTGACTCCCCGGTCCATGACCTTTGGCCCGTGACCTTTGACCCCGACCCCGCGACCTTTGACCCCGACCCCTTGACCTTTGGTCCGCGACCTTTGACCCCGACCCCTTGACCTTTGACCCCGTGGCCTTTGGCCCCCTGACCCGTGCCCTTTGACCCTCCCCCGGTGACATTTCACCCCAGACCTCGGCCACCCCTGACCCCGTGACCTTTGGCCCCCTGACCCCGTGAGCTTTGATCCGGACTTGGTGATCTGTGACCTTTGAGCTCGACCCTTGAACCTTTGAGCTTTTACCCCGACCCCGGTGACCTTTGACCATAACCCCATGGGCTCTGATCTTTGACCCTGTGACCTTTTACCCCTGACCCAGTGACCTTTGATATTTCACCCCTGCCCCCGGTGACATTTGACCCCAGACCCCTGTGACCCCTGACCCCACGAGCTTTGACCCTGACTTGGTGACCCTTGACCCCCACCCCTGACCTTTGAGCTTGACCCTTCAACCTTTGCACTTTTGCCCCCCTGACCCCGGCGACCTTTGACCCCGTGAGCTTTGACCTTAGTGACTTTAGACCCCTGACCCCATGAGCTTTGACCCCTGGGCCTGGTGACCTATGGCCTCCGAGCCCCATGACCTTTGACCTCCGAGCCCTTGCCTTTGACAAAGTTAAGCACAGCACTACTGCACATTTTAAAGTTAAAGCACTGCCCTACTGCAACCTTGCCGTGGAAAATGGTTTCTGCCCTGGGAGTAAATTGTTTAACTTCATCTTATAGCTCTTTACTCCCAGAGACTGAGCCAGCGGCTAGTGCGGTTTTGTTTTAAATTTAAGTTTTACAATACCAACTTCAAAGTTTTGTAATACATTTTTACAATCGCAACTTCAAAAGATGCACTATGAAATGACGTCTGCTGTGATACTAAATTTTTAAAATTTTTTTAATTAAAAACTTCTTTACTTACACTCAGCAGCAGTGCCACATTCTATTACTTTTTTTTTTAATATTTTATGTAATTTCAACGTTTTACAGAGCTTTTTCCACCATATCAGTCTTGTCCACACTCCTCACTGCCCTTATGTCCGTCGCTACCCGTCCAGAAGTTTTACTGCCCGAGGTGACGTTACCTCCACTATCCCTGTTCCCAAGCAAAAAACAAGTGAGCTCCACTCCTCTTCACACGCTGTCCACTTAGACATAAAAATTATAAATAGCATTAGATCACCTCAATATTTTACAAACACACCATGGAATAATAAAGTTACACTCACCCACTTTACAACCCTGGCCTACTCCATGCTGGCCATCTAGTCCAGCTCCTCCCACCCTTTGCCCGCAAAATCCTCAACTGTCTTCCAAAGACCATCCGCAGACCAACCTAATTCCCTGCGCTCGGTGGCGATTACCAGGTTCCAGGGGAGCGCTCCACGGGAGCTCTGTTCCTGGGAGCCTTGAAAAAAAATCGCCCTGCCTGCCAGAACCCCAGCCCAAGCCTGACCCCCATCCAAACATTGGCCGTGACCACTGTCCCACAGAGCAGCCGGGACCGGAGGGGGGGAAAAAAAAAAAAAAAAAAGCCACCCAGCGGGGTTTTTTTATTCTAATTGTATTTTATTTTTTCCTAATTGCCTAACAAACATCTCTACCTCCACCCTGCAAGAGACCACTAAAAAGCTAAACCACATAACCCTACAACGTTACGCACATTCACAACACACCACTCATTCAGATCACACGCACACTAGCCCTCGCTCTCAACTAACCCATCCCGCCGCCAAAGGGTGTCAAGGGGCCATCGCCCCTTACCCGCGGCACCCGGGGCCTCAAAAAGCACCCTGCCTGCAAAACCCCTGGCCCCAGCCCAACCTCCCCACAAACTGCCCTTCCATTACAGCAACGCTTCAACACGCGCCATCTGCACCATACATAGATTTTCAACCAGACACTTAGCTTTCATAGTGGCACTTGTCACAGTCCAACCTCCGTAGCAGCCACATCGCCTAAACGCAAGGTTCCTTCAAACGCCTCGTGCCCCGTGATCACCTGCAAAACCAACGTACAGAACTCTTGAATACAAACTTCACCCTCGGCATAAAAAAAATCCTCCACAGCTCCACACTCCTGCTTCGCACCTATTCCAGAAACAAAAACCTCAATGCCTTCACCATTTCTAGAAGCTTACCGCAAAGTGTCCACATAAACAAATATTAACACCCATGCCCACTCACTGCCTTACTATATTCTACCTCACAATCCACTTGCAATCCACTCCCCTACTGACACGCAATGACTCAAAAATCATTTAACCCTCAATGCTGACAAACTAGGCACATCGACGTTTCACCCGTAGATTCTTATCGCTGTTCCACCTACCCCTGACTCTACAGCCCCGGGCAGAGCAGCTCCAAGCCAAACACACCCGTGCACAAACACACACAACACGGAACACTACCAACAAGGCGACTCAAAGAGAGAGAAAACTCTCAGCAAGAAGAATGACGACCCCCGGACGGGAGGCGCCATCCGGCAAATTGACCTACAGCGCCCAAAACCACAAAGCGAGGAGGCTCTACGACAGCCCCAAAGAAGAAGAGGCAAAAGTAAGGGCCCGTTACAAGATCAAGCCCGTCAAAACCAAGATGATGGATGCGCCAGAAGCCTGGCGTCGAGACCTAAGGATGTCAGGATGCGGGGAAGAAGTCCCAGTCCGAGAAAACGGACGGCTAGAGAGCAGAGCTGCCAAAGCAGCCCGGAAGAGCGCCGCAAAAGAGGACCAACCGGAACCCGCCGAGACCGATCCACACTTTAAAGCTCCGAGCGCAAGAAAAGAAGCACCCGACTGGCACAGTGCCGATGAGTAAGGGCATTCAAGACCCTAGGGATGGCGCCCGAAGCGCATGCCGCGCTCCCTGAGCGCAAAGACTGATGATGGCATTGAGACCCGAGGAAGATCGAAGGCACACAAGACAGACTACACAAACTACACGCCACCACGGACACGGGCTGGAACTGCCCTGCCCGGCACACGCTGGTCTCGGGCTCAAAAGCAACCCGCTCCCTTCATCTGCCCAAACAGGACTGCTCCTGGACAGCCCTGCCCTCCTGCGCTAACTTTAAAACCCCTCCCTGCAATTCCCAGCTGTGTCCCTTCCTCCCAGCCTCCCCCCAGCCCGGGTCCCTCAACTTAGCTTGCAGAGGGCCCAGGGTCCGAATCCATCCTCCACAAAACCACACGGGCTAACCGGGATGTTCCTCAAGGGGACGCATTGCTCTTCAACATCTGCAATGAAAAACACAAATAAACAAACAAACAAAAAAAACAAATCAGAAAAGGGAGTAAGCATGCCGCTGGCCAACGCCAACTACTTCCCCAACTCCCCCCTCCTCACAAGTGCCACCGCGTTTGCTTCCCCGCTCATTCCAGAGTCAGACCCTGCAGCCGTCGTCACTCGTGGTACCTAAGGTACCAAGAGACACCAAGTTAGCATAGCGCTCACGAGAAGTCATCGGCCCCACGCTCCTCCTCACTAATCCACAGCTCACCTCAAACGCTCACCCAATTCAAAGATAGCCCGCACAGCGCCTCCAGAACGGAACGTAAATGCTTAACCGAGCAGCCCCATAATACTTTGCTATTCAACACCGACCCGGCCGACGACCGCCTCACCTTCTCGGACCCCTCACCGGCATGCAGCTTTGCAGGAGACCTTAGAGCAGACTTCACGGTACGTAAAGGGTGCCTATAAGAAACCTGCAGAGGGACTTTTTACAAGGGTGTACAGCAATAGGACAAGGCTTCAGTCCTAAAGAGGGTACATTTAGTTTAGGCATTAGGAAGACGTTTCTCACTAGGGGTGGCGAGGCACTGGAACGCATTGCTGAGAGAACCTGTGGATGCTCCCTCCCTGGAAGCATTCAAGGCCAGGTCAGATGGGGCTTTGAGCAACCTGGTCTAGCAGAAGGTGTCCCTGGGGGGTGGGCTTGGAACTAGAGGCTCTTTATGGTCCCTTCCAACCCAAACCACTCTACGATGCTATGACATCCAAATCCAACTGCAAAACTCATCTGAGAAGGGCTGGTGAACCCTCCTCCCTTTCCCCAGCAGTCCCAAAACTTTAGAAACCCCTTTTCTTCTCCTCAACCGTCAGGAAAGGAACCCCACTGCTTCCTGACGCCTCCTGCCCTCCATTCGCGCCCCTGAACCCCCTTCAGTGGCTACTCCTCAGGAGCCGCTCTTCTGAGCCACATCCCAAATTCTGGAGGCACCTCCTAACCTACAGTTTCACAGAGACCCTGAGCTCTGCTACATGCCCACAAAATAAAGTCAAGTCCCAAGGCTTGTAATCTACGAGGGGCCTGCCACGAGCTGCAAAGATTCTAGGGACAACGGGGCATTCTGTGGGCAATGAGGAAAGGCGACAAGGCATCCCAGACCCTGAAAGGCACTGTGCCTCACTGCCCTTCTGCTTTCTTCAGAAATACTAAATCTCCATATACAAATACATACAAGACGCTCACCCTAACCCCTGCTAAACAATGTCACCATCGGTCCCGTTAAGAGAGAAATCAGCAACTTACACAGCATACAGCAGAACAGGTGGAAAAAAACAAGGGTCCTTTTTCAATAAAGCTGGGAATTCCAGGAAAACACAATGCATGAAGAATTAAAACAAACAAACAAACAATGCATACTATTAAACCATCTTGCTACCCCCAAACACTCAAAACAAAATTACTGACCTGAAAAAAAGAAAGGAAAAAAAAAAAAAAAAGCTGCATACAAGTGTTACTTTCTACCACACATGCTGCTGAACCTTGACTGGTCCTGAAGCTCTTACCTCAGGCAGACACCTCTTCCCAAAGGGCTGAGCCAGCTCAAAAGCTGCAAAGGACTCAAGCAAGAGCTGAGCACCAACACCAGAGAAACCCAGGAGCACAAGGAGCTCCCTCAGCAGAGGCTGTGGCTCAAATAGCCCAAGCCTCCGCCCACCACCCTTAGCACAATCACCTGGGAAAGGGGAAGGGCAAACCACCAGCAGTTATAAAGTCAGCTGGAGGAGCAGCAGCACTGTTCTCACCTGCCTTAAATTTACAGCAAATGAGACCCTGAACAGAGAAAGTAACCCCCCCAGGAAATGACACTACTTGCTCCTGTACTACAGCTACAACTATTGCATCGGCAACGTGACCAGGTAAGGAGTTCAACTTAATTTTTCTGAGGCGTAGATAGAAAACGATAGATGTCTTTCTAAACTAGGTAGGAAATTAGCTCGTTAAATGCAATAACAATGTAGTTATTAAAATCACAGCAGTCACCGGCGAGGCCAGCAGACGCAATGGTAAGTTGGCGGCTAAGCGCTAGATTGAGGCGGACCGGGAGGTTCCCGAGGCCCAGGAGCCCCGGGGAAGAGCAGAGGGACCGCGCAGAGCCGGCAGCTCTCGCGAGAGAGGCTGACGCGGCTTGGGCATTGCCAGGGGCGACCGTGGGAGATTTAAATGGCCCTGAGGAGCGCCAGCGACCGGGAGCGTGGCAAACAGGGCGTGGTGCGTCAGGAAGGTGTGCCGTGGCGCGGCAGTTTGTGCGGGTAGGGCACAGCCCCCCCCTCCCCAGCTCGAGAAGGTTACTGAAGCGGTGGGCATCGGCCTCAGAAGGAGACCCCGATATGGCTGCCACTCGGGTGAAAGCCGTTGCTAGGAAAAACGTGGCGACACGGACAGAGCTCCCACGTAAACGTGCAGCTGTCCAGGTCTCTGGCCGCAGGGAGTGCCTGAGTCTTTCACTGATGCCAGAGGGCAGCGGGGACACCTCTTGTGTGAGATGTGACCAGGCAGATGATCTGCTCAGCCTGGTGGCAGAGCTGAAGGAGGAAGCGGAAAGGTTGAGGAGTATCAAGGAGTGTGAGAGGGAGATAGGTTGGTGGACCCACACCCTACCATCCCTGAGGCGGAGGCAGCAGATGGAGGCTCCGCGAGAAGCGGAGGTTCCCCTGCCCCCTTGCCACCGGGCAGGAGGGGACCTAAGAGATGGAGGGGAATGGATACAGGTCCCTGCTCGGGGAGGCAGGCGAGTCCCCTCCCGGTCTCCCTCACCTTCCCACTTGCCCCTACGCAACAGGAATGGGGCTCTGGAACTTGAGGACCGGGTCAACGAAGATCAGGGTGTAGGTGAAGCCCTATGCAGGGAGGTGCCTAGGCTCAGTCGGGCAGCCCCACGCATTCTCACAGCCTCTGAAAAAAGAAAAAGGAGGGTAATTGTCGTAGGCGACTCCCTTCTGAGGGGGACAGAGGGCCCAATATGCAGTCCTGACCCATGCCACAGGGAAGTCTGCTGCCTCCCTGGGGCCCGGTTGAAAGACATTACCAGGGAACTCCCGGGTCTGGTTCGGACCTCTGATTATTACCCATTGCTAGTTGTGCAGGTTGGCAGCGAAGAGATTGCAGGGAGAAATCCAAAGGCAATCAAAAGGGACTTCAGGGCACTGGGGCGATTAGCGGAAGGAGCACAGGTAGTGTTTTCCTCAATCCCTTAGTGGCAGGGGAATATACTGAAAGGAACAGGAAACCACACCTGGTGATGATGTGGCTCAGAGGCTGGTGCCATCGGTGGCATTTGGGGTTTTTTGATCACGGGGAGGTTTACACGGCACCGGGCTTGCTAGCGATGGATGGTATCCAGCTATCTCAAAGGGGTAAAAGAATCCTCACTCGTGAGAGGGCGGGGCTCATAGAGAGGGCTTTAAACTAGGTTTGAAGGGGGTAAGGGATAAGACTAGGTGCACCAGAGACGAGCCTGGGGGCAGCGTGCCGACGTTAGGGGTGGATTCGATAGGCCAGCTCGAATGCATCGATGCCAACACACGCAGCGTGGGCGATAAACAGGAGGAGCTGGAAGCCATCGTGCAGCAGGATAGATATGACTTAGCCGCCATCACGGAAACACAGTGGGATGACTCCCGTGACCGGAGTGCTACGTCTTGGGCGTAGCGACCGTGAAATGATAGAATTCTCAATTCTTGGTGAGGCAAGGAAGGGGGTTAGCAAAACCACCGCTCTGGACTTCCGGAGGGCAAACTTTGGCCTCTTTGAGGCACTGGTTGAGAGAATCCCTTGGGAGATGGTCCTGAAGGGCAAAGGGGTCCGGGAGGGACGGACGTTCTTTAAGAAGGAAATCTTAACAGCTCAGGACCAGGCTATTCCCCCGTGCCGCAAGTCGAATCGCCGAGGAAAACGACGGGCCTGGCTGAACGGGGAGCTTCTTCTAGGAGTCAGGAAAAAAAGGAGAGTTTATCATCTCTGGAAGAAAGGGCGGGCAACTTGGGAGGAGTACAGGGATCTTGTTAGGTCATAGAGAAAGGAAATTAGAAAGACAAAAGCTCTGCTAGCACTAAATCTGTCCGCTGTCGTAAGAGACGACAAAAAATGTTTTTACAAATACGTTAATGGTAAAAAGAATCCCAAGGAGAATATCTATCCTGTAACGGATACGGAAGGGAACGTTGCCAGCAGAGATGAGGAAAAGGCTGAGGTACTTAATGCCTTCTTTGCCTCAGTCTTTAATAGGGAGACCAGTTATCCTCAGGGTACTCTGCCTCCTGAGCGGGAAGGTGAGGATGAAGAGCAGAATATACTCCCCCCCCCCCTTAATGCAGGAGGAAATAGTTAGTGACCTACTACGCCATCTGGATGCTCACAAATCTATGGGACAAGATGGAATCCATCCAAGAGTACTGAGGGAACTGGCAGAGGTGCTTCCCAAGCTGCTCTCCCTCATCTATCGGCAATCCTGGTCAACGGGGAAGGTCCCAGAGGACTGGAGGCTTGCCAACGTGACGCCCATTTACGAGAAGGGTCGGAGGGAGGATCCGGGGAACTACGGGCCTGTCAGCCTGACCTCGGTACCGGGGAAGATTATGGAAGGGTTTGTCTTGAGAGCGCTCACGTGGCACGTCCGGGACAAGCAGGGGATTGGGCCCGGTCAGCGTGGGTTTATGAAAGGCGGGTTCTGCTTGACCAGCCTGATCTCCTTCTATGACCGGGTGACCCGCCTGGTGGATGAGGGAAAGGCTGTGGATGTTACCTACCTTGACTTCAGCAAGGCCTTTGATACTGTCTCTCATGGCATACTCCTTGAGAAGCTGTCGTCTCCTGGCTTAGACAAGTGCACTCTTTGCTGGGTGAAAAACTGGCTGGATGGACGAGCCCAGAGGGTTGCGGTGAATGGGGTTAAATCCGGTTGGCGGCGGGTCGCTAGTGGTGTTCCCCAGGGCTCGGCGTTGGGCCCGGTTCTGCTTAACATCTTAATCGACGATTTGGACGAGGAGATCGAGTGCCCCCTCGGCAAGTTTGCAGACGACACCAAGTTGGGACTCGGGGCCGATCTCCTTGAGGATAGGAAGGCTCTACACAGATATCTGGACAGGCTGGATCGATGGGCCGAGGCCAGCTGCATGAAGTTCAATGAGGCCGAGTGCCGGGTCCTGCGCTTCGGTCACGGCGACACCGTGCAGCGCTATGGGCTTGGGGAAGAGTGGCTGGAAAGCTGCCTGGCGGAGAAAGACCTGGGGGTGCTGGTTGACAGCCGGCTGACTATGAGCCAGCAGTGTGCCCAGGTGGCCAGGAAGGCCAACGGCATCCTGGCCTGTATCAGAAATAGTGTGGCCGGCAGGAGCAGGGAGGTAATCGTTCCCCCGTATTCGGCACTGGCGAGGCCGCACCTCGAGTACTGCGTTCAGTTTTGGGCCCCTCGCTACGGGAAAGACGTTGAGTTGCTGGAACGTGTCCGGAGAAGGGCAACCGAGTTGGTGAGGGGCCTGGAGCGTAAGTCTGATGAGGAACGGCTGCGGGAGCTGGGGTGGTTTAGTCTGGAGAAAAGGAGGCTGAGGGGAGACCTTATCGCTCTCTACAACTACCTGAAAGGAGATTGTAGCGAGGTGGGTACTGGTCTCTTCTATCAAGTAACTAGAGATAGGACGAGAGAAAATGGCCTGAAGTTGCGCCAGGGGAGGTTTAGATTGGATATCAGAAAAGATTTCTTTACTGAGAGGGTTGTCAGGCATTGGAACAGGCTGCCCAGGGTAGTGGTGGAGTCACCATCCCTGCAGGTGTTCAAAACACACGTAGATGTGGCACTTTGGGACATGATTTAGTGGGCGTGGTGGTGTTGGGTTGATGGTTGGACTTCATGATCTTAGAGGTCCTTTCCAAATTTCATGATTCGATTCAATGCGATTTGATTCTATTCTAGGGAGCAGAACAGAGATCTAGCAAGAAAGGAAAAAAAGGAAGGGAGGAAAAACAAAGGGAGAGAGACACAAAGACTGGATGAAGGACAAAGGGATGGCAGAGGAAAAAAAATAGTGATAGGCTGCAGGACAGAGATGGAGGAGTTCAAAAAAGACACAGGGAGCATGACAGAATGAGAGTGAGAAAAAAGGGACAGAGCAGGACAGCACCGGAGGAAAAAACAACTGTGATAGGCTGTGAGAGAGATACGGAGGAAGAAAGAAAAGAGAAGGGACAGCTAGCTGGAGAGGGGGATACAGTTTGAAAGGATGGAAGAGGGAACGGAACAGAGAGAAATACGGGAAAGATAGCAAGAGCAAGCAGGGCAGAGGGCCAGCAATAGAAGAAAAAACGGACAGGGATCTGGACAGATGGAGAAAAAAGCAGGAGGAACAGATACAACATGATACGATGGGACAGGAAGTAAGAGAGAGCGACAGATGAGAATAATGACAAGAGATAGAGAGAGACTGTGAGAAACACGGGGGGGGGGGGGGGGGGAGAGAGAGAGCTATTAGGACCCCTGCACAGAGACAGAAGACATGAATAAAAAGAGTAGGGAGCACCACAAAGGGTCAGAGAAAGAGAAGAACAGGAAGGACAATGGGGACAGTGAGATACAGAATAAACCCCCCCCACATATTATACACATATTATCCAGTAATCAAGCCCATTTCAGAGTTACACAGTACCTCAGCCCCTTTAAGAAAAGTAACACATTGACCGAGCCCCTTTCGGCGCCGCACCGCGCCCGAGCCCCTTTCACAGTTATGTAGTTACAGAGACAACTTCTAAGTTGGGCAATTACTAGAGCCAGGAATGCACACCCTTTCTATTAACCCAGCAGCAGCGACATTTACCTCGAGGTATCTACAACTCTCCCTTGGATGCCTAATTCTAACAGACACTTTCCCTTACTTCAACAGCTAAGTTTACTTATGGGCACTAAACGCGCATGCTTCGCTCTACACTTGCCTTGGTGATTGCCATTACTACTGTGATTCTCACAAGGAGACCTAATTACCTGTCTTTTTTTCATTTTCTTTTTTTTTTGCTTCATTTGGTCTATTACTGATTCCACATACGTTCAGCTAGGTCAGTAGTTACAGTCCAATTCTACAATGTACTTTTTCTACAATATATAGAAAAGACTTATGGCCTCACTGGTCAAATTTTTGACACTATTAGTTTTATTCCTCTTTTAACCATTATTTTTACAAATACATTTTAACTCCAAAAATTTAGCATTACCTTCAGAAGAAATGCCACTATTAGTCCCTGCAATTCTCTACGGAGCGGTCTTCTCCACATTCCTCGCTCCCATTACATCCGTCACTGCACATCCAGAAGTTTTACTCCCTGAGGTGACATTACCTGCACGATCCCCGTTCCCGGGCAGAAAACGAGTGAGCTCCGCTCATCTTGACAGACTGTCCACTTCCACACCTCGGCACAAAAACAAAAACTGAAAAGTATCATTACATCACAAACTACAAAGAGCACCCAAATATTTTACAAACCCACCACAGAAAAATACAGTTACACTCACGCACTTCACAACCCTGGCCTACTCCATGCTGGCCATCTAGTCCAACTCCCCCCACCCTTCGCCCGCAAAATCCTCAACTGTTTTCCAAAGACCATCCACCGAACAACATATTTCCCTGTGCTGACTGGCAATTACCACGTTCCAGGGCAGCGCTCCACGGGAACGCCGTTCCCAAGAGCCTTGAAAAAAGTCACCCTGCCTGTGAAAACCCAGGCCCGAGCCGGACTCCCGTCCAAACATTGGCAATCAACATTGCCTCATGGAGCAGCTGGGACTGGGGGGGGGAACAGGGCAGGGGAGGACACACCAAAAACCAACCCATATCCCAGCTGGGGTTTTTTTATTCTAAGTTGTTGGGTTGTTTTTTTTTTTCTAATTCCCTGAAAAACATCTCAACTCTACATCCAACCTGAAAGGAAAAAAACCAAAAAGGCTAAACCACATAACCCTACAAGGTTAGACACATTCACAACACACCACTCATTCAGATCATATGCACGCCAGTCCTCACTCTCAACTCATCCATCCTACCACCCACAGGCCTCGAGAGGCCGTCGCCCCGTGCCTGCGGCACTGGGGGCCTCAAAAATCGCCCTGCCTGCAAAAACCCTGGCCCCAGCCCAACCTCCTTCCAACCTCCCCACAAACTGCCCTTCCGTTACACCAATGTTTCAACACGCACCATCATCTCCACCATCCGTGCATTTTCAACCCGATACTTAGCTTTCACAGTGCCACATGGCACAGTCCAACCTCCGTAGCAGCCGTGTCACCTAAACGCAAGGTTCCTTCAAGCACCTCGTGCCCTGTCATCACCTGCAAATACAACACACAAAGCTTTTCAATAGACACTTCATCCTTGAGAGAGAAGTCCTCCACCGCTTCCCACCTATTCCCAAAATAACACATCCTCACAGTCAGTGTCCTCCATGGCGCTTGAAAAAACAGAGCATCGCAAACACAGAGCTGTCCCAAAGTTACCGATCGCTCCGAGACCCATCACGCTGCTACTCAGACCTCAAGGCCTTGACCATTTCTACAGACTTGCCACAAAGCATCCGCATAAACAATATGAACACCATTGCCCAGTTACTACCTTACTCTATGCTAGCTCACAGTCCAATTGCGATCCCCTCAACTCCTTGCATGCAAAGAGCCCAAAGTCATTAAACCTTCTATGCTGTCTCTACAATGCCATACAACACACACAGACAAACATAGACCCATGTAATTCACATGCAAATATAATGCCATACAAGGCAGTACTCTTATCTCGGTCAAGACAAAACAACTCAGAGCACTGCCATACCACACAAAACAGAACAGGGCCAATGCAAGAGACTCTCAGGTGACAGTCAATACAAGTACAGACCAAAACAATACAAAACCAATACAGAACCATAGAAGGCAAGGCAGTCTCACATGGCAGTCGATACAAGTGCAGAGCACTGCAATACAAAACACAATGCAGGGCCATGCAACGCGAGACAGTCTCACATGACAGTCAATACAAATACAGAACAAAACAACACAAGACAAAGGCAAATACAGACCAATACAATGCAAGAAAACTGCAAAACACAGCAAAGCAAAGCAGTCTCATAGAGCCACCGGCCGCATCTTCCTTCCGACTCCACTCACAGTCCCACCTCCTTACAGCGCTCAGCTGCCTTCCCTCATCGCTCTGTAGCATACATCTTGTCCCTCCGCATCTGGAAAAAAAAAAAAAACATATTGAACGAGTCACCTGGATGCAGAGCAAGAGCTTCACAACTCCAGAGGTCTTGATTCCATCTACAAAGACCATCTGGAGTCCAGCTACAGCCTGCCATTTAAAAAAAAACAACAAAAAAACCCCCCCCAAAAAACCCCAAACCCCCCCCCCCACCAAAAAAAACCCAGGGCCAAACTTCAAGCCCACCACATGCAAGACTTAACACCTTAAGAGAGTCAAATCCACTTCACCGCCCCTCAACAGCCCCTGCCACACAGCTCCAATCGTCTCCGTAAAACACTATCGGCATGGCTGTCCACGCAGCCCGCCGATGGCTACTCGAACTGAGATTACTGTACAACCCTCACCTAAATGGTCTAGGCACATCGACGTTTCACCCATAGACTCTTATCGCTGTTCCACCTACCCCTGACTCTACATCCCCGGGCAGAACAGCTCCAAGCCAAACACACCTGTGCACAGAACGTCGCCACGTGGAACGCTACCAACAAGGTGATTCAGAGAGAAAACTCTCGGCAAGAAGAATGACCCCCGGATGGGAGGCGCCGTCGGGCAAGACGACCTACGGGGCCGCAACCGCCAGGCCAGGAGGCTCTACGGCAGACCCAGAGGAGTTGAATAGAATGGCCCGTTACAAGACAGCACTGTCAAAACCCAGACGACAGATGCGCCAGAAGCCTGGCGTCGAGACCTAAGGATGTCAGGATGCGGGGAAGAAGTCCCAGTCCGAGAAAACGGACGGCTAGAGAGCAGAGCTGCCAAAGCAGCCTGGAAGAACGCTGCCAAAGAGGACTGACCGGAACCCGCCGAGACCGATCCGCGCTTTAGAGCTCCGAGCGCAAGAAAAGAAGCACCCGATTGGCACCAGGCCAATGAGTACGGGCATTCGAGACGCTAGGGACAGCACCTGAAGCGCATGCCGCACTCCTCCGGCGCAAAGCGCAACGAGGACATCGAGACCCAAGGAAGGTCTAAGCACACAAGACAGACTACACAAACTACACGCCACTGCGGACACGGGCTGGAACTGCCCGGCCTGGCACACACAGGTCTCGTGCTGAAAAGCAACGCGCTCCCTTTGCCTGCACAAAGGCGACTACTTTGGGACAGCCCTCTCTCCTGCGCTAACTTTAAAACTCCTCCCTGCAATTCCCAGCTGTGTCCCTTCCTCCCAGCCTCCCCCCAGCCCGGGTCCCTCAACTTAGCTTGCAGAGGGCCCAGGGTCCGAATCCATCCTCCACAAAACCACACGGGCTAACTGGGATGTTCCTCAAGGGGACACATTGCTCTTCAACATCTGCAATGAAAAAAACAAACAACAACAACAAGAAAACAAATCAGAAAAAGGAGTAAGCATCCCGCTGGCCAACGCCAACTACTTCCCCAACTCCCCCCTCCTCACAAGTGCCACCGTGTTCGCTTCCCCGCTCATTCCAGACTCAGACCCTGCAGCCGTCATCACTCATGGTAACTAAGGTACCAAGAGACACCAAGTTAGCATGGCGCTCATGAGAAGTCATCGGCCCCACGCTCCTCCTCACTAATCCACAGCTCACCTCAAACGCTCACCCAATTCAAAGATAGCCCGCACAGCGCCTCCAACACAGAAGGTAAGTGATTAACCGAGCAGCCCCATAATACTTCGCTATTCAACACCGACCTGGCCGACGACCGCCTCACCTTCTCGGACCCCTCACCGGCATGCAGCTTTGCAGGAGACCTTAGAGCAGACTTCACGGTACGTAAAGGGTGCCTATAAGAAACCTGCAGAGGGACTTTTTACAAGGGTGTACAGCAATAGGACAAGGCGGTAACGGCTTCAGTCCTAAAGAGGGTACATTTAGTTTAGGCATTAGGAAGACGTTTCTCACTAGGGGTGGCGAGGCACTGGAACGCATTGCTGAGAGAACCTGCGGATGCTCCCTCCCTGGAAGCATTCAAGGCCAGGTCAGATGGGGCTTTGAGCAACCTGGTCTCGCGGAAGGTGTCCCTGGGGGGTGGGGTTGGAACTAGAGGCTCTTTATGGTCCCTTCCAACCCAAACCATTCTACGATGCTATGACATCCAAATCCAACTGCAAAACTCATCTGAGAAGGGCTGGGGAACCCTCCTCCCTTTCCCCAGCAGTCCCAAAACTTTAGAAACCCCTTTTCTTCTCCTCAACTGTCAGGAAAGGAACCCCACTGCTTCCTGACACCTCCTGCACCCCTGAACCCCCTTCAGTGGCTACTCCTCAGGAGCCACTCTTCTGAGCCACATCCCAAATTCTGGGGGCACCTCCTAACCTACAGCTTCCCAGAGACTCTGAGCTCTGCTACATGCCCACAAAATAAACTCAAGTCCCAAGGCTTGTAATCTGCGAGGGGCCTGCCACGAGCTGCAAAGATTCTAGGGACAATGTGGCATTCTGTGGGCAATGAGGAAAGGCATCCCAGAGCCTGAACGGCACTGTGCCTCACTGCCCTTCTGCTTTCTTCAGAAATACTAAATCTCCATATACAAATACATACAAGATGCTCACCCTAACCCCTGCTAAACAATGTCACCATCGGTCCTGTTAAGAGAGATATCAGCAACTTACACAGCATACAGCAGAACGGGTGAAAAAAACAAGGCTCCTTTTTCAATAAAGCTGGGAATTCCAGGAAAACACAATGCATGAAGAATTAAAACAAACAAACAAAGCATACTATTAAACCATCTTTCTACCCCCAAACACTCAAAACAAAATTATTGACCTGAAAAAAAGAAAGGGGAAAAAAAAGCTGCATACAAGCGTTACTTTCTACCACACAGGCTGCTGAACCTTGACTGGTCCTGAAGCTCTTACCTCAGGCAGACACCTCTTCTCAAAGGGCTGAGCCAGCTCAAAAGCTGCAAAGGACTCAAACAAGAGCTGAGCACCAACACCAGAGAAACCCAGGAGCACAAGGAGCTCCCTCAGCAGAGGCTGTGGCTCAAATAGCCCGAGCCTCCGCCCACCACCCTTAGCACAATCACCTGGGAAAGGGGAAGGGCAAACCACCAGCAGTTATAAAGTCAGCTGGAGGAGCAGCAGCACTGCTCTCACCTGCCTTAAATTTACAGCAAATGAGACCCTGAACAGAGAAAGTAACCCCCCCAGGAAATGACACTACTTGCTCCTGTACTACAGCTACACCTATTGCATCAGCAATGTGACCAGGTAGGGAATGGAACTTAATTTTTCTGGGGTGTAGATAGAAAACAATAGATGCCCTTCTAAACTAGGTAAGAAACTAGCTCATTAAATGCAATGACAATGTTATCAAAATTGATGTGCTTTAGTTTCCTATAAAAAAGCCAAAACGCTCTGGGGTTATGCTTCATTTCTAGCAAGACTGTGCATACCACCTTACTTCTACCACAACTACCTTCTGGATAGGAATGAATCAAAAAGCAGAATTAGATCCCTTAAGAATTCCATCTCCAAAATATCTCTGGTTGCAAAATAAATTATTTACTGTGAATAGCCAATGATTCAGAGTCCCCCCGAGCGTGTCTCCAGCTGACTCCCTTAACAGAGTTACAAGAGTCCCAAAGCACAAAAGACACCAAAAAAACCATGGAAATACATGGGGGTGACCAGGCAGCAGCCATGCCCCACAAGGACAGGCCAGGGCAGGGCAGGGGGGCAACAACACCCCCTGCAGTCATGCAGGAAAGGGTCAGCAGAAGCCACACACCCGCGGTTTGGGGGGGGGGGGCGGCAGCCACAAATGACACCAAGAAAACATGGAACTTCAGGGATACACGGCGGGTGGGGGGAAGGGGGTGACGCACCCACCAATCGGCATGGGAAAACACGCACAGGGAAGGTGGGTTAGATGGATAGTTTGCGGTGGTAAGATACGTGCGCAAGAACATGCACAGGCTGGGGGGGGGCATGCATGAGGTTTACCTTCACCAGGGGCTCCACCCAGGTAATCCACAGTAGGTAAACTCATCTGGGATAATCTGCAACAGCAATTCCACTCTGGGTTCTTGACCCAACACCAGATAATCCACACTGCCTGCCCTATGGAGGGGGTGCTTCCCACAGGATGGGGCGTCTGCTGAGCATCACCACACCCTTACGACAACACATCTGAAAAATTAAAATCACAAATTGTATTTCAGCATATTAAAAAAATAACACCAAATGAGTAGAGGAATTCCAGCAAAGGGAGAGGCTAGCAGGTGCCCTAATTAGGACTTGAGCTAAACAGGTCAGCTCACAATACAACACATCCTTTAGAAGGTAGACTGATGAAAACTGGTTTGCTGCTAGATAACTGTATAAGTGAGATTTGATAAATGATCATATATTAACAATATGGTTGAAACAGTAGACAAAGGGTAGCTGGGGACATAATTACAAAACTGTAGTCAAGTGATTAACTAGTAATTGTTCATAAGTTTTGCAGTTCTTTGCTCTTATGACTAGATGTTCCTGTACGCTAGATGAGAACAATGCTGAAACTGACCACATGTGATTGAAACTGCGTTAAGCTTCAAGATCAGAGAACAAGGACAAGAATAAAGACTTCAAGGACAGCCAGCAAGAACTTCAAATGGGTCGCTGGTTGCAAAAGCAGCCCTTCGTCTCAAATGGATCCTTCATTGCGCGTGATCGGATGTAGGCAGTACTACGATAATCGGTTGCCATCGTTTTTACGTATATGTATGCTAATCTGATTAACATGCAATTAGTTATTCTATATAACCTGTTTGTGCTAAAGCTGTGGCATGCACGCTAGGTGCAACTGTCCCCCGTGCATCCAGTGCTGCAATGAAGAATGCCTGCTTTCTAAAACTCCAAAACGAGTCTTAGGGAGTTTCTTCGACCAGCTTTTCAGTATCAGGGGTACAAGGGAGGAAAGGGGAAAAAAAAAAAAAAAAAAAGGCAGCGGTGTGGGAAAGAGAGGGGACCAGGGGAGGGGCAGGGAGGGACCAGAATGCGGAAGAGGGGAGACAGGGCCCCGAGGGCCCGGGGCTCACCACAGCTCTTGTTCTTGGCACTGCCAGGAGAATTTGCCAGTTCAGACGGTTCTTTCTGCTCCTCTCCCGCTCCCCTCCTCTTCTGTAACTCCGGCGGCGTGGCTGTCCTCCCCTTAGGAGAACACGCGTCTGATGGGTCTTGCAAGACGAGGCCTCCTAGGCACGGAGCCTCGCTCGCTCGCACGCTACATGGCCGTACCGCACCATCGGTGCCGCATACGGACCCTGCGGTGCACCTCAGCGGTCTGACCTGCTGCGGACTACGAAGAGGGATCCTTCCACACGCGGAGAGGCAGGCTCTCTCTTGCCTGCAGCGGGAGGCAGCTGCTGGCCGGCCAGCCTTCCATTTCTTCTTCTCTACCTTTCTCCGGCCTCTCCAGCTTCAGCCGCAGCAGCTCCTGCCCGCAGCCGGTAAGCGCCCCGCCTGTCCCTTTGTGCTCCTGCGCCGCGAGGAGAGGGAGGCCAGGCAGAGACAGCCCGTGCAAGCTTTCCTTGCCGGCGGCGTTTCCTTACCGGGAGGAAGCAACGAGCGCGGCGGCACTTCGCCGCACTGCCGTTACCGTCGGACGGCACATGCAGGACAGCGGCAGCCCCGCGCACTCGCAGCCTGCGAGCTGCAGTACCGAACATTGGTCGCGAGGTAGCAGCGGCGAGCGCTTGGCACAAGGCGCCAGCGCGCATGGGCGGCACCCCAGCTGCAGTACCGAAGTCTGTTCAATAGGTGGCGGAAGAGAGCGCTGGCGAAACGCGCCGCCACCGCGCATGCGCGGCTCGGAGCGGCTGTACGGCGTTTTGGTTGCTAGGCAACAGCAGGAGTGCGGCAAAAGGCGCCACCGCGCATGCGCAGCTCCCGAACACCAGGGCCGCGTTTTGGTTGCCAGGCGACAGCAGCAGCGCCGTAAACCGCGCCGCCGCGCATGCGCGGTTGCCGAGGCGCCGCGTCACACTTTGGTTGCCGGGCAACAGTGGCCAGTGTCGTAAACGCACCAATGCACATGCGCGGTTGCCGAGCTGCCGTAACACGTTTTGGTTGCTAGGCAACAGGAGGAGGCCGTAAACCGCGCCGCCGCGCATGCGCGATTGCGGAGGCGTCATGTCGCGCTTTGGTTGCCAGGCAACAGGGGGCGCGCGGTAAACGGGCAAGGCCGCATTCGCCGTTGCCGAGCAGCCGTAAAGCGTTTTGGTTGCTAGGCGACAGCAGGAGCGCCGTAAACCGGGCCGCCGCGCATGCGCCCTTGCCGAGGCGTCGTGTCGCGCTTTGGTTGCCAGGCAACAGCGGCCAGCGCCGTAAAAGTCGAACCACGCATGCGCAGTTGCCCAGCTGCTGTAACGAGTATTGGTCGCTAAGCAACAGGAAGAGCGCCGTATACCGCGCCGCCGCGCATGCGCGATTGCTGAGGCGCCGTGTCGCAGTTCGGTTGCCAGGCAACAGCTGCGAGCACCGCAAAAGGCGCAGCGCGCATGCGCCCTTGCCGAGATGCCGTAAGGCGTTTTGGCTGCCCGGCAACAGCTGGAGCCCCACCGCGCATGCGCCCCTCCCCAACGCCAGTTCCCACCTTCGGTCACCGGGCAGCAGCATCTGCATCCCCGTAACGATCCTCTTCTGAGCATCAGCTGGATGAGGGATGACTGACAGCTCAGCCCAGTAGAGACCAGCCACAGGCGGCAACTACTTACTGGGGGCACAGGGCTTACATTGCCCTGCCCTTTCCCCACTCGCAGCCCGGGCAGTCATCTTCATCGCCTCCGTTCCAAAAAGCACCCAAGTGGCTGGAGCGTTTACAGCAGTCAAGTACAAACAACAGACAATTCGGGTGGTCGCTTCTGTCCCTGCCCCCCCACCCCATTATCTGGAGAGGAGAAGCAGCACAGGGAACCTGCAAACGGCAGGGGGGAGGGGGGGTGGTCCCCTGAAGCAAGCCCCAGGGACTGCTGTATCCCTCTGCATGTGGCATCAGGGTTGTGGGAGTGAAAGCAGCCAGTGAACAGCTGCTGGCGAGAGATTTAAAAAAAAAAACATAACGCCTGGTTCAGGTGACAGCCTGAAGGCAGGCCACAAGAGACCCAAAGCTGCTTTGTGCCAGAGGGGCAGCTCTGTCCAGCAGGAAACGCCACGTCCCAGCGCACCAGAGGCGAGCGGCCCACCTGCAAGCAAGTGATACCCTGGCGACCCTGGGGCTCAGTTGGGGTGGGCGCACCTTTCCTCACCTCTGTGCTGTCAGAACTCTGCTCCCCTAATCCTGCACGCACGCAAGGCTTCTTGTGCGGGGCTTGTCTCTTATCGAAGAGACGCTGCACGGTGTTACTTACCGCCCCGCCCTCCGGCGTGCAAAGTAATCAGACGCGAAGCAGGGAAAGCAAAGAGGCGTGTCGGGATATTAGTAGTCTTCAGCAGATGACCGTAGAGCCCTCGAGGTTCCGTCTTTGCTCCCTACAGGAGCGTGGCTCCGCACTCCTTGCCGCTCCTGCCAGCAAGCGTCACAATTGCCCTTTGCTGCCTGCAACACGCAGTACCTGCGCAGCCCCAGTACTACTGCCGCTTACAGAGCGAGAGGTGCTCGCTATAAAGCGGCAATGAAGAACAAGGACGGCCCGTCAAGATGGCAGGAGGAACATAGAGAGCCTCCAGCAATTAGCCAGGCAGGGCTTGTAACTCACCTCGTGTCGTGGTTTAACGCCAGCCAGCAACAAAGCCCCACGCGACCGCTCACTCGGTCCCCCGCCCCCAGTGGGACAGGGAGAAAATCGGAAGGGCGAAAGTGAGAAAACTTGTGGCTTGAAACAAAAACAGTTTAATCATTTAAAAGAAACAACAACAACAACTTGTAAGGAAAAGAAGAAAAAACAATGACAGAGAATGGGGTGCAGGCAGCATGCCAGGGGTCTGGAGCCTGACGGATGATGGGGCGAGGGAAATATGGAGGAGGGAAAGGAAGCTGGGGCGGGGGGACAGGAGACAGAAGAGCAGGGGATGCGGAGGGAAACGGGACAGGAGATAGAAGAGCAGGGGATGCGGGGGGAAACGGGACAGGAGATAGAAGAGCAGGGGATGCGGGCGGAAACGGGACAGGAGATAGAAGAGCAGGGGATGCGGGCGGAAATGGGACAGGAGATAGAAGAGCAGGGGATGCGGGGGGAAACAACTCGCGTGGGTTAAAAACTCAAATGGGTGAAGGGGGCGGGCTGGAGCAGCGGGGGGCATATATGGGGGAGAAACACATGCCGGGGAGAGGGTAGGTGAGGGTACAGAGGTGCATGGGGGGGCACGGGTGTGGATGACCTACCCCAGGGAGTCCACCCAGGATGATCCACAGCAGGTAACTCACCTGGGATAACCCGCAACAGAGCATCCACACCAGATAATCCACGCTGGGAGGACCCCCAGCAACGCCCCTCAGACTGCCTGTGCTTCACCCCCAATCTTCCCCAAACTGGGGAGTTTTTTGCTTTTTCAAAATACTCAGTTTGGGGTGTGTTTCAGTGCTTTTCCACAACATAAAAAGGGGTGTGGGTTTTGGTTGTGGGTTTGTGCATGAAAATGGGGTGGGTTTTTTGCTTTCCAGCTGCACAAATCCAGGCGCATTTGGCTTTCCCAGGAGTCCCAAAGTCGTTTGGTTTTTTCCGTTGCAGACCCAGAATCAGGGGGTTTGGGGTTGTCCTGGTTTCGGCTGGAATAAAGTTCATTTTCTTCTGAGTAGCTGGTACAGGGCCTTTTTGGATTTAGGATGAGAATAATGTTGACAACACACCGATGCTGTAGTTGTTGCTAAGCAGTGTTTGTACTAAGTCAAGGACCTTCCAGCTTCTCATACCGCCCTGCCAGCAGAGGCTGGGGGTGCACAAGAAGAGTCGCTGAGCTAAAGCAGGATTCCAGGTAAACAGGTCAGCTCGAAATACACCACCTCCTTTAAAAGTTAAGAGCGATTTGAACACTTAAAATCAGCATTTAGGCTAATCGATACCATTTTGAGCACCTTCTTAGCATACAAGTAAACACTCTTGCCGGTGCTGGAAAACGTCTCCTCCCTTCCTTACAGCACTGCTGCAGGGAGATAACCCCGGGAGGCTGCGGGACGAGATCGTACGCAATCAGAATCCATGCTTACAGATCCACCGCAACAGCTACAGCCCTTGCGCTGCTGCTGCTGCTGCTTTGCATCTTGCTTGTTTGGTGAATAAAGCCGAAAGTGAAGTGGAAAACTCCAAAGAGCAAAATGAAAAATAAAGAATAAATCTCAATAATTCACTTTACACTAAAAAGGTGTGCCCATGTTTATATACCTCCAATAAAAATACTTATACTGTAAAAGCATTTGATTTTCCTTTTCCATTACCTTAACTTGCACAGCTCTGAATTCATACCATTAAATTATCTCTCTCCAAAGTACACAGTTATAACGTGACTAGGGGTTTTTGTGCGTGTTACAGAACACGGAGGGACACCTGGCCAGCTGAGCTGCCCAAGAGAGGTGCTACTGAACTGCCAGGGAAATGCACCATTGAAAGCCAGACAGAAAGAAAGTACTTCAGAGCACTCCGTCAAAACAGCAGGAAAAAAAACCCATAACATTCAGTTGCCTCTCTTTTTAAACATTTAGAAAAATACCTAAACTGCTTACATACACCTAACAAATCACATACTACAGCTATTTGGCAGTTGCAGTTTAAACAATGCAAGTCAAGTTGTAAAATCCCCAGTGCTGCAATACCTCAGACTACCAAAAAGGACTGGCGGATTCCCTAATGCTTTTGGCAGTACTGAAGCATGCAGAGCAACACGTTTTCATGTTATCTCGACTGTTACAACTGAGAAACCAAAGACCAGTGATGCCATCAACTTTAGGAAGATGGGCTGTGCTTGGGTCTTTGGAAGGAAATTGACTTTTTTTTTTTTTTTCTTTTTTTAAAGAGAGTGAAAAGTCTCGTTACTGATGACTTCTACAGTCAAGTCAATCACCTCTGAAGATCCACTCTGATGGGAAGTTCATAAAACAAAATTTCTTTGAGAAAGACTTCCATTTTGGAAAATCTCTTTCCAACTGAAGTCAAAATTACACACTGTAGGTTAAAGGAAAAAATACATTACTGAAGCAGTAACTCATCAAAAACACCTCAGGACTCACTGTCACTAGTTACAAGGCTGCTAATGCTTCCCAGGAAAGCCTGGACAACACGCAGATGCGACGCCCGTTTGTCCTGTTTTGTCCACGTCTCTTCTTTGACCTTGATTGCTTTTAGTACAGATGCTAATTATCTCCGTAACGTTTTTGAGTACTACTATAAGATACTTAAAAAAAAAAAAATTGACTGTAAAAGCATAAAGCTTTTATCATGAAAACAAAGTCTGTTTCTTCTGAACAGCTGAACTCTTACGAACAGTTTCTTCCCTCTTTTAGTACAAAATTATTTTCACAGTATCATTTACTAGCAAGCACACAGCAACAGAAGATTATGCTTTCACGAAGAGAAAATAAACTGAGGGAAGTAAACTTTGTATAGGTGTAACATGCTCCGGAACAGAACTTATTTTTAGCATTTGTGTTAAAATATTTCATGTAAAAAAAAGTAGAAGGAGAGTTGGCACACTCTCAACGTTAAAGTCCATACCGCAAGTACCTTTGGAAAAATGCAGACACACATCGTAGGCGTACCTTGTACTTGCAGGCCACTATGGAATCTTTCCATCTGTCTCGTACCGTCACGGCAGAAGAAAGGGCAACCACGGCGAAACGGTGCCAGCTGACATCCAGCTGAGAGAAGAAAAAAAAAACATTAGCACAAAGCTGGGTAGGAATCCAAAGCTGCCTTTTTTTTTTGTGAAGGTTTGCGAAGACAGTACAACTGAGCAGAGGAAAAAGTATTTTTGCATCATCTTCGGTACAGTTGTTGACACAGGCCACTAGAGCTTTTGCATTTTTCAGACAACCGTGCCTTTTTTTTTCTCCCTTCTTTTTTGACTCATTGGCAACTTTACTTTCACTAGAACTCACTTTCCTAGATACACACAGGTGACAGACATAGAGACCTACATACATTTTCTCAAGCCTTAGTATAGCCGAGGCTTCATCACCCTATACGTCCCAAGTTGAGTAGCTTTGCTAAAGAGCACAGCAACACATCTGTCCTTGTGAACTGCCTCGTCACAAAAAAGGAATCATTTTTTCCAGGCCGTTGCTCCAATCAAGATCTTTTAAAACCACAGTTGTGCCACCAAACCCGCTCAGGGTCCCTCCTAGCTTTTGACCGCCCTGAGATTTAACAGGCACACGCTCCATTCCATCTTCCAACAGCAAAAATACGTTAACGCTCTCGGACCCAGAGCGCAACCCTACGGATGTCCACGCACACAGCCTGCCGTTTTGATGAGGAGCCACCGAGCAGCCCTGCGAGCACAGCTGCACGCACCAGATCGGTTTCCCCTACGCCACGAGTTACCAGCTTCCGTGAACGTAGTTTCTGACGCTTTAAACCGAAAACCGTATCTCGACGCTTCGCCACAGCAGAAACGACCCATCGCTAGAACGCTACAAAAACGCAGTAACACCAATTGCAAACCCACAGCAGCAACAGCTCCAGAAATATTTAGACCAGGAACAAGGGAGAAAAATAAAACAGCTTCATCTCACGCACAGGGGAGCGGCAGGCAGAGAAAAGGGTTGGCATTCTGAGCCCTTACAGAAAACGGGCATTCTCCTTCCATTCCTCAGCCCGTCCGTGAAGGTCTAAATACCGCAACACTACCACGGCAACGTCGAGAGTAGGGAACAGCAGCCCTGCCACTGGACTTGCCACTGACCCATGCTATTTACGTAGCAGGACGCGTACGCAGAGGGACACGTTTTGCCACACGCAGCCCTGAACTTCCTGAAAATTTACGTTTACCCAAAAAAGCCATTTGGAGCATATTGCCAAACAACGTTCGGCAAGAAAGCTTTGATGCCTTTGACACACGCAAGTTTCTGGTCACTTGCTATTTGCTTCCTGTTGCTGCTGCTGTTCTTCCTTCAGAAATTCTACTCGTCGCCAAGTTATTCACTACTGGTTCAAGCATTTGCCTTCCTGGTATTACCAGCACATTCACAGAGGCAAGTAACTTAATTGCTCTTCTACAATTATCCAAACGACAATTACAGCCATGAAAGAGAAGGAGAGGTCAGGCAGCAGAAGAGCTCGGCAGGCTGGCACCAGTCAATATTGCACTCTTTAAAAACAAACAACAACAAAACAAAACCGTGACCCTGGTTTTTTGGTTTGGGTTTGTGGGTTTTTTTTCTTTCAGAGCTCATCCCTGTCTGAGCATTTTGTCTTGTCAGAGCATGAAGTGCAGGTGATCTTTACCCTGATGGTATTCACGTGTGAGGAATGCCTGTTCAGAAATAGTCCAGCTCTGCAAGACTGGTGTCGTTTTTATGGTTTTAATCATCATAACTCAAATTTTATATACTCATGCATTTGTGAGGAAGCTAATTAACTTTAAGACATTGCCTCTCCTTTTTTTTTTTGGGGGGGGGGGGGGGGGGGGCGGGTAGAGGCTGAAAAAAAGTATGATTCAGAGCTCCCAACCATGAGGGAGTGGTGGAGAAATCAATGAAAGCAAAGACCAACAGCAGCAACATTAAATGAAAGCTGGCTTTAATTCCGATCACGTACTTAAGCGACTCTCCAAGTCTATGCCTCAGTCCTACGAATGACTAGTCCTTTTTTGGAAGGACAAACTTTTTCACTTAAAAGTCCTAGACTGAAGACTCCACTGAACAGAAGGGGGATTGTGCCATGGGACAACATGCCATCAACACTCTAGTGAAAAAAAAAAAAGAAAAAAGTCAAATAAAAATCAAGTTTAAGTACCAGTTTCCATCATGTTTCACTCATTACATTTCTACTGGCATCTAGGTGCTCAAAAATTAACTACAGGAACACCACATATTCCTAAAAACTCAGTTATACATTAAAAAAAAAAAAAGGCTATTTCCAACTTGCCCATAAAATCAGTATGAACAGAGAGAAGAGAAACACTTGACCCTAAAGAAGCTAACAGGCAGCTCTGAATTTATCATAGATGAAATTTCGTTCTTTCACCTGAAACAAAAAACATATCAAGGGACCAATACAGGAACAGGGCACGATCTGTTAATGGCAATTTTTCCATCAGCTTTTCTGCACTAGCAGCATATTTGCCTTTTCTCTGTGTTTGATGCGGAGTATCTGTAGTGCCCTCGAACTCGCAAATGTTTCTCCCCGCTCCCCCAGCCCGATATGTGTAATTACCTGAGCAGCAAGTGGAATTAACCGTGCAGGATTTTCTTCATGTGATGCAGAAGGTGACACTGGAAAAAGAGGAGACAAAAAATGAACCTGTTTGTGCTTGATCCACCACAGCAGCTTGCACTGCTGCTGCACATCTTGCCTGCTTAAAGTGAAGTGTAAAACTTCAAAAAGAAAAATAAAGAACAAATCTCCATTATTCACTTAAAACTAAAAAAGTGTGCAGATATTTATATACATCTAATAAAATACTTATACTATAAAAGGATTTGTTTTTCCCTTTGGATTAACTTAACTTGCACAGCTGTGATTGATACCATTAAATTAGCCATCTCCAAAATACACAGTTATAATTTGACTATGCAGGTTCTTTGTGTGTTACATAATTAGGAGGGACACCTGGCCAGCTGTGCTGCCCAAGAGAGATGCTACTGAACTGCCAGGGAAACACACCTTTGAAAGTGAGACAGAAATAAAGTACAGTTACAGTTTAAACAATGCATGTCAATTTGGAAGTTATGCAATTTTAACTTTTTATTTTTTAAAGTTTCATTTATGATAGAAAAATCAGTGAGATAAGAGATTCCCCCATATGGTTTTACTTTTGGGGGTGGGGGACCACCAAAACAATCAAATCCCCAGTGTTGCAATACAAAAGGCTACCAAAAAGAATTGGCAGATTTGCTAATGCTTTTGGCTGTACTGAAGCATGCAGAGGAACATGTTTTCATGGTATCTCAACTGTTACAACCAAGAACCTGAAGAGCAGTGATGTTATCAACTATTCAAAAACACGCTGTACTTGGGTCTTTGAAAGGAAATTGACTTTTTTTTTTTTCGTTTTAAAGAGCGAGGACTCTTGTTGCTGATGACTTCTACTGCCAAGTACATCATCTCTGAAGAGCCATCCACTCTGATGGGAAGTCCATAAAATGCAACCTCTTTGAATTAGAAAGATTTACATTTTGGAAAGTATCTTTCCAACTGAAGTCAAAGTTACACACTGTAGGGCAGTGGTCCCTGGTCGCTCACCTTTACTTCCAGAGGGCCAGAGGGCTGAATCCATCCTCAACAAAAACCACATCAGCTAACAGGGATACTCCTGCAGCTACCAGATTCCTCTTCATCATCTGCACAAAAACAGTGCCAGAAATAAGCATCATGTTGGTCAACACAGACCTCTTCCACAACACCCTCCTCCACAAAAAGCAACATTGCCTTCTGCTCATGTGCTCCACACAGATTCTGGTGTCAGACCCTGCAGCCATCATCATTTGTGGCACCTAAGATGCCAAGAGACAGAAAACTATCATTGCACTTGCAAGAAATCACCATCCCCATGCTCCTCCTGCTACTACCCCAGCTCACCTTAAATGCTCATCGAAGTCCAAAGGCAGCCTGCAAGACACCTGCAAAACCACAGAGAAGTCCTGACACTTCTAATCTACGAGGGGCCTGCCACAAACTGCAAAGGTTCTAGGGACAACAATGGCACTCTGTGAGCAATCAGGAAAGGCAATAAGCCATCCCATACCCTGAAAGGCACTGTACCTTGTGACCCTGCCACTTTCCTGAGTAATACTAACACTCCATATACAGATGCATACAAGATACTCACCCTAACACCTGCTAGGTAACCTCACCATCAGTCCTACTAAGAGAGATTCTATCAGCAACTTGCACAGTATACAGCAAAACTGGTGGGGAAAAAAAAAAAGAAGGTTCCATCTTCAACAAAGTCAAGAATTCCAGGGAAACACAATGCACCTAGAATTTAAAAACAAACAAACAAACAAACAACTGCATACTATTAAACCATCTTGCCATTCCTGGGCACACAATACAAAATTACTGACCGGGGGGGGGACGACAACAACAACAACAAAAAACCCTACATACAAGTGTTACTTTCTACTACACATGCTACTGAACCTCGACCCATCCTGAAACTCTTGCCTCAGACACCTCCACTTCTCTAACTGTCAAAATGCTTCTGCCCAAACAGCTGAGCCAGCTCAAAAGCTGCAAAGGACTCAAGGAAGAGCTCAGCACCAACACCAGAGAAACCCAGGAGCACAAAAAGCAACCCGGGCCGAAGCTGTGGCTCATATACCCCGGGCCCTGCTCACCACCCTTCCCACAATCACCTGGGAAAGGGGAAGAGCAAACCACCAGAAAGCATAAAGTCAGCTGGAGGAGCAGCAGGAGTGTTCTCACCTGCCTTAAATTTACAGTGTGCAAAGCACTAAACAGAGAAAGCAATCCTTACTGGAAATGGCAATACCTGGTCTTGTACTACAGCTACATCTATTGCCGGGGCCTTTCAGGGTCCAATTATCATTTCAGTATCATCCTCTCATTCTTGCTCACACAAATTTAAACATCTTTGCCTAATACCACATGCAGAACAGCACCTTTTGAGCTTACTGTCACCTTTTTGTTTCCTTCTTTTTCTAAAGATAACACAAAAGGATTGCTGGGTGGTATATTAATTCCACAATCCTTTTGGCACTCAGGATGATTCTTTAAGGTAAAGAATAAATCACAATACATAACTTCATCCCATTTTTGCTCATGTCTCAAGAATAACATAAGTTGTAACAGGGTGTTATAATTTAGCGTCCAATTCACAGGCCACTTTTCCCCTTCATTGAGCTTATACAGAGGCCACCACTGATTACAATATTTAATCAAATCTTCTCTCCACATGTTGCCACCTGGAACACCCCCCAGCTGTTTCCAGTGTTTCAAAGTGTGCCCCAAAGGTGATTTTTTAGAGATTTCACTCAATTGCCCTGTTCCCATTATCAATACCTTCAATATACAAAAATCAAAATCGGAAAATCAAATATCAAAGCCTAAGTCAAAATACCAAACACAATCAAGCAGAGATCTAAGGTCAAATCCAAAATCAATAGTCAAATCCCAAAGCCTTAATCAAAGTACCAAGACCAAACCAAATGAGTAGCTTCGCCTTCAACCAGCAAGACAAGTACCCTTTAACAGAGCAGTACTTCTACCAGAAGACCAGATTTTTAAGGATCCTTTTCTATGTCTTCCTTGCTGACTTCTCTTAGTCAGGCTTACAGGGAAGAGTACCAGACCAGAATACCAGAACCAGGTTAATCAAAAGAATGCCTTTGAATAAAATCTTACCAGCGGCCTTGGCTTGTGAGCCTGGGGAACGGGGATCAAGGGTCTCCCCAAGAAATCTCAGTGCTGGCTGAAGGTCCTGCAATCCTACATCCATCAAGTCTCAGAAGCCTCGTCCCGTCTGGGTCACCAAAGTGACACCGAAAAGCCAGTCGAAGAAACTCTCCAAGATGTGTTTTGGACTTCTAGAAAGCAGGCATTCTTTATTGCAGCACTGGATGCACAAGGGATAATTCCACCTAGCATCCACGTGACAGCTTCAGCACAAACCGGTTATATGGAGTAACAATTACATATTAATCAGATTAGCATACATATACATAAAAATTATTGTAACTGATTATCATAGCACTGCCTACATCCGATCACACGTAATGAAGGATCCATTTGAGACGAAGGGCTGCTTTTACGACCACCGACCCATTTGAAGTTCTCGTTGGCTGTCCTCAAAGTCTTTATTCTTGTCCTTGTTCTTTCATCTTGAAGCTTAACGCAGTTTCAATCACGTGTGGTCCGTTTCAACATTGTTCTCATCTAGAGTACAGGAACATCTAGTCCTAAGAGCAAAGAAAGGCAAAACTTAGGAGTAACTACTTCTACTAGTTGATTGCTCGGCTATACTTTTGTCTATTGTTTCAATTGTAGTGTTAGGATAAGATTTCCAATCGTTATTTACCAAATCTCACTTTTACAGTCACCTAGCAGCAAACCAGTTTCCACGGCTGGTACAAAATATTAAAACCATCAAAATATTTAGACGTACCATACAGAACATATGGAAATATGCTATCAATTCTGGTATTTTATGTGTCAGTTCAGGTCTGGTCTGGCCAACTTCCCGTAGCTGGTTTTCTTCCTTCTGGGAGTTTCCAGTTACCTCCAGTAATTCTCATACCACTTATGTTGGAGTTATGTCAACTTCTTGTTGACTGGAAGACATTTCAACAGTGCTCCTTTCATTTTTTTTTAATTTTTAGTTATTTTTGCGGTTAATTTTGGACCATTTTTTGTGGCCTCGGAGGAGTGCTTTTACGTGGAGTGCGCCCTCCGGAGGACTGACACGAAATAATGGTCCTGGGAGGACTGCCAGACCATAGAGAGCGAGTCCCGGAGGACTGAGGGGCACGTCCGGCGTCCCGGAGGACTGCCGGACCATGGAGCGCGACTTCCGGAGGACTGAGGGGCACTTCCGGCGTCCCGGAGGACTGCCGTACCATAGAGCTCTACTTCCGGAGGACTGAGGGGCACTTCCGGCGTCCCAGAGGACTGCCGGACCATAGAAGGCGAGTCCCGGAGGACTGAGGGGTACTTCCGGGACGCCCCTGATTGCGCAGCGGTCCCTTCCTGGAGCGTTCACGGGCGCTCTCGGTGCCGCGCGCCCGCCCGACCCCGGTGTCTGGTGGGCGCGGGCCGGTGGTCGACTCCGTTCGTGGCGAAGCAGCCGCTCCGCGTGGCGGAAGCCCGCCGGCGCTGCCTGTTGGTCCTCTGGAGGCGGGTCTGCAGGGCCCGGCGCCGGTGTTCCTCCCTGAGGGCGTTTTTCGGGGCCTCCAGCGCGGGCTCCGGCGGTAACGGTGGCCGTTGCCGCGGGCCGTGGCCGTTTCGCCCCGTTTGCGGCGGGCTCCGGCTGCGGGCGGCGCGGCGGGGCTGCTGCCGTCTCGGTTCTGCGTCGCCCCATCCTTCTGCTGCGGGGCTGCGGCGGGGGTGGGTTGTGCTCACGCTGAGTGGTGGGGAGCGTCTGTTAATGACGGGGCGTGACCGAGCCGGGGCGGGGGGGGCACGCCCTAATTTGCGTAATTGCGTTATTTGCATATTTAAACAATACTTGCTATTTAATCAGTATTGCTAATTATAGGTTACAACGATCTCTTCTCATTACGATTCTGATCAGTAGTTTTTCCGAATTAGAACAGCAGTTACGAGTATGTGAATGCATGACAGTCTAGTAAGAAAAAAGTGTGAAAATAGTAAGTCTCAGCACTGGTGCACCGTTACTAAATGGAATGCTCCTTGGGTGCAATTAATTAATTCCTTGTATTTTATCTAACTCTTGAATTGGATAATATGGTATTATTTAAGTGGACCGATTAAATAGTTTAATATTATAAAATACAACGAATGAATGGCTCCCACTCAAAGAGTGCTCCATTTACTACTGCTGCAGGAAAAATGGAAAAGGAGACAAAGCGCAAAAAACAGACTGACACAAAAGGAAATGTTAATTACTATTCTAAATCACGATTTCAGATTATGAATTAGAAATCTAATTAGGAGTACTTTAGTTACCACAATTACAATAAGAGATTATTGTAATAAACTGCTGCCAATTAGTATTTTATTTCTACTTCATAACTGGAAATTTTTATTATGGTAATACTGCTTGGGTATCATTAATGCATAAATTTAACATTGCTATTATTAAATAAATAATAGGTATTAATGATGCCCAATTAGTTTTCTAAATGTTTTTAAAACTAAATTTAACTTCTTGTTAATCAGATTTAATTTACATTATTTTTATTTTAGCTCTACTTGAAAGTAATTAGTACCTGTGATTATTTCGTCCCCCCAGCAATGGTTATGTTTGAATTTAGGCAGTCATGACTCACTCTTAGTTTTCTAATTTTACTTATATTTTAAATCTAAATTTTTTATTCTTTGTTAGTTCTGGTTGGGAATTGTTACTGCTTGGGAATTTTTTTAATACCTACATTTAAACATAGCCATTATTTAATGATTCTTTTTTTTTTTTCTTTGTTTAAAAACCTAAAGCTTCGATTACTGTTTTGGTTCTAAGCGCGAGTCATTATTGCATCCAAACTTACTTACAGCTCTGTTATAATTTAAGCATTAAAGATTCCCCATTAGTTTCTAATTCTATTTGTTTTAAAATCTAAAACTATTGTTTTGTTTCTGATTTGGCATCATTAATGTTTGCAATTTATTTAATAATGGCTAAGTTTAGCTATTAATGAGTCCCAATCAGTTTTCTATCTTTATCACTTTAAAAGGATTTCTAAATAGTTAATTTTTTTAATTACAGATTGGGAATAATTATTGCCTGGTTCGTTAAGTAATAGACACAATTAAATTTAGTCATTACTCATAAATAATATTTATTTTATTTATTTACACTCTTAACATTTTAATTGTTACTTTACTACTGAAGTGGATTAACTAGCATGCGTTTTTTGGTTGGTTTTTTTAGTATTAACGAGTTGTTTCTCTACAGGTATTACTTCCAATTAGTGCTCTATTATTTATGTTCTGTTATTTGTAATTTTATTATATAAATTGGGAGTAATTACTGTCTGCAAAGTTTTAATAGCTAGAATAGATTATAGGCATTATTTACTCCCAAAGACTACTCAAGTTACTGTTATTTAGTTTTTATTCTAAATGTTTTAAAATAAATAAGTAGTAAACATTAAAATAATAGAAGCCAAGAACTTTGGAATTCCCAGGAAAAACAACTGGAGCTCCTTGTCGTAACCAGAGATAGGACGATTTTGCACTTCAGCTCCAAAGTTTGAAGCTCTGCAGAGAGCAACCCCTCTGAGCAAGTGACTCGGCCTTTAGCCGTCACCTGCTCTCCCCTAGCTCTGCCACCCATTTTTTTCTGGGAACCCCAAATTCCTCAGGGAATGAACACACGCGCAACAGATATGTGCAACACCACAGCACCAAATCGCATGGCTGTGCTACCACCAGCAGCTGCACCCAACCATCACTGGTACACCAACAGGAGCCTCCAGCTGGCTCCACCAATAGTGTGTCCAACAAAACCCGCAATGCTGCCAAGACTGCGGTGACCCGATGGAAACTAATGCAAGCTTTGGCAAGGACAGACTTGTCACAGCAGGTACAATACATAATGCTGAAACACCATGCTAGTTCACCTTTATTTCAAAGGAGGAACGCACATGCGCACACACAGAGCACACAGAATTTTATTCTACATGAGACACACAGCTGTCCTTAGCATCTTCACAGCTATCTCTTCACAGCAACATCATCTCTGTGATTTGGATTCCTGGCAGAAAATGAGGGAGCTCTGCACATTGCAGTGGGCCCTCACCTTCCACACCTGCACAGGAGAATAACACTTCAGCCATTATATGATACCAGAAACTAGAAAGCCCCTCAAAAGAATTTACAATCCCACACTCGAAAAAAACCAGTTATGCTCACCTGCTTCACAGCCCAGTCCTCCTCTACACTGACCATCTACTTCAACTCCACGCACTCTTCAGCAGTCAGATCCACAGTCATCTCCTTGTGGTCATTCACTACACTATATATGGCAGAGCAGGGGAAAAAAAAAAAAAAACAGCTGAAGGAAAAAAATTTTTTTAAATCCCTGGCTGTTTTTTTTGTTGTTGGGTTTTTGGGGGGTTATTGGGGGGGGGGGGGGGGGGGGGGGAGTTAATTAAGGAAAACGCTATTTCAACACCAAAGTCCAACCTGCAAGGCAAAACAAACAACACATACAAGGCCGGACACATTCAAAAACCACAACTCATTCAGCAGCTGCTGACATCACATCCATTCAGCTGTCTGCCCAACCCGACAAGTGCTCACCACCACATGTACAATGCTAGACACGTTCACGTCTATTGCTGAACTTGTACCAACACTACATTCTGGATAGGACTGAATGGCAAAGCAGAATTAAATCTTATAAGAATCCTTCTCTAAAATATCTATAGTTGCAAAGTGAATACTGTAGATCACCAACAACAGTTCTAAGTCACTGAGACTTGTAGTTTTCTCCGACTCCCTTAACAGAAATAAACAAGTCCCAAAGGACAGAACACATCAGGATAGGGTTGAAACAAACAAAAAAACCAACCCACACCAAAAAAACACCACATCAGAAACTGTATCAAACACCTTAAGTAACACATAAGTGGCTTGAACAAAAATAAATGACAAAATACCTCAAGAGAGGTGTCAAGAAAGACAAGTGAGTCCACAGAGAGCAACACTAAAGTCCTCCTAAAAGGACTATGCAGGTGAGAGAAGGCCCTTTGAAGGCCAGTGGTTTTGATGAGGCCAGTTGTCACACAGATTGATTCTGGTGCCTGGAAGGAAAATGGAGGGGACTGAGGGCACACAAAGGGTATGGAGGGAATCGGACAGCTTATCAAGGTGCCTGCAGTACAAAGACAAAAGGATGGCACCAGGGCACGCTGACCAACTGAGAGGACCTGCAGGGACTAGAGGGCATATGAAGGGCTCTGGATCACAAGAAAGGTAAACAGAGGTCTCTGGGGTGCAAGATACACAAACAGGTAGGTCCCCAGGCAACAAGAATGCGGGAGGGTGGCAGCGCTGGGGGTACAAGGAAGGTAAGTGGGGCCTCTTGGGTGCCCCAAAAGACAAGCCCAGCTGTCCTGAGAGGAGTGGATGGAAATAGGAGGAGTTCTGAGGGGAGCAGGGGCAAACAAAGGGGTCTTAGGAGGGAACGAGAGGTAAAAACGAGGCCTCTTGGGATGTACCAAAAGCAAATGGAGAAGTTTTCAGTGGACCAGGGAGAAGAAAAAGGGGATTTAATGGGGCAAAAGGACAAATAAGCGCAGTGAGCCTGGAGGAACCAAAAGGCAAGCAGAGTAATCACGGGAATTAGAAGGAAATGGGCTTCTGAGGGAACAAGGCAGCAAATAAAAAGCTTGTGAGAGGCCCAGAAGCAAGTTAATGGGTCCTGAGGGGAGCAAATTGAAAGTTAACCTCTGAGAAGTCATCCTTCACTTTCATTCCACAGACAGCTGTCCTGCGGGCTCGGCACGCAACTTGGGGATCCCTGCCCAGGCAGTCCTGACCTGCAACACAACATGCACACAACCATTCTTGGGAAGTCCTGCAGTTTCATAACCTAAATGGCAAGTATTTCTCCAGGACAGCTTTGACATTGTTTTTTTTCCCCTCCAGAGGACAGGAAGAAATTGCTCCTCCCCGCAGTGCTGCCTCTGATAATGCACGTCCATCCTCACCGTCTTGCTCTCTTCCTGCTGCTCTTTTCCAGTCGCTGCCCACCTCGAGTGTCCAGGGCAACTGGTTCTCACCTGCGTGGTCCTTCATGTCCTGCCCCAAGCCCCTTCTTTCTGCTCCACACCCAGCAGCCCAGGCACCCCCCCAGTACTCACCTGGGAGGATGCGGCTGCCAGCTCACGCAGAGCTGAGGGCAGGGAGAAGGATGTCCCCCACACTGCATGCCTGGGCACAGAGCAACACAGCAGCACTGATGAAGCATCCCAGCACCCCAGTGACGGGCAGCAGAAGGCTCTGGAGCACGATGAGGCCTTCGGATGGCTTCTGGAGCAAAGGACAGAGGTAATGGGGGTGGGCTGAAGGGCTGACAGGAGAGCTCAGAGAGAGGGCAAAAGGGGTGCTTCAGGACAGGAGGAAGGCCTCAGGAGAGGATCTGAGGAAACAAGAGGCTCAAAGTGCGCTACAGGGACAAGAAGGGGCCGGAGAGACCAAACAAGGCTCGGGGACTCGGGAGGGGATCTGAGCAGAGAACACACATCCTCAGGAAGCCAGGGAACGGAGGCAATCTCAGTGGCTCTTCATGCTCTGCGGCACAAAGGCAGCCTCAGGAGTGGTCCCAAAGAGACTAAAGGGGTCCAGAAGGAGTGAGAGGGGCAAAAGAAAGCTCTGGGACACAGTGAGGGATGCAGGAGGGGTTGAGATGACATTAGAGGAGTCATAGAAGGACTATACAGGCAGGAAAAAGCTCACAGGGAACAACGGCACCTCAGGAAAGCTTCTGTGTAACAGCACAGAGGTCCTAGAGGAGCTCAAAGACCAAAAGAGGGGTGGTCCAACGTGGTATATTAGGCTCAGAGTCTTTTCAGTGATTTTGGGGGTCCTTTATCAGTCGCAGTGCTGTCCACATTTCCCCGAGAACATCCCCATATGCTGCACCGACAGGGCAGTTCTGCACTGTTGCCCCCCGGTACCACCTGTCAAAGCAGACTGAAACATAAGTTCACTTTTGAGCTTTTGCTGTTTATTGAGAACATAAAATCATGAAGAAGCACTGAGGATAAATCCCACCTTATCTTAAGGTTTACATGCTTTTATGCATTCAGACAAACCATAAATTCTCTAGATAAGGGAAAACTTTCTATGGGACTAGGATAGGTAACTTAAGGATACAGTTTAGGGACAGAGGGATAGAAAGAGAAAGAGATTAATGGGGAGCAGGACAGAGGGAGGGAGAGAGAAAAGGAGACTATGAAGAAGGAAGGGGCGAGACTGGGACAGGGAGCAGAACATACAGAGAGAAAAAGAAGGACAGGGAACAAGCCAGAGAGACCGTGGGAAAAAAAGAAAGGGATGCAGATCAGGACAAAGATGGAGAAGGAAAAAGCAGTGGGCTGTGAGACAGAGATGGAGGCACAGAAAAAGGTCTGAGAAGCAGGACAGGATACCAGAGACAGCTGGCTGGATGAGGGGGATACAGCAAGAAACAATGAGACAGGCAGCAGGACAGAGACGTACAGACAGAAAAGATGGGGACAAGAAGCAGGACAGAGGGACAAGGAGAGAAAAGAAGGGAGAGGGAGTTGGACAGAGATGGAGAAAGAAGCATTAGGGACAGAGGGACTGTTGTCGTTTAACCCTGGTAGGCAGCTCAGCACCACACGGCTGCTCGCTCTCTCCCCCCCCCCACCACCAGTGGGATGGGGGAGAGAACAGGAAGGGCAAAAGTTAGAAAACTTGTGGGTTGAGATAAAGGCAGTTTAATAGGTAAAGCAGAAGCGGCATGGGCAAGGAAAGCAAAATAGGGAATTCATTCACTACTTCCCATCGGCAGGCAGGTGTTTAGCTATTTCCAAGAAAGGTGGGCTCCATCACACATAACAGTGACTTGTGAAGACAAATGCCATCACTCCAAACATCCCCTCCTTCCCCCCAGCTTTTACTGCTGAGCACAATGTCATATGGTCTGGGATATCCCTTTGGTCAGTTGAGGGTCAGCTGTCCCGGCTGTGTCCTCTCCCAACGTCTTTCCCACCTGCAGCCTGCTCACTGGTGGGGCAGCATGAGAAACATGAGAAGGCCCTGATGCTGTGTAAGCACTGTTTGGCAATACTTAGCCCTGTGTTATCAATGCTGTTTTCATCACAAATCCAAAATATAGCCCCTTACAAGCTCCTATGAAGAAATTAACTCCATCCCAGACAAAACCAGTACAGGGACAGACAGAGTGATAGGAGAAGGACACAAAGAAAGAGAAAAAAACCTCAGCAATGGGTAGCAGGAAAGAGGGAGAGGGAGGACAGTCAGAGGGATATAGAAAACTGGTGAGGGACAGGGAGCCAGAAGACGGGATGCAGAGAACAAGAGAGGGACAGGAAGCAGGACACTGGGACAGAGGGAGAATGAGAGTGACATGGGGAACAACGGAGAGATGGAGCAAGACAAAGACGGGGACAGAGAGCAGGATGAAGATGGAGCAATAAATAACAGGGAGACAGGGATAGAGAGAAGAAAAGCAGAAAAACAGAAAGAAAAGCAAAGCGAGAGATGAAAAAAGGGGAACAGGACAGAGCTGCCTGGGGGGGGTAGGGGAGGCAGACCCCAGGGTGTGGAGGCAGACCCAGATGCCTGGGTCCCTTGCCTATCCCAGGGACACGTGCACACGTAGGCCGGGGGGTAATGGTTACGTTAACAATAAGTTAAAACTACAAGAAACTGCAAACAGGCATGACACGACGCAAGAAGTGGGATGGGGGGGTGTGGGATCCCAGGGGTCCTGGGAGGGGCAGAGGGTCCTGGGGGTCCCAGGCCTGGGGAAAGCCAACAAAGAATTGGAAACAAATAGGAACCAAAAACACTGAAAAGCAAGAAATTATACCAATGGAGAAGAGAAAATAAATAATAGTAATAATAATAAGAACAACAATAATAATAAATTATGATGACGATGACAATGGGGCTGCTATGGGGGGCTCGGCCTGTCGGGGCTGGGAGGCAGGTTGGGGGTTTCAGGGCTTTTCTGGCCAGGATGCTAGAACCAGCCAAGCAAAAGCACCCACCCCAGCAAGCTGAGGAGGTTGGGGCAAAAATACCTGGTTTAGGGTATTTGGAGAAGGATGGCGACGGGGGAGTGGGTGTGAGACCCCCCCCAGGTTTGGGGGTGCTGGGGACTCAGGGGCAGCTGGACCTCCTGGTGGCCTCAGCCTGATTGAGAACACTTTAGTGCCACTGACCCTCCTAAAATATGCTGTGACCCTGCTTGGGAATCACAATCTCTGTCCCTGCCATGAAACAACCAGGGGGGGCACATGACAGATTCCCACCCCCTGCAACTACCCGCCGGAGGGGCAGTTATGGGGGACTTCAGAGGAGTTTGGGTTTTTTTCATCTTCTCTTACAAAAATAGATGGGTTTGTGTCTGTTGCTCCAGGAGAGTTACTGCTCGTTGCATTGGCCTCTCTCCTTGCTACCATTAGAAGTACCGTTATTATTATTTGTTCTTTCTCCCCAAAAAGCTCCCCCCCCCCCAAAAAAAAAAAAAAAAAAGAAACAGTGGAAGAAAAGAGGAGAGAGCGCAGACACCCCCTCTGGACTCCTGGGCTGGAGGGGAAGGGGGTACAGTCCCCACTTGGCACCAGCCTGAGGACAAAATGAGCCAAATCTGCCCCAGGCTGTTGGTGACCTTGATGGTGATGGGCTCAGCAGCACCCAGCAGCTTCTGCCTGGACAGTCTCATCCACTTCCATGCACTTGTCAATGCGGATGAGGCCCACCACCTGTGACACACCTGTGCGTGGGGAGTCCGGGGTACAGAGGCCTGAGACTCTGCTGCATTCCCATGGGACCCAGGTGTCCGAGGAATCCCTCCCGCCAGACACCCGACTGCCCACCCACAGGATCCAGGAACCGTTCTCGAGCTCCATAGACCCTACTGGGGACCCAGGCATCTGGGCAGCCCCCCTCCCCTGGGGTGGGGGTCCAAGCATCTGGGCGCATATGTGACCTGGTTGATGACGATGTGGGAGGTGATGATGCGGCTGTACTGGGAAAAGAGCTGCTCCATATCCTGCCCCATCTCCTTGGGGAGGCTGCTCGTGTAGAGGTTGGCATTGTGGATGGAGACTGAGCTAGGCTGGCATAGGATACCGGGGGGGGGGGGGGGGGGGGGGCACAGGGACCCAGCCATCTAGGCACCAGAACCACCTCCCACCCATGGGCCCCCCTTCAGGGAGCCAGGCATCTGCTCCCCCCCACGCAAGGGACCCCATGGTGTCCACCCCCCCCCCGAGGGACCCCAGCATCCGCACACACATACCCCCAAAGGATCCCTTTGGTGTCCATCCCCACCGAGAGACCCCGGCATCTGCTCCGCCCCCGCCCCAAGGGACCCCCTTGGTGTCCGCTACCTCGATCTTCGTCTGCAGTTGAGGGTGTTGATGGCCTTGTTGGTGTCACCCATTGCTGATGAAGCCATAGCCCAGGCTCTAGGCCTGTAAGTCTGCTTACACCTGCCTCCCTGCAGCTGCAGTATGGTTGCATCTGCAACAGGCAGCCATCCACTTTGGGGAGAAACCTCAGACCAGAAGGTGAGGAGAAAAGCCAGGGAAGATCAAATAGGTCCTCCAGGCAGACCCTGCCCTGTCTGATACCACTGGCCATCTGCCCTTTCCCTGGTACCTTGGAGTGGCATTGTTATCAGCAGGCATGAGAATCACAGGTGCCCCAGGCAACTCAGAGGAGCTCTCTTGCCCTGGCGCTTGTCCACCACCAGCCAGGAGAAACTTGCCCCAGCCTGCCAGCCAAATTGCTGTGGCACCGTCAGTCAGCTGTAGCACCTGTGAGGAAAAGGGCCAGGCATTTACCTCCTTATTGGCCATTAACCAAACAGCCCACCAGTACCATGCAACACATGCTCTCTGAACCCAAAGTGACACGATTACTTCCCTGACAACCACCCTATCCTGCAACTTCTTCCACCTCTACCCCTGCTCCTGGCCTCCACTTTGTGCCCTCTCATTATTTCCTGAGCATTATTTGTTTCCACAGCTAGCTACAAGTAAGACAACCCCAGACCAGGAAGAAAACAAAACAAAAATCACAAAGCAGCGTTAAGAACATCCCTGAAGAAACACTGTCTGTGCAAGATTCAGGAATAGGCCATCAGAACACAATAAGCACAGAAGAGAACACCAGCCAGAAAAACCATACAACACACAACAGTGTAGCACAGGTATCCTGCTGGAAAAGAAGGGCCAGAGAATGCTGCTCATTAGAAAGTCATTAGCAGTACTGACACAGCAAGATGGCTAACCCAAAAGACCTAGGTCATGAAGATGACAATGCACCTGGCACAACACAAGTGCAGACAACTAGGCAAGATGGATCATCAAGTACTTCCCACTGGAGAAAGGTCAGCAGAGCTGAGAAGGCAGTCATCAAGATGGCCAGACTGAAAGACTTTGGCCAAGGTGACCACAGTACAGACATCAGTACAAGCAGGTGGGAAAGGACCAGAGAGTGCTGCCTCAGAGAATCAAGCCAGCAAAACAAAGATGACCAGTGGTAAGAAAGATGGACACAAGGGCCTACAAACCTGGCGTGCTATGATACAGCACTCAACAGAAGACACACCTGATCTGTGCAAGGTCTGGGTTGCACTGAAAGGCACACCAAGGGCTCTGGGGCACATGGAAAGGCACACTGAAGGCCACAGAAAGCACAGCCTCCCATGCCTCCCAAGAGCTAGCAAACAAACCTGAGACAAC
Source organism: Haliaeetus albicilla (assembly GCF_947461875.1). Taxonomy (NCBI): domain Eukaryota; kingdom Metazoa; phylum Chordata; class Aves; order Accipitriformes; family Accipitridae; genus Haliaeetus; species Haliaeetus albicilla. The sequence continues at coordinate 30,887,492 of NC_091500.1, read as the reverse complement.
CAGAGCTAAGACAGCTGGCAAGAAAAGCCTATGACACAAGAACACCACAACGCAAAACTCACTGCTTCAGCATGGAGAGCAAGACAAGACATCTGATCCATGCAGAAGGGATTGGTGATTTCAGCTGGTGCTCGCGAGGTAACTGTTGTGGTGGCACAATGATGCATGTGTCATGAATTTCAAGCAGCAGGAGTAATGCAAATAAGAGCTTGCAAGTCAGAAACCCCATAGGCAAGACAGATGAAGCCTGACAGGTACCACAGATGGCGAAGAGAAGCAAAGAAAGGCCAAGAGCCATCCTGTCAGGCCTACCCTCCCTCCCTACCTCCAAACCCCTCTCTCCCATAAGGCTCCCACCTCACTCTACACGGACTCCGTCCCCAGAAGGTGCTCCCAACGGCTCCTTCCTTTCACCCACCCACTCTCAGCTCTGCCTCCATGGCAGCTTCTCCAAAGCCTCCCCATTGACAGCAGCCTTCCTCTCTGCAACCTGCCAGTGTTCTCCCACTACAGCTCCACAGCCCCGGTGCCCATGTCACCAAGCGTTAGACTTGTTCAGCCCCACCGAGTCTACAGATGGCGCTTGCTCTCCCCTGCTGAGCCTCACTCAGTCCTCAAGCACAAGACGTGCTCATTAGTGAGGAGAGACCCAGTGAAGGAAGCAGGAAGGAAAAACAGGGCACCACTAGGAAGAGATCTGGCCGGGAGCACGGCACGCTGCCCCAGCTCCCTCCATCCCACGCGCCTTTTCCCGTGTGCCTGGACACCTCCATCGACACACATCAGACCATGAGCACAAACTCAGCTTTTCTTATGGATTTGGCTTCTCTTCTGTCGTCTTCTTTTTATGATTACAGGTCCAGCTGAGAGAATCCTGTATTTTGTCCCTTCCCAAGAACAATAAGCCTAGAGCAACCAGTGAAAATTTTCTTATCCCTCTCCCAGGAAGGTAAGGAAAAGGGTCGCTTATCACTGCTCATAAATGAGACCTGCCTCCCGCCTCCCTCTTCAGGGTTACAGACCTCTACTTGACCCCAGCAGAGCCCCCACGTCCGGGGACGACGGCACCTCTCTTCCCTCGGGCTGCGGCTTCCCCCGCCGGCACAGCTAAGCCACATCGCCTCTCTCACCACGGAAACCCGGCACCGCTACGGTACGTTTCGCCCCGCACCGCCGCACCCGCCGGGACCAGCTCCGCACCGGGTGTCAGAGGCGGCTTTTCTCTGCTTCTTCAGCTCTTTACCCCCGCCCCCCATCAATGCACAGCCGAGCCCTAGCGATGCCGGCAGGGCAGCGCAAAACGGCGGCGGAGCGGGCGCCAGCCCCTTCCCAGCCGCAGACGTCCCGGGGAGCGCTGCGGAGGACGGCAACCGGCTCCGGGCTGCGGGAAGCCGGCCCGGCACCGGGCGGCGCGGCGAGCAGCGGACGGGAGCGGCCCCCGGGGGCGGGGCTTCCCCGCCCACTCGCCATCGCGTGCGCGTCCGCTCGCTAGGGTCTGAGGCCGAGCCGCCGCCGTGGAAAAGCCTGTTCCCGCCGCAGGCCCGAGAAGGAGCGCGGGCACCCGCGGTAACCGCCCGGAAAACAGACCCGCAGGCCACGGAGGAGGAGCGGGAGCAAGCCCTGGAGACGCTGAACGCTCCCCACGGGTCTGAGGTGCAGCCTCGCAGGGCAGCATGGGCCTCGAGACCCTAGGGAAGGAAAGGAAAGGGAAAGGCCCACAGCCCCTGGGGACCCACCCCAGCCGTAGAGACCCTGCAGCACCTGGAAAGGCCCGGAAAGCCCCCAGGACTTTGGCAGGACACCTTCACACCCTGAAAGGACCCCAGTCGGTCTGAGAATAGGCCCAGGGACCAGGAAAGATGCTCTTGAACATGACTTGGAGGTCCTGGAAAAGCCCAGAGAATCTGCAGGAGCCTTGGAATAACTGGGAATGGCCCAGCACACCTCAAGCAGCACAAAGACATCCACTCAGAGACCCGCAGAACAGCCCCAGTGATGTACTAACGGCCTGGAAAGAGCCCTGGAGTGTCTCCAGAGACACCAGGATGGCCTAAACCACCCAGTTTACAGGTTTGAAATGCCCACTGCTGCCCTGAAGACACTGAGTGTGCCCTTAGGAATCCTAGCCAGCTGGTAGAAGCAGCAAGGCAGCTCTCGGAACACTGGAGAACAGGTAGCAGCTCAGAGCAAGCAAAAGGCCACCCAGAGACCCCAGAAAAGCTCCAGAGCAAGTCCAAACACACCTAGACAGTCCTGGAGACCCTACAAAGAGTCCCCAGCACTCAGAGCAGCCCTAGAGGTGCCAAGGTGGTGCCCCAATGCATAAGGAAGGCCCAGAGTAGCCCCCAGACATGCCAAGATGGCCTGAAGAAAAAGCCTCAGATCCAGGTGTAGGCCCAAAGGCACAAAGCCATACCTTGAGACTATACCTCCAGGTGTACGTGGGTCTCACTGTGCTTCTGCCAGTGCTTTTGTTCGATGCTGCCGGGTCTGCAACATGGAGACAGCACTGCCCTCCCCCCCCCCCCCCAAACCCCTGCAGTGGGAATCAGTATGTGGTTGACCTGTGCAAGATGTGCTATGGCTGGTTCCCCCATCCAAAGGGGGCGGAGGGGGGGGGGGTGTTGCTTCTGCAGGGCCAGGCACAAGTAGGTCTTGGTCCCAGATGGACGAACAGAAAGAGAGAGAAGGCGGGGGGGGCCGTACAGCACCTGGCACAGGGGGTCTAGCTTGGAGCCCATGTGCAGGGATAAAAAAAAGCACACAGTTCACACTCCCCTGAGAAAGGGTTTAATGGGGAGGGGAGGCACTGCTGTTTCTTTCAAACAAAAGAAAGGCTGGGGTAACACCCATAAGAAAGACATACACATAGGCACACTATGTACAGAGTGACACAGGCAATGCCAGGCACCCCACGCCCCTCCCCCCCATTGGAGAACTGCCTCCCCCTTCTCCCTCCTTAAGCAAAATTGAGGGGAGGGGGGTGTGGGCTTGCCAAGCAAGGAGTGATTGCAGTCCTGACAAAGACTGGGATTTAAGGCAGGGGGAAGGGGGAGCGCAGTGGGAACACAGGGATGGGGCCTGCCCACAGGTTGGGGAGAGTGGTGCTCTTTGGTTTTGATACTAAGACTGCACAGGGCCACCTTGTCCAGAGGGCCAGGGAGGCAGGGAAAGGTTCCAGGCACTGGAATGGAAGGGCTCAGTAAAACCAGTTCCCTCCCGGCAAGAGGTGACCTGAAGCACCTGATCAGGGTTGCGGCTTTGTCTGCGACCCAGCAATGTCCCTCCTCTGAAAGAGCCTGACACTCACAGACTGGAGGAGATTCCAAGGGTGTTTCTCCCCTCTTCACCCCCTCCCCACACCAGGCATAAATCTGCATGTGAGAAGGCATTTCACGCCTCTGCCCAAATGTGTTTTGCCCGCCCCCAGTTGCAGACATGCCCACCTGATGGCTGGTACCTCCTAATTAGGACAGGGAGTTGAGGAAATGGCTCTCCCCAGCCAGAGTGCTCAACATGGAACTCATGTCACCCACAGCCATGTTGGCACCGCCAGATGCAGGAAGCAGGAGGCTACCAGCAGGGGTTGGGGGCCCAGGCAGCAGTGCTGGTGCCTCTGGATCTTCCACAATGGCAGCAAAGTCAAGGTGCGTATTCTCCAGGTCCAGGGAGTCCAGGCTGTTGGCCACCTGCTCCTCTGAATCCAGGTAGTAATATGAGCTGCCTTTGAGTCCTTCCAAGCCCCCACCATAATGCCCGGGACTCCCACAGCTTGCTGCCATTTGGCCCAGTAGCTTATGCCCACCTTTGCCCACATGTGTGCCCTGGCCTGGGTAATACAGCAGGGCATTCCCGGGACCCTCAGGTGTGGGGCGGGCAGGGGGCAAGCGAAGTATACGCCGGGAGCTGGCTTCCACTCCCTCATAGGAATGACTTGGCTGAGCCAGGTTGCCTGCATAGTTCAGACTGTTTTGGTGACCAGGTGGTTTAGGGCCACCAGGTGGGTGTGGCACCATCTCTGGGTTGAAGCATGGAGCATTTAGGAGGTGTTGGGTCTCTGCCAGACCCTGGAGGTGATCTGGTTTGGCTTGGTAACCAGAGTACTTGGGGCTGAGGTACAGCGGTGCTTGCATGGCTTGGCACTGCCCAGGTTCACTGCCCAGCCCCATGCCAGTCTCCCCTCCCTTGGAGGCTAGTTGGTCTCCCCACATCAGAGCCTGCTGAGCCTGCACATAGCTACGGACCATCACTTCTTTGGTCTGCATGGTGGGGGTCTGGGCTCTTCTAGTGCCTGGGCTCGACACGCCCATGTAACTGACAGGTGCCTGTTCCTCGGCCTGGTAACCACCAGGCCCTACATTCATGGCTTGGCCAAATGATGCAGGAGGCTGCATGGGCGCAGCAAGCTTGGTATTCTGGCAGGGAGCAAGTGCTGGGGCAGGTGCTGGGTAACGCTGCTCAGATTTGATCTGTAGGCGGTTAAGCCGGTGCCCCCCAGAAAACCCACTGTCCTGGCATGTGCTCACAAGTTTGGGCTGCTGCCCACAAGAACTGGGTAGTGGGTACTCAGTACTTTGATGGTGACAGTGTGGCCCAGACATGACAGCAGCAGAGGCACTGACGCTTGACTGCACAGAACTCATTTTCAGATTGCCTTGGGGAGGTTCATCCCAAGGAGCTGGTATGGTCCCATTGCCAGCATGCATACTCGTGAAGTGCTGGTTCATCTGGCACTGAGGGAAGGAGAACTCAGACGGAAGCAACCCCTCTTCCATGTCCCCATGCCCTCCTAGGTTCAGCTGCATACCCCCCATGGTCCGGCGAGTGCTGCCGTAGAGGCCTTCATGCTGGAGCTCCACACCTGTCCCCTGGCATGGGAAGCTCTCCTCGGGGTAGTTCAAGTACTGTTCCATCTCTAGCAAGCCAGACTCCATGCCTGGGCCAGGGCCCTCTATGCTCACACTCTCCAGGAAGACATTTTCACTGATGCTGGGTGGGCGTGGGGAAAAGACATGGCGCTGAAGGTTGGCATCAGAACCACCCAAGGGCTGCAGAGCAGTTCTGCCCACTCCTGGCACGTTCACGTTACCCATGCTCTGAAAACGATGCACCTTGGGCACAGCATGAGGGTTGGCTGCGGTCCGGGCTGGGTCGCTGGCCCGCCGCACACCATTCCGAGGTACCAGGTGAGGAGGAACGCTGCCTGCATAGCCAGGGTAGTCATTGGAACTGTGCCTTCGCAGCAAACCGTTTGCAAGGAAGCGGGGTTCGGCTGGCCCAAGGTAGTCCCCGGGTAAGCTGTTGTGGCCACCCATGCCCACCCGCTCCATGCTGGGCAGTGGGGTTGGGGGTGGGCCACCAGTGGCTGCAGCATATTTGGCCTTGAGACGGTAGCGCTGGGCTGGGGTAAGGCTGCCCACACCCGGCAGCCCTCCACAGTGGCTGGCATCACTGGAGCGTCGCGACTCGTCCGGAGAGATGGGGTCATAGCCGTCTGCCAGGCCTGCCCCACTGGGCATTGCCCCTGCCTCACCACCCAGACATGGCCCAGCCAGGTACGGGGACACCAGGGATGAGCGCCGGCTCACGGTGTAGGCTGAGCTTACGGTACTGGTGGCGCTGCTCCGGCGCTCGTTCAGCGGCATGCCCACCTCTGTTGCCGACAGCTCTGCGATGCGCCGGTGCGAGGCAGCTGACGGCAGCACAGAGATCCCAGGCACCTCCCCAGGCAAGCCTGAGGAAAGAAAAGGAGGAGTTACATCAAGGCACTCAGGACACAGCATAGCACCGGTGGTCATAGGAGAAACCAGGATGTGGCCTCTCCCGTGGTTAGTGCCTGCTAGGACAGGAAGCAGATTCAAGTGGTGGCAACAAAGAGGGGGCAGAAGATCATTTAGAATCACTTAGGTTGGAAAAGACTTTTAAGATTATTGAGTGCAAAGATGGGGCGCAGCCCAGATGTGGGGGTCCACCACCAGGGAAAGGAAGGTGTGGAAACTTCTCCGGATGCAAACCAGACCTCTCTTGATACAGTGCCCATAGGACTGGCCCTGCATCCGGGTGGGAGGGAACCACAGTCTCACCGGCTCCAGGGATGGCTGGCAAATTCAGGCCCTTGGTAGCTGATGGCTTCCTCATCTGCTTCAGTTTGTCAATGCGAAGATTTTCTAGTTTGTGGAGGGCCATGAGCCCAGAGGTACCCATGGGCTCACCGGGCACCACATCCTCCAGTGTGGACAGATCCTCGTAGCTCCCACCCGCGTTGCCTGCCATCTCCACACCACTGTCATTATTGGTGGTGCTGCCAAGTGGGGAGTGGTCGCTGCTGCATGATGACTGCCCACCTGGGCTGGGCTGCGGCTTCTAGGGGGTACCCAAAACATTAACCAAGGAAAAGGGGGTCAGATATCCACTACACACTTAATGCAACCTGCCAGGTGTGGAGATGAATCCCCTACCACGCAAACTGACTCCTCGACAGGCCTGGCCAGGCCTCCCTCCATCATCACACCCCCAGCTCCTTACCAAGGCCAAGTCAGGCACTAAGAGTTTGCTGTCATCCTTCCGGGCCTCAGTGAGGCCATTGGCATCTTTCTCTTGCTTCATGTCTGGGGGGCCACTGGGGGTGGGCAGTGCACGGCCTGGCACCACATCCCCTCGGTGCTTCTTGGTGACATGGGCATCAGGGCCATGCACTGTCTTCACGTGTTTGCGCAGGGAACTGGGGTCTGTGTAGCGCTTGGTGCAGCCTGGAATCTTGCACACATAGGGCTTCTGTTGGGGAAGAAAGGTAGGCATGTTGGAGGGAGGGCATTAGCTCCAACTAGAGACCCCTCCCAACAAAGTACCAGCTGGGCATGAAATAAATTCCCCTCCCCTCCCTCTTGAACAGGCCCGAGAACTTGGGGAACTGAGGGTGGGAAAGGATCAAAGAGGCTAGGTCCCCTTGCAGGCAAGGAAGAACATAAGGACGGTGCTCCACAGGAGTAGGGCAGGAAGTAAAGGGACACTGGTGGGAATGCAGGTGACCAAGGAAGGGAGCAAGGGGCCGTGCTTTATTAGAGCAGGCAAGGAGGGAGTTGGGACACACAGAAAAAAAACAAGGATGCAGGGACTTCTCAGGGTACGGGACTAATCGGGAGGCATACGGGGAGCCAAAAGGGATGCGAAGAGCCCCAGATGGGTCTGTACCTCATTGGAGTGCGTGCGGTTTTGATGCTTGGCCCGGTCAGAAGCATTGGAGAAGGCCTTGTTGCAACCCTCGTGTTCACACACGTACGGTTTTTCACCCGTGTGTGAGCGCAGATGTGTCTTGAGGTTCTCCAAGCGTGAGTAGGCTTTGTTACAGCCCTCGAACTGTGCAGGCAAGCAGGGTGAAACATGCCACACGCCTTCAACAGACCCTGTACCACATCACCCCCATACTACATACCCACGGCACATCTGCCACGGACATGTATCACACCTACCAGCCAACGCGCAACGCACCTGCCCTCCTTCAGGTACATGTCCTCGCACCACCGTGCCGCCCTTTACCCTTCTGGCTTATGTCACACCACCTCACTATGCACTGGCCACGTGGTTGCGCTGCTCCCAGCCTGCTACATACCTCTTTACCTCATGCGCATCTCTGCCATGCCATTGATCACAGGGGCTCTGGCCTGCCACACATGAACCCCATTCTATCATGTACTACCATGCTCCTGACCAGCCCGCCTATCCCACCTCATTTTCCCCACCACACGTCCCCCTCAATGCTGTTGTTAACCAGACAGGCCAGCTCGCAGCCTGCCCCGAGCTCTGCCTGGTGCAACGCACCACAGCTTAGCCGAGGCTTTACAAAGGCTCATGCCAGCTCACCGTGCATTTGTGAGGTTTCTCGCCTGTGTGACGTCGCATGTGCACCACCAACATGTACTGAGCCTTGAAGGGCCTCTGCTCCCGGGAACATGCTGCCCAGTGGCACACAAACTCCTTCTTCTCCCCATGGATATGCTCATTGTTGATGTGCTGAGGAGAGAGGGGCATCACTGGAGGGCATCAAAGGTCAGGGAGATACAGGTGTCTTAAGAAAGTATCATGGGAGAAATGGACATAGAGGGACTGGGATGTCAGGTGGAAACACCAGAGGTTAGGGGAAAATAAGAGTGGTCAGCTGGTCTCTAGAGGCAGCAGGGGATACAGGAGATGGCTGGGGTCTATTTTGGGAGGACCAAGAGAAGACATAGGGGGTCTGAGGGGTGGTCAAGGGGATACAGGAGAGCTGGAGTGTCTAGAGTGAGACAAAGAGCAAAGGAGGAAGTCTGGATGTACGAGTGGTTCAGGAGAGCTCCTCCAGGGGTAAGGAAGGCCAGACTGGGTGCTCGCCCTAGACACATGGTATGGGAGGGTCACAAAGAACTTGCCTACAAGTAGAGGATACGTGTTCCTCCCCTCCTAGGGGCAACTTCTAACACTGGGCATCTGTACGGTAAGTTCTCAGGATGGGGTCAGGGGGAGGGGAGCGGCTCACTATAGGACAGTCATAGAGTAAGAGTCATGGGTTGACACAGGGGGATGTCCGCCAGCAACCGGAGGGCAGGTTCTGGGACTGGGTGTACCCAGGCAGGACCTAACTCACATGCACCAGCTGCTCCTGCGTATCGAACTCCTTGGCACAGCCATCCCAGTAGCAATTGGTTTCATACAGAGTCTCAGACTCAGGTTTCCCATCCTCCTTCTCCAGATCTTCCCGAACATCAAGCATCCCCAGCAAGGGGTCCTGGGGGAGCACAGCCAGATGAGCACTCCCAGGTATGACCCTTCATGCTTCCTGTTACTAGGAACGGTGCCAGGGAGGAGCATAGAGCCCTGGGGAAGTGGGGCATCTCAAGGCCAGGGGAGTACCTGGGTGCCTGTGGAAGCTGGACTGGAGATGTCACCCTCGGATCTCTCCTCTGAGTATTTGAGAGTCAGAGGGCTGCTGAGGCTCCACTCCAACTTTAGCTGCTACCGGGGCAGGGGGGAAAGTGGAAAGCAGTCAGCACTGAGATGCCCACTGGACCACCGCTTATACGCGATGCACCGCTCATACATATGCAAGGCCCCCTTACCTGGCAGTGTTTGAGGGTCCCACGAGCTGGGGCATGGTGCAGGAGCCCTGGCCGGGTGGACAGGTGTTCATGGGAGCTACATGGGGCAGGGGTTGGGGGGTGGCTGTACAGGTGGCCTTGGCCCTTCTGCTGGCCCGGTGGACTCTGGTACCCCAGCGATGGACTGCAAAGAGCAAGATGGATGAACAGATGACACCATCAGAGGACAGAAGTTTAGGTCTTCTGAGCCACAGATCACAGGTGTCTGAACACCCAGCCACTCCTTCCCTAACCCACCGTCCCACTCTGCTCCCGCCTTCCCTAGCCCTCATACCAGGCACTCCCCAAGCTGGGAATCGGCATTCAGGCTCCCAGACTGACAGGCTGCATGCATGCCAGTGGGGCTGAAATCTGGTGCCCACCTGATGGTGCTGATGGAGAGGTGGCCGTAGGAGCCACTGGCAGAGGCGCAGCGGGAGTTGATGAACGCAACGAGGGAGTTGGGTGAGGTGCGGATTACCGTCTGCAGGTCAATGCTAGAGTCTGACAGGGGTGAGATGGACAGTGCCCGCTTCTTGCCCAGTTTGCCTGCACCACGGGGCGTTGAGAACCGTGAGCCTGGGATGGCAGCAGAGAGTGGGGGGCAATCCTCTCAGCATGGGTCCCAGGAGGCTGAAGAAACCCCCAAGGACACAAGCCTGGTGCTTTGGAGCCTGGAAGAGTACCTTGAGTGTGCCAGTTAGCTTCTGATTTAGAATAGAATAGAATAGAATAGAATAGAATAGAATAGTTCAGTTGGAAGGGACCTACAATGATCATCTAGTCCAACTGCCTGACCAATTCAGGGCTGACCAAAAGTTGAAGCATATTGTTAAGGGCGTTGTCCCAATGCCTCTTAAATACTGACAAGACTGGGGCATCGACCATCTCTCTAGGAAGCCTGTTCCAGTACTTGACCACCCTCTTGGTAAAGAAATGCTTCCTCATGCCCAGTCTAAACCCCCTCTGGCACAGCTTTGAACCATTCCCATGCATCCTATCACTGGATACCAGGGAGAAGAGATCAGCACCTCCCTCTATTTCCCCTCCTCAGGAAGCTGTAGAGAGCAGTGAGGTCACCCCTCAACCTCCTTTTCTCCGAACTAGACATACCCAAAGTCCTTAGTTGTTCCTCATAGGACATGCCTTCCAGCCGTTTCACCAGCTTTGCTGCCCTCCTCTGGACGCATTCCAGTACCTTAACATCCTTCTTAAATGGTGGGGCCCAGAACTGGACACAGTACTCAAGGTGAGGCCGCACCAATGCTGAATACAGAGGGATAATCACCTTTTTTCACCAGCTGGTTATGCTGTGTTTGATGCGCCCCAGGATACGGCTTGCCTTCTTGGCTCCCAAGGCACACTGCTGGCTCCTTTTGAGCCTGCTGCCAACCACCACCCCTACATCCCTTTCTGCAGGGCTGCTCTCCAGCCACTCCTCTCCCAATTTATACTTGTTGCTGGCTTGTTGCTGGCTTTGGGCTGTGGCAAGGCTGGAAAGTGTCCCTCCTCCCTACCACGGCCATCAATGTTCCCAGGGGGTACCTGAACCTCTTGACACACACGTACTCCCTGCCACGGCTGATATCATCCCAAGAAAAGTGCCTGATCCGCTCGGCCACAGCCAACACAAATCATCCTGTTCACACTGGCATCACTGTTCCAGGGAAGATACCTGAAACCCCAGCAGTCCCCTCCCTCATCACAGGCATCACTGTCCCTGGCACTGCCCAACGCCCTCAGCACACACACCTGCACTTCTGACACAACCAACACAATCCCCAGGAGATGCCTGAACCCCTACCTACCCCATGCCCTCCCAAGACTGGAGACTTACCATCACCACCGCCTGGGTGCTCGGTTCCTGCCACCAACCCATAACTACGGTGACTGCTCGTGAGGTTTGACTGATGGCATAAGGGGAAATCAAGTCCTGGCAAAGGGGAGGAGAAAGACGGGAAGACTATTAGGGTGGATGGCATGACAGGGAGAGGAGATCCCCAGAGCATCCCTGAACCCAAGGACTACATCTGAAGTCAGGTGCCCCTTGTGCCTGCGCCAGGCACCACTCGGGCCCAGGCACCGGCCAGGATGAAGGGACTACGACCGACCTTGCGGCCCCGGAGCCCCTGGGGCTGGTCCGTGGGGCGGGTGCAGGCAGCAGCGCTCAGCATAGCCGGTGGCTGGGGGGCTGACGGGGTTGAACATGTCGTGGCCTGGCCTGGCCGGGCTCAGGAGCGCATCTGGTCCTCGCCGAGGGGCTGGAGCCGGTCGGGGCCTGAGGATGACAAGGGTGGGCCGGCGTCCCTGCCCGCCAGCCCCGCGCCCCCCCCGGGACCCCGCGCCCGCCAGGGGGCGCCACAGCGCAGCCGCGGGCCCGCCCGGGCCGCCCCCCCGCCGCGGCCGGAGTCCCCACCACGGGCACGAAGGTTCTCCCAGGGCCCCCGCCCCGCGCCCCCCCCCACACCCCACGTCCACCCCCGCCCTGCCCACGGCCCGAAACCTCCCGCCGCGGCCCCGCACCCACCCGCCCAGGGCGCACAACCCTCACAGACCTCTGCCCCGAGCCCACGGCAAAGGGGAGTCCTGAGGGCACCTGCCGAGGCGGGAAGCGCAGGTGACAAAGGGGGAAACCTTGTCGTCCCCCCCGTTCGGGGGCGCAGACGTGAGGGTCCTAGGCGGAGGAACTGGGCTAGAGGACATCCGACGCGGCGGCAACCACCAATGAACGTCTGCGTACCCAAAAACTTCGGGGACCCCCACCCTGCCGGGGTGGCCCCTGGCATTTTCCCTTGCCCCCTCCCACACATACACATCCTGGTGCTCCCTTGCCATCGGGGTGGCCCCCCCTGCCCTAAGGGCTCCCACTTTCTCCCTGGAGCTGGGGGCCGTTCCTCACCTGGGGCGCAGGCCTGTATATACCTGGAAGGGAGAATGGGCTGGTGCAAGGGAGATGTCTGCAGGGCCAGGGTGCAGCCCCCCACATCCCTCTCCTCCCTTGCTGACACTGCAGAGACATAAACCGTGCGGAAAACTGCATGCCTCTGGCGAGCTGGGTGGAGGCAGGAGGTACAAGCCATGGCAGCTCTGTGTCACCACAGCCACCTGGCCAAACATGGAGGCCGTCTGCCACCCCCTCCAAAGCAAGTATGTCTGTCCCCATGCCCGCAGTGCCTGGCAAGCCCCCAGGCCTCTCGTGGCACCAGCACAGGGGAGTTAACACACCCTAAGCACAAGGACTGCGGTACAGATCAGACCATTGCCCAGTTCAAGGCCACCTCTGATAGCTTAGCACAAGCAGTGACACTGCTGCAGGGCACCCTGTGGTCACCCATCACAAGCATCCCCAGATACTGACTTAGAAAGGTGCCCTCGTGCTTGGCACTGTACTAAGAGGGTCCTGTCCCAGCAAGAGTCCCAAGCCCACTGCAGCGTTTGTTCCAGGGGGGATGAAATACATACATGTGCACCCAGACACCCACACAAACATCCACGCTCAAGCACACACATCGATGTAAAAATTGCAAGCCCTAACTGCCAAGAGGGGAAACCAACGCACAGAGGGTTAGAACCATCCTTGGTCAAAGCACCCAAGCTGGCACCCTGCTCTGCCCTCCTCATGGGTCCTTGCAGCATCTGCAGGTCCCACCCAGCCCGGTCTTGCCCACGGGTCCCCACCCTGCCTGCAGGTCAAAACCCTGCCCTGTCCCACACACATCGCACCCCTGCCCACAGGGCCCAGCCCAGCCCACTATCCCATTCGTGCCTGCAGGTTCCTGCCCTGTGCCTGGGTCTCATTTCCACCTGCTGCTCTGCCTGGCCCTGCCCATGGTCAGATCTCCAACTGTGGCTGTGCCTTCGGCCTCTGCACCCAGGTCCTGGCCCACAGCTCCATCCTCACCCATGGTCACTGTCCTGTCACGAGACCTGTGGGGGCTTACAGGAAGGACAGACACTCTGGAAGGAGAAACAACCACAGGGGCACATGTGGATGGCACTGGGAACAAGGCCTCGTGCCCCCCTCAGCCTCCCCTTTTGAGAGACTAAGGGAATCGCCCCAAACAAGGGGTCTGGGGGAGTGGGAGCCCCTCACCCTGCTGGGAAAGTGCTGGGTTGCATTTGGAGCGCGGGGGGGGGGGGGGGGAGGGGGCAGCAATTCTTCCGCATGAGTTGCCCCTTTGAAAGCTTGTCTCCGGGCTTTGTGAGAGTGTCAGCCAGGAAGAATGGAGGGGGGGGGCAGCAGGGCAGGCAAAGGGGGGGGGAGGTACCCAGGAAGGTGGTGGCGCTGGGGGAAGGCAAGGGAAAGAGAGACGAGTAAGAAATGGGGGGGGGGGGGGGGTGGTGGCGTGCAGAGGGCAGAGGAGGGGCCTCTTACCTGCCTGCTGGACCAGGGCCTTCCAGCAAAGATTGGGAATTAGCTCCAGGGGAAGCCTTCCATCTGCCCCCTACCCCAGCCACAACATCTAACAAAGAGAGGGTTTGCAAGTCCCTCACAAAAGTTTGTCTAGTTGTGGAGTAGGCCACAGCACACACCCCCCAGCCCCTTGTGCACACAGCTAGTCACATGTACGCAGACACACACATGGATGCATGAACATACGTTTGCACATATCTGGAGAGGCACATGTGCAGCTGGGAGATGATGGGGGGTGTTGGAATTCGGCAAAGCCAAAGCCCCCTGTCTCTCCCTCCCGAGAATCATCACCTGAGCTCCCCCAGGCTGCCCCAGAACCACAGTCTTAGCCCACCAGCTGCCTGCTCTATATGGGAGCAGGCAGGTTGCTACCATGCAGTGCAGTAACCATATGCGGCCATCCCAGCCCAAAGGGGAGTGGGGCTGTGCCTGCCCAGACAGGCGCACCCACCTGCTGCAGTAGCAATAGGACGACAGGCTCTGCCCTGGGCCCAGCTGGCTTCCATCAGCCTACAGCTGCCCACCCCAACCTGGACTGGAGACTTGCTGCTCTGCTGTCCTGAGTTCCAAGCAATGGGGCACCACCTGTGGGGCACCTACCGCTTCCAGGAAAAGGGTTAATTCACCCATAGCCTTTGTGATGTCGCCTCTACCTTGCCGAATGTTGGCCCTGTTCACCTTGCTATGCACAGCTACTCCAGCCCCTGCCTTGCCCGCCACCTGCAACATCCCTGCACACATATACACGCACACACACATTCACACAGCACATGTACACATACCTGCTGAGTCATCACCCCGCAAACTCCACGTGCATACACACAGCACCTATGTAATATGCAGCACACGCGCACTTACGCACACCAGAGAACACATTATGTCCAATGGAACACACGCAAAGCTGCATGTGCATGCATAGCACACATGCACACAACACATGCATGTGCCCAGGTTTACCTAAACGTGCATGGAGCACACGTGGGCAGAGGGCACACACACATGGGGAACACACAGGCACGCAGCAGAAGGCACATTACCCCCACCTCGTGACTCCCCAGCCTTGCACACCATCTCCCTGCCTGGGGTGGCATCCTCTCTGCGCCCCCTCCAGCAGCCACCATGCAGGACTGGGGGCAGCTTGGTGGGGCTCTGGTCCCCACCACCCTCGGTCCCCGGCCACCCAGGTGCAGCAGAAGAGTCAGGGTCCCACTGTCCCAAGACAGCCTCTCCTCCCTGGGTCCAGGCAGAGCGGAGGAGTTCGACGAGCAGACCCAGCCTGCCAAGGGCTGGGTCTCCCCACTGGGGCAGCCTGGAGGCAGGTGGGTGCCAGGCGGGCGTGAGGGCAGTGCCGCGGCTCTATCCCATCCAGCACGTTCCCCCTGCTGAGCACCAGCATGGGGGGGCGGGGGGGGGGGGGGGGGTGGCTACATAAGGCAGAAAGTGCCAAGGGCCCACAGGTCTCAGCTGCAGGATGCTTTCCCTAGCCCATGGGGTCCGCAGGGGCTCCCCGGACCCCGGAGGCCCCCTGAGCAGGGGAAGCTGGAGGGGGCCAGGGCTGCAGGGAGCCAATGGGAACTGGCCCGCGGCCCCCCCCCCCCCCACCGCGCTCGCCTCCCCCGCCTGCCGCACACCGCCACGGCCCACCCAAGTCGCAGCCTATGGGCATAAATTTGAGAGCCAGGCGCAGTCGGGATTGAGGGGAATCTTCCCTCGGTCTCCTCCTGCCAAGAAACTCAAACTGAAACACATTCCTCCTCCTCTCTGCCAAGAAAATAAGGAGCGCAGCCAGCGGCAGGAGCAGTTGAAGCAGGGCTGGCTCCAGACGCCGAAACGCCGCACAGGAGGGGGTCAGGACTGGCCATCCCCCTCCCCCCCCCCAGCTCCTTGCCTTTTATTTCCTGCAAACACATCTAAAATCTGTCATCTGGCTCCAGTTTCCTGAGGACACTGGGGAACGGGGTGGGGGGGAAAGGGAAGCAGGCAGAGGAGAAGGCACAAAAGGCAGAGAGGGAAAGGAGATGCAGCGAGCTTGTACGGCAGGACGACAGCCCGGATGCCTACGCTGATGGGTGGTGGAGCGGTGATGGTGGGAAGGAGGGAGAGACACAGATGTAGGCACTGACAGGGGAATCGCATGCCCTTAGGAGGCCCGGCTGCAGGAGGAGGAGGCAGGGTGCACCCCACCACACCCTGTGACATGGCAGACCCCTACCCCAACTCCCACCAGGAACGCTCCCTGTTCCTGACCAGCTCTGACAGCCCCCCGGGGCTGGCCAGCCGGCAGCAGCGGGTGCCGCATGCTGCAGCAGGGTGGCTGCCATCCAGCCCAGCACACAGGGGTGGTGGGGGTCCCTGTACCTCGGCATTGTCCCCATCATCTCCTGCCCCGGGCCCAGCCCAGGCAGGGTTAACCGCCCCGGAGTCCCACTGTGGAGGAATGTGATGTCAGGGCTGGATTAGCCCTTGCAGCCGAGATCCCAGCCGATAGACCAGCAGCGCTGAGCTGTGTGTGGCACAATCCATCAACCCGCCCAGCACAGCTCCAGCGTGGGGGGCCTGGGGGAGGGCTCTGTGTGTGCATGCGTGGGGGCATCTGTGTTTCTGTAAGCGTGTGTGTGAATGCACAAGTTTGGCCATATGTGTTTGCATGAGTGGGGAGAGGGATTTGTGCTTATGTCTGAGTAGGTTTTTGGGGGGTGCTTGTGTGTATATATTCACAGATGTATGTGTTTGCCTGCGTGCTCGCACATGTGCTTGTGCATGTCTACATCCGTGTGGAATGTGCATATGTGCATGTCTACATGTACATGTGGGGAGCTACAACAGTAGCTAAGGGGAAGCCACTATATGTTTGCAGGCCCAGCCACCCGAAACCCTTACCCACTGAGGGAGCAAGGGAGGGCCAGAGCAGAGAGAAGAGGCAGAGAGCAGGGTCCAGCAGTGCAGCAGGGGCTAGGGTGGGGGGATGCTCCAGAAGGCCACGACTGCATATCCTTTTCACCCCCTCAGGGGAGGTGGGCTCTAGCCCTGGGGTAGGCAAACCCCTGAGCCCGCCACAGGCACAGAGCCCTGCCGGCCTCACCTCAGCCGTCTTGTGACCCAGCATCAGCCACGTGCCCAATTGGTTTAACCCTACAGAGCCTTAGGAAAAACATTGATCTGCCTTAAGATCTGCCTTCCCGCACTGGGGCGGCAGTTCAGAGCGAGCCGCAGCCAGAGCAGTTATGCAGACACAGAACAGGAATGCGGCAGAGGGCCAGGCTGAGCTGCAGCACATAGGCGCAAGTAGCAAGGCTGGAAGAGAGCTGCCGGGGAGCCAACAATGCCTCATGCCAGCAACAGTCCAGGATCAAGGGGACACATCCTAGCTGCCTCCCAGGGCAGGTCAGGTCTGGCAGTGTCAACACACTCCTCCCCAGCTATGATGTCTCCTCCATGCTGTACAGCCTCCCCAGGCACCACAGCTGGCACCCACTGGGGGTGGGAAAAGGCCACTGATGGTGAGGCAAAGACGGTGAAATTCCCCTCTGGAAGAAGCCCCTATTCCCTGCCCTGGGACCAAGTTGGGCCCAGGCCAGCCTGCGCTGGGGAACTGCTTCCCCTGACCCCACATGCTTTCTCATCTCTGCCTCCAGCAGAACTGATGCGCAGACCTCCCGCCCAGCTGCCTTGCTATGCATCTGACCCCACTGTTAGACCAGGCCTTTAGGGCGAGCCCAAGCTCCTCTGCATGGGGCAGCTAATCTGCCCAGGACTGCAGCTGCCACAAAGCACATTGCTTCAGGTTCAGGGGGTCTGAAAGGGGACAATTCAGGGTCATGATCCCATGCTGGTGTGGGCTGCCAAGCTTGTTCCAAGGTGGTCCCTTGCCCAGTAAAGATGAGGCAGAGAAGAACCAGCTTTGGGGGAAGTTTACATGTGTGGAGGGAAAGGGGCAGAAAAATCCATGCCAGGACAGGTTCAGGACATCCCCCACTCAGTTCTCCCTCCCTCCCTTCTCCAGCCCCAGCTGCCACCTTCAGAAATCATAACACATCTTCATTCCCCACCCCATGCCAAAATTCTTCTCAGCCCTTCACACCACTTCCAGTAAGGACCAGAGGTCCCTCCCCAGCCCACCCACCCCTCTAGCAGCACAGCCTTATGCAAGCCACGGTACACCACCACCCATACGCCACATCTCGGCAGGGGGCAAAACAATCCAGCCCCTTGCTCCCACATGCATCCACACCCACTCATGACCATGCACTGACATGCCTCTAGACACGTCAACACATGCTAAGACACGTGTGCTTTGGGAAGAGGGGAAGGCAGGCCAGCCTGGGGTGCAGCCCTGGCTGCCCGGTCTCCAGTGTATCCCAGGGCAGAGGCAGCCCATGGAGGAGGGCTGCATGGTGGGAGCTCACAGCTCCATGCTCCCTGTGACTCTTCCCCCTGTAAAGCAGGGACCAGCAGCCCTCAACCACAAGCTGAGCCACTCAGGAAGCCGTGGCAAGCCAGGCAGGACTGGTGGTGCTTGATAGGTGGTCCCAGAGCAGGCAGGCAATTGTCACGGGCTCGCGTGTTGTTTGCTTTGGCCCCCAGCACACACTACCCCTGCAAATTGCTCACATAAAGCCACTTCCCTAGCCCCTACCTTCATCGTTGGGCTAGAGTCTGGGTGGGGGCAAGGTTTTGGGGTGAGGATAAGAGGGGGTGCACACGTGGCAGCAGCTGCTATAAGGAATTTTTATGCTTCCCCCTTCCTTCCCCGTGCTGGAGGGAAACAGCAAAATTGAACATGTGGGACCTATAAAAGCCCAGCTCTGAGTCACGGCTGTGGGAGCCCCTGCCAGGCAGTGCTCCTGCCCATAGCATCAAGGCATCATCCCCAACCCAGCATGCTTGTGTGTTGGGCATGGAGGGACACCCCCAGAACAGGGGCTGCAATGCAGGAAATCCTGCCGTCCTGAGGGAGAAAAGGTAGGACATTGCAGGCAGTGGGCTGCAGTGTCATCTGTCCTCCCACTGCAGTCAGGGTAGTTCCCGCTGAACCTGTTCCCACCCCAACAGCTCCATCCTGCAGGATTCTTCAGAAGATGGGAACAGGAGGATGTGCAGGACCTCAGGGACTTCAGCAGTCATTAAGGGATTAGATACACAAGAGCAATCCCTTTTAATCTGTGGAACTGCCTGTCTCTTGACGTGCTGAGCGTGGAGCAAGGTAAGCACAGCACTTGGGGATCTGGGAAGCATAAATTGCTCCTCCTTTGGGGCAGATGACCCCCTCTGTCTGCTGAGAGTTGGTGGTAGGGTGCCCTCAGGCTGTTCCCAAAAGTTCCCGATGATCCCTTGCCTGCTGGGATGCATTTGTCTCTCCCGAAGTATCTGCCAGTGGGAGGTGGGTGGCACAGATGCCTGCTTTCCCGTTCCTTGACTTGAGACCTGCTCTGTCCATACGCACAGCAACCCCATCACTTAGACCCATGTTCTCTGCCACCATGGGGGGCACCAGCCAGGGCTTTGCTTCCCCCTAGATCAGGGGTGGGAATTTGACAGTGGGGTTGCACCACATCTGGAAACATCCCCCCCCCCCCCCCCCCCGCTCCACCCCAGTCTCAGACCCGGATGCAGCAGAGCTGAAACCCGACTCTGTTTTTGCTGCTTGTTCCCACTCTGAGGCAGCTATTTTATCAGCTGTTCACCTCGTTATTCTGCAGCTTCTGAAGGGGTCTGATGTACCACAAGGATTGGGATGGGTACACTTCTTGTGTTCCTGTGAGTGTTTCTGTAGAAGAATCCCCTCGGTCTCACCAAGGACCCACTCAATGGACCATTTTTATTTATCACATCACTGGGATTGCTAAACACCAGGAGAAGATATCAAGAGAAACTGAAGCACACAGACAGAGAGACTCCAGTACCACACATGCAAGACACCAACCAGGCAGATAACTGTGCAAATATGCATACAGGTACGTACATACACACGCAAACAGGCTCCTCTGTATACATGTCCGTAGGTGTGCATGCACATACATGCTCCTGGGGAACGCTCTGGGTGTAGGAGGATTGCTCTCCCTTCTGACCAACTACCAGACACACAAGGTTTCCCTCTTTCTAGTATGTCAGGACAGATGGACAAGAACAGGCCCAGTGGCCTGCAGAAGGAAGGAAAGACACCACCACAAATATCCTATTGTGAAAGCCATGTCACACATGGGTATGCATGTGTATAGGTGTGCCTATGTCTGGGCACCTGTGAACATGCGTACATGCGTGCACATGAGGGTGCATGCATGCGCAGGTGCATGGATGTGTAAGGGTGCGCACACTCGTACAGCATTTTGGAGCAGTGGGAAGAATGGTATTCCCCAGGGGCTACGGGCTGGCCAACCTCTCTAGCACGGCAGCTGCAGTCCTGAGCTGCGGTATATCACTAACAGCAGGCCCAGGTTGCACTGAAGAAGGGCCTTCATGTCTTCCAGCCCATCCGCCCACCCAGCCTTCACACATTCTGGACAGTGAGCCGCAAATCCCCCTCCAAGCCCAGGCTCAACATCCGCCTTTCCTCAGGCTGCCCTGACATGACAGCACGCGTCACAAGGTGTCTGCGCTGACTCACTCCCCCGGATGGAAACTTCTCCGCTCCAGGGAGATTCTCGCAGCTCAGCTAGCTCCAGCACTGCGAGGGGAACGCAGTACTGAGTTTGTTCCACCACTTCCCATTAGACCAGCCACAGGGGCCTGGCGATCTTCAGCTCTCAACCTGCTCCTGATTTTGCGTTTGTTTTTCTGATAGAAAAGACCCTGGAACATGGGGGAGATGAGGACCCCGCCCCCCAAGCTACCAGTGACTTGGCTACAAGCAGATGCCCAGAGCGCCTCACAAGTCCACTCACAAGCATTACTGGGAGCTCATGCATGCACACAGTGGCAGCTGGGCTGGCAGATGCATGAGGGTATGCACTGGTGGGCGCAGGTCAGTACATGCCAGTCTCCTCAGAGGTACTGGGATCCTTGGTAGTTGGGGAATTTGGGGGTCCTACCAGGCACAGGGAGTTTTGGTGTGGATCTGCTCCGGGGTCTCAATTTCCAGAAGACCCCCTTGCCCTTGAAGACCCTTGCTGAGGAACAGTAACCTTCACTGTGCTGGGGAAAGGCTCAAGGGAAGTGTGGAACCACCCAGCTCATGCTATGCAGAGACAACGCGCATCGGTCAACCAGCTTCAAACACCCACAACAGCATGGAGGCAACAGTAGTGCCTTTGCCATCCCGCCTCCCACAAAGGCAGCTTCTGCCTCAACTGGACACAGCAGACCTAGCCACACTGGGAAGTTTTCCTAGGTCTGAATTTCTGAAGGAGAAACTTCATCCAGCTGCTTCCTCGTCCCTTCCCCCCAACCCACCCCTGCACCAAAACCCAACGCCCAACCCTCAGGACGCGGCATCCATCAGCTCAGGTTTGCCACACATAGCTGACAGAGCAGAATGGGGGCAAACTCAGGTATGTGGGTACCCAGTGGCATCTGTTGAGCCCCTGCATCTCTTCCAGGGCTGGGCGCAGGACCCTAGCTGTGGCTGGAGTATCTACCAGTTTCCCAGACCCCAAACACAACATTGCAAATGCCACAGACATTCAGCCCTACTCAGACCCAGCTGCCTGCCTCTCCATCCTCTTAGGAGAGGTGCAGCCCTCAGGCTGTCACTGCAGTGCTGAGTGCCCCCCATTCCGGTTAGGGACCATCTGGACTTCACATGCGCGTGCAAGGCCTGGCCCAGGGCACCATGACACAGAGAGGGTAATTCTCCAGAGAGACGCTTCCTCTGCCTTTAGCCTTCCTGCACTCTTGGCTCACTGAGGGTTTGGTGCAGTTTGGGGATGCCTCGCAGGCAGTTCTGGTCAGACCCCAAAAAGGGTGGCCTGTGCCCGCACAGGCTCAGTTAGCTCATGCTCAGCTGCAAGCTGGGCTGACCAGATCTCACAATACCCTGCTCAGGGGCCTCTCACACTGGCAATGCCAGTTCCCTCCTGCTCCTTTGTGCCATGCCTGGCCCTGGCCAGCCTGCTCCACCGGCCCTAGACTCCTCATGCCAGCCAGGGAGCAATGCAGAGCCAACACCTGAACGGCATGGTCGGCATCCAGCGGGGCACAGGAGGCACTTGGAGCCATCTGCCAGAGAGGTCAAGCCTGGTCTCAGCTGTAGGGGGACTCAAGGCTGGGCTCCCTCACCCAACCCACCTGCCCCCAGTCCCGGCTCTCTGAGTACCAAAGCCCACAGCAGTCCTTGCGCAAGCGTGCAGGAGGACTGACAGATACTCAGAACTGGCACAGGCAAGGACTCAAGGTGCTCCACAAGTGATGTGAAAAAGCAGCTCTGCCCTCCCCCCAAAAATCAGAGAGGCTTGATAAACTCATCTAGGCTCCCCTTCCTACAAATGGTTGGACTAGGTGACCTTTCAAGGTCCCTTCCAATCCGGGCTGTTCTGTGAGTCTATGTTTCCCAGGCATCAGACACTTCTGTGGCAGCCTCTGCTACAGTCCGCATAGGGATGGAAGAAGCGCAGCCCCAGGGCCTGTGGGATGAGGGCTGGGAAGCTGAGGTGTGCCAGTACCTGGGCATTTCACCGCGGTTTCCGAGAGGCTCCCTGGGGTGCGCAGAATCTCCCTGCGCCTCACTCCTGCCAGATGCTTGCCCCGCACGGCCTGGCAAGCTGTCAGGGGGAGCAGGGGGACCCATTGTCTCAGCGCCAAACCCTCCTCCCTTCAGAGCCTTGCCCTGGGAACAGCGGGTACTCTTGGTGGGGATACAGCCGTCTGTGGGGTGTGCGGGCTGGGCCAGCCACCTCTGTGCCTCGCCAAAGCAGTTGGCTGCAGAGGCCCACGAGGCGGCTGGCAGGGCCCCACGTACACCATGACTGGCCCAGGGTGAGAGGGCTCAGGATGGGCCAGGAGCTTGCACCAGCAGCGTGGGTGGCACTGACCACCGTTCGTGTGCACGCGGGGACAATCCCGCGGCAGCTGCGTCACTCAGGCCAGGGCAGTAACTTCCACCCAGCCGCTGCTCCCGGTCCAACAAGCCCCGGCCGCGCAGCAGCGGAGCTGCCTGGAGCCGCGGCCGCCTGCGCGGGAGCCTGGAGCACCCTGCTCCGGCCCAGCACTCCCCTCCCCTCCTCGGGCTGCGAGGGACTTCAGCGGGCGGGCACAGCAGCGGCGCGGCCGGAGCAGCCCACCCACCCGGCGCGCGAAGCGCGGCCGGAGCGTGAGGGCGTGGGAGTGGGTGTGAGCGCGAGTGTACGTGACGCGGAGCGCGGCGGGGCCGGAGCGTTCTGCCCGCCTCGCGCTGCCGGTCCCCCTGAGCGCACTCACCCCGGCCGCCCCGCGCGGTCCGACCTCGCTGCCGGCCCGCGCCCCGCCGGGCCCCGCGGCTGGGAGCCCCGGTCGAGGTTCCCCCCCTCCCCGGGCGCCGACGGGACGCGGGAGCGGGACGGCCCCCGGCGCGGCCCGGCGGAGGGTCCGGCGCCATCCCGGCTCCTCCGGGGAGCGGGGTCCCGCGGGCGCCCCGAGCCCCTGCCAGCGGCCCCGACTCGCCCGACGGCTCCTACCTCCGAGCGGCTCCGAGCGTCCCCGGGCGGGACGGCGGGTCCCGCGGCTCCGCGCTCCCCCTCGCCCCGGCTGCAGCTGCAGCTGCGGCTCGGTCCGGGCGAGAAGCGGCACATCCAGGGGGACCCTAGCGGTCGGGGCGGGGCGGGACGGCGCGGCGCCCCCCCCCCCCCCCGTACTTCCCCGGCCCGCCCCGGGCGCCCGGAGAAAGTTGTCGGAGCCCCGCGGGGGCGGTGCGTCCCGGCAAAACTGGCGGAGTCGCGGGGCAGCGGGTCCCGCTCCGCCAACTTGGGCGGCGGCGGCGGCGCCGAGCGCGCTCGGGACGGAGACCCCGGCCGGGAGCGCCGCCGGCTCCAGCCACTCCGAAAACCCGGGCTGGATCCTGCACACGCGCGCCCGCGGGGCACGCGCGCCCGCCACGGCCCTGCACACGTGCGGGGCCCGCGCACACCCCACATGCATGGTCTGTGCGCGTGCATAGGTCCCGTACGCGGGCCGTCCTGCACACTCACAGCTGCGCACACGTGCGCCCGTGCCACGCGCGGTGCTGTGCCCGTGCGCGGGTACCTGCTTGCCTTCGCGTACACACGTGCAACATTTGCACACACGCAGAGGTCGGCACGCACGCATGCACCTGTGCACGAGTACACGGGGTGCAGATACCCCTGCGCACACACACACACATCTGCGTATGCCCGTGTGCAGAAGTACACACGTGTGCATTTGTGCACACGCAAACAGGCACGCATGCACACCTGTGTGTAGAGCACAAACACAGCACACGCACACGCAGGACATACAACCGCCAGCCAACGCTCCTAATGCCCAGCCTGGCCGCACCGAAGCAGCCGGGGGACCGAAGTCCCGGCACCTCCCTCGCCCCAGCTGGAAGAGGCCAAAGCTCCCAGTGCGAATGTCCTGGGGTATCTAAAGGGGAGGGAGTGGGCAGCCGTGGGATGTCTCAGGCTGACGCCTCCCAACAGGGCAGCATGGGCTCAGCATGCCGTGTAGCCTAGACCCCGCCAGGGATGCGGACAGAGGCCACGCCAGCGCCCCAGGTGTCGCTGAGCTGAGACCACCCTCCCCAGCACCGGAGCCGCCACCCAGCAGGATTGAACCCATCTCCCTCAAGAGACCCCTGGAAGGGATGAAGGGAGCTCGTGGCTTCAGCAAGCCTTTCTGCCCAGGATGCTGCCACAGAAACCCCGAGCTGGCTTGTGGTTTGGGGGGGAACTGCTGGGAGCTGGGGAGGAGGATTGCGATTGACGGGAAACTCTGCGCATTGTCGGCGGTGTGAAGGGGCCACCGTGGTCTGGCAGAGGCTCGTGGCAGTGACACCGCAGGGAAGGACTCTGAACGGGAAAGCGCCGCGTGGGTCCCCACCTCTCCCCGGGGCGCTGCTGCGGCACGGGTGGCAGCACGATCAGGCAGAAGAGAGTCGGCGCCAGCAGCAGCCTCGGCCGCGGGGCCCACGCATCACCCTGCCCACCCCCCAGAATGTCCAGAGCCCCCCATCGCCCCGTCAGGTACCCGGCCAAGCCACCGAGCACCCTGGCTGTACTGCCAGTGCGCCGGGCGGGGGGCGCAGAAGGGGGAGAGGGTCCGGGGCTGGACGTCCGGGCCCCCGGGACCGAGGGCGGGCACGGCAGACCGCGGGGCAGCTCCCCCTGGTGGCGGTGGGCGGCCCTCCCGTCCTCCCGCCCTCCCCACCGGCACCCGCGGGCGCTGGGGCCCGCTCCCACGGGCCGGTGGGGCCGTTCCCCACCTCGCCCCACGGTCCGGTGGGGCCCTTCCCCAGCGCCGCGAGCCTGGGCGTGGCAGGGACATCATTCTTGTCACATCACCCCGCCTTGAAACGATGGGAGAGAGCAGGATTTCGGGTGCTACCCTCTGGAGAGCGAGCTGGAGAAGGGGGGGGTCCCTGGCCCCTCAGGGAGGGTACAGGACTGGGGGCTGCTACAGCCCCTGCCTGGGGGCTCTTCCTCTTCCTCCAGCAGGGGACACACGTCCATATCCACCCACCTTGTGAGGCCAGAGCTGGGGTGCTCCCAGGCCTGTGGCACCTCCACGCTACCCTGCCCTGCCCACCAGGGTCCCACTGTAACAGGGCAGCTAGACGGAGGTCGGGACTAGGCCTTTATCCCCAGGTCTCCCAAGGGCAGCTGCACCCCACGTGTCTGCCCAAAGATCCAGATGTGCTAGGTGCAGGCTGTATCCCTAAAGAGATCTTGCTCCTAGTGGGAATGCCTTATAACCTCTTCCTTCCCTTGAAACTAGTCCTCCCATCCTTGCAGGTGATCTCCTTCAGCTGCTTAAGGAGATGAGCCTCCTCATTTCCACCTGGAAATCCTCCTGTCTCCTCAGTCCACAAGCCATTGAGGTGTCCAGCAATCCTCCTGGGACTGCCCCGACGGGTGCCCCAGGTGCCTACTTGTTCAGCCACAATGTCTGTGGCCCCGAAAGCCTTCTCCCACCCCAAAAGCTCCCCTGGCTGCTTGCCCCATGGACATGGCTGGGAGAATTGTCCCAGCAGTTCTCCCAGCCATGTCCCAGTGTGGTGCCAGTGCCTGCAGTTCAGCCTCCTACTCACCACCCAGATGTTTCTCCACTGCATCACTGGTTCCAGGGCTACCAGTGGTGGAGGGGGTGAGCATAACACGCACTGCAGGGCCTGAGACCATCTCAAGGGCCTAACAGTGATTGTCATTTGCATACAGCCTGGTGCCCCTCAGCTGCCACCACAGCAGTACATTCCCCTGGGGGCAAAATAAAGACCCGTGTTGCATTTGTGTCACTGCAGAGAAGGCAAGCAGAGAGCCGGGGTTGTAGCAGCTCAGGAAGCAGATTGCAGAGCATTCTGCTCCCTTCTCCAAATGGGTCCTATGTCCCAAACAGTTTGCACAGCCAGCCCCCTTTCCCTGAAACAGCTTAGCCTTGTCCAGCTCACAGGGTCTGCAGGTAGCCAGGTCCTGTCACCTGTGAAGGGAAAGCAGGGCAACGGTGGTACCTGCACGGAGGGAGGCAGGAGAGAATGTGGGTATCTGAGCTAGAGTGGGAAGCGGGGCCTGGGAGCTCCAGGGATGGGGAGGAGGGTTAGAAGGAAATTAATTTCTCACCCAGCAGTGCTGCTTTTCCTTCTTGTTTGTTTTTACAATGAAGGTCGGTTCCTTCCCTGTGCCACAGTGACTAAATGTAGGGGAAGAGCCAGGCTGGCCCTGGGTGCAAGCAGCTATTTCAGGGAAAGTGGCCTTTGCCCACCTGTCCCTAGCCAGAACGTGACAGCACGTGTCAATGCCAGCAGAGCACAGTGGGAAGGCAGGATGATCTCTCCAAGACCTCCTTAGGCCTGGAGACCCTGCTCCTTCCTGCAGCTCTGCCCCTGCCCCAATTTCCCTAGTCCTTGCTCCCTGACTGCTGGGAAAGTGAGTCTGAAGCTACAACCCCCCCTGCCTGGACAGCCCATGCAGGAGCTCTGGGCTGGAGAAGGTGGCCTTGCAGAGCCTTGCAGCCCAGAGCAGGCAGGGCAGCAGGACCACCAGGGCTGGAGTGGGTCTGGACCAGGAGCAGGGCTTGGCAAAGGGCTGTTCCCGGGGGCTCCTGCAGGAGGAGAGCCTGCTAGGAGGGAGCTGAGGACATGCCCCACTTTGTGCGTGCTCAGGTCCCCAGGTGACCGCAGACACGCTTTTCGTGGGGGCATGCGCATTCTCACCCTGCCCTGGTGCTCAGCTGCTCCCAGCTCCTGCCAGCTCCTGCCAGCTCTGTGCTCCTCTCTGGGACGACGGAGCCTCAAAGGTGATGGGAGCTGTGCCACACATCCAGCCTGACCTCAGAGCCTCTTAGCAGGATTACCACCGCTGTGGGCACCCTGCCTCCCTCGGCATTAGCCTGTCCTCCCAGTGCCCCTGCATGTCATCATGCACTGCAGGTGTCCAGCGTACCACAGGAGTAGTTTTTCTGGCATGACCCATGCCACAGCTCCGGGAAACGCCCTCTCCACTGACTGCATGGGACCCCCAGAGCAGAGGGACAACGTGGGGATTACAGTATGAGATAGATTTCAGGAGACACCTCAGCTCCCAGCCATGGCTTGCAAAAGACTTCTCCCTGCCTCAGTTTCCCTCCCCACTCTCCTAGCCTGAAATCAGTTCCTTTCCCTGCCAGCCACCCCCAACACAGTGAGGGGTGAGGAGGGGTGTCTCTGCTCCCCAGGGAGGCTCCAACACACAGGTGAGGTGGCAACACCTTCATACTTCCCCCTTGCTCTAGCATGAGGTCAGAACAGCTAGCTGTGTCCTGGGATGCCCCCAGGCTGCTGCGGTGGATCGAGCCCAACAGCATCAGTCCCAAGGCAGGGCCAAGGTGGCGGGTGCAGCTAAGAGGGGTTGCCTGCATGCCCGTTTTGTAATAGGCATAAGCGGCTCAGCAGATTTACTCCTGAGCTGAGCGTGACCCTGGCTAAGCTGCCAGGAAAGGCCTGCCCGGGCACCGGGCACTGTGCAGGGCCAGCCCTGCCGCCCACACCACCACGGCCCAGTCAGGGCTCCCTCACAGGGTCTGGGGACTTGCCCCAAGACCACCCACCACTTCCCAAGGGGCCGCCATCTGCATGGCCAGACAAGCCCAGGTCCGTTTTGCCACCAGCTTTGAGCCCCTTGGGTGGAAAGAATGCTGGGGCAGCTCCCCCCGCAGCGGCTCTCCACTGTCAGACCCCCAACCCTGCCACATCCCCCACCCCACGGGAGGCCCGACAGTTAATCTTGGCCTCCTGTTTAGGAAAGTTAAAGTGGCTCAAAGCAGGGCCAGATGATCACCCAGATTAAAGACTTAACGCTACCACCACAGCCAGCTCAGCATCTCGGCTCTGGGCTGGTGGGTCAGCGTGTCAGTGTGTCAGTGAGTCAGCACATCACGCACATGTGTGCGGACAACCTCCCACACATGTGGAGACACACATCCACTGTGGCAGGGAGGATGCTGTGTTGCTGGCAAAGGAAAATGTGGTATCTGGCATCTTTGTGGGATGCCCTGCCTACCCCACCCCCAGTTGCACTGGCTATAGCAAGAGTGCCGATACGGGGAGGGAGCAGGGAGACAATAGAGACACTGCACGTCCCAGTGCGCTTACCTGAAATCCACACCTGCGACTCTCAGCATATGTATGGCAGCACACACTCCTGGGGGCACGGACACCGACAAGGTGCCCCGTTGTCCTGGTTTCAGCTGGGATAGAGTTAACTGTCTTCCTAGTAGCTGGTACAGTGCTATGTTTTGAGTTTAGTATGTGAAGAATGTTGATAACACTGATGTTTTCAGTTGTTGCTCAGTAGTGTTTAGACTATAGTCAAGGATTTTTCAGCTTCTCATGCCCAGCCAGGGCACCTGACCCAAACTGGCCAACAGTGTATTCCATACCATGTGACATCCCATCTAGTTTAGGAACTGGGAAGGGGGGGGCAGGGAATCGCCGCTCGGGGACTGGCTGGGTGTCAGTCGGTGGGTGGTGAGCAATTGCCCTGCGCATCATTTGTACATTCCAATCCTTTTATTACTACTGTTGTCATTTTATTAGTGTTATCATTATCATTATTAGTTTCTTCTTTTCTGTTCTATTAAACCGTTCTTATCTCAACCCACGAGTTTTACTTCTTTTCCCGATTTTCTCCCCCATCCCACTGGATGGGGGGGGAGTGAGTGAGCGGCTGCGTGGTGCTTAGTTGCTGGCTGGGGTTAAACCACGACACCCGTTGTGTCAGCAATGCATATGCTGGGGCTGTGGGAGCACCCAGAAGGCTAAGGCACCCTGCAGGTACAGTTGGCTTTTCCCCACAGGTGGAGATATTTGGGGGAGTGTGGGTGATAGCCATGCTGCCCCTGCAGCCTGGGGGGATGCCCACTGCAGCCGGCTGATGAAAGATGCCCTTTGTCCATTTGCAGGGTGCAGCACAGGGCCAAGCTGGGAAAGCAAGTGGGTTTGCCCCCAGATAAAACAGCCCCAAGCTGAGCTTTGAGCAGGTGCTTGCACAACAAGGACCCAGGCCAGCCGTGTGGGATCTCAGAGGGATGAGCAGGGGGCATTGCCTTCCACTCTGGAAGCATCCCACCCGAAATTACACAGGAGACTCCCCATCACCCACCAGTCTGGGCATTGCCAGACTCTGTGACTGGCTGCTATGTGGTTGAGACTGGGGTCATTGGGTGGTGTTTAGGGGAGCATGAGAGGGGATCGAGGAGGTCAGTGAGACATGAGTAGGGTACAATCTCTGGTATTTGCAGTGGGGGCACTGGATGTGGGGGTGGGCTCTGGCTCATCTTTTGAGGTCACCCCCCTGGGGACAGATTCTCCAGAACTGTGGTATTTTGAGCTCCAGTCAGGACCAATCCAGGTGGAGAACAGCATCTTCAGGTTGGGCTATGCCCCCTAGCAGTACCTGCCCTGCTGGGAAACAGCTTCTTTGATGCTCGTATTACAGGCCACCACTCTCCAGTTCCCAGCGAGGCAGTACCCAGTTCCCAGCCCCTGCCCTGTCCCTGGGCCCACCATCCACAGGGAAAAGCTCCTGCATAGCCCTGCTCACACCGGGTCTCAGTGAGCAACACCCCACGGCACCCAGGGAGCCCCAGAAGCACCGCAGCTCCCCTCACCTCCCAGCACAGCAGTGCTGCCCACAGCTGCTAATGGCTTGCAGCTCCTGTGCTGCTCCAGCCCCGGAGCCCACCATCCTCCCAGCCAGAGCCTGAGGGGCCTGGGCCACATGTAGGACTTTCTGGCTAAGCAGGACCATTTTCCCAACCCCATTCATGCAGGTGGTGCCATGAGAAAGCAGTCAGAGCCTGGATGTTGCATTTCCACCCATTTATTGGGGAAGCCGCACCAAAGTATTAAAATAAATTAAAAGCACAGGCCATGTGGGTGCATTGTATACACGAGTATCGGGAAGGCAAAGGCAGAGTGGGATCTTCAGCAGAGGTGACTAGACAGGATGGAGCACCAGGGAGTCCCAACAGCTGCAGAAATGTCTACTGTAAAAGTAGTAATAGCTGCAAAACTAGAGGTACAAAAAAATCTGTACCCTTTGTATGGTCTTAAAGGCAAAGTCTGAGTCAGACCTCCTTGTAAGGAGGCACTGGGCTGGAAGAGACCTGACTGGTGGGGTGGGAAGCAGGGAAGAAAAGCACAAAACCCAGGGAAATGAAAGGGGAAATAGACGGGACCTGGCCAGCAAGCAAGGCCATCCTTCACAGCTCCATGCCCTCCTGGGAGCAGAGGGCTGTGTCTCATCATTGCAATTTTGGGTTCTTGACAGTCATACCCCTCATCCTTATCTTCCAGGCCTGTTATTTGTGCCTTATTCCACTTGTCCCCAACAAGAGGCAAATTTGATGCAGGAAGATTTGTTGCAGCAGGGGAGAAAAGCAGGACTGCCTCTTGTCCTCCAGTTTCCCACTTGGAGGAAACAGACACGTTCCTGCATCCCACCCTGCTCTCAAGGAGGCTGAGCCCCAAACTGTCACCAGACACCCTGAATGTGAACAAAGCAGGACCCCCTCACCCCACACACAGAGGGGAACATGACCACCACAAATGCGGGATCAGCTTGGGACCAGAGGGATGCTGCCAGTCAGGGCAGGGATGCCCAGAGTCACACCAACCGCCCACAGCTCAGACTCAGGCAGTCTGATGTGGCCTTGGCTCTGTCCCACATTTCCACAGAGACCCCTGTCCCAGGTGCTCTCTGGAGACAATCCCTGCTGTCTGATGAGACTGTCTCCTCACCACCCCCCCCCCCCCGCCGCTTCCCTCCCCCCTTCCCCAACCTTTCCAAAGGGGTCCATCGCACCGCAGTCTGACTCCAGCTCAAGGGAGCTCTCCAGCCCTCCCCTCCCCCAGAGGAACAATCCTGGAGAAGGGAAGGGTACCCAGCATGGCTCCCCCAACCCTAGCTACAGCCACAGGCATCAACAATCATGTCAGGGATGTCAGTCTTGACAATGTTGCTATTGCGATCGAAGTAGAGGACAGAGAGTGGCCGGCGTCGCGTCGGCACGCAGCAGGAGTGCCCTGATGCCTGGATGTTGTTAGCTTTGACGAGGTTGAAGACAGCTGTGTGGAAAGAAGAGGCCATCCCAGGGCTGCCTGCCACATGTAGAGGGCACTGGCCCACGCAGTAGTTTATCTGGTAGCCCTCAGGCTTAATGATCCAGTCGTTCCAACCGATGTCACGGAAATCCACGTAGTAGTCCTTGCGGCAGCAGAGGTTGGAGTTCTGGCTGCAGCGGAGGCTGCGCTTGGCCACATGGTGTCCTGGCTCCCACACCTTTGCCTCAGCCACCAAGAAGGGCTGGTGGGACCAGCTGGCATTGACTATTGCCATGATATCACCCCCATCCCCGTGACCTTCCAGTTCCAGCCACAGGGTCCTGTGCTCTCCCCCAAAGAAACTCTGCAGGGCAGGCATGAGGGTGAAGGCACGCCAGCCACTGCCCTTAGCACTCAGTCGCCTCTCGCTCAGCAACGTGCGATTGCCCCCTACTAAATCACCTTCCCCACCAGCAAGGAAGATTCTCAGGGTGAGGCTGGCTACCAGGTCTCGGGGAACTCGAAGGTAGAGCCAAAGCTGAGCCTGCAGGATGTGAATGTCCTGGTCTTGTGTACGGCTGAACTGGAACCGCAGCCCCAAGCCAGAGGGAGATGTGGGCTCTAAGGGGAGAAAGGGATGAGGAGGTGAATGCTGCAGGATGCTAGGGAAGGTAAGGCTGCACCACCACCCTGCACACCAAGGCCAGTCTCTTTCGGCTTCTTCTCAGGAAAGACCTACAACGTTCCCTCCCTCCGCAGGGCCCTCCGTCTGTCCCCTTCCCTTCATTGGGAAGGCTACCCAGGGGGGTGGTAGTGTTGGAATGAGGGACTGTCCCACACTACCTAGCAGAACGAGCACAGAAGGGGACAGGGGGCACCTGCTCTCACCTGGCCCTTCTGGCCCTTTCCCTTGGCTGCACAGTGCAAGGCTGGGGAGTGTTTCCAACCCCCACTCCCCAGCCCTGAGCTAGTCCTTGCAGCTCCCAAGTCCAACTACTGGAAGTCCCAGGCACCCTGGCCTGCCCCCATCTTTCAAGAAGCGCTGCGCTGCAGCACTTCACGTGTAGGGTCCCAAGCAGGCAATGCAGGAGCAAAAGAGGTGCCATCTCTCCTTCTCCCAGGCTGAGCCTTCCTGCATCAGCAGCACTGGGAGGCCACCAGTGCACAGCAAGTGCATTAACTGACAATTTAATCCCAGCCCGCACAGCTCCAGGCACCCTCACCCCACCGCGAAGAGGCAGATGGCCAGGACCCCAGCCCCCTGCCGTGCTGCGGCACCCCGAGGTTCAGGGGGCTGCACCTCCTCGCGGGTTCCCACCAGCCCAGGGGCCAGCCGGGTACGGGCTTGCCCAGGGTCTCCCGCGGTCTGGCACCAGGTGCGACCCTTCGGGGGCCGCGTGGGCGACCGCGAGGTGTCGTGCCTGGCTGCCCGCGGGCCCCGCGCACCCACCTGGCTCCGCGAAGCTGATGATCTCGTAGCCCTGCTCGTCGTCGTCGGGGCCCCGGCGGACACCACCCGCCTGCAGCCGCCGCAGGGCGCGGGCCACGGCGGCGCGGGGCACGGCGTGGGCGAGCCTCGGTCGCTCACGGAGCCGCAGCTTCTCCAGCAGCTGCCGCTTGGCCGCCTCCTCCAGCAGCCGCCGCTCCGCGCCCGCCGCGCACGACGGGCAGCGCGGCTCCGCCGCCGCGCACAGCGCCGCCGCCGCCGCCAGCAGCAGCCACGGGCCCGCGCCTCGCGCCGCCATCCGCACCGACGGGACGGACCGAGCCGGCACCACGAGTGGCGCGGCGCGGCCCGCCCGCTTTGGGCACCTGCGGTCGGGGGCGGGCCCGGCGCCCCCCCGCGCCATTGGCCGGCTCACCTGCCTGTTCCGTCCCGTCGGGCCGTGGCCGGGGCGGGGGATTACCGGGATTAGCCCCCCCCCTTCCCCCCCCGCGGCGGGGGCGGGTGGCCGACGGCGCCCCTCTGTCTCGGGGGAAGGGGCTCCGCGAGCAGCGGGGCACTGTCGCCCGTGCCCCGTCCTCCCCCGCTCCGTGCGAGGCCGTCGGGTACCCGTGGGAGCGGCGCCCCGGCCCGGCCCGGGCCTCGAGTGGGGCCGAGCACCTGCCTCCGGCCCCTGCCTGGGCTACGCCGCGCCCGGGGAGGACACAGCGGGGGCCGGATGCGAGTGAGGGGGGACGCATGGTGGAGGGGGGGATACCTGGGGGGCTTCATATGGGCGTGCACGAATAGTGGTACATGCAAGAGGCGTGGGCCCAAGGGGCTTGCACACACGTGTATGGGTGGGCTCTGCCTGCCTGCAGCTCACCCTCGCATCTGCTCAGGGTTGCAGAGGAGCCCGGCCAGGCACCCCCGCAGGGGCTGAGCTCCTCTGCCTGGTCCAAAACCTGCAGGAAGTAAGGGCTGAGGCAAATCCTGGCCGGGTGGAGGAGCACCGATGCCGGAGCGGCCTGCCGGATGGATCCTGGCCTCGCCTGCCTGCCCATGGAGCCTACAGACCTGTCCCCACAGCCTGTGCATTGCCCCCCTGACACCCCCTTAGCCACCCTAGCAGTCCTGTTTATTGCTTACAGAGAACAAAGCGGGGATCAGGAGTGGTTCCTGGGATGACCCCTGCAGCTCCCTGGGGACTGTTCACATCTCTGAGCTTTTGTCACTCGTACCATGTGATGAGTTTGGGGGTCTGAGCCTAGTCTTTAGACTGCCTGGTCCAGCGTCACTCCAGGACAGAGCTGGGCAGGGCCAACAAGAGTGTATACTACGCCACCTCCTCCCCACAAATTAAAATGGATATTTGTATGTACTGAGGGCTCACGAGATGGCAGCCGGTGCCACATCAATCTGAAGCTGTTCTTCGGATTCTTAGCCCCAGATGCTGTGCTTAGAGCAGGGTCCCGTAGAAATCTCTCAGAAGTGGTGCAAGGTGCCATGTTTTTGGGGGAATGAGAGAGCCCAGTGCTCTTGTGCCAGAGCAAGGAACCCACAGAGTGCAGTGGGAAACCTGAAGCCCAGCCAGCCCTTCAGGCACGTCCTCTGCCCACCATGCCATGCAGCACTGACTCCAAGGTCTTGATCACACAGAGGCCCTCCTTCTGGCCAAGCACAGAGGTGACGTGTAAATAGAGTGGGCTGTCTGGGAAAAAGCACCCACTGGAGATGATGCAACCATAGTGCAAGGGGCAAAGTTCTCAGCTGGCTGGGCCTGCTGGCAGCTCCCAGAATAGCTCCGGAATGTCAACAGGGAGGAAAGAGTGGGCACAGCCTGGCCTGGGAGCCCAGCTCCCACAGGGCCTGTGAGCCCCGGCTGGAGCAGCGCAGAGGCAGCACTGCCTGGGCACCAGCAGAACTGAGCAGACGGCACTTTCATCCAGGCACAGGCGCACTGTGCATGCTCGCCCTTACTTGCACAGATGCTCAGTGGTACGTACCCATCTGCACACTCTCTTGCAAACACATGTTCAGTCCCCCATCCCGAATATTTGGACACATGCTCCATTTATGGACATGCTCACACGTGCATTTCCCTGCCTTTTATTCCATGTTCCCATACTGGAAGTGGTATGTTTCCTTCCTGGTGCTCAGGGCAGGTTAAATTCCCCACAGGGCAGGGCTGCTCCTGCCTTCAACCCATGGAGGGAACCAGGTACCTCCGCCCGACACTCTCCCCACATGCAGCAAGCTGGAGGGAGTCCCAAGCTGCATCACTGAGTGGCACTGGCCCAGGTGCCAGGCCAGGGGGGTCGTTAAAACCTCCATGTCACCACCACCTCCCAGCAGCTACACAGCAGCTTCACACATGCAGGAAAGGGAAACTGAGGCACGATGCCATGCTGAACTCCTCCTTCCCTGCAAGATCCACAGAGCCAGTATCAGGGCTGTGGCACAGCATGAAACAGGAGGCAAAGAGTTGTGGCAAAAAGGGTGAATTACTCTAACCCACCATCCTTTCCAGGCTGGGGAGCAGGGTCTCCCCAAAGGGATTAATCCCTTCAAACCTGCCAGGATCCCTCTGCACTGGCCAGCACCCCACAGCTGCTGCTGCCACGAACCCCCATTTCACCTCCAGCTTAGCAAGAGCATCTGATCTGCCTGCCCCCTCGCACTGCAGCTGCATGGCCCCCCCCCCGCGCACTCTGGCCCACCAGATCTAGGCCAGGGGTCAGCACAGAGCTGTGAGTGGTTCTTGCACCCGTTGCATAAGTGTGTTGTTGATTAAGCAGTTCCCAGAAAGCAAAGCCCAGGGACCAGCCTGACCAAAATAGCCCCCCCCCGGGGTCCCCCCCAGGCCCAGCACTTGCTGCACACATGGCTTCTGGGCCTCCGACCTCGTGTCCGGTGGGGCAAGCATGGCACCTGACAACCTGACCTAGAGGTGCCGACGGACTGGGTTAAGCAGGCACCTGCCCCAAGAGCTCATGCACCAGCACCTGAGCACAGCTCCTGCCAGAACACCCATTTCTGCACAACTCTGCAACCAATGTCAGCCAAGGAAGTGCCAAAGCCAGCTGTGACCCTCGCCCGGGGGGCCATGGCATAGGCCAGGCTCCGGCACCGAAAATCTTCCTCCCCACGGGCCCCTATTCCCTGGAACAAGCGCTGGAGGCCGCAGGCCAGAGTACCCAGGCTGGGGGCTCGGTGGAACAGCCAACGGCGCCAGTGGCGCAGCAAGCGCCGGAGCGGGCACCGAAGGCTTCCACAGGGGCAGTGCCATGGGGGCAGCCCGTGCCCCCTGGGCCGAGGGGCCAGCACGGAGAGGGAGGCCGGGGCAAGGACCGGTGGAGGGCTAGAGGTGCTGGGCTGGCGGGGACGGGCAGGCCGGGGTCCAGCCGTGGGAAGGGAACGAGGCCAGGGCTCACGGCCAGGGAACGCAGGTCGGCGGCCCTGCAGCGGGCCGGGCTGCTTGCCCCCGGCGCCCGCCAAAGGAAGAGGGGAGAGGGAGCAGCCTGTCCCGGTCCCCCCCTGCCGCGGCCAGTCCCGGCCCGGCGCTTCCCCGAGCCGCCGCACCTCCGGCGGCCCGCGGGCGCCGCCCGGCGGCGCGGGGTAAAGCCGCTCCCGGTCCCGCGGGTTCCGCCCGGGGCCGCCCGGCTCCGCCGCGGGGCCGCAGCTGGCGGGCGCCCGGGGCGATGAGCGCCGGCGGCCCCGCGAGTTCCCCTCGCACGGGCGCTCAGCGGCGGCCGCGGCCGTGGGGGCACCGGCACCTCGCACCAGCCGATCTGAAGACGCCCGGGGCGGACGCCCGGGTAGCGTCCGAGCCGGGGGGCTGCTGGCTGGAAGCTGCCCGCGAGACCGAAAATTAAAAATTAACCCTTTTCGAGGCAACACCGGGGGCTTTCAGGAATTCCCACCCCTCCCCTGAGAGCCAAGCCCTGCCAAGGGACACCCTGGCACACCGCGCTTGGACCTTTGCTTCTGGGTCTGTTGATACTGGCAAAGGCTCCTTCCAGGAGCCACCAGCAGCAGCTGCACATCCCTGTCCTCTCCCGGAGCAGAGGCCGAGGGGACAGCACCCTGCGTTCCCCTCTGTGTCAGATCTGGCACAGCCCAAGCGCTGGGTCAATGCTGTCTGCGTGGCATGTCCCATGCTGGGCCAGGCTGAGGGGGACTGCGGGGCGGGCTCTCTGCCAGACTTACTGGTCCCAGCGGGACCAGTGCGGCAGTATCTTACGGCAGCTGGGCACGCCTGCCTGACACCCCCCCTCCAAAGCCCCCTGAGCGAGCGGGGGACCCCAGCAGAAGGGCAGTGTCACAGCAGGGGGAGAGGGGACACCAATGTGAACACCACCCTCACCCTCTCTCTTTTCCCACCAGCAAAGGAGTGGATGCCCAGCAGGAGGTAGCACCCTGCTGCTTTCAGGTTTCCTGTTCTGCTCCCTGAAGAGCCTAACTTGGTACTCTGCTATCACACTTAAACCAAGGTTACTTTCACTGATGAGGGAGAAGACTTGCAAAATAAGCCAGGGCTGTGGTGAAGCCCGCATAGTCGCTTTTCCACATGCAGCTTGTTAGGGCTATAAATAGACAGCTCCTGCCTGGGCCACCGTCTGTGGGGGCTGAGTGGGTCCTTGTGTGTGCTGGGGGCCCCTGCCTGCCAAGGGCCCGTGCCCTGTGCCAGCCCCATGGCAGGCAGGGAGGGGGCTGTGCCTGGCTCCAGGAGATCATCCTGTGGTGTTCCCCAGGTGGGAGTACCACCATGGGATTCCTGAACCTTGGTCACGCTTGCCCCATGCTGCAAGTGGGGAAGGGGCTGTAGGCTGTACCCAGGCATCCAGTTTGCCACGGGAGCGCGACAAGCCACATGTGTGGAGAGCAGGGCCTGTGTTGCGGGACCCTGGACCCTGCTTATCTCGGGAACCTCTGACCTGAAGGCACCAGAAAAGGCACGTTTTCAGGTGGTTGGCAAACCCCCAGGACAATGTGTTCTGCCCTAATCTCAAGCTGCCAGGGACAGAGAGGGTCCTCAAAGACTGGGACCCTTCCTGGGGGAGCTGCTGCTAACCCAGGCACCCCAAATCAGCAGGACCTTCATGTCCATTGGGATGCAGCTGCCCTGTGGGGCTTGGGCTGGCCGTACCACAGCCCAGGCGACAGAAGGCAACACGGTGACAACTCACAGGTCCAGGGAGCTCTGGACGGGGAGATGCCCCCCATCCCTGTGCCTGAGGGCAGGGTGCAGTGTCCCTGCAGGGCTGGTGGGCAGAGCCTGCTGTGTGTCCTGTGGTGTCCAGAGAGCGCATGTGCAGCCCAGCAAAGAGCAGAGCTGGGGTTTGGGGAGCAGGTAGCGAGAGGGAGCTGTTTCAGGCAAGGTACCCCTGCCGTGCAGGGGCTGTGGAGCCAGCCCCACTCTGCTCTGGTCCCCGCGGGGAGCGGGGGAAGTGCCTGGCAGGAGTGCTGCAGGGCCAAGAAGGGGAACTGGGGGCATCCCAGCCCTGCTCGAGGCCTTGTGGCACCTACAGATGCCTCAGCTTAGGGTCTCGGGCTTGAGCTGAGGCATCTATGGGGCCACAGGGCCCAGCCAACAGCTCCTCTGCGCCTTCATTTGGCCCCTTTCTGCCCATGCCTGCTGCAGCCTAGAGAGCTCAGCACTGGCCCCAGGAAAGCTGTTTGTTCAATAAATACAGACAGTGAAAAGAGGCTTTGGAAAAAAGAAGGGAAAAAAAACAGAAAAAAACAAACAGCAAACCCTCTTTGGGTTTGCGCAAGTGGCCTTGGGTCCCAGACAGTATTGATCCCCAAGTCTTCCACCCTGCCTGTGCACCAGCTGGGTCAGTAGGAACCCTTCAGGTCCAAGTCCTGGAGGCACCAGAGCCTGGAAGACTGGATCTCAGCACGGTGGCTGCTGCGACCTGATGGGGAGATGCGGGTCCCCACTCCAGCAAGGCTCAGTAGGAGCACCTGCCTCAGGACACATGCAATGTGGGCAAACACTGTCTCCTGCTAGTGGCTCCTCCATCCTTGCCTAAGGTACCACAGGTCCTCTGGGGCAATGTGCATCCTGGCCCCAACCCAGCCAGAGCTGGTCATGGCTCCAACCACCCTTGCCTGATCCTGGAGTGGGACAGCAGATGTAAAGCCGTCCTTCAAGCCAGACGGGGAGAGGGTCTGACGCTACTCTCCTTCCTCTGCCAACCCTCTTCCCACCTGGTTCAGCTCTGTCTCCAGCCTCTGGGGTGGGTTTGTCAGTGTTTGCAGGGTGGACCATGGGACTGCAGTCACCCAGCTCCACCCCAGCCAGCTGCATGCATCCTGGGGGGACTGCCCCAGGAGCTCCCCTTGTGAACCTTCCTCTCCCACCCCCAGCACCCCCTCCCTGCTTTCTCAGCCCTCGCACATGGGGGACACGTGGGAAGCAGTGAGGAAACCCTGACGCGAGATTATGTAATGGGGCTGATGTGTCAGAGCTGCCCTTTGCCCCCAGCTCTCACGGCACTGACATATCCCACTTTGCCAACCAGCCAGGCTGGCAAGGGGCAGCAAAGGGGGCAGCTGCTCCAGGCCGTGGTCCAGAGATGTGCCAAGAGGTTGCTCCCCAGTGAGGGAGCTGGTGTGGGGTTGTAGCCAAGGTTGGGTGTCCTGGGCACCCTGACTTTGGTGATCTTGCCTGGCAGTCTCTGTCCACTTGAAAAGGGAGAAGAGTTGTTCAGTTTTGTCCTGACTTGGGACAAGAATGGCCAAATACAGATGGTTTTAGTGGAATGGAAAATTCGGCCCAACCAAGGAATGGTGTCTTCCCTGGTGGAAATCACAAGCCCCCTGTGTCTTGGGGCTCCCACACCATGCCCTGGGTCTGGTTGAGACAAGTCAGGGGCTCCGCATCCCCCCAGGAAAGGCAGCCAAGGGGCAGAGAGCATGAGAGCCATGGGGGCCAGCAGCACTGCAGTTTTTGGGCACAGAGCGTCCTGGTGGTGGATGCCCAACCCCGCTGCCTGAGTTTTATAATCAAGTCGTCGTTTAGAAGAGGACTGCACATAGCAGAGTGGGTCAGTTCTGTGCCATCTTGGGGCTTTCTGTGCCATCTTGGGGCTGTCCGTGCTAGGACACATCCACCACCTTGCACTTTGGGGAGAGGTGGAAGATGTGCTGGCTAATGACAGGGCACACGTATGTGTACACGTACATACAGGTGTGCACACGACAGCTGGGAGTCTTTTATTGAAAACCAGGTAGCTGGGATGCTTGGAGAGGGAAACACCT
This sequence comes from Haliaeetus albicilla, assembly GCF_947461875.1. Taxonomy (NCBI): domain Eukaryota; kingdom Metazoa; phylum Chordata; class Aves; order Accipitriformes; family Accipitridae; genus Haliaeetus; species Haliaeetus albicilla. The sequence goes on along the minus strand of NC_091500.1, from coordinate 30,847,614 downwards.
TCCTCCCACTGGGATCAATTTCCCCTTCCTCACCCGCCCCAACCTCATGTCCAGCTGAGGAGTGGGGCCCCATGGACGGCCCTCTCCCCTCTGGCCTAGCCATCCCCCAGCATCTTTTCAGCTTCTATCTCCCCCAGCAGCCTGAGGTGGCTGCTCCTGGGACTCGTTACCTGAGGAGCACATGTTTGTGTTGCAGCATGGAGGGCTGCCCCATGGCCTTGGTCTGGGACCAGCAGCAGGGCGAGCTGGGGCTGCCCTGACCCACCCAGGGAGTTGTGCCCTGCGAAGTCCTGGAGGCGGAAGGACCCTCCTGGTGTCCATCAGGAGATGGCCTCGCGGGCCGTGGCTCATGGGCAGAGAGGAATCCACGGGCAGATCTGAAGGGGGAAAAGAGCCGTGTGGGAGGTGAAGGAAGAGAGGACTTGCAGATTCAGCATCGCCCTTGATGCTTCAACCTCAGGAGGAGAAAGCACCTTGGCAGGGTTCCCATCACTCAGCAGCTTGCCGGGTCTCGCACTGCCGGGGAGGGTCTGGGAGGAGGGCAGCCCTGCACAGCACAGGTCCTGCCCTCCTGCCTCCTCAGGCAGCGGGTCAGGTACAACCACAGGCATCGACAATCATGTCGGGGATGTCGGTCTTGACGATGTTGCTGTCCCGGTCATAGTAGAGCAGAGAGAGGGGGCGACGCTGTGTGGGCACGCAGCAGGAGTCCACAGCTGCGTTCGCGTTGTTGGCTTTGATGAGGTTGAGGACGGCCGTGTGGAAGGAGGCAGCGAGACCAGGGATGCCAGCCATGTGTAGGGGGCAGAGCCCCGCACAGTAGTTCATGTGATATCCCTCTGGCTGGATGATCCAGTCTTCCCAGCCGATCTCCTTGAAGTCCACAAAGAATTCCTGGCGGCAGCACATCTGAGAGTCCCCGCTGCAATCAATGCCGCGCCGCTGGACCCGGTGGGGCGTCCTGGCCCGAGCCTGGGCTGCCACAAATGGCCAGTGGGAATCACCACGGCCAGCCAGGAGGGGAGACCCCCAGTCCTCCGCCACCTCCAGCTCCACAGTGAGCCTCTGACTCCCTTGGCCAAAGAGGCTCTGGACAGCTCGGCCCACGTCCAGTGTGGCCCAACCAGCCCTCTGCACCTCCAGCCGTGTCTCGCTGGCCACGGTCATGTTCAGCCCCGTTGGGTCTGGCTGCAAGAGTCTGACGGTGACAGGATGCATCCCGGGGCCAGGGACTGCCCAAAACAGGTAGAGGGTGGCTTGCAGGATTTCAGTGCTCCCAGCCAGCTCCCGGGTGAAGTGGAAATGCAGGTGAACGCTGCGGGAGGTGGAGGACCCTGTGCACAGAACCGAAAGCAGAATCAGGAGGTGAAGGGAGGAGGTGGAGGGCTCCTCCGGCCGGGGGCCACCGAGTCAGAGCAAATGTGATGTATATCCAAACCAGGGAGCAGGGTGCAGCACATACAGGCATCAAGGGGCCCCTACTTTCCTGCACCGCTGCTGCTCCTCCTTCTTATGCCGCTCTAAAGCAGCAGCATCTGGGCCCGGTGCTGAATGCAGTGACCCGGCTTGGTTCCACCTCCTCTGGCCTGATATCCCCCTTGTCAGCGAAGCTGCTGGAGGGTTTTGGTGCGGGTCATATGGCTGTGTAAACCAGCCTTGGATTTAAGGCAGTCACACTGATTTGAACCTCCAGGATTACCTCTGCTTTCCATGGCTGGAACCATCACCTGACATCGCTCCAGCATGTCCCACCCTTGCTGCTGCTGAGGCTGCAGAGCTGCCTCTCCTTGCAGAGGAAGGGCTGATGGGGACCACGAGAGCAGCACTGGCCTCCTTGGCACAGCTCTGCCCGTGAGGACACAACCCCCCTCCTCTGTGGTCTGGCACAGCGCAGCAGAGCGAGAGACTGGGCTCAGGCCCGTGGCTCACGCCGGCTCTTCCGCTTCCAGCAGACACTCCACCAAGCCAGGAGACAACTCCCCATTGTCCTCATGTATGGGAACACAGCGTACTGTGGAGGAGCATTGTTCCCAGAGGTCTTCAAGGACATGGCAAACCCTCACTATCCCACAGCAGCCATGCAAACCACTTAAAGGCATGCAAGGGGAGTATGTGCCCCCCACACCTCACCAAGCAGCAGTTTGGGCTGGGCAGGGTGACGGTGCAGAAGGATGTTCTGCAGGATGGGGCGGTGATTCTGCTTCTTTCCAAAGGTGGCTGCATTTGCCTGGGAGAAGTGGGGGGTACCGGACCTTGTTTATCCAGTGATACTTGTCAGGACCCCTGAGCACCTTTTGTGGAGCTCTCTCCTCCCAGGAACACAGCTGATTCTGGAGTGAAATGTGGCAGCCCACCACTTTGGGTAGGAAGTGGAGACGCAGCTGAGTGCAGGGAGCCAGATGGGCTTTAGAGGTCTAAGCCCACGCACTGCAAGCTGATGGGGAGTCTAGGCTTAAAATCATGTTTTGAAAAACATGGCCATCTGACCCCTCCACCTCTAGCACAAGCGAGGAGGGTTCAACAGAAATGGACAAAAAATTCACATGATACAGCAGTCCATCTTTGCTCCTGCACCCACCCCCTTGCCCCCACATGTAATACGTAAATGAGAGGGGCCCCAGAGCCTCAGTAGTGCTTCCCCTGTCTGTGGCGAGGGGCGGCCAGTTGGGGTAAGCTCAGGACATGGATGTAAGGGTTCTGGATGTGGAACCTCTCATTGCCAGTCCTTCAGCAGCAGTGTGCCCCCTGGCCTGGTGCGTAGCCTGGCATTGCTTGCAGGAGCGCGATGCCCCCGGGCAGAGCTTTTGAAATGCCTGTGCAGAGGAGGAAACCTCTCACCACCTTCCCACAGGCAAGACCTTCCTTCCCTCTGTGCCGCCCCCCACCTCAGGATCCATCCCACCGTGCCCGTGGGGTGCAGGATCTGTACAGACCTGATTCGGCAAAACTCAAGATCTCATATTCCTGCAGGCCTATCCCAGGACGCAGGTGTGGGATGCTGCCGTCATGGGGCATCCCGGGGGAGATGGCCGTGTCCACGCGCTGCGCACGCATCCTGCGGAGAGCGGTCAGCAGGACCCCCCTGGACGTGGGCTGAGTGATGTTGGGCCTGTCTGGCAAGCGGAGTTTGGAGAGGATGCTCTGCTTTGCCAGCGCGATGAGGACGTCCCGCTGCGTGGTGGGGGCCAGGGCTGCCAGCCCGCAGGCTGGGCACCACGCTCCCTTGGGAGCCGCCATCCTCAGAAGGCTCAGGAGCAGGAAAGCCACGGTGGCTGTCATCTCCAGTGCCAGGAGGTGACAGCTTGGGGGTCTTGGCAAACAGTGATCCTCCAACTGCCCGATAAGCCAAAGTCAAATCGGGACAGCAGCGCTGGGGCTGGGAGAGCAGAGCGTGGCAGCAGGACAGCAGCGCCGGACTCCGCAGGAGCAGAGAGTGAGGAAGGGCTCGTTCTCCTGACGTGGCCACAAATATTGGCTGATCCCGGGCAAGATAAACGCCCCTGTGATCCCGCAGGAGCCTCTCCCGGGCACGAGGCAGCAGCTTGCCCCGGGTTAAGGTGGACCCGGGCGGATGGCGCTCCTTTCTCGGGGCGGCGGGGGGGGGGGGGGAGGGGGGGGCTCGGCCCAGGGCTGCCCGCTCGGCAGAGGCTGCCCGGGGGCTGGGGCTCGGCCCCGGGCAACCCGCTCCGGTCAAGGGAGGCCACCCCGGTCCCACCCCGCTGCCCACTCCAGGGGTGGGGGCCCAGGCAGACGGCGGGGGTCCCCGCGAACGGCGTGAGTCCCCGAGGCGACGGGGAGCACCCAGGGCCCCGCCATGGGGAGGGGCGGGGCGGGGCCCCCCCGGGAGATGGGGAATCCCCGGGGGCGGCCCCCCCCCGCCCCGGACGGAGCCGGTAACCCACGCGCTGCGCGCTGGAGGGCGGGGCCACAGGGGGTGGAGACTGGCGCCTCGGCCCCGCCCCCGCTCCGTCCCATGAAGGCGGTGCCGCGGTCCGGCTCCGCCCCCAAACGGAGGTAGCGTCTCTGCTCCCCGCTGCGCCCTCCACCGCGCTGGGGGGCGCTGCTGCGTCCCGCCAGCCTTCCACGGCGCCGCGTCCGGGCGGTTGCTACGACAACGGGCAGCACGGCGGGCGCGGTATGGTGACGCAGCGCGCACGGGGCAGTGACGCAGCGCGCACGCCCGCCGGGGGAGGGGCCCGCCGCTTCTTCCCCCCCCTCCCCCCCCTTTTTTTTTTTCTGTTTCTTTCCCCTTTTCTCCCCGTTCCGGCCATCCCGGCCCCCCCCCCCATCCCCCCCCTCCCCGTCCTGTCCCCCCCGTCCGCCCGCCGTCTCCGTCGCCCCGCCTGGGCGGCCCGCGCTGGCCCAGGCCCGGTCCAGCCCGGGGTGGTGGTGGCGGCGGCGGCGGCGGCCCCGCGGCGCAGGGCCCGGCTCGGCCCGGTAAGTGCTGCGCCGCCGGGGGCGAGGGCCGGGCGCGGTGGTGGGCCGGGGTCGGGCCTGGGGGGACTCGAGGCCGACGGGGCGGTCGGCGGCGCCCCCGGGGCCGGGCGGGGACGCGCCGCCCGCGGGGAACCCGCCTGCGAGGTCTTCCCCACGCCCCGGTGCTTCCCCCGTCCCTGCGGGGGTGTCGCGGTGCCGGCTCTGGTGTGTGCCCTGGGCTCCTGCCCCCCCCCCCCCCGCCCCCGCTGCGGGTCGGTGGGGCGCGCCTGGTGGCGGTGTCCGCCTCCCGGGCTGCCGCTCTCGGTGGAGCGCTCGGCGGCGGTGTCCGGCTGGGTCTCCGCCATCTCTAGGCGTTGCTGGCCGCCGGGGCTTGGGAGGCTCGCTGTGGTGTCGGTGCGGGGGGGGGGGGGGAGTTGCAGCGGGCCGGTTGCCTCGGCAAGTTTGCGGAGCACATGGTGGCTGGGTGTTCCCCTGCCCCGTGCATCTCTGACTGGCCCAGATACGAGGGGCATCCCTGCGCGATCTGGAAGTACCTGAGCTTGCTGTGGCTGCCTCGTTCCCCAGCTTTCTGTGTGCGGTGCAGCGCTTGCAAGAGGCTAAGGAGGAAGAGGAGCAACAGGTGGGAGAGGAGGCCTCACCTCGTTGATGGCCAGGCATCCATTCTAGCGCCTGGGAAGTGCAGTAAGGTTTTCTGGTATCCTTACAGACAACGTCTTTGCTTTGAAACGCTTTCCTGGAAACGTATGGGACTTCTGGGGCCCTTCTGGGTGTAACAAGAGGAGTGAAAATGCTGGAGGGTTAGTTGTCTTCTGGCTTGGTTGGAGCACGCTTAGGAAGGATTTCAGAGACTCTGTGTAGGTCACTAATGCGATACATGCAAGGGTTATTTTGTTACTTGTTACTCTGTGTTCTCTGCCCTGTGACACATTTAAATCATCACGGGTTTTTTTGGGGTACCTGTAGATGTTTGGGCTGTCTGCCTGAGTGTCAAAAGTTGCCTCTGACTCCTGCCAGTGTCGTATTCTGGCAGCAAGTTTCACAGGTAAGTTGATACTACTTAAAGTCTTCCTCTGATCTGTTTCAAATGGTCTGAGAGAGGTTGTCCTTCTGAGCTCCTGATACAGTGTGTAAATAGATGTAGCTGGTGGATTGTTACCTCTCTTCTGTCGCTCCTTGTGTGAATCTTTTTTTAATCCCTTCCCTCATTTCCTTTAGAGTTTGATCTAGATTACCTCCTTCATCGATGGCAACCTTTTCTGCTTTTCAGTCATTGTTCTTTCTAGCCTCTTTGTTTTGAGATGAGCAAGAAAGCTGAGCCGAGGCCTAGGCTGCTGCGCTGGCCTCTGATTTTATAAAGGGCTTGGTGTTGCTCTGTCTGTCAGATACTGGTTATAGGAGGGTGTTTGCCTTTCAAAAGGGCACCACAGATCTGGAGGAGTGCTGTGCAAAGGCTGCGCCAGCTCCTTAAATGGTGGGCAAGGTTCTAGCCTGTTCTAACTGGCTCATTGAGGGTGATTTGCAGACCCCAATGGTTTTCTGCTGTCTTCTATTATCGATTGTCCCCTAAATGAGCAGCTCTTTGTTAGGCCATAGAGAATCTGAACTTGTTGGTAAAGTCCTTATTTGCCTCTCTTCTCTCTAGGGTCTGTACTTGCTTCTGCTATAGCTGGGTCCTTTTGACTTACTCCAACTTATTTGTCCTGTATGGGGTTTGGTGTAAGATTCCTCTTACTTCACTGTGTCCCAGGATATGCTCTTTTCTGCCATGTCTTCACCTGTTCCCCACACATCCTCAGGTTGATTGTTCACTGTAGTGTGACTGTGCTACACGTTGGTGAGCCTGGCTGACCCGTACTACAGCTACCTTATCTATCAAAAGCAATGAAGAAGCAGTGGTCAGGACATCAGGGCTGGCTGTACAGATTCATTCTAGATGTTGCCTTGAATTTTAATTTGGACATAAGGTTTACATTCTTGCTCTTTTCTGCCCTTCAGCAGTGCTACGCACAGTAGCCTTCTGCACTGTGAAGTGTTCCTTGTGAGGCAACTCCCTGCTCCTAATAAAAAATTAATAATAAAAAAATGTGGGAAGGAGCATCACAAGAATCCTTGCTATTAATTCCTAAACACTTTTACTTGTGACCTCTTGGGGAATTTAAAATTCCCCCACATGGGTTTCTAGTTTTGTGTCTCAGCTAAAATGTTACATGGATGATCATTCCACCTCCCTCACGTTTATTGTCTGAGATTTGTCTGTGATGGTTTCACATAGTGTAATTGTGCCCAAAAACAGGTGTTGGATTTTTCAGAGGGGTAAACTGATTCTTATACCTGGGAGCTGATTTACCAGCTTGCAGATACTACCAAGCACCCTACTCAGTCCATCAGTCCAATTTGAATGACCTGTTGCTTGTAGGTGTCTTCTTAACATAGAGACTGATCAGCTCAGAAATGCATTAGTTTTCCTCCTGAGCACTTAAAGCTGAGCTCAACTGCTTCAACTGCTTTAGCTCTGCCTGTTCTTTGTATACTTTTGTGATGCTTCAGTGTTGACAAAAGATGTCTGGAAGAACAAGGTGTATTTCTAGCCATATATGCTGATAATGCAGCTAGGTGTGCCTTAGTAGTGGGAGTAGTAAGAGAATGAGCTTCACTGCACAGAACACTAAGCAAGCTTCTGGCAGAAGTGCCAAGCTTCCAACTTTCCAGGACAGGCTTTATTTTTCTTAGAGCTCAATGATGCCAGTGTAGTTCTGAGTACAGAGAAACCTTGAGTTTATTATAGCTTCCACTGCTTTTGCGGCCTCTGTTCATGCAAAGTGATCCATTAGAATCTGAACCACTCTGCTGAAGAGGATTCACATGCAACGTGAGCTGGAAAATCCAGAGTTGCTGTTAATCCTGTGTGTGTTGCTCAGTAGGTGCAGATTACTGGCTGTCTTCATTGTCGGAGCAAAGTCAAAGCTTAAGAAGTGTAAGGAACCCAAAGGGTTGGCAAAGAGAATTGCTGGAAAGAAGACTTGGTAAAGGGAGATAACCTGCTTGGGGAGCTGGAAGTATTGCCAAGCTTTGGCGCCTGTTTATCACCAAACAAAGGATAGGCTGAAGAGTTATGCCCTAACAGTAGGGAAGGGTGGGGGGTAGGGAGAAGCTCTTTGGTATGGTGTTGTGGCTGCTTCTTCAAGACCCATGGAACAGCAGAGCTGTCCTTACTTGCCAGCTGTGCGAAGAAGGCTGACTGATGTTACAAAGAACAGATACTGTAAAGGGGAGCATGCTATGGGCCACAGATATCCCGAATCATTGGTGTGCACAAGAGTTGGTTTCCTCTGTCTGCACGGGGAGCAGTGGGAGTATGTTGTGGGACCTGGTTTGCTTGTCAGAAAGCAGATGAACATGTGCCTGTTTACAAACCAAAACAGTGCCCATGCTAATTCTAAATCTCTGTCTTGGTGCTCCTTTTCCTGCTGGCAGCATGCAGAGAAGTTCCACACGTGGCTGGTCTCAGTTTGGTTTTTTGTCACTGGTACTTGTTGAGAATCTTGTCTCATCTCTTGCCTTGACCTGTTCTCCATCTCCCTTTGAGAATTGGGACCTGGTTCCCTGTGGTTACTTCAAATAGTTCTGATTCCTTATGCTCCATTCTTTTTTATTCCTACCCTGTTTGGTACCTATAGCCTATTAAGGCTGACTGACGTAACCTCTGTGTCCTTCTGCTTGAATTTGTGCTGGAAATTCTTGATTAAATCATACCAGGTATGGTTGCTGTAATCTTCTTTCCTGATTAAATGGCAATTCAGTAGTTCACAGGTGATTTGCTGAATTTTTTTTTTTTCCAATAGATGTTCTCTTAGGGTCTCAATTCTCCATCCACAGCTCTTTGTATTTTCAATGAGTTGTTAAACATATATTGGTAAAGATTTCCCCTGTTCATTCCTGTTTCTTTGGAATGCAAGGACAGATTGTATCTGCATAAAAAACTTTGGTAACTTATTTCAGTGTGTGTGTGTATAAGATTTTGTTTGTTTGTTTTAATGGAACAAACTAGATGATGAGGAAAGACACTAGACTTTCTTCTCTGTCCACCAAGATGGCAAAATGTGATGTTTGATGGCAGCTTCACTGGATAGTAAATGATTACCCCAGACTCCAGGGATTGCACAAGTGAGGATGGATCTCCACAGGTTGCTTCAAATGATAATGCTTTGCTGGAGACAGCCACCTGGCTTTTGAGGAGCTGGATTAAGACTCCCAAATCAACTCCTGCCAGCCGTGAAGGAGAAACATCACTTGGATGTGGTCTGTTCTCTTATCTCTCCCCCTGCTCATGAATGGGGACTGACTGGGGACTGGTGCCCTAGAGGTCAGTAGGATATGGAGCCAATTGACCCCTCCGTTATCAGGCATTGCGGTTTTTGCTGAGTGGTTCCTAAGGGACAGTTTGAGCTACCTGCATAGCATGAACAAGATGAAACCTGGAGTGATTTAGCAATATTGGACAATGGTTTGTAGCGTTATCTTCTTTGGCTGAGTTTTAGTAGCTTTGTTTGCTTCGACCTTCCTAGGATCAAAACTGAGAAGTTACATTCTATAGTGTAGCTTTATTTTTCTTCATTCAGAGTTATATAATGCTAGTTAGTCAAGTGCTGCTTTGAGCTGCAGCCATCTGACCTGAGGGTCAAGTCTCTAGGCTGGTAGTCCATTCAGCAGAGTGGAATTAAAGGAACTAGTTACTCCTCTCAGATGTTTTCTCAGCTACCTTTGTTGTTTGTTGCTGTTTCGGGACAGGATCTGCATCTCCCAGGGTACTAGTCATTGGGCTGGAAGAAGCAGATGCTTCTAAATCTAGCTGTCCAGATTGCCAGAACATAATGCATCTTACAGCAGACAATGGCCTCTTACATCCTGAGTTGCAACATTAGAATTTGTTAGATACCTGTGGATCGTCTCTTGTTGAGATGCTGGAGGAAGCTGGTCTGTTCGTGTACCACTCATGTGGTGGTGCTTCTTGGGGTCCCAGACACAATCTGATTTACCCAGGCACCGTGCTTGCATAAAACTAGCTCTCTTTTTCTGGTTCCAGCGTTACCTAGGGCCTTTCTCATCAGCCTGCTGCGTGGTGTGCAGAACTATGTGCTATGTTGACAGTTGAAATTAATCCCTTAGTAGGGCAAATACAGTATTTCTTTCTCTGTCTGAACAGTTGCTCCAGGCTCCCTACAGACTCACTGCTAGGTGAATATTTTAGAATTGGTTATGCTGGGCTTAAGTTTTTGAGTTTTCCTTGGGCTGAGAGCAGTGGCCAGGGTGTTTTGACTGCACTGCTCTGCATCACATCTAACTAGAAACGCGATGTAGCTGCTTTGAACAGCATGGTGCTGCCTATGTTTTTTTGGCTTGCATGACAAGTATGAGCTAAACCCAGCAAACAGGGTCTAGAGTGGTACATTATATATGTCCAAAGCCGCACTGACTTGACTAATATCAGGTGTTGTGTTATCCCTTGAGTTAAACCATTGCAATGCTGCATGTCTTGTTCTAGTTAAGTAAAAGCTAAGGCCTAGGAGTAAGCTAGCACCTTCTCAAGTAAGATGGGATGTATAAGGAAGTATGTCCTGTAGAACTTACCAAACTACACGCAGCCAGTCTCTCTGTGGCTGGGAAACTGTTGCATAAGGACCTGGGATTCTGCTATTCCCTGGAGTAGTTAGCATTGGGAGAAGAGGTGGCAGCATTGCTCAGTTTCCTAGAAATTGAAGAAATGTTTGTTCTTGCCTGTCCCTGTTGTTGTCACAGGTCATCTGTAGCAGGCTTTAAAAGGGGTTGGAGGGAATAAAGGGGCCCAGTCAACTGAATTAAAGGGGAAGGAAACTGCTATACTGATGGCAAGGAATTGGCTGTGGGAGAAGCAGACCCTCTTGTTCAGTGCTGGCTTGTGGATCAGAGCAGTGGAGAATGTCCACATCAAATCCCTTCTTCCAGCTGTTCTGCAGTACCTCTTGTTCTGCGTGTGATATCCTATCCTCTCATCAGAGTGCAGATGCATCAAGTTCCCTTTATAGTAGTGATGCCATTTGTGTTGCTAAATTTAAGATTGTGTCAGTGCTGCTATTCTAAAACCCCATTTTCAGGGGGAAGGTGTATAAATCACCCATTTAAAAAAAAAAAAAAAAATCTGTCTGTAGGACTGGTCCCAGCCTTAGCTTCATTTCAGTGCTTAAATTCTTTTAGAATCACAGAATGGTTTGGGCTGGAAGGGACCATTTTAAAGATCATCTCGTACACCCCCCTGCCATGGGCAGGGACATCTTCACTAGATCAGGTTGCTCCAAGCCCCATCCAACCTGAATTTGAACGCTTCCAGGGATGCGGCATCCACAGCTTCTCTGGGCAAGCTGCTCCAATGTGTCGCCACCCTCATAAAAAAATGTCTTATATCCAATCTAAATCTGCTCTCAGTTTAAAATCCTTGTCCTGTCACTATAGGCCATGGTAAAAAGTCTTTCTCTGTCTTTCTTATAAGCCCCTGTTAATTATCAAAGGGCCTCAAGTTCTTCCTGGAGTCTTCTGTCTCCAGGCTGAACAACCCCAACTCTGTCAGCCTTTCTTCAGCTGTTGTCTTCACCTTCACCACTCTACCCTCCAGTTATTTGTGAATGTGATGTGTGAACCAAAGCTTTCTCTGATTACAGTGGAGTCTGGATTTGCCCCACTGTCTTCTAGAGTTCTGATCTATCTATCTATTTTAACTTTTATTTCTTGTCTTCCTTCATATGGTAGGTGCTGATGGATGAAGAAAGAATTAGTATATTGGAGAAATGTCAACTATAAGTAATTTTGTCATTGCATTAATTCCTGCCTAGAATCAGGTGGAGGAACAGAGAGTGCTTTCATGCCAAAATGGGCAGACTTGTATGAAAAGTGTGAAGAATGCATGCATGTAGTCCCAGCACTGATGTTTGTGAGTGTATATGTGCATGTATGCAGTGTACTTAATCTCATTATATTGTTTAATAGCAAACTTCAACTAGATCAGTACTCATTTTAAGAACTTGATTATTTTTTTTAAATTTTTTTTTTTTGAGGAGGTTGCTGCCAAAGAAGCTATACGAGCAGGATATGTATCAAAACTTTCAGAACAGGTTTTGGGGCTGCCTTTCCCCCCGCCTCAATCACTCCCCAAGTACAGCAGCTTTTGGTGTTGCTTAGCAAGCTGCTAATTTTCAGAGTAATTCAAAGCAGGAAGTCCAGTGTAATGGTGCAGCAAGAGGCAGGAAATGCAGCTTGGCACCTGAGTGCTGAAGACTTTTCAAAGGGCTATTATTTGGCTAAAGATGAACTCTTAATAAAATGATCTTGCCAATATGCTGTGCCTCTGGTACTTCCTCTGCATGCCTGTGCCAAACTGCGTTTCTTGCCTTAAATTCTTCACAAATATACTTTTATGGCCTGATCCAAAGGCCCCAGCAGAGATTGAAACACACATCAAAATGACTTGATGGCTGTTGAAATTATGATGAACTGCTCACCATGACTGCAGGGTCAGAAAATTTCTAACTTGTTCTTCAGCCCCTAAAGCGAATAAAAGGCAGAAAACATTTGTGTCTCTTTGACATAGCCCTGGCAGGTAAGTGTAATGTTGGGAGGAAATAAGCCCTGTGGGCCAAGTGAATTTAACTTTTACCTTGGTCTGAATCTCTTTTTGGTTATGTATTTTGGAAGTGTCTACAGCTGCAGCTGTAGGTGGTGGTATGTCTTAGAGACTTGAAGGGGTCAGAGAAGTAAGTGGCAATGCTGATTAATGCTGCTGGGGTCTGTGGCAGGGGAAGGCGGCACTTCAGCTGATGCTACATTTGCATCTCACTAGCTGAGGCTAAAGCATCAGCCTTAAATAGGTAGAATAGTTGGTTTTGGTTTTGGATGCTGTTCCCAGCTTATGTCAATACTCCATTGTCCTCCTGGTTTCTTTCATCTAAGGATCTCAGTTCCTTAGGAACAGCAGTTGCCCTGGGAATCACTGAGGTGTGAGTAACACTTCCGTACTGTTCAGGAGCTTGTAGCATGGCATGGAAGTGACTGGGCTTGAAGAGAGCCCAGAGTCCTGACCTTCAATCACCACCTCTGCCTGAATGAACTGTTATCAAGGTTTGCCCTTTCTGGTGCCCAGTATGACTGAAAGGCTGTCTTTGCCTCACTAGAGGCTTTTTTTACATGACTATTGCTGTTTATTTTAAAGTGTAAATTTCTGGAAGTTAATGCTAGCAAAATAGGTACCGCTGTATTTAGAGTGATTAGATTATTTTATTGCTGTATGTTTGTGGTTTATTGCAGAGGTGCTGAAAGCCCTGGATATCTAGGTGCTTCATGTTTGGATGCTGTTTGTTTTGATGGACTTCACAGATGGATGCAACATCTCAGCACCTCCAGCTGGTGGTGACATGGTCTCATCACTCCTCCTAAAGAACTTTGCTCTGGGGAGAAGGCATGGTGGTGGAAAGAAGTTTAAAGCTGATATTTTTTGTGAGATACCTTCCTGTTTGCAATAGAATACAAAAAGAGTGTTGATGACCAGGTAGACTCTGTTTCCAGCAAGCAGCTGGGTTTGTCAGTGCATTCATCTTTAATTCTAGCTGATCCTTCCCAGCACTTCAGATAAGGTGAAAAAGGGTGTTTGCAATGTCTTTTTTTTTTTTTTTTAATGCCTGACAGCTTGTTCTGTAGTTTATCTGTGGGATGATTTGGCTGTGAATTAGAGGTAATTAGTGCCAACTATTAACTTCCTCTAGCAAGAAGTTTTGCTTTGTATCTCTGCCCATTAAGATACCCCAGCTCTGAAGACCAAGTATGGTCACTCTATGGAAAACCAGCTAAGACACTTACTATCACCCTTATATGCAGCAGTCATCAGGCACTCAAAATACATTTGACTTGCTTAATGTGTGAAAAGCACTGGCAAAAGAGACACTACTACTCACCCAGTGTTATGGAATGATGCTAGTTACAACATCCCAAACATGCTTGCTTTCCACACCCACTCTGGCACCATTTCAGAGACCTGGCCAAGTTCCTGAAGGGTCTTGTAATTTGGTTCATTAATGCCTAGATCCATCAATGATCTACTGTATATCCTTATTTTTTCTGTATATCTTTATCTACTGTATATCTTTATTTTTTCTTTCTGGATAACTCCTTTAGGATCACTCAGAAATTAGCTGCCTGGCAACATGAAAGTGCAGATATCTAAATGAACTGCATGCTTTTCAGCTGGTTCCATAAATGTAGTCTAAGTAGAGCTGTGGCAACGCAGATCTCTCGCGGAGACTTTAGTGAGAGTCCAGGCTGATACTATGCAGTCTCCCCAAGTAGTAGAGGGAGGTAGCCTCCAATAAGCTCTTGTGTCTGCTACCCAACTAGCTTTATTAAATCCAAGTTCAACACAAAAGCAGAACAATGTGTCTGTCTATTCCCAGTGCAAGCTTCCCAACAGCTTGGTTTCATGTGACAGGTTGAATTGATGACTAAATGTAGTGTCTTCCTTCTGAATCATGTCACAAGAATTTTACAGCTTGGACCTTCCTACTTTCCTTTCCTTGTCTGTGAGAAGTAGGTGTGGAGCCATGCTGCTATCAGACCTCTGGGCGATCTTGGTGGCTTGCTGAAGACATGAGATCGGCTGTCAGCATGTGTTTTGATTTTAGCACTTTAGCTTTTTGCCCTTTTTTGTCGTCTTGTTGATTGGATTATTATTGTCTCTTTATAAAAGGGAGGAATATTGCTAGTGTTCAGAAAGGGAATGGGAGGGTTTGTTCAGTGTATGGCCATGACATTCTGGCAGTCTGAACAATGGGTGCAACAAAATATTTCTCCTCTAGGAGAAACTGCTTTGGGGATGGGGGAGGAAAGCTTTGAGATCATGCAAGGAAAGGGGGTGTATAAGCAGAGGATGCCCAGTTGTGAGTCAGATTGTGTGTGTGTCTGATAATGGAACCCAAAATTTACTGTTAATGGGTAACATCTTAAAGCATCCCAAACCCACTTTCAGTTGATGCTGAATTTGAGTTTGGCACCTTGGCTTCCAAAGCAACTGCTCAAGCAAGCACTTGCACAGACCCTATCGCTGCTGTAGATGCTACAGGATTATACCCATCACTTCCTAAATCTTCTCACATACATCCATTTGGAGAAATACAATGTCAGGAAGTACAGGCAGAACGTGGAACAGCGGTGGACAAAATGTCCCTGATGTGGCAATGCTGTGGTGAGGGCAGAACCCTGCTGGAGGAGAGAAATCCTTTCTAGATCACCCACTTGGCTTTAAAAACTCTCTCCCCCAACTCTCATAGCTGCTGCTTTAGATGTCTTTAACAATACAGCCATCCCTAGAACCGGAATGGTGGCACCAGGTGGCTTCAGGTGGGGGAAAACAGAAATGAGGACAAAAAGACTGTTAGCATTTGCTGAGCAGCTGCGTGGCAGTGAGTTAAGCTGAGTCTGCTAGGCTTTGTAGCTCAAAAGAGACTGGAAGCTTGAGGTGCAGAACCAAGTTCTGGCAACTTGGGCACTAGATGGCCTCAGGATAGAAAGGTGCCTCCCACACAAGAATCAATGGGGCGGCAAGAGGGCTTTTACTGGAGACTTGGATCTTCTCTCTCTGTGTCAGCACTTAAGTGACTTTGTATGGAGTGTGCATGTATGGGGGGGGGGGGAAGTGAGTAGAGGGTGTATATCCACTGTGTTACACAAAGTAAAATTTATGTGTGGGCAATCCAGAGAGAAGCCTGTTGCTTCACAGCAGCTTTTCTGGCCTGTGTTTGCTGTTCTGTAGCACAAGGCAAGTGCATGCTGCAGGAAGCCTGTAGAAAACCGAAGAGCTTTGGCCAGAGCTGCTTGGCGAAGCATTGGGACATAAAACAAGGAACATGGCAAAGTTCAGGGAGGCCTTCCCAGTCAGTGCCACAGCAGGAGCTAATAATAAAGCCATTTTGGTCCTACTCCCCTGTCCCATCCTGTCCCTGCCCATGACTGTACATTGAGGGATTTAGAAGGGGAGTTTGCAGCACTAATACATTAATCCTTTCTACCCCACTGTGAGTAGGTGCATGTAATCCCTGTTTTACAGGTGGACGATCTGAAGAACAGGGAGAAGAAATTATTTGACTGAGCATCAAAAGGCAGAGCTGAGCTAGGTTAAGAACCCAGGAGGCCTGCACTTTCCTGGCTCACAGGATGGTGCCCTGCTGTGAACAGGCAGAAGGGTTTGTAACTCGAATGTGTTGTGCTGCTGAAGTCCTGATTCTGTGGGACAGGTTTTTTCATTTGCTGAGAGGCCTTCTGTATCAGTTAGCTTTGATAGGAGGTAGTTGTTCTGAGAAAAAGGCTGAGGATGTCTGAATGGAGGAGTTGTTCTGGAGGCCAGCACAGAAAGTGTCTCTGAGAAATGTATTTTTTAGGTGATGTGACGGCATGAGTGTGGGAGCAAACAGTACAATCCGTAAGAAAGCCTTATGTTTCTTGTGGCTATTGGGCAGGACATGAACTGCAGTAATTGTATACCTTAAGGTTTTTACTGGAAGTATGATTAATCCATTCACACAATACAGCAATTTAATAAAAGCATGCATAGATTTCCCTCTCTCGCTCTTTTTTTTTTTTTTAAGAGCTGGAGGTGACATTTGAAAGGATAGTGGGATGTAGTTGAGGACCAGAGTTAGTTTCCCCTCCCCCTTCAACTATATCACAATCTCCTCCATCTTTTTTTGAACCTTCTCTTGATTTCTGAGTCCTAGTAAACCCAGCTGGAAGACAGCACAACCTACTTCCCGGTTGGAAGCAAAGGTGAGCTGTGCTTCTGCAGAGATGTTTTTGTGTCTGAGTGTGGGCAGCAGCAAGAGGAAGGGCTGATGATTCCCCGCCTGTCTGTCAGTGCTGGGATTCCCCTGCATGTGTGTTGTCAATGGGGCGCATGCGGGTTTATGATTTTGTATAAAGCCCGGTTTCATTATGTATTGGGAGCACAAGCTGTCTTTGTGTACTGCAGGCTGAGTCACTGCTGCCTCCCAGTGAATTTCGGTGATGATTATTGAGTGTGGGCAGATGCAGCCTACTCTTTATAGCAGCTCGCTTGTATTTTTTTAATGAAGTTTTAAAATTTTTATATTGCTTTGACATTCTTTTCTTTGAGAAACTAATTTCTCCTCAGCTGAGTGTAGACACAAGAGCCACTTTATTACAGAAGGTGTTTGCTGTATCTCAGAAACTGACCTCTCTTGGGAGGCTTTAGGCATACTATCTATTAGGAAATAGGATCCTGTCCTGCCTGCTTCCCCATGTCCCAAACAAAATGAACAGGTGCTTTGAGCACAATCCTTCTGTTATGATTTGACCTTGGGACGGAAAAGGGAGAGCATGGACAGAAAAGAGAATGAAGATCCAGAACATGGAGAATGTAGAGAGGTGCTTGTGTTCTGCCTCCCCAACTGGGTGCAGTTGCTCCAACCTCAAAGCTGCTTTTAAAATTAGAATAGCCCAAAAGCAGCGGGGCTGCCCTTCTCCATATCTCCCCCAGATCAGTTTCAAACCTAGGCTGGGACTGAGATTGTTTGGCTTCATTTAAACAGGGACATGGGGTTTACAGAAGCAGTCTACCTCATTGGCACTGACTGGATGTACATGAAACCCCCTGTGTTGAGTGCATTTCAGACGTGGTCTCACCAGTGCATAGCTCCCCAAAACGGGAAAGGTGGTACTGGCAAAAATCTCAACTTTCACATGTGATATATCTGGGATTTTAGCAGCCTAAGCAGTGTGGCTTTGCTGTGCTGGTACAGTGAAAGCAATTCTGCCCTCTTGCCTGATGCTGTGTTTGTATTGGTACAAATCTGCTTCATCTGATACAGCTGCTGCTTATGGGAACAAGCTACTTGGATAATGAAACCTCTGGCCTATAAGTGACTCTATGCTGAGAGTTGTACCAACATAATTGTATGAATAAATGAACTGTTCAGTGAGCAGCAGAACTGGTGAGCCCAGCTTCTTAACGATCAATGTCTTGTGGATGGATTCTGTGCTAAGGATTGATCTCATGATTCTGTCTTGCCACTAGTGGGAGCATTAATAGGTTCTCTGTTATCTGGTCACTTACCAGAAGGCTTTTTTTGAGGTTTTAACTGGTCTGTAAGAGTACCCTCACAGTGGCTGCTATGTTGAAATGTTAGTTGGACAACTAAGAGATGCACACAAATTAGGATCAGCACAATTATACAAGCCTTGACTATTATTGTTGCCTTGCAGTGCTCCAGTGATTAAGACTAAGTAACACAGTTTTGTTCACCTTCGCTCAAATTTAGGGCAAAATACATTTTGGGAGATCTTTGCTGAAACCAGAGGAGCCACATGTTTATGATTTCCTGTTAAGACTGAGGTTCCTTACAAGCAGGCATCAGGTCAGTCTATTGAACTTCCTCTCAGTGGCCTTTTACTTTCTTTTGCTTTTATTCCTTCACATATTTAGTAATTTTTTTTTTTTTCTGGGGGGAGGACCCAGAATATTTAGGGAAAGCTTCTTCTGTGTACTGATTTATTAGGTTTTGAATAAACTGTACATGATAGTATTTTATTTTTCCTTATCAAAGATTTACTCAGTATTTTCTTCTTAGCAGCAGTTTCCTGTCTTACGAGTACTTGGGAAACTGGTGGTGTTGTTCTTCACGAGGAAGCAGGGAGAGATTGGTGTCTTTCTGGTGTTATTTTTTGAAACTGTGAGGACAGAAAAAAGCAGCCATCTGTCAAAGTATTTTTCACAGGTTCTGCAAAACCTGGAAAAACCATCTTTTTCTTTAGAGCAGCCCAATGGCAAACTGGTATAAAGGGGCTGTATCTGTGACCAAGGCGTCTTCATAGTTAATAGTAAATGTGAAATGTGTTAGGCTCTACAGCTGAAAGGTGGAACTCTTGGGTCTGATAGTAACCTTTCTAACCTTACTTACATCACTTCTACTGTGTCCTAATTCCCACCACGAAAATACAGGTGATACCTATATTGCAGACTTGTCCAGACAGTTGAATATTTTAGGTTAGCACGAAGTTTGTTTGTTTGTTTGTTTTAACATGCAGTTATTAATTCAGGAAGGGCAATGGAATCCAGAGAGAACAGCGTTCTGAGCTCTTTGTGCTTGTTGCCTAACAGGGTGGTGGTGGTGGTAATGTTTGTATAGTATATTTATGTGTTTTTGTATATTACATACATTTTGTGCAATATAAATGTTGGGACACTTGACCAGCAACTGATGTTATTATGAATGATGAGTGGAAGTGTCTGAATTTAAGGTAGCTGGATTTAGAAGAGAACAGCTGAATAGAGAAAAGGCTCTAACTTTCCCAGTAGAAACATTGGAGGCTTGTTTCACCTTCACCCCCCAATAGAAAACCGACTGTACCAAATAAGTTCTCAAAGCTCAACCTGCATTATATGAGCTTTATGTGTGCTCCCCACCAGAGCAGGACACACAGGTAATGGACCATACCTGACCCTGGACACCAGGCAGCTGGTGCCCATACTGCTGCGGAGTCACTGCTGCACTTGCAGGGAGGGTGGGCAGATACACGCTGGCTCTATGTACTTCCACCCATGTACTTCCTGCAAGCTCTTCAGCATGGAGGCTGTTTCTCTTTTTTTGGGTATATGCCTTGCTGCAGGGCTCTGATCCAGAAGGGGTAGCCCTGGTTGCTGTTGCTATGTTAATAATAATAATTGTTTTGGATTCCCAGTTTAGAGGGTAAGCAAATAAACATCTGCTGGGATCAATACATAGAACTAGGTTGCTGCAGCATCCACGAGCTGCCCAGTTTGTTGACACACATGCTTTAGTTCATGCCACCTCTCTGCTTTTCTCTCCTTCCCCTCCATTCCTCTGGCATCGGCGCATGTTCTATTTTTAAACTGTGCTGCGCTCTGTATTGCGGCATTTCTCTTCTTGAATTATTTATCAGTGTTTGGAGCTGAATGGAGTGTGGTACGTTTTTTCCACTGCTCGTTACTGCCCACGTGTCTGTCTTGAGCCATTGACAGATTTGGTTCATGTCAAATCACGCCAGCCTCGGCTTGGAGAGGGGCTGGAGGGGATGATGGGGTTTAGTTGCAGCCTGTGCCAGTGCAGGATCATTCAGATCTGTGTGTGTTTAATACTCTCCTTGCTGGGGTAGACAGGGAGGGTATGGTTGCCATGATAACACATCCTCAGCTGAGCCAGATTTGAATGGAAGGTCCCTTTTTATAAAATAAAAATTCTATTTTACTGCCTGGAGACTGGCTTCAGCCTGGGAAGAAGACACCTCCATGCACGTGTGTGTGCATGCACGTGCAGAGAAGACAGCATCAGATTCTGTGCGCAAGGCTGAGGTTGACTCAAAGCTCCTTGGGGGTGGGGGGTGGTGTTTAATTTTTACTTAGTAGAAGATGGTCATTTCTTTTAAATTTAAAACGCTTCTCTGTTCTTCCCTGCCATGTCCAGTGCAGGCACCCTTATCCATCAGAGATGGCAGCACAGCCTTTAAAAGGAGCGGGTGAGCAAGTTGTTTCATCTCTGAATGTTTTTTCCAGCTATACACTAAACTTAATTTGCCCCTTCTGCTTTCTTTGAGTGTCTCTCAGCATTTATATTTTCTCCTGCTATCCTTTTTTTTCCCCTCTTCTGGCTCTCCTGTATTTTGCTTTTGTTTTGTCCCTCTGAGCTGATGGAATGAGCTACTCTGCATCCCTGCTGCTTCTGGACTTTCTTCCTAATGGAGCTGGGGAGACTGCTGTCCTTTCGGTCAAATAGGAGGAGGAAGGGGTCTGGCTGGAGGAAAGAGCTGCCCTGTCGCTTCCTTGCTAGAGGAGGTGTCGGGGAGAGCAGAGGCAGCAACTCTGCCTACCTCCCCTTGCAGAGTCACTTCAGAAATGTCTGCAACTGGAAAAGTCATTCAGTGCCATGTTCAACTCCCACATTGGGAATGTCTTGCTGGCATGGAGCAAGCATGTACTTACTGTGTGCTGACTCATTAGTGACATGAAGTTTACTATGTCTTTATGTTCTTGGCATAAAGGGGGGGGGGCTAAAGGGGGGTAGAATTTAGAGGGCGAGGCAGTCCCAGTAGCAGTTGAGCAAGGGACTGGACAGTGCACGTTTATAAATGCCGAAGTGCAGTAGATGCAGCTTGCAATGAGCACTATGGCTTTGAGCAGGCGACTAGTGCAATCTTCTGCAGCACACTGTGAAAACGCAGTTGTGATTACTGCTAAGTTAAATGCTTTAGTCCAATGAAACCCAAATCTCGGGCAGTGTGCTTTTTTTCTGCTAGGCTCCGAAGTGAAGTACTAATTCTGCCTTACAGTCTAATTTCCAAATTCTTCTCTCTTAGGCCAAGTAAGCTTCTTCAAGCGTTCTTGTATTGTTTCTCTTAGTTTCAGGAGTCCCACCCCTGTCATCACCTTGGTTTTATAGGTCCTGGGTGTGTAAGAGTAGCAGGTGCCTTTATTTTATGTGTGTTCCTGCAGCACTTGGAGTGACACTGATTCCCAGCAGCAGGATGAACTGAGGACAGTGTAGGCCAGGGCTTGACTCTTGGATCTTGCTTCTTTGGACATAACCCAAATTTGTCTCTTTTCTGGTAGTAGAAGCCGTTCAGACAGAGTTCTTGATGGCCTGAGTTTCTGTGTCCTCCTCAGAATGTTGTCCTCCTCACAACTCTCTGACTTGTGACTTTTGGGAGCGGAGCCTCCACTGTGCAGGTACTTTTTTTCTTTTTTTTTTTTTTTTTTTCTTCAATCTACCCCTTGTTCCTTTATTGTGGCCTCTTCTGAGGAGACCTTGGGCCTGATAAAAACATGCTAGTTGTAGGACTTATGTGGAGAGAAGTGGTCATAGTCTCGATGAGGAATCCTGGCTGTTCTCCCTTTCTTCCACTTGTGTGCCCCATGGAAAAGGATGAGTAAGACCACAACATCCTTTCTGCAGCCCCAACTGTGGCATTTCTGCTGGTCTCCTGCTTTCAGCTTTTCCATGGGTGCCTGCTCTGGTTCTGGATGTTCATGGAGCTGTTCTCACACAACATGTTAGAGTAGGTAGCTCCCAGCAGCAATGTGCTGCAGTTCTCAACCTTCCCACATCTTCCAAACACGAAGAAGTCTTTCTGCTGCATACACACTCCTGCAAAACAAAATAAAACAAGCCTGTGGCCTGGAGGACTTATGAAAGATGTTTGACTTGCCATGTGTGGTGGTTATTATGGTGTCTGCCTAAAAGTGTTTCCTGTCCAAGCTGATCCCTTAGCTCAAATGCTTGGTGTATACCTGGCAGCACTCTGAAGTTGAGTCACATAGGCAGCCAGCTTTCCAAATCTCTCCTGCAGTCTGCATGCTCATAATGTCCTTGGAAGTGTATGGTGTCTGGAGTGTGTGTTTCTACCTATATACACTTTAGTAATTAATGATCGCTTGCAGCCTGCTGCTGGATGCAATGAGCAAGGTCAGTTCCAGCCCAAAGAACAGTCTGTGATACAGTTCTCTAACTGCTTGAGGGTTCCTTTCTCTCTCTCATCCCCATGGTGCTGTGGTGGCTGAGGCTGGCACAAGTGAGAGCGCTGGTGTTTGATATGCCTGCAACGAGGAGTCTGTTCCAGGCTCTTTTGTTTGGGTTTTTTCCCTTTTCTAAGGGGAGAGGGAGTTTTCTGGTCTGGGTGGGTAAATGAATGAATTTAAGTCCATTGGTAATGCTCTTCTCCCTTTCCAGCTGCTGTAGGTGTCTGATGTAGGCTACCTGGTATGTCTGTCACATGGGGGAGCCCAGTCCTGGGCTGATGGTGGGGGTTTGCACCAGTGCCATCCCACCATCTTGGTGTCACGAGTCTTGACTTTTTTTCCCTTTCTGATGGGATTATATCCACTACCTAATTGACATGTCTTCTCTCAACAGAAGCTGGGCTGGGCAAATTAGAGCCCAGGCTCATTTGATATGTCTGCCAGGGAGGGAGGGAACATGTCTTCTTGCTTTTTTCTTTGTTTGCTCTGCGATATTACTATGTTAGGCATAGGCAGCTTCCCTGCAAGCTGGGAGCACAGACAATACCTAGAGCTGCTGCATCTTTTCTGTGCCCTGCTTTCACTGACCTAGTTTCATTGTGTGCATGTGCACACACACACACGTGAGATAAATAAGCAAATGGCTCTCAGGTGTGAAAGGCAGGAGCCCTCTCTGTAGGGCTTTGTCCAGGCTGCTGGTGGGGCTGACTTGCTCTTCCTTCTCCTCCTCCTCCCACGCAGGATTTACTGTCTCCCCATCTAAGGAGCAAGATGCAGCTTAGGAAATCCTCTCACACACATGTGCTTCATGAAGATGAAGTGCTGCCGACTCATAGTGACAATGGGCAGTGATTTTGGAAAGAGCTGGACAAGCCCGCAGGAGGCTGTGTCCGTGCTGTCTAGGGCAGGTGCTTGTGTCCTAGGGCTGGAAGGCTTTCTCAGAAATTTGTCCTTGCTGAGCTGGCTGCCAGGCATCTAAGTGCTAGAGATCAGGTTTGCAGGCTCAGGCTTCTTTTCTTTCTGCCTTAGTATCAATCTGAAGAAGTGACAATGGAGTTTCAACAGAGGGTCCTAAGCTTATTGTATGTTTTTGCTTGCGGAACATGCTCTGCTAGCTGGGCATCTTTGAAAACAGAAAGACCTGGTAGAAGGGAAGAACAGCATCCAAAGTTCCCTTCTTTTATAGGACTAATCTTGCCACTGCAGGGGTCCAGAGTAGAGGATGCCAGCAACTGTCCTTAATGATCCTGAGTCGAAATGCAGCAGACCACAGATGCTCCTTAGCAAAATAAAGCTCCTAGTTTCACTAGGTTTTGCTGAGATTTTAAGGCTCTGTCTACATGGAGCAAAGATCCTTGGCCTAGGGAGGGCATGCTGAAGCACTGCTCCTGAATCTGAACTCCTCTGTCCCTTTCTGTTGCTTCCTCATTTGCAAAGTAGCTGCCAGAGCTTCTTCAGGGCTCAGAACTCCAGGTTTGGAACTCCAGGTGCCTGCCTGGGTGCTAGGTGACAGGAATAAACAAACTCAAAATAGATGAGTTAAAAACTGATGCTGAGTTGTAGCCTAATCTCTGAATCTTGCAGCTTTGCTGGGTTCAGCTGCCACAGGGAGTCACTCTGAGCACATGCTTTCTGCCAGGGGGTTGTGAATGGCCAGACTGACTTCCAGCTAAGCAATCCATGGAGCCGTTGCAAATGCAGTCACTTGCTACCTCTCAGGGCTTGCTGTGCAGCAGACTTGAGAAACTGCCATAGCAGAGCCTGTGAGCTCAGCTGAAGGCCCTCATCCTACAAGCTTGCACTGCGCAGACAGTGGTGACTTTTTTCTCAAAGAGCTTGGGAGATCATGGTTCAGTTTCCTTGGACAGGCACATTTATTTAGAAAGTCCTTTGCAGAATTGGGAGGAAAGAACTTGAAGTGGCCAGAAATAGGAGGCATAAAAGGAACTTGAATCCTTTGGATCTGTCTTCTTGCACCTTCTCTTGGGGAAATCTCATACAACATCCATGAAGCCTTTGCACTCAGCCAATGTGGGGGTTGATTAATTGTGGCCCTCCACTTGAAAACACTGGTATAGCACTGCAACTGACTTTTGTCTTATCACCCCCTGTCTTGCCCCTCTGTCATTCCTTTCTCTCTGGTTCTCTAGCCATGGGACCCCCTCTTCAAATGTCCGTGTTGCTGTGGGCAGAAGCAGGGAGCTGTTTACTGCAGCCAGGATCACAGCAGTTTCAGCAGGAAGAGGAGGACAGCCAGCCAGGAACATTCACCTGCTTTCTGCATGGGCATGACAGGCCTGATTCAGAAGGCTTTGAAGCAGGTTGAGACAGAAGCTCATGCATACGTTTAAACTTAAGTCCTTTGCACAGCAGGGCTGCTTTACAAACTTTAACCTCTATTTGTCATGGAGCGGAAATGTATCAGGTTTCTGTTGTCTGTCTCCTTGCTTTTTAAAAGCTTTATTGGACTGTTTCTTTGGCTGTAGCAGGGGATCGTTTAGAAGAAACTGCATTAACTTAGCAAAAGTGGTAAAGGCAAGTCCTGAAGAGAGGCTTTACCAGCACAGCACTATGCTATTTGCAATGGATGCTGTCAGTTAAAGCAGTGCATCTCAACCTTTTTGCAACTGTCTCACTTCAGCCTCTCCATCTCCTTCAGCCCAAGGCTGATCCTGCCTTCTCATCTTCATCTCCCTTCTCTTCAAAGCTTTTGCCTTTAGACAGCTGCCCTGTGAGGCCTGCTACCCCTTGCTCTGCTGCCAGCTCCAGCACTGCCAGAGCTCAGCCTGAGCAAGGAACCTCCTCGAGACCAGCTGCTGACCGAGCTGATTGTATTTGAAGTCAGCACTGGCCCCGCAAGAGCGCGCGCTCTTCAGCTCTGGCTGCCCCTTGCCTAGGATGGGCTCCTGCCCAGCAGGAACTGTTGGTGCAGAAGAAGAATGATGCCTACCTGCTGTTGACCAGTGTTTAGGGCTGTAGCTGGAAGATCTCCGTAATCCAACAAGAAGCAACTTCTGAGCCTAGCGAGGGACAGGATGTGCTTGTGCACCATGCTTGGCAATGCTGCCTTGCATGCTTGAGAGTAAATTTTAGTATATGGACAGGAGACTTGATCGCAGCCTGTGTGCCTGTAGACTCACCAGGTCTGGGATGGAAAATCACTTTCTGGGGAAAATTTAAGCAAGTGAGAGGTTTAAAACCTCTCTAGTGCCATTTGTGTTTCTTGTTTCCTGTCTGTCAGTATGTAGTCACTAATAAATAAGCAAGAAAAAAATAACTGAATTGAAATGAAACCATTAACAAACTGACCCCTTGGAAACATTATGGCAACAATGATAGTGAAGCAAAGCTGCCTGTAACCTACCTTGGCATGTGTAGGGCGTTCTGCAAAGTGTAGTCCATGCACTTGAATTCTTCTGGAAGATGCTGATGTTTACTGTGGTATCTCTTCTTTGCTCCTGCACTTACATTTGTGTTGCTCCAGTGCCTGACAGGGGAAGGATGCTGTGTCTTTAAAGCCTTCTCAGGGCTGTGCGGAGGCAGTTCCATTGAAGTATTTGAATGAGAGCAAGAGGGGGGTGTGCATGTGGCTATTGGCAGAGCTCTCTATGACATCCCTCTGAACAGCTGGGCTCTGCTTTGCTTCAGAGCTGCTTGTCAGAGCAATTAGCTTGCTGTAGCAGCAGCAAAGATCGCTAGCATTTTATTCAGGGTTGAGAGCTGGCGGGGGCTTCTTAGAAGCGATATTATCTTGGCAAAATTCCTCTTGAACTGGTTGTGGCAATGAAGTCTCCGTTGAAATCAGGAAACAGATGACCTGCTGAGAGTGCAAAACCACCACGGTGAGTTTATTTTTAGAATAAGTCTTCAATTATTTTGGGCTTGAGAAAGATTGACCAGAGACTTTTCTTTTCCTCTCCCTGTACCCCCACCATGCAAAATACAGTATAGGTATAAGTGCAAGCAAGTGTTTCAGGGATGGGGACCTGACATCATTCATCTCTGGTAAGTAAGTGACAGGATTTCTGCTGCTTGATGGGGTTAATTTAAAATGGTGCTGTACTAAAATGAATATGTGGCTCTGTGATCTCATTCAAGACTTGAGAGTGTGAGATGAGCTTTCTCCTTTCTCTTTTTGTGATGCTGGGGATGCACCTACAGGAGACAGGGGAATCCCCAATAAGCATACTGTACTCTTCCATGTCATTAAGGAGTTCCCTGTGACAGTCTCATGGGTTGTCCTTGTGTCTTAGCTTGGTGTTCATGCAGCTTGCTCCTGGGTAGTTTCTGTTCATTTTGCAAAGGCAAAATACCCACTGCTCTTCTGCTGGGTTATACGTTAAAGGATTTGCTTGTCTGAAGCTGGCTAGTTGATGAAAAATGTTGACTAGTTAATTGGCTATGTGCCATATGACATTTTCAGGTTAGCTTATGCAATTCAGTGTTCTGTAGGACTATATTGGTGTTCACATATATATTAACCCCATTTTTTAATTATTTTAAACCTGTCACTGAATTGGGTTTGGGTTTAGTGGAATCAGGACTTTGGATTGCCTTTACCTCCTTCTCATACATGTTCATCATCCAGTCTTGCCTAAAAAACAAGTTACTGGAAATGATGCTCCCTTCATTTGAGATTTAGTGCTAGGAGCTGGTTTTCTTGGGCTTGAGGTATTAGCCAGTTACTGTACTGCAGGATCTTCATTCAGGTGCATTGGACCTGTTTCCTTTCCCTTCATGTCTTTAAAATGCTTATTTAAACTGGAAGCATCACCTGTGGCTTGAGGATCTGCAAACAGCAACAACAGCTGCTGCAATGAATGGTGAGCACTTCAGCAGGTGAAGACTGAGTTCATCTTGCTGAAGGCTGTGGGAAAGTAGGAAGAGGAATATCTTACCCACACTTCAGACTCCCCCTTCACTGTCAAGTCCAACTCTTGCAGCTGGCAGCCAAAAGATAAAGTTGATTTTTTTTTTTTTCTTTTAATCATCACTCTCCTCTTTGTTCAGTGATCAGATCAATTTCTGGATCCCACCTGGAAAACAGCCACAGTGTCTTGTATTTGCTGTGTACCCCTTGGCTACTTAGTGTGTCAGGTGGCTCACTATCCTCTGCCAGCATGGTGAGAAGCAGTAACATCAGCCTTGAAAACAGAAAGGGGGATATAGATAGCAGCCCTGCTTTTTGCCTTCCTCCCAAGGAGGTTTGCCAGGAACTGGAATGCTTTGGGTCTGATTAGTAAAGTTTGAGGATCTGCTTTGCCAGCCCAGGTCAGCTCAGGAATGGTAAGCTAGACTGGGGAATACCTTGCGCTTTCAGCCAGCTTTTTAATCTTTGTGCTTATGCTTCTAACTGGTGCAGGCATGGCACAAGAGAAGTGTGCCAGCAAGAGGATAAGAGCTATTTCTAATGTGCATTTTTCCTGAGCCTGGTTGCCACCTCTGTATCTGCAGGTGTCTCCTACCTGATGTGGTATTTCATTATGGATGAGTTCAGGTGGAAGGAATTCTGTTTGGGGTTCTTTGAAAGAATTAGGACATGTGTCAGTGGGAACTGTGCCAGGGTTTTCTTCTGAGCCATGGAAGGGTTAACAGAAGTTCCTGTTCAATGCTGTCCTATTGCATCTTGACACTGTAGAAAGTAGGTGGATAATTCCTTGCTAGCTTTTCAGGAAACCCCTGTGGTGGACAGCCCTCATTAATTGTTGCTGGGAAACTGCTTTGACGTCATGGGAGCAGTTCCCTGGTCTTCAGATGAATACAGGAATAGCTCATGATGGGGAAGGGAAAACCGGTGTGAAATGGAGAAGGGAACTCTGACGGGGAGATTCTCATCTGAGATTTATCTTTTCTTTCTCCCAGCATTCTGCCTAGGGACCCTCAGAGGAACTGTCCACAAAAATTTACAGCATTATATTTGGACCAAACGTAAGCCCTTCCTTCTCAAGAACTGTTGATATTGATGGCTTCTGTGATTCTTTCACTTTTTTAACTATTGGCTGGTTGTTTGTTTTTTTTTTTCTCCCCCAGATTTTGTAAACAAGGGGTGAGAGGGTTCTTGCTTGGCTTCACTGCAGCTCCCAAAATAAAAAAAGAACAACAGCATCACTGTTTTGGTTAGTTTGTTTTTAACATCAAACAAATAATATCCCCTTAGACTAACAGAAGGAAGAGCAGACGGACTGAAGATGGCTGCTATTGCTGTGAACTTCAGGCTAAGAGAACTTCTAAGGCTGAGACTGTTTAAACCCACTGTCTTTAGTATCAATCGAATTTTCTTTCTTTGCAAATCCTCTTGTGCTGTTTGTGCAGTAGGCTCCTTTCTCCCAGTGTTGTCCTATCTGTCCAACCTGTCAGCTTCTGGGAGGTATGCAGAGCTGTGGGCGTCTAATAACTGTATAAGGAATTCTCTGCGTCTCCTTTTCCATGCTTGCAAAATAGGTGTAAGCAAAGTTTACCCATCCAGTTCAAAGTGCTTAAGAGATTTTTGTACCCAGAAGTGCTGTAGAGCAGCAACGAATGTACTGGGTTGCTGATTGAGTCTGGTGTTTCCAGCTAGGGCACTAGAGGGCTTGAAATGCAAGTAAACTGTCTAGCAAAGAGCTGATATCAAGGTGCCTCAGTGGTGGGAGGAATGAGGCACCGCTGTCGATGTTGAGCAGGCACTGCAAACAGAGCTCCATTCTCCTTTTCTTGTCAGGTCACTTGAACATAAAAGCAATTCCAGTGCACGGTGCCGTAACAGTCAATAATGGATGCATTATTTTAAACTGATTTTTTTAACAATTTGTCATGGTTGCTCACTTGTATCTTCATGTGATAACTCCCTCCACACATCGTTTTCTCCTCTCGATGCATACAAAAAGGAAACATGCATCAAAAGTCAAGGAATAAGCCTAGTCGGGGTGGGGAGGAGGCTTTCAGTGGGGTCGGGGGATCTTTACAGCCTCTGGCTTTGGTGCTGAACTGAATTATCTTCCCCAGGAGATCTCCAGCATGCCTGAATCCAATGATTGCCGCCTTTCTGTGCCGTCAGCATTTCACAGCAGAAATGAGGTGGGAGTTCTGGTCTTGCATAGCATATAGGCTGCTTTTGGAGTAAAAAGAAAGGACCTGAATATGCAGGCAATCAAGCTGGATTCTCTGAGCACATCGGTCAGCTCTACATTGAAGTTTCCTGTCAGGCATATGGCAACTCTTCCTGCTGCTGCTACACCCAATCAGCAATTTTCATGTACAGGGAAAAAACCCAACGCACTCTTCCTCTGCCGTTTTGCTTTTTTCCTTTGGTTGTGAGCCCCGAGTCCCTCAGCTGACTCAGTGATGGCAGCTGACTGGATTGTGCAGTGGACATTGCCATCTTTGTATTCCTGGCAAATGAACAGAATCTGTGTTAATTCACTGACATAATTTCTCCCCTCCTTGTTGGTTCATGTGGCAAGGATTTTTCCAAGCATTACACCTTGGGGATGGCAGGGTATGCTGGGATACCCTCTTAACTGTAGTAGGGAATCAATCCTTCCTTGGTTTGATACTTGCTCCCATTCTGAAGGATCAGGGCTCTGTTATGAGTGGAATTTATCTCCTTTGCTACTGAAATTCAGCCACCTCTGACATGAAAGCTAGCAATTTAAGCTGCACAAAAAGAACAGTGTGGCCTTTGGGGCAAGAAGCAAAGACCTGTGTTGAGTGGGAACATCTGGAATCTGGAGGGGGGAAAGAAATTAATTGTTCTGCTTTGAATGTTTCTATCCTGAGACAAGTGCAAAGGGTTCTACTGTGAGCTTTTCCTTCCACAAGAAGCTGGATCTCAACACAACAGACACCAGATTAAAAACTGCAGAATCCCCTGCAGAGCGCGTGGAGGCATTGGGTAGGTGGCTGGACACGTTCATGTTTCGGACGTGGTTCAACTGCATCTTTTGTTTTCTTCCATCGCAGGGAAGAACAAATATCTCCTCCAGTCCTAAAAGGACTTAGGCCTTCCATGTGCTGCCCAGGGCACTGCATTGCTTACCTTACAAGATCTGATGAAGTTTCTGTCTTAGGCCCAGATGTTGTTCTTCCCATCCTGTATGAGGGCCTTGTTTTCATGTTGACGATGAAAAGAAAAGCAACCATGACTTAAGTTAAAGTGGCATTTTCCTGATTGTTTGGTGCAATGGAACTTGTGTGGTGGAACCCTTCTTCTGCCTGGAGCTCATCTGTGTGGCAGGCAATTACCTCTGCTGTGTACTGCCTTCACAGTAGCTGCTCTGCCTCATGTGTTTTCATTTAAGCGGTGCTTTTTGTTTTATCTTCTGCTGAAATACTCATTTTCAGTGAAAACTACTCCATTGTGTCTAGGCAAGATGTGTTGTTTTAATAGCAGCTCTCAGGCTGCAATAATGTAGATGTTTACCCATCCCCAGAGTGCTGTGGTCCCAAAGGCTTTGGCAAGGGAGGCCCTGCTGCATTCTTACTGGTTCCATGCCTTCCTAGGGACTGTGGTGCTGCCTGTTATTTTGATGAACTAAGATCCCTAGATAGAGTAGGTAATTCACAAAAGTGAGGGAAGTGAACCTGCCCTGGGGAGGTGGCAGCCTGCTCATGAGAATGCCATTTGTCAAACGTGCAATGAGTCTTCAGCGTTGACGCATCCTTCCTGAGGCAGTGCTGGAAAGCCCCTGGTACTACAGTGTGTGTCCTGTTTACTGCCTTCCAAGGAGCCAGCCTCGGCTGTGACAGCAGCATTCTGGATAGAAACCCTGAGTTGCATCCAGGTGGAAATGGCAGGCTATTAAAGTTTGGCTTTTCAAAGCCCACACGCAAAGCATGCTGTACCTTTTTGATTCTCTCTTTCCTGATATGCCAACGCACCTTTATTGTTCTGGCACATTTGATTCCTGTGTATCACATGAAGATGATTTTGGCAGTCCTGGCACCAGTTGTGTCACACTCTTGGAGTACAGTAATAGCAAGTTGACACCTATCCTGATTTTAGTGCTTGCACTGATTGAGGGAGGTAACAAAATAACTGATTCCCCGTGGCCCCGAAGTTATCCTGTGGTTTGAGATGTTCTACATAATTAAATCCGTGCACATACTGCATAACTGAGAACTACTGCCATGGTGATAATTCAGATGTTTCCCATAATGCACCTACTGGCTGTTGTGCCATTCAACAGGGCTGACTGCACCTGTACTAGTGAACAGCCTTTTTAAAGGTATTTGAAATGAAGAGGAGCTCTAGGATTACATCTCTTCTCCAGGCTCCAATTCCTACATTCAGCCAGAGACTCAGAGGCGAACAAACCATGGCCACCACAGCTAGGCTGTTGCAGACACTGGCCTCTTCCTAGGGGTTACGGTTGCTGGAACAGGCCCGGTAGCCCCTGAGCTTAAGCCTCTCAAAACGAAGTGGGCAGTGGCTCTGCTGAGGTGCAGAGATGGGTCTCCCTGAAGGGGATTGTCTTGTAGCAGCCCTGCCTTAGAGCACAGATGTTATGTGACCAGCCAGGAGAGCCATTAGCACCTTAAGCTGCTGCAGCCATTTGCTCAGCAAATGTGAAGTACAGCTTGATATGGGGGCTTTCCTCAGCTGTGGATGAAGGCAATTTAACTAGTGTTGTCTTACCCTCCTTGGAATTACTTGGGAGGGACATGTTGGAGACCTCCTGATATTCTGCAGAATTAACTTAGAGGGCTTCTATCTCACTGGCATTTCCCATCTCCTTGTTCATATAAGGTTATTTCCCCCCTTTCCACCTGAAGTCAAACCCTTCCATCTGCATCATAATTTCACCTCTTTGATGTAATGTGGGGGTGGAGATTAAGATTTAAAGCAATGACTAAGCACTGGGGGCCTATACACTGTGCAATCAAATCTGGCCTCCTGTTGCTTGGGGATTTTTTTTGCTAGGTTTTGTAGGAACTGTATGGTAGTGAGAAATTAAATCCCTCACTTCAATTGATAATAAAAAAAGCAATGGAGAGAATTTGGGAGAGGTTGCTTCATTGGCTGAGACAGTTGCAGTTTATGAGCATTCCTGAGTAAGGTTTCAGGGCTTTCTCACTGAACCAGGTGCTCGTTCTAGCTAGAGCTGTTACCTCTGACAGGGAGCTGTTTTCTCCAACAGGAGGGAAAGGGGGTGTGCTCAAAAGGCTCTTTACCTGTTTGTTTTCAAGCTGAGGCTGCAGACTTTTTATGGGGTGCTGGGGATGCCCCAGTCAGCAGTGTTGGTGCAGGCAGCTTACATTTTGCAGAGCGGACTGGGAGCCCAAATGGAGCCTAGGAGGGAGATGCTTCAGGAGCTATGTGGCCTTTGTTGGTCCTACTAGCAAAGCCTTTCATTACAGCCTCTTGTTGCATCTGGTAGGTGTACTTTAATACAGCAAAAATTTTACCATCTGCTGTGCCCTGGCAGAACAGGAGAAGACAAAAGCCTCTGAAGATCCTTCGGTGCAGAGAGGGAGCACTGTGCTGCCTGACTTAGTAGAAACGAGGAGGCTTTAATGCCTTGAATTTGCAGCACCCTCTCCACCCTGCCGCCTCCACTTTTTCCTGTGAAAACCTTTTTCTACAGCAGACGCTGTGCTCGGGAAGGGGAGTGAGGAGGGGGAATCTAAATCACCCCTCAAACTTGTCTCGTTGCTCCTAGTGATAGAGCCTGTTGCCATGGAGCTGTGATTCCAATTGGTTGACCTGGAAGCCAATGAGCAAATTGTTCATGAGAGCATCATCATTTAACCTTGCAGGAGGTACTTACTCAGTGATATATGATGCTAATACTAAAGCCTTACACAGAGGGGTGCAGTGAAACGCTCAGATGCTGGAAAAAGGCCACTGCTTTCCATCTTCCCTCTTGCAGGCTAGTTTGTTGGTTTTAATTACCAGTTGCACCAGCAAACCACCCTTGGGCTGGGCCAGCTCTTCCTGCACAGTTCTCCTCCCAGTGCTCAGAACTGCCTTTGATTGTCCATCGGAGCAATGTAGTGGGGACTGTCCTGCCCGCCAGTGAATCACCAGCCTCAGGATGTTTATTTCTGAGCCCTCAGAGCACTCTGCTTAGCATGTGATTGGATGTGCTTTGTTTCTAAGTGTGCTTTCTTTATGTTTTATAACCAGCCCGAGGATGGAGAAAGCCACTGTTGTTATGGCTATGTCAGGGTTTCTTCTTGGCAGCAAGACTCTGCAGCCTTGTCTGTAGTGAAAACTCTGTTCCATTAACATTGATGACCTGGGCTGAGTCTGGTAAGATTTCTGCTCTGCCCTGTTGAATGCCTTCTGGAGTGAGTCTCGGAAAGCTAAAAAATAATTCATTAATAACCAAGGGAGGAGATGGAGGGGAGTGAGTCAAGATTCTTGTCTTTGAAGCAAATTGTGAAGCCTGCTCAAGAAGGCTGTAAGCATGCAAACTTGCTCCTCTGGTCATGGGTTGGACAAGGGACTGAGCCCACTCGCACTTGTTTCCTTTCCCCCTGAAAACTGAGAGGTAGCTTAGCTCTCTTGCATTGTGGGACAAGCTACCTCAGATACCTCTATCCTATTGCAACACAGGAGCATGCATGTAGGCAGCTACAGCCAAGCAGCCATATGTCTTCTTTGCACCCTCATTTAGCTCAAAGGAGTGTGTCTGTACTCTGAGAAACAGGGCCAGGAAGAGAGTGTATTTAGCAGTAGGCTTCCTGCTTTTCCCAGATTTGCTGCTGGATCCATCCTAACTGTAAATGGAGAAGTTTCTTGCTTTTATTCCCTGCCTAACCAGGACCGGCTGCGGCCTGCATTGTCACGGCTTGGCAGCTGCAAATTGCATGTAGCAAAAGGCAGCAGAGGTGGAATTCAGTGTTCGCCTTCAGGATGAAGAGGAGGATGTAAATCTGTCCTGGCTACCCCTTCACCTGGCCCTTGGCCAGCACACACAAAGTGTTCACACTGTCACTGCCCTGACTGGCCTGTTTACTTTGCCAGCCTCCAGACCCAAACTAAAAAATCAATGGCAGCTCACCCACCTTCTGTTGCTCCATTTTTCTGTCTTCTGACACAGATTTTGTGGCTTCCCTAATGTTGCATCTATGTAATCTTTTCATTTCCCTGACAAGGCACAGCTCAGTCCCACCCACCCCACCAAGTCCTCTGAACTTCCACTTTCTCTGCAAGCCGCTGTCTGTCACAGCAGATCATGTCTGCCACCCCCTTGCTGCATCCCACGTCTGTCCTGGGGGAGCAGGGCTGATTCATTCATACAGAAGGGAAACCTCCTCTCAAAAGCATTGCTATTGAGAAGCACTAACAGTGCACATACCTTCTTTGAATTTTGTGTGCAGGGAAATATCCTGGAGGACCGCTGTCAGGGATGGAAGCTTTATCAGGAGGGGGCAGCCTACAAAGGTCAATTCAGTGGCTCTGAGTTGTCTTTTGTGGAAAAGGAGAGGGAAAACTCATGATAATCCCCTTGTTCTGATGCCAAAGTTACATTGCAGTATGATGAGGAAAGATCCTGTTACCCTTCTCGAATTTGACTGAGGTGCTTAGCTTGAGGGTAAAAACTTGTTATAGTGTAGCTGTTGCAAAGAGAATGCGCTGTACAAAACCTGCTCCCTTATTTTAGCGAAGAAATTCCCCCTTTAGGTAAGTGTCGCATGTGCAGTTCAGGTACCTCCTTATGCCTCCCCTCCCCAAATCTGCTACAGGTCCTCCTGGCTTGTTTACCAGCCAGGCCCCTGGCTTGCACATGAGGCTGGAGCAGTTGCCTACAGCATGGAACATTTTGGGGAGGCGGGAGGCAGAGTTTACCAGCTTCACCCCCTGCACAATCCAGACTCCCACTAAGGAGGCTGGCATGCAAATCAAGCAAGTACTTTCTTTTCCTTTTCTGACCTAGTTCCTGTCGAAGGCATCGCAGCAGAGCACGACTCCCTCATGTGGGGACTCACCACCCCATGCAGTATGCTTGCTATAAACCTGAGAGCTTGATTGCAGTTCCTATTGGCAGGTGCTGGATACTCAGCCTGCTGGGATGAAGAACGGACCCTTGCAGCTGAAGGATAGATGCCTCAGGGATTCCCGAGGGAAGCTGCTTCCTGCAGGGGTGCTCCAGGAGGTGCCTGTCAATGGGATCATCTGTGGTGCTGCACGCTGTCCCATGGGACTGTGCCAGGAAGGGGTAGGGAGCAGCCAACTGATCCATGCAGTGTAAAGATCTGCACTGATCAGCATTCAGAATAGCAGATTGAGGTGCTCTCGCCCTCTCCTCCACCTGGTTTTTGAGACCACATACATGCTTGGAAATCGTTAGCAGCCGGAAGGGAGAGGTGTTTGCTCAACAGCAGACTGCTCTCTGATTCTTTTTCTGTAACAAGCTATCGATGGCAGCTGTTTTCTGATAGGAGCCACCAGTTTGGTTGTGGGACAGGCTGCTTGGTACAGTGTGACAATGCTGGGCTGAAGGAGCCTCGCTCAGCACTGCAGCGGGGATGGCATGTTTGTTCAGTGTTGCTCCTTAGGTGAGAAGAGAGCCTTCTGGCCCCTGGTGTTCTCATCTTAACACTTTCAGGTGTGCTACCTGCTTCCCAGGTGTGGGAAGTTGCTTATGGAATTAACAGTGGCTTTCTTATAACCTTCCTGCTCTAGAATGAATGCATGTGAACAGTGGCTGAGATCTTCCAGCAGTTCTCTCTAGTGAGAAATACCGTATTTTCATACAGTGCTGGGACGTGTCTGCTTGCCTGTATCAAACCGTAGCATCCACAGTCACTCTGCTATGGACACATGTGTGTGCCTTGAAACATACTGGTTCCTATGCATAAACCATACAGTACAGCCCTGTCAGCTTAATCCTTGCCAGCTTTTTTTTGCTTTCCCTGCATCCTTTTTCTGTGGATTTTCTGGAGTCAATGGTGGTATTTCTCACACAACCTTAAGGTGCTGCTTACTCAGCAAGGCCTTGGGTTAAGTAACTTTTTCCTTTCCTGGGTCTCCTATCTGTGACTCTGAACTGACAGCAGCAAGTCTTACTGCTGGGGGAAAGCTCATCATAAGTCTAGAACGGGTGATGATAGGTGTGAAGGAAAGCTAAGGTGACTGCAGCTTCCTCCTTTTGTCAGTAAGCATCCTGTTCCATCCTCTCGCGTGGATCCAGTGCGGTGCTGGCATCTCCGAGGCACAGTTGCTACGTGGTGCTGTGG
This sequence comes from Haliaeetus albicilla, assembly GCF_947461875.1. Lineage (NCBI taxonomy): Eukaryota > Metazoa > Chordata > Aves > Accipitriformes > Accipitridae > Haliaeetus > Haliaeetus albicilla. Next base: position 30,811,454 of record NC_091500.1, on the reverse strand, counting down.
TTTGTCTGGCTGCAGCCCTGCCACAGGGGGTTTCCCGTAACAGACAGCATTTTCCATTCACAACAGGGCATACATCCTGGATGTCTTAATAGTTTTGTTACAAATCCCTGTAAGAATCCATGAGCTAGAAGCAGTTGATTGCGCGCTCTCACTTTCTGTATCGGGAACTGATTCCAGTAGCTGCAATAAGAGTCAAATACATGTTTTATCTTCAGTAGCCCCACAAATTAAAGGGGAATGAGGTTAAATTAGTTAATGGAATATTAGCAGTTCCCATGCAGAGCCAAGAGTTGATAAATGTCTGAGATCTGACTCTTCCTCAGACATGTTCTGCCAAAGTAATTAATAAAACAAGTTGTTAAATATCAGCTGTGTTTTCCAGTGCCCAGACCTTTTGCCTGAGCCTCTCACAAATTTGGGCTTCCCCTTTTCTTTTTTTGGAAACTTGTCTCAATGGGCCTACCTTTTATGCTGCCTTTATCCAGCCTCCTCATTCTATCATCAGGACAAACATTGGGTTCTGCGCAGGCAGTGTCTCTGCAAACATGTTTCTTGGTACCAGAATCCCTCTGCAGTCCTATGTAAGCTGGTTTAGCCCTTGCTCAAGCTCAGAGGCCTGCTTTGAGTTAGCTGAGAGGGCTGACATTTCACTTCTAGGCAATCGGTTTGGAATTAACAATTTGATGAATGGATATGTGACATGTTCATTGCTCTTGTTTAAGACTGTCAGCAGACTGAGGCACATGTTGCTGCCCTGTCTAGATTCTGCTCTAATTCAGAGGTGGTTTCAGGGGTTCTGTGGGCTGCCTGTGTTCTTGCTAATCAAAAGAAAGCAATTAAATGCAACTTTGTCAGGAAGCATTATTTTTTTTATCTTAATCTGTAATTTGACTGGTATCGTTTGACTCCCACTTTTCCTGAAGTATCTAACCATAGGCAGCTAGAGAGAAGATACCAGGGGTTACCTTATTTCACAGGAAGAAGCGGAGCAATGTCTTGGGTGCGAGGCTGTTTTCTCACTGAAGATTTGACTGATTGCAAGAAGGACTGGGCTGGGATTTGGGGAAAATATGCACATTTTTTGTTGTTGTTTGTTCTGGGGCAGAGCACGCCTCCTCTGGTTGGTTGAGTTTATTTCACCTACTGAATTCCTTGCCTCTGGATGTTTGCTAGCATTAGGACTACCCTCAGTCTCTCCCTTGCATCAAAGCAGTTAGAGGGCAGAGTGCCTGCACTGGGGACCTCTGTATATCTCAGAGGCTTTGTTCAGCCCTGCTAGTGTCTCCAGAGTCCTGGTGAGAATCATGGAGCTCCTGCAAGGTCCCCTCGAGCCAGGTGCTGCAAGGGGCTGCATCCAAGGGGATGAGTGGGTGGGCTGTCATTGGAGTGCTTGGTTTGGGGTCTTTGTACACAAGATGAGTTACAAGGAAGTTACAACCTATATGTGCAAGAGTTTGTGTTCCAGATAGAAACTCTCTCCACCCTGACTCCCTTCTACCCATTCTGTCACTTCTTCTGGCAGGTGCTTATTGCTACATTGTAGGGCTCTGAAGATGTCAAACAGCAACACAGCACAGGAGTCTCTGGAAATAATGAAGGAGTCTGAAAAAAAGGTGGTTGAGGAATCTGTGAACAAAACCAAATATGTATCCAGGTCACCAAGCAAGGAGGAGGTGGAGAAGGATGGGGGGGAGGAGGTCAGCGTGCGCCAGGAATCTCAGGTAAGCAGGCAGACAAGTAGATAGGCCCTTCTGCCAGCTTGCGGAGCTGGGCCTTCTCCTTCTACTTGGCAAACACAAGCTATTTGCTATCCCTTCTGAGAGGGGCCTAAGCCTGTGCTAGCACCTCCCAAGGGGATACCATGCCGTACAGACTGTGTTGTTCACAGGCTGCTCTCTTTCTCTTTAGCTGAATCTGTTCCGCTCAGAGTGGAATAATTTAAATATTCTTTGAGCCTGGGAGAAAATGAGACTGGTGTACTCCTGGGGGCACTTGTGCTCAGTCCCCAGGTTCTAGTCCCATGGCTGTTACCTCCCTTTTATTCTTTTCTTTGACCTAAAGATCAGTTAATGACTTAATGTGAAGTGAAGGCATCCCAGGGAAAGCTTGGTTTCAAGAACGGTGCTTGGCCATTGCTTTGCTGCTGTTAAAAATGCCCAAATAGGAAGCGAATGTTTTGGGATTTCACTTCAGCAAGGAAAAAAAAAAAAATCCACGCAAGCATCATTTGAAGGGTGCTGGGACTCATCCCTGCTGCTCTGCTCTCCTGTCACATGTGCTTTTGGCTTAGTGTTGAGCTTGAAGAAATGCCCACCCTCAACAACCTGCTGAATGCTTCTGCATTTAAAGCTGCTGGCTGGCACCAGATTTGTTGCAGCACTGCGTGGGCAGATACCAGTGTTGCTCAGAAAGAGCCTGACTTTGGTCACTTTATAATGTGGAATGGGGAAAGATTTCTTAGAAGGTAGGGATAACAGATGACTCAGTGTCTCTTAAATCAGAGCAGCAGTGTGTCTCTCTCATGATCCACTGTATTAGAACCCCCTTGTGTCCCAGGAATGGTAGAAGACTTCTAGTTTTCTCACTTAGAAGTGTGTCATGCACCTCTACGTGTATACCGTGCAATCCCACAGTTGTGCTGGTTCTGTCAGAAACAGAGGAACTAGGTCTAATCCATGTGAAGTTTTTTAAGCAGTTTTTGCCCACCTGGGGCCTGACAGGGCAGCCCTCCAGGTCTTCCTATTTGCACATGCTTCCATTACTGTCAGGTAGAGATTTTTTTCAGAGTCATTTTACACACCCAGTGTCGTGCTGCCTTGCATAGCAAATACCATTTACAGTGTACACATTCAGATTAAGCTTCTTGCCTTCTCTTTCCTTTCTCCACAGAGGCGAACTTCGAGTCATGGACATGCCAGAAAAAGAGCCAAGGTATGACCTCTTCTGATGTCCCGTTGTTCTTTTGGCCATTCTGAGCTGAGTCGTGATCCCAACCATAGGATGGTACTCTCAGGTCTTTCCTGTCTCCAGAAGCAACATGCAGTGCATGATGGTTCAGGGCAGTAACTTTCTATGCACTGGAGCATGAGTGCTCCTTTTTAACACGCACTTATCCATGAAGGAACTGTTTGCTGTTATTAACTGCCACACCTGTCCTCTCCCCAGAGCCCAAAATGCCAGAAATGAAATTCAGAGGTGTCACTGGAGGGACAGGGCAGTGCACTGGCCTGTTACACCCTCCAGTTAAAAGCCAGGTTTAAGTATAACTGCCTGGTTTCACATAAGACCCTTTTTCTTCAGGGAATACCACGTTTGCTCCCGTAACGATGGCACATGCATGTTAGTGAATCCAAAAATTTTGCTAGTAATAAGCACCAGGACGCCACTGTTCTAGAACATTGCTTGTAGGCAAAATCTTGGGGTAAAAATGCAGCCATTGTGTGATTTATTTTATTTTATTTTATTTTATTTTATTTTATTTTATTTTATTTTTTCCCCCTACTGAAGCACCTTATCAAAAGTGGCCAAGAATTTTCCAGGCTTGGCAGTTACAGAAACATAACATAATTCAGGAGTCCATCTAGTCCAGCTAGAATTCATTTAGTCCAGCCTCCTACTCAAAACAGGGTCAGCTGTGACGTCTGACTAGGTTGCTCAGGGCTTGATTTTAAAACTGTGATTGAGATGGCGAGGGTGTTGTGTGTCCCCCCCTGCTTTTTTTTTTGTATCTTTCACAAAAGTTCAAACCCAAATGAAGACAGATTCTGCTCTGAGGCATGGAAGAGAGGGGAGATTAGTTAAATTTGTAACAGGGGTTCTGCCTGGGTTTTTTTCTGATGAAAGTAATGAATGAAACAAATGTGCTGCTTATGGTTCTGTTTGGTCTTAAAAGCCAGGACTGTGCAGTACCCAAACAGGCTGTCATTCCCATTCCTGCCCTGCCTGTACCTAGGGCACTTCAGGCCTTTCTCCATATTGTTGATCCTGCCTGGGATCTCATGTGACTGGTTGATATATTTTTTCCTATTGGTTACCCAAGTAAGTCAACTTGCCAAGAGTCCTGAAAGTGCAGGTTTTATTTTAAGCGTTTTTCTCTAAGCACTGCTACATTACCCAAAATGATGAAAGTCATCAGCTCAGACAGGCAAGATGTAAATGGGATGACAGCCTTTTAATTAGGAACAGTAACAATCTTCACATCTTAAAAAACAATAAAATAGTTGGTTTCAGCTATATCCTTTGTTAATGGTTTTAATTCTTGCCAGGTGAGGAGGGGAGGGGCTGGAATTGCTCTTGCTGAAGAGGTCAAAGAGCGCATGAATTAAGGCAGCTAACTTTCTCACCTAAAATTTGGTTTGTTCAAATCCTAATCAAAGACTGAAGGAAGAAAATAACTGATTTGTTCTAGGACTCCAAGCCTTTGTATATTCCTGTTTGCTGCAAGAAGCTTGTTTGGTAGTCCTCCTTTTTAGCAGTTTAATTAACAATAACTGCATGAGTGGCTTGGTAACGCAGCAGCATGAACTTAAGTATGTGCGTTTTGGCTGAGGTGTCTTAACTATACTCTTTCTTTTCCTTCTCCAGTCTAATTCAAAGCTTAAACTGGTCAGGAGTTTGGCTGTATGTGAAGAATCGTCTAGCCCTTTTGTAGATGGGCTGCTGGAGTCCCAGGTAGGCCTAGAATGAGTCGAGCTGTGGAGTGTGGAAGCCCAGAAAATCCACATCTTGCTAGAACTGATGTCCTGTCCTGGGCTTGTGGGTCTGAGTGCCAAGAATTTCCCACAAGAGGCTGCTTTTGAAGGAAGCTGTTATATGAGCACCGCTCGTATGTGTACAGTCACAACCCTTCTCTTATGAGGAATCATCTGCATCAACTCACTGGGCACCCCCAACTACTTAAGTTGTGCAGGCTTAATGCCCCCGAAAATGGAACGGCACTTCGTGTTCACAAAGCCCTTGGGGTTTTGGCCATGGGAAGGAAGTTTTTATGCAAGCCCTTTTCTTGCAGCTCAGGCTGCAGTGACTGAAAGCAGCCAGCTCACAGAGAAGTGATATGCACTGCTCTGCAGAGATGATCCCCATCTGTGGTCACTGTGGGCAGTGACAGAGAAGCTGAATCTTGAAGGTGGGCAGCAGTCAGGGAGGCGCTGAGAACCTGTCTGCCCTGGCGAGAGCACATGGGTTGAGCTTTCTCTGCCCACACAAGCTTTAGAAGCACAGGATGGTGCAGTGTGCGGAGATCTGAGCTGGCTCACTGTAGATCAGGTTGTGGCTAGCTATAGCCCATCTTTGTCGAGCTGACGTAGTACCGCACCATGTAGAGTCACCAGCTTAGGTCTGTGGTGCTAAATCAGAGACTGCTGTGCTACTTTCCATTGACAAGGACAAACTTGGCCTATGCTAGGGCTGAGTGCTGCCCAGACCACCCCACCCTTGTGGTGAATGGGGTATTTGGCCTCTAAGCCTTCCTTGTGTTGAGACCCCCAGCTCCAGAGGCTGGTCTCCTGTCTTATGGTTGGTTCACTTAGAACTGTAGGGTCACTAGGAGGACTTTTAAAGCAACCATAAACACACATCGTGGTGCCACAGAACTGTACTAGTGTAAAGGCAGAAGGATGGGGAAGGATCAGCTGGCACAAAGGGTGGTGGTTTTATAGTCCATTTTAACTTGAATCTGAGCAGCACATCATCTGACATTGCCTTTGACAATCTCACTGGTGTTTAACATTTCTTCACATGGAGCAGGGGGAATCCTCAGGCCATGCTGGGCAGTTGCAACTCAAGAGAGGACGTGAAAAGAAACATCAGAAGGCCCCATGTGGCACAGGGACCACTCATCACACCACATATGCTTTTTGCTGTGTATTCTGTTTTCTCTTCATGCCCTTTCTCTTTCCAGGTTAGATGGTAGAGTCTTACTGAAACAGTGCAGGACCTACCTCACCTTAGGCACTCCTGAGTCCAAAATGTAGTAGCATTTTATCAGCTTCAAATAGGGAAGCATGTTACTTAGATTCTGAGGTGATCTAGGCAAGGGAGGTTTTCAACAGTGACAAATGTTGTTGAGAGCCCCCTCAGAGCCTGCTGAAGGCTTCTTGTTGTGAGGAGGGTGGGGAGAGAGACTGCTTTGTCTGTTCTGAGAATGGGGCTTCTTATGAAATGTCTCAGATCTGCGACCTGAATCTCCTGCCTTTCTGTGACGCCTTTCTCAGTTGCCAACAGCTCCAGCCATGGCAGTGATTCCAGGGAGTGTGCAAGTGACTCAGACCAGCCTGGTTTGTTTTGTTCCAGGACATCATTCAGTTGCACGTTAGCTGCCCCTCTGACAAGGAAGAGGAAAAGTCCACAAAAGATGGGGCTGAGAAAGAAGAAAAAGACAAGAATAAAGAAAAGGCACCAAGGAAAATGCTGTCTCGAGGTCAGGTGCTCATTTGAACAGGGCAGGTCCTTTCTTACTCGCTTTGAGGATTCTGCTGGCCAGTGGTACAGTTGCTGGAAGCAGAGTGGTTATCTCTGCTGATGACTGTACAGGAACGTGTCGTTTTCATGACATCCTTTCTGAGCAAAGTATGGAGAGGGAGGGGGGAGGGTTTCTCTAGATTATTGGCATGCGCCCCAACAGACTTGCAGGCTTCCTGCATAGTTTATAGTGATCTGGTGGCTTTTTAAATGTGCAGATGCAAACCCAATAAGATCCACTGTATAGACTTTTGCTTTCAGTTTAGATTTGATTTTATAAAACCTGCTACAGGTGGCAAGATGTGAGGTTGCAAGGAGGTGAGCTAAGTTTCTGCTGTATGATCCTGCGTGTATGATTTTGGGGCATAGAAATGGCTAAAAAGATACACATTTAATCTAGTGAGCAAATTGCACCTGAAATCCTTGTACAGATGGCAACTCTGCACTGGTGCAGATTGAGTTTCACTTACTGTTTTTTCTGCGATTACTTTTAAATTAAAAAGGGTGTGGGGAGAGGGGAAGAGCAGGGCCAGTGGGGCTTTCCAGTTAAATAGCTTGCGGGATCAAAGGTGCAGAAGTTGCTTGCACAAAAGTATGGTATACTATGCTTGCAGGGGCCTCCTGTAACAGTGTGGAATATCCTGAGTGTACTCTGAGTGGCTGGTTTTAGGGGCAAAGTTTCCTTCCATGAACTGATCTGATCTGCCTCTCTCTGGCATCCTCCTAATGGGGCCTTGTGCTCATAGTGCCTTGTATGTAGCGTACTGATCCTCCTGCTGCTCACAGGGGAAAGGGTATACAGTCCCTATTTTACAGATTGAGAAACTTGACCTAGAGGTTGCATTCAGAGCCTGTGCTAGAAACTGGACTTGAGCCCAGGTGATATGGGTCCCAACCTATGCAGTTCTGTAACAAGGTGGGCTTTTTTTCCTCTCTTCCTGTCGTGAGTAGTTGGTGCTGAGAATGAGGCCGAATTTCCTCTGGCAGCAACGTGGGGACATCATCCTCATGCGTGTAGTGAGACACACACCTCTTCCCTTCAGTCTATTCTATCGCAGTGTTTTGTTAATTTGTTCTGCTGCTGTTGTTTCAGATTCCAGCCAGGAATATACAGACTCCACTGGAATAGATTTGCATGAATTTTTAGTAAATACACTGAAAAAAAACCCACGGTAGGTCCCTAGTCAGTAAAACAACATGCTGATGGAGTGAAGGGAGGGAGTACCTGGCGACCGATGCTTCTTTGATTGACTCTTAAACCCATGGTGTTTGTGTGCATGTGTGTATATGTATGTATGTATTCATGTATGTTGGGAGGAGGGGGATACTGCAGCAACTACAGAAAGTACCTGAAAGTGTGTTTTACTTTTTGGAATTCAGAGATCATTACTGGAAGCTGGGGCAGTGTAGAAACAAAAAGCACAACTGTAATTTTATGTACTGCAGTCAATCAAAACATGCAATTGTGTATTATGAAGAGAGAAAGAGGAAAAAAAAAATTGTTTGAATGCAAGCAGGAAGGAATCTTGATTGCTTTAAAACCCTTCTATAAATGATTGTCAAATACCAACCTCTAAAGCAACTGCTGCTGTGTCAGTAATAAATGTAATCAAGCCAAATGCTGGCGTAGAATAACAAAGCTGGAGTCTCTACCAGTGGAGCTTCCAGCAGAGCAGAGATTCAATATTACCAAAAGCCAAGCACTGTTAGCAAAGCAACAACTTTAAACTGAAAAAAAAATCTGGCAATTAATTTACTTTATATGAAAAAATGTGGAGTTTTTTAGTTCATTCCTGTGGAGGATGTGTGAGGCCTGGTTAATAGTGTTGCTTGCTCCAGGTATTTGTGACTTTTCTCTGTTGTGGGGAGGGGGGTACCAAGCAGCGAAAGCTGTGTTTCACTGCTTCTAAAGGTGGCCTTTTCCTTTTTCTTTTCTTGACAGGGATAGAATGATGCTACTAAAGTTAGAACAGGAGATTCTGGAATTTATTAGTGATAACAAGTAAGTGATCATCAAGTTTGTGTCAAGCAAAAGAGGTTTGTAACTTACAGTTTAGGAACTTGGGCACCCGGGGAAGAAGGGAGTGTCTTTTGGACACGCTGGTTAGGAGGCCTGTTCTTTTGTACATCCTCCATCTCCTTTTGTCCACACACAAGGTTTCTGAGTATCATATTGATTGGGTATCAATTGCTTTAACACCCTATCCACTGTGAAGGAGATTAGTGCCATTGTGCTTCTTTTCCTAGCATAAACTGGGGGCGGAGAAACCAGGGGCAGGATTCACATCCCAGAACATGAGGTGGAATATGTGTCTGCAGCAGAGCTTGCAAACTTCTTTATCTAATAGGATCAGAGAAGTCGCAGTATAAGTACTAATTCTGGCTCCTGTTCCTGCTTAGAAACAAATGTGCATTTCTGCACAAGCTGGTCTTGTTTCAGGAAAGGCCTATTCAACTTGAGCTCTTGAATCAGCCCAACTCTGTCTGACAAAGCAGTGTAAGCCCATGCTCATGGTCAGTGTAAGAGGCAGCACTTGAGTCATGACTTAACTGCGTAGAATAGGTGGTATGGTCTGACCTGGGATCTGGTTAAGGCTCCTCTGGCCTTGATCTCTCTTTTGTTGTCAGATTATCATTGTCTGTTTCAAGGCCTTCTAAATTCTAATGCTTTCTTCCCTCTTCTCAGCAATCAGTTTAAGAAGTTCCCTCAGATGACCTCATACCATAGGATGCTGCTGCACCGGGTAGCTGCCTACTTCGGCATGGACCATAACGTTGACCAAACCGGGAAGGCGGTCATAATCAACAAGACCAGTAACACACGAATGTAAGGGGGAGGGAAAGAGAATAACTGGGCTGGCATCCCCTCCCCTTCCTTGCATGGTGCTGCATGACCCCCAGACAAAGAGTCCTGGCATGGTCAAGAGCAGGATGGATTCCACACCACATGTTTTTGCCTCCATAAGAAGGGCAGGTCCCCTCTCTAGAAGAGAAGAATCCCTCGCTTCCAGTCCTAAGCGTATGTATTTGCAAGCCCTTCCTAGCTCTCTTTAGTTCTCAGAGAAGGGGCAGGAGCTCTTGTTGCCATCAGACAGGAGAGATTCAACACAACAAACATCTTTGCACACCCCCTTACTCCCTGCAAGGCAGTGGTTTTATGAAGACAGTTCTATGCCTATTTTTGCCCTTCTAACAAGGGCTGGTTCTTCCTGCAGCCCTGAGCAGAGGTTCTCTGAGCACATCAAAGATGAGAAGAATGCAGAGTTCCCGCAGAGGTTTATCCTAAAACGAGATGATACCAGCATGGACCGAGATGATAATCAGGTAAGGGTGGCAATGGGGTATCTGCATACTTCGTGAAAGTTAAATGCGACTTTTCCAAGATGAGAACAACTCTAAATTTCTCTTGGGTTTCCTGCAGTTACCTTCTTTAATAGAAGCTTCTACCCCACCCAAGCAGCAGCATCTAGATATATCATGAAAACTTTACAAAATATTGTGGAAATGCATGAAGAATTTGTGTGGATTCTGTGGCGGGTACTTTTCTGTACCCTGAATATCGACTGGTGGCTGGGCCAGGCTTTAAGGTGAAGCCTTTTGCTAAGGTTTCCTTGGAAATGCCCCAGAGCTGAGTGTTGCCAAGCATCTCTCCCACCCCTCCCCAGGGCTTGCAGCGAGTCAAGCTGTGAAGTCATCAGGACCTTGCAGTGCTGCTGGAAGGAAACCATCGGCAAAATGAAACACTTTGAGCTCAGCAGCATTGCCAGTCATCGGAGCTAAAAACCCTCCTGAATCTCTGGCTGCCTTCAGGCTGTCACAGGTGGCACCACACCCATAACACAGAGCTAGCCTTGTTCATCTGTGGCTGTTTTCCCAGCCTGTGTCAGACAGAATCTTGAACATCAAAAACAGGGCAAGAGACAGGAGACCTCTTCACCAGGGATCTCATGCTCTTTGCTCTTATAGTTCCCATCTTAACATCGCCCCAGCATACCACTATCCCTTGCGTTGGGTCATGTTTCTGAACTTCAGTCGTCAGGATGGGGATCTGGTCATTGCAGTCGGTATCAGTTTCTGGTTTCCCCATGGTGGTGCTCTGCAGGTGATGCAGCTGCCCACGAAGCACAGAATCCATGACCGAGCAGGAGTTTGCTGTGTTGGCATATGCTCCAAAGAGTGGCCTTTAACTTTTGACCCCTGGGAAAAGACTGTCTTTCAGAAGTACATGGTGATAGTCCTGATCTGTCCCTTCTGAATCAGACAGAGTTCAGGGAGAGTGGTTGTGCTTGATCCAGGAGGTGGAGTGTACTAAGACCTCCAGGATGTTCATCCCTAGACATAGGTGTCCAGAAGGTAGGTTCAAAGGCAGAGGCTGTGTCATTGCATCCAGGCATCACGCACACACTGCATAATCCACATCCACTTACACTGCTACGTAAAAATATCAGGAGCTGACTGCGCCCCCTGCTCCCATTGGCAACTGCTGACCCGCTGAGATGTGTTTGTCCCTTCAGATCAGACTCCCCTTGCAGGATGGGAGAAGGAGCAAATCTATAGAAGAGCGAGAGGAAGAGTATCAGCGGGTCAGGGAGCGGATATTTGCACGAGAGGTAAGCTTGGATGACTCACTTGCCTGGTACCTTCCTGGAACTTTGTGGCAGAAGGTGACCTTGAGTATGCTAAGAGGTCAGATCTTGTCATTGCCTTTTCTACAAATTTCCCAGTGTTCTTGGTATCTACCATTGAATTCCAGCTCCTAACAGAGATGTCTAAGACATTGAGATAAAGGAGACAACCTCCACTCCCCAGTCTGCTCCTTCCCTAAATTGCCTGTTTCAGGGGGCAATAGACGTGTGGGGACTGACAGAGGAGGCAGTTTTGCTCCTTGCTGCCCAGCAAGATTATAAGCTTATGCAGTGGCATTTCTGGGATGACTAGCAAATCGATGAACCTGAAAGGAGCAGCAGCTGTCTCCCCCAGCTTCTCTCCAGTGCTGCAGCTTCAACCTCCTGACCAAGCAGTGCTGCCCTTGGAGTATCAGGCAGGGCTCTCTGCCTTTACGGGATGAATCTGGGCAGTACATTTATTGTCTTTCTTACGAAGTGTCCAGCCTGGTTATTGCTTCCTTGAGATCTCTGCTCCTTATGTGGAACTCCTCTAAGCTGGAGCTGTGTTCCTTGCTCATGTCTGGCTCAGAGAGGCTGCTGTGCTCTGCTGTGTTGCATACAATCTGCCAGCTGGAGGCAGCTCTCCATGCTGTGTCAATGTGGCAAATGATGGAATCGGGGACGATTCCAAGTGCCCGTCTGTCGTGGATCATGTTCAAAGTCCAGCTCCTTGCCTGCTGCTTTTGTGCATCTTGGGGATGACACCTTTCATTTGTCCTAATGGGAATTGCCATGTGCCTGCCCAAGGAGGATGTTAAGGCAGCCACTGTGCTGAGTCCCTAGTCGAGTCACCAGGCTTCAGCTGATGACTCTCCAGCCAGTTGTGATCATGGACTTGTCTTACATGCACAGGCCCAAGCCATCCAGAAAAGTTAGTAAGCAGCTCTGCCTATAGTCCTAGACTAGAACAGGTGCTGTCCCATGTTAGCACAACACTGGGTGGGCATGTACTTACCCTTGCTCTGTGTTCATGGGCTGAGCCAGTGCTTTGCATCTGACTTCCAGAGGCAGGGGTGACTATCACAGAGTGGGCTGGGCTGGCTTTGAGCCCTCTGCCTTTTTTTCGTGGCTCTGATGATTGTGCCTGCATTTAGCAGATAAGGACCCTTGAATGTCTGGCCTTGATTGTTCCATTGACAAAGCTACCATCAAAGCTGACTTAAAACAATGAAGGAGGGAGTTGAGGACTGAGGACTCAGATTTGCAAACTCTTGAGAGATCTCAGGGTCACAGGTATCAGGAAAGGTTCTTAATGGGCCTGGATGGAGAGCCAAATGGGACTGGTGTGCAGAAGGCTCAGCAAGACTCCTGAGCAACCAAGTAACTGGTGCACAATTCAAACTATGTCGGAGTCCCATACTGTTAGTGCTTTGCTCCTCCTTGCTTTGAAATTGCCTGGGCTTGTTGCTTTCAAAGTTACTAAGTCTCCCTTTTCTTTCCTTCCCGTCTCCATGTCTTTTCCATGCTTCCAGAGTGGCCAGAATGGATATCTCACCGACAGCAGGTTAGTACTATTTAGCAGACAATATTTGTATCTCTGGCTTTCTCTGTGAGGACTGCATGACTCTATAATGATGCTTTTTTCTGATGTTAACCGACAGACTCTCCAAAGAAGGCTTTTCTTCTAGTTCTCACAAACGGAGGCAGATTTTTAGGTACCTCTGTGTGACTTACTTTGTACATTGTCCTGCTGAGTAAGTTTGCCCCATGCATGGCTGCTTGTGAAGTTACTGAAGTTGTATTTTTTGCAACATCAATTTCCAAGTCCTTTTTTGCTGATTCATCGATTAAAATGGAGGGGTGGAAGGTGGGAATGGCAGCGAGGAATGGAGAAGCGGAGGATTCCAGCAGTTTTCAAACCATTCCTCCTCTTGTTTCCCAAAACAATAGGAAAGTCCCTGCCCTTACAGTGACAGGATCAGCATCCAGATAGGGTGGGGTTGTCCCTAATCCCTGATTATAAAGGCTGGATTACTTAATGGTGGCAATGAAATGTCTCAGGCTTCCATTTCAACCGGACTATGCTGCAGAGGGCACTGGGAACATGTCTGAGCAGCGTTTTCTTATAAAGTAGTTTTCCTGTGGATGAAAGGGCTGGAAAGATGGAGTTAGCCTGACAAGTCACCTTGCAGAGACCCCTGCTGCAGGAGGCTGCTGAAGGTATGAGGATAAAGAACAGGATGAAAATGGAAAGACCCTCATGCCTGCTGTCCTCTCGTTTAGTAGCCAAGCTCTAGAGATGAAGCATCTTTGTGTATGAACAGGACAGGAGGATCTAAGCAAGCATAGGGAAAGCTTTGCCCCTCTCCTCAGTCCGTCGCATGGCTCAGGCTGTCCTTGGAGAGACACTGTCGTGGAAAATCAAGTGTCCTTAGCACAGTTACAGGGACTGTGTCCTGGAGTCTGCGCATGGCAGTGGTGTTCAAGGCAGGGGGTATAGTTTTCAGATCAGCCATGGAGCTGCAGGAAAACTCGCCCAGGAAGTGGCAAAAAAACCCATTGCTGGTGTGATTGCAGCTTTAGGAGCTGAACTGCAGCTGTGGCTGCGCTAGGAGCTTTTCTGACTGTTGTGCCCGGTCCCTAAAGAGCTTGGTTAACCTGCTGTCTTTGTTTTGTGGTTCCTATAGTGGGGAGAAGGAGGATGTGTGGGCCTTGGGACCATTTTTGAGCACTGAACAGAGATAGACAAGCTCTTGAAGAGATTGGGGTTCCCTCAGCTATGGTGCTGGAGATGATGTCTCTGAACTCCAGAGACTTACCACCCTCAAAGCCTGGCATTCAGAGCAATGCAGCTGTCTGTTTCACTCACTTGGAAGTCCTGTATTAATGCTGCTGAAGCACAAATCTGATTGCAGAGAGCTCTCTGCTGGTGGATGCACTTGGAAACAGGCTGTAGTAAGGTTAATGGAGAGGAAGGCATGGCTGAAGCTGCTAGGGCAGTGCTCTTGGAGAGCAAGGGTGTGGTAGCGGGCCTGGAGTTTGGAGAGCATTCATAGAAAAAGCAGAACCATTATGCTGCTGGGTTAGCAGAAATCAGCTTGAGAGGGGTCTGGGTTCTCGGGGAACCGGAGTTTGCAGCTGGGTCAGAACAGAGGCCATGATGCGCCCCTTCCCCATACACATCCCCAGGAGCAGCCTTCAGAGTTTAGGTTGGAGAGGGCCCAAGAGCTTGACAGTGGTGCCTGTTAGATCAACTGTAATTTTGGGTTTGAGGCTGCATAGTCCAATTTCTTCATCTCTTTAGGGATATAACCATTGTACTGGTTTTCCAAGAGACGTATTTTTTTTGGTTCTCACATGCTCCCAGCAGCCCAGAATATCACCTCAGAAGTTCCTTCCAAGCCTATCTTGTCCCATCCACAACTGCGTGGAGCTGCTGCCAGGCTCAGCCTGCAGCTTTATATGAGCATCTCTTCCAGTGTTGCCTTCCTCACCATTCCTCCCCAGTGAAGGCCCAGGAACCCATTACTGTGCTTATGATCCTTAGCTGGGCTGATAAACCAGGCTTACTGCTTGGGATGTTTTGCTGACTCCATAAAGCCCTGCTGTGCCCAGACCTGTCCCTGGGGCTAAGGGAGGGTGATCAGTGGGAGCACAGCTCTGAGCATAGCAATATCCCAGGATGTAGCTGTTCGAGCATAGCAATATCCCAGGATGCAGCTGTTCCAGCTGGGCAGAAAGCCTTACTAGGGCTGGTATGGAAAGTGGTCTCGCAAGATCTCGATCAGCCTTGTCTCAAGGCCTCTGTTAAAAGCTTCCTGTTCTGAGACAAGGAGGGCTTTAGCAAGGGATCATGCTCTGGCCCTGCTGGCATCTCTTCCAGGCTGGGATCTAGCTAGGGAAAAGGGCCAGGAGCCAGCTGTCAACATACACCAAGGAAGATCAGCAGTGTCTGGGTCTTCACAGTGCATGCCCAAGAAAGCTGTGACCCAGGGTATTTGTTCGCTGTCAGATCCCTGTACAAAGTGCCAACATGCTGTGTCACAGAGCCAGCTGCTGACTGGGCTCACCACCCCGGTGTGCAGGTCCTGCTGCTGCCCCTTTCCGCTGGAGGTGCGGTCTAACTCCTCTGGTCTCTGCAGGGGCAACCGGGACAGTTTGAACCGGGCCTCAGGCAGCCGCCAGAGCAGCACAGAGAGCGAGATAAAGTCGCTGGAGCCTCGGCCATGGAGCAGCACAGATTCAGATGGCTCCATCCGCAACCTGCGACCACCTGTTACCAAAGCCAGCAGCTTCAGTGGCATCTCCATCCTGACACGGGGGGACAGCATCGGGAGTAGCAAAGGCAGCACTGCCAGCAGAACGTCCCGGGCAGGTACTGTACTGTTTCCCCTGCACACCTTCTGCCAAAGGGCACTTAGCAGACAGTCTTTGGGCTGGGGAGCTGGGGTTCATGATGCTCTGGTCAGGGAATCTGGTTAAAATGGGACATGGGTTGGCATCATCTGAATGTGTTCAGTACCTAGGCTGGGATATGCCAGTTCGTTCATCATCTGCTTTTTCAATACTCGCCACCAGATCTTCCTTCCCTCTAGCAGAGTTATCTCAGACAACGGACATTTTTTAGTCCCATACCCTGGAACTCAAGCTGTCAATTTTCTGTTGTTTTCTCTCCCCTGCTGTGCTGCAAGTTACGTGCCATTCCTTTCTGCTCCCCAGAATCCCTTACAGCCCTAAGGATGCATGGTCAGGGTAAACCACCTGGCACTTTTCCTTCCTTTCCAACAAAGGAGGTCCAGGGAAGGGTGTCACCAATTAGTCTATCTCATCAGACACAGTCTATCTCATCAGACAAAGACTACGTTAATTGGTATCTGCCTACGATGTTCTCTCAAAATGATTCACTGTACTCCTGAGAGCAAACATAACAGCAGGGAGCTGGGCCTGCAGCTCTTCAAGAGCTGTTGAATACAGCTCAAGGTTTCAGGAGCACCAAAGGGAATTAGGATCACAAGTCTCTTTGCCTTCTTCAGATCAGTTCTTCCTTTTCCATCTAGGTAATACAAAGGGTAGCCCATGCACGGAGAATGTTACTGTGGGGCATCGCTGATAATCTGTTACTGACAACAGCTTCCTGAGAGGATGTGTGCTGCACTTGGCAGGGCACCAGCCCTTCTATCAGTGGGGAGCAGAGTCCTTTATTTTCAATGGACTGCTTGTGAAAGGCATTTGTGGAAGAGGCAGCACAGGTCTTTGCTCTCAGTTTAATGGTCCAGTGATAACTAAGGTGCCATATAGTAGCTGGGTACAATTGCTATGCAATATCAATGAGCAAAATCCAGTGTTGTCTCACTGTCTAGCTTCCTCCATTCTCACTGGTAGGCAGCAGGTCACCAAATGCTTGAGAGCTGTCATTTTACTGGGGAGGGGAGGCAGATTGGTGCTTGTGGGTGATTAGACTGCTCCACAAGAATCCTTTCAAATAAAAGGGATGGATCTAAAAGCCAGCCAGGCTGCTGTTCTAGCACCCAGGCTGGCTTTGAAAACTACACATTAATCTTGCAGTTTAAAGGTGGCTACGTCATCTCTTGCGACCCTGTTTCCATTGTGCTCAGGGCTGCGCTTACTTTGATTATTGCAGCCACCTCTGGGACTGATTCATCAACTGATGGGAGTAGTTATTTGAAGATCTGTCCCAGCCATGTGCAAAGCAGAGCAAGCAAGAATCTGCTTTTTTGCTCTTTCTGTATTTTTCCTCCAGGTCTCCCCTGGGAACAGAAGCCAATTGCTCTCCAGGCTTTACATAATGGGGAGTGATTAGAAATGTCTTGGTGGGGGAAGAGCAAAGGAATTTTCACTTGGGGGAAAAAAACCCACCACCCTCCATATCCTCATGTTTATTCTTTGGGGGAGGAAGAACCTAGGACTCTGGGGCTCTTTTCCCATCTCAGCATTCAGCCCCTGCCCAACTGAAATATTTCCTTCTTTGCACCACGTGGCTGATGATACAGACCTCCTTAGCAGAATGCCTGAAGATTCGCTGTTGAAATGCAGTAGATCAGAGGCAGAATTAGTTAAATAGCAGCTACTGGGCATCAAGCAATAGTTTCACAGCCCTTTTATTTCTGGAAGACTGCAATACTGAGGAGAGCACTTCCCAGCTGGGAGCCCTGCAGCATGTATTGCACTCCTTCCTAACAATTTTTCCTAGCATGGGAAGGAATTGCTTTCAGCCTGCCACCCCTAGCCTTTTACTGAAAAGATGTGTGTGTGCTGAGTCTATGTGGCCATAAAATAGGATTCCCTCACTCCCCTCTCTGTTCTGGGCAAGCACTTGAACAAATCATGATGACGTATTAGTGTCAGAGCAGGGGCCTTGCCTAGCTGCAGAACTGAGCTGTGACTGGGAACAGCTCTCCAGCTTCTTTCCACAGACTGGTTTATGGTACTGAGCTGACATGAGTGTATCTGGCAGCTCCCTCTTTTTGTAATCTCTGCCTCATGCTGGGGTAGAGAGCCCTCCACCAGGCAGGTGCTGCTGTTAACAGCCAGATTGCTCTTCCCAGCAGAAGGACCATGGCATTTATAGAAGTCCCTGACTTGTGCCTGCTGCTTTCCAGACAAGACAGAGGGCACATCCCTCCAAAGAATCAGTTGCAAAGGTTTACACAAACAGCAGCTACCTGAGAGCTGTGGGTGGGGACCACTGTGTAGGCTGTCCACTAGGAGTGAGGGTGCTAGCTTAGGGTCAGGGAAGAGAGCACGCTCTTGACAATAACAGCTGTACAACTTGTGGCCATAGTCTGGAACAAGAATTGCATCCCGGTCTTCCCTGTGTGGGGCAGGGCATGCATGGGTCAGGGGGAGAAGAAGGTGCCGTGACCCAGCTGTGGAGGGTCAGTGCGTGTACATGGACATGGAGAGGAGAGAGGTACAATCACCTGGAGTCCTGAGGGTGTCAGCACCTTGGTTTGCTGTGAAGCAGAGGCAGGCTTGTGCCTTAGCCTGCAGCCTGCTCACCCTGTCCCCGGTGGAAGCTCCCATGTGGACAGCAGAGAATGCAGTCTGCCTGCAGTATAGGAGGTAGTGACAGGATCTACCCTCCCCGCCCTCCCCATCAACGAATTGATGTTTTTCTCTCCCAGGTTCCAACCCTGCCATGCCTTTCTCTGTTCAAGGTTTGGTACTAGGCACCCCTGAAGCATGCAGCCAATCCCCTTCCTCACAGCCCAGCCGTGGCCTCCTACCCTGCACAACCCAGCAGCCTCAACCACAGCCACCCCAACAGCCACCACCACAGCCCCAAGGACTTCCACCTGCAGCCCAGCAGCAGCCAGCTATGATATCCCAGGTGAGTGGCTGCACAGTATCCAGGGCTCAGTAAGCTCCTTGTGCTCATGGGTGGGACATAGAAACAGAGCCAGCATACACTCAGGGTGCTCTGGACTCACACTTTGCCCGGTGGGTTTTGGGTGTCCTCGCATTTGCTGCCTGTTAGGGAGTGACAGTCCCTCTGCGCTATTGGCAGAGAGCAGGAGAAGGTTGGGGGCCATGCTGTGCCTGAATATGATGCTCTGTGACATCTCAACTTGCCAGCCTCTCTGTATCTGCTCAAGCCAGCAGCCCTCCTGGCAAGGGATCTGTAGCCCTTTGCTGAGTGGCAGGGTTATGTTCTAGAACCAGTTGCCCTCATGGTGAGGGACTGTCACAAATGGTAGTTGGGTTTGAGCTCCCCAGTGCTGAAATCCCATGGCTGGTCACCTGATGTCCTGGGGAGAGGCAGACCTGGAACTGTGCCTGGGTGTATTCTCCAGGCCCTCCCTGAGTTAAACCCAAGTGATGTTCCACAGCCTGCAGGGCTATTTCTGAGGATGGAGCCCTCTGGAAAGCACTTTGTGGCTGTCATTCCTACATACTTTGTTCTGCTCCTGAGGCTGTAAAAAAACAGCACAAGAGCTGCCCCTGCATCACTGCAGGACTGGTGAAGGGGTGGGAGCCAACCCTGGTGGGCAGTTTCGGAGAGCAAAGCTGCCTGCTGTTCAGTGGGTGCAGAGCTGGGCGGTATGCATGGGAAGTATCCTCAGTACCTTCCCGTCTTGCCCTATTCAGAGCAGCATGTCAGTGGTGGACCTCAGCCTGCCTACGAGCTTTACAGGGATCCTTTCTGGTGCATCATCTCGTACTTACCATGTCTCCTACAGCAAAGAACTGCAAGTTACACTGGAGGTTTTCAAGATGCAACTGGATGGGGAGGGTGCTAGATAATCTTATCTAGGCTCCCTTTCCCATGAAAGGTTGGACCAGATGATCTTCTGAGGTCCCTTCCAACCTTGGCTGTTTCATGATTCTAAGTGTTTTCAGTGGGCTGGGATGGGAGGAGGAAACAAGCCTCCTTGAATAGCTCTTACTGCAGATAACATGAACAGCTCCTTAGTGTCTGTTGCTGTCTGTATGAGGATGGAGGGAGCTTGCAGTTCTTGGGCCCTGGACTGGCTCCAGGGTTCTGGATCTGTTTGCAGAGGATGCTGAGACTCAAGGGAAGCATCTCAGTTCTACAGATGAGGTGCCTTCCTGAGGTAGCCAGGGTCCAGTGCTAACACTAGCAGGAGTGTCTGTCTGGAGCAGTAGCATGGCATGGGACAGAGCACAGTGCCCTGGGTGGGAGGTTTGAACGCACAGCAGGCTTCTGGAGCTTGTGCAGGATCACTGGGTCTTGCTGGGGTTTTTATTTTGTATCTTCTACTGTTTGGCTGTTCTAGTGGTTTAGGTCCTGGAAAAACTTTTTTCATGTGTTTGACTGTTGGTGAAAGGTCTGAAAATGCACTGTCCCCCATGTGCATGCACCTTCTGTTTCACCAAAGGTCAAATCAAATGTTCAAAAAAACAATTCAGTGCTGACCATTACAGGTTTGGTGCCCAAAGCATAGTGTGTGGTGCCTGAGTTAGGTGTTGTCATAAACAGGCATTAGCAGGTCCTCCCAGTGACAAAGTGAGAGGGGCCCCTACAGAAGGCAAGAGTGAAGAAAAGCCGTTACCAGCAGGAAAGGCCAGGAAGCACTGCAGAGGGAGCTGGGAGTCAGTGCCACACACAAGTGGGCAGTGGAGTGGGAGAGACACAATGGTTGTGCTGGGGGGGAAGTGGCTCTCCTGCTGCTGTTGGCCGTAGCTGGCCTTTGCGATCTTGTGTCACCATTCCACTGTTCATGCCAGGCAAGAGCTGCTTTGCGGACATGGTCAGCCTTCCTAGCTTCCACAAAGCAACTGGCCAGGTTGTGTGTCTTCACAGAGAGATCAATGCTCCCCCATTATAGTCTCCATGCTTTCCAACCCTCTGCAATGCCCCCCTCTGTGTGTTTGCAATTGGCTCAATTGACTAACCTTGTTGTTCCTTCTTTCTCTCCTTCCTCCTATCCTTCCTCCCCCCCCCTCCATTCCTTTTCCTACCCGAATCTCTCTCCTCCACTCCCTTCTCTGCTGGTCTTAGCCGGTCCCAGCGCTGCAGCCTGTTCAGTATTCTCCAAGCTCCTGCCCCCAAGTCCTCTTGCCAGTCTCTCCACCCCAGCAGTACAACTTGGTATAAACCCCATTTCCTCTTCTGCACTGTCTCTGTTGTACTCATGTGCTGTGTTTGTGTTGTATGAGCTTTTGCTAATCAGGTATGTCGTGGACACTGCACCCAGTGGGTTTGGGATTTATGGAGGCTCTGCGCTGCAGTGGGGTCAAGGCAGTGGGATGCCTGAGGCTGTGGGACCCACCAGGTCCGGGCACTGCTGGAGTGGCTGATCTTGGAAAGACCCCAGGGAATAGCAAGTGCTAAGCCCAGAGCTCCACCAGGAAGCAACACTTGTGTCCAGCACTGGAGTCCAGGGGCCATGGCTGCCCTGTGGTCTCAGTCAGCTCCTGTGTTGTCTCTGCCGGGTCTTTCAGGAATGGCACGCCCCATGGGACATGGTCTCTGGGCTGGGGCAACCCCTGCCTGTGTGGGGCCCCACATGTCACCAGTGTCCACTGAGCATTCAGGCCCCCCCCAGCAGCTCGCATGCCCCTACCCCCTGTCCTGCAGAATGCTCTTGGTCTCTGGCTCATTTCTGGGGACCTTTCTTGGGTGAACTCCTCCACACAGAGTAGGGAGAAGGGCTCTGCAATCTACTTGGCAGAGCTATGTCCTACATGCTGTTGTCCTACATGCTGTCCTCCTCCATCCTTCCCACTTATCCCCAATGCAGGCCGATGAACTCAGCAACCCCTTTGGGCAGATCAGCCTCAGCCGACAGGGCTCTACGGAAGCAACGGATCCTTCCTCGGCTATGTTCCAGTCATCCCTCATCTCCCAGCATCCTCAGCAGACAGGATTCATCATGGCAACCCCTGGGCAGCCCATTCCCACCTCCAACTATTCCGCCTCAGGGCACACGGCCCCCACACAGCAGGTGCTGCAGCCCCAGGGCTACATTCAGCCTCCCCAGCAAGTAAGGACATGTGCAAGCCTGGAGGGGATGTGCACCTCGGCCCAAAGCTGTCAGGCAAGGGGCTGCTGGGGAGCAATCCAGAGAACAGTTCCTTGAGAGTGGTTCCCCTCTTTTTCTGCTGCTCATTTGTGATGGATCAATACACGGGGTCCAAGCTCCAGGTCGGCACGCACCCTTGCTAGGCATAGCGTAATCTCTGCCCCCTTGTCCCTCTGAGCTCACAGGGCACTTATCTGGGGATCCCTCTGGCAATTCCTGCCTCATAGTGTTGGGGGAGGGACAGTGACCAGATTCAGGGCTGACACCTCTAAGCTGTCTTCGGGGTCCTGCAGGGCTTTATGACCTCTAGGATTGATCCCCTGAGCTGTGATGAGAATTGTGCCTACTGTGCTTTTGCACTACTGTGCTGGGAAGGGCTTGGATGTGGAGGCTGGGAGGAGTGGGAAGGGTCTGCGGTTCCCTGAGGAGCTATCATCTGGCCAGAGCCAAAACCCTGGTCGGTTTCCTTCGGCAGAAACCAGGCCAGGTGAGAGAGAAAACTGGTCCTGGGGGACCAGCTTTCTTGGTCCCACTCCTTCTTGTGTTCTCATCACCATGTTTTCTTGATTCTGATAGATTCAGGTTTCTTACTACCCTCCTGGGCAGTACCCGAACTCCAGCCAGCAATACCGATCTCTCAGTCACCCAGTGGCCTACAGCTCCCAGCGCACTCAGCAGCTCCCCCAGCAGTCCCAGCAGCCTGGTAAGGGGGTGTAGAAGGGGGGAGGGGGCATGTTTCCCTTCCCTGCCACTCTTGTTGGCTCTTAAGGATCTCCCCTGTGTTGTTTGGGGCCAGGCTGCTCTTCCCTGTCTCCCACTCTTTGCTGGACTTGCAGACTATAGAGTGCCTCTTGACTGTGCAAAGGAAAGTTGCAACTCGGCCTGGCTGCAAAGGCTGTTTTAGTCTTTTCCCTCCCTCTCAGCATGTAGCATGCACTGAGGTGCTGCAAGGTGGATTTAAAGCCAGGAGCTTCCTTCAGGTCTTTTTACATCTGCCATAAGGAAAGCCTTTTCTCACTCTTTAGCAAGAGGTGGGGGCAAAGCAGGATTTGAGCCCTTATATGCCAAATCTCAGGCTGTGGCCAGCTGGGAAGCTGCTCCATTTAAGCCATGTTCTGACAGGTTTACAGCCAATGATGTCCAACCAGCAGCAAACATACCAAGGTGTAATGGGAGTGCAGCAGGCGCAGCCCCCTGGGCTCCTCAACAGCCAGAGGAACAGCATGGGGGGCCAGATGCAGAGTATGATGGGAGTGCAGCAGGCGCAGCCCCCTGGCCTTCTCAGCAGCCAGAGGAGCAGTATGGGGAGCCAGATGCAAGGCCTGATGGTCCAGTACACTCCACTGCCTTCGTACCAGGTAGGCATTGGTTGCTTTTCAACGAGGGGCTGCTGGGGAGGTGGCCTCAGCTTGTACAGGCCTTGCAGGAAGACCCTGTTCTTGTGTCTGAGTGATGGGGCTAAAGGTGGAGACTTACGCTGAGAAAGTAGTGCATGCTTGCTAGCTTGGGGAGGGCACATCCACATTTGAATCTGTGTGGGACATGTCTTGAGAAGGAGGGCTGGGAGGCCTGCCCTTGCCTGGGCAAGATTGCTCTGGGATGCAGTAGACAACCATCTGGCATCTCTTCTACCTTGTACGGGCCTTGCTGGTGTCTCTCTGGGGCCAGTTCTCCCTGCTCCTGCTCTGTGTTACTGTCATTCCATAGGGCTGTTTCTTTCCTCCCTGCACAGGTTCCCGTGGCCAATGAGTCCCAGAGTGTGGTCCAGCAGCCCTTCCAGCAGCCAGTGCTTGTACCAGCCAGCCAGTCTGTTCAAGGGGGGCTTCAGACTGGAGGGGTACCCATCTACTACAGCGTCATCCCAACTGCCCAGCAGAACGGCACCAGGTAAAGCCTGTGTATCTCTGACCTGCCTTGGGGAGAAAGGGGTCCCACTGCCCTACTGAAAGGGCATAGCATCCTACTCATGCAGCTAGAGGAGGTGGCTGGGCACCATAGATGCTGGTCATCTCTTGAGCTTGTCCAGTCCTAGCTGCCGTGGTCAGCGCTTCCTGGACACAGCTGTCCTGCAGCGTGCAGTGCTTCCTGTGCTTCTCCAGAGGCAGCTGTGTTTCCAGCCATCTCAAGTACTGAGGGAGCTGGTGGTTGCCTGCACAGACGGGCAGGCTGTTTCTCCCCATCCCCAGCACCTCACCAGAGCACTCTCTGCTTCACAGCCCTTCGGTGGGGTTCCTTCAGCCGCCCGGCTCTGAACAGTATCAGATGCCACAGTCTCCATCACCCTGCAGCCCGCCACAGATGCAGCAGCAGTATTCAGGTAAGAGGGGCCACCGGTCAGGGCTGCCACTGATTCTGCACAGATTGGATCAGGTTTTGTAGGGGCTGCGGCGAACGGAGCTGCCAATTCACAGCCAAGTCTGGCAGCTTCTGTGCAATGGGTTTGCTTAGTCTGACCCATCCCACGGCCTACTGGGAATTATCAGGGTGTGGCACAGTGATTTTGCTCCCCTGGTATCTCCTTGCCATGGTGGGCAGGCAGGGTAGGAGCAGGCAGAGGGAGCTGCCGTGGGCTGCGGACTCCCTCTGCTGGCAACGCGGCTTAGTGTCACCGGGGCAGCTCACGGGACTGGGGAGCACCGTGGGCGAGAAGAGCATCGGGATTCCTGCATCCCGTCCCAGCTGCAGGGAAGTGAGCTGGGGCCTGGTAAGTTGGTGCAAGAACTGGAACCGGGATACTCGAGCTCTGCGCCTAGCTCTGTGATTACACCCTTTGCCTGAAGTTTTGCTGTGATGCTCAGAGAGGTCACCCGAGTCACCTTCAACTTGTCCCCTCTGCTCACATTTCTCCTGGATTAAAAGTCATCACTCTCTGATGTAAGCTGTGATATCAGAGAGGGATCCCGACTGGGTCTTGGTGGGGCCTTTCTTCAGTCCACCTGGGCAGGCAGGAGCGGCAGAGGAGAGAGTACGGAGGGGGTGTTATAGGGAAGAGTGAAAGTTGCACAGACAGGCAGGCTGCCTCTTGTCCCACAGCAAGCAGCAGCAGTGCACAGAGCCCGGGCAATATTGCTGCTGTCATCTCTCCCCAGGGGTGTCTCCATCAGGCCCTGGTGTGGTTGTGATGCAGCTGAATGTACCCAATGGCCCCCAGGCCCCCCAGAATCCCCCTGTGGTGCAGTGGAGCCACTGTAAGTACTACAGCCTGGACCAGCGGGGGCAGAAGCCAGGAGACCTGTACAACCCAGACACCAGTGCTCAGGTATTGAGAGGACTGGGAAGAAGGCGGCTCATCTTTTGAGAGCAGCCTGGCGGGAGAGAGAGGACCCCAGCATATGTGCTGTCTGGATGGGCTGGGAGGTGGGAATGGGGTCTTCCCATGGTAGTGAGACAGGCGTGGGACAGGTCACAAGCACTGGGTCTGTCTAACGCTCTCCCTCCCCTAGGCCAGCACCCAGCTGAACAGCCCCATCACGTCCCCCACCCAATCCCCGACGCCGTCTCCTGTCACCAACCTCAACAGTGTCTGCACGGGGCTGAGCCCCCTCCCTGTCCTCACACAGTTCCCCCGGCCCATGGGCCCGGCACAAGGTAAGAGGAAGGAGTGGGGACAGCACAGGTCTGGGTCTTTCCTGAGATTTCTTCAGACCTCTTCAAGCATTTGCTTCCTTTTTGCAGGCGATGGGCGCTACTCATTGCTGGGCCAGCCGCTGCAGTATAATCTGTCTATCTGTCCCCCACCACTGCTCCACAGCCAGCCCAACTACAATGCACACCAGGTAAAATTGGGCCAAACCCCCATCCACCCACACTTTCACTGTTCTAGGAGCAGAGCAAGACCGTCCCCCTTCTCTCCCCCCAGACGACCCCTCTCTGGGCAGGGCCCAGGAGTAGTTAAGAAGTGAGTTTCACACTCTGCTCTGTGCTGGGACACCCCTTGATTAGATAGCAGGCTGCCTATCCCACGCTCTCGCTATTCATCTGGCAGAACTGCTGTTGTAAGTGGATTTCCCTAGAGTCTGGCACTGGGCTAAAACTTCATCCTGCTCCCAGCTTTGCCCAGAAGCAGTGTCAGCCCCAAGTCCTTTGAGTGTCCTGGGACCATGGCTGCGCCTTGATCTCATCTAACTTACCCAAGCATGGTGTCACCTCAAAGGTGTCAAGGGGGTGTGAGGTTCATCCAGGTGTTTTCATTCCCCTTCACAGCCATGGCCTCGTCAAGTTTGGTCTTCGCCCCAACTCCCAGGATGCTCTATGGGCACTATGAGGCCACCGTGTCTCCTCAGGTGACACACTGCCATTTTTATTCTTTAAGGGGCAGACTGGAATGAAACATGGAAACCGGAGCAAGAGACAGGCCCTCAAGTCAGCATCCACTGACCTTGGGACAAGTGATGTAGGCAAGTGACCCTCCTCAAGCAGTTCCCCCTTTGTCCTCTGACTAGTGCCCACTGCATGGGCATGGCTGGCATTGGCAGAGACTCCAGATGCCATCTCTGCCCACACCAGCATCCCACAGAACCCATTGCTGGGGGTGGTTGTGGAGAGCAGTTCCTGCCTGCCACCACCTCCTCCACACACACAAACACAGACCCCCTGCAGCCCACATGAGGCCTGGCTTGGGGGTGGGTGCAGCAGAGCTAGTCCCAGTCAGCTGTGCCCATTGGGAAGTAGGAGGACAGGGGTTGCTCGGGAACCCAGTAAACACTGCCTGCACTAAGCAAAGCTTTTAAGGAAGAGTGGGAAGAAATTGTTGGGAGAGTCGGTGATGAGTACCAGGACACCTGGGCTCTATTCCTGCCTCTATGGGGGTTGAAATGATGGAGCGGGTGGAGCTGGCAGAACTTCTGGGATTTTATTCCTCTTTGTCAGCAGAAAGTGAGTGTCCAGACCCCTGAGATCCTGTTCCCACCGTTGCCCTCCCAAGTGACCCTTCCCTCTCATGCTTCCATTTCCCAGCGAGGCCAGGAGCT
Organism: Haliaeetus albicilla; assembly: GCF_947461875.1. Lineage (NCBI taxonomy): Eukaryota > Metazoa > Chordata > Aves > Accipitriformes > Accipitridae > Haliaeetus > Haliaeetus albicilla. The sequence goes on along the minus strand of NC_091500.1, from coordinate 30,784,910 downwards.
GCAGAGCCCTCATCTTTATAAAGGGCTTTGGGATCTTCCAGGGGTGCCTGTGAGGGCTGAAATCCCCAGTGGATCATTTCTCTCCAAAGGGGAAGGGACTCTCTGTACCTCGTCCTGGGGGGTCGCCACTTGGTCATGAGGGAGGGAAGGAGAGGCACATCTCTGGCTTGTCCCCACAGCAATACAAGACTGGCTAGTTGGGTATGAGCCAGACAGCCTGGAAGGGAAGCAGTCTTCACTGGCTCTCTGGAGGCTTCAGACTTGTCCCCCATGTCATCTCCATGTCACCACCAATAACAGCAGCTGGTTGCAGGGGGCCCTTTAAGAGCTGCTTGCTGGAGAGCTGCCCCCTTCCCTGCAGCTGGCATGTTTATTACATGCCACGTTAATATTAGCAAAGAATCCATTCAGCCAGTCCTCTGCTAAGCCCAAAACCCAGGGCTGGAGCCAGGAGGCAGCAGAAGTGGTTGGGTACCACAGACCAGAGGCAAAGGTGTTGGCATGACACTGGCCTGGCGCACAAGAGGATCCTCCCAGTGGGTGAAGCATACAGAGCAGTGTCGCATTCAGGATCCATACATGTCAACATCCTTCATGGGTGCAGCCTGTCTTTCTCCCTTCCAGGGACAGAGGGCAGGAGAGCTGGGTTAGCTCCCAATCCTGTTACCCAAGGATCAGGGTAAGGAGACAGGGCAGAGCACCTGGGAAAGCCCTAACCGAAAAGCAAAGGAAGCAAGGAGGACTTGGTGTTGCTGGAGCCCTGGGCAAATGGGAAATACCAGTCTCCACTTAAAGCAGGCCATGTGGGGACCAGGATGTGGGTATCAGAAAGGATCGGGATGGGGTACTGTAAGGAGCAGAACGGTAGGGGCAGTTTGAGGGGGGGAGGAAGTAACAGGCTTAAAAAAATACATTCCTAATGTGGGGGCAGCTTAGCAAAGCACTGCTTTCATGGGCAAAGTAGAGGTGACTGCTCCAACCCTAGAGCTGGGGAGGAGCCCACACATCAGCTCTCGCTGTGCAGTTGCCACCCAAGAATCAGCTGCTGCTGCTGACATGTACCATCTTTCCACTGCAGTGCTGGGTCGAGTGCTGGAGGTGACAGACCTGCCAGAGGGCATCACACGGACAGAGGCTGACAAGCTCTTCACCCAGCTCGCCATGGCTGGTGCCAAAATCCAGTGGCTCAAAGAGACTCAGGGGCGCCGTGGAGATGGAGGTGGCGGGGACAACAATGGGACTCCAGAGAACGGCAGGCACAGTGACCTTGCTGCCTTATACACCATCGTGGCCGTGTTCCCCAGCCCGCTGGCTGCCCAGAATGCCTCCCTCCGCCTCAACAACTCCCTCAGCCGCTTCAAGCTGCGTGTGGCCAAAAAGAACTACGACTTGCGGGTGCTGGAGCGTGCCAGCTCACAGTAGGGCTCACGCATGGGCACAGAGCACACTGGACTGCGGGCACTTCCCTCTGCCTTCTCTTTTCCTTTCTGCCCTCCCTTCCTCTCGCCCTCCTTCCTGGATATATTTATATGGACATAATTAAGAGATAAGAAATTGATTTTTTTTTTTTAATTATTATTATTTTTTGAGTGATGCCCATGCCCGCCCACCTTACCCTGTGTATATTGTTTTGTTAAGCACTGTGTTGAACCACACATACAGGTGTTGATTGGTATGTTCACTGCACATTTTATTTAATCTGATTATTATTTGGGGGGTATTTTTGGTTTTATTTTATTTGGGGGGTTGTTTTTAAATATAAAAAGAAAACTTGTCCATCACTTTAATGCTGCTTTCCCGTTCTCTGCCAGTACCAGTACTAGGGGCTGTCTGTGCTGCCTGTTCAGGGTGAGATGACAGCCAGGGAGCAGAAGGGGCATTCACAGAAGGATGTGTTCCTGCCCAGGTCCTGCCCCCATGCTTGGCATGCACAAGGGCTGCGAGCTTATGGCTTGGCAAGGCTGGGAGCTGAGACTGGGAGAGGAGCACTGAGCACTTTGACCTGGGGCTGGTCCCCCCCATCAGATATTCATAGCCTCTTTTCCCAGCTGCTGGCCCCATGCAGCTGTGCAATGGCAAGAACGGGGTCTCAGGGTGTCCCCAGCTATATCCCCTGCCAGGAAGCAACCTATTCCTCCTGATTACATGGGAGCATCAGCCCTTGAGCTGATAGGTGCAGGTATGACTGTGTCCTCCTGCCCTGTGGGTACAGAAGTTGGGCTGGCACCACCCTCACCATGGCATTGCACACAGCAGCTGGAGCCTCCTGCAGCAGCTGGATGCTACCTTCAAGAGCAGGTGCAATTGGAGAGGTAAGAGCTGCCTGGAAGGGGTGGGCTGCAACCCCAGGCTTGGTGCAAACTCCTGCCCCACTGCCACCCACAGCCTGGCAGGTACATAGGTCCGGGGACTCTGGCACTGGGGTGCCTGTCCGGCTCCAGGGACCTGGCACCCACTGCAGGGCAGCATGACAGCGATGGGGTCCCCAGCTCTCTCTTTCAGTGGAGAGCAGACCAGCAGGATTTGCTGGCAGAGGGTATGGGGCAGCTGCCCCACGAAAGACCCCACTGCTGCCACTCTTTCCTTTTCCCCTCCCAGCTGCACGGGCCTCAAATGCAAGCGCAAACGAGACATCATGGCTGGAGAACTTGGTGTGCCCCTGCTCTGCTGCTGCCCCATGCCAGGGGGTGGGTGGGCCTCTGGCACGCCCAGCAACCCACTAACGCAAATAGCCAGTGGCTCCTCTCCACCCCGCTCCCCTCCTGGCTCATGCATGGGCTCCAATTTCTCAGCGTCAGCCTCCGCCAGCGCTCAGCTGTCCATTCCCCTCTGGGCTGTCACTCCTGCTCTCCACGGGGACTGGGGCGGCTGCCCCCCTCCCTGCACACCCGGCACAGAGGGCTGGGGGCTCCGCAGGCAACAGGATCCCCAACGTCGGCCACCCTTTCCAGGGATTTTCATCGGAGGACAAGAGCTCCAAACACGGCGTAAGTGTGTTTCTGTGCGCGGCTCCCCCTCGTTGTGGCCGCTGATCCCCATGGGCCCGTGCTCCACCCACATTTCTGCAAGACCCCAGGAGTCTCTGCTTCTGCGGCACCCCTTGCCCCAGGACTCCCCAGCCCACATCGCTGTTTCCCTGATGGTCATCCTAGTCGGTTTCCATGAGGGTATGGGGGGGCCTCCTGTTAGGTATCACCAAAAATAGTCATGTCTGGGTAGGACTGTGGGGATGGTTGACAGTCAAAGGTGGAATCAGGCATGTTTTGGGGGATGCAGGAGCAGATCCTGCCCCCTTGGTAGCATGGGGCTTCTGTGGAGAAGAAAGCAGGGCTGCGTGGTGATGCCAGACAGTGTTTATAGGCATGCTTGTCCTAGGGGGCCAAGAGTGGCCCTATTTGCAGTTTAATCGTGAGATGGAGATGTCTAGACAGGGTAGACGCCCTAGACATGTCCAGGTAGCCCCGGGTCTGGCTCGCAGCACTGGGCACCATGTCCACCAAGCAAGCAGCAGCACTGCGCACGCTGGGCTGGGAGTCTGCCGCTCTCCAGCCTGCGCAGCAGGGCCCACTGGGTACCCCCGGGGCCCCGGGACGTCCCCGCAGCAGAACCGGCCCTTGCTGGGGCAGGAGCTGCAGGCAGGGTGGCAGGAGGTGGTGCTGCTGCTGGGGCAGCGGGAGGCACTGGCTCGGGAGATGCTTCCCATCCAGCAAGGTCTGGCTGTTTCTGCCTCCACCGGGCACCTGCAGTGGGAACAGCCCCAGCCAACATGACGTCTCTCTTTTCCCCCTCATAGCATGACAGAGAAGGAAGTGCCAGAGCCACCAGCTTCACCTGCTTCAGGTGGGAAACCCAAGAGCCGGGTAAGTGGGTGTCCACAGGGCAGCTTGGGTGGGTGGGGGAAGCCACCTTTCTAGCATCATCTCTGCCTCAGCCCCAGGAGTCTTTGTGGGGCCAGGGATGCCTGGTGGGATCCTGATCCGGCAGGGCCCTGGGTGGCCATTTCCCAGCCTGGCTTTTCCCCAGGGTGCTCACATCCACATGGTAGCCACAGTTTCTCCCTTTGTGGGGACCTCACTGGGGGTTGGGACAAGGGTCCCTGCCCTCACAGCATTTCTGCCCCAGGATGCCTGGGGTCTCCTCCCACTTGGGGAATAAGGAGTCTCTAGGTCAGAGCAAAGGGGCAGGGAGCCAGGCATCAGCTTCCCTGGATGCCTGCCTGCCTCACCCCACCAGCCTGCCGTGTGCAATACATCCTTTCCTGCCCCAGCAGCTACAGAAACTGAAGCAACTTTTCCAGCGAAAGCCCAAGGAGGAGACAGCGCCAGAGCCGCAGCCCAATGGGGAGCTGGTCAGCCCCTCAGGGGGACCCATTTACTACATCTATGAGGAGGAGGAAGAGGAGGAGGAGGAAGAGGAGCCTGAGCCCCCTCCTGAGCCCCAGAAACTTGTCAATGATAAACCCCACAAGTTCAAAGATCATTACTTCAAAAAGCCCAAGTTCTGTGATGTTTGTGCCCGCATGATTGTCCGTGAGTCCTGAGGGTGCTGGGGCTGGGGGCCATGGTCAGGGCAAGGGCTGGGGGCCAAGGCTGGTGAGGGCTCCAGCCCAGCTGTCCCCACAGCTGCAGTGTCACATTGCCTCTCCTTTCCACCCCTCCGCCCACCCCCCCACCGCCAGTCAACAACAAATTTGGCCTGAGGTGCAAGAACTGCAAAACCAACATCCACCACCACTGCCAGTCCTACGTGGAGATGCAGCGCTGCTTTGGCAAAATCGTGAGTGTTCCCGCCAGCCCCGGGCTTGGGGCACCTCCTTGCAGGGAAGACCAAAGCACCGTGGCAGGGGCGGCTGGCTCGGTCCCTGCGGGCATGACCCAGGGGCCATGACCCACCTCTCTTCCTGGCCCTGAGTGGGGGGACCCAGGCATTGCCCCCCTGCTGTGGGTGGTCACCCTGTGGGTCCCCAGCATCCACCTGCTCCCCTCTCAGCTCTCACAGGAGAGCCCAGAGGTCTGGGTGATGGTTGATGCTCTGACCTCCTCTTTTTTTCCAGCCCCCAGGGTTTCGCCGGGCGTACAGCTCGCCTCTCTACAGTGACCAGCAATACGCCTGTGTCAAGGAGCTTCTCTGTAAGTATTGTCCCCATGCCAGGGTGCCCCATCTCCTCGCGTCCTGTAGCTGAACCCATCTTGCTGTCCCTGTGTCCCAGCAGCAGCCAACAGGAGCGACCCCGTGTTCGAGACCCTGAGAACAGGCGTCATTATGGCCAACAAGGAGCGCAAAAAAGGGCAGGATGACAAGAAAAACGTGAGTGCGGTGTGAGCCTGTCACTCCAAATGCCCAGGGTCCTGGCAGCACAGCCTGCGTCCCATTGCACCCCCCACCTCCCTGCCCACTCTGCACCCCCTGACAGCTCTCTGTCTGTGCCTTGCAGCCTTTGGCTGCTATGATGGATGAGGAACCAGAGGCCACGAAGCCAGAAGGGGGCAAAACCGAGGGCGGTGAGTGTTGCGACTGAAGCAGGGTTGGCTGCCTGTGAGGGCCAAGGAACTGGGGGGGGGGGGGGGGGGGCTGAGCTCCAGCCATGAGCATGAGGCAGGGAGAGAGCCTGATGGGGAGACTGTACTTGGGGGGCCTACCAGAGGGGGGTTTGCCCTGCAGAAAGGGGGTTTTCAGTTCAGGTCTCCACGCTGGGGCACTCTCTGCTTTCCCTTGTTGACCTGGGCACGTGAGATCCTTGGGAGGAGGCTGGTCCCAGGGCAGGGAGGCAGTGCCAGGAGAGATGCAAGCTCCCTCCTCCCATTTCCAGGCACCTCCGAAGGGGACAAGAAGACTGAGAAGAGCCCAACAGATGACAAGGTAGCCATCATCCTCACCCTACACCACAAAGGCCCCTGGCCTTGGAGCAGCGTGGGCAGAGGCTGCAGGGATCTCCCCGCTGGGCTCCCTGGGGCTGTGCTCAGCCTCTCTGGGGCCCTGAACCCCTCTCCTCCTTCCCCAGAACAAGAAGCCACAGCCAGGGATTCGTGGTGGCTATCTGCAGTCTCACTATTTTGTGGCACTTTATCGCTTCAAAGCCCTGGAGAAAGATGACCTGGATTTCCCGTAAGTTCCCAGCCATGTAGTGGGCACAGGGGTGATGAGGGGAAGGATGTGGTGTGTCCAGTGGGGAGGGGGAGAAGTCTTCACCTCAACAATGAGGCTGTCAACCAGGAGGGGTTTGTGAATGAATGAAGGCAGAAATTGGAGCCATGCTGGCTGTAGTTTGGGTTTTGTGGCTTTTCTGCCTGCCCCAAGGGCCTACACATTGAGCAGGGGCCCTGGCTGTCACTGAGCCAGTTCTCCCAGCTGCCAGGTTTTGGGCACAAGCCTCATTTCCAAGGCTACTGGTGTTTGTCTTGATGCAGTTCCACTGACTTCTTGTGCCACAGACTTGAGGCTGAGCGGCTTACATACAGGACCTGTCTGTCCATGAGCCCATGGGCTGTGTGCATTCTTTGACCTCCCCTGACACAGGGCTCTAGGAGCTGGTGCTGTGGGAAGAGCAATTTTCCTTGCCAACCTCAGGGTCTCCCATGGCAGGGAGTCCCTGCCCCCCCTCACACTGAGCCCTTTCTTCCCTTCACAGGCCGGGGGAGAAGATCACGGTGGTTGATGACTCCAATGAGGAGTGGTGGCGGGTAAGGCTGGTGTCCTGCAAGCACAGAGGGGAAAGATGCAGAGCTTAAAGCAAAAGGAGAGGTCAGCTGGGAAGGCAAATTGCACTCTGAGGGTGACACAGCCCCCTAAATCTGCTGTGTCTTCATGCCAACCCACAACCTGCAAGGTGTTTGTCATGGGGGAAGCTGGGAGTCATACAGGTTGGCTCCAACCCCCACCTCGCACCCATCCACTGACTTCTTTCAGGGGAAGATCGGTGAAAAAATTGGCTACTTCCCTCCAAACTTCATCATCCGGGTACGGGCAGGCGAGCGGGTGCACAAGGTGACACGCTCCTTCGTGGGCAACCGGGAGATTGGGCAGATCACGCTCAAGAAGGATCAGGTGAGATGGGATAACGTGGTCACAGCCCATGGTCCTTCAGCCCCCACCTGTGTCTCTTCCCCAGCCTCCCTCCAGGTCCCAAGTGATCGCAGCTGCCCTGGCCTGCATTACCTTCCCCACGCTGCCCACCTCCCCCAGCCCCTTGGACAAGACCCACTCTGCCCAGCCCCCCCGCCCCCCATGGGGGTTGCCGCCTTCCCCCTGTTCTGTGGGGCCCTGGGAATCTCACCTGCACCCCTCTCACCCCCAGATCGTGGTGCAGAAGGGTGAGGAGGTGAACGGTTACGTGAAAGTCTACACCGGCCGCAAAGTGGGGCTCTTCCCTGTGGACTTCCTGCAGGAGATCTGAGTGGGGCAGCGTCCCAGGGCCCCCCAGCCGGGAGGACAGATGGACCCTGGCTACAGGGAGCTGAGCCTGAGCCAGGCAGGGATGGGGATGGGGACGGGGATGGGGACAGGGATGGCAGGCACCCCCATCCCTGCTGCCTGCAGCAATGGGGTCTCCGCTGGGGACTGTCTCTGCCCAGGCCAGAGCAGGCCAGGAGTGTGGGAGGCGTCTCTCAGGCTGATTCCCCTGCGGGGTTTTTGGTGCCTTCAGAGACACTGGGTGCAAGGAGGGGCCACCCCCAGGCTCGCTTTGGAGGCTACCCTGTCCCCCCTGCCTGAGTGGTGGGTGCTGGGTGCCTCGGCGGTGTCGGTGCAGTCCTGTCCCGTTCCTCTGGGCTGTGTAATCCTGTGTTTTAGCAATACATGTCTGCTCCCCAACCCTGAGCTCTCCCTGGTTTGCATTTGCTGGCAGGGGCGGGGGGGGCTGACCGTGGGGCTACCGCGGACCGGGCCAGGAGGCTGCGCGGGTGCTTTCCCGCTTCGTGTGACAGACACCCTGTGCAGCACACGCCCGCGCCTCACCCGTGGGTGCGTGTACGACCCCCCTCCCCAACACGGCACCCCCACCCCCGCGTAGGGCTTCCACAGCCGAAGGCCGACCGGGTCTCAGCCGGGGCACGGGCGGCGTGAGGGGAAGGGGCCCGGACCGCCCCCCCCCCAGCCCCATATCCCCCCCCGGGGGGGGGCCGGGTCTGCCCCTCCCTCAGCGCCGGCCGGCCCGCGGTGCCGAGCGCTGGCGCGGAGCCCGGCGGGGCCCGAATAGGGGCCGCGGGCGACAGGTGACGGGGCCCGGGGAGAGGACGAGTCCTTGGAAAGCGCAGGGGTGAGCAGCGAGCCAGGAACAGGTGCCCGGGCGGGCGGCGCGGCTGGGGCGCGCGCGCCCCGGGACGGGACACCTCGCCGGTCCCGCTGCCTCTGCCGCGGGCTCAGGCCGCGGCGGGGCCGGACCGGAGGGGAGGGCAGCCCGGTGGAGGCGGACCGCCCGTGACGTCCCGGAGCCGTGACGCCGGCGGTAACCACGGCGACGGGGACCGGTACCGCGCGCCGACCGTCGCCATGGCGACAAGGCAGCCTTGGGCCAGGGCGAGCGGTAACAGCGGCTGCCGCAGCGAGGTCGCGATCGCCGTGGAACCCGGCGGAACGGGCCTGGCCGGGCCGGGCCGGGCGCAGCCCTCGGCGGGGCCGCCCGCGCTGCGGCGCTCTCGGCACCGGCCTCGGTGCGCTTCCGGCGGCAGCCGCCGGGCTGCCCCGGCCCCTACGGCTCTGCCCCGCGAGCCGGGCGGGGGCGCTGCTGACGCGCCGTGCGGCCTCTCCGTATGCAAAAATATGCAAATATCCCGGCTGCCGCCGCGAGCGCGGGGGGTAAGCCGCTGCGCCCCCTGGCGGGCGGCTCGCGTGGCAGCCCACGCCCCCCCCGCCGGCTCCCGCCACCCCTGGTGCGGGTGCCCCCCCCCCCCCCCCGGTCCCCGTGAGCGACGGGCCGGGGGTCGCTGCCTGTCCCCCACCGCCACCCGGGACCGGCCGCTTGCCGTGAACATTCACGGCCGGGCCCTCGCTGACGAGCTGGGGAGGGAACGGGGGGCATTCAAGGGCAAAGCAGCCCCCCCGAGCCCAGCCCCCCAGGAGGGCGTCGTAGTGTTGCCGGCCCCTCCCGGGGCGGGGGGTGCAAGCCGGTGCCGCAGCCCTGCCCCGGGCTACAGCACCCCACCACCGGGGCTGCCCTGGGGAGACCACTAGCAGGGGCATAGGGAGGGGTCCCCGTGCTCTCGCAGCCCCCCAGGCCCGGCCCAGCTGCCCCCCTCCCCACCTCCGCTGCCCGCAGAATAATCAGGAGATATAAATGCATTGAGGGGTCCGCACAGGGGCTGTGCTGGCAGGGACAGGCTTCTGCTGGAGTGATGGGGTGGGGGCATGGAGATATAGCTCTGCTTCCCCCACGGCTTTGGGGGGGCTCTGGCTCGCACCTTCTTTGGCCAAGTGAGCCGCGTCGGGGCTGCTGGTGCCCGGGAGCAGGAGCAGCTCCTGGTGATGGAGCAGGGAAGCAGGGACCACCCGTCCCTGGAACCCCGTTCACCCGGGGGCTTGCTGCCAGCTAATTGGGGAGTTTATGGCCCTCGACCCCAGTCATCCGCTCGTCCTGACCCACCTGGCTTGGCCCAGGTTAACCTGAGCCAGGACCTGCTGGCACCACAAAGGGTCAGGGGGTGCAGGGTCTCCTGGCCCTGAGGTGTCCCAGAGGCTGCTGCAGGATGGGCAGCAGGGGCACAGATGCCTGGTCTCCACACTGGGGGTCCTCCCCCAGTCCCAGCATCTCAAACACCAGCTCAGAGATGCGCTGCTCCGGGACAGCAGAGAATAAAGGAAATCAAGGAGTGAGGGGCCTGGGGGGGGGCAATACACAGCTCCCAGGACTGTTTTCTCTCTGCTCACTCAGGTCCCTACCTCCTGTCAGACAGCTTTTAAATGCAGAACCATTAAAATTTTCCACCTCATTTGCAGCTCCTCATATGGTTAATTTTACTGGGACTGTCTATTTATTTATTTGCAAAGCCCTGCGGGGGGGGGGGGGGGGGGGAGCAGGGCGGGGCAGGAAGCTGATTTGCTGCATCTGAGAAGAGTAGGGAGGGGAAGGGGGGAGTGCTTCAGCTAATTTAACAGCTGAAGAGAACAACTTAATTAGAGTCATCTGGAAAATGGGGTAAAACCCCTTTCATCACCCTCCCATCCCCAGACCCCTTCCCTGCCAGCACTCCTGGACTGCGCAGGATAACAGCACATGGTTTGGGATGGGGAGGGAGTGCTGGGCCCAGCCCTACCAAGCAGATGGCCTTCATTACGTGCAGGATCTAATTGGATTGATCAGCAGTTAATATAAAATTAAGAGGTGAATCCCTTCCCCCCTCCCAGCTCCACCATGTGCATCCTGGCTGCCCAGGTGCTCCTCGCAGCCTCCCCGTCCGGGTGCAGCCCAGTCCCCTGCTGCCCTCCTCCTTCCCCAGGTGGGTGCAGCTACATGGCGAGTGAGATGTGAGGGGCAAGCAGAGGTAGGGAGAGTCATCTGCACCTGATGGGCAATGGGTTAAGAGTGCCGCAGCCTTCCTGCGTGGGGGAGAATGGGTGGTGCTGGGTGGCCGTGTCTGCTTCTGTGCAGCCCTGAGGGCTGCCTGCTGCACGCTCACTTGGTGTGGGCACGGGTGTGTGTGCTCAGGGGAACATGCGCTCAGAGGCTGCTGAGCAGGAGTTTAGGCTTTGGTCTTGCTCATGTTTTTTCTGTTCCTGGTGCCCATAGACTGGTTGTGACCCAGCTGTTTGCAGAGAGGGGCTGTGACTCTGCCGGCATCTCACTGCTAAATCCTCTGCAGCTGGTTTATGCAAAGGGGTCTGCCACCCACCCCATGTAACATACAGGGAGTGTCAGAGTGGAGGAGCCACCCTGACCTGCCAGATTAATCACCTCAATTTCTCTCTGCCTCTTGTGAAAGGTCAGGAGTCTTTGCAAGGCCCAGAAATTAATTGAAATACCACTGGTCTTGTGCCGGATCCATACATCATCCCAGGAGAGCAGCACTGGCATGGAGGGGATGGAGGCACCTGCCTCCTGCGCACCCCTTCTGGGGTGCATGTGAGGACAGTGAGCCCCAGGGAGTGCGATGGGAGGTGGAGGTGTCTGGGTGCTGTACCCCATGGCCTGCCCACCTCTCGTCCCCACAGGTGAGGCCCCTCACATCCCGCCTGGCCCTGGGGTGCTCCCATCTGCACGGCTCTGCCTGAATCGCCTCCTCTGGCTTGGCAGATGCAGAGCTCAGAGATTGTTCTCCATCTCGAGGCAGGGAAATAAATGCATTAAACTAAACTAAACCATCTCTGCTCCCCACCTGCCCCCCCAGCCATAAATCAGCATAAATGCAATTTACATATTCATGGTATTTATCCAATAACTGTCCTGTCCCAGATTAAATGTGCCCTGGGGATCATCGGGCTCCTTATCTGTGCCAGGGTGCTCCCGGGAAGGAGCAGCTCTGCTGGGGGATTCGAGCAGCAGGGGGCTGTGCTCATCATCCTCCTCCAGCTCTCCCACTCCAGGCAGATCCTGGGAGAGAAGCTTGGAGGGGGAAATCCAGGGCTTAGCAGTGGTCCCATCCCACAGCCCTGCCCTCCTGTCCAGAGCTCCTTTCCACCCTGGATCAGTGCCCTGCCATCCCTGTCTCACACCTGGCCCAATGACTCTCTCCCCGGGGCTGCCTGCACTCTCTCCTTGTGCCCCTTCCTTCCTTCCTTCCTTCCTTCCTTCCTTCCTTCCCCAAGTCTCCCTTTGGCCCGAGGCAGTGCTGCCGGGGGGGGCCCAGGGTCCCTACGCAGCTCCCTACACCTTGAGTCTCACCATGTCCCCAGGCAGCAGCATGGGCAAGGAGAGGGGACCTGTCCTGCACCTGGACCTGGTGGGGGGACACTTATTTTCCTGCTTGGCTTGGAGGGAAGGGCCCAAGGGGAGCTGGCGAGGTTTAGGGGGTAGGTGTCCCCAGCTCTGTGGTGCCCCCCCCCCCACCATGCCCCCACTGGCTGTGCCGTGCATAGGGGGGGCACACACCACATCTCCCACTTTGACAGGTCCTTGTCAGCAGTAATGACCAGCTCTGAGTCCAGCTGGGCCCCAGGGCTCAGTGCTGAGCTTGTTAGGGGGATATAATGAGGGCAGGAGGCAGGTACTGCCTCTGGCTGTTTGTCACACCGTCTCTGGCCTCACAGCCTGGCTAGACCCTGAGCTGTGCTGCGTGGTCCCCCACGGCATGGCACAGCATGGTGCCCTCCACAGCCTCTGGCTCAGTCCCCTGCTTCTCTCTGCCCCTAGGCACAGCTGGGGGGCCTAGGAGTGCAGGCTCTTGCTCTGGCACCCATGCCAGCTGAGCGAGAGCCAGCATCCTGCCTCTGGGGCTGTCCCCATGTCCAGGCTGCACCCCTTGGATACAGGGAACCACACCAGGGCTGTTTGCATTGCCTTTCCCCACCCAGGGATCAGCATAAGGGCTCCTGACCCTCCAGTGCTGTGAACACCCCACCCACTCAGCTAAGGGAGTAAAGACAAAAGTGTGGGGTGCAGCTGGGCAGTGCCCCCCTCCTGCCCCTGCTCCAGGCTGCCCCAGCCTCTCTGGTGCTGCAGAGGAGGAATAGGGTTGCTCAGGTGCTTGGGGGTGCAGAAGTCTGGGGGCCCTTGGGCTATGGGGTGGGAGCAAGAGGCACCAGGAGAGCCAGATTTAAGGGCCCGCAGAGCCAGGGGCAAAGGGGGCTGGAGGTATGGCACAGGGGGACTTCGCTGGTGCCTGTCCCACCCACAGAGGCGGAGGGGGGGCCTCTCGCAGGGTCAAGCCACCGGCTGTGCAGCTTCCGTGTGCCCAGGTCCTGGGGGCTGCATGGTGCTCGGTGGGATGGGGCCAGTCTCAGCCGTGGGCTGCGCAGTGCCAAGCATGGGGGCACACCTGGCTGCGCACAGGGTGCCAGTGCTGCTGCAGGCTCAGCCACGTATCATGGGCAGCAATGAGGAAAGCCCAGGTGCCCCAGCCCTTCTGGGGGTTTAAGCTTTGTGCTGGGGGGGGTCCTGTTTGCAGTTTGCACTGTCTTTGCTCTGAGGCTGCCAGGAGTCCTTCTTGGCTCAACAACAAGCTGCGTAAACAGGAGCCTGCGGACAGCGTTAATTAGTTAAGTATTTGGCAAAGGAGGAGGCACAGGCAGAATCTGAAAGAGCTGGGGGGGCTGTGCTGCCACCTGCCCCACCGCAGAGCAGGGCAGACCCCGGGCATCTGGGGACGGTCGCATCCTGCTGGGTGCTGCTGGCCTGTCCCAGCCGGGCCAGTGCTGGGACCATCGCTTGCTCCCGAGCACCAGGCAGCCCAGCCTCCAGGCCAGATCTCCATCTGCATTTAAAAGGCTGCTGGTGAAGAGGGGCCCCTGGGGACCCCCCCTGCCGCTGCCTGTGGTTGCCTCTCTCCGAGCCGCGCAAACCAGCGGCTCCTCTCTCCAGCCCTGGGACCCCAACGGGCCCGAGTCCCTGGGTGGCAAGATCCCCCTCCTCTCCCTGGCACCCGAGTTTGCCCCATCAGCTTTGCTTGCTACCTCTGTGGTCCAGTAATATCCCCGATGAGCATTAATCGGGGGCAGCAATACGCTCTTGGGGGGAGGCCTGGGAGAGGCAGATTTGGCTCCAGCGTGGGGGGCTGTCCTGGTGAGGGGTGGGGGAGGCATGCTAGCCAGCACAGGGATCCTGTGCAGGGCCTGAGCGTTGTCAGAGGGACCAGGCGTTTCAGAGCAATCCCTGCCCTACCTGCTGCCCCCTCCCTGGCTCCTGACCTCCAGACTGTGGGGTCCGCCCTCCCAAATCATTAACTGAGGATGAAACACCCCAAAGCCTGGCTGGGGAGTGACGACCGTGTGCAGCGTCTGTCCCCACAGCCCCTGTGATGTGAACTAAATCCATCCTAATTAGCACTGATTTGCATGGGGAAATGAAAATTAATCTAGCCTGGGTTTATTGGAATTAGTGATTCTAGTTGGGCACATCAGAAAGACATCTGGGAGGGCAGGACTTGGTATGGCAGAAAGCTGTCTGCCCCCCATCCTCTCCCTCCCAAGCCCTATTTTGGGGCCCCTTGCTCAGCATCGCCTGCCAGCGTGCCGTGGCGCAGCGGTGCTGTACAGCCACAGGGCTGCTGGGGAGCATCTGCTGGGGCTGGGCTGGGACACCCGGGTTCTGCCCAAGTGCCCTTTGTGGCTGGCAGGGCGATGTTGGTGTGCCCCCTCACCCCCAATGTCCCTTGTTGTGTGATATGGAAAACAGCACTTTTCTGACCCAGTTGCCCCATCCCACAAGTTGTTTCTGTGCACGGTACGAAGAGAGCGAAGGGCAGGGAAGACACCAGCTCCAGCACCTCCAGGGTGGGAGATGCTGCAAGGCCTCCAGGCCGTCAGGTTGCGGGGCGGGGGGAGGGACAGGTCTGTCATGCACATGCATGCACTTGTATTTGCATGCCTCCATGCACATATCTCTGTGCCTGTATTTCCACAGGCGTCTGTGTATGTCCCCACAAGCCTATTTCTGTGCATCCTTCCATGCGTGTCGGCATGTGTGTGCCCCCACGCACACCCCATGCATGTGGCCCCCGTGCATGCCATGCAGGAGCACATTCTCATTCTGGAGGCAAGGGCCCACCAGCGAATGGGCGCAGCAGGGAGAGCCCTGGCTGTGCCCCCTTTGGAGACCTCTGGCCCCGGCTGTCTCCCGACGCTGGTGCTGCCTGGCCTGGGGGTAGCACTGTGGCTCATTGTTATGGGGTCTGTGGCAATGCGGTGAGCAGAATTATCATCACACTCATGAAAAATTAACGAGGAGAAAACAGCTGGGCAGGAGCTTTGTCCACCAGGGCTGGGGGTGGTGCAGTGTGGGCAGGTTGGTGTTGGTTGCAGGATGGGATCTGGTGCCTGTCACTTCTTCATGCATTACCCCTCCCTGGTGTGATTTTTCCAGCCCCAAAACCTGGCCATCCCTCTGGGATTGTGTCTCCCCCCCCCCAGCAGGAGGACCCAGACCTTGGGCAGGTGTGTCCCCAAGCCCCATCACTGCCTCTGGGGCACGCCTGGATATGGTGACCCCCCCCCCATCCCAGCTGGCCCCAGGGATTTCAGCCTGGCTGACAGGAGTGAGACCTCCAGCTCCTGCAGCTGTATTTGCAAGTCAGCCATGAGCTCAAGGGCTGCCAGTGGTGGTGGTGGCTGGGGCTACCTGTCCTGTCTACCTTGGGACAGGGACACCCCAGGGAGCGGTGCGAGGACAGAGCGAACCCTGCTGCAAAGGGATGGGACTGTACTCTCCCCCCTCCCCCTGTGTCTTCTCTGGCTGGTGGGGGGGGTGCTTTTCTGTAGAGCTGTTATTGCCCCCCCCCCCAGGGCTGTAAACACTCAATTAAGCACGAGCGCATGGTCCTGCCTTCCCTGTCGCTGCTGGTAATTATGTAGGTTTTTCGGTGTCAGGCACTGCGGGGAAGCGCGATTACAGCTAATTGGAGCGGCTCTCCCCAGCCCAGGCCCTTCTGCAGCTGCTGGAGCTGCCGCGTGACAGTGGCTCCATGCTCCCCCCAGATATGTGCCCGCAGGATGCATGGGTCCTTCCCACCCGCCCGCTCCATCCTTTTGGCACTGCAGGTCTGGTCAAAGAGCCTGCTGGGTGCCTTCCTGCTATGCTCCGCTCCAGGCTGGGTTTGAGCCCCCACCCATGACTTTGCAGGGACCCATTTGGGCTCCCCAGGCCCCACAGCCACCTTGGAGGCTGCAGCACGATGGGGTGGACCTGACAGAGCCGCTGGCTGGGGCACTCCGGGATCTACACCATAGGTGGGAATCAGCCTGGCCCCATGAGCATACCCTGTGGACTGAGTGCATGGAAGTGGGGAGCCTTTGGGAAGCCAGCGAAGGGCCAGGGTCTGCAAGTGAGAAGGCAGCTGCCCTGCAGTGTGGGCCCCACCAGAGCTGGGGTCTGGTGAGGGGACCTGAGAATTGAGGGGGCTGGGGGGGCAGCGGAGAGGACCTGCTGCCGCCTGTCCCAGGGGAGATGCATCAGGAGTGCAGCATCTGCCATTGATTTCTTATTACAGAGTTCAGCAAGAAAAATGAGGCGCTGGGGCTGCGGAGCAGCAGCCGTGATTTGTCGCCTTCTCGCCGTGTCCTGGCGGGGATGGGAATTGATTTTGGAGTCTCTGGCATCAGTCAGCAGGTTTGGGCGTGGGAGATGGAGAGCTGGAGAGGGGTCGGCCGCCAGGGGCTCAGCGCGGGCCCCCAGAACATGGGAGAGGGGACCCAGACCCGCTTGTGGTGCAGAGAGAGGGTGCTCCCCGGGCCACAAGGCCCCACTCTGTGTCTGGAGCCACGGGGGCTGGAGGTCCTCACCCCTGGCACTGGGCTGGCTCCCCGGACCTTGCCGAGTGGGACCACAGTGTCTCTGCAGGCGGTCCCGAGAGGGCCGTGGCTGCAGGAGGGTCCGCGTCCCCAGGGCCCACCGGGTGGGTGGCAGCGGCAGCAGGCAGAGGCACGGCGGGACCCACGGGCTGCCCCTCCACCCGCGTCCCAGCTCTGCTGGCGCCCGTGCTGCCGGACTGTTCCGCGGGCCAGCGCCCAATGCCGGTGCCGGTGCCGGTGCCGGTGCCGGTCCCCGCCGGCTCGACCCGCGCCGCAGCCACGAGAGGGCGCCCCAGGACTCCCGGAGGCCCCGGGGCGGCCCCACGCGGGACGGCGGCCTCGTGGGCAGGTGCGGGCTGCACGTCCACGAACACGCGTGTCTCGGGCGTGTGTGCATGTCTCAGCCGTGTGCACATGTGTATCAGTCTTGCGCTTGCATGTCAAAGACGTGCGTGTCTGTCAGACGTGTACACCTCAGCCGTGTGCATGCGTGTCTCAGCTGTGTGTGTGCATGTCTCAGCTGTGCGTGTGCATGTCTCAGCCGTGTGCACATGTGTATCAGACTTGCGCTTGCATGTCAAAGACATGCGTGTCTGTCTCAGCCGTGTACACCTCTCAGCCGTGTGCACGCACGTCTCAGCCGTGTGTGTGTGTGCATGTCTCAGCCATGCGCGCATGTGTCTCAGCCGTGTGTTCCTCGGCGCAGCTCTGTCCCCACCAGTATCTTTGTCACAATGAAGGAAGAGGCTATTATGTTTATTAAATTGTATCAAGGCAGCATTACAGCAATTGGCAGCTGGTGACCCCGGTTATTTATAAAACAGGCTTTGGAAATCACAGCTCTGGGCTTGGGCTTTTCTTCAGAGAATTATGGAAAAAAAAATCAATATTGTGGGACGGGGCCAAGTCAGTGGTTAATCGTGGGGTCAGTTCCAGGATACACCTCCTGGTGTGATGGCAGCCATGGAAAAGCTGACCTCCCCCCCTCCACCTCCACAAAATCGCCAGCCAGGGCTCCTGTCCTGCAGCCCCTGCCCTCTGTGGTCATGGGGCTGTGGTGGGGGACATCCCACCCTTCTCGACACCCAGCATGCTGCCTGGGCTGGCAGCTCTGGAACCAAAAAAGGCCAAGGGAGAGTGGCTCCTTCCTCACGCTGGGGTGCTGGCTCCCTGAGCCGGTGGGGACAAGGAAGGGCATCAGCTCATCCACCTTTTGCAGCATTACGGGAGGGGGGTGTCAGAGTCTTGGGGTATTAGGCTGGTGCCCCCTCCCATCCTGCATCGGTTGTGGGTCAGAGATCAGCTCTCCTGGTGTTCATCACACAGCACCTGTGATTAATGGGGGGAATTAGGATGATAATAGCCCTTTAAATGAAGGTGCCAGTTACAAATGACATGTGCCCGTGCTATGTGATGGATGGTGCCAGGGCCAGCCCCTGGGTGCTGGTAAGCGGGCGTGCTCAGAGGCACATTACGGCCAGGGCAGGAGCAAGGAGGGGAGTATGATGTCATAGAGATCAGTGACATCATGGGATGGGCATGACATCACACACCAGCTTAAAGTGAGGTGATGTGGGCCAAGCCCAGCACTGTGTGCACATGGCAGTCTGGCAGGTAGGAAGGGCTGTGGTTGCTCCACCATTATCTGGCTGTGCAAGTCATCATGATATGTCACGATAGTGCTGGCATGTGATGCCCAGCCTCACCAGCCCCTGCGGGGCCACTCGTGCCCCCCGGTGTGGCTGTGCTGGGGCCCAGGTGAGGGGTCCTGGGCAGCAGCCCTGCAGGGCCAGGAACACCCTTCTGTCCCTGGGAGGGGCCGGGTCCCCACAGGATCCAGCCCCTTCTCCTCGTGCTGGGGCTTGTCCCGCAGCGCGGCTCTGTGGGGCTATGAAATATATCCTGTTAATTCACCATTTAATTATTGGCTGTTTGTTTATTGTTTGTTTGCTTTAGTTGGTATGAATTTTTTATGATGGTTTCCATTGCGCCCCGCCAAAAGCCAGTGAGATTTATAGCTTTGGCATGAGCAGAGCCTTAACAAGGGAAAGGTCCCCATTAGCAGCAAGGGATGACCCCATGTCACCGTCAGAGGAGGGTTTGGGGTGGTTCCTCCCAGAGCTGGGGGGGCACAACCAGTGGGTGCCAGCTGTGGGGCCAGGGAAGCTGTGAACTGTGGGGCAGTGGTCCATGCAATGGGGGGGGTTGTGTGGAGCCAGGAGGCTGGTTGGGTGGCTGGGGGGGGCTGTGTGGGGATGAGGGGGGGTGTGAGTGCCAAGGCTGGGAGCCAGAGGAAATGGCATGCTCAGGTGCAGGCACGTTCAGCCCCAAGCCGCAGCATCTCCCATTAATGAAGCACTTCATCACCGCAGCGTTGCGGGGGGGGCACCCAATTCGGAATGATAAATTCCCCGCGACGGCCCTGCACTCGCTCGCAGCAGCCGTGATTCTCCTTCATCTTGAATAATATTTTTGGAGCGGTTGTAAAATAACCCGCCACAGCAGCTGCGAGTGGAGACACCAAGGCCCAGCGGCTCTCTCCAGCCCCCCCTCCCATTTGTCTTTTCAGCTCCCCACCCTGCGGGGGCAGCTCCCCACAGCCCTTGTATGGGGCCAGGGACTGCACCAGCACACATGTGAGCGTGCACCTAGCCATGCATGTTTGTGTGTATGCACATGTGCAAGCATATGTCTGCTTATAAACACGTCTGTATGTCCATGTTGGGACATGTGCGCACGCGCATGTCCATGCACATGTGTCTGTGTGCAGGTACATGTAGCTGTGCAGACAGAGGTGTGTCTCTGTGCACGCGTGTGTATGTGAGTGCAGAGCTGCTTAGCTGCATGTACGTGTAGCTCTCCATTTGCAGGTGTGTGTCCATGCACGTGCACGCTTCCTGAGGTCAGCTGCTGTAATTCTTTTCTCTCTAGGAAGTATTTGTGGGCTGTCTTGTTCTTCCCCAAAAGCGCTGACCCATCAGAACTGCATGGTGCCAGGCAGGGGCAGCGACGAAAGAGAAGAAGCTCCAGTAGTGTCTTTTTGCTGGTATTTATTGTGTCTCCCTCAGGGGGCAGGGAGGGTGAGGAGCACGCAGGAGCCCCCCCCAGCACTCTGTAGGGCTGAGCCCCTTGCCACTGTCACTCCCGTGGGGCTGCGGGCAGCCTACCCAGGAGGCCTCCTGAGCAGCAGGGCACACGCTGTAATCACCACGGAAGAGGGAAGCATGGCACAGAATTAAACTGTCTCTTAATTACAATCATTAATGAGCATGGAGGCAGCTGGGCTTTGTGGGCAGGGAATCCTGCTGCATCTCTAGGGGAAGACCTGGGCTTGTCTGCAGGGAGGTAGGAGCTTGCATTGGGCCAGGGTGCAGGTTGCTCCAAAGCAGACCTGGCTGTGATGGGACCAGAATCCCCCAGACGTCCTGGGCTCCTGATGCTGCTGGACGCCCTCTTAGGATCTGTGCTCAGTGCTTTGGTGCTGTGCTCCAAAGGGGTTGTGGCACCGCGCGAGTCCTCCCTCGCACCTCTGCCGTGACCCTACGCACGCACCCCCTCCCCACGCACCACACTGGTGTCCCTGTGCCGCAGCAGCCCTTGGCAGAGGAACGCAGCGAAGGACGCGCGCGTGCCTGTGCCGAGGACAGGATGCACTCTGTCTTGGGGAGTGGCACTTAATCAATCCCATTTCAAAACTCTAATTATATCAACAAAGGCCTCAACACGGCGCTGCTGGCTGCAATTCAGGCCTTGTTTATTTATTTCCACACACTCCAGAGAAGTTTCTCCCCTTTGTCCTTTTATACTTTGCTGAAAAAAATAAGGTTAGGATAGAGTGGCACTGACGGGGCTGTGCTGTGCTGGGCGGAGGGTGCTAAGGTGGGGAGGGAGGCCGGACTGCCAGGCTGGGGGGGGCAGCAGTGGGGTCCTGGGCATGTGTGGGAGAGCAGAGACTCTGTGGGGTGCTCCAAGCCAAAACTGCAAAGTGGGGGGCTTACAGGTCAGTGGTAAAAAGAATTGCCAGAACTCGTGTGTGCATGCATGTGTGGGAGTGTTCATGTGCAAGTACCTGCTGCTGTGTCAGCATGTATGTTGTCTACCTATGCATGCGTGTGTGCATGCATGTATGCATGAGCAAAGTCTGGTCTACTGGGGGGCGCTGGCTTTTGACCATGAGCCCTCAGTGGAAGGGGTGTGCGACAGGGACTGGCCCATGCCCATCAGGTGCGTGCCACTGCCACCATCGTATGCTACCTTGCCATGCTCTGCCCCCAGCTGCCCCCCCAGACACGGGCTGTGCTGGCTCTTGGCACTGCCACAGCATGACCAGCACCCCCTTGATAAGGGTCGGGGAGGCCCAGTCCCTGCTCAGTTCCAGCCTGCTTCCTTTGGCTGCCCACTCTGTCCATCTCCCCAGTCTTTTGTTAAGAGCCAGTGGATACAAATAACTGGTTTCTATATGCACAGCAGCATCTGTTACTGCCAGGGAGATTTGCATTGCTAAATGTAAATTGGGTGTTATGTCATTTATCATAAATGGGAGGGTGGAGGGGGGGCGCTGAGGGGAGGCAGCAAACATCGGTAAAGTTGTCATAACAAATCACACCACTCATCGTTCGCCCTGGCAGGAAGGTGTGGAGTAACCTGTGAAGCATTTGCACGTGGGTGGAAGGGGCTGGCCCTTGTACAGAGAGGGAAACTGAGGCATGAACGCGGTCTGGGGTGCAGCAGCATGTGGGGACCACAGGCATCCAAACCCAAAGCTCATCATTAACCCGGTCATCGGGGCTCACTACGGGAGAGGCTGGAAGGAGCAGACTGCAGCCGGGGCTGAGGACCTGATGCTCAGCCTCCCTCTCCCCTTCCAGCTTGCAGTGTCCGGGGGCTGGGATCCCCATCCTGTCCCGCCCCGTCCCTCCCAGCCCTGCTGCAGACGCCTCCCTCGCATCTCCTGCCCACCCTCCATCCTCGGACGGCACTCGGGAACCTGCCATTGCAGCTGGACCTTGCCCACACCCTCGCCATGAAGGGCCCCCTGCTTGGAGGCATGTTCTCCCGGCATGTCAAGCGGCACCCCGGAGTGAGTCACCCCCACACCCTTTCCCTCCAGGGACTTCCCTTTCTTCCCCATCCCTCTGCATCCCTCTGCCCCTCTCCTCCTCCCAGGGACCCCCAGCAGTCCCCATCCCTCTGGGCTCGTCCTTGCCCTTCTCTTGCCACACGCCTTGGGGACCCTGTGCTTCCCCACATCCTTCTCCCTC
This sequence comes from Haliaeetus albicilla, assembly GCF_947461875.1. Lineage (NCBI taxonomy): Eukaryota > Metazoa > Chordata > Aves > Accipitriformes > Accipitridae > Haliaeetus > Haliaeetus albicilla. The sequence continues at coordinate 30,763,278 of NC_091500.1, read as the reverse complement.
CTTCCCACCCCTCCATTCCTCCTGCCCTCCTCTGCCCTTTGCACCCTTTGCCAGCCTCCTCTTCCTCCCACTCCCCAAACCCCTTCTCAGCCTCCCAGTCCAGCTCCTCTGCCCTCCCCTTGCCTTCCCAGGCTGTACCTGCTTGCCAGCTTCCCCTTCACACCGTCCTCCCAGCTCTCACACCACCCTCCAGGTAAGAGGGGCTTTCCTGGCGGTCCCCAGCCCTCCTTTACCAAGGAGAGGTGAGACTACCCTGCACTGTCTGACCCGCTCCCTCTGTCCAGCACCACTGAGGGGCCAGGGCTCCTTCACTGAGCCGGGCTGGGCTTTGGGCACATTGACTCTTGCACACGCACCCAGGCTTACTTACCCTGACAGGCATGTCTGCTGGCAGATGCTTGGGTGAAGGGTGCTGCTCCGTGTCCTCCCTCCGCTACACCCTGCTCCCAGGGCATCTTTGGGGAGGGGTGGGAATGGAAATCAAGCCCCCTCCCCACTTGCCCTGGCAGCCCCAGGTTTGAAGGGCTAATTTGCGTCCTTTCAGCTCAGATCTGTCCCTGCCCCCTGCCATCAAAATTTCAAGCTGAGGGTTTTGTGCACAAAGACGCTTAAACCCTCATAAACTAGAGACCCTCTGAGATGGTGGCAGCTGGGCGAGTGTCCCTGCCCTGCCAGGATGGGCCTCTTTTGCTGCCGGGCTGGATCCCCTCCTGCAACAGGGACCTGGCCCTTGTCAGAGGGTCCCCAGCCACCCTTCGCCTGTCCCCAGTGCCCAGTGCACTCCCAGGGGACCTGACAGGGGCTGGTGGCCTGGGGAGGGCTAACAAGCTGCAAGTGCTGGGCTGAAAGTCACGTAAGCTGTTGGCACTTGGGTCTGGTGGAGGCTAGAGCAGCCAGGCTGGAAAAGATGATGAGCCATGGCTGAGCATCCGGATGCCTGGCTTGCCAGCAGGCTCGGGCAGGGGAGGGGAGTCCAGGGTTGGAGCAGGAGGCACCCGGGGCTGGGCTCTTCCAGGGAAAGGCGGGTGCCTGTGCCCTGCCAGCACTGAGGGCACAGGCAGCCAGAACGCTCGGGTGCTTTTCACATCCTCAGTGAGAGTGGATGGATTGACAGCACGGGCCAGGGCTCCTGCGCTCTTTGTGGCACTGCTGTGTGCAGAATGGGGATGGGATTTAGGACTTTCTGCTCATGCCTGCCGTGGTTTCCCCAGCTGTCAAACAGAGGACTGTGTGTGACTTGGGGGGCACAGAAAGGCCCCCCAAGCAGCATGTGTAAAGGGGGGGCGGTCCTGGGTTCCTGTATGTGAAGTGCCTGGCACGCACCTGGCTCCATTAAGCAGGATTATTGCCGGCAGAGGTTGCTGGGGCAATTTTTGACATGTCGTCCATTACACGTGATCAGCTGCAGCTCATGCCAGCCAGGTACATCAGCATTTTCACCTGGCAATAGACTCCCCCACCGCAGCATGCCCCGCTGCCTGCCCACCTGGCAGTGATTAATGTCCCAGGCACACTGGTGGAGCACCGTGGTGGTGAAGCACAGGAGCTTTGGCAGGACAAGAACCCACCCGGCATGGCGGTCCAGGGGCTGCACGGCTCAGTGGGTGCCTTTCGGGCAGCGGGCAGAGCCCAGCACTGCGTCCCACCGTCTACTCACCTCGGCACATGGTCCTGCCACAGGAGGGAATGCTCATCTGCAGCCTGGTATGAGGTGCTCATCCCACCGTGTCGAGGTATGGGGCCCCTGCCTCACCCAGCACCTTCACACATTTGTTTTTTCCTTCCTGCTATTTTTTAGCCAGAGCTGTAGGAACGGGGCCAGATCCCCACTCTGGCAGAGCTGGCACAAGCTCACTGCCTGGTCACTTGAAGTGCTGAGTGGTGGCTGGGGCTGCAGCTGGCCTGCGGTGGGGGCTGGCCATGCCTGGCCAGGGGGCTCAGCCCCGCTTGCTGGCAGAGACAGGAGTCCTGGGGAGCTGTGTGGTGCCTGCCTCGCTCCCAACAGGTCCCCACAGTTGGGCAAATGCTGCTCGCACACAAACAGCTTTTTAACTCTCTGTACACTTAAGGTCAAGCTCTCAATACATCTTGTTTATTTTCATGCATGTCTTGGGGGGGATCAGGCCCCACTGCCTGCACCTGCAGCTCCGGAGCCCCTTGCCTGCTGCATGAGCGGTTCCCCCAGCTCCCCCACCCTTAATTCTTCCCAGGCATTAATTACCCAGAAGGTGTCAGCAGCAGATGGTGAGACGAACCCATCGCCCCAAATCTCCTCCAACAGACACTGCAATTCCCGGCGCTGTGGAGTTCGTCTTGATTAGCCGGCGGTTGGGTAGCGGCTACTGCCAGATCCTCTTGGCACCCAGCCGCACACGGCGCAAAAGATCATTATCTGCTGATGCCTCTAACCTCCCGAATTGGCGCTGGCATCTGCCGGGTGCTCGATCAGCTAGTGTGAGCACGGAGCACTGCTTCGCTTGGGCACGGGCGCTGCTGAGCAGGAGCTGGGCCATGCTGGGGGCACTGGGAGAGGATGCGGGGTGTCCAGCTGGGGACTGAAGGCTGGGCAGGTAGAGTGCTTGGGGAGGGGGACACACCCGAGTGCCCGGGTGTCTTCCCCACAAGACCCCCTCCCCGTGCAGGTCATCGAGGTGCTTGGCAGAGAACAGAGGGGTTTGGACAGACCCTTTTCTTCGTGTTTTAGAGTCGTCGTCCCCCAGACTTATCCAAGTGGGGAAACTGAGTCACTGAGCGGTGGGTGGTCAGGTGGGGGTTTGGAGACACTTTCTAAGAGCTCCAGCTGCCAAGCAGAACTGGAAATATAACCCAGGCACTCAGGTGCTGGCAATGCAAACTGCGCAGCGCACATGGCTCTCGCGGCACCGCTGGCCCCCACTCCCCGCTCTGCGCTAATGGGCACTGCGAGGCGCCAGCCGTGTTTGCTTTCCCAGGGGCACGGGTTGGCGGGAGGTTCATTATGCTCACACCGTCTTCCCTGGCACGGGGGGGCCGCTGCAATTTGGGGGAGGTCAAAGCAGCCTCATCTCGGCTCCGATTGAGGCCACGTCTCCCCGGGGCACTGGGGGATTGGCAGCGCAAGCGGAGGGGGGAGCGGAGATGAGAAGATGGATCTGGTCGCCCTGCGAAGGCACGATGAAAGTCCCCGTGTGCATGGAGGGGAATGAAGGGACCTCCTGCTCACGGGGATGCCTGCTGCAGGGCTGGGCCAGCTCCCAGGGGGGTTGGGGGGGGGGGGGGGGGCAGGGGTTGCTGAGTGCCCCTCCGTGCTGCACTGTCACCATGTCCCCGAGACCTGCTCTGGACCCAGCTGCTTGGCCACCAACCTGATGCCTGGCTCCAGCACGTCCCAGTCCATCCCCGCTGTAGGCGCAAGGGAAGGTGGACTGAGCCGTCCTCATCTTGTGCTTTGTCAGGAGATGGCGTGGAAGGCGTGCAGGGCCGGGGGGGGGGGGCAGCTGCAAGGGGGGGACGGAGATTCTGCCGGAGGGGAGCAGCATGGCTCGGGGCCAAACCCTGCCCAGGCTGCGGCCCTGCACTGGGCAGGGATGGAGGCCCACGTGGAGGAATCGGAATCGCTAGCCGAGGCTCAGCCTCTTACCTAGGGCACCATGCTCGCTGGGAACGGGCCCCCAGGCCCTCAGCCGCGGCCGCGCCAGCCAGAGCCGGTGCCGGGCAGCAGCAGGCGGAGAGGAAGCGATTTCTCATTCCAAATCCAATTCCTCTCCAACACGAGCCGATTTTTCTCTCCCTCTTTTAATTCAGTCACTCAAGCTGACAGCTACACTGTGTACCGCAGCCCAGCTACAGGATTGCCTTGCCATATTTCCCCTGTAAATCTCCCAGTGTGTCAGCTCTCCCTTTCACTCTCCAGTCGGCCTGATAAATATTCATTTTATTGGGGTATTTTTCATTTTTCTCTCTTTCTCTCTCCCTGCAGCTCATTCCCCTCATTGGCTTCATCAGCGTCGGCCTGGGCAGTGCTGTCCTGTACTTGCTGAGGCTGGCCCTGTACAGCCCCGATGTCAGGTACGGGTCGGGGTGCCCCCGGGCACCCCTCAGGCACTTGCCTCCCACCCCTGGAGCTGAGGGGCTGATACCCAGGTGTGGTGTGGGGGGGGTGGGTGCTGGGGTGCACAAGGCACCTCGATGCACTCTGACACCCTCATGGCAGGGGTAGGGGGGGCAAACCTGGGAGCAGAGGTACCCGGAGGAGGTGAGGGAAGCTGGGGCACCATCTGCCCTCTCCTTGTTTGGGGGTGCGGGGGGGGGGGAAGGGCCCCCTTCAACCTGCTGCTCTGGGCACTGCACCAGCTGCTGTGAAACGGGGGGCAGGCAGGAGAGAGATGCAGAGGGGTTACGGGGACTGCAGAGGGAGCGGGATGGATGGGTGGATGACGAGGCAGATAAAAGCAGTATGTGACTGATGGAGAGGGGGAAACACAGTGTGGGGAGGGAGGGATTGACAGAGGAATGGGAAACCAGTGGGATGGATGGTTGGAGAAGGAATGGGGAGAGAGAGGGAGGGATGGACAGACATAAAAACAGTGTGCAAGGATGAATGGAGAGGGAGAGAAGGGAGAAGGAGACAAGGTGTGAGGATGGATTGATGAGGAATAGAGGGTGGATAGATTGGCACAGGACAGACAGGCATGCTGTGGTGCACGAGGCTGGGTCTGGTTTTTTTTTTTTTCCCTTGTAGCTCAGTGGCCCACGGTCCCTGCAGCCCGACGCTGTCTAATGCCTATCTAATATTTGTTTGCTCCTGGTAAAACGCTCATTGATTTAATTTGACGCCAGCTGCCCAGGGTACTTAGCTCAGCAATTAGCAGATCCAGGCACCTTGTCTTTGATGGTGGAAGTGCGGGGGGGGGTGGTGCGCACGCATGTGTGTATAAAACAACAGCAGCCCCCCCACAGCAGCACCCCCACAGCACATTAATGCTATTAAACAGCTCCAGGGGTCTGCATCTGCAGCATAGCCCCCCCATCCCCTAATGTGCACGCACACACACACACACGTGCATGCGCATCTTCCCAGATGGAAAATTCTGCTCTTGGCCAACACCAGCAGATTGCAGGGGGACAGGAGAGGGGGAGACGTGAGCTACTCTCTCCAGGGACCCATCCCACGGCTTTGCTGGCCTTCCACAACTCCTCCTGGGACAGGATGGGACATGTCCTCTTTGGAAAGGCTTCATCTGACTAACAGCAGCCACCCCATGCAGTTGTCCTGCACTCTAACAAGCACTGCATGCTCATGAGTGCTGCACATGGCTGCTGTGTCCCTGCTTGCTCACGGCAGGCACAGACAACAGGGCAGGCAGCAGCTTCCCTGCTCGCCAAACAGGGCATGAAGGCTGGGGGCTTGTGGGGAGGCTTTTGGGAACGGGGATGGAGGCAGAGCAGCCGAGGCCAGAAAGCAGCCTCCCATCCCAGGTAGGGGTGCAGCAGGGCAGTGCTGGCCGGGGGGGGGGGGCGGGGGGCAGGCAGGCAGACGTGCACCCCTGCACGTACAGCCAGGGTAGTAGTTTGCAGGCCAGCCCTGCACTGGGGCAGCAGCCAGGCTGCAGTTTGGGTGAGTCAGGCCATGGCCGTGGCACAAGCCTAGGCAGGGGTGCTCTGGGAGCAGCCCCACAGGGAGCCTGCCTGGCCCCGACTCCAGGGGGCTTGGAGGGACCTGGCCAGAATCCCCCAACCTGCCAACCCCAGCAGAACTGGGGAGTGCGGCTACGTTGGCATCTGGGATTATTTCTGCAGAGAGCCAGGGCTCTGGGCATTAGTGGGGGTAAAATGGGGGGGTGGGGGGTGGTGTCTGTCTCCCCCACCCTCCTTACAGGTGCTGATGGCCCCATCACCCCTTGCAGCTGGGATCGAAAAAATAATCCTGAACCCTGGAATAAGCTGAGCCCCACGGACCAGTATAAAGTGAGCACTGGGTGAACTGGGGGCCTGGCACTCTGGGGTGGGGGAACAGCCACATTTAGGGCAAGACATCACGTTTTCCTCGGGGAAGGGGGAAAGGTGGCACCAGCCCTGGGGCAGAGGTGCGTGAGCCCTCCAGCTCCTTGTGCTCAGATTTGGGGAGGGGAGCGCTGTCCCCACCCCCCCACCCCACAGCCAAGGCCAGGCTGCAGTGATGGCCACAGATCACACAGCTCCCTTTCCTGTCCCTCCCTCCTCCAGTTTCTGGCAGTTTCCACCGACTACAAGAGCCTCAAGAAAGACCGTCCCAGTTTCTGAGATGACTCCAGGATGCGCCCGGGCAGGGGAGAGCATGCCCACCCCCCCAGCGGCACCGCCACAGCCCCCACCAGCCCTCCTGGCTTCTGCCTGCCCCATGGCTCTGTGACAGTCACCATGCACACAGGTCTGACTGCTTCCCCAGCAAACCCAAACCATGGGGCTGCATCCCCCCCCCCCCCCCCCCCCCCCGCAATAAACCACGTCACTCCGGGAGCAATGTGAGTGCTGTTGCCAGCACCCCTGCACCCTCCCATCCTGCCTGGCATGCTGCTCTCACCATCATGTCTCGCCTGCATTAAACTCACAGGACAGTAATAAATTATTGGGGCTGGGAGGGCAGCAAAATGGATTATGTATGCTGTTTCCCAGGCCCATAAACATAGGAGACATCCAACACCCCCCCGTGAAGGCTGGGGTGGGGGCTCACATCCCGCTGGAAGCAGTGGTTCATGGCCCCCGGGTGCCGCGTTTCCGCTCTCCCACGCTCCAGGGCCCTGGGGGCTGCCCAGGGACCACCGCGGTCCCAACCTAGCCCCTCTGGAGAGGAAAAGAGGCGGGTGGAGTGGAGGGGCTCACACACACACATATCCATGTGGATGCACACGCATGTCCTGTGTGCACGTGCTACCCCTGCTCTCCCTGCGTTACGTGCCATGGGGAAGGGGCCTGTCCTTTGCCAGAGGCAGGGGAGTCCTGCCTGGCGGTTTGGTTTGGCTAAGGCCATGCGAGGGAACTCATGGCGAGTAAATACAGAGCAGATGACCCAGGACAGCGGGATGTGCCGGGGAACAGGCAGCTGCCTGGTCTGCCAGGGGCTGGGCTATACCTCTACCCAGGCCGTGCTATGGTGAGCAAGGGGGTCTCACTGGCAGCTCTACCCCCCACAGCAGGAAGGCAGTAGGGAGGGCAGCCTGGGCCACGGCCCCCCACTGTACCTGTCTTGCTCCGGGGCTCAGTGTAACCCTCTGCCTCTCCCCTGCCCTCAGAGCCCACTGGATGAAGCACTGGGGTGGAGGAGAAGGGATGGGGACACTGAGGTATGACCATGGGCAAGGAGACCCAGGGGTCTGTTCCCCGCGTCCACTCAGAGCGCACTGGCACAGTGCTGGGGCCCCCCAGGGACACCGTCCCCCATGACACCTCATCACCAACCTCTCCCTCCCCAGCTCAGCACCCACACTCCTCTGCACCGGCAGGCTCTGCCCCCGCTTTTATTAGCAACCCTGCCCCCCAGAAAAGTGCAAGGGGGAACAAGGCTGGAGCAAGGACTGGGCCCTCCCCCCATCAGGGTCTGCAGCGGGTCTCTGTACCCTAATGCTGAGAGCAGGACAGGGGCGAGCCGTCCCCCACCCTGGGGAGGCAGTACCTGATCCTAAAGGTGCTGGTGGGGGACAAAGGGGAGTAGGGAATGCAGAGGGTGGTTTTAAGCCTCCCATTGCCCCCAGGTAGTCCCGGCCTGGCAGGAGCGGTGGGAGTCCCCACTCAGTGATCACTGAAGCCAGGCATGGGGAAGGCACGAGCAAAGGTCTCCACGCGCTGGCGCAGGTCAGCCAAGCGGCGCTGCGTCTCCACGTCCTGCAGCAAGAAGGTCTTGAACTCCTGGAGCTTGCCTGGGGGCAGACAGGGAGCCGTTGAGAAGGGTGGGGGGACATTACAGCAGCCTTGTCCCTGCTCCCAGGCAAGGGAGGAGGCTGGCACCAGCTCAGGGCGCAGTCCCCGCACCCCAAACAAGAGAGGTACTGACTGGCACCCAGGAAAGGGGAAGACGGGGGCCCCCGCTCACTCACTGGTTTTGCTCTTGACATCCAGGGCCAGCGCGATGCCCTCGTCAATGAAAGCCACCACTTTCTGGAAATCCTCCTCACGGAAGTGGCGGGAGGTCAGCGCGGGTGCACCTGGGGGACAGAGCCCATCAGGACCAGGAGCTGCTCGGGGGCACCAACCACAGAAGCCAATCCCACCAAGGGCCTCCCCAAGTCCCAGCCCCCATGGGGTCCTGTGCCCCTCTCTGAGCCAGAAACTGGCCCCAAATTCCAATGTGGAGTCCTCAGAGAGGGTGAAACAGAGGGAGGATGCCCTGGGGTGAAAGCCTGGGACCCCCCCTCCCAGGGAAGGGGCTGGAGGGAGGCAGGAAGACTCCTCCAAGCAGGGCCTGTCCCTCACCCAGGCGCAGCCCCCCTGGCGTGAGCGCGCTCTTGTCCCCTGGGCATGTGTTCTTGTTTGCAGTGATGGAGACGAGCTCCAGCACGCGCTCAGCCCGTGCACCGTCAATGCCCTTAGGCCGCAGGTCCACCAGCACCAGGTGGTTGTCAGTGCCACCTGGGGAGCAAGGGAAAGGGGTTAGGAGTGACAGCCACCCCTGAGCATGCCCAGCCATCCCCTCTCCTCACCACCACATCCTGGCCCCTTCCCAACTCTGCAGCGCTGCCCCCGTTCTGCCTCCAAAGCCCTGTTCTGCCTTGCACCCCCCTTCTCTGCCCCCCAACGCTCCCCACTGCTGCTTAGCGGCACCGAGGCCAAGTGGTGCCACCTGCGACCTACCGCAGCCTCATCCCTCCTTGTCCCCAAAAGCACAGGGAAGGAGGCATTACCTGACACCAGGGTGTACCCGCGCTGGAGCAGGGCCTGTGCCATGGCTTTGGCGTTCTTCAGCACCTGCTGGCAGTACTGGCGGAAAGCTGGCGAGCTGGCCTGGGAGGGGGGGCCACATCAGCGCAGGGCCTGGGTCACCTCCAGCCCTGAACCCACTGCCCCGGCACCGACCTGTTTGAGGGCCACGGCCACGGCAGCAATGGCGTGATTGTGGGGCCCCCCTTGCAGGGAGGGGAAGACAGCAAAGTTGATCCTGTCCTCCAGGTCGTAGAGCGTCTCCTTGCCCGTCTTCTTATCCACTGACCGCACACCCTTGCGGTAGAAGATCAGTCCTGACCTGGTGGTGAAAGAGAGCTGGTACTGCTCCTCCTGCCTGCCCACTACTGCCCTATGGCAGGGGCTTGGCCCTTCTGCACCACGGGGCAGCACCGACACGGCTACCACCCTCCCCCGGTTCCCTCCTGCTCAGCTCTGGCCCCAGCCAGAGCACGAAATACAACCTCTGCTTTGTGCTCCCCCACCGCGGGCGGGCGGCCTCCCAGGGGAGGGAGCAGCAGGACAGAGCCTCACCTGGCGCCGCGCAGGGTCTTGTGCGTGGTGCTGGTGACCAGGTCCGCGTGCTCAAAGGGCGAAGGGATGGCCTTGGCTGCCACCAGCCCGCTGATGTGCGCCATGTCCGCCAGCAAGTACGCCTTCACCTCCTCGCACACCTGGGGACGTGGGGCATGGGGAGTCACGGGCTGTCCCTGTCCCCACAGCCATGAGTGGGGTGCAGTTGCCCTCGAGCTGCCACAGGCACGAGAGCTCCCACCACCCAGGACGGAGCCCACCACCGTGTACCTTCTTCATGCGGGCGTAGTCGATGAGGCGGGCGTACGCACTGGTGCCGGCGATGATGAGACGAGGACGGAAGAGCCGTGCCGTCACCTCCAGCTGGTCATAGTCGATCAGCCCCGTGGCTGGCTGAGAAGGACAGACAGACAGACAGCTTGCCGAGGCACATGCACCTCCCTGCCCCCAGCTCTGAGCACAGCACGTTTGGCTGAACCACAGGCAGCTCCCAAGCACACCATAGCACCGGGATGTGGTTGGGACACAGGGAGGGTAGGGCAGGGGATGGCAGAACAGCTCGGGCACCTCAGGGGCACTGCCAGGATCAACGGCTCAGCCAGCAGATCCCCCCTTCCCCCAGGAACCTGCCCCCCTCAGCTCACATCAAGTTTGTAGGGCATTGACTCGAAGAAGATGGATGTTGCTGAGATTCTCTTGATGTCCGACATGTACCCATGTGTGAGGCTGCAGGGGAAGGCAGAGGTCCAGGATCAGGCTAGGCCCCCCAGGAGGCAGCAGGCTCCAGGCTGGCCCACCCCACAACATACTGGCCCCCATCAGGCAGGTCCAGCCCCATAAGGCGGTCGTGGGGCTGCAGCAGGGCTGTGTAGGCTGCAAAGTTGGCTGGAGACCCCGAGTAGGGCTGAACGTTGACGCCCCAGCAAGCAGGATCCAGGTCGAATGCCTCCAGAGCCCGCTGCTCGCACAGCAGCTCGATCTGGTCTACCACCTCGGCTCCCCCATAGTACCTGGAGAAGAAAGGAGGTGGTTACAGGGGGCCTTGCCCCCGCCAGCCCCACAGCCTCCCACGCTGCCCCACAGCCTCCCACGCTGCCCCACAGAAGACCTCAGTGGAGAGGAGAGCCTCCCCGCTGAAGCACCTGCTCCTGCCCCAGGGCTCGCCTTAACCTTTCCTGCAGCCGAATCCCGGCTGCTGGAGGACCCCTGATGCCACCAGTGCCCTCCCCCCTCCCAGAGCCTGCTCCCCTCCTTTACCTCTTGCCAGGGTACCCCTCTGAGTACTTGTTGTTGAGGCAGGAGCCCAGGGCTTCCAGTGCTGCCCGGCTGCAGAAATTCTGGGGGAGAAAGGGGGTCAGAGACAGGGCAGCAGAGCTCCCACCTGAGCAGGGATCCCCCAGGACTGTCACCACCCCCTGCCCCAAGCACCGCATACCCCACCTCAGAGGCGATGAGCTCCAGCCCCCGGCACTGCCGATCCTTCTCCTTCTGGACCAGGGTCCACATCTCGGGGTCGCTCTCAGCCAGACTCTCCTGACCTGTCCAGCCAGGCACGTGCCCGGTGGCAGCCGCTGTGGCGGTGCCATGCTGCACCCGCTGGCTGCCAGCGGCCACCCAGCCACCACATCGCTGCAGGGCCTGCACAGGAGAGGGGGGGCTGACAGGCTGCGACCCCGCACAGGTGGGTGCCAGGCCCCCTCACCCCTGAAACGCCCCTGGACCAGCAGGTGACAGCGTCAGGAGCAAGACGTCGGTGTTGTGTCTCCAGCCACTGGTGCCACCCCCCAGGGTGGGCAAGTGGGGACCCCCAAGGTCCCCACAAGGCACCTAGGGACCCCCCCCCACAGTCTCCCAGGCCCACGGCCAGGGCAGGAGCACCTCGCCTCTGCTGAGAGACGGTGCCAAAGCAGCCAGAACGGCAGCCAAACCTGCCACGGGTGCAGAGCACGTGCGCAGCAGAGCTGCACATGCGTGTGCATGTGTGCGCGCCCAGGTGGGACGGCCAGACCCTCGGCCACCCCACGGGGCCCCCCCCCGTTGTGCACGGTGCTGCGGGGGGGGCTGTGTGTGCAAGGACACCCACAGCACCCACACACACGACACGGTTCACATCGGGGGGGGGCTTCTACTGCTCCCCTCAGCCCGGCGTCCCGAAGAGCATGGAAGGGGAACTGTGCCCCCCCTCGTGGCCCTGCCGGCGGTGCCCGGTGCCGGTGCCCGGTCCCAGGTGATGTAACCACGGCCGCCCCATTGCATCACCCGCGGGGCCGCGGTCGCTGGGCAGGGGCCAAGGCCGGCGGCGGTGGCTGTCCCGGCGCGGGGACTTTGGGACGGACGCAAAGTCCGCGGGTCGCTGCCCAGCCCGAGGCGGGGGGGGCCGGGGGACCGCTGCCCCGACACCCGCCGGGCAGGAGATGCGTCACCCCCCGGGCTGCAAAAGGGCGCTGGGGCCGGCGAGGGTCCGGAGAAACGGGTACGCAAGGGGCGACCCCCCGGGCACCGGGACCCCCCTGCGGTACCCGGACACCCCCCCCCCCGGGCACCGGGAGCCCCTGCGAGCACCGGAACGCCCCCGGGACAGGGACAGCCTGCGAGCACCGGGACCACTGCGGGCACCGAGACTTCCCCGGGTACCGGGGGCCCCTTGCGGGCACCGGCACCCCCTGGGTACCGGGACTCCCCGTGCACCGGCACCCCGCGGGCACCGGGACCCCCGCGGGCGCCGGGACCCCCGCGGGCGCCGGGACTCCCCCTGTCAGCTCCGAGACTCACCCTGCCCAGGCGGAGCGGCCACATCGCGGTCCGCGCTCCAGGCGGGTCCCGGTCCCGGTGCCGGTGCCGGTGCCGACCCCTGCCCCGCCCCACCCCGGCCCGGCCCGGCCCCGCCGACGCCGCGCGAGCGCTGCCGGGGCGGGGCGGGGCCAAGGGGCTACCGGCACCGCGGCGCCCGACGGGAAACTGGCGGTCCAGCCCACCCCGGCCGCGTGCACCGCGATCCCGGCCGTCCGCACCCCATCCCTCCTTCCTCTTCCCCCCGCGACCCGACCCCTGCCCCGTCAGTCCCCTCCCTCCCCTTGGTCCCCCCCTCCCTCCATCCCGGGGGCAGCGGGAGGACGGTGGGCTCCGCCGTGGGGGTATGGGATCAGCACACTCCACCGCTTTTCCGGTTTTTTTTGTTTGTTTTTATTTTCCACTTTTTTTCCATTTTAGTTTTCTTAAAAAAATATGAAGAAGTCCCTGCCCCTGGCGTGGCACTTCTTCACGGCATGGTGGCGGGTGGCAGCCGGGCGGCTGCAAATCTGGGAGAGGGGCGGCGAATCTGGGCAGGGTCCTCCCCAGCGGGAGTGGGGAGGGGGGGGCTCCATGGGGGACGAGCGGCTCGGTTTGGTGCCCCAACGCTGCCGCAGCCTGGGAGGGGGCAATGGGGGGGGAAGGCTCCAAAATACCTGGATGGGTGCCCTCGCACACACGCAGACTGGTGTGCACACACGTGTCCACGGGCACATACATGCACGTCTCCCACAGCTGCAGAAAGACAAAAGCACACACACACACCCCCCAGCCTACGGGGTGACGCCTGAGCTCTCCCCAGTACCCTGACCCGCCAGGACCTGGCAAACCCTCCCTGCTACAACCGCGCCTGTGCTCGCCCCGAAGGTGACACATGCCCAGCTGATGGCATCGCATGGGGCCGTACCCCCTCACCCACACGCTCCCAGAGACCCCAGCCCATCCCCCGGCCTGGGGTGGGGGGCCGGGCTGTGCGCCCGCTGCAGGGATGGGAGCATGGTGGGGCCGGGGGCCCCCTGCACCGGCTGTGCCCCGGGCCGGCTGTCCCTGGCCCCACTCCCGCGCCCCAGGGAGGTGCTGCAGTGATGAAGGGGGGGGCCGGTGTGGGGGCGATGGGGGGCACCGTGCAGCCGGGATGGGGTGCAGGAGCCCCTGGCCCCCATCTGCCTCCAGCTCCGGTGCCCGCCGCCCCTTTCTGCAGCCGTCAGCCGAAGTAGGGGTTGTCATGCTGGAAGTTGTAGTCAGGGCAGACCTTCTGGACCAGCTTGTAGTCGATGCTGAGGAAGGAGATGAAGATGCAGATGACCTTGAAGGGCTTGGCGCAGAGCCAGGCAGCATGGCTCTGTGTGTGCTCGGTGAAGCACACCTTGGAGGGGTCGTACAGGCAGGGCTTGTTCTTCCGCGCTCGGTTGGTCTTCTCGTATTCCACATGGCAGTTGAGGGCCTTGGCCGGGCGCCCCTCGGGCAGGGTGCTCTGCTGGGGGGGTGGGCGGGGGAGCGGTGGGGGGGCTGGCACCAGCACCTCAAAGCCCACTGCCTTGGAGGGGGGCACGATGCTGACCGAGACATTGCCCAGGCTGGAGGAGTTGTGGCGGAAGTAGACGCTGAAGGTTCCATTGATGTGGTCAACGATCTTCCCTGTCACCAGCAGGCTGAACTTCAGTGTCTTGATATTGAAGTAGAAGTCACCCCAGCCGAAGATCTTCTTGGTGCGGCCGGACTTGAGCGAGGGCTTGCGCCGGGCGCGGGGACTCGGCAGGTCCCCAGCCGTGTGGTTCTTCTGCCAGTCCCAGGGGCTCCGCGCAGCACCTGAGGGTGTCCCCGTGCCCTGGGGGGGCTCAGCTGGAATCAGCCGCCCAGGGTCAAGCATGGGGGGCTTCAGGGTGCCGTAGGGGACATCCTTGAGGAGGCCGGAGGTGCCCAGCTCCAGGTACCCCAGGGTCTTGGCAATGTGGCTCCCAGCACACACCGTCTGGGGGAAAGAGGGCAGAGACTGCACAAGCTGTGCCTGTCACCCCCTCGCTCATCATTCTGCCTGCTGCCCCTCACTCATCCTCCTGCCCGCTGCCCCTGGCTCATCCTCCTGCCTGTCTCCATGTGCCCTACTATGTCTGTGTACCCCTCCTGCAGCCCTGCATCCCTTCTGTGGCCATGCACCTCCGGCACCACAAGTCCCTTTAGCACCGTGCCACCCCTGTCCGCCGTGCCCCCAGCTGTGCATGGCTGCACTCTGCCCATGCCACCCCCCCATCCCTGCTCAGCCCTGCACAGGCCTGTCCCAGACACACCCCAGGAGCCAGAGCTGCTGCTCCAGCATTGTCCATGTCCCTGTGACAGGAAGAAGCAGGATGCTGGACAATTCATGACTGCCTGCCCCACCACAGCTGAGGCCCATTAAAATGCAGAGGGGTGGTGGGCAGCAGTGTGTACAGAGCTGGGGAGGCATCAGAGCCCCATGCTGCCTGCCAGGGAAGCCTAATTGCATTACCCAGTGCCTCTGATCTGCAGCTGAAATTACAGAGACCCCTGCCAGGCTGCACGGCAGCCGCTCCGCCCTCCAGGATAATTGCACCGGGTGAACATGGCTGAAGAGTAGGGTGCATTGTGTGCAGGGGGGGGCACACAAGGAATGAGAGGGGACCCCTTGCTGTGCTGGGAACAGGGGGCCCTATGGTCACTTGGTGCATTCTTGTGAGGGAGGGAATTTGCAGCAAAAGCAGAAAAGATGGGCAGCGGAGGGGAGGAAAATGCCAGACAGCTGCAAGGTCCCTGCATCGGCATGGGGACACATCATCCAACACAGAGCCAGGAGACCTTGGCAAGGGCTCTCACAGGGTGAGGAGAGGCAGCTCCTCTCCCAGTAGGGCAAATCGAGGCAGGGAGCTGTGATGGAGACCAGCTGCCTGGTCTCTCCCACCTTGCAGGGCCGGTTAAGGAGGCACTGATGAGCACTGGCACACCAGGACCCTCTGGAGATGCAGCCAGCACTGGGGTGTCACACGCCAGCTCCCAGACACATCAGTCAAGAAAGGGAGCCCGCCAGGCACCAGGTGGGATGGGACCACAGTGTCCCCTTCCTGAGGTTCCCCATGGCCATGGCTCTGCCCATCCGGCTGCTGGGACCGACATCGTGTGGCTTGGCAGCGGTGAGCAGAGCCAGCTGGCACCTCTTCAGCCCTGGGACCCAGTCTCTGATGTGTCCCATGTCCCTCACCTGCCCCCCCCGCTTCCCCATCCCTCAGCCCGGCTGCTCCTGGCTCTGCACCCCTGTGCCCCCGCCTGCCCTGCCAGCTGCTCCCGGCACGCAGGATGCTGCTCCGTCAGCCCCGGCCTCGTCAATCACTGTCGCCCGTGAGCTGGCAGGTGCTCTGGCAGTTTTTGCTCTGGACGACCTGTTTCCCGAGGGGGACGTGGGGAGGAGGGGAGCGGGGAAGGAGGGCGGCGAGCAGAGGCACCAGCTGGATTGGGCGGGGGGGGCTGTGCTCCCATAGGAAACTGAGGTGCTTGTTTCCCCCTCGGAGCTCAGTGTGCTCTTCCTATGGCCCCCATCAGAGAGGGGTGAGCCCCCCGGGCCCCCTCCTCTGTGGCCCGGCAGGTCTGTGTGTGGGGACTGGTCTCTGCTGGGCACCCACCAGGGATGGAGCAGCACCACGGAGGGCTGCCGCGGCCACAGGTCCCCACGCTTGCCCCGATCCTCTCTGGCTGCTGAGCTGGAGTCTCTGGCCAGGCTGCGCACTGCTGTCTCCAGGATCTATTGCCTTATCCCCCTAATGCTGCGTGTGCCGGGCTGAGCCTGTAAATCTGCTCTGGCATGTGCTCGCTCTCGCCTGTGCCGCACCAGCAGAGGAGTCAGCCCGGGCTGCTGCTGCCGGCACCGGCCATTCTGCCCTAGGGCTCTGCTTCTGCCCGGGGAACTGGCTGGGCTGCCTGGCCCCTGGCCCGTCTGCAGGGGAGGACAATTTGTGGGGTCTCAGCCCAGCTTGGGGAGGTGGGGGACAGGGGGCTGTGCAGTGCGAAGCTGCGGCTGAGCATCCCCGCAGCCCCCCGCTTCGGTCTGGCCGTCCCCCGGCTCCCTCCCCAATCTCTCTTTGAGCGCGGCTGCTGCCTTCGCCCTTATCTATATTTCAACGCAGCTTCAAAGCCGGGTGCCTTCACCAGCCAGAGAGAGAGGGAGCGAGCGCGGCAGGACCGTGAGATGGAGAGATAAATGGGGGAGGGGGAGAAGGGCAGCCCCTCAGCACCCCCCCTCCAGCCAGAAGAGTGGTGTTTTGTGGCAGGGCGGAGGTGGTGGTCCCGGAGAGACACGCTGCTCCCCCTCCACCCCAGCTATGCTCCGTCGTTAATCCCACTCCTACATATTCATCAGCCCGGGAGCCCCCTGTGTCCCACTGTGGGGAGGCAGTGGGCCTCCCTTGCCAGAAGATGAGCACACATGGGCAAGGGGCACTGGTAATCCCGCAGCTGGAAGGGGAGCCCCCAAAACCCGCCTGCACCCACGGAGAGGGGACAGGGGGCAGCACGGAGACTGCAGCCCACGGGGGAACACACACATGTGAGCACATGCCGCCCAAGCCCCCACCAGCCCAGAAAAGATTTCTGGAGGTTTCTCAGCTCTGCGCTGGCTTTCCATCTCAGCTAGGGCCGAAAGCCAGGACGAGTGGTTCCCCCCAGCAGTGCTACATGAGCCACCACAGCCCTCCTCCCTCTGCCTCAGTTTCCCTTTCCAGTTCACCCCCCACCCCATGATCCCTTGCTAGTGGTGAGGGGGATGCAGTGGAGATGGGTATGTGATGGGAACAGGCCTGTGATGGGAAACTGATGGAGACAGAGATGCAGTAGGGACAGGGAAGTGACAGGGGCAGGCACTGGAGAGGGGACGCAGTTGGAAACAATGGGGATGGGCATGTACTGGGGAAGGAGGTGCTGACACCAGCTCCCTGCATTAACTGAGGACTGCGGGTCCCCAAGCCGGGCTTGTGCAGGAGGATGGGGCAGGATGAGGCCAGGGGCTGTGGGCACGGACTGGGCATGGGCATGGGCAGGACACGGCAGGGCACTCCTGGGGGAAAGAGGCCCCTATCCCTGCAGGGAGAGAGGTGCCCTCCAGCCCCTCAGGGAGAGGGGCCAGGCTGGCAGCCTCGCCCCCACCCCCAGGTCCCTCCCCAGGAGCTGCTGGGGGAGCGGGGGATGAAAGGGAATTGCAGAGCAGGGCAGCGACTGCCGATGCAGCCAGGGCTATCGATTGCGGCACAAGCGCAGTCCGAGGCCGTGGGCAGCACGGGGGCGTGGGGGAGACCCTCGCTACTCGCAGCCCCTGGTGCAGCCCCAGGAGGATGGCTTTCTCTGGTCGGTTGGGGGTCTCAGAGCCTGTGGGCAAGAACTGTGGCAGAATGGGGCCACAGCAAGCCTCTTCCGCGACAGCACTGAGGGGAGCCAAGGTCACCCCCCTGCACCCTGCCACTGCTGTCGGCATTCAGGGCAGGTCTCACCCACACCTCGCGTTAAATATTAATGTTTCTGCTTGTGAGTGGTTGGGGTGCAGCATGAACACACTTGCATGTGAATCTCTCGGACAGGCTTCACAGGCACACACGGGAGTCCCAGTGCCTCCTGGCCCTGCATGGGTGCTTGCAGAGCCCCTTCCCTCCCTGGCCACGCCAGGATCTGTCTGTCCCCTGTGCCAGAGGAGGGCCATGCCTGGCTCCACTGCGTGCTGGGCTCTGGCTGTGATGCACCATTCATGTGTGTTTGTCTGGTACACTTGTTTTTTGCTGTTACACATGCATGCGCTGCTGCATCTACACATTACCCCAGGATGATATGGTTTTTGCTGCTCTCAAGCCCCTTGTGCACTTTTCTGTGCGTGTGTGGGGCTGTGCAGGGCTGCCATGCATCTCCAGGCACCCGTGTGTCACTCCGTGTGTGCGCAAGCAGTGAGGCAAGGATGCAGGAAGGGCTGGGGGTGGCTGCGGAGGGACTGGGAAGGCTCTCGGTGCCGGCATCAATTTGGCTTGTCAGGACCAGCAGTGATGGCCACTCACATCCCATTTGCTGGCAGGGCCAAGCGCCGTCAGCTGCTCCCCTGAGACCCACGGTCACCTTGGTGGAGGGGAGCGGATCTGTGTGGGGAAGGGCGGGGTGGACTGGCTGCCCCAGTATGGGCTGTGATGAGCTCCCAGCACCCTGAGAACAGGGCCATGACTGATGCGGTACCATCTCAAGGCAAAACAGCCCCCACCTGCGCCAGGAGCAGAGTACCCACGACAACCCTTACCAAAGACCCTGTCCCTACAGCCAGCCTGTCCCCTGCATCCAGCTTGGAGCTGTTCCCCTGCCTTGGTGGGGGGTCAGTGGCAGAGCAGGTGTCGATCTGCTGATGGGGGTCTCCAGCTCTCCCCATGGGCGCAGGGTCAAGCTGGTCTCTCCCCTGTCACCCCGCTGCCTTCGTTAGTGCAAAGAGATTAATTGGAGGTGGTGAGCGACAATCCCCGCGGGCCCGCTCCCCCCGGTGCAGCGCAGCCCCGGGCGGTGTGGCATTTCCAAAGGTTAGCAGCAAACAAGGTGCCTCTGACAGCTCCCATTTATCTCGCTGGCGCCGCGCGGGTGCTAATGCGGTGGCAGGGTGACGTGGTGCAGCGGTGGGCTCTGCTGGGCTGCAGGGAGGGACCCAAGCACGCGCCTGAGCGTGCCGAGGCGTGCAATGCACGTCTGAACAACTGCATGTGGGAGAGCGCACACAGTGAGCTCTGAGTGTGCGTGCTCCCGTGTCCATGTGCGAGCGTGTGCACCAAGATCACCCGGTGCCCACCCAGCCCACTGTGCACCTGCCGCAAGCGTGCAGGTGAATGCAATAAATGCCTGCTGTTGCTTGTGTACACACGTGCCACTCTGCATGCAGCTGATTGTGCACGAATGCCTTCACACATCCTGCACGCTCCTGTGAGAACATCTGTGTGCATATATGCAAGGTTACACATGCACACATGAAGTGAGATGGCTCTGCATGTGTGCCTTTGCAGGGGAGCCTCTGCCCCTCAGTGTTTGTGCACCCTGGGATGAATGTATTCCTGCGCCCCCACCCCAGTACATGCTGGGGGTACGGCCATGCCTCTGCTTGTGCCTGTGCCTCTGCCCCACTGGCTGCAAGCCTGCCGCTCTGCATTGGCAAGCGCAGATGGGGCTGGTGAGTGGCAGGCTGCTAATGAAAGTCCCTGTGAGGCAAACCTGCCATGATGACTCCTTGGTGCCAGGGCAACGAATTAACCTGCTGTTGGGCACACCTGGGCTGGGTCCAGGGTACTGGTGGGGCTGGGAGAAGCCCAGGGACCACAGACCAGAAGCTCAAGGAGAGACCCAGTCCGGCTGCCCATCCCTGCCCGGGGAGGCCGTGACCGAGGATGCTGCTCCTCCAGCGGCGAGGACTCAAGGGCGAAAGGACAGGGCTGCAGGACAGGGAGCGGGGCAGGTGAGGGGGGCCTGGGGATGGCAGCGGTGCGCAGCCCAGCAGGGGTTATGGGGGAGAGCTGCTGGCTGCCAGGCAGGTGTGGGGTGTCAGGGGCAGGGGCCGCAGGAATGGGGTGCAGGACTGTCTTGGGAGGAAGGGCACAGCCCCCCATCTCAGCCTCACAAGGGCAAGAGGAGAAACCCAGCTGGCTGTCCCCAGCAGCCACCCCTGTGTCCCACCGACTCCCAGCTCAAAGATGCTTGAAAGCCTATTCCCAGCCAGCAGCTCCAGGGCCGGGGCACCCAGTGGGGGGCTGGCTCTGCTTGGTGCCCCCCACCACCCTTGCTGGCATGGCCAGCACCGGCCCTGCCATGCACTCCACATCTGTGCAGGCAGCGGCTTGCCCCACAGCCAGACCCTGCACTGCCCATGCACAGCCCATCCCCTCCTCACATTTTAGCCCCCGACTCCTGCCCGCGCCTGCTCCTGGCCGGGAGCCCCCACCCAGCCGCAGGCGAAAGGGCATTGTGCTCCGGGGGATACTGAACCTGCCCCAGTCCCAGGCACTGAGGGGTCAAGCAGCTGACAAACAGGGACAAGTCGGGATGCACTCGTGCACGGCCACCCTGCCACACAGGCACACAGAGTCACGGTGACGGCCGGACAAATCCTGCCCTGGAGGTGAGCTCAGCATGACCACCCAAAGGCCTCCCCGGTCTTTCCTCTGCCTCTCCTGTGCTGCTGCCGCAACCGCCAGCAGTTTGCAGACATCCAAACACAGCACGGCGGGCAGATGGCTGCAGAACGCCCAGCACCAGGATGGGGAAACCCAGCGCCAGCACGTCCTCGGTGGGGGCAGAGCCCGGACAGCTCACCAAAACCAAATCCACCATTGGGTCATTAAGGTGCCGCGGGGCTGCTGGTGCTGCCAGACCCACGGGAACTGTGCTGGGGTCCTGCTCCTGGTGACACCCCTGCCCGAAGTGACGCTCGTGTAAGGACCGGTGTTGCCTCGTGCGGGAGCACGACCTGCACAGGGGCCAGGAGAAATCAGCTTCCCACAGGCACGTTTGCCTTCACCCCCTAAACAGACACCTCGCTCCTTGCAGATGGAAAAAATATGCAAATGCTGCGGCTTTATTAACGCGCTCGGCACGCGCTGGCTAATAAATATTTCATAGCCCGAGTAGGACTTTTTTTTCCTCCTTCTTCTTTCTTTCGTTTTGGTTCCTTTTCCCTGTCACTCGTTTCCTGCCTTTTCTTTTCTCAGCCGTTGTTTTATTTATTTATTACTTTTAAGGGCTTCATGGTGAGACAGGAGCTGGTAGGTGGCTGGGGGGGGAGCAGGGAAAAATGTACATCCCCAGTCTCTTCCCCCACGGGTAAAAAAGAAAAGTGCTGTTAAGAGCAAAGGAAAAAATATAATAGAAGGGAGGAGACAGCACCAGGCAAAGGATTCAGGGCTTGTGTGACTCATTGGACTCAAGGAAGAAAAGAGAATGAATGAGAAAATGAGGAGATAAACGGAGCGGGAAGGGGGAGAGGGGCGTGCAGGCGGGTGTGCACAAGCCAGTGGCGAGGGGGCACGGGGGCGGTGGGAGAGACAGGGATGTGCCGGCTGATGGGCTCAGAGGAAATTGAATCCTGCTCGCCCAGGCAGCAACGTCCCCTGGAGCCAGCTGGAGCCCATCCTGCCCGAAACACCCGGCTTGGGTCGGCCAGTGGGACCTGGTACCACGCAGGGATGGGTCGGAAGGGGCTGGGGGTCACTGGGGAGAGGGGCTGCTCCCCGGCCAGTGCAGTGCTGCATGACCAGTACAAGCCATGCTCCCCTCCCGCACAGTGCCAGGGCCGCGGCTTCCTCGGCTGAGCCCCCTCGCGCTCAGGAGCAGGCAAGAGCATGCAGATGTGGGCAGCTCAAATGGATGGCGTGTGGGGAAATGGAGGCAGAGCTGGCAGGGGCTAGTCCCAGGTCACTCCTGCATCCTCAGCAGCCAGGGATGCCCAGACGGGATGTCCGCATTCCCCCTCCTTGGCCCTTGCAGCTCTGCCTCAGTTTCCCCACAGTAGAGCAGGCTGTGGGACTCCCTCTACCTCTCCACAGCTGCCCCAGCTCTTTGACAGGCAAGAACTTTCTGGGGGGGGGAGGTGCAGAGAGGTGGCAGCTCCCCCTGAGCCCCTCCCCAAACCAGAGGGACCCCAGGCCCTCAGGGACGCAGCCCCTACCTTCTGCCCAGCTGCCTCTTCTCTGCCCCCCCCCGGCCCACCCCCACCCCCTCGCCTCACCATTTCACTTTATTATTGCAATAAATGTAGCCATAAAAGTGGCAGGTATCGGCGTGCGAGGAGATCGCTTCTCCTGAGCTATGGAAATGTAATTTCGAGTGTGCCCGGGAAATTTTATAAGATCGTATCAGGCGGGATCATAAATTGCATTTCCAGCACCCCCTCCCCCCCCGCACCACACGCCCCCCACCCCCCCCCATGAGACAGGGCTGGTATGAAGGTCACCACGGAGAGGGGCAAACGCGGGGCTGTCCCCTCAGTGGGGACACTGTCCCTGTGCCCCCCCCCAAGCACTGCGTTGCCCCTGCTGCCCCCTTCTCCCCCCTGGCACAGTCCCAGGGCCAGCTGGGATTTATTCCCCCTGGGAGGAGAAGGAAGGGAGGAGCAGCAGCAGGGACACGGCTGTCCCCCGCATGCCCCCCGACAGCAGAGGCTGATTAAAACTCTCCGAGAGACCCAGAGGACCCTCAGGGGCACTGCTGGGACTGCAGCTCCTCTCAGGCTGCACTGTCCCGGGGTCACAAGGACTGTGCCCCACCACAGCCGGGCACCGGCTCCCCCCAGGAGCAGGGGACAATGGGTCCCTGCAGCCCACCGCCCTCTGGGAGCTCCCTCGCAGCCCCCGGGGGCCGGATTTGGCCCCGTTTTGCAAGCACCACCCTGTCCAGGCTCCCGGTCCCAAGCAG
Source organism: Haliaeetus albicilla (assembly GCF_947461875.1). NCBI lineage: Eukaryota > Metazoa > Chordata > Aves > Accipitriformes > Accipitridae > Haliaeetus > Haliaeetus albicilla. Next base: position 30,740,646 of record NC_091500.1, on the reverse strand, counting down.
GCAGCAGGTGAAGCAGTGTAAAGCGTTGCTCTGCTTGCTGAAGACAGGGGCTCTGCTGCCCAGTGCTGGGGGGGACAGGAGGAGGAATGAGAGGGTCTTTGCCCACCATGACACCCACCAAGGCCAGCTCAGGTGCTGGGACAGCCGCGGGGGTTGGACAGGGTCTGTGCCGACAGCGGCACTGGGCCGAGCAACCTGCCCTGCCCTGGGTGTACGGCGGTCAGCCCCTGTCTGAGCAACAGGGTCTGATGGGGATTTATTTGGGGAAGGGAAAATTAATCCCACCACGAGCACAGGGCCCTGCAGGCTCTTTGCAGCTGATCATTTCTGCAGGCTGGGTGCTCATTTCCACAATGACTTTCCTTTTGCAACAGCGATCAGGAAAAAAGGCGGGGAGGGGGGAACACGGGCACAGGGACGTGATTATTTCTTTAGTAGCAATCCAAGCGGCTGGAGAGGAAGCTTCATCTTTCCTGGGCCATTTACCTTCAGCGCCTGAGCGCGAAGGCTGAGCCAAGCAGCTCTTCAGAGATGCTGGAGCTTGGCCAGGGCAGGCGGGGGGTGGGAGGCTTCAGCTGCTGGGGTCTCAGCACGGCATCGCCCCACTGTTGGGCCACCGGCTGCCGGGACTTTGGCTCCCCGGGAGGAGGAGCTGTGGATGGAGGGAGGGGGGGCAAAAGTCATTAATCTGGGAGTGTTAATTGGCACGGGTGTGATTAGCAGTGGGGCTGACTGGCACTCAGCTTAGGGCTGCTGTCGCAGAGAGAAGCGCCCGGTTTTCTGGCTGCCTCGCTGTCCCAGCTAGGGCCACCCCCTCTGAGCCCCCCCACCAGTGCCCGGCAGAAAACTGGCAATTAAAAACAAGGGGGGGGGTGCGGGGACACAATAAAGCAGGCCCCGGATTTCAGCCAGAACAACACAGTGGAAGAGCAGGACTGGGTCTGGCCGGGGGGCACCCCTGGGTGCCTCCCCTCCCCAGCTGCTGCTCCCCCCCCTTCAGTGGGAGGCTGAGCTGCGCCACGCTCCAGGCTTCAGCCTTATTGAATCTCCCAGCTCAGGGTGCAAAGGGCACCACAGGGAAGAGTTATTAAAAAAAGGGAAATGAGTCGCTTGGAAACCTTCTTTCGGAATAACAGTGTGTGTTTGTTTGGCGATAGATTAGCTCAGCCATGCTGAGCACACAGCACCCGCCGCAACGACGGTCAGCTCGGGAGATCTGCAGGAATCGGGAAGGGGGGGGGATGCATGGAGCCGCTCCCCTGGTCCTGGCAGGTGCCATCTGGGCACCGTCCTGCTGGGGCTGGTCCCTGCAGCTCTGTGCCCACAGGGACCCCTGGCCAGATGGGGGCTTGCAGGGCTGCACTGCCACCCAAACCCCATTTACCCTCCCCTGGCCCCAAATAGGGTAGAAGGCTCTGAGCCATGAAACGGTAAAATTCTCCCCATTAATGGGAGCTGGGGGGGTGTGTGAATAGGGGTGTCCTTGCACCAAAAGAGCTGGCAGCATCTGCTTAAGAGCAAAGCCATCTGTCAGCCAACAACCCAGTAGATGTGTGACGGCTCTTGGGTGACAGCAAGGAAAAGGGAATGAAGCGGGGTGAGTTTCCTGGAGGCTAGCGTCCCACGCCACCAGCCTCCTGCTGGCATGGCCACCGGCACTGCAAGGCAGGATTTTCCTGGAAAGGGTTAATCCAGGAAGGAAAACCTGCCAGCAACACTCCAGGTGCTTCGCAGACACCCGCTATCTCACCTTCCCACCCGCCAGGAAGGAGGGAAACTGAGGCATGGTGCTGGGGGAGGCATGTTCCTCCAAAGGCACAGGCAGGCAGCAGGGCCAGAGCAGGGGTGAGGAAAGACACCCGATGTCCCAGCTCCAGCCCCACACCCCGCTCTCTCCCCAGGCAGCCTGGCTGCACCCTGCTCCCACCTGCCTGCCCCGGGGCCAGTGGCACGCTGCCGCCCTCCACCACTGGCTCTTGTTCAGCACCTGGTGCGGATCAGGCCATCACCTGGGCATCGGGGACCAGACGCCTAAGGCAAGCATCCGCCTCCTGGGAAGGCCAGGAGGCTGCTGGCCAGGAATTCCCTTCCTCTCTGCAAAATTACAGCTGCCCCTTTGAGCCCAAGGATGGCTGTAGGAAGTGCCCAGGAGTTAATGCACAGTCTGCCCCACCGTGGGTCTCTCCCGTTGCTCTCAGGTGCACCTGGGGGGCTGGACGGGACCCAAACCAGCAGGAAGCCAGGCCAGCCCTACTCTGAGGGACCCCCAAGATTTAATGCTCAATGCACAGAAAAAAGCTAATGCATAAACATAAACCAGCAGCCAGAGGAAGGCTGAGGCAGGGAGATCACCTGCGGGGAGCACTGGGCAGCATCTCTCCCGCCTGCCCAAGCGCTGCCATCCCGGGCTCAGGTGCAGGAAAGGAGATGGCGAATCCCAGGTAGCTGCAGCCATGAAGGGTGGGGGGCCGGGGGGGAGGTGATCTGCACACACACAGCAGAGACGGGCACCTGCTGGGCTGGGAGAGCTTGTCCATCCCAGCAGGGAGACGCACGCTCAAACACACACACACACAGAGACCCCCCCAGCAGGGACAACCAGCAAACACACAGCGTGGCAGGGAGGCACCCCGGGGGTCTGTCCTCCCTGCAGCAGGAATGCTTTCACAAACACACACCCCCAGGGACGAATGCACTCGCTGTATGCCAGGTGCTTGCCCAGGGGAGGCAGCCACATCTGCCTCTTTGCCCAGTGCTCCAACCCCGGCCCCAGTGGGACGAGGCACTGGGGAGCTCAGGTCCAATGCAGCAGCTGGGGGCCGGGGGGAGCTGGCAGGGGCCCCCCCACCCATCAGGCTGCCTCCTGTCCTCCAAGAGGGGCCGGGAAAGTTTCTCCCCAACAGGCCCAGAGGACTGAGGGGGCAGGAACAACTCCATGTCCCTTCCCTTGCGACCCAGCTGGGTGCATGGCTGTGCAGACCCCAGCCCCTCCTGCAACCTGTCCCTATGCCAGGAAGCCCACAGACCACTGGCCAGTCCTGGCCCCGCACTGCAGAGGGGTTGGGGCTCACTGCCCCTGCCAGCATCTCCCGGGGTTATTCCCCACGCATGCAGCAGGAGGCTTCTGCACCCGCATGCCCACCCATGCCCCAGGATGGGTCCGCTGTCCCCGGCTGTGAGCCCCCACCTCACCACCCCACCGCTGCTGCCTGTTTGGGCAGGGAGGGGGATAGGGGCAGCGCCCTGCTCCTGATTTCATCAAAACAAAACCATTTGTCTTGAAGCAGCTCCAGCACCGACAGATGCTCTGCGTTAGATGGACACGGGGGGGGGGGGGGTCACGCAGAGCCACCCCCACACACAGACACACACGCACACACATCTATACATACAGAGAGGAGTGTGCCAGAGCGAGACAAGTTGCAAGAGCCTTCGCCTGGGGGGTAGGGTTGTGCGGGGGGGGGGGGGTGTCCCTGATGTGCATCCAATTCCCAGGAGGGAATTGACTCGTTTGATTTTATTCATGAAACACAGAAAGTAAAAATGGAGTGTCAGGAAATCAGATCTGCTGGGTGATGAGCCTGGCCGCCCCGGCAGGGCTGGGGGGGGGGGGGGGGGCACAAATCCCCCCATTCATGACCACCACAGATGCTGGTGCCAGATGCAGCTGTAGCCCCCAAACCCGGCAGCTCCCGCTGGGGGGGAAAAGCCTCACTGGGCTCCAAGAGGAGGTGGCAGAGGGGGGACACACAGGGGTGAGTGGCTTTGGGAAGCATTTAGTATCTGGGATGGGGGGACATCATGGGGAGGGCTCTGCGGGTGGGGAGGGCGTCTCTGCATCTGCAGCCTCTTCCTCAACCTCCACAGACAGGCAAAGGGGCAAGAACAGGCAAAGCCTCCTGCCTGGCTCAGCAAGGCCAAGCCTGTCCCTGGGGTAAATGGCCAGCGTGCTGACCCCCTGGCTGAGGGTCACCCGGGTGAGATGGGGGGGACGGAGCTAGCAGGGAAGTGCCCCACCTCGGCAGAGGTGAAGGCCACGCCAGTGCTGGAGCTGAGCCCGCACCGAGTCAGGACAGAAATGAGGCATCACCTCTGCAGGTGGTTTCAGTGCTCACACCCGTGGCAGAGCCGAGGAAACCTCTGTTGCCCCAGCTCCACCCGGGGTGCAGCAGGGCCCCCCCCCCCCGCACTCCCCGGCACAGCTGGCCGGTGGGGGCAACTCCCTCTGCCTCCCCCCCGCTGCAGGCCCGTGCCCACTGCTCCCGCCCGCAGGTGCGATGCAGGTGCGGGACAAGTGCACCCCACGGTGCGTGGGGGCCCCCCCCGCAGAGCCCCCCCCCGGGCAGAGGGCCCGACCCGCCCACGCGCGGCCGCCCCCACACTCACGCGCGGCTCCGTCTCGCGCGGCTCACTGCCCCCCCCCCCGCACCTGCCACACGGCGCCTTCCGCGCTCTGCAACGGGGGGGGGGGGGGGGCTGCTCGCAACCGGGGGGTGTACGGGGGCTGCACCGGCGGCGGGACCCCACCGCTGCTGCCTCCGCCCCGCGGACCCCTCCGGCCCCCAACTGCGCCCGATGTCCGAGCGCGGTGCCCCGCACCCCCCGCGCAGAGTCCGGGACAGCCCCGAGCCCTCTCCAACTTGGGGCGAGCAGGACCCCCCCCCCCCCCCCACGCTGTGCAATCCCTGCCCGGTGCCCCCCCGCCATACAACTCTCCCATTCACCTCCCTGCAAACGCCCCCCCCCCGTGATTGCACGACCCCCCCCTAGTTGTCCGCTATCTCCGTGACTGCCTGAGCCCCCGCGCGATTGCACGACCCCCCCCGCCCCAGAACTGCACGTCCCCCCAGTAGCCGCACGTCCCCCCCACCACTGCACGACCCCCCCCCCCCGCCAGGACTGCAGGTCCGTCCCCCCCCCGCGAATGGCACGGACCCCCCGAAATTGTACCACCCTCCCAATAATTCCACGACCCCCCCCGGTAATTGCACGCCCCCCCCCCCCCCGGAACCGCGCACACCCCCCCGGCGGCAGCAGCAACTTTGCCGCCCGCGGGCGGGTGCGGCCGGGGCGCGCCCGGTGCCCCCCCCCGTACCTGCAGCAGCAGCCAGGGCCCGAGCAGGGGCAGGCGGCAGCGGAGCATCGCGGGGCTCCGCGGGGCTCCCGGGATGGAGGGAGCGCGGCAGGGCGGGCGGAGGAGGGAGGCGGCGGCGAGGGGAGGCAGGAAGAAAGTTGGAGACTTGCTGGGGCCGGGCGGCGCCTCCGCGGCGCCCCGCCAATCCCGGCCCGCCGCCCCCGCGGGGGGAGCACCGGGCGGCGGGCGGCGGGCACCGGGCAGCGGGCGGGGGCGGCGGCTCCGGGGGGGGCTGCCCCGGGGACCCTGCGCCCGGCCCCTGCACGCACCCCCCGGGGCGCCTCCGGGCCAGCCCTGTGCCCGAGGAGGGGCCGGAGCCGGGGCTGCCCCCCCACTCTCCAGGGAGACCCCAGCACCCCGGGATGCCCTCGGTCCTGCCCCCCCACCCTCCCATCTTGGGAGACCCCAGCAGCCCGGGATGCCCCCGGTTCTGCTCCTGTCCGGGAGGGGATGTGCTAGCACCTGGGGGGGGAGACACACTCCTGCCCATCTCCATCCTGCCCAGCTGCAGCTGGGGAGGGGAGAGGGTCCCCTGCTGCTGGGCCCCCCCAAGGACTCCAGCACGGAAGGGGGACCATCCTACAGGAGGGTCTTTGGGGGGCAGCCCCCAGGCCCTGCGCACGCACCAAGGGTGCCCACAGACAGGCACCCCTGCCTTGCACACCCTGGAGTGTGCGAACACCCCCATCCGCAGCACACACACTGCATCTCGGGCTGGACGTGCAACCTGCGTCACCTGCATGTACACATGTGTGCGTGCACACGCACACACGTGTGCTCATTCCCTCCAGCCTGGTGCCGGGTCCCTCTCAGAGGGGTCTGCCAGGTGTTCTCATCCCCCCCCCCCAGCTCAGCAGGGATCCCTCCCCAACACTATCACTTTATTGTTATTACTATGATTGTTACTGTTATTACTATTATTATCTAGTCGCCTTCCTCGGGAAGCTGCCGGCAGGGGCTTTGGTATCAGCAGGGCTGGGGGCAAGCACAGGATGGGGGAGCATTGCAGAACTGTGCGTACGTGTGGAGACAGAATGAATAAAAGGTAAAGGAGAAATAAGCAACAGAAAGGGAGAGGGAGAGAAATGAAGGGAAATGGGAGAGAAAGGAAAGGGAAAGCAGAGGGCAGTGCCGACGCGGAGTGGGGAGATCCAGGAGTCCTGGCACCGCAGGGCTGCGGGGCCCCAGCCAGCCCCATGCCAGCCCCATACAATCCCCACAGCAGCCCCACCGCAGCCCCGCGCAGCGTGGTGCCTGCCTGTGCGGGCACCCAGCCGCAGCACCGCCCGGGGAAGGGGCACAGGGCACCTGGAGCTCAGGGTCTGCAGCCAGGGCACGGGGGAGCCTTCCCTCCAGGGAAGGTCCCTTCAGCCCGTCTCTTGCTGCTGCTGTGGTGCCAGCACTTCTGGCTGGTGTGAGAGCCCACAGCCCGTGCTCCCGCTCTTCCCCTGCTCCCCGCTTCCCACGCTGGCAGGAGCCTCTGTGCCCCTCTCCCTGCCCAGCTTGAATCCCACAACAATCCCCTCAGGGACCCAAGCGCTGGCTTCCCCCCCACCAGTGCTGATTTACCCTGTTTGCCCCAGGGCTGCAGAAGGGATGGGGCAGCTGAACCCTGGCTGGGGGCTGTGTGGGACCAACCTCGGCCGGCACGGCCCGTGGGCCCTCCAAACCCGCTACCCCTGCGCGGCCAGGGCCTCGCCTCATATCACCGGAGCAAACTCTCAGGGGTGTCCCAGTGTCCCCAATGGTCTCACCAGGGAGCAAAGGGACACCAGGGTCTGCAAGAGGTCTGGGGGGGCCCTGGGAAGACCCCTCCCACACAATTAGCAGCTCACTGGCCTAAGATCTAGGAGGGCAGAGGCATGGCAAAGGGAAACAAGTGAAGGTTTAAAAAAATAAAAGATTGAAGGAAAAAGGAGAGAAAAAGAGGCGGGGGGAGAGGGGAAAGGGAGAAAAAAACCTCTAGAGGAGATATAAGAAACCGATAAGTGAACAAAGAGCCGGTATTGAAATAGATCTGAGAGCCGCGCCGTGCTCAGGCCGCGCCGGATCCCTTTGCAGAGGGGTTTGGGGCTTTTCAAAGGCAGCAGCCGCGTCCTCGGCTCAGCATCCACAGGAGGCCGGGGAGGGGGGGGGCTGGTGCCGAGGCGGATGCCGGCAAGGAGGGTGCCGAGGGTCGACCCGCTCTGCTGAGCCGCAGGCCAGGGGTGCCACGGGGTCCCGCCACGGCCCTGGGCTCCTCTCACCCGGCTCTGCTGCCACGGCCCTGCTGCCGTCCGAAGGGTGCGGGTGGTCCCTCCCGAGCCCCCCCCAGCCCTCAGCGGCTGGTGCTGCCTCGGCCATCCCTGCCGGCTGTGGCGCAGTGCCCGAGGCTGGGGGGGGTGTGACAGGACACGGGACCGTGGCCGGGGCGAGGAGCGGCGGGGCAGGGGCACACAAGCGGCCACTGGAGGACGACGACGACGACCACACAGACGTCGGGCAAGCGACCCCCGCCCGCCCCAGCCCTCGCTCAGCCGGTGCGAGGCCCCAGCGCTTTCCCCCCCCCGCCGCGGGACGGGACCCGGCGCCGTGCCTCTGCCCGCCGCGGGGCCGCACGTGGTGGTGGTGGTGGTGGGGCAGACGAAGCACCCGGGGCGGGGGGGGGGCACACGGGGGTGCGCGTGCGGCCCCCCCTCGCCGTTCTCGAGGGCGGCGGCGCCACCTGGTGGCGGCTTCCGGGACCGCGCGTGCCGCCGGTGCCCGGGGCCGGTGCTCAACGCCCGGGCCTTGGGGGGGGGGTGTTGTTTCTGCTCCCCCCCCTCCCGCTCCGCCGTAGAGCAGGGGAAGGAACCGGCGGTCGAGGCCGCAGCAGCAGCAGCAGCTCGGTGCCCCCCAGGAGGTGCCGCCAGCAGCGGGGAGCGGTCGCACACACGCGTGTGCGCACACATGCATTGCCCCGCGCAGCACATGCAGCGGCACGGGTGCTGCGCCCCAGACAGCACCCAGGCAGCCCCCGCTCGGGCTCGCGCAAGCACGCAGAGCTCTCCCGTCCGTCCACGCTCCGTGCCTGGGGTCCTGTACGGAAAACCCTGTGCCCCCTCCCTGCCATGCACGCTCAGGGTGACACGATGGAGCAAGAGGCCCTGGTGGGATCCTCCTGCCTTACACCACCCATCTGTGACACCCCTCCTCACTGCTCCCCGGGACAGGACTGGCACTGCTGGGCTTTGAGGGCGTCAGGGCTGCGAAACCCAGTGACCTGGGGGGCCCAGCTGATGCCAGTACCTGGGCTGCCCCCCCCAGCCCCGCCACCTGCAGCTTCCCCGGCATGTGCCTTCCCACCAACCAGCAGCCTGTGTTTCAGTTTTTAAAAATTTTATTTATAACAATATCTGTTTTGTTTAGTTGTAAAGTAATCCAGCAAAAATTATTAAAACATTTCCCCCCAATAAAAGGATGGGGTCGCCCCCCGCCCTCCCCCCACATGCGTTTGTTTACTTCTACTATAAAAGCTAGGTCATTTCCATGTTTTTGTTGTTTTTGTTTTTTTTTTTCCTGTTAAAAAATGTGCATGTTGGAGAGCGGTCGAGGTGCAGGTGACAAGCCGGAGCGAGGGGCTGTGGGGCTGGGCCCGCCAGGGACGGGGACCCTCTACACCGCAGTGGGGCTGGGAGCAGCGGTGGGGGCCTTTGTCCCTGTCCCTTGTAACAGTCGGGCAGAGCCAAGAACGGCAGGGAGCAAGGGAGGGGGATCAGTGGAGGAAAAGGTGGGGATGGAGGGGAATGGGGGGCTGAGGGAGGTTTGCAGAGGCCAAGCTGCAGGAGAAGGGGGGACCTGGGAACAGCAGATTTGGGGGGGGAAGGAAAAGGGGCCTCCGGTGAGGGGAGCTGCAGGAGCCAGGCGGGGGACAGAGCCGAGAGCTGGGGAGTGCGCGGCCCCCGCTCTGCCTCCCTCCTGCCTGCGCCATCGCTGCCTGTGCCCCCACATAGCAGTAACCCCATGTCTCCCGTCAGCCCTGGCTGCGGCGGCCCCACTGAGTTCGTCCTGGCACATCGACTGCGGCACCATCCCTGCTCCGAAACACTGGCTTGTCCCGCGGGTGGGAGGGGGAGGGAGGGGGGGCCCAATGTAAAGAGATTTAAAATAAACCAAAGCCGGATCTGGCAATGAGAGGCACCGAGGCCTGGTACCGGGGAATATACAGGTAATAATACTGCTCACATAGAAAAGTAATAATCCTTCATTTGTACATTTATACAGTGGCTCTTGGCTCCCCCGGCCCCTGCCCGCCTCCTGCAATGGGTGTCTGTGCCAGGCCCGGGCGCTGCGGCCTGGCGGCCCTTTGCCCCCGTCCTGCCCCTATGCCAGGGGGTCCGCCAGGTCATCATCCGCGCCCCGTGACAGCAGCTCCCGCTTCTCGTCCGTGCTAGCCAGCGAGTTGCGGCTGTTGTGGGCGCCCATGTACAGTGTGGCATAGACGGGGTTGGTGAAGTTGGTGGGCTGCAGAGAAGGGGGGGAGCAGGTGGGAGGGGGCACAGACACCTTCCTCCCCATGAGAGCGGTCCCCAGAGGCGTCCCTTGCCCCAGGCTGCCTCAGCCAGAGCCCACACCAGCCACAACCTCCTCCCAGTACAGCACCCCTGCCGCTGTGGCTGCCGCTGTCCCTCCCCACAGACTCCAACCTCAAAGACTCTGCGACCCCTCGGAGCCCCCCAGCCCCCTCTGCACAGACAGCAGCCCCAGGGAACCCTGACACTGCCGCAGCAACGTGCCCCCCGCCTCAGCACATGCCCCCTCTGCATCCCCCACTTCGGGCTGGACCCCGTGCAGCTGACAGCCCCTCCATGCCACCGTGGCCCCGCTCCTCACCTTGTCAGGGTCCAGGGCGAAGTCCGCATCCAGCAGCTCCCCCACGTCATCGTCAGGCTCCCCCTCGTACATTTTGTAGGTGGGGTTCCCAATCTCCACGTTCATGGCACCGTTTGTCATCCTCTGGTGCTGGAAGCCCTTGGCGCTGGGGAGGGTGTGAGACAGAGGGTCAGTGCCAGCAGCAGAGGGTGCAGCGAACAGGGCCCCCACCTGTGGTCCTGCTTGTTTGTCCTGCACAACTGAGGCCTTCAAGCCCTGCAAGGACAGTTTCTGTCCTGGCTAGGTAATGCTTCTTCCTGGCCCCCAACAGCCCGGACTCACCCTTTAATCCTCCACTTGTACCAGACAAAAGCCACCACGGTGAGGAGGATGAGCAGCAGCAGGATGGGGATGACAATGGAGGCCGTTCCTGCGGGAGGAGAGGTGCGGGTACAGTCAGAGCATGTATAGGGGCTGGCGCCCACGCACCCCAAGCCCTGGGCAGCAGCAGGTCCAGCAGCCTGGGCTGGCCCTGCCCTGCAGTAAAAGACCTGCCCCCTCGCCACCAAAGAAGGGGGTTCAGGAGTTGCACGGGGGCACAGGGCAACCCTGCCTCCACAGGCAAAGATGCGCCTCCAACCCTCCTGGTTTGGCATTGCGCCCTGCAGTGCCCCCCCCGGGGCAAGACTGCCCCATACATACGGTTGCTCTGCTGCTCACTGACAATGAAGTCCTCGCAACGCGTCCCTGTCATCCCCGCTGGACACCTGAGAGCACAGGGAGAGCACTGGGGTTAGCAGGGGTAGGACAGCATGCGGGGAGGGGGAGAGGTGGGGCACAGACTTGGGAATTGGGGGGGGCATACAGATCGCGGTCTGTCAGTCACGCGCTCCCTCTGCTTGGGAGGGCAAGTCGCCCACCCGTAGTGCCCTGCCACCCCCCCAGCCCCCAGCTCTGCTTACAGGCACTCGGGCAGCTGCGTCTTGTCGCTGATGGAGCAGGTACCACCATGCAGGCAGTAGTTGTCACAGGTCAGGCAGCTGGGTGCTATCTTGCCATCTGGGCAGCTGCAGCGCAGAAAGGATCAGGCACGCATGTACCCCCGGCCTGCCCCGTGCTCCCCCACCCAGGACCTGGGACTCTGCTCACTAGAGGCTGTTAGCTCATCCCTCCAACACGGCTCATGGCTGTGCCACATCGATGGGTGCTGGGACATCAGTGTGGGCTTGGGGGAGAGACACCTCCATTGCCTCCTCTAGGGGCCCCAAGTTCTCAGATTCCTTAGCTGCCCTGAATTACTGACCCAGCATCTCAGCTGTGGCTGATTCCCAACAATCCGGCCACAGGGACACAGTTTTTTTTCTTGGGTCCTTGTGCCCACCATCCCCTCTTCCTCCCTCGAGTTCGATGTCCTTGGCACCTACATGCAAGAGACTTCTCCGCTCTGCTTGTTGATGCTGCACTTGCCCTCCTGGCATCTGGAGCATTTGTTGTCCTGGCACTGGGTGCCCTCGAACTGCGGAGGGCAGCGGCACTGCTTGGTGCCACTGGCCGTCATCTGGCAGATGCCATCATTCTCACAGTAGTCGAAGCACTGCCCTGCAGGGGATGATGGGGTCAGGGTGGGCAGCCCCACACTGGACCCTCAGACCACTTGCAGCCCTGGTCCCCCATGGAGCACCACACCACCCTGGGTCCCCAGAAAGCATCCCCCAGAAGAGGGGGACCTGGGAGTCCAACCTCTCAGGCGCTATCCCGAGAGGTCCCCAAAGAGCATCCCCCAGAAGAGGGGGACCCGGCAGTCCGACCTCGCAGGTGCTGTCTCCAGCCACCCTTGCCACAGGCAGGCAGCACTCACGGTACTGGCAGCGGTCCCCGATGAAGGTGGGTAGGCAGCGGCAGTTGGGCTGGTTGCCCTGGTTGACGGTGCAGCTGCCGTTGTTCAGGCAGTAGTCGGTGCACACTTGCTGGTTGCACCGGGGCCCGGTGAAGCCGGTGGGGCAGCGGCAGGTCGGCATGCCTGAGAACAAGAGCCATTAGCGTGCTCCCTATCTGTCCGTCCGTCTGCCCAGGACCAGCCCCGACCCCCAGGCTTGCCCCCAGCAGCCTCACCCGACGGGGAGGCGGCACACGTGCCCCCATTCTGGCAGTAGTCCCAGCACTGGTCGATCTGGCACTTCTCCCCGTTGTAGCGCGGCTGGCAGCGGCACTTGGCCTGCTTGCGGGCATTGAGGAAGCAGCTGCCGCCGTTCAGGCAGACCAGGTCGCAGGTGTCGGTGGTGGGCACTGGGAGGGAGGGATGGAGATGAGCGGGACCATACCTGGCAGGACCCCCCTTCTCCTCCTCCTCCTCCTCCAGACCACCTACCAACGGGGGAGACAGTAGGCGAGGGAATGACCACACAGGTGCCATTGTCCAGGCGCTTGCCATTGGGGCAGGTGCAGACGGGGCCACTGGGGCTGAGCAGGCAGAGCCACTCACACTTCTTGCGGTCGCAAGGGTTGGTCACTGCCAAGAGGGGAGGGGATGACACGGGGCGGGGGGAGAATAGCAGGGTGACTCACAGCCCTCCTGGCAAACAAATACTCCTCAACAGCTTCAGGACATCCCCCACGGCCCTACAGCTGCCCAAGCCCCGTGCCCATCCACCGATGCCCTGGGGTTGCGAGCTGACAGCTCTCCATTGCAGCTGGCCTCCCCCAATCCACCCCCCCCCACTAACCCCTCCTCCTCTGCCCGTCCAGATGGCCCCCACTTTGGGGAGGGAAGCTGAGTCCCCTCTTGCCCCAAGCTCTGCCAGCTCTCCCCTCGCCCTCCGACACCTCCCATCAGAGATCGGGCACCTCCCTCCCACCCTGGGAGCAGGGCAGGGGTCCTGGGCCCAGCACATACCCTCTGGTTGCTTGTACTGGTGGTAGAGCACGACATCGGTGGCATGGTTGAGGCCAGATGTCAGGTTGGTGACAGCCTTGTGCCCAAACTTGTGGATCTTGAAGATGCGGTTGTTGATATAGGTGACACCGTAGATGTAGTCCTCAAAGATGTCGATGCTGAAAGGATGGCTCAGCCCTGGGGAAGTGAAGAGGGGACATGTGCAGGCAGAGGTGGCATGGCTGGCTGCTCGCTGCCTTGGGCAGGGCCGATTAGGGATTTTGGATGGATTTGAGGCTAGAGCCTTGCACCCTGTACGAGGGGGATGGCGTGAGGGGGATGGCGTGAGGGGGACAGCAGTGCCAGCAGGCTCTGCTCCTGCTGTGGAGCATTAAATGAGGAAAACCCATCCTCACTGCCGTCTGCCGAGTATCCCTGGCTCAGTGCTGGTGTCTGCCCTGCAGCACGACCCAGGCCAGGGGCCCTGGGGAGTCAGGTTGTGCCGGGACCCCACCCCAGGGACGTTCCCTGCCCCGGCAGGTCCCTCTCCTCCCTGCGGCTCTGGTGGGTCTCGGGTGCTGCTTACCCTTCTTGTTGTCGATGGCCACGACGGGGTCAGTGCCGTTGAGCCTGATGCTGCCGATGACAGAGAGCTTGGCATCGGCCCAGTACAGCCGCTCGTTGTGGTAGTCCACAGCCAGGCCTGAGGGGCACACACCCTCCCGGTGAGGTACAGGCCCCCAGCCCACCCCGAGCCCCTCCTGACCAAGTGACCAGCAGAGCAGCTCCCCTGCTGCCCTTACACACTGCTGCCATGGGGCTCAGAGCATCCAGGCTGAGCGTCCCCGACAGGAGCAGGGTGTACAGCCCTCCTGTCAGGGCTTTTGTCACCCATTGTACCCCTCCTGGCACCTGTCTTTGTTCACCTGTTGGCCACTGGATGTTGTCCTGCACCAGGGTCTCACGCAGTGTCCCGTCCATAGCGGCCGTCTCAATCTTTGGGTGATTGCCCCAGTCTGACCAGTACATAGTCCTGCGAAGGACACAGGCAGGTCATTCCCTGCAGGGGAGCAAGGAGGGGAAAAGCAGGACAGTCCGACGCCCCATTGGCGGAGAAACCCTCCCGTGTTCTCCCCGCAGCGTCCTAGAGTCACTGATGTGACCCCCATGGGCCAGCTGACTCCCAGGCACAGCAACTCGAGCTGACACAGAGAGCGATGCTGGGGCACAGCGAGCTTCCACCATGGATGGGCTTGTTGGTGAGAGGAGTTGGGGTGAGGGCTGGGCAGAGGGAAAGGAGAAAATGGCTCGAGTCTCTCACCCCCTAAGTGGGTCGACTACGATGGCGTGGGGCTCATCGATCATGCCTGAGATCAGCGTCTTGCGATTCTCGCCTTTCATCTGCGCCACCTCAATGACATCCCGCCCTGAGTCTGTCCAGTAGATGTTCCCAGCAACCCAGTCAATGGCAATTCCCCGCGGCATCTTCAGCCCTGAGATCTGTGAAGGGCAGAAATGCGGGAGAGGTGAGGGCAGAGGATGCTGGCAGCCCGGCCTCAGTGCCTCCCGCCGTGCCCCTGACAGAGCTCACGTTCAGGTGGGTGACGCCACCGTCGATCTGGCGCCGGTTGCGGTTGGAGGCGGTGGAGGCAGTGGAAGAGGCAGGCAGCTCCCGGTACGAGATCCTGCCCGTGTGCCAGTTGGTCCAGTAGATCTTGTTGCCCTTGACGTAGATGTCCATGGCGTCGATGCGCACATTCTCGTCGCCCTGGAAGGCTGGCTCGTAGGCCGAGTTGGGGTTGAAGGGGTACATGCTCCGGATCTTGTTGTCATCCGCGATGTAGAGGATTTGGTGCTCAGAGCCTGTGGAGGAGGAGCTGTTGGTGCAGGCTGGGCCAAGAGCCGGGGGTCAGCCCAGCTCTGCAGAGGGGCAGGGAATGGGGTCACTGGGAGCCTGGCACCCCCCTGGGGCTTGCTCTGCCAGGGAAGGACAGACTGACGGCACTGACAAGAGTCCAGCACCTGCCCTCAGCAGTGCCAGAAGGAAGGGTGGGCAGAGGTGCATGGGGAGGAGGAGGAGGAGCAGGGAGGGAAGAGCGGCTAGGTCCTGTGCTAGGTCCTGAGCAGGGAGGGAAGGGCGGCACGGGCATGCACAGGATCTGCACAGGCCCCCGATCCGTCCTGACCTTCTGCCTTGCACATATTGTCCGTCTTCATGAAGTTCTTGGCGCAGCTGCAGACGTGGGAGCCCTTGGTGTTGTTGCAGAGCTGGGAGCAGGTCCCAAAGCGCAGGCACTCGTTGACGTCTGGGCAGCAGGGGATGGGAGTCAGGGGGGAGACCAGGAGGGTGCCCCCACACACACGGCCAGGGCCAGCCCCTCTCTGGGGGCTCGTCTGCACTACCCAGGGCTTGGAGAACCCGTCTCTCTCCATTCCCCATGTTTGTGCCCCAAGGACACCATTTCCGATGCCCCAGCCACTCCACAGGTGGGAAGACACATCTTACTGGCAAAAACCAACCGTAAACCCAACAGCCTGACCCCAAACCCTCTCCGACAGGGCAGGAAGTACCTTGGCAGGAATTCTTCTCTGGCACTTTCTGGAAGCCTCTGCGGCAAGTGCAGTATGTGGTGGACCGCGACTGAATGCACTGGGCCTCATCTCCACACATGCTGGTGTTGGTCATACAGTCGTACGACTTGTGGTCTGGGGTGGGATGTGCTGTCAGCACCTGTGCCTTTGTGGCTTCCCCAGTGTCCACCCTCACCCCCCTGCCCCGACATCCCAGCTTCCCACCCACCGTGGGAGCAGGACTCCTCATCAGAGCCATCTCCACAGTCATCAAAGAAGTTGCAGCGGAGGTTGGCGCTGATGCACTTCTTGTTCTCGCACAGAAACTCGTTCTTGTCCTGGCTGCAGCTCTTGGGCTTGGCTGTGGGTGACTCTGTGGGAACATGGGCAGCAGCTGTGACGCTCCATGTCCCCAGGCACCCAGCCCCATAGGAGCCTCAGGGTGTGAACAACAGAGGAAGGGACCAGGCAGGGACCCAGGCTGCCTGCACCCGCCTCCCGGTTTTGGGAAGGAGTGGGCAAAGCAAATCCCAACACCTGGGCCAAACCCAGGGCACTGCGAGGACCAGCCCGAGGGCAGCGGTGACCCATTGCCCTGTCCACGCTGGGCGCAGAGTAGTGCCCACGGGCAGCCCCACTCACCGCAGTCCTTCTCATCCGTGTTGTCTCCACAGTTGTCAATGCCGTCACACTGTCGACCGATCCACAGACATACCCGGTCGTTCTTGCAGCGGAACGGTCTGTTGGGGGGACACTGGAATTTCACTGCACCAGCAAATAGAAACAAACGGTGACGGTGAAAGGAGACGCCATAGCCAGGCTGTCACACTTGTCACGAGCCGCTGCTCAGCCTCTGCCCACGCTCCGGGGAGGCCTGTCCCATGAGGGTGAGAGCGCTCCGGAGACTAAAGCAGAGACTGAAGCAAAATCAATCGCCCGGTTGCTGGCCCAGCTGTGTGGGGGTCAGCCCTCTTCTCACCCAGCCTCCTGCCCTCCCAGCCTCCACTCCCCACTGCCAGCCCTATGCCCAGCTCAGCACTTCTGCAACTCCACTCTCTCAACTGGAGCCATGTCCTGCCCCCTTGGCCCCACTGGCCGCCCCAGAGGGGACCCATCTAGAGGGCACATGTGGAGCTGCCAGAGGTACCCACAGCCCCCACAGGTACCTGCAGCGGTGCCCAAGCTCTGGGACTGTCACCCCCACCCAGTATGCGGGTGGTCAGGGCAGGTTGCTGCCCCTACAGGCAGACGCGTGCCAGGCAGGGGCCTTGCCAGGACCGGGGAGAGGCAACGCGGTGTCACTCACAGCACTCTTCAGGGTTTTCATCTGAGTTATCCCCGCAGTCATCCTCCCCATCACACTTCCAGGCCAGGGGCTTGCACAGTGTGTTGTTGCACTGGAACTCGTCCAGGGGACACGTGCGAACTGTGACAGCACGGAGGGGGAGAAGACATGTCAGCCGGTGCTGCCTGGCTGCCAAAACACCGGTCTGGGGCCACAATTCCAATTTCCAGCATAGCTGGGGACTCTCTAGGGCTCAGATATGTGTGCGTGCATGCCCTGGGGCTGGGCAGAGCAGTGCTGACACACACATAGGGGAGGGCTTCCACCCACAGTGGGGATACAGGAGACACGAGGGCATGGGGGGGGAAGACAACCAGCCCCGAGGGAGCCACGCAGCACCGCCGTTACCTCCAGTGCCGCAGTTCTCCTCGTCGGTGCCATCCATGCAGTCCGCATCAGCGTCACAGCGCCAGCGCATGGGGATGCAGTGCCCATTCTTGCACTGGAACTGATCGAACTCGCAGCGTGGTGTGCAGTCTTTCTGCAGAGGAAGGGTGAGGGACGGTGGTCAGCAGCGACAGCTCCAGCCATGGCAGCCTCCTGTCCCATGATGGCACCCAGAACCAGGCTCTCAGCCCCGGCTTGGTGGTGGGGGACCACCGGCATAGGCAGACTGGGTGGGACGTGTCCTCACTCCCACACACGGGCAAGACGAAGGCGCTGGCAGGGAGCCCCTGTCTTCGGTATCATACCTCGTCAGAGCCATCCGCACAGTCGTGGTCCCCATCACACTTCCACCTGCCAGCAATGCAGCGGCCGTTGGCACACGAGAACTCGCTCTCTGAGCAGGGCCGGGGTGCTGTGGACAGAAAACACGGGGTGTTCCCGAGTGTGGGCTGCAGGCAGGGCTGCAAGGGCAGAAGGTCTCCCTGGCCAACAGCTTGGGGGGGGCACAGGCTGACAGACACGCATCCAGTGGCACTGGGGACAGGGTGGGGTGCAAGCAGAGCCGGGAGAACTACCAGAGAGGGGCACGGTTGATACCACCTCCCAGCCCCCTTCCCATCCCACTCCAGGGGTCCCGGCTCCCTGTGGGGAAATGGGTTTTCAGGGGGTACTACGGCCATACAGACTCGCTTCTGGCAGCTTCCCAGCTGCACGTGTCCCCCAAGATGTTCTCCACTGAAGGCAGCACTAGTCCCACAGCTCCCTGCTGCCCGTGTCTGCCGACCCACTGGCAGCAGCAGGCAGGAGGAAAGGCAGCAGCACCCTGGCCAGATCTGGCAGAGCTGGCGCACCCGTCCCTGCCTTGCAGGGCACGGGGACAGACTCCCCCTCGTAGATCAATGCACCTGCTGGACTGGCACCAGCACCGTTGGTGCCAAGTCTGTCTGCAGGAGGACGGCATGCGGCTCAGCCTCCTGCCCAGGACGGCTCTTCAAGCCCCCTCCCCTCCCCATTGCCCTGGGGAGGCCCCAGGTGTAGGATGTATGGGGGCAGGCGGCGCCCCTGGCCACAGTGCGGAAGCTGACGGGACTGTAGGGGAAGAGAGGGGCAGGGGGTGTCCAGCCAGAGCAGGAAGGGTCAAGGTGGTAACAGATTTTGGAACCAAGTATGAGCCATGCACAGGCCCCAGTAGTGGAGGCAGCAGGGTCAGACCCTCTGTGACTGCAGCTCCAGTGGAGGGAGATACTGGTGCTGATACTCAGTAAATCTGCCTGGGTTGTCCAGTCCTGACCCCTCTGCCCTCACCTAGAATTTATTGTCTTCTTTTATTTTAGAGAGACTGTACATGGAATTAAAAGATTTTGGCAGGAACCTACCTCTGAGCGCCCCATGACGACAGTGTGAAAATGGAGAAAAACATAAGATGAAGTGAAATGGCACAAACTCAAAAACACGACATGAAATCAACAGAAAAGAAAAAAAGTTGCACCCTAGAGAGCTGCAGGGAGACAGAGGGACCTGGGGCGGGCGCTGCACGGTGGGAAGAGGGCCAGGCTCTGCCCGCGCCCCTGCAGCTGGCAGCAGACCCCAGTGCCGTGCCATGGGCAGCTTGGGCCCCTGTGGAGGGACAGGACCAGGCTCCTGCCTGCAGCAGAGCCCCAAGAACTGTCTCATCCATGTGGACGGTCACAGTCCTCTGCTGCTCAGTGGGGCAGGTGCTGGCATGGTTCCGCTAACAAGCAGTAACTCAAAGGGGCAGCAACTTGATCGTCTGCCACAGCTTCTGGGGACCAGCCGCCTTCCTGCACGCTGGTCCAGGTCCAGGTTTGTGACCTGGGTTCAGGTGGTTCCAGAGCTCCCCTCCCAAAGGCTCAGTATGTCACTACCACCTTCCCAGGCCAAACTGTTTCAAAGGGTGCTGCCTGCCAGGCTGGGGCCAAACACGGGGTGATGCTCTAAAGCAAAGCTGCTCCACCGCGAGCAGGATGAGGCACCTGCGAGCCCTGTGGGTGAGCACGGCCGTGCAGGGCCAGTGTGCTGCCTGCCAGGGAGGGCATCGGGGTCACCTCCTCCCTTTTACCTGTCCCACTGGGGGCCTCTCCTCAGAACAGCCAGCAGCCCAGCCCTGGCTGTGGGACCAGGCTAGCCAGACGCCTGGAGTCAGGCATGTTCTGTCCAGGGGGAGAAGGCTGCTCCCCGGGCTCCCCAGCAAGCCTGATGCTCCCCCCCATAGCTGGGAGCATCAGCAGGCAGAGGGGCTGGAGGGACCTGAACTGCTCCCCTCTCCACTGCACAGCCAGCTCCCAGGATAGCAAAGGCTTGAAGGCGGCACGTACTGCAGCTCTCCTCATCTGAGTTGTCCCCGCAGTCGTTGTCATAGTCACACTGCCAGCGACCTGGCACGCAGCGGTTGTTCTTGCAGCGGAACTGGTAGGGCTCACAGGTGCGTTCGTCTGGGAGGGACGAGACAGGGACAGACATCAGCATGAACCCACGCAAGAGGAGGGATGGGCACGCCAGCTAGCAGGGCGGGCAGCGCTGCTCTCTGCCGCCCTCCCGCTGACCCAGCCTTGCCCATGCAGTTCAGAAAAGGAGCAGCTAAAACTTCCCCCACCCCTGGGCACACTGGGGAGGTGGAAGGGACAGACAGCACCAGGGCAGCCTGAGGAGGGCACAAGATGCCCTCTGGGCTCATCTCCCCAGCCCCGGGCCCTGCTCACCGCATTCCTCCTTGGGCTCATCGGACCCGTCTCCACAGTCGTCCTCCCCGTCACACTTCCAGCGCGCTGGGATGCACCTGCCCGAGTCTTTGCATCGGAACTCGTCCACACCACACGTCATTTGTGCTGGCAGGGAGAAACAAGATGACACAGATAGAAGGGGAGGTGGGGTTAGCATGGGCCAGGCACATTTCTTTCTCTGCAGGGCTGATGAACACCTTGTGCTGGCAGCCTGGAGCTGACTGCAGCACTCCTGCTTGGAACAGGGTGGGGTAAGATCCCCCCCTTTCAAGCAGTTCTCCAGGGAGAAGTCAGAGAGAGGAGTATCTCAGTGGGACAGATCCAGGCGGAGCCACCACCACCATCACCCACTGCCCACAGGACCTGCAGGGACTGAGCCTGGACACGCCGTCCCGCAGGCAAACACACACAGACGTGACCCAGCTGCGGGGGAGCTCCTGGTTTCGGTGTGGCCAGACCCACCCCCTCCTCCCCACACAGGCTTCTTACTGCAGTTGGCAGGTTCATCTGAGCCATCCACACAGTCGTTGTCCCGGTCGCACACCCAGACGCGGGGGATGCAGCGCTTGGTGATTGCACATTGGAACTGGTTGGGGGCACAAGTCACCTCCGCTGCAGGAGGGAGAAGCAGAATCAGGAGAGGCAGTGGGGCAGGCAGGGGTCTGCCAGCCACCACCCCACAAAAACCAGCCCACAGAGCAGAGAGGCATGCAGATGCTCTGGCCATCACAACAAGTGTCTGTTGATGCTTGGTGACCACGTATGTGAGAGGGGAAGGGAGTGGAGCCCCGTGGTGGCCCCAGAAGACTTGACCAGCTGCAGGGAGACAGGGCAGAAGCCACAAGATCTCTCAGCTGTGCAACAGACTCAGTGCAAATCAATGGCAAATATTGAACTTGCCACTCTGAGGGATTTAAGGATTTCGTTTCCACTAGGAAACAGAAGTGTCTGTAGGGGCAGCAGGGTGATGGTGGACAGAGGCTCTATGCAGGGCAGAGGTAAGGAGAAAGCCCCATGCCCAGGGGCAGGACCACCCAGAAGCCAGCTTGCAGAGAAGCCAATACCCAAAGACATGGATCTGATGCAGCACTGAACTCACCACCCCTAACCGTGCACACTCCTCATCCCTAACATGCTTAATGGTTCCCCACTTACGGCAGTCCTTCTCATCCTCGCCGTCACCACAGTTGTCCTGACCATTGCAGCGGAAAATGCCGGGGATGCAGCGGTTGGTGTTGGTGCATTTGAACTGGCTGGGCAGACAGACGTGGATATCTGGGAAAGGAGGCAGCATGGTCAAAAGCTGACATGCTGCATCTCCGCTCTGCTGGGATGCTGCAGCCCTGCTGGGGTTTGAGGGTCATGAGGAGAGGTGGAGAACCTACCGCAGTTGGCTTCATCTGAGTTATCCTGGCAGTCATTGTCTCCATCACAGATGAAGGCTGGGTTGGTGCAGATCCCAGTGGAGCACTGGAACTGCCCTGGCCTGCATTTGAACTCAGCTGTGGGGTGAGTAAGACAGTGAAACATTTGCTCCGGGGAACGTTTTCAGGGCAAACCTTAACCTCCCTATTTCCCCTCCGGGGTCTTCATCAGGGACTGAGCAACCAGCACCCAACCCTGGGCTCTGGCAGAGTGAAGGGGCAGCTCTGCTCCGAGAGCAGCAGTTGGCTGTTCTGCTCCACAGGGCAATATCCCTTGCAGGGACAGTGTGTTATGCCACTGTTCTTTAAGCCCCATTAATGGGGTAACCCTCCTCTCCGCCAGAGCTGAGCAGGGAGCAGCAGTGCTGTCCCAAAGCCAGAGCAGCAGCAAGGCTTTGGGGGACCAGTTGCACAAGCAGTGTCCAGCTGCTCCAGACAGCACACAGATGCTGTAGTGCTGGCAAGAGCCGGGCAGCATGGCCAGGGTGCTGGGACACCGTGGGCTGTGGTCAGCCCCACTCAGCACTCACGGCAGTCCTCTGGCTCATCTGAACGGTCCCCGCAGTCGTCCTCGGTGTCGCATTTCCACCAGAAAGGGATGCACTTGTCATTCTTGCAGACAAACTGTGACAGAGACACAGGCTCATATGAGAGCGGTTTAGAACAGGAGGGAGGACTCCAGAAGGCTTTGTCCCCAGGGAACTCTGCGCGAAGGGCAGTGATCTCCGTGCTGTCCCTTCCCAGGCAGCCCCAGGACACTCTTGTGTCCTGACCTGGAGCAAAGCCTTAAGCTGAGCCCACCCCACGCAGCCTCTGGGGTTTGAGGGAGGGAGGGGGGCAGGCAGGTCATTCCAGAGGTGGAAGGTCTCTGGCTCCCCTGGGCACCCCCAAACGACTGCAGTCTGTATGTGCTGGGAAGTGCCACAGGAGGGAGGTGTTGCCCGCGCCTGGAGAAGGCGTGCACACACCAGCACCCAGATGCACAGCGTGGGCACCAGCACCAGCAGAGGAGCTGGGACCTGGTGAAACCACGGCAGGAGGGACATGCACAGGAGCACAGGCACACGCATGCCACAGGGGGGATGTCCATGCAGGCAGGTGCAGGCAGGGGCAGGCAGGCTGTTACCTGGCTGGCCGTGCAGTTGGAGACACAGGTTTTGCCATCACTACCCAAGTAGAAGTTGGTAGGACAAGCACACTTGTGCCCCCCGCCTGGCGAGAGGAGGCAGAGGTTGCTGCAGCCAGCGTTGTTGGTCTTGCAGGGATGGTTGGGAACTGGGAAGAGCAGGGAGACAACTGCGAGTCAGACCAAGGCAGAGGACCCTCAGGGCGGCACGTAAACCCCCACCTGCGAGACCCTTCTCACCACGCACCCTCCTCCCACGCGCCCTGCCCAACCTGGTGTCCCTTTGCACATCGTGCCGAGCCCTGACCTCCTACCCAGGGCTGCTCTGCAGTGCCAGGGCTACCCCAGCCCCTCGTCCCAGCCCCACGGCTCACCGTCAGGCTGGCGGTAGGGGTGGTAGATGTGGATGTCCATGGGGCGGTGCAGCGTGCTGATCAGAAGGGTCTTGTTGGCTCCAGTAGTCTTGTGGGCCCGGTTGATGGACTTGGTCTCCCAGTCGGTCCAGTAAATGAAATCCTCAAAGAGGGTGAGCGCAAAGATGTGTGGGATGTCCTGGCTCAGCACTGCAAGGGGGAGTGGGCAGCTCAGAAAGGGAACAAACCTCTTCCTCTGGTCAGAGGCACAGAGGAGCTGGGGACCATACCCAGCAGCCCTGGCTCTTTCTCCCACGACTGATCCAAAGCCCACACCCCACAAAGGCCTGGTGGTGCCCCAGGACCCCAGTGCTCTCACCTGTGTGCCGGTTGGAGCCGTCCAGGCTGGCAAACTCGATGTAGTCCTCCCGTGCATCAGCCCAATAGATCCGGCTGTTGATGTAGTCAAGGGTGAGGCCGTTGGGCCAAGTTATCTTGGTGTCGACGATGACGCTGCGGTTGGTGCCATCCATGCCGATCTTCCCGATCAGGGAGTGGTCCCCCCAGTCTGTCCAGTATAGGTAACTGGAGATGAAATAGAAGAACAGAGGGAGGCTGAAACTGGCCCAAGCCACAGCAGCGGCCGCACTCTGCCCATCGCATGGCTAAACCAAGGCACCTGGGCGCGTGGGTGCAGGGCAGGGAGAAGCAGCCAGGTGTCCGGGAGGTGAGGAGGGAAGGCCTCATCCCATCTCCCAGCCTCCAGGACTATGGCAAGATGGCAGAGGGGCCGCCAGCCCCCTCCCTGTGTAGAGGGGAAGGTCCAGGTCCCCCAGGCTCTCACCCATTCTGCACATCCACCACCAGCGCTCGGGGCTCACGCAGGCCCGAGTTCACCAGCACGGTGCGGTAGGCGCCATTGAGCTTCGACACTTCAATGGTGTCCCGACCTTTGTCGCACCAGTACAGGTTGCCTCCCACCCAGTCCACAGCCAGCCCATCAGGGTTGCTGAGGCCAGTGCGGTGAAGAACCTGTTGGGAGAAAACAGATGCTGGGGCTGGACAGGGAGAACCAGATCCTGCCCTGGTCAGGGATGACAACATCCCCCTTCCCTGGCATGTCAGCCCTGCGCACAGGACTGCCCAGCTCCCTTTCCTCACTCTTCCACCAACCCTCCTTGCCCGTGGGCAGCACGGAGCCCACCTCTGATTGGGATGGTGCTGCAACACATCCCCATAGCAACCTGGGCTGATGCCCTGAGCCCAATGATGACCCCCCGGCTGGGCTTGTGCCCTCTTCGCTGGTGACCCTGGTGCCAGTCTGGGCCCCTCCAGGCAGCCCCTCTGTGCAGGAGGTGGGCGAGGACCAGCTGCCTGGACCGGGGGGCCCAAGGGGCTGGCTCAGTCCCCCCACCTGCACGTTGCTCCCGTTGATGTGCATGCGGCGGATCATGCTGCCCTGCGTGGTGACATCTGTCCAGTAGATCATCTGCTCCCGATAGTCGAAATCCAGAGCCACCGCATTGTTCAGCCCCTGGGAGGAAGGGAGAAGTGTTGAAACGGCCTCACCTGCTTGCAGAGGGTCACAGGGGCTTTACAAAGACCAGTGAGCCCCCAGCCTCAACTCCTGCTCCCTGCAGGAGAGAAGTTAAAAGCACCTACAGACAACTGTTATGCAGCCCCTACCTTATGGTCTGCTACCAAAGAGCTACTGTTTACATGGGACCTCCTGTATACTCATAGTGAGAGCTGTGGTTTATACAGGATCTACCATCTGCCTGGGAAGCCAAGAGCCCAAACTCCCAGGCTGGCAGGTCTCGTGCCCTGCAGGGCCCCTCTCCAACCCTTTACCCCCAGCCATGTGGGGCCGGTGCCCCCTCCTGCTCCCAGCTTCCCCCTTACCTGCTTGAGCAGTGTGTAGTTGGAGCCATCCAGGTTGAGCTTTCTCAGGTAGTACCGGTTGGCAAAGATGAGGAAGGGCTCTTCATCTGCACAGGGAAACCATGAGATGTGTCAGGGAAGCACCACTGGGACATGGACAGATCCCCTGCGGACCTGCCACCCTCCCCTTCCCCACTGCTTCCCAGCTCTCCTTTGTGAGCCAGGTGCAGCTACTTCGCCTTGTGGAGCACCATGATGGACTCCAATGCCAGCAGCATCACATCGTTGCCAGAAGAGCACCCCTGCCTCTGAGTCTGCTCTTGGCTCTCACCTGTGACAGCTTTACAGCTGGTGGGGTTGTCAGGTTTGAGCTTGTAGCCCTCTATGCACAGGCATTTGTAGCTCCCCAGAGTGTTGATGCACTTCTGGCTGCAGGGGTAGGCGGTGGAGCACTCGTCGATGTCAATGCACGTCTTCCCGTCGTCCTTCAGCCGGAACCCAGGACGGCATCTACACTGCAGGAGGCAACCCGGAGCTGTTAGAAATATCCAGGGCCCACATGCTGGGACATGACAGGCATCACCATGGGACAAGCGGGCACAGGCACAGACAGCTTGCAGACGCAAGAGAAGCACACACAAGCATGGGCCAAAAGTGCCTGTGTGTGCATCCCTTGCCCAGCTGGCGCAGGACAGAAGCAACCCTCACACTAAGAGTCTGTGGAAGAGGAAGGGAGCGGGAGAGCATCCCTCCAGCAGACCCTCCCAGCCTGCTGGCCCCTACCTTGTATCCGATCTTGAGGTCCTCACACTCCTGGGAACAGCCGCTCAGCTTCTTGTTGAGACACTCGTTGATGAAGCAGTTGAGCTCGTCCGAGCCATCCGTGCAGTCGTTGTTGTTGTCACAAAGCAGTGCCTCAGGGATGCACTTCCCATTCTTGCAGAGGAAGAAGGAGTCGTTGCACTTGTTCTCTGCAGTGGGGCAGACAGGAGGTGGCACCGGTCAGCGTGAGGCAGTCGGGCAGCCCCAGTCCCCAGCTGTGGACCCCGCAGGTACCTGGGCTGGTGCAGCGCGGGTTCTTGGGCGCCTCATCCGAGTGGTCGTGGCAGTCAAACTCGCCGTCGCATTCCCACTGCCTGTTGCTGAGGCACCGGCCGTTGGCGCAGCGGAACTCATGGGGACCACAGGTGGGATACTCTGCAGGAGGGCGGCAGGCTCAGATGGCATGGCTTACCTTCCCGAGCTCATCATCAGCGACAGGGGCACCACAGTGGCTGGGCTGTGCGGAGCTGTGGCACAGGTGGCCAAACGTTCCTGCAGCCCACCTTGGGACAGGGCTGCACCGCAGGGGTCAAGGAGGCAGCAAACGTGGGTGGTTTTGAATCTCTCCAAAACTGCTCTGTGCCAAGTCAGACAGCCTGCAGCAGGGGCTGGGACAGCTCTTCTGTGGCTCTCTGGCACCGAACCCCTCCCACTCCCTCTCCTGGTTCCCCCTCACCCTGCTCTCACGTCAAACCCCTTCCTTCTGGATGAAGAAAACCCTTCCAAGATCCTGTGTCAAAGCCCAGGAGACCCAGTGTGGCTGCCAGGGCCAGTGCAAAAGGAGATACAGCCCTTGCTGTCCTCCCCGGTCCCACGGACACCCACCACACTCTGGGGACTCGTCCGAGCCGTCGCCACAGTCATCATCGTGGTCGCAGACGAAGTGCTTGGGAATGCACTGGCGGTTTCCGCACATGAACTCCCGCTCGTCACATGTGTTGTTGTACACTGCAATGAGGCATCGCTGTCAGCCCCCCACCAGACCGTGTGCTCTCCTGCCTGCCTCCTGAGCCCTTTTGTCTTGGGGTGCTGGGGACAAAAGCTGAGGCACAGCCCACTCGTGGCAGGGACTCCCACTCCTTCACCCCCAGCCCGAGCCCAGCCCTGTGCCCTCATCCTGTGGCTGTGAACAGCACCCGGGCAATGTGGTGCCTTTGGCTATTGCTCTGTGGGATGATGCTTCTCTCTTCACAGTCAGGGAAAGGCACCCAAACATCTCTGTGTCCAGGTCTGCTGTGACCACAGCACCGCAGTATCCTCCTGCAAGCCTGGTGGGGAAGTGGCCAGGACGAGGCATCCCGTCTGCTACTGATGGGGACCCCGGGGAGTGGGGCTAGCCCCCCTCAGGCAGCTCTGCCTTGCACTACACCCCGCTCCTCTCCAGCCCCTGGCCCTGCCGTGCACCCAGCCCTCTGGGGACTCACAGCAGCCGGCAGCGAGGGTCTCATCGGCTCCATCCGCACAGTCCTTGTCTCCATCACAGAGCCAGCGCTCCGGCACACACACATAGGTGCCTGGGCACTGGAAGGATCCTGAGCTGCAGGTGGTCAGCCCTGGGGAAGGGAGAAGCAGGAAAGAGGCCAGTCACCCCATTGCTGGAGAACTGGCACTCTCGGGCTATGTGCCCCCACGTCTCGCGGGGGGCCCAAGATACAGAACCCAGGAGAGCAGTGAGGACCACAGCACAGGAAAGGAAGGGTGGGAGTAGGGATGGGCAGAGGCAGGAATACACAGAGACGGGGCAGCAGCACAGGTAGGGACGGAGAGAGGTCAGAGCAGGGGCTGAAGCAGACTCACGGCAGCGGCTGTCCTCATCAGAGCCATCGCCGCAGTCGTCTGCCCCGTCACACACCCAGAGCTTGGAGATGCAGCGGTGGTTGTTGCACTCAAACTGCACAGGGTAGCAGAACTTGTCTGGGAGAGGAGGAGAGGAGGGGTCAGAGCTAGGGTGATGTGGGAGGAAGGACATGGCAGCAGAGCACAGCCAGGCTGGGCCAGATGGGCTCCAGGGCTGGTGCCCAGGGTGGTGCTGGGGCTACTGCTCACCCAGACCTGGCAGTGCCTACACGCCACGCTGATGGGCACTGCAGCTGTAGAACTGGTGTGGGGTTGCCTGCTCTGGAGCTGGGGAGGTTCCCCAGTTCCTCAGCACTGTTTGGGTTTTGTTCAGGGAGGTTGGAATAAAAACATAGCTCAATTGAGCCGTAACTGGCCACCTTCAAAATGACCATGGACACTCATGCATGTGCTGAGCAAACAAATGCACCAGGACATTTGCATTGGCCACAGTTAAAAGCCCAAGCATTTGGAATAAGACCACTGAGGGGGAAGAATCTGGAGTCTGGTCCTTGGCAAATGGATGTCAGAGAAAGGAGAGGGTCCTGCCTCCCCTCTAGCACGGTTGCGCTTGCCACCCCATGCTATCACCCTGGAGTCCCTTGCTTTCCCCACCCTGCCGCTCACTGCAGTGAGTCTCGTCTTCTCCGTTCTCGCAGTCATCCTCTTTGTCGCAGGTCCAAGTCATCGGGATGCACCTCCCGCTTGGGCAGGCAAAGTAATTAGCTGGACACTTGGGTTTCCTCCCACCTGGTTTGTGAAGGAAACATCAGTAAGCGTGGTGGCGCGGACGTGTCCTGCTTCCTCCCAACCCAAAAGTGCCTGACTCCAAAGGATTTCTCCCCAAAAGCCCTCTGTGATCCTCTATCAATCAGCGTGCTGCAGCACCCTTCGTGCAGGAGCTGTGCAGGCAAAGGATGATGGTCCTGGTGTGCAAACAAAGCATCCACCCTCCAAACAGACCCCAAAGGGGAGCACCCGGCCAGAGGGTCGGTGGGATGCCCCCGCTCTCCCAGGCCTGAGCCCTCTTTCCTCTCCCCGCTCTCACCTGGGCAGTTGCGCTCATCTGAGTAGTCTCCGCAATCATTTGCCCCATCGCACACCCAGCTTGGAGCGTAGCACAGAGAGGTGTGTTCGCACTTCTGGAATGTGGTACCCTTCACCCCCAGCTTGAAATAGCTGCTGCAGTCAGTGGCAGCTGCAAGGAACAACACCAGGAGCCCTGGATGACTGGTGCTGCTCGCCAGTGGCACAGCCCTTCAGTCCAGCTCCCAGCATGCAGCACGAGCCCTCGCCCTGCTGCTGACAGCCCTTCCCTCCCCAAAGCAGCACATGTGCCCTGAGCTGCTGGGACCACGTTAAGCACTTCTGACGTCAGGTTGTGAGGTGCCAAGCATGGCGTGGGGGGCTGCAGTGATGGGCTGGGGCTGCTTCCAGCCACTGGGGTAACCTGGGCTGGCCTCTGCTGACGGGACGGGAGCCAGGGCCCTTCTCCCTCCCTGCTTCAGCACAAGTGCCAAAGACTGAAATGAGGTGCAGGGACCCAGGCCCCTGCCCGTAGGCGCAGAGGGCATAAGCATCTCCAGAGCTAGAGCAGGGCAGAGCTGGGGAGGTAGCAGGGAACATGGGACAGCAGCTGGGGCACTCACTGCAGTTCATTTCATCCGAAGCGTCCTCGCAATCGATGAACTGGTTACAGCGGCTTGAATTCCCAATGCAGCTCCCATCTCGGCAGCGAAACTCGGTAGCAGCGCAGCTGGTTTCTGCAAGGGGGAAGCCCCCACAGCAGATGAGGCTGGGCTGGGGGACCCAGCATGTACAGCCACCCCACGGCCCCCACTCACGTTGCAGACGTGTATGCACACACATACACCCATTGCCCAGCACAGCTATGGACCACCTGAACCTCCACTCCCAGCTCTGGTCCTCTCCCGGCTGAGATCTGGTGTCTCTCCCACTCACACACCCTGCCTGGCAGCCTGCGCTCATCTCCCAACCTGGCCCATCACTAGCAGGCCTGGATGGGCTCGGGGAAGCTCTTGACCTTCCCCATCAGTTCTGAACCAAGCAGACAGGCTCCTGCAGCCCTGCAGCTCTGAAGGGATGCTGCCCTTGGGGATGCTTGGGTGCCCTTTTCTCAGGAGCACGAGGAGCAGCGACACTGCGCCTTGCCATCGCCTTGTGTTCCTCCTAGCTGTCAAACCAGTGTTCTCGGGAGGCTCTGGGTGCTGCTTGGCCGTGCTCAGGAGCTCTTCCTCCCAGCTGTCAGGGAGTGAGCTTTACAAAGCGGTCTGTGGCACAAGCAGCATAAGTAGGATTTAGACCTTGACTCTCTGTTAAGCCCTCGCTCTGCTCTGATCCTGTCAAGCTGAAGGTAACTCTTTCCCGAACCCTCTGTCCCTGTCCCAGATAGCTGACTGAGCCCTGGCAAGGGCTGGCTGGGAGCCAGCCAGCCTGCTTACTGTTACATGGCACTTCGTCCGAGTTGTCCCCGCAGTCATCCACGCCATTGCACCAGTAGCGGCTGGCGATGCAGCGCCCATTCATGCAGTGCAGGTAACCCTTCTTGCACTTGCGGCTGCCTGTGAGGGAGGAGGAGGAGGAGGTGAGCGCGAGGGCAGGGCCGGTGCCCCCGGGTGTCTCAGCTCCTCAGGGATGCTTCAGCAGGGGAAGAAACTACACAGGCAGGATTAGGAAACAGGCTTCCTTGTGCTGTGCTGCCAACACCGCAGGGTTAAGCTTGGCCTTTGACCAGCAGAGACCCCTCCTGGCTGAGAAGTGAGGGTTGGTGTTAGATGGAGGGTGCCGCAGCCCCCACCAGGTCAGCTCAAGGTGTCCCACTCTCCAGCCTGCCCCCCCAAAACTGGAAAAGGTCTGGAGCCCCTAGGGCTTGGCTGGGCCCATCTTTGGAGGGCAAAAGGGACTGCGAGCACTTGAGGGATACGAGAAGACGCCCAGGAGTCCTGGCTCCCTTTGCCAAACAGAGCTGACAGATTGAGCAGGGTGCCTGTGCCTGCCCAGGGGGTGCGTGTGTGTGTTTGAGCAAAGCAGCAAGAGGAGGAACCTTACTGCAGTAGGACTGCTTCTCATCCGACTTGTCCTTGCAGTGGACCACGCCGTCGCAGGTCCGGCTGAAGTCAATGCAGTCACCGTTCCCACACTCGAACTCATCGTGCACATTGCAGGTGGAATTCAGGGCTGGGGAGGGCATGGAGAATGTCAGCTCTGCCAGGCTGTAAGTGGCCTCTCCTCCCCTTCCCATTCCCTTCAGCTCCCGCTTCCAATTCCCCTCCACCTTTGCAGGTGAAATCCTCCTGCAGGACACGCTCGCCACGGCAGGAGCAGTTGACGTGTCCTTTGGGCGTGAGCAGGCAGAGATCCTGACAGCCGCCATTGTTCACCCTGCATGGGGACAGCTCACCTAGGAGAGATGGAGAGCATTTACGCCAAGGACAGTCTCAGCAGTCCCTTCCCTTTGTCCTCCCTGCTGGGGAGAGGAGAAGTAGGTGTTTCTCGCCATGCTCTTCAGATGGGGCTACGGGGGATGCATGGGGTTAGGGGCATCCAGTCTCCCAAGATCTTGCAAGGAGGATGTCCTGGGAAGAGCACAAATGGGGCAAACTCTCTCTCTCTTCAGCCTGCACAGGGTTTGGAGATGGACAGGCCTTGGCGTGAGGGTCCCGAAGGGACAGTGACAGGCCAGGAAGGATGGTGGGACAGGTTCCCCCTTCCCCTGGCCTGCAGGCAGGGTGGAAGAGCAGCGCTGTCTGGCAGGAGGCTGAGCCACCTGAGAGAGGGGGCAGAGGTCTGGCAGGGGCAGGGGAGCAGGGGCCCATGGTGGCGAGGCTGCGGGTGATGGGGGGGGTACGGAGCATCCTTACAGCTGTCGGTGTCGTTGGCCACGGCAATGATGCCCATGGGCTGCTGGGGGATGTCAACACGCAGAAGCTTCATGTCAGTGCCCACGTACTTGTTGGCTCGTTGCACAGCCCTGCGCACCCAGTCCGTCCAGAAGATGTAATCGCCGTAGACAGCCAGGCCAAAGGGGTGCACAGGCTCTGATTTCAGGATCACCTGCCGGACATTGGCAAACCGTGAGCACAAGGGAACTTGGCTGTGGGACACAGCCCCCAGCATGACCCCAAATGCAGCGTGTCCCCGTGTGTCTGCCTGAGGGGAAGGCCTGACCCTCCCCGTGCCCCAGGAAGAGCTCTGCTGTCCTCTCACAAAGTGTCAGCCCCAGTTTCGCCACTCGCCACTCTCCTTCCCATCTCTGCTGCTGGGGCCAAGTCTGGACTCACATGGCGGTGGGAGCCATCGTATTCACAGCGTTCGATTTTGTCCAGCGTGGCATCAGAGAAGTAGATCTTCTCAGCCTTGTGGTCAATGGCCAGCCCATTGGGTGTCCGTATGTCCTGGTCAATGATGATGAGGACGTTGGCACCAGAGAGGGTGGCACGCATGATGCTGGGGTGCTGCTCATTCCAGTTGGTCCAGAACATCAGGCTGGAAGGGGAGACACATGTGATGCCTTTGCAACCCCAGCTCTCTGCCGCATACATGTTGGCTCAGCCCACCCCTCTGCTGCTGTGGGGCTTCCAGGGACTTTGGGATGGATGGGACATCGTTCCCGCATAAGAAGGGGTGGGAAGGGGATGAATGAAGCCACTGCAGCCAGCTGGGAAACATGGTACCCCATGGTACCAGCCAGCCAGAGAAGAGGATGGGACGGGGTTTCTGTCTTTGCTTTGGGGTGCTGAAGGGGGTGTGTGTGGGGGTGGGGGGCACAGGGCCTTTCCTCCCTGGGGTCCAATACTCTGTGCTGGGAACCAGTGCTTCCTCCTCAGTGGAGGGGTGTCCGCCTGGACGCTGGCCCTGGGACCACGTGGCCCCTGGGCAAGCTGGCTGGACCACCGACGGCCACTCACTTCTGGCACTCGTCCAGCACAAAGGCCCGGGGGTGATCGTCCCCCGACATGGTGATCACCGTCTCCCTCTCAAAAGCCCCCAGGCGGCTCTGGTCCACGGTGTGGCGGGTGATGGTGGAGGTGGTGTAGCTTGTCCAGTACAGCGTGTCCCAGCCGCGGTGGTATGCCAGCCCCTCCACCGAGCCCACGTCTGCAGGAAGGGAGGACAGGCAAAGGTCGCATCCAGCCCGTGCTCCTGCACGGCTGCCCAGCTCACTCCACACAGCCAGTGCTGACCGTGGACACTTGGACGTGGCTTCTTTGGCAGCCTTAAGTTACTGCTTTTAATTACACTCCCAAAAAATCCCTCAGAGGATTGCTTGCTTGCTAACACTGTGCCAGTGTGGCAGCACCTGAGGGGACTCAGCAGGGCTGGGCTAGTGTCTGTGCTGACGTGCGAGCTGAGACCCGAGGAAACTTTAGGGGTCTCCTGGGCAGACCTCTGCCACCAACCAGGTAATGACACTTCCTTGCAGGAAGGCTGAGTGATGTTCATCTATGATGAAATGGACTTGAGGACTTGAACTTGGCTTTCAAGCTCCTGCTCTGATCACCTCCCCTGCACTGGCTGGGCATTGCTCCGGGTCTCCCTGTCCCCGCAGCAGCAGTGCTGGGAAGGGTCTCCCTCTGCCAGGGGAGAGCTGAGGCCCAGAGGCACAAAGTGACAAGATGAAGACACGTGGCCAACCAGGGAGACCTTCCCTCCAGCTCCCAGGCCAGGAACTTGAACCATACACCCATCCTTCTCCCTCATTAAGGATCAGCAAAAGGTTTAATGAACCAGCTATGAGAGATGGGCCCTGCTCTCCTTATCTCAGTGATAACAGCTATCCCAAGTGCCAAATATAAATACACTCATTAGCGAGCACATCTATAACTTGCTGGAGGTGCTCCCTAGTGATGCAGAGCAATAGACATGGTCTTTTCACCTGCCGTAGGAGCCAATAAAACCAACCAAGTGCAAACCAAGAGCTGGAGGTTGAAAACAGGGCCAGGTGTGGCAAGGTTTGCTCAGGCTCAACAGGTCGGTCTTGGAAGTCAAATGCAAACACAGAGCAGCTCCCAAGTTTGCTACAGTGCCTTGTTTCTAGAGCAATGCATACCCACATGCATGCCTGAGCCTCGTGATACACTCTCCTTCCCAGAACAAGCTCTACAGGCTGCTCCTGACACTTGCATCCCCTACCACAAGCTGCCGCCTCTTCCAGAGGCTCTGGTAGAAAGCTCACAGCTGAAACCTTAACAGCTGCCACTCAAAACACCTCTTGAAAACACCAAAAAAAGTTAACCGAGAAAAGGAAAAAAAGTCCTTGGGCGAGGAAGGAGGGAGTTCAGGAAGAGGTGGTAGGGGAGAACAGAAAAGAGGGGTCTTAGGGCAGACGCATGAGTATAGAGCCCTGTAACACTCACTCTCCACAATGGTCTTGCGCCCTGTGCCATCATCGTTGATCTGCTGGATGTTGCCGAAGTGGATGTCGCTGTAGAATATGCGGTTGCTGCCCTTGGAGCCGTAGCGGTAGTCGAAGGCCAGGGCAATGACATTCTTCATGTGCTCTGCGTCCTCGAAGGGTTTGATGGGCGCATTGAGGTTGTTCTCGTCCGACAGGTGGATGCTCTTGAGGATGGTGCGCTCCGAATACAGCAGGTAACCATCGTAGTCCCGGCAGCTCACTCCGTCCTCGGACAGCATGCCGTGGGCACAGGCGCACGTCCTCTGCCCACTGCCCCGGAACAGGCAGAGCTGCTGGCAGCCCCCATTGCTCTGGGCACAGATGTTGGTGCCTGGGGAGGAAAGGGGGGATTGTTCAAGGGACTGGGCAGGCTCTGTGTAGGAAGATGCTCCTGCTCAGCTGCTTTTCACCTCTCCCCACTCCCAGAGGAAGCGGGTGAAGAAATAGGCTCAGCCCATGGTGCAACACGGTTCTTTGATGAGGACACAGTGGCCCGTTTGTTTCTATCCCCCTCCCCGCATCTGTCTGCCACGGGAGCCCAGCCTGGGTGGCCGTCAGCAGCACTGCACGAGGGGCTTGCACCCTGTTCCTGGACGCACCCTTCTGCCTGGCCCGGTTGAAGACTTTGATGTCCTTGAGCTGCACACCGATCCCTGTCCGCAGGGACACCGACTCGGTGGCGTTGTCCTTGTTGCCTCTTTTGATGGAGCCATTTGCATGAGTCCTAAGAAAGGACAATCACTGAGCAACTGACGCAGGGCTCGCCCCAGCAGCACCCTGCGGCAGGACCCAGCTCCCCCCATCCTTCCGCATAGCTAGTGCCCGGGGC
The DNA here is from genome assembly GCF_947461875.1 of Haliaeetus albicilla. Classification (NCBI taxonomy): domain Eukaryota; kingdom Metazoa; phylum Chordata; class Aves; order Accipitriformes; family Accipitridae; genus Haliaeetus; species Haliaeetus albicilla. The sequence goes on along the minus strand of NC_091500.1, from coordinate 30,706,077 downwards.
ACCCCCAGCACTGCCAGACCCCTCGGGCACCATACCTATCGCTCCAGTAAATGTACTCCTCGAAGACCGACACTGAGAACATGTCCATGTTGTTGCTGGATAGGACGACCTCCCGGTTTTCACCTGTCTCCAGGTCAATTCGTTCAATCTTGTCTGTCCGGGCATCGCACCAGTAAAGCTTCCCGTCCTGAGGCAATGAGAAAGCATCCCAGTCAGCAATGGAGCAGCGCCCTGGGGTGGCACTAAGGCACCCTCTGCACCTCCCACCATGTCTGGCAGAAAGGTCCAGAAAGGGTTCAGAAGATGACCACCCTGGACAACCCTCCCTGCACTGGAGAGGAGACTCCAGAGCCCTGGGGAGGGCAGCCATGTCCCCCAGAGGCCCCATCAGCAGGGGCATGGCTGCAGGGACCCTTGGGACTGGCACACTCCCTGCTAGGCCCCAGGGCAGCACCATCGTGCCAGCCGGCAGCTGTACCTCGTAGTCGACGGATATCCCATTGGGCCAACTGATGCTGACGTTCACCAGCACCATCCGCTCGGTCCCATCCAGGCGTGATCGTTCGATGCGGGGGTACTGCCCCCACTCCGTCCAGAAGAGATACCTGCAGGGGACAGCAGGGACATGACCACAGGGCTGGCCAGAAGCAGCATCCTTGGGCATTTTGGCCACTGGAGCAGAGGACAAGCACCTCTCCCCCTCATCACTCCACACCAGGGCCTCAGTCCAGACCCCTGGCGATCTGCAGCCTCCTGACCGCTGCATGCTTGCAGACCATGCTGCAGCTGGGGAAAGGAGCCCTGCATTGCAGCTGGATGCTGCGCAGAAACCAGCCTGTGTGCTAGGCACCTAAGGTGCTGTTCTCCATCTTTCCCTGGATCCAAACAACTCTCCTCTCCCTGTGACTCTGTCCAAAACTGGAGCCAGTCTGGGGAGGCTCCACTTGGATTTTCTGAGATGCTGGGACCCACAAAGTCACAGGGAGCTCCCACGAAGCTCAGCCCATCAGTGAAAGGGCAGTTAAACACAGCTGGTTTGGACACCAGGGGCCTGTCCCTTCGTGTGGCAGGAGACCTAGGAGTCCTTCTCCACTGCGTGCAAACTACACGGCTCTGCTGGGAGGGTGCCGGGGGTCTCCGGTACATGCCCAGCCCCCAGTTGATGGCCCTCTCCGAGCAGCTTTGTGCGGTGTCTCACCCCTTCTCTGGATGGACTGTGATGGCCCGTGGTTTGTCCAGCCCCTGTGAAATGACCACGTAGCGGAAGGACCCATTTAGTCTGGCCACCTCGATGACATCGAAGCCCTGGTCTGTCCAGTAGATGTTTCCTGCAGAGAGGGGACAGTGAACACCCACTTGAGCCGCGCTCCCCGACTGCCCACCCGCTCCTCCCCACTCCAGAGCTCTGTCTCACCAGCAATCCAGTCCACGGCGATGCCCTCCACGCGGCCAATGCCATTGGTGACCACGTCCTCCCGCCACGTCTGGTCCCGCTTGGCCCGGCTAATGGTGCTCAGACCCATGTCCACCCAGTAAATTGTGTCATTCTCTAACAGGGGCCAGGCAGGAGAGAGGGTGTCAGCAACCATCTCTGGGTCACTCCAAGGGTTGCACAGACCTGGGCTGAGCTGCACCCCAAGCCCCTGGTGTGGGGACCTGAAACCCTCCTTCACCCGGAGCTGCCCAGGGGAGATGTCCTAGGGCAGAGCACTGCCAAAGGAGGGTCTGGTGATGGTCTCCCTTGCGCTCCCCCTCCCCAGTCTCTCCAGCCCTGTTGTCCTGTTCCCAGCTCCTGCGTCACCTGCATGGAAGTCAATCCCCACCGCCAGAGAGGTCCCCGACACAGGCACGAGAGCATCTGACTTGTCGTTGGGGTCCAGGGGAATGCCACGGATCCCCTCGTGGACCGAATACAGGAGGAAGGAGCCAACACCTGCAACACAGATGCAGGGACAGTCAGATGCATCCCACAAACCACATGCTGTCCTTTCAACGGACAGCCACAACTCGGGGAAAACTGCAACAGCAGCTCCATGGAGGAGTGCAAGCCTGGCAGGGCTGGTGGGAGGGTTCGACCCTGCCATGACAGCAGCAGCACGAGTCCCCGGCCTGGGCAGATGGCCCAGGACAAAAGGGACTGGCAGGGCAGGGTTGAACTGTGCTGGCTGGACATGCTGGCAGGCTGTGTGGCTGCCTGAAGCATCCCTACACAGGCAGCCCCTACGCCCACCTCTCGGCTGACTCCAAGGCTGACGCATGCGAGACGTGGGCTGGCAGCGCGAGCAGCAGCTCCGCAGCAGCTGGGGAGGTGGCAGGGGAGGCAGTCCTGCCGGATACAGAGTGCCTTATCCTGCCCACGGTGCTGCAGTTGCGGGGTGACGCGTTTACATAGGCAGCATGCTCGTGGCATGCTTCGAAAGCTTTGCAGCACCATGGTTTCTCATGGAGGGAGGGATGCCCCTGCTTCACTTGGGTCTCCGCACGAGAGAGGACTGACCAGGATGACCATACAGAGAAAACTCCTCCGTGATCAGGATGGGATGGCTTTCATCACCACACTGGGCAGGGGAAGGAATAGCAAACCTTGTGGAAAGAGGGCAGGGAACAACCCACTCTAAACCGAGCAGAGACATAGTCAGGGACGAGGTTTCTGACGGCTGGGGCAGGAACCCAGGGAACAGCCACAAAGCCCTTCCCTGCTCAGCTCTGCATTTGAGCAGGCCCTGCCCGGACCTCCCTGCAGGCTGCAAGCCCTGGAGTTGCCTGTTCAAGGGGCCCTGACCCACGCCAGGGCATAGGGGAGGCACGAGTGAGGCCTCTTTCCAGAGCTGCCTATGCCCCCGAGCATTGGCAAAGGCTCTGCGCTGCATCTGGGTCAGGGCAGTGCTTGTTATTCAGTCCCTGCCCTGACCCAGATGGTGCAGCAGCTCTGCCAGACCCCTCCAAAAACACCAAGAACATTTTGCACACAAACAGCCTTTGAGAGGCCCTGGCAGTGACCGAGGAGTGGGGGGGCTCTTCTCTCCTGAGGGAGATGGTGGCAAACTGGGCAGGGACTGGGGATCTGCAGAGCAAATGCTGCGCTGGCTGCCCAGCCCTGTCCCCAGTGATTGCGGCAAATCAGTGACCCAAACCCGCTGCCCACAGCAAGGATTTCGCTTCTCTTTTGAGGGCTCCCACCATGCAAGTCCTGCTGCCCTCCCCCTGCTAAACCCAGAGCTCTTGGTGCCCGGGCAGTGCTGCCCACGCTCATTGCTGCCAACCCCTCGCAGGGACAGCCCACGCGAGGGTCTCGCTGCGGCCCGAGCCCACAGCCCCTCCCGACCACCCTTGGTGTCCCTCTGGCCCTCAGCATCCCTCCGCAGTGCTGCTGGGAGCAGGGAGGCACGGGGCGGTCAGGATGAGCCCGCATGCAGCCAGAGCGAGCAGTTACCAGGCCCCCGCGCGCCACGCCAGCACACGTGCCTGGCTCAGCTGCGCGGCACCATGTGGCACAGGCAGAGCTGCAGCAGGCAGCAGGCATGGTCCAGGGAAAGTTGCAGGGTGTCTCTGCCCCGAGGGGGCAAGGGGATGGGGACAGGCACGCTCACCTTCACAGGACTGCTGCCCGCTCTTCAGGCTGTAGCCCGCAGTGCACATGCAGGATCGGGAGGTCTCCGAAGTGGGGAGACAGAGCTGCGAGCAGTCACCGTTATTTAGGCTGCAGGGGTTGGTTCCAGCTGCGGTGGAGAGAAGGGGAGGTGAGGGGCAGCCGGGGGCCAGGGCATGCCTGCCAGGGCTGTGGGTGCCTGGGGAGAGGCTGGGGCCAGCACCACTCATGGCAGCTGCATGAGATGTGGGTGCTCTGTGCCAGCCAGCACGGACCTGGTGCGAGGCACAAGGGCCAGGCTTGGGCCAGCGAGAAGGGACAGGGTCAGCCGGCCACCCGGCCACTGTGGGACACACTCTGGCCCTGCTGGCACCTGGGTGGAGCGGATGAAACGCTGCCCGTCCCTACAGGTTCTCTGCCCTGGGACCATGCGCTCACCTTGCTGAATGCTCTCATCGTACACCTTCATGTGCATCACCAGCGTGGTGCTGTTGCGCAGCACTGTCACCTCCGTCCCATCCTTCTTGTTGCAGGTGCCCATCCTCTCGGAGGCCTGGTCAGCCCACCACAGTTTGTCGCCTGGGAGGAGAAGGCAGGAATATGCAGCAGCTTTCCCCATCCCCTCCCACCCTAGCAGCAAAGAGCGGTGGCTCCACACAGATTTACAGGCGATGGCTTGGAAAAAGGGGTCTGAGCTTAGCCTTTGGTGGAGAAGCATCCCCTCCACAGCTGCTAGAGGTGGAAATGAGCAGTCTTGTGTTTGGGCAGGGCCAGGAAAAAGGGAAAGGGCTTCATGAACCGCCACCATCACCATGCCAGCTCTCACCCATGATAGCCAGGGCCGTCGCCTTGCTCAGCTGACCCTTCACGGACTCGATCACCTCCAGGTTGCTGCCGTCCAGGTTGCATCTGTTGATGGTGCCATTGCCAGAGCTGATCCAGTACAGCTTGCTCTCTGGGTAGTCAATGGCCAGGCCTGGAAAGCAATGGACCATCAGTGTCCAGGCGGCACACAGGGACCGTCACCATCTGGGAGGTAGGATGGGACTGGCAGAGTGGATGGGGTAATGGAGAAAACGGGCACGTGAGGTCAGGGTGACCCAGCACAAACCAGCTGTCAGCCCCCTGGGGAGCCAGGGCTGCCAGAGTGGAGGCTTGAGGCTTTTAGGGCCAGCAAGGACACCACAAGGCAGGGTAGTACCGGGGGGACAGGTGGGATCCGTACCAACAGGCCCTTTCTGGTTGGTGAAGAGAAGAGTGCGGTTGCTGCCGTCCATGTTGGCCACGCTGATGTTGTCTCCGTCTGTCCAGTAGAGCTTCCTGCACCGGTGAGAGGACACTGAGCACATGGCTCCAACAGCCCCGTGGAGACGGACCACGTGCAGCTCTATTGCCCTCCCAGCCCACCCAGGCTCCACCAGCCCCCGCCACCCCAGCCTGCTCTCCAGCCCCGTGTTGGCGTCTCTCCCCTCTCGCTGCACAGCCCGGGCACCCGACTATCTCCTTGCCTCCAGTGCTGCAACCTGGGAGGGAGTTTGGTGTTTGCAAGCACTTGTGCAGCCCTGCCCAGCAAAGCCCCGCATACACCCAGACTGGCACACGCTCGTGGATGCACGCTTATCTGCAGCCTGTTCTCCTTCACGCGCACACATGCATGTACAGAAATGCAGCCTGCTGCTTTGCGCGTACCAACAGACACGCACCTCCCGAGCTGTGGCCCTGTCTCCTCTCACACACCTCCTACACACACTGACACATAGGGAAAGCAACCTGTTCTCTCCTCCATGGCACACGTGCACCGTCAGGCGCACACACACGTGAGTGTGCACAAACACCTCCTTCTTTGACACTTCTGGCCTGACCCTGAGCCTGCTGGCACCACGTCCCACCAGAGACTTACCCCCGGAGCGGGTGAACCACCAGGCAGTGAGGCTTGTCCAGCCCCTGGATCACCGCGTTCTTGAAGGAGCCGTCTAGCCGAGCCACATTGATCTGCTTCTTGTTGGCGTCATAGCTGGTCCAGAAGAGGTTTCTGGAAACCCAATCCACAGAGAGGCCATGAGCATTGGGCAGGTCTGAAAGGGAACGGAGAAGGAAGACTCGTTAGTCACGAGAACAGGGCTGGGATGATTCTTGGATGAAGAGCAAGGGCCGATCTCATGGAGCCAAAGCCTCTGGAGGGCTGGTGGCTCTGCCCGGCTCCAGGACCTGACGGCGGCAGCCGTGCAGGGCGATGCTCCTCCACACCCACCCGCAGACACGACAGTCTCCACGCCAGTGCCGTTGATGAAGGCTCTCTTGATGGTCTGGGTACGGACATCAGACCAGTAAATACGCTGCTCCAGGGCATCGTAGTCCACCACTGTGACGTTGTCGATGTCAGGCACCGTGAAGGAGATGATGTAGTTGTAGTAGGGGTTGTCGATGTCCACACCCCGGATCTCCATCTGCCGCGCATACAGCAGAAACTTCTTAAACTCTGGGGAGAACAATGAGAGGGGCAGTCGTAGGACCTCAAGCCTGGTCTGCAGAGCTGGCTCCAAAGCAGCCGCTCATCCTCCCCGTCCCTGGGTGGCCTGGGCAGACCCCTACCATAGCAGGTTGTATTGTCCTTGTCCAACTTCATGAGGTGAGGGCAGGCACAGGACAACGTGCGGTTGTAGTTGATGAGGCAGAGGTGGGAACACGGCCCTTTGCCCCCATTGGCTTCACATGGGTTAGGAGCTGCAAAAGGGATAAGACTCAGCGATGTCCCTGTTCCAGGGGACACCTACCCAGGAGGCCCCAGAGAGCTGCAGACCTCCCTGCCTGCCCATCGAGGAGCTCTGACCCATCAGCTTCATCACCCCAGGACACTTCTTTGCTGGGTGGCCAAGGCCATAGCGGAGGGTGAGAAGGGACAGCCACGGGCATGGGAACGGCTCCCACATGATGCTCTGAGCGGCTGTGGGCGCACACCGAGTGCCGGTGCCATCTCCCCCCACCCCATCCCGCCACCTCTGCTTCCCCAGGCCTCACCCAGGGGCTGCCGGGAGGGGTGATACACCTGCAGGTCGAAAGGCTGCGTGTTGGTCCTCTGCACCACTGTCACGTTGTGCCCTGTCCACTTGTTGGCCTTGGCCAGCGTGTTGGTGCGCCAGTCGGTCCAGTAGACCTCACCCCCGTACAGGGTGACAGCAAAGGGATGCGAGAGGTACTCGTGTCCCCGCAGCACCTCGATGTGCCCCGTGCCGTCATACAGGGCTGAGTAGATGGCATCTGACCTGGGCCCGGCAGAGAAGAAGGGTGAGAGCAGGCAGACAGCTGGGCAAGGGGCACCAGGGACAGGCAAAGGCCAGGTCTTTAACCCAACAGCAACAACCCACAGGGTCTAAGCAGCCGCCTCCCCTGCTCTGCTTAATGCTGCGGAGGAGAACGACTGCTTTATTACACCAGGGATCGGAGCTCCCACAGAGAAGAAAACCCAGAGCAAAGGCTGGAATGTGTCGCAGATGCAAACAGACCCCACAGAGCAAAGGCTTTCGCTCCCAGCCCAGCAGTCAAATGGCAGAACAACACACGAGCGAGGGAGAAGGTGCCAGAGCTGGGAGGGATGGGGAAGGCAGGGCTCCAGAGGGGATGGAGGCACTGGGCGCAGATGAGTGTCCTGGTCCTACCTGGCATCAATCCAGAGGATGCGCTTCTCCAGGTAGTCAACGGTGAGCCCGTTTGGCCAGCCTCCCGAGCCCGTCTCCTTGTGGATGGTGCGCCGGCCCGCGCCGCTCATGGAGGCGGCCTCGATGCGGGGCAGGCTGGCATCCCAGTCTGTCCAGAAAAGAATCCTGCGAGGGACAGCAAGCAGGCAAGGTCAGCAAGGGGACACCGGGGCTCTGCCTCCTGAATCGGCAGTGGGGCGCGTGCCCAGGCAGGAGCCCATGGCCTGGTCCCCCCCGGCGAGACCCCGAGGGTGCCACTGTGTCCTGGTGACCGACATCACCTCCTGCCTTACCCATAGCGGGGGTCCAGGGCAATGGCGCGGGGATGCTCGATGTCCCCGGCCAGCAGCGTGGTTCGCATGGTGCCATCCAGCTTGGCCACCTCGATCTGGTCCAGGTTGCTCTCCACCCAGTAGATGTTGCCAGCGATCCAGTCCACGGCCAGCCCCTCGGGGGTGGCCAGCCCGTACTGTATCACCACCTCGAAGCTGGTCAGAGCTGCAGGGCATAGTGCCGGGAGGGCTCAGGCTGGTGCCTCTCCCCTGGCCCACCCGCCACCATCGCGCCCCAGTCTGGAACTGCTCCAGCTGGCTTGACTGGGGTCGATGGCGGGGGGACGCTTCTTCCCCAAGCGGGGCCTGAACCCCAAAGGGCTCAGCCCCGTGTCTGTGGTCCCGGTGCTGGGCTCTTGCTGTCCCCCTGCAGGTGCCCCCTCCCGCAGCTCTGCAGCACTGGTGGGGAGGGGGCCTGGCTTTGTGCTCCCAGCTGCTGGGCTGCAATTACCATTAGGGAAGTGCTGGGAATGTTAATTAACTCCTACATAATTAGCAACTTTGGAGAGCAGAACAGAATCACTACAGGGGCTGTGGACTCCAGTGGCTGCACCATGGCATTGCTGACACCCTGTCCCAGAACTGTACCCCTGCTTTCCCACCTGTCTGGCCCCCACCAGCGTGCTCCATGCCCCCAGGGCTACGCACCCCCATTCTCAAGCAGCTTCCCCCTGTAGATTTTGTCCTCCACCACGTCAGTCCAGTACAGTGAGCTCTGGTTGAGGTGGAAGTCCAAGGCAATGGTGTTGCGCAGCCCAGGGACCAGGACGCTGTAGTCACCCCGGTGCAGGTCAATGCGGCGGATCTCGTGGCGGTTGGAGAATATGATGAACGGCTTGAAGGGGTCTGGGGAAAGCAGGGCAGGGTCAGAAGGGTGGCATGGACAAGGCAGGGTGAAGGTGTCCCTTGCTCCTGGCCCCAGCCCCAGCTACAGGACCACACACACCCCTGCACCATAAAGGGCTGCTTGTGCCAGGTGGGACCAGTGAGGGGTCCACTGTCAGCAGGCAGATTCCCCCAGGACCCGGCCATGCCCGTCAGCACAGTCCTCAGCTCTGCTGCTGCTCCCTCCGAGAGTGGGGGGAGGACAACCCTCATCACAGGCAGCTGGAGCAATGCTGCCAGCCCCTGCAGCCCACCCACACACACCCAGGCTGCGGCAGCTCTCGCCATCAGGCTCCAGCATCCAACCCTCGTAGCAGGAGCACTTGACGTTGTACTTGTCCTGCTCGCACTTCTGGCTGCACTTGAGGTGCTTGGCACAGTAGCTCTGGATCTGGCAGGTCTTGTTGTCCGAGCCCAGCTCCATCCCCAGCGGACATGAGCAGACGATGCCCTCGCCGGGGGCCACGGTGCAGTTGTGGCTGCAGCCGCCGTTGTTCAAGGAGCACTGGTCTGCAGAGAGAGGATGTGATTGTCAGGTCCTCATCCTGCTCCCAGCCAGGGGAGGCCCCCTGTCCTGGTGCCCAGCTCTGTACTCACCGCAGAGCTCGCCCTCGTCAGAGCCGTCCCCACAGTCATCAGAGCCGTCACAGAGCTTCTCAGGGGGGAGGCAGATGGAGGTGTTGTTGGCGCAGGTGTGGGAGGGAGGTTTGCACACCAGCGACTCGCAGTTCTCCTCGTCCGAGTTGTCCTCACAGTCGCTGTCCCCATCGCAGACCCAGGCTTTGCTGATGCAGCGAGCTGCCGAGGGGGGAGTGAGGAAGGGGCAGATCAGATGCAGAGGAGACGTTATTTCAGGCACTCTGGGTCCCGGCTGCCTCAGAGCTGGTGTCCCTCCGCCACTGTCCCCATCCCCGCCAAGCTGAGGCAGGTCCCAGCCCCTTTCCCGGGTCAGAGAGGGCAGAGAGCAGCGGTTCCCCCCTCCCCTGCTCTCACCTGAGTCTTTGCAGCCAAACTTGACATTGGGGTCACAGACATGGGTGACCCCCTCGCAGTTCTTCTCGTCACTGGAGTCCATGCAGTCCGTGTCACCATCACAGCGCCAGCGCATGGGGATACAGAGCCCGTCCAGCCGGCACTGGAACTCGTCAGTGTGGCAGCCCCCGGGCGGGCGCGTTGCTGGTGGGAGGGCATGCACACCCGCTCACTGCCTTTGCCCCAAGGAGCTGGGAACTGGGTGGGCTCAGGGGGTGAGAGGAGGACTGGGCACTCAGCCCAGCAGGGAAAGGGCAGGGAAAGGGCCAGGGGCACCCAGAGGTGCAGGAGAGGGGTATCTGGGCACCCGCAGTGGGCTGCAGGATTGCCTGCCTGGAAAGGGGAAGGAGGACTCTGCTCAGGGGGGGCTTTCGGCTCTCCAGGCAGGACAGCAGCAGAGCTGAGGGTCCATCTGCTACTCGCTCGCTCCCTCCCTCCCAGGGCAGGACCTGGGGTCCCCGGGGGAGGACACTGAGCAGCAGCACAGGGGCAGCCCAGCTGGGGCTCACCCTGGTTGGTGCAGTTGGCGTGAGTCTCGTCACTGTAGTCCCCGCAGTCATTGTCCCCATCGCAGGTCCAGTGCACAGGGATGCAGCGCCCACTGTTGCACTTGAACTGATTGCTGGAGCAGGAGTGGCTGCAGCCCGCCTCGTCGCTGTTGTCCCCGCAGTCATTGTCTGGAGAGGCAAGAAGAGCGGGAAGGGGCTCAGAGAGCGCCCGGCCAGCCAGGAGGGAGGGCTGGCGGAGGCACGGCAGGAGGGAGGAAGGCAGAGACCCTCCTGCCAGAGGAGGTGGCCGGGGAAAGTGGGGAACGACGGGGGTCGGACAGACCATGCCGACAGACGGGACGTGAGGTGATGGGCAGCCCCGGCGGCAGCAGGACCCCCACCGGAGAGGCCGGGCTGAACGGAGAGCCCCTGGCCCTCCCACCACCCAACACGCTCGCCAGGCGCGGCCACAGCACCAGCAGCACACAAAGAAAATGAAACACAGAAACTGCATAGATCAGCCATGTACCTGGGGAGGCTGGGAGGGCGCCCAGCACCAAGGGGACCGCTCTACTCCACAGAGGAGCGGAGCTGGGGAGATGGTGCACTCCTTCACAGGGTGCATCCCTGGGGAGGTGGGCTGGTACAGCCAATTGGGGGGTGTCAGCTTGCCTGCAGCAAACCCCATCGCCCACTGATGGGCAGGGGAAGATTTAGTCTGATAGTACCGGGACACTGGCAATGCAGCCCCTCCGCTGGCCCTGCTGGCACTGGCACCAGGCACAGGGCTGGCCTGGCTTGCTCGAACGACCACAGGGCTCTGCTCTGCTGCAGACACCCTGCCTGAGCTTGGTAAAGGGCCTTTGCCTCCCGGTGCCTCAGTCTCCCCCCGCACAGGGGAGCTCACAATGGGCACAGGGACGATGGCACTGACAGCTGCCATGCAGCTTCACCAGCAGCCCAGCTCCTGCAGCTGCAGACCCCGACCTCTCCGGGCTCCCACCAAAAGGAGTTTCCCAAGCAACTCCACTCGGTGAGCTGGGAGGGATGGCTGCTTCACTCCCTGGCACCCAGCATGTCACTCCCGCTGCTGGAGCACAGGGGGAATTTCCAGAGAGCATGGGGTGCGTTGCCAGAGAGCGCGGCATTGCCAGAGAGCGCAGGGGGCATTGCCAGTGTCTGGAGAAGCAGCCCATGGGGCTTGCAGCATTCTGGAGGGGGCAGGTTTGGGGGTTGCACAGGGCCAGGTTGGGGTCTGGTGCATGTTGATCTATGCACTAACCGGTAGGCTTTGGACAGTTCTTTTCGTCAGAGCCATCCCCACAATCTTTTTCTGAAACACAGAACCAACCAGACAGGAGAGTGGGCACAATGACAAACAAAACAACACAACACGGCACACGCACAGAGGGTGGCACAAAAACACGCTGACGCTGGGACGTGAACACTGACATGGAGAGGGACACACAGAAGCTGCGCAGGCACACCGAGCGGCCTGGGAGGCGAGACCAGAAGCAGCAGAGGGTGCTGGGGGAGCCCAGGGCAACAGGGCTGCGAGGCCCTCATCGCTGCAGCTTCTGCCCCGCAGGTGCCTAGCAAAGCTCATGGCTGCACAGAGGCGCTCCACACCAAGGCCGTCGCTTTTGCGAGCGCCCGGCTGCCAGCACCAGTGCATCCTCAGGAAAAGAGACCATCCCTTGGCGGGGATGGCTCAGAGGTGGGGTTGCCCCAGGAGGAAGATGCCATTTGCTCAGGAAGACCCCAGGGAGAGACCTGAACCCACAGCTCCCTGCTAACCCCCTGCACCGGTACATGTACTCTGCAGCTCTGAATGTGTCTCATCTGCTGTGAAGCCACTAATTAAACCTAATGATGCAGAGCTGCTAGGAAGACCAAAATAAACCTGTGGGGAAGGAAAGCAGCCTTGGGGCAAAATATCTCTCCGAGACCTGGCCCTGGAAACAGATCCAAGGCCAGATGTGAGCTCACCAGGAGACCTCTCCTGCCTTCCCTGGGGCTACAGGACCTGGCTCAGCCCTGCCAGCAACACAGGCCACTCCACACTTGTCTCAGGCACCGAGGCAGAGTTTTGGCCACCTTGCAAAGAACGCCAAGGTTTGCCGAAATGATCCCTGCCAAGCTATTCCTGCAACACACGCTCCCCCAAGGGCAGTCAAGGAAAATGTGGGTCTCGGTGTTGCAGGATGAGCTTACAGCTTCAGCTAATGCCTCCTCCCTTCAGGGCCTGGGCTATGCCATTTAGCACAAGGCTGAGACGTGGCCCTTGCAGGAACAGGGTCCCCTGCCAGGCTGGCACCTCTGCATCTGATCTCGCCGTCCCCAGCTGTGCCCCCCTTGGCAGCTGCAGGGCCGTGGTCCTTACCATTGTCACACCGCCAGTTGATGTTTATGCAGCGCCCGTTGTTGCAGGTGAATTGTGTCAAGGGGAAGCAGGTCGGGTAGGCTGCAGAGGAGGCAGAAGAAGCACGATCAGTGTGGGGGAGACACCCTGTGCCCCAATCCTCATATCTGGCCCCACCGGTGCCTCTGCCCCGCAGTGGGGTGAGAAGCGGTGCTCCCCAAAGGGCCCTGTGCTTCCAGCGCTCCCCACCCCAGCTCACCGCAGGAGGCAGACTCGTCGGAGCGGTCCCCACAGTCATCATCCAGGTCACACGTCCAGGAGATGGGGATGCAGCGCCCACTGGCACAGGAGAACTGGTTGGGGGAGCAGGTCCGAGCTGGCTCAGGGAGAGACAGACAGAGCTTTAGTAGCTGGCACTTCCTGGCTTCGCTGGGGGAAAGGCAGGGAACAAACCCCCCAGGGCTCCTGGGAGGCACAGGCACAAAAGCCAAACTGGCTGCAAGGTGGGCAGCAGGGAGGCACGATGCCCTGAAACCTCGGTTTCAGCCCTGCAGCATGCAGGGAACAGCGAAGGCTACGTCTCGGCACAGCAGTGCAAGCTCTCCCTCTGTTCCCTGAGGACAAGGCAGGCTCCTCACCTGAGCAGGTGGAGTTGGACTCATCCTCGTTGTTCCCACAGTCATTGTCCCCATCGCAGAGCCAGCGGTTGGGGATGCAGCGGTTGTTCTTGCACTTGAAACGGTCTGAGGGGCAGGTGTGCTGGTCTGCAGAGGAGACACACACTCAGGACCTGCCCTTCTCCATCCCACCCCCATTCCTCCATGTCTGGTGGAGAGAAAAACTAAGACAGAAAAGGGAAGGGAGCCTCAGACAAACTGGGGATCCAGGATCCTAATCACCACTTCCCCCCTCAACCACTCAAGCCTGCTCCCTTCCTAGAGCTGGGGAAGGGATGCAGGGGTCCTGGCTGCCTGGCCCTGTCCCAGCCACTGGCCCCACATCTGGGGTAAGCTTAGCCCGAATCGTGCTGCCCCAGGAGCATGTAAACCGCTACCCCACTGTGCAGGAGGTGGCTACGCACGGCAGAGCTCAGGGGCTTCATCACTGTTGTCCAGGCAGTCGTTGTCCCCGTCGCATTTCCAGCGCTCCTGGATGCAGCGGTTGTTCTTGCAGGCGAACTCCCCAGGCTGGCACTGCGGAGGGGGGATGTAGGACGGGTTGGCTGGCAAGGGAAGAGCAAAGGGAGGGGATGATTTTAACCAACTGCAGGGCACCAGCAAGGACAGTTCTGTGTCCCCAGGCTGGCAGGATGTCTACATGACTGCCCAGCAGCCCTGTGTATACACAGACACTCGTGCCCACGTGCACCGGCTCCTGAGCATGAAACAAGAAGGTGCAGCCCATGATGCAGGGGGAGAGACCCTGGCTCAGCCTGCATGCACGGGCTGCACCAGCAGAGCTTCACCCCTCTCATTTAAGCTGGCAAAGCACCTCATTTAAGGTAGGAAAGCCACCGAGGCTCCCCACCCTGAACCTGGCTCTCCCCCATACTGGCAGCAGAATGAACCCACCCCGACTGTGCGGGCAGCGTCAGACACAGTTGCACAGCTTCCGTGCAGCAATCCCCACCAGGGATTTCCACCCGCTTTCCCAGGCAGGCGGCTGTCCTGCTGCCATTGTGCAAGAGGAGGAACCGGAGCTGGTAACGTCACTTGTCTGCAGGCTCCCATGGGTGCAGGGAGCACCCACCTCCCTGAGCCCCAGGCCAGCCCCCCACTGCATGAGGCATCACTGCTGATGTGCCAGAGTGGAGTCGCAGACCCCACGTCCCTACCCATCCCTTGGGGAAAGGGGGTCCCCACTGGGGGCTGGGCCCCCAAGGCAGCCTACCCTGGCAGGTGACAGAGTCCGATCCCAGGATCTGGTCCTCGGCACAGGCGCACTGACGGCCCCGGGGGGTGGCCAGGCACAAGCTGCTGCAGCCGCCATTGTTTACACGGCACTTGTTGGAGCCCACTGTGGAGGTAAGGAAGGGGTGAGGAGAAGGGGACTTCAGCACTCGGGAAACCCTGCTGAGTCACGGGGGGGCTGCTGGGTGCCCCCAACCCCCCAGCCTCCCTCAGCAGGCTCCACGGTTGGAACCCAGCTGGAGACGCCAGCTCTTCAGGCCACGCAAGGCAGAGGGGACCCCTCAGGAGACATAAAGCCTGGCAGAACTAGCCAGGAAGCCTGGCAGGCAGGGAGGAAGGGGGAGAAAGAAAGGAAAGGCTGGAAGGGCAGGGGATGAGTGACAGCAGGGTTTACGGAGAGAGACAGGTTGAATGGGGATGGACAGACAGGCAGGGATATGGCCAAAATGAAGCAAAAAGAGGTGGGGGGCTGCTTGGGCAGGGCACTTCTTCAGCCCCCAGTCCCATCCCTCTTCCAGCCCCACCATTCCCTCGTGCATGGCAGGTCCCCGAGGTGCCAGGCAGAGGTGGCCCCAGCACCTTGTTGCTGCTGCGCGTCGTACATCCGGATCTCGAAGATGGGTGGGCGCTCGTTCCGCAGCAGGCTCACCACCTTGGAGGCCTGGTCCAGCCGGTAGATGCTGCCGCTGCGGTACTCGGTCCAGAAGAGGAAGCTGCTGTAGTGGCACAGCCCAAAGGCGTGATTCAGCTCAGGTCCCTCATACACGATCTGCAGGCACAGGGAGGCGAAGGGGCTGGTCGTTAGCTGAGATGGGCGCCCAGGGAAAGCCCACATGGAGGCACAGGGCAAGGGACATTGGAAGGAGAGAGGAGGGGACAGGCGGCAGGGGGACACGGCCGAACATGGCCAGTCACCCACTGAGCAGAGCCGCGGTGGATGCAGCCAGCTGAGGCAATGGCTCAGCTGTCCATGGCCCCAGCTCCGGGGCAATCAGTGTCCGAGAGCCCGTGGGGCCTCCGCTTGCCTTCCGCTCGGTGCCGTTGAGATAGACCATCTCGATGCGGTCATAGAAAGCATCCACCCAGTAAAGGATTTTGGCTGGGATGTCCAGGCTAAGCCCGTTGGGCCACAGGACGGTCTTGGAGGTGATGAAGATGTTGCGGTTGGAACCGTCCATCCAGGCTCTCTCAATCTTGCCCCTCTTGCTGTCCTTGGGATCCTCCTCCCAGTCCGTCCAGTACATCCACCTGCCGCAGACACTAAGCTGTTACAGACGCAGACGAGCTGGGCTCAGAGACCACCCCACCACTGATCTGAAGAGTGACCAGCTCTGCCTCCACCGAACCAGGTATGAACTCTCCAGCTTCTCGCAGAGCAGCTAACACAAAGCAGTGGGGAGGTCCTGCTGCCCTGTGCCTACAGCTAAGCCCCAGCCCGAAATCCCTCCCGGCCACGCCAGTGCTGCTGAGCCCAGGCTGAAGCTGCCACGCAGCACAGAGCTGCTGCCACCACCGTGCCTGGCCCCACTGTCACAGCTCGTGAGGCACTGCGACTGCTCAGACGCAGTGACCGCTGTGCGGAGCTGGGGACCCAACCGCCAGCTCTGCTGGTCCCCGCTGCAGGCAGGAGCAGCCGTGCTCTCCCGGGAGCCAGCCCTGCCTGCCCAAGCACCCGCACCCGTTCAGAGGGTCCACCACAATGGCTCGGGGGTGGGTCATCTTCCCCTCGATCAGTGTCTTCCGTGTCTGGGCTGCCTTCTCCAGCCGAGCCACACTGATGGTCTTTTTCGGGCCGTCATCTGTCCAGTACAGGTTGTTCCCCATCCAGTCCACAGCGATCCCTTCCACGTTGTGGATGCCTTGGGGGAAAAGCAGGAGTGGGCGCTCATCACCAGGGCTGCGCAGCAGCAGGAAGATGAAAAGTGGAAGTGACAGCCCCATATGATTCACAGTGCATTCGGCACCACCCGAGCCCAACTCAAACCGACAGGGATAACGGACCCCTCCCCGAGCCCCAGTGCAGGAGCTCCCCCGGAGCCACGGGAAGCCTGGGCTGGAAAAAGCCAAATTCAGGAGTGTCCTTGGCTGGTTCAACCCCAGGCAACACAAATGTATTCGGCTGGCAGCATGGGGATGGATTGGCCACTGCACTGAGCCCCAGGGACCCTGACTGAGGATCCCCCATCCCATCCTCCTCCTCCTCCTGTCTGACTGGATTGGGGAGGGCCAGCTTGGGCAGAAGGGGGACATCCAGGGACAGGGGTCTCTCTCCCGCCTCTGCTGGGGCATGTGCTCTGTACCTGTCTCTCAACAGCAGTCTACAGATAAACCCAAACAGCAGCTTCAAACCTTAGTTTTAAGGGTCAAAGACGCAAGGGAGAGGACAGAAGCGCTGCCATTACATGAGGAAATGCACTGATGGCCATTGCTGCCAGCTCCCAGGGGCTGACCCCGCTGGGGAGGGACGAGGCTGGGCCCCCCGGTCACGCACCATCCTTCAGGATGGTCTCTCGCTCCGTGCCATCAATCTTCTGGCGCCCAATGAGGTAGCTGGTGGTGTCAGCGAAGTAGATGAACCCAGTCTCAGCGTGGAAGTCCAGCGCTCGGGGATTCATGAGGTTCTCGATGGGGATCATATGCTCGTCCGGCACCTTGGCTCCCATGTCCATCCCACGGATGATGCCTGGACGCCCCTTCCCGTACACCAGGAACAGCTCATGCTCAGGCTCTGGAGAGAGACAGGGAGGCAGTGGTGGTGGGCAGCCAGAGGCACGTAGCACCAGGGCTTTCACGGGGTCGCAGCTGCGACACAGAGGCCGGGAGGAAGCAGCAACCTGCCCCTGCACCCAGCAGGTCTACAAGGAACACAAAGCCCAGGAGGCAGCCGATGGCTTAGGTCAGGAAGGAAAGGGGTGTTTGCAACTGGGAAGGAAGGAACTGAAAAGCTTTGCTTGTCCCTGGGCTCATGTGCTCCCAATCGTCTGGCACAAGTGCCTCTGCCCACCCCAGTCCCTCTGCCCTCTGCCAGCCCCCATGCCCCCTCTTGCAGCTCTCCAGGGAAGGCCAGGACTCACTTTTGCAGGATTTCCCATCACTGCCCAGGCTGAACCCAGAGCGGCACCGGCAAGTTCGGGTCTTGTGGCTGTTCCCAAGGAGGCAGATATCCGAGCAGCCTCCCGGCTTGCCAAACTGATCCGGCTCGCAGGCGTGGCTCCTCACTGCAACACAGAGCATGGGCTCCAGCAGCCAGGGGCAACCAGAGCAGCACAGAGATGTCCTGCCCAGCCACAGGTCCATGCCGGCCAGGAAGGGGACAATAGTCTGCAACAGCAGGGATGTGGAGACGGTCTCATGAGTGCTGCCGGCAAAACCGCAGCTCTCTGGGCTTTAGGGGCGCCCCTTCCCCCTGGAGGTCCTGGCCAGTCAGCCTGGGGCTGAGCACTGCACAGGACAGACAATGCAGAGATGGAAAAGGACCTGCCCAAGATGAAGGATCACTGCAGACCAGAAACCAGCACGGCGTGTCCCAGCAAGCTGCCACAGCCACTGGTCCACAGTGCCTCCATCCTGCCAGCGCAGGCCTCACGGGCCATGGCAAGAGTGGGGATGCCCGGCCACTCCGCAGACAGCGTTGGCAGGATGAGCCCCTGCGCGGGGACAGCCAGCACCAGCCTGGAGAGCCCCCTTAATCACACTCCTTCACCGCTCAGAAATCTCCTAATTAGTTTTATATTCTGGAAAATGCCAAGCAGGCTGCTAAGAGGATTTTAAACGAGTAAATTGATTAACTGCAGGAAGGTGCTGGGGGTGGAGCAGGCAGACAGGGATGGATGCGGGGAGGGGACGGTGCCTGCAGCTCTCAAGCCTTTCAACTCCCTTGAAATCCCTTGGTGCCCAGGAGTGCATGGCCCTGCTCGAAGGGTGAACAATGCCGGCAGTAGGGACCAAGAGCATGTGGGCACTGCAAAAGGAGCCATTAATATTTCAAGATGCTGCATTTTCTCCAATGTCCCTGCACTTTCCAGTGAGACGTGATCGATCAACCACGTGGTGCAGCTGCCCAGCTCATGGGGACGGCTGCCGTGTCTCTCGCAGGAGGAGACGGAGCGATAGAGGGGGCCAGGGGCACCCCCAGGGTGTGTGGCAGCCCAGCGAGAGGCTGGCCCCGGCTGCCTGAGGAGCAGGAATCCCACCCAAGCCCCTGGCCAAGGAGCACTATTAGCAGGACGGCAGCTCCGGGGAGTCCCTGTGGACCACAGCTGGGCAGCTGGCTCCTCCGTCCCTGTCCCTGGGCCAGCGCATTTTGGCCCGCCCAGCACTCGGCACCCCTGGGCAGGCTCCGGCAGTGCCCCTCGCTCTGCTGCTGTCCCCTGCAGCGAGGCTCCCACTGCGGACCCCTGCCCAGGCACACAGAGCTCACGGGGTCGGGGGGAGCTAGGGGTGAGGGGACAGGGTCAGGCCCTGGCTGAGAATGGCTTCTTGGGGCCACAAGGTGCTACTGATGGAGGCTCCTGGGCAAGAGAACCCTTCCTGGGTGTCTGGCCCCATTAGGAGAAGGAATTCAGAAGGTGCAGCCTGTCCCCATCACCGCCCAGCCTTTGGGGTCCAAGAAGCTGCTTTTCCCAGGCCGGGGTCCCACCTGTGGGCTGGCGCCGTTGGTGGTAGATGTGCAGTGCTCCTCCCTTGTCCACCCGCGTCACCACCTGGTACTCGGTGCTGTTGAAGCGGTTGACCCGGATGACGCTGGTTTTCTGCTGGGCATTGGCATTGTCAGAGTTGGTGGCGTAGAGGTAGTTCTCGAAGACGGTTAGCCCGTAGAGGTGTTCAATCTGGAAGGCACCGCGCAGGCCACAAGGAATTTAGGAGGAGACATGAGAATCCCGACTCTGAGCCGTGCAAAGCCCCCAATCCCATCTCTGCCTCCTTTAGGGCACGAGATTGGGCTTGGCAGGCAGGTGCTGCAGAACTGGTTGGTGTTCAGCAGCTTGCCCCTTTACTTTGACGGACCAGCAAAGCCAAGCCTGTGGACCAGAGCCCCCCAGCAGGCCAAGCTCAGACATGCCTCTAGCCCCCTCCGACCTCCCCCCAGCCCCACTCACCAGGATGCCCTGGATGATGGTATGTCTGTTCTTCCCTTCGTAGTCCACCACCTCAATATAGTCCAGGTAGGCATCAGCCCAGTACACCAGCCGGTTCACCAAGTCCAAGGTGATGCCGTGGGGGAAGACGATCTTGCTGTCCACCAGCTTGGTGCGGTTCTGCCCGTCCATGTCGCAGCGCTCCACCTTGGGGATCTGCCCGTAGTCAGTGAAGAACACTTTGCTGCGTGAGAAGGGCAAACATGGGAGCTCAGAGCCTGGATGTCACGTTCAACCCAGAGAGAGGGAAGATGCAGATGCACAGACGGCGCAGTCTTGTGCCTGCAGACACGGGCTTGCCCCCATCAGCACAAGGGTGGCTGGAGTCCACCACAGCAGCTCCCAGCCGGGGCTGGTCCAGGGGAGCTTCTCGCTGCCTGCACAGCCCAGCTGTGCCAAGGGCTGCCAGCACCTGCCTGCACCTGCTGCCAGGCACGGCAGCAGGGGGAGCTTGGAGGAGCCGCAGCAACCTGGGCAGAGATGCTGAGACAGGCAGACAAAAGCTTGAACCCAGATTTGCTGGTGTCACCAGGAAGAGGTCCAGGGCCATCCACCAGCTGACATGTTAAAACACAACCTGATGCATCTGCCCATCTGCTGTGTGTCCGAGAGCTGTCCTGCCTGTGGCAGCAGCTCCTGGCACAGCGCTTCCCAGGCAAGGCACAGCCCAGAGCCGGCGCTTAGCACCACCGCCCTGAGCACCCGGGCCGTGCTGGGTCTCTGCTGCAGAGCCCAAGTCACCCGTGGGGCTTGCCTGCACCTTTCCTGTTCAAGGCCAGAGTCTCTCTCCAGGCTGCTACATGATATTTACTTATAAAAAAATAATTCAGACTTTCTGCTCAATAACATCAGCTCTCTTCATTCAAGCAAGGATAAAAGCACCCATCTGGAAAGCAGCAGGTAAGGGGGAAGATGGCCTCTTTACTGGTTTCACTGGAACCCTGCAGCACGCACAGGTGAGCACCCTTGGACGGAGCATGCTGTCAGGTTAGGCAGACCGCACTCGCACGCCCACAGACTTCCCTGCTGGGCAGTGGGATTTCCCCTGCACCCATGCCCGGTGGCCAGACCATGCTCACAGTAAGTGCCCAGTGGGATCTTGCATGCCACTCCACTCTGCCCACTGGGGCCTCGGTCATACCAGCTCCCTGCTCCTGGGGTCCAGCAGCTGCCGCACGTGCCCTGAGCTGTGCCGATGATTCAGCAACCCAGCTTCCCCATGCACGGGATTTTGCAAAAGGCAGCTGCCTGAGAGTTACCATCTGACCGCAGCGCCCCATATAAATAGGCATGAGGGGAGCTGCTCAATCCATGCAAGTATCTGACTGTTTCAGTTCCTGAAAGCCGGTGCAGAGCTGTAACCATGCAGCCACAAGCTGGAAGCAGCAGCTTGTCCTGAGCCTGGCCAGGTCCTTCCTGTAGGACCGAGCACCAGCAAAGCCACTGCCCAGGGCAGGCAGAGTGGGAAGCGCTCCTCCAGAGAGGGGCTTCTGGACACGGGCATGCAGGTACAGGAGACCCCACCAGCCCCAGAGGGAAGGACCACATGCTTGCCAGCTGTCACCAAGAACAGTTCATTAGAAGACCCAGGTTCAGATGCTGATGTGCCTGTGCCGCACTGGTCCGGCTCTGCTTCTACACCAGTGTCTGTTCCTGGTGCAGTGCCAGCTGCAGAGGCTCAGGCTGCTCTGACCCATACCTAAGGACCAAACCTTCACCTCCTCCAAAACTGGCTGGTACCAGTGGGATGCTTAAAACGCTGCTGCCACGACTACCCTACAGCACATGGCCCCAGTCTCGGCTGAGGGAGAGAAAACACCGGGATTCACTCATTGCTAAAGCCCAGAGGAGCCCTCGCAGGCAGGCGAGTCACTTCCCCAGCAGGATCGCTGCTACCCCACTTGACTGCAGCAGCTGGACCCGCCTGGCTTGCTCCACCTCCCCAAATTGTTGGTGCAGGTCCAGGCAGCAACACCGAGCCCTCCCAGCCCCAGGCAGGACTCTTACCCCATAGCTGGGTCCAGTGCTATCCCCTTGGGGTTGTACAGCTCCAGGTCCAGCAGCGTGACACAGGTGACTCCATTCTTGTTGCAGACAAAGATCCTGTCATCGATGTCATCCACGAAGTAGAAGTTGCCCGTGAGCCAGTCGATAGCCATCTGCTCCACATCTGGGCCGTGGGAGAGGGGGGGTGAGGAGAGGTTAGGCAGGGAGGGAGGGAGGGAGCCAGGAGCCCCTCATGTCCCTGTGCACGGGGTCTCTGACCACGTCCCAGCCCACCAGGCATCTCGAGCACAAACGTAGCTGAGGAGCAAGGCCGTGTGAGCCACGACGGAGCTGTGATCTGCACTGTACCAGGGACCTGGCCCTGGCCGCCCCGTGTGGATCGACACAGCAAACCTGTCCTCTGCTCCCGAGGGACATGGGACCTGCCACCCCCCAGGCAGCCCAGCTGCAAAAGGCAGCGCCGTCGGAGACATCACACACAGCCGGGAAAGCATCCTGCGGGAACACCAGCCCAAGCAGGGGGAAGGCTCTGCAAGGTGGGCACCGAAGGAGGGGAGGAGGCAAAGCTGGCTCCTGGAAAGCTGAGTAGCACAGAAGGGGAAGACATTCAAACCACAGCATCGGGACAGCAAACGTCTGCTGAGCCCATGCCCATGGCAGTGCAGGGAGGGACCACAGCAGCCTGGGGCGGCAAGCAGAGGCCCGCTCGGGCAAGGCAGCCCAGGCAGAGCGGGCAGCGCTAATCCAGAGCTGCAGGGACACCCTGAGCCCTGAAGCAGGTGAGAGACAGCATCTGGCACGCAGCATTTAAGTATTTAATTAAACCAGCGAAAGCCTGTTAAATCCGATAAACTCAATGCACCCAAATTCCTTCCTTGCAACCAGGTCAGTTCTCGGTGCTGCTCAGCCCCCCACCACCCGCCTGCCAGCACCAGGCCAAAGGCCAGGGTGAGGGGCTGCAGCTCCTACACGCTCTGGGAGATGCCAAGTGCTCTGGAGGCCTGTCCTTTCGGTTAGTGCCCCCCTGAGACCCCGTACCACCCCCACGCCAACACAGCCAGCACTGCAGCTCGGCTTCACAGCTGGCACGGGCAAGGCAGAGCAGGGACAGGAGCAGCAGCAGCCCCACAGCCCAACCACCCCGAGGACATCGAGACCCAGACAGCCCCGTAGGAGCAGGGCCAGACGCCGCTGAATTATTAACCAGCGCAGAAGCTCGGGAGCACAGAGGGAGGGAAAACATGAATCAAGCCAGGACATTTTGCAACGCCCCACACTCCCCCTGCTCGCAGGGTTCAGCCTGATGATATCAAGCCCTTCCCTGCTGTAGCACCTCGAAGCGCTGCCTGGATTTTGACGAGACCCAACTGATGAGCACCCAGGGGTGTGGGGGTGCCCTGTCCGAGCACAAACCTGAACCCCAAGTCCCCGCGTTATCCAGGCCAGCTCGCTTGCTTGCACGCCTCCACCGAGCATTTCGTGTCACGGCCATGCCGCCAGGGACAGGGACGTCCTGCCGGCGGCGATGGCCGGCTGGTGACCAACCACCCTCCCCTCCAGAAGGGCGAGGCTGCAGCACCCGCAGCCACCACCCAGCATGATGCATCTCGTAAAAACAAGTGGAAACAGCCAGAGCCAAGGAATTAGCATCAAACCAGCTGAGCCGACGGCCCGCGCAGGGCTCCTGCCACGCTGTGATGCGCCAGAGCCGGCGGTGCGGCAGGGGCAAAGTTTGGGTTCCTGGTCCGGCCAGGGACCCCGCACCCCCTGACCCAGCTCCTGGGTGCCCGCTGGCGATAGAAGTTTCCATGCTGAGCGAAAACCACCTAAAAAGGTGCACGGGGGTGGTGCGGGGCAGGCGAGGGCTGTGCTCTGCCTCTGAGATAGGGCAGCCTGAGTCACGCTGCCTGGACCAGCGCCTGCCCTCCCTCCACCAGCCCTGATTCACCCCTCTGACAAGGGGAGGGGGCGGCACAGCCATGCACACGCACGCAGTCCTGCTTGGGCGAGAAATGCTTCAGCAAAGGGATGTGCAAGAATTTCCCCCCCCCCAAAAAAGCAGGTCTTGGCTGGTGCCTGCATGGCTGAGTCAGAGTCACAGGACCGGAGGAGCAATCCAAGCAGGGGCGGACGGGGAGCGCCCGGCAGGACGGTGTGGAGGCCCTCACCCCCCGCACAGGGGTGCAGACCCCAACGGCTGCAGGCTTTGACTTTTCCTCGTTGCCTTCCTCCCGGAGGGGGCCCGGTCATCGCCGCCCTGTCACCAGCGCTCACCCACACCTCAGTCCTCCTTTCCCATTGCTCTCCCCCAAAAGCCCCTGGCGTCACGGGGCTGCTGCCACCTCACCGGCCGCATCCTGCTGAGCTGGAGCCACATCCAGCCCGTCCAATGCGGAGGAAGTTCACCAACGCGGCACTCAAAGGCTAAACGGGAATCAGAAGGGAAAATGGCCAAAACAAGCTATAGGTTCCAGCTGCTTGCTTCCTGGGGCCCGCAGCTTCCCTCATCCCATTTCTGCGGTGTTCACCTCTCCCTGTCAGAGGAGAGGGTCCCGGTCCTCTCAGGGGTCTCCCAGCCGGGCCCCAGCTCTGAGTGGGGCAGCGCTGGGCCAGAGAGCTGGGGGTGACGCAAGCACTTGCTCTTCTCCCAGGCTGTATTTTTGCAGCTGGAAAGCATTACCCTCCTCAAAGGCTTTTGTTTTTCAGCTTGCTCCTTCTCTCCCTGCTCGCCATCCTCCCCCCTCCTTTGCAGGAATTAGTTTTTATTATTATTATTATTTTCAGCTCTTTCTTGTAGCCTCAGCTAAACCTGGATTTCCTCTTGAACTTTCAGTGGAAGCTAATTTAGCGTAGGTCTATTTTTAACCCCTCGTGTTAGCCCACAGAGAGCTCTCCCCCCACTCACCACTTGGCTTTGGGAGAGGGGAGGAGTGAGGGACGCGGTCTCTCCCTGTCCAGGCGCCGCGCGTCCCCTGGCAGGAGATCGGGCATCCAGGGAAGGTGTCCTACGGCCACCCGTGACTGGCAAGATGCGCGCAAGGACCCAGCTCAGGGGCACCAGCAGGGACCAGCCTGTCTCCAGGCACAAGAGGGGTCCTGTGAACAACTTTCATGGAAGGAAGAAGCCACCCCTCTCCTCCTGCCCGCAGCTCCCAGCAGCGGAGCAGGGCTGGCTGGTGAGTGCACCCCCCCACCAATTCCCATCCCAGAGTCAAATCTTCCTCCTTGCTCAACCATGGCTGGGTGTTGCAAGCAATTGCAACATGCAAAACTAATTTCCCAAGATTTATTTACTTGCTAGTGTTTGAAAATGAGCTTGTGGGGGCAGAGAACAGGGAATGTCAACTTTAAAGGCTCTTCCTGGAAGAAGCTGACCAACCTCGTCAGGCCGGCGAGCCGCCGTCCACACCAGCCAGCCTGCTCCACTCAGAGGCACTGGCCAGGAACGCCGCTGGTTGAAGTGGGCTTTGACCATTACCTTCCTTGTGGGGAGAGGGCTGAGGAAGGGAGGACAGAGAGGAGAGGGAGCACCACGAAGTTCACCAGCGTGCAAGTGGCACGTTGCTCAACAAAGGCGGAGTGGGAACTTCAGCAAACTCCGAAACCCACCCTGTGCAGATGTTTCCTGGTTTCACGCTCAAGTGAACACAAACCCAGTGGTCCTGACTTTTGCTGAAGTTCCTGCCACAAAATAATCTATGTGACACTGTGCTTGGATTTTCCTTTTTCCTTCTCGTGGCCACCAGTGGAAGAAGCTGAAGCAGCCTCTGGGGCCAACAGGCCCTGAGGAGCCACCAGTGGGGCCAGCTGCCTGGAGGAGCAGGCTCCCACATGTCCCTTCCAGCCCAGACTCCTCTGACACCGGGCTGAGACCTGTCACAGCACTACCAGGGCACACTCAGGGAGAGCAACTGCCCCAAGAGGCAGCAGAAGCACGAAGCCTCCACCCAAGAACTTCTTGGCACTGTTAACTCTTACAAGTCCTCCCAGGCACTCTCAGCAATAACCTTCCCGCTCCCCAATTCCAATTTCATCCTGTGCTTGATGGGGCTGGGAGCACCCTGTCCCACTCAAATAGCTCCTTGACACAAGCGTGTCACCAACTCAACGGCTGTCCACAGCAGCTCCTGCCAGTGGTTCTCCCTCCCTTAACCCTAGCCATGGAGCATCTGATTTACCCCACGACTAGTCAAGCACCACAAGGCTGTGGGTTTTTTGGGGAACGAGCTTTGCTGACCCAGCACATAACTTTCCTCTGCATGAATCAGTTGTTGTGCAGTCTGCAAATACATCAATTGTGGCCTGACACAAGGAGGAAGGAAATGCGCAATTTTCTCTCAGACTAAAACATGGATTTCGACACAGTTCTGAAACAGCTGCAGTTAAGATGCATACAACTCAGCAGCTCGCCCTGACTCTTGCACAGTTAAGCGTGGAAGAAGAGAAACCACCTATAGAGGTGAAGGTGCAAAGAGCTTGGAAATAAGTGCTCTGTACTGCAGCAGCCTGGAAGAAATCCCACTTCTCAATTTAGTGCTCTAAAAGGAGCACTCCCCATGGGGTGTCTGGAGCAGGGCAGGACAGGGACACTGGTCAGGAGAGGTCCCAGCTCTGCTGGGAACCCTGCTTGCAAGCCTCTCCTTTGAAGCAGCTGAAAGCATCACCACTTCCAATGCCAGGCACAGAGGTCCTTGCCCCCATTCTGCTGAAGTGTGTTTCCATCCTTACCCCAGCACACGGGACAGACAAAAGAGCTGGACTGAGCTCTGCTGCTGACATTTGCATGTTGTTTTTAAATAAAGAATATTTACATCCAAGTGCATCTACTAAGAACAGCCCACATTTTTTGCTTCAGCTACGGTGGATCAGACCTAACACAAGCCCTAGCAGTAAACAAGTCCCTGAGGCATTTGGGCTGCAGTGACCAGCCGCACAGAAACACACACGGATAACTGTGTGGTTCACAGCCCAAGCAGACAACACACCAAAACTGCTTGTCCGTGCCGCATCAAGAAGCGGAGAAGCCACGCGGAGAAGCGACCCGGAGAGCAGCCTCCCAGGGCAGTCGGCGCTGCATCCTCCTGCTCCCAGCAAAACCCACGCAAGCCAGAGCCCAAGGGGTGAGGGGGGGCTGCGTCCAACTTGCCACCCAGCGAGAAGCCCAGGCAGGCAGCCGCACTGCACGCCCCGCAGCACCGGGCACCGGGAGAGCCAACAACACGCGGCTGCTGCAGAAAAAAGCTTGGAGAAGTTGCCGAATGTTTCGGTTCAAAAACGCCTCCAGAAGAGGAACGGAGGCTCGTCAGGAATGCAGTCCCCAGGGCTTCTCAAATACATTGGTTTCCTACTTTCCTTTTTATAGGGAATGATCCGTTTGATACATTTACATAATACCATAATCTGGAGGAATTTCTGTCTCTTCCCTCCACAGACATCCTCTCCCCCAGAGAACAAGACCGTCTCTGTAGAGGCAACATACTCCATGGATAAACACTGCTCCTGGGGACAATTTTCCTTAATTAGAAGTATGTTAACAGGACAGGCACGAAGACAAACTCCAGCCCCGAAGGGCGCCGGCTGCGGGACGGACGGGCAGCCCATGCCCCTCGAGGGTCCAGTACAGCCCCCCCCAGCCCCCAGGAACAGACACCTCCTTGTGCGAGGAGCCGTCACCTCGAGCCTTGCTGCCAGCTCCGAGATGGGGAGGAGGGGACGGTGGATGGGACAGACACCGGCACACACAGCCACCGCCATCACGTCAGCCTTGTTTCCTTAGAAAACCAGGCTAGAAAGTAAATAAATTTAAAACCCCCTCTGTTAAGCTGTTTAGCTCAGAGAAGGAACCGCTGGGTGGAAGCTGGTGGCCCACATCCAGGACATCTGACTCGGCGCTCGGAAGGATCCTTGTGGCCTCCACGCACACGCATGCCTGCACAAGCCAAACACTCCCCAGGAGGTAAAACCGGTCCCCCCGGAGCTGCACAGCCCCCCAGTCACTGGGGCGCTGTGGGAGGAAAGCCCCAGCCTGGCCATCCCCGGGGGACTGCCAATTAATGGAAGATGCCAGAGCATCACCTTTCTCCAGGGAGCCCTGGGCTGCCCGGACCCCCAGCTCGCACCGCCTCCATGCCTCGGACCCCCACCCTGGCCAGCACAGCATCCCAGCCGCATCCTAAGGGAAACGCTCAGGGGCCACCGGCACCTCTCCAGCACCAGGCGCAGCCCCAGGATGACACAGCCTCCAGCTTCCTTGGTGGGGGGACACTTGGGGCAGCATTTTGTCACCTTCCTGCCAGACAGCTTGTGCCTCTTCCCCGGTCCCAAACCTGCCCCCTTCCCCACGGCTCAACTCAGCCCTGCAGCATCCCTGCGCGAGCCTGGCTGCGGCACCAGAGGTGGGAAGAGCAGAAACAGAGATGGAGCAAGCTCCATCTCAGCTGCGTGGAGGGCAGCCAAGGGACCGCTAATTACTCTGCCTTAATGAGGCCATTCTATGGGCAAAAATATTCAGCAGAGGCCGACGGAGGGACAGGGCGCTTGGCTTCCTTCTGGATGAGAGGAGAGAGACACAGGCTCAACGGGAACCTGAGAAACTGTCATCAGGATGATTTTGGGGGGCGGGGGGACAAGAAAGCGAAAACAGGGCCAGTCTGGGCAGAGATGATCCCCGCAGGGCTCGGCCGCAGCACGGTGAACCTGGCACAAGCACGGCAGGCGGCAGTGCGGGACAGACAGAAAGATATGTGCAGGGATAAACACGCTCCTGTCCATTCAAAATCAAACCCGTCCCCATGCACAAGAGGATCCCAATTACTCAGGACATTAATTTCACACTTTTGTCTCCAGCAACGTGGGAATGCAGCTTGCCCCACACTTGATGCCTCAGGGCTGGCCGGAGGGATACAGAGGGGAGCGGCTCTCGCTGCAGTGGGGGGGAGACCGCATGGGGCTTCCCCATGCCAGGAAGGGGGAGGCAGAGAAGACCCTTCCCCACTCTGCCATTGCAGCCCGGGCAATCGGCGAGGCCACCAGGAAGGGAGACGGCAGCTCGGGCAGCAGATCTGGCCAAGCCCGAGCACCGCAGAGCCATCCCCTCCTGACACAGGGATGCTGCCACCCTCGGACCGCTGAGCAAATCTCAGACAGAAACAGAAACCACCCCAGCCCAGCTCACTCCGCTGCTGGCGGTCTCAGTCCTGTTGGGGACCTTATCCCCATCCCACATGTGGGGAAATACTGATGGGTAATTAAAGCCAGACATGCTGGGCAGAGCCGCAGAGTGGTCCTGAGTGTCTCCGCGGCAGATCCGCCTCCAGGCTGAACAGAGACCAGCAAGCTGTTAAGAGACCGATTAAAATCATCGTGGCATCATCCCATCCAACACAAAGAGCTGATGCGCTGGTATGAGCACACTGGCCCCAGACACTGCACCCATCCCTTGCTCTCATGCGTCACTGCTATGAGAACAGCCATAAACAGTTAAAAAAAAAAAAAAAAAAAAAGAAAGGAATCAGCAAATGAAATTACCAATCATCCTGCTTTCTTGCCAAGTAAGTTCACATCGGAGCCTCTTTCTTGGCTAGGATGAGGCAGCAAGGAAGAAAAATAGCTTTCCATGCAAAGTGGGGAAAGAAATGTACTTGAATTCCTCTGCAGAGCAACATCTCCCTGAAATCAATTTATCCCAAACCCTACAGCTCTTCTGCTTATTGGCAACAGGACAGGTCATTACGAGTAACAGGGCTGAAATGGAGTCAATGAAAACAACCTCCTAGACATGCTTGTTTAGATAGATGCTGCCCAGGAAGGTATTTTAATAATGGCCAGATTGCTATCGTTTAGGGTTTATAATGCACTTGGGATCAAATGTCCTGATATTTCAAACCCCTTCCTGGGGGCTTGTTTTATAAAAGAAAAAGAAAATAACAAACCTTAAAACAAGAAATAATAAATCAAGGAACCTCCACAGCCCTTTCCCAGCAGCCCTGGACATGTCCTGCTGAGCAGCCAACATTCCTGCCCGCTCCGCCTGGGAGCCAGCCGCAATCCTCACGCTGGCAGCGCTGGGGCAAGGCCGGCACGGCCCCAGCTCCGTTACTGCGGGACATCAGCAAACCTGCAGCCATTGCCCTGTGCTGGGAGAGAACCAAAGCTCTGGGCACCTGGGCTTCTGGGGCCGTGAATTAGCAGTACTGGCACCAGCAACCTTCCAGCACAATAAATGCATTCAGCAAAACAAACCCTGGCACCGCAGAGCTGCTGGTTCTGACCGTGCAAAAAGTCACGAGTCGGCCGAGAAAGGGGAAAAAGAAAGAGCAGGGAAAGGGGAGCCGCCAGGAGACCCACTGAGAAACCCAGGTTTCGGTCTCCTGACACATGTTCTTAGTATTTTTCCACAGTAAAAGCAAAGAACTCCTGCCTTTTCCTGAAAGCCAAGTATCATTTGATCACACCATGCCGGAGCCGAGGCTTTAACGCCGCCACTGCAGTGCTCACTCAAATGCCGCGGAGGCTGAGAGGTGGCCGGCACGGGGTCAAGCTGCTGCCAGTTAACGGAGTCCTCTTACGGAGGGGCTCCTCACCCGACCCGCTCTCACCCCCAGAGCCCTCTGTGCACACCCCAGGGAGGGCTGACCACCTTCTTGTGTCACCTGCGGGGAACGGGGGCACAAATCCAATTTAAGGTCGCACAAATCCAACTGCAGACTGGAGGGCTGCTTCCCTCGCCCTTCTCTGTTCCAGTCCCGGGCTCAGGGGCTCCCCAAAAAGCTGCAGCCGGGTCACGCGCTCCCCAACGGCCAGCCCCGACCCCAGGATGAGGCAGGTGTGGGCAGTGGGTCGAGCTGAGCGGCAAGGAGAGCTGGGGGAGCGGAGGTCTCCAGCCGGGCCATGGGATGCAGCAAGCTTTCTGCACACATTCATCTTAGCAGAAATGGCGGCGGGGAATTTATAATCAAGGCAACCACCACCCCAGCCAGGACCTGCTGCCTCCCCGGCACAGAGTCAGGCCATGGACCAGCCGATGTCCAGGCAGGAGCCGCCTGACCGCATCCCAGCCCCGGGCAGGACCCACACCATACCCTCGTCTTCACCTCCGTGCCTGAGGAGCTCGGGCAGCACCCAGCAGCAGGGAGGCAGCACCGACCCAGGGGCCACCCAGCCGGGAGGGCTGAGCAGCACAAAGGCCTGGAAACAGATTTTTTTTTTTTTTCCTGGTGTGTTATTTTGCTTTGAAATTCTTTGGAAGCCCAGCTCCAAATAAATGAGGACATTGTCTCGGGAAACACGTGGAGGCTGGAATCTGGTTGAGAAAACCCACGGGATCTGAAAGTCCCTGGAGGTCAGGGATCAGCCACCGAGCAAGGTGGGTCTGCAGGGACGAGGCACAGGCAGGGCAGGGGCAGCTCCTCTCCTTCACGCCTGTATGTGAGTGCTGTCACTTTGGAGCAAAACCTGCCCCAGTCACCAGCTGCCCCAGCCCCATGCAGGTGGCAAGGCTGGGTCTGGAGGGGTCGGGGCTGACGGGGGCTGCAGGGGTCTGGGGAACCTGCCCCGTGCCACCCCGCTCGCAGCAGCGATGTTCAACTGGTCCGAGCAGATGCCAGGTGCCAGTAGAGCAAAAGCCTCCGCGCGCTCTGGAGAGCGGCTCTCCCCAAGCGCCTTTCTGTCCTTGAGTGCAAGCGGACGTGCAATGCCTGCCAGGATCCTCCCCGGTCAAAAACAGCGCCGGATTTTCACACAGAGCAGAGGAGAGGGAGAAAGAGGGAGAGCAGAAAGGGAGGAAGGACAAGACAAGTTCCCCTTGTTGCAATTCAGTGTTGGCAGCAAGGACGAGCCCTCCCCTGCGCCGCTCCCACGCCATCGCACGCGTGCTCGTGCCCCCATCCTCCTCACAGCGCTGAGCCCGGAGGGTGCTCCGGCAGGCGCTCAGCAGTCGGGGAGCAGCCCCGAGGGAAGCCGAGCTCCAGGGGCTGAGCGGGAAGGTGTCACCTCCAAGTTCCCGGCAGGGACGGTGACGGGCTGGACCCCTGCCTGACGAGGGGCCACGCCATCCCCACACCTGCCTGCAGTGGGTTCGGCTGCTCTGCAGCACTAGCCAGGGACTTCCTTGGCCACCAGCACCGCCACCGAGCCCCACGCGTCCTCCCTGTCACCTCCACGCTGGAGAGGTGCCCAGGGCTTCCCAGCCACCGCAGTCGGCTCTGACTGATGGCGGAGAGACATGATTCAATTCCAACATGAGGTGGTTTTTTTGTAAGAGAAAGAGATGGAAGACTTCACCAGCCTCTGATTTTTAGTGTGTCCCTGGAAAAAGACCTGAGGGTAGGGAACCGGCCAGCTCAGATCAACTGAGAAAATCATTGCCTGTGAAAAATGTCTACAGGCAGTGCGTATTTGGGAACCAAGGGACAGTCACCATGAAAAAGTGCATCAGTACTCAAGATTGCAGATAGAAAAAAGGGGTTAGCAGTGCAAGGACCGGGGGAAAAGCAAAGCTTCAGAGTACAGTTGGTCTTGCCAAGCCCTGTTAATAGCATTCATTTAACACATCTCCCACAACACAAGTGACACTAATCTCTCTGCAGGAAGGGAGCTGGGACAGAAAGGCAGGGAAGCAGGGCTGCTATGAGAGCCGGGCTGTGACATCTCACCAGCCCAGACCTACCCCTGACAGCTGGGGGCTGCTAATTTCCAGCCCTTCAGCATCAGTCTTCCCCCATCAGATGCCAACTCAAGCCCCATTAGCAGCAGGCACCAGGGAAGCCTGTCTCCTGCTGTTAGCAGATAATGCTGTAAAGAAGTAAATAAAGAGGGAAACCACTAATTGGATTCACAGGTCTCTCCAGTGTCCTGACAGAGAGGAGTGGGGGAGTGACATTATCTCCTCAACACAACCCCCAGCATCAGACCCAGGGCTGGGGAAAACTCATTTCTCCAACTTGTGCTCATGAACAAACCCTGCCCCATGAGGATGTTTCCTCACATCTCCAACCCACAGCGATCCAGTCGAGGCCGTGCAGGCATGAACGCAGCCCCGCACCGGCAGCCGCCTGCCAAATACAGTGCAGAGCTGCACAGCCTGCCAGGAGCACACAGCAAAACTGTGTAAGGACCGTTCCCTTGGGAAATAGGAATAAAAAGCAACCAGTGCCACGTAGCCAACAAGCAGGTCAGGGTAGCCCGCTGCCATCCCCTCTGCACCCCAACCTGCCACGAACGGCACCTGCAGCACCCTCTGAGACGTGCCCCTACTGCAGGTCTCTGCCACCGTCCCCAAGAGAAGGCAGAGGCAGCAGCTCAGAGCCAGTTAATGGAGGGGTGAATGGAGGCCCTTCATCACACCCTCCCCAGGCAGAAGAAAGATCTGCCAGGAGACGCACAGGAGCTGTGTTCTTGCTCCTTCCAAGGTGTGTTGGATTGTTATTGCTAATCCAGTGTTTCCAGGCAGCACACATCTGTCCAGGCAGCGCATACCCACCAGAGTGCAGTCTGCAGGGAAGAAGGCTAATGGCACAAGGCCACGTCTTGGGGCTAAAAATCAGTGCCCAAGTGTGTGGTTGTGCTCTTCAGCCCAAACCCAAGGTTGTTTCTCACTTCACACTGGAGGAGGCATCCCCTTTGCAGCTCCTCTGCAAGCAGCCTCCACCCAACAGCAGCAGGGACCACACGCAGGAGCTGCTGGTCCCCACTTCCCTGTGGATGGGAATGCTCCCTTCATCCCCAGGCAAGGGCAGGTGCTTTCCCATCCAGGTCAGCTGAATTCCCCTCTTCCCACCCTGAGCTATCGCAACCGATCAGGAGGCCAAGCAAAGCAAGGCACCTTTTCTTGTTTGGACTTGAACACGCTCTTATTAGGAGCTCCCTTCCCCTCGTGACCATAATTAAAAGGTCGTGTCTCAGATTAACTTCCTGGAGCTGGAGCAGCCCAAACAACCGCCCCAAAAGCCTGCCAGGTCAACGACCTCATCTGGGTATGGTGGAGGGGCTGCGGTCTGTGCTGCAGGTCCTGATCCTGCACTGACACCTCACCACCACTTGCTCATGGTCAGGATGGTTGCTCCTCCTGCAGCCACGATTCACGAGCCAGGTCGCCGATCCCTGGGGATGCTGCACCCTCAGCCTCACACCGTCCACAGCCAGGTGAAGGCACCCCAGAAAGCTCGGGGCCCCCCCAGTGTGGGGATGTGGCTGTAGAAAGTCACCTGGGCTGACTTCAGGAACACCCCAAAACCTCCCACCCAAATCCCAGCAGTTCCCCTTCCCCTGGGCCAACCTGCAGCTCACAGCTCACGTGCCGTCCATGAACCACAGCCTCCGCTGCAGCTCCCAGCTGCAGGAAATTACAATGTTAAAACTAAGCTTGATGGGAAGAAGGGCGCAGCCAGAGCTTTACACGATGCTGCTGTCTGCTCCTCCCGTGAACTACGGGCAGACCACAACTCAGCCTGAGGAAGCCTTAAGAGGAGCCAGAAGGAACACGTAAGAGCAGACCTCCTTAAACACTGGGGGGGGAGCGGAGAGCAGAGCCAAGTCCTGTCCTGCCTAATGTCAGGCTATCGCCTGCAAGAGCAAAGGGTGAGGCCTCTCCCTAAAAATACACACTGCCCTAAAAATACACAGTGCAAGCTTAAATTAACCATGCTGCACACACCCTCGGCAGGGCGCAGCGGCTGCAGCCTTCTGAACCCCAGCCCCAACACAGCCCAAGGGGCAGCAGGGGCCTGCAGGTCCCCGGCTCGCGCCCCACGCTTCAGCCAGAGCCTCAGCCGGTTCCCCCTTGGCAGCCGGGCACTGCGACATCGCCCTTGGCAGAGAAACGCCCTCGGCTCCGAGATCCACCCGAGACCTTTACTCATTTGCAAAGATCAGTTCATACATGTTCAACTAATTTGCTAGGTTAGCTATTGCTCATCGCGTAACAACACTCGTGTCTGTGGAAGAAGGGGATCCCTCTTGCATCAGGCAGCGCAGTCTCCCCCTGGAAGCACCCCTAACTTCAGGAGGCAAAAGACAGTGGGAGGATGACGCCAGGGAATCTAGGGGCTGCAAAACCTGACGGAGATGCACTGCAAACCCCAGGTACCCCCAATTCCACCCTGACTCACTTGGTCTGTGGTTTCAAAGGATAAAATCAGTGACAGCACAGCACTGGGAGCAGTTTCCCACATCCTGGCTGGACGGCGACGGCATCCACCCACCTCCCCTCTCGGGGGGACCTCGCCAACCCCACTGCTCTGCACCTGTGAGAGCACACAAGAAAGGTGCCTGGAAGCCCACGGCTTCTGCTGGGACCCCTCACTGGGCAGAGGCTCTCAGGAGAGCAGGCATGGACACGGACCTGAGTCAAAGAGCACCAAAATCCCAGCAAGTAACTCTCCTTCCCATTCTGACTGCTGAACTGGGACCAGCAAGCCCAAACAGGAGACGGAGCTGTCACCACAATCATTACAGCCAGGAAGACACAAGTGGAACGAAACCACCATTTGCCGCTTACGCCGGTGACTCATGCAGCCGCCCGATGGGAGGCACTTTTTTGTCGGGATTCTGTTCTCAGTCACTACTTGGGGTGGGGACCAATGCCTGGTTTGGCAAGGGAAACACAGGGTGAAAACCAAAAGAGGAAGCAATGAGAATTGCCATCCCAGAACCTGCTACACAGGTACAATCTCCACGCCTCACTGTATTGTTTTTCCTCATATGCTCACACAAGGAAACCACAAAACTTGCTAGAAATAATAAAAGGGAAGGAGAAGGAAAGCCAAAAGCTATGTTTGTGCTGAAGACTTGGTGCCTGGTCCTGTGGAAAGCTGTCTCCTACCAAAATACATCCCTGCTTCACCCACTGCTGGCTGGAGATGCTCGGGCTGTCAAAAGGAGATGGAGACTGGGGGAGCAAGGACTGGGAGCAAGGTCCAAAGGAGAGCAGGCACTCACGGTGTAGGCTGAGGGAGATGTTGATGGAGCGCTCTTCCACGAAGCCCTTCAGGTTGGGGATCTTGGCACACTTGAGGATGGTCTGGGAGGCACTGTCACCCACATGAACCCAGCACACAGTGTCTTCAATGTAGTTGAAGTCCATGGCTGTGGTCTGCTTGGCGCTGGTGGGGGTGATGTTGGGCACAGGGGCTCCGCTCAGGTAGGTGGCCAGGATGTTCTGGGAGTTGGCAATGAGCAGCACAGGAGGGCGGTCCACGGGTTCTGGCAGGGAAAGGAGGGGAGAAGAGTGGTCATGGCAGAGCACCTGAAGCTCATAGCTGCAACGCTGTATCAGCCTGCAGCCCGGCCCTTCTGCTCCAGTGAAAACAAGACCGCGACATGCCACCCGACAGGGGCAAGGACGTGGTAGCACAGGACAGTCCTCAGGGAAGAGCACCCTGAAGTGAAGAACCAGGGGCAGGGGTACACATACGGCAGGAGGCCACAGTTTGCAGAGCTGCCCAGAAGCAACACACTCCTCCTGTCAAGGATCTCACCATTCTTGGCTTTGCAGGATCTGTTATCAGGCTGCAAGAGATATCCTTCAACACAGCTGCATGTGTAGGAGCCCTCCGTGTTGGTGCATGTCTGGCTGCAGGTCCCGTAGACGGTGCATTCATCAAAGTCTGGAAAAGAAGACAAAAACTCCATGGTTTGGACTAGCAAACATCTCTCCTTAGCTGTCTTAAGAGGGAACAAAGGCTCCGCCTTTTCTCCAAGGCAGAGCTGCAGGGGAGCGTATGATCCCCAAGCTGAAGGGACCATCACAACAGCCTCCAGAGGAATGCCTGGCCAACATCACCTCTTGATACCTGCGGGCAGCCCACAGCTTTCTGCTCCAGCATCAGCAGCAAGGCAGCAAAAGGACAATCCCTGCCTCACAGCTGAGCCTTTTCAAGGCCTAATTATCCACTGCCCCTCCCCCCCACTCTGCAAAATCTGCACCTCAATTTCCAGTCTGAATTTCTCTAATCTTTAGCTTCCAAACCCCTGGCTTGCATGCTGCTCTTTCTTCTGCTAGATGAAAGAGCAGTCTCCACCAGAGAGCTCTTGCCCCCAGAGGTGCGTGCAGGAGCTGATAAAGGCCCCTTTCTCCTCTGCTCAGATAAATGAAAGAGATGGAGCCACGGCAATCTCTCACTTCAAGACTTGTTTCCAGGCATCGCATTGATCTGATCACTCCTCGCTGACCCTCTCCTATTTTCCAGCATCCTCTCTGAGGCACGGACGCTGGGAGCACGTACAAGCCCAGCAATGGCCCCTGACTCCGTACACAAAGGCAAAGCCTTTTCCTTACTCCTTCCCAATAGTCCTCACTCGGGCTTTCAGGAGCTGCATCCATGTAACGGCCCCACGGCAGCAGGGAGGCAGAGTCCCGTCCCGTCAGCCCCACATTCCCCCGTGAAGGTCAGGGTCTGCCGAGCCCCAAGTCCCTTTGGCCACACGGCCGAGCCCCAGCACTGCTGCCGTGACGGTGGCATCGGCCACAGCCCAGACAAGCCGCCAGCACCACGCTGGGGGTGATGGCTCTGCCCACTCTGTACCGACCTTTGCAGCTCCTCCCGTCCTCGGCCAGCTGGAAGGAGTTGTTGCAGTAGCAGGCTGGTCCACTCAGCGTCGGCACACAGTGGTGCTGGCAGGCCAGGGCCGTGCAGTTTGCTAATTGTTCTGAGGAAACAGAGAAGACGAAGGAGAGAGGATGTCACCGATGTGCAAGCAGGGACACTCGGGTGAGGGACAGGATGGACGCCTGGGCCCCAGTGCTGGGTGAGGGAGACCCCCAGGCACCCCACCAGGCTTTGCTGGGGACCTCCACGCTGTCCCCCTGCTCGCTGGTGGGGAAGGAAGGACCCAGACCCTCAGCAGAGGGAGGGGAAACCATAACGGATACATGGATACACGGCTGCTCCACGAGAGGGGGGTCTGAGCAGCCCCAACCATCCCCCAAAGCTGCTGACTCAACAAGGCTTCCTGCTGGGAGCCTGTTGTGGCCACCTCCAGCCAAGACCCAGCGCTCCTCACGCAGGAGAGTGGTACGAGACTCGGCTTCAGGGTACCCCGGGGGCACGGATCCCAGAGAGACTTCAGGGCGAGCTTATCCTCCACGTCCTCTCTGCAGCAACTTCCCTCTAACCAGGGCTGCAGGCAGCCTGGGGACCGCTCCACGCCAGAGATGCTGCGGTGCAGGCGGTGGCGAAGCGCTCCAGCAGGTGGTCAGCTGCCAGACGCACTGGAGAGCCCGGAGCTTGCAGCCGCCCGCGCCCTTGCAGAGGCAGCACCATCCCAGGGCCAGCGCCAGCGCCAGGGTCAGGGTCAGGGTCGGGCAGCCCCGGGGCAAAGCTGGGACCAGAGATGCGGCCGCCCGGCTCACCGCTTCCCACAGCTTCATTTCCATTAGCGGTCGTCATAAACACCAATAAAGCCCCAACCTGCCCAGTGCTGCCAACAGGCAGGGGGAGGCCAGGGCTGCCTGCCTTACTCCGTTTGATAAACAGCAGCAGCCTCCAACTTCATCAAGGTCATTTAGCAACATGCCTCCTTAGCTTGCTGTGAGGGACGCGCTGTCAGCCCTTTGTTGGGGGGTTGGTTTATGTTGGGTTTTATTTTCTTCCCTCCTCTACTCGCCCTGCCCGGCCGGTCACTCGGGTGCTCAGAGGGCATTGAACTGGGTCCCAGCAAATCTGCCATCGAGGGGAAACCGCAGCCTCCCAGCCACAAGCCTCTCTGAACCAAAACCAGCCGGCCCTTTCCACGTCCTCCTCCGCAGCCAGGGCTGGACAGGGAAGCGGTGCCCAGGCGCTGCAGAAATCCTGCCCCCCGCATGTGAAACCATTTAATAAGCCAGGCAGGGCCCAGCCGAGCTATTTACAGGGTTTATCGGCTTTGGCAGGCCCAGCTATCCATTTCAGATTCTTATCTCTCAGCTAAAGCACCGCATGCATCTAAAAAAAAAGAAAAACCCCCAAGAATGCCGGGTCTGCAGGCGGGGGATGATGGGGGCAGTTTCAGCATGGCATTTCCACCTCTGTGAACGTCTGCAAGGGCAGCAGAGGCTCCCCGGTGTTTCTCCACATCGGCAGCTCTGCGGGACAAACCTCCCACCCACCACAGAGGGAGCAGGCAGGGGGGACCTCACGTCCGACACAAGCGCTAGCACGGGCTTATGTCCCCAGCGTGCTGAAACCTGCGAGCAGCAACCGCACTGACACGGCGCCTGGCCGCACCCAGCCCTCGCCTCGTGTGTGCTGGTCACGTGCTGCCCAGCTGTGAAAAATCAGATCCCACTTAAGTAACGAGAACCGTTCAGCGAGATATTAATTGTCAGCTCGGGCACAGCTGCAGAAGCCGCCCTGGGCTTCTCCCGCAGGAGCTGGGCAGCGGAGAGGAGCTCCGACCCAGCTCCAGGGCCGGGTGGGAGGGAGCCCTTTGGGGCAGGGTGTCCCACACCTGGTTCGGGCTCAGCAGGGCAGGAGCCCTCTGCCTCAGGCAGAGGAAGGGCTGGGGAGAAAAGCACGTTCCCTGCTCACCCAGAGTCTGCAGAGACCCAGCTCCAAGGGTCAGCTCAGGACATGCGTTTCTGAGCGACTAATCTGCGCACCAGCAAGCCGGCACACACTGATTTAGGGAGAGTTTTCCAGCAGGATTAGCAACCGGGGACAGGCCAGGAGGGGGGACAAAGCTCCTGGAAATTAGTAAAAAAACATACTGGTATCTCTTATCTGAACCAGAACCCCAGCCCTCCAAGCTTTTAAACCCAGGAGACAATGCAGCTATTTAATGGCCCTCAGGCTCAGGAATGATGGGCATTTCACTTGCAAGCGGCTCTGGCTAATCTCTGGATCTGCGACCGGCCAGCCCGGCACTGAGCTGCCCAGCACTGGCTGCACTTGGCCGGGAGAGGGGAGCACGGAGCGCGGTGGCACCAGCGCAAAGCTCTTAAAACCAATGTGGGGCTCCTACCGTAGAGGCAAAAAAACAGGGACAAACAGGGACCTTGTGACTCTTACCATGGTGGGGGAGGAAAGGAGGCAAGGGCAGTATCTCGTGGGGCAGCCCCCCCTACCCGCAGCCCCTCATTGACCACCACCACCCCCAGACACCTACCCCGACAGTGCGGCCCCTCGTCGGAGCCATCGAAGCAGTCATGGAGCCCATTGCACAGTTTGCTCATGTGAATGCACAGCTCTGTGCCCAGACAGTTGTGCTCGTTGGGCTGGCATCGAGACACCTTGCTCTGAGGACCTGCAAGACAGCAAAAGGCAGAACTATCACCAAAGGGAGAGCATGACAGCTCTGCAACCCCATCACCTGGAGGAAAGACCCAAAACCTCAAGGGAACTCTCAGCCCCCCCACGTTGCTCTGCCATGGCTCTCCAGCAGTGACCATCACCTGCTGGACATGGCCTCGCACAGTGAGATTTCAGGTAAAAGCTCTTAAGGCAGACACAGGGGTTCAGGGAACCTCACATTCCCTGGGATGCTGGCGGGAACATTTTTGCAGTAGCTGACACCAGGCAAACACCATGCCGGTAGCAAGTCTGTGAACGCACTTTGATTCCCTCTGCCCAGGCGTATGTTAAATCCTCCTTGGTTTGGATTCCCCTGCCCAGCACGTGCCCCAGAGCAAAAGGTCCCCTAGCAAGGCTAGTCCCAAATCCTCTCGGCTCTCATGGCAGCTCAAGCCCAGAAAAGGCCACCAGAAAAGGCTCAAACCAGGCTCTGCCCCCTCCAGCCAGCATCCCTGGCTCTCCCTGGAGGAGACATTAACCAACACTGGATTTCCCTTTCAAAGCAGGTGGGACCACTGCAGGCACTGCTCCCCGGGGAGAAAAAGCGCGACCCATCTGGAGTGAACTTTCCCTTTTCCATTGCCTCTGCAGCACGTGGCCCAAGCAGGAGCATCGTGTGAAAAGGA
Source organism: Haliaeetus albicilla (assembly GCF_947461875.1). Lineage (NCBI taxonomy): Eukaryota > Metazoa > Chordata > Aves > Accipitriformes > Accipitridae > Haliaeetus > Haliaeetus albicilla. Next base: position 30,665,747 of record NC_091500.1, on the reverse strand, counting down.
AGGAGACCCGGAGCAGCTGGGGTGGATGGGGACCCTCTGCCCAGCCCCAGAGACCGCTGTCGGTGGCCACGTGCCCACCCTTGGGGAAGAGCCAGGTTGACGGGCTGGGATCCCAGGAAGAAGGTGACTCCGGACCTCAGCAGCCCTAGACTGCCTGTTTCAAGCTCCCGTGGGTCACATCCACTCCGGGCTGCCTGGACACACACACGACTCTGGGCACCCCTCACTGCTGGGAGGGCCGGGGGCACATGGGGTCAAGCAGTGCCGAGCACCCCAAGCACAGCCACCCCGGCTTCCCGCTGCCCCAAGCACTCCCTCGGGTGCCAACATGCTCTTTGTTAAGAGGCTGCTGTGCAGGCAGGCTTGTGGGGCATCGTTAAGAACCAGGGCTACACAACACAAGGAGACTTAATCTCCATTATTAACTAGAAAAATTACAAAGGAAGCGAGGCTTTATTTTTAAGCTTCTCTGAAAAGAAGCATGGCATTGAGACAAACAACAAAATACACCATAAATTGATTAAAATCCTGAAACCCCGTTAAAAGCTCCACTGATGTCCTGGCTCCAGCACTGCTTCACCTCGGGCTGGAAGGCAGCTGCCTTGGGGTGACGCACTGACGGCAAGCCCTGGCACTGCACTGGCACAGCACGGGCTCAGCGTCAGCGGCCCACCGGCATGGCACATGGACCAGAGAGCTCTGCAAAGCCCGACTCCCCTCCGCAGGCTCTCCTCTCCTCCCTGGCCCCAAACCTAAGATTCGCTTTAGGGCTGAATACGCAGCGTTTCGCCAGCTCTCGCTGGAGCCACCAACACGCCTCTGCTGAGTCAACGGCAGCACGCAAGCGAAATACTAAAATCCCATTTTACGAGGAGACAGTGGCTGTTTACGCCTTGCCCACATCAGCAGGGCAGGCAGCACATCAGCCCCACTGCAGCAGGGATGGTGGCAGAAATAGCTCCCCAAGCTCCCCATGGACCACCCTGTCCTTTGCAGCTGGCGAAGCGCCGGGTGAGCACCGAGAAGGGCACCTGCACCACATCACACACTGAGCGCTTTGTCCAGGCACGGTCCTGTTTTAGACAGCTATTGAGACCAGCAGTCACCTTCATCTAAGACTCTACTGATGGAGTTTGTCCTAAATAAGCTTAAACTCTCCTTGGAGAGGAGCGTTACATCACGCGAAGCTTGCGGGGTCCAGCCCAGCACTCTTGTGTGCCAGCACATGCTCATCCAGCACAGTTCCTGCCCCGCCAACACGCTCCCGGCCAGCAAGGGCTCAGTTTCACTCCCTGCGAGCTGTCACTGCTGAGCTACACTAGACATGCTTTTAACCTTAATCCTCAGGCTCCCAGCAGGTGCTGCTCCAGTGGGGGCTAAAGGCTCTCAGCAGCACACTGGCTGTGGAAGGGGGACTGCAAACCCCAGGGGAGGAACGCTGGGACCACAAACACCCCAGGCAGGTGGGGGTAGCCCTGGCTCTTGCCTCCAGCCCAGCAGCTCAATCCCACCCCAGGGCTGCACTGACACTTCTTCCTCAGCCTCATCTCTCACCACCCCGCTGCCGTCCCTGCGCCGCAGCACGATGTTGGCAGCGCACAGTTGGCATAACTAATGGGAGACTGAGGTTAAAGCCTGGGGGTGGCTCCTCTCAGACGGACGCTTCTCCAGTTTAGCCTGAGCCCCTTCTGCAGGAGGCAGTTGTGGGGGCACTGCCCCAGGGACAGGCAGGGCTCGTGCTGCCTGCGCGCCCCACAGCTCAGCCGGCAGCAAGGAGGGCGATGGTGGAGGAGCGCATCTTGCTCTGCTGGGCAAGGGCCGAGGGGAGTTTGGATGAGGGATGGACAGGACCTGCTGGCTCCAACCCCATGGTTCTCCTGACCCTGCACAAGACCCCTCAGCACGTCCCAGGCAGACACCTTTGCACACCCATCCCTCCATCCTCCAGACTATGAAAGAGCAAATTGCTACTCAAGGAGCAGATGGAGCAGGCTGGGTTTCTCCTCTGCCCCTCCCAAATGCACCAAAGCGTTTGCAGAACTAAAGTCCAGCAGGACATCTTCAACAAGCTTCCCCACAGCCCGGCACGCTGCTGCTCCTGCAGAGATGCGCGGGAGGTTCCCACAGCAGGAGCAGCCCACAAAATCCGCTGCTAAGAGCACACAAACACCACACCTTGCAGAAAGGTTCCCCAACCTGCCACGGTGAAACCTTCATCCCCTTTCATTTGTTCGTTTTGTGCGAAGTGACTAACTCTGGGCTGTTGACACACGCGTCCCCCTTCTTGCACAAGGGGTGCCCAAAGTACAGAAATCTAATGGGCTCCAGATTCCAGATCACTCCGCTGCGCACAGGCTGAGTGTCAAAGGTGTTCCAGTATGTTTCTAGTTAGCCGACTGGCTTGGCACTGGGGTGATGGGCTCCTCCAGGATGGGGGGATATGGAGCTCAGGACTCCTGGGCTCTGTCGCACCCATCGCGGACAGGGGTTTCTCCTCTTTCCCAGCCCCAGTCCAGGGCACCCAGCAGGTAATTCCCGGGAGAATTTCTTACCAGGTGCCACTTTCACAACTTTTGTTTTTCACAGGGGGTTGAACAACAGTGCTATCTGGGCACTGAGTTATTGCAAATTAAGGGTTAATTAAGTAATACCATATACGGGCCGAAAATGAAGGCACTGAAATAAAAGTGCACAGTTCGTCAGTCAAAACTGATCTGCCGTGTCCATTATTCCCCTGCAAAGAGCCTGGATCAAACTACTTATCACAAACAGGGCAGGATTAATCTATGAGCCACTTTGTTTGCTTTTGACTGTGTTGGCACACTAATAAATGAGCCAATTTATTACATGTGACAAGCTTGTGGTACACCCCAAGGAGCTGAATTAGACAGGAATTTTTAACCTCTAAAACCCACTTGGAAAAAAAAAAAAAGAAGGAAAGAGAAGCAATGCTTCCTCCTGTAAATGTAGCCTGTAGTTGATTTGGCAACAGCCCAAAGAGACACAGACATGGGGGAACGCAACAAGGGGACAGGCAGGAGGAGCTGGGAGCGGGACAGTCCCGCTCACCCCACTGGTACGGACAGCAGTGCCAGCAGCTGAGCACCGGCAGAGCTCAGGCAGGGAAGGTCCTGTTGTTGCCTCCCAGCTGCGCCCGGCGCCAGCGCTGCAGGAAGAGGAGAGCAAAGGCTTTGCAGACGACGGGCTCGCTCAAGACGCATCTGAACCCGAGCAGGGCCACACCATTGAGAGATCCAGCACTGGGCGAGTGCGGCGAGACAAGGGATTTGAGACCTGCTGAACCCTCAGACCGATGAACCATTTGATGCTGAATCCTCGCAAACATCTGAGCAACTGAAGATCGCAGAGCCGCAGATTCATCTGCAGCGAAGCAAACGGTGCAACTGTCGCGTGGCTGGAGAAACGCATGCCGGCAGCTCGGCTGTCCGGCTCGTGGGCAAAGCCCCAGCCTGGCCAGGGCACCCAGCTGAGCTGGGAGAGCTCCAGGCAGGAGGCCAGCCAGGATGCAGTGGCCAGACGATGGCTGTAGCTCAGCCACAGCAAATTCATTTCTCAGAGACCCTCATCTCCTTTGATCTTCAACAGGATGGAGGCTCTTGTCCAAGTTTTTTCCCCCCAGGAAAGCTCCATGGAGTGAAAAACCAACGGAGTGGGCAAGAACCGGGTACAAGCCACTCACACAGACACAAGCGCAGCACTGAGCTCGGAAAGGGAACTCTTCCTATTCTCAGCTAACACGTAAGCAAAGCCAGCAAATACTTAAAAGGATTCCCCAGGGAGGAAAACCTCGCGTATAATACACAGCATTTCAAGAGACTCTGACATGAGTACATTAGTGCAATGTAAATAACCCTGCTGCGCTGCTGGGGCGCGAAAGGGTGCACCAAGCAGCGTGCAAGAGCCGTGTTTGCAGCCTGGGCTTAAAAAAAAGAGATTAATAGTAATAAAAGTCATTCTCTTCCTGCCAAAAAGATAAGGAGGATGAGAGCCTGCTGGAAGCCCCGGTGCCGAAGTGGCGTGAGAAAAGCTTGCCTGGCAATCCCGGTAATACCGGGCTCCGTGCCCTGCGTGTGCTGACAGGTCACACTCCACTCGCGCGAGCCTGGGCAGGAGCAGGCAGGCAGCAGGCAGCAACCTCCATTCATAACCCCTGCCCATGAGAAAGGCAAAGATGGGTGAGCACCAGGTCAGACATGCACCAGCACCGCAGCAAGCACTGCCCAGCCACTATTGCGGAGGAGCCAGCAGCGATGGCGGCTGACCCCAACCTCCACGTCCCAGAGGGTGCAGCATCCTTCTGGCTCCCTCCTGGTGCTCCCCAGGCTAATGCGGTCTTGGGGCTTGAAGGGGGAACTTGGGAAAGGTGAGCAGAGACCCTTGGAAAGGTCAAGCCCCTCCAGGTCCCCAAACTGCAGCAGTCGATTCTGAAGCTGGGGAGGGAACCGCTCCCCAGGAAAAGAGCATTTCCAAAGTTTAGGGTCTGCAGTGGTGATGGCAACTCATGGACTCTGTCCCACATGCAGCAGCAGGGCGAGGAGAGAGGACATGCTGGGCTTTGGTCTGTGCCTCACAAGAGGCTCCCACTTGCCTGTCCTGGAAGCGCCAAGCACGTACTGAGGGGCACATGGTTAGTGGGGGTCCTGCACCCCCGCGGGGAACAAGGCTCCCTCCTCCAGCAGGAGCTGTGGGTGCTCGAGCCCTCAGGGGACTCTGAGCAAACCTGAGAGCGTCTTCCTACATCACCCCCTCCCCCCGCCCCAGCCGAGGCCACAACTGCCGCACGGACAGACACGAGGTGCATCCGCAGAACTGCCGGACACTGCTCCCAGCACCCCCGTGGTGCCAGAGCAGGGATCGGGGAAGGGCCGGGCGGGCAGCGGTGGGGGATGCTCACGGCCCCACTGCAGAGGACACTGATGCTTTCCAGCTCCTGCCAGGGTGGCAGCAGCCAGAACAGGCAGCGGCTCTGCCTTCCCTGTCCAGGGGGGAGACTCTGCCAGCCCCCACCAGCGGTGCCTTCGCAGTGAAGAAAGAGGAAGAAGGAGAAGAGGGAAAAGTATCCAAGGGGTTCATTTTCCGTTCACCTGTCCGTATGGATGGGGGGGGCGATGAAGCGAGCGCAGACACACACAGCAAGCGGAATACGTCAATCAGGACGGATTTCTTCCAGCCAGGGAAGGGCCTCTGAGTCCTCCCACAGTAATTTTCCAGGGCTGCTGATTGACTGGAGCCAGACAGCCCATCCCAGCCCCCTCATCCCTCCCACGGAGGGGACGGTTGCATCATTTTGCCTTAAGAAATAAATAAACCCAGTGCCGAACCAGAAACTGCTTTGGAGGAGACCTTTATGCCAAGTACAGCATGAAGCAGGAGTCTGGGAAGGATCTCTGGGCCAGAGGATGAGAGGATTTTGCTGGTCACTGGTGAGCAGTGGCAGGGATGAACCCAGCTGTGGCTGTCCTGCAGACCCAGCATCTCAAGGCTGCTTTCCTGACACAGTAAAACAACCTAATGAGGCTGCTCCTGTGAGGCAACAAGGGCAGCACAGGCTCCCTCATCAGACAGAGGGAGAAACCAGGACACAGGGAGAGGTGGTTCCTTGCTCCAGCCCAGCCAGAGCAGAGCCCCCAGCACAGCACGGTGCAGCAGGACCAGCACACCCACCGTCCCTGCAGAGCCCCCAGCACCAGCACGGCTCTGGCTCGCTCCCCTGTGCGGACACCCCCCCCCCCACCTCCAGCCCTTGCACCCCATCTAACCCAGCCCGGTTCCCCATTTGCTTCTGGACTGAGACCCAGCTGCCCTATCTGTGGCGGGAGCATCCCCAGTGCCGGGGCCACCAGCACCGCTGCAGCAGAGCAGCTCCAACAGCCCAGGACAAAACCAGTAAAACCAACACTGCACCCTAATCCAAACACATCTGGGGAAAGCGACATTGCTTTCCCTGGCTGTTCCCCAGGGCTCCCAAAGATCTCCTTCTTCCCTTCAGCCCAGCCCTCACTCCAAGCACCCGTTAAATGCCAGGCACCAGAGGCACAGCCGCTCGAGGAAGGGATGCAGCTGTGTCAGAGATGACCCCGAGCAGGCGCAGCCCCTGCCCAGCACCACGGCTCGCTGCATCCTCACCTCCAGGACTCTGCCTTCCTCGCGTAGCCTTCCTCGCGTAAATCAGTTTTGATGGAAACAAAAAATAAATCAGTGATACCCTGTTCCCAGGAGGCTGTTTTGTTACAATGGATCACAGCCCCAGAGCCAGAGGCCCCGGGAGCAGCAGCTAGGGAGATAAAGGGAGGACGGACAGATGGACGGCTTGGACTCCTGCCCCGAGTGGCACCCACCCCCCCTCAGAGGTGCTGTGGACTCCTGGAACTCCGGGAGAAACAGGAGCTGAGGTAGAGCAGTTGTGCAGTGACGCCTGTTCTGGGCCCTGGAACGACCGTGCAATGAGAATGGATGAAACAAAACCAAAAGAACATTATTAGGAAGGAAAGGCATACATACATATATCGGGTGATTCATCCGAGCCATCCGGACAATCCTTTTCCCCGTCACAGCGCCAGCCCTTAGATATGCACGTAATCTGATCTTTGCATGCAAACTGTTTAGGGCTACATGTCTTCGGTGCTGGATGAGAAAAGAAATAATGATAATAAACAAGATCAGTTTCTTCCCAAAAACAAGTTATTTAAAAAAAAAAAAAATTTTAAATTAAGGACTAGATTGCTTTTAGTTTGATTTCTTTCTAACGGCTCAGCGAAAGTTTTAGCCTGGCATCAGATCCATCAACCTTGCCCCTAAGGAAAGTAGAAAATTTAAACTGAAGCATTAATTACACTGCGAGAAAACAGGAACCGAGATCCATGATGCGCTAACAGATTTTAAAGATCATTTAACTTGGATGAATTAGCTCCTGGGAGCCAAAGGCAGTTTATTTTCTATGCTAGACAGTAAAAAAGACAGGGAAAAAAATAAGAAAACCCAAATGAGAACAAATTAAAAAGTAACATTTTTAAATCACAAAGACAGCACCACCAGCAGCAGGATGGGTTTTCCATCCATCCTGCACCCAGGAAACACACACGTGCACAGCCAGGATGGTGCTCCCAGGGGAGAGGGTCGACCTCCCTCCTGGGATACGCAGAAATAAAACAAAGTCAGAACAAAAACCAGGAGGAAAACCTAAAGCACAGAGCACATAACCGGCCTGACCCATGGCGATGGGAGCAGGCCTGGGGAGAGCCCTGGTGCCCTCGCCCCCAGGCAGCTCCAGACCGGGGTGCGCTCTGCCCCCACCAAAATTGGCACCTCGAGGAGGCTGGCTGCAATGGGGGGGTCACTGCACCCCCCTGAGCACAGGCTGTGTGATACCCCCCTTCACCGAAGGGTCGAGGTTAGAAGGGAAGGCAGAGACCCTCGCCTGCCCCCAGCACTGTCAGGCTGCACTTTGCCAGTCAGCCCGCACTGCACCAAGGTCTCTTTTGGCCAATCCACGGCGGTGGGGGCAGCACCAAACATGAAAAAAAATATGTAGCCGTACACGTAACACACACGGGGGGTACCAAAGCCAGCTGGCTCATAGGTGATGCCAAAGCAGGGCCGGCAGCAGAAGTTCAAGTAAGAGCTGCAGTTGGGAAGGGTCAAAATACAGTGAAGCCGTGCCTGCTTCGAACCTGACCCACCGTGCCAGGGGCTCCCAGGCGAGGGCCATTGCCCCGGCATGCAGCAGAGCCCGGCACCCACAGCCCCGCCGGCTCAGGCTATCTTCTTGCCAGTCTTTCAGCATTGCACTTTCTTCCCAGAGATCCAGCTCTCTGCAGTGAACACTTCCACGCCGATTGCAGCTGTTGCTTGGAACAGCGAGCCTGAGCCCTTGGGAAGGCAGGAAATCTTGAAAACCTAACGAAACGCAACTGTGAATGTTTGTTAAAAGCAAAGGCAGTCAAACACATGCAATTCCCTAAACATTTATCTTGTGTCATCCCTAGTCTTCTGCTAAATTCCCTGCTCCAAGGATCCACTTAAATTTTTGCTCAGCCCATGGAAGGAGGGTCTCTGCATCTGCCTCGCTGCAGCCGCACCAAGCAGCACCACAGGCAGGAGCTGCTGCCAGCGCTGCAGCTCATTTCATGCGTTTCATGACCCAGCTCGCCCTCAGGCTCCTGACAAGCAGAGAAGGTGCCGTGATTTCTCTCCAGCTCCTGCCACGTGAAGGAAATGCCGCAGCCAGGTCCAGGCAGCTCCTGTCCGGTCTGCAGCAGGGATGCTGCGAGGGAAGAGGATGGGGAAGGTTCAGTCCCCAGTCCAAATCCTGGTTCCTACGGGGTGGGAGGAAACTCTCCCCACTGTGTAATGATGCTAATTATTCCTCAGACCTGCAAAAGGGCTTTGTTTGATGTCATTTGGTTTGACTGAAGAGTACCACCTCCCACAAACCTCGCTTCCCTTCTGTCTTTAAAGCATCAGCATTGGTAGCATTGGAGCTGTTGCTTACAGGGAAAGGCTCGACACCACGACGGGGAGCTCAGTGCAATCAAGATGGAGACTGGACATACCAAAATGGATGAAACATCCCCTGTTATGAGCAGATGCCTCCCCCTCCACCCCCCCCACACACCTTCTTTAGGCCAGAGGCGACAGAGACCAAGCCTGTCCCCTTCCTCCTGCAGGACACAGCAGTGCAGGGCCGGGAGCTCGGGGACAGGCGCCTCCTGCAACAAGCTCTCCTCCGAAGCCAGCTCTGCCACCCCCTCTTCCCGGAGGAGCTCATCTTCCGCCTCCACCTCCCAGCCACAAGCGTACCAAATGCAAGATTCATTAAGAAAACCACAGCAAAGAACCGACACTCCCTTGGATTTCCTGCTCTCCCTCATCCTTCCAGGTCTCCAGCAGCCACAAAGTGACCTACGGCTGCCGCAACCACCCAGCTGACCGCAGCCAGCACCCAGGCACCCAGTGGGCCAACAGCGGTCGCCATCTCCCCCCAGGTCAAGCTCAACTCCCAGCCTCTTACCTGCCTCCTGCCCCCCGAGGGGAGCGGGCAGACCTACAAGAAGAGGGCAAACCCCCGGCAAGCGGTTCCCAGCCTGCTGCCCCATCCCAGTTGCTCACAGTCCTGCGGGCTGTGTCTACACAGGAGGAGAAACCAGAGGCAGGACAGGATCTTGCTTTGCACTGGAGATACCGGTCCTGGAGCAGAGACGCTCACCAGCAGCACGGCAGATTGGCCCCTCGCTCGAAGGAGTCATCCCTAAGTACCAGCACCGACACCCTGCAGAGCAGCCCCGACTCCAGGGCTGGCTGCACTCGGACTGCAGCAGAGCAGGTTCTCCTGCCGCTAGCAGCAGCTCCCACACACAGGAGCAGAACACGTGGGATTTCTTCCGAGCACTGAAACATTGCTCGCGCACGCTTCGTCAGGCTGTGCACGTGTCATGGCTTTCCTCAGGGAAAGCCACCCCCGAGGACACGTACCCCACTGACACCCACCCCCTCTCAGAGGTGGCGATGCTCCAGCTCAGTCCTTCCCCTAGCGCAGGCAGACCCCCGGGAGCAGTCCTGCCACCCCTTGATGCCCCAGGGCACGTTAACCTGTAAAGCTGCACCCGAACCCGGCTCAAACCACTGATCGTCCGCCCTCTGCTATTCCCAAACACGAGGACAGCTTCGGCAGCACGAGGCCTCGCGCCTTCTAGAGCGGCTTTTGCATGACAGCCGCCGCTGCAGCTCCGTGCAGGAGGAGGGAAGGAGATCACTTCCCCTCTCGGCAGCCAGCTCTCCAGGCTCCTCGGCAACCCCACGCACTTTCTGTTCTTGCACAGCATGTTCCCAGTGAGCTAAATGGCCCTGGAGTAAGTGTTGAGATGCCTCAGTGCCAGGTGGACAATTAGAGAAGGTATCTGTTAATGCATCCTTCACCCAGAGCCAAATTTCTTTCCGAAAGCCAGGCGGCCACACCAGCAGAAGCGGCAATGGCAGCGGAGAGCGGAGCTCCAGCTCCGGGTCGGAGAATAAAGGCGCCTTCATGCAGCGCACAATGGCCAGCTCAGAGCGGGGCCAGGACAGCTGCAAGAGCCGTCCGCGGAAAACACGTCCCTCTTTGGCAGTTGGAGGAGAGATCCCTGCTTAAAAGTAATTCAAAGGGGACAGAGGGGAAAAAATTGTACTAAAAAAGTGGCAAAAAAAATGGCTATTTGGGTGCAAGAAAGGGAATCCTTCTTCTCCGGTACGGGGTGGGAGTAGACCCCCCAGCAAGGGGCGCGGAGCGGCAGCAGGGTCTTCCTCGGCAGGACAGGGACCAAAAGCCTGGCTGCGGCTCCCGCCATCCCCCGGAAACAGGCAGCCCGAGGCTTTGCTTAGAGTGCAGCGGGTTGGGGAAAAGGGCCGTTAAAGAAACACAACAAAACACATTTCATTTTTGCCTGAAGCAAGAAATCGACACTTCCATTTAAAGGGACTATTTCAGGAGGCTGGTGAGCAGGAGGTCTTCACCTTGAGCAGAAGCCAAATTACCTCCAGTGCACAGATGAGTACGGCATAAAAACCTAGATAGACTGGAAGCAAACCACAAAAATATTAAAGAACTCCCTCCCTGAGCAAGCCGTACTTTCCTCTTCAGCCCAACTCCTCCTCCCCTCCTCGGGAGGAGGTGGCTGGCCAGTACTTCGCAAAGGAAACAGCGCTGGCCATAAATACAGACTGGAATGAGCGTGATTTGCAAAACAGATGTTCTGGGGGGGAGAAGAAAGCGCGAAAGGGAGAAAAATAAATCCACTCCACATTCCTCCCAGGTCTCCATCCCCAGCTACCCTCTCCCCTCCACACTCGCACACCCCATCTTATACGGCGAGGAGCCTGCCAAAGCACACACCTCCGGCGCTGCGCAAACAGAGCCGGGCTCGCCCCGCACCCAGGGCACGCAGGGAGTCTGCAAACCCGCCTGGCACACGGACTCAGCCCTGGCAGCTCACCCTGCGCCGGCCAGGACGGATGCGGCAGCCGGGTCCAAGGGGCAGCAGGGAGCTGGTGGTCTGCAGAGCCCCGGCCGGGCACCCCCGCACCTCCGGGCCAGCCGGAGCAACGCGCGCGGTGCACCCGGCCGGCCGCTCCTAGCTCCCGACACCGCACGTGTGCGCTTCGCCTCGGTGAAACAAAAATCTGCCAGGCTGTTCCAGAGGACAAAAGCCGAGCGGGAAACCATCAGAACCCGGAGCGGGGGAGATGGCGAAGCCCCAGCAAGCAAAGGTGGCATCCGCCGAGCTCCAGCCCCATCAAGCTCACCGCCATCCCGAGCACGTTGGCACGATGGGTGTGCCTGCGCGTGCCAAGAAGGCTTAACGCACGCCAAGGTGCAGGGGAAGCCGCTGCTACAATCTGCTCTGCTCCCAGTTACCATTTTGGCCACTTTTGGCTGATTGCCTTTCTCAGGGGAGGGCCTGTCCCATCAGCCAGCTGAACATCATGTCTTCATCCCACCGTCCCTCCTCTTCACCACCCCTCCCTGTCGACTCAGCTCTCAAGACATCACTTGGCCAGAACATACCACAACTCCAAGGCCGCTCTCCCCAATAACAGCCGAGCCCGTGTCCCCTGCGGAACCCCCCCCGAAGCACTGGCACACAGTCCCATGGCACCAAGCTGGAAGATCATCCAAGTCGCCCAATTAACCAAACACAAAAATCAGAGTCACCTTATACTTTCATTTTTCTCCCTCACATCGTCCATCCTTTGTCCTTGAATTTCAGAAAAAAACATGATTTGTTCCTTTTCAGCGCTTTCAGGACTATTCAGATTTCCCAGAGTTTCTCTGCAGCCATGGGACAGACACCAGGAAAGGATAAAGCACGGAAGCACACGCACCCCTCGACTCTTTTATGCTCCCTTGGTCCAGGGTCTAGGGCTTGCTACAGAAGCCATGAGGCTGATGCTAAAACCCCAAATCCCCGCAGGGGCACAGCTCGGTGCAAAAGTTTGTGCAGAATTTGCGACTGACAACTAATGTAAATTTGCCAGGTCCTTCAGCTCCAAAAAGCTAGACAGGGTAATAGAGACATTTAAAATTACAAAACCTAAAGTTTGTAGGCACATTTTTTCAAGGGGAAGGGGAACGGAAGGCTTATTTGTTTGTTTTGCATTTAAATACAAGATCTCTAAACAGTTCAAATGCATTTTTGCCATTCTTCCATCCGGCCCCCTCGAATGGGAAGATTCAAACCAGATCCACTGCTCCATCCCAGCCGCCGCCTCCATGAATGACGTTGCTGTGCGCTCCCAGCCATTCCCGCCGGAGAAGCCGCAGGTATGCGCGGCTGGGCTGGGGGGGAGGGGCCCGTCCAATTGCTAAGTAAATATTGACTTTAAAATAATTTATTTTTTTTTCCCCCTTTCCTTTCAAGTCAAGTCTGTCTATTGCTTCTAAATCACGAGGCATTAACCTTCTTTAAAAAAAAAAAAAAAAAAGACAATTTTGAGAAGAAAAGCCCGCCTCAACTTTGCCAGAGAGACATTGAACGGCAGCAAAACGCCATTCATAGGAAAGGCTGCAGCTGGAAAAGCGCGCCCCGGCCGAGGACAGTCGGAAGGGCTCCTGAGCAGGTTTGCTGCGACTCGCCTGATTTTTAGAACCACCAAGGAGGCAAGCTGAAAACAGCAACAAAAATCCAACCAAAGTGAAGCGCCGGCAGAACCCCCAACCATCGCTTTGGGCACTGATCTGGTGCACCCCGTAGCATGCCAGCGCCTTCCCTGTTTTCTCACCTCTGGCTTCTGCTCATCTTCCCCCGACCTGACGGGGGGATGCTCTTGAGAACCAACTGGAAGCTCCCGTCCTGTCTGCCCCATTGCAGGGAACAATCAGGGCTGTCACCCCACACGTCAGATCCCGCTGCCGGGAAGGAAGGGAAGGATGGTTTCCATCTGCGGCCCAAGAGCTACCAGATTCGCAGGCAGCCTCCCCAAGGCCACACCGAGCGTTTAAGTACTCAGCAAGGAGTCCATTGCCCCACCGGGGACAGCCTGGCCCTCGACCCCGCTGTCCCCAGAGGCTGACCGTGTGCCCAGACGGCCCCTTCCCACGCGGGCTGCGCGCCCTCTCATCGCCTGCCTGGGCGCTCCCCGTGGCAAGGGACGCCCATCCCTGCCCACGGGCACGGGGGACACCAGGGCAAAGACTGGGAGCAACCGGGTCCCTGCACCGGGTAACCCGGGGTGCGCCAGGGAGGGGGAGCCTGGGACCCCAACATCCCCCTCCGGTCCGGGGACAACCCCATCTCCCAGCTCCCTCCGGGCAGCAGAGTTCCCACGGCCGGGGCAGGGAGAGGCGATGCAACCCAAGGGTGCAAGGGAGAAGCCCCGGCACCCCAGGCTCTGTCCCCGACACCTCCACCACGTGCACCGGGACGGGATTTCCACCAGCTGCAGGACCAGCCATCGCTGCCTCCCAAACTCAGACAAAGGAGGAGAGGGGAGGGAAGACCAGGGGAAGAAGGACGATGGATGGGGGAACATGCCCCTAACGGAGGTTGGAAGATGGAGGCTGGCCAAAAGCATCCGTTCCCGGCGGGGAGGGGGAAGAGGAATAAAATCATATTGTGGCTCCCAAGGGCTGCTTTCATCCCCGACAGCACCGCGGTCACCTGACTTCAAACAGATCCAGGGGGAGATGATTTAAATGCGAACACGCATCAGGAAATCTGGACGCGCTGGGAGGAATGCGCTCCCCCGCCCGCCCAGCCCCTTCCCCTCTCGCTCCCAAGGCTCCGGCAGCTCTGCCGCCTTCAGATGAAATGCATTAGGAAAAAAAAAAAAAAAAACACAACCAAAAAAAAAAAGGGGGAAAAAAAAAAGATTTGCATTTTAAACCAAATTCAGAAGCTGGGAGATCTGTGCTGGAGTGCGATCCTCCTCATCCCCCTCCTGCCTCTGGCCCCACGGAGAGGTCCTTAGAAGAATGAGCTGAAAAATGGCAGGAGATGGAACCAGATGAAACGAATCCATAGCATTTTCAGAACTGGAAAAAAAAAAAAAAAAAAGCTTGATCATACAAAACATGGTGGGAAGGACAGAAGGGGCAGGCTCCGGCCACACAGTGGAGGGTGTTTCAAGGAAAAAAATCATGCTTTTTTGATTTCTTTCTCTTTTTGCAGCTTATCTGCAATTTAAATGAAAAAAAGAAAAAAAGAAAAAAAAAAAAAGGAAAAAAGCATTTGCAGCCAAGAGAAAGGGGCTTAAGTCCTCTCGGTGCAGTTGGACAGGCTGCAGCCGTCCCTGGCCAGCGGCCATCCCTGCTGGGGGGATGCCCCACTCCCCCCCGCCCCTCTGCCAGGGCTGGCCCCTCTCCTTCCCCAGACAAGGGATGGGGAGGGGGCAGCGGCTGCAGGCAGGAGCCCCTGCCAGCCAGGGGGCTGGTGCGGAGGCCTCCCCCCGCTTCCTCTACCTGCTCAGAAGGTTTTATTCCCTTTATTTATTCTAGCAATAAGAAGTGGGATGTTTATACCCTCAGCAGTTGGGAACCCAAACAGAATATAGTGTTCTGCACTGGAGGCAGTTATTTATGGCTTGTGGCTAAAGCTGATAACGCTTCCTCCAGAGACCTGCCTGCATTGTGCAATAAAGCAATTGCACATTATAGATTAATAGGCATTTCATCTGGACAGCTGAATCAGGGGGCAGGACGCTGCCAGAGCTCAGCAGCAGAGCCCAGGGCTGAACACAGCCCGTGGGGGCTTTGCTGGGGCAGGAGGGTGCTGGGCTTCCTCCTGCCCAGGACGGGCATCAGCTCGCCAAGGCTTTCAAAGCGCTGGAGCCAGGCCAAAACCATTGGCCTTAATTCATTAGTCAACTCAATTTCGCTGGCTTCGCAAATAAGGACTTTGTCTGAGATGGGGAAACGGAGCAGAGCAGCTATTGTGCCCCAGGAGCGGGCAAAAAGGGCCCTTTGAGAGGACACTCTGCCGGAATAAAAGTCACTTTTATCCCAGAATAATTAGCGTGCTCTGAGTACACTAATTATTCTGGCATAAAGGGACTTTTATTCCCGAGCAGCATGTCTGCACAGGGAGCTGCTCTGGATTCTGGTCCACCTGCCCGTGTGAACACAGCCCCCACGCCAGGGACAACCCAGCCAGCCCCAGTTCACAGGGACTGTGGATGTGGGGACCCACTGGCCACCTTGGGGTGGCCACCCTCGCGGGTCCCAACCAGGGTGCACATGGGGGGTCCCACCCCAGCCGAGGCAGGGAGAAGTTGCCCCCTTGCTTGCCCGTCCTGCCCCCAGGAGATGCAGGGGGTTCCAGGAGGCCAGAGAGTAGCAAGGAGGGGGATGTGAGGACCTGGAGACCCAGCCCTGTATCCAGCCACCGGGTCCCCTCCTGAAGTCCTCTGGGGACCCGCGCACTGTGGGGAGCATCTCCCGGCTCTGGGGAGGAGAAGGTCACAGAGCCACCGCGCCACCCGTCGCACAGCACGATCTCCTGCTATTTCAAGGACTCCCCAGGAGAAAACAATCCACGGCAGCACCACAGCCCTTCCCTGCTCCTGCCAGAGCTCCCCTGCCCACACAGGGATTTCAGCTGTCACCTGCTCCCGTCCCGGTCCCCAACAGCAAACCCGACCAGCCCGCAAGGACACAGCCCCAATAGCTGCCTTCCCGCCAGCAGATGCCACACCTGCACCGGTGCTTTCCAGGCACAGGCCACTTGGCAGCTTCCAGGGCAAGCACGTGCGGTGGTGCAGGACAAGAGAAGGTTTGGGGTTTCCTCGACAGCGCGCCCCAAGAAGGTGCGTCCTGCAGCAGCTTTGAGGTGGCTTTGCAGAGCTGCAGCCCATGGCATCTCAGCATCCTCGGACAGCTGCACAGCCCCACGGCTCGAGGAGGGGGTCCATGCTGGAGCTCATCCCTGCTCTGCCACGCCGGCCCGGCACTGTCCCTCCCGCCACAGCTCCGGGCCCGGACATCAGTGGCAGGCAGGCGACCAAGCCCCTGCACCAAGAGCTCTGCAGAGCTCGGTGGTGCCCATGAGCCACAGGCACTGCCCAAATGGCGAGCTCTAAACCAGAGCAGGGAGGCAACCCAATAACAGAGCAAACCCTAAAGCCGTGTGCAGGACTGCTGCAGAACACTCAGGCTTGTCGCTGCTGCAAATCTGCAAATCGCAGAACAACCTCGCCACGTCCCCATGCGCCCTGGCCCGAGGGACCGGAGCAGGTTTGCTCAGCAGAGCTCCGCTCCCAGACACCCGCTCAGCTGTATCTAGAGAGGTAAAGGGAAAAAAAAATTCTTAGCATGGTGAAACGTCCCATCTGTTTATAAATGGTACAAATTATTAAAGAGGAACCCGGTACCATTATGTCTGCACCAATGCTGCATCCTAGATGCTACCCAGCCCCTTGGCATCTCCACCAGCGTGGCTCGGCTATGCCAGCAATGAACTGCTTGCTCGCAGCAGCCTGGATGCTCCAAGGCTGTTCCTGCTGGTCAGGGATCCTGGTTTGCCTGGTTTTACATTCTGCAAGTTGCAGAAAAAGAAGCTTTAAGATTTTACGCAGCCGAAAGGGCGTGGTGCTGGGCCAGGCGGGTTTTGAGGGACAATGGCATTGGAGCAGCTGCGGAGGAGAAGACCAAGCTGGTGAGTAAGCACAGCACTAGGCTCAAAATCCACTCTTCCACAGGGAAAACACGCTCCAGGCTGCGAGAGGAGATGCTGAGCAAACCCATCTGGAAGGGCTGGTGGCGGCCGGGGGCTGCGGCAGGAAGCGGGGCCACGGTGTGGGCACCGACCCAGGGATGCTGAGCCAGCCTGGGGCCGCTGGTTCTGCCAGGAGCAGCCCCCGGGAGCAGGCGGGGGACCTGTCCAATGGCATGGATGAAGCCAGGGGCCCATGGACATTTCAGCTGATGTTTTCAGGACGGGGGAGGAAATTTTCCCTCCTTGGAAATAACCCGGGAATGGCAGGTCCCTGCTCAGGGGCAAAGGCAGTGGCCGGCCCTGGGGCAGAGGTGCCGGCAGAGCCCAACTCTCTGCACAGCTTTTGCCCTCAGTGCCCTGCAGCATCCGCCCGGACTGCTGGGAAGGCGGCCGCCACGGGAAGTATTAAACTGAAGTGCTTCCTTTTCCAAACAATAAAAAGGCACCACGACACCCACGGCATCAAGTGCCTGGAAGAAACCCTTTGCAGCCTTCTCCCAACTCCCCTCCCCACGCCAGCCGCCTGGAGGGACGGAGTTGGGCACCGAGCCGACCCACACGCCCGAGGGAGGACGGGGCTGCCACAAGTGCCATGCTTCAGGGTGCCACTGCCCCCGGGTCAGGGCCGTCCTCAGTGTCATGCATCAGCTGGAGCTGCTCTCCCGGCCACAAAGCAAGGCAGGTATGGCCAAGGGGCATCGATGGAGGCAGCTGGGGACAGGCAACACACTTGTCCCCAGACGAGGCTGCAGGTAGGCACACGGAGACGAGTGGGGACGCACTGGCAGCCCCACCATCAGCAAGCCGGTCTGGCGCCTGCAGAGCAGAGAGGGGCAGGGCGGGTAGGGCAGGCAGGGTGGACAAGGGAGCATACTGCTGCTCCCCTTTGCCACAGCATCACACTCACGGCACAAGCGCTTGCATCCCCGGCACAGCCCTTTAGGCCATGATATTCAAATTCTGAGCACAGCGCGAACTGAAAAATCACCAGGCACGTCTGCAGGGTGCCAGCGTATGCCACTGCGGCATCAAGGGGCTCTGCCCCCCCGGGGTGCAGGAAAGCAGAGGGAGAGGACACCAGGAGGGACTCAGCCCCCAAGAGCCCGATGCAGCAGCATGAGGTGCGGGCACCCCGGCACAGCCCATCTCGCCAGCGGCACAAGCAGCAGAGACGCTTGACTGTTCATCAGCTACAATGAACCGCTGTGTGAATCCGGGACCCAGCAAGCACTCGGTCCCCGTGCTCAGACGGCTGCAGCGGCGCCTGCAAACAAAGAGCTGCACCATATTAAGTAAATGGACTAGATTGATGTGTTTCAAAGCTCTCGGCAGATTAAAATAACAATTTGCCTGGCAGCCCACAGCAAACAAAACCCAGCCACCCCCCAGCAAGGCCGGGGCAGGGGATCAGCAGCGTGACAACTCAGAAAGCCTTTGTCCCCCCAGCTGAAATCCTCCTCCTCAGTTCGATCGCCAAGGGTTGTACACCAGAGCCCCAAGTCCAGCAGAAAGTCTAAAAGCAGCGATTACTTCCCTCACCCACCCCCACCAGCACCCCCGTTATTCACCAAGTGAACCGCACGCTCACGGTTCACCTCACCCTTCATCTCCCCATCACCAGCTTGTGCACCAGGATGCGACCGTCAACACCCACCCATCCTTGCCACGGTCTCATTCAGAGAAAGGGCATCTCGCAAGAGGCTCATTACTCCACTCAATTAAAGATGCAACTTCCAACTCAATTAGACTCCCCCCCAGCCATCTGCAATTCCCACTGATGCCTCGGTCTACGTGTTTTGGACCTTACAGACCTGCTCTCACCTTCCCCACAAGCTGACATTCCTCGGAGCCAAGGCTGCTCTTCTTGTCCCTCCCCTCGGTGGCACCGTTAGCATGGTCCCACCGGAGAAGCTCCGAGCTGCCAGCAAGGTCATTATCCAACATTTCCATTGCCAACCCCACAAGCCCTTTGCTTCAAGCAGTGCTGGGACCGTCTCTGATCCTGCAAAGCATCTGCATGATTGCAGCTCTAGTCTGCTCCATTCCCCTGGCTAAGAAAGGACATTGTGAGTCTATATTTAGCCCTAGAAATGGCTGGACTACGTTGGGAAAAGCAACCTCGGCACAACAGAACAATATCCAACAAAACAGTCCTCACGGCCCACCCAGTACTTTTCCTTCTTAAAATAAGAGGAACAGAGTGAAGGAAACAAGAAGTTTTAGCTGAATTAGAAAATGCTGAAAATATTTGCTGCTGCTGCTTGCCGCTGGCAGGTCAGCCTGCCAAGGTACATTAAATGGAAGTGACTGAAAAGTTAAGTCAACAGCAAAAACCTGGTCCGTAAATAGCTTGAGTTGGTCTTGCAAAATCCAAAGGAGAGGAAAATACATCCCCTGGACAGCACGCTGCAGCGCGGATGGAGCCGACACTCCGTTTGGGAGAGCCAGCGGACAACGGCACCGGGCACAAAACCTCCCCAGACGCTCGGCGAGGCCCCAGCACACGCTGCCTCCGGCCCAGGCACCACCGGCCACCCCAGCCACCCGCAGGGTCCCGCATGGGGCACGGCAGGCATGATCCGCACCCCCCGAGGCGGGGCCGCCCCCCCAGCACACACACAGCACTCAGTCCAATACCAACAGCACCAGCTGCTCCCCCAGTGCAAAACGGGGCTCGGTGGCCTCTGCCGGCCCTCCTCTGCATGGCCGTGATGCAAGCGGGGTCCAGAAATGCACACACACACCCCCCTGCTCCCCGGGGAAGAGCAGCGGCTTCGCTTAGAGGACGCGGCAGGATCCTGGGGAGCAGCACACCCACAGCAACGGCAGAGAGGCGCAGGCTGCCAGAGGGGCCCCAACCTGCAGCTCCCAATTGAGGGCTGAGCATCCCGCACAGAGAGGGACATCCACAGGAACGCAGCCAGACATGCTCTCCAGGAGGTGACAGAGATAAAATTCAGTCCAAGCACAAGGAGAGTCTTGCCTACCTGGCAAAGCAGCAAAGAAACAGGCAGACGCATCCGCCGCTCACCGGCTGAGTCAGCCGCACGCCGCCACGACCAGGAGACCGCACCATCTCCAAGGAGCCCATTTCCCAACTCTGGGACCGCTGGATTCATCCCGGGCATTTCAGCCAAGACTCGCGACTTGTTGAGATGAGCTGGGAGCAGAGGGACTTTGTGCTTGGCTGAGGTGCCACAAGCAGGCTGGCGGCTCTTGGAGAGGCGCAGCCCCCGAGCAGGGCTGTGGGTCGGCCAGGGGGTCTCAGGGGCACAGAGCAAGGGTTTTATCTGCAGGGTTGGCACAAAGAAGGTGCTTGACGCGTATCTGGGAACTGAAATAATTTCAATGCCTGGAAGATGAACCTCCTGCCCCATGACAAAGCCGCGGTCTCACCCGCCAATTACCACCGTGCTAATCGTGCCGACTCAGCAGGACTGCAGCGCAGCCTGTCCCACACTGGGCACCTAACAGCTCCTGAGGGCCCAGCCCTGACCACACCGCCCCAGGCTGTCCTGTGGTTTCGGGAAGCACCCCCGTGCACCCCCTTCCCAGGGCAAAGGGCACTTGCAGAGGCACGTGCTCCCCGCACCGTTTTGGAGAGGCTCCTCAGGGCCAGAGTCCCTGCTGAAAGGCCATCCACAGGGAACACGGGCTTGGGAAGTCATCCCAAAGGCACAGCCAAAATCCCAGAGCGCCATGGGTGGTCACAGAAGTGGGCTCAGCTTCTCCTGCCTCCCGGGGCATCGGTGCCACACAGGGTAGCAAAACCCCCAGCTGCAGGCACCCGTCACTGGGAGAAGGCATCTGGAGAGGGGCAGCGGGAGCACGGGGGCAGCCCCACTCCCCGCAGAGCTTCCCGAGCGCTCGCGAGATGGTGGCGAGACCTCGGCAGCAGGATCCACCTGACAGCAAGAGCAGCTCCCTCCTCTCCGCCACCGGCTGCTCGCGCTGCCGCTGCACAGGAATGAGCTGCGCAAGAACCCGCTGGCAGCAGCACAGCACCAGGCAGCCCACAGCATACGTGAGCACTGCTCCGCAGACCCTCGCGTGCCCAACATCCCCAGCCGCCACAGTTGCCTCTATGAATGGTAACGATGCTCCCCAAGGTTTCTGCCCAAAGGGCTGCTTGCCCTCACCCTGCCCTGTCCTCAATCACCCTCCCCAGTCTCAGCCCACAACTGCAGCAAACACCAGGAGATAACTAGAATGCTACCGCAGCCCTCGAGTGGCAGCCCCCGGGTACCCCCACGCCCTCCCAGAAGGGGAAGGAGAGGGGCTGAGCTCAACCTGCCCATGATCCCTTCGCAAACACCCTCATCCCAGGCAGTGGGAGGACAGGTTTTGGGGCCAAACGTCCTGCCTTGAAGCTGCTCGTGTCACTGCACTGTTCCCCCCCTCCCGGCGGATTCGAGGGCTGCGTTTCTGGGGACCCCACCTAGCAGCAGTTTTATGCAGCTTCTCCCTTAACTTGTCTCTGCTCTTTTGCTCTGATCCTGCTGTTTCTGCAAGGTGACAGGGATGCCACGTGCAGCAGAGCGCAGCCTGTGCTGGCTGGCGTACCAGGCAGGCAACTGGCCCTGCCCCACCAGGGAGCCAGCCACACTCGGCAGCCACGGATCAAGAACAGGCCGGTGGTGAAGAGGAACCAATTAATGCCAAAGCATAGTCAGCTCCTCCAGAAGAGGAGGCTCCGGGGACCAGGGCCTTTGAGGAACAGGGAGGACCGGGGCGGTTGTGCTCCCCATCAGCCTGACCAGTGCTCGACACCGGAGGAAAAGCATCACCAGCTGGAAGGCTTGAGCAGTCCCCGCTCCTTGCCAGTTCGCAGGCTCCCGCAGAGCACGTGGAAACAGCACGGAGAGAAGACGAGGGGCGAGTGGTGGGGCTGAGACGCCAAAGACGAGGGGGACGCCACAGCTGTTCCCACCTCCGCACCACCCACAATGCCTCGAAACAGCTTTGGAAGCAGTGAGAAGGCAACGCCTCAGCTTCACCCCAAAACAGGCAGCACTGCCAGGTTTTGCGAGGGATGCTCCACTGCTGCCCCATCCTCTTGATGTCAGCGCACATCGCCGGCCAGGGAGCACACGGGATGGAGCCCTGCCCTCTCCTCCGGACACTGCAGCAGCACCAAGGCATGCTGGCATTACACTGCAGAGCATCTCCTGTGCAGGCGCAGAGCCCCATGGGGTTCCCGGGAACCCCAAGCTCTGCAGAGCAAAGGGTCTTCCTGGGACACTCCACGCAGGGGGTGCCAGGCACCCTCCCCTCCCTACCCGTGCACAGAGGAGCCCCCAGCCAGTCCTTGCAACAGGCCCCCCCAACGGCTCCTGTCTTCACCTCTGCTGAACCCAGCGCAGCTCTAGCATGTCCACGCATGCCCAGGGAAACAGCACGCACACACACGTGCACACGCAGGCACACGCGCTCCCCTCGCGCGCACGAGACGCGCCAGACCACCAAGGCTGCGAGAGGGAAGCGGTGCACCGAAACACCGCAGCCACCCTTAACCACAGGTATTTCCAAAACAGAAGCGGGGCAATCCCTGCCTGCCCTCACTCCTCTCCCAAAGGCTGCCCAGCTCTGCCCGCTGAAGCAGCGGGACCCAGGGAAGCTCCACAACGGAGGAGCTCAGGCAGAGAGAAGCCACGCACCAGTGCCCTTTGTCCCCCTGGAAGACCTTCCCCCCCCACCCCTTACCCCACCAGCTGGACTTTGCCTCCCCCTTCTCCTGCAGCCAAAGCCAGGAACAAATGAACAGCTTCCAGAGCTGCAAACCAAGGCAGCGGGTGTGAGGAGTTGGGTCTCTGGACAGGGACCCTGCACCCCACTCCCAGTGGCACCCAGGCAACACCAGCTCCACCATGGTTCCCGCAGAGCCCCCCTGCACCAAGCTCACCCCTGCCTGCAGCGGGCTCAGGCAGTGGGAGACCTGCAGTTAGCAAAACCAGAGCCCAGGCAGGACCACCAAGGCACCAGCTGAGGTGCCACCTTCTGCTTCCCAGCCAGCCCAACCGTGCCCCTGCCGGAGTGGGGGGCTTTGAGAGCCCCCTCTGCATCCACCCACCCACAGACTCACACAGCTCCTTCCCCAGCTCTCTGGAGGACCCCTCACCCTGCTGGGCTGCCTCCATGGGACAGAATGGCACCTCACCCCCCAATGTTCCCCCCAAGGTGAGCGTGCCACTGGAAGGAGGAGGCATCTCTGAGCTGGCTTTTGCCCCGCTCCAGCTCATGGGGTGGAGAAGCGGATGGAGGAACTTCTCTCCAGCACATCATCATTCTGCAGCCTCGTTTCCAAAGGCAACGCAGCTTATGCAATGAGTGATGCCTGTCCCTCCCACCCCCACGAACTTCTGCATCTGCCGGCTGCTCTGAGCCACCATCAAGCAGGGATGATGCCTCTGAGACCCGGTTTCCCCAGGAGCAGGGCGGGAGCAGGCAACCCCGGCGGGCTCAGCTGTTAACCATCACCTGCACTGCTGAGCCCACTGAGTCAGTGCCAGCAGGTCAATCAACGCTGTGCTAACGACCGCAGTGTCAGCTGAGCAGGGAACTGCTGCGGGGTGCCACAAGCTGCTCTGCTCCTGCCACCTCCCTTCAAGGGACACTAATTAAGCACCCGGACCTCCAGTGGGGCGAGGAATGGCTGGAGGGAAGGAAACCACAGGCTCCAACCTCCTGCCGCCCCAGACACTAATCTGGGGCAGGGATCTGGCATTTGCCGGAACCTCCTCCCCCATCCCTCCGACCTGGTGACGGGTCAGGCACTGCCACGACACCAAATGCCAGTAGCTTCATTCACCTGGTTCGCTCCAAGGTGGGCAAAGAAAGGGGACAGAAAAACCTTCCCCAAAAAAACCTCACCAGTCTCTCGCCTTCACCAGGCCATTCCCATCTGGACAGAGGGATTCCATAAGAGGAAAGCTCAGAGAGCCAACTCAGAACCCCCACCTCTCTGCTTTTAAAGGGAAAAACAGCCGCCTGCCCCACGCATTCAGGCATTGCAAGAACTTCACCACCGGTTCCCCGCTCGTTCGGCTGCCAGCTCCTAAACCCGTTCACGCTGCCAAGAGCAGCCCCTTGTACATTCAAAAGCCCGGCCATTGAGCTGACGAGCTCGCTAAAGTATTTACTGAATAGATCAATAAGAGCAGGGAACGAGACGTGCGCAGCTTGGAAAAAAGCGGCTGGCAGGGGAGGCTGGACAGACAGACAGCCCCATCGCTGGGTAAACATTTTCCTAGTGCCACCAGACCGGCCACGGCCAAACTCCGCAGCGGGGCTGTCGCGGCTCCAGGAGAAGAAGCAGCAGCCCCAGTTACGCAAGAGCGAGAGCGTGGGGCGAGGCCGGGCTGTCAGGGGCGTCCCCGGGGAGCGGGGGGGGACCCCAGCCCTCAGGGACCCCGGGCCCCCCCAGGGACCCCCGGCCCCGGCTCCCGCAGCAGCGCCGGCTTCCAACTTTCCTGCTTGGCTGTAGGGAAAACTTTAGATTCCAGAGGAAAACGGGATGGCGGGCGGGCTGAAAGTCACCAGAAACTGGCAAAGAGGGAAAAAATGGGGAGAGCGAGCGGCCACCCGCGGCTGGGAGGGGGGACGGGGCGCTGGGGGGGGCGCAGCCTCGCACTGCGGCGCGGTGGAGGGGCGCGGGGAAGGGCGGCCGGCGGGGAAGGACGCGCTGCCCGAGCCGGCTCCCGGTGCCCCCCCGTCCCTCCCGCGGCGCGGCGGGGCCGGGCTGCGCCCGCTCTTGCTTTGTCACGGCGGCGCTGCCCGCCGCGGCGGGGGGACGCGCGGCGCCTCCCGCCCCCTCCCCGGCCCGGCCGAGCGCTGCGGCCCCGCCGGAGCTCGGCCGCTCCCGGCCCCGCGCCCCCGACAGCGGCCGCGGGGCCGCGCGGCTGCGGCGCTTCCCCCCACCCCAACCCCGCCGGGCGTCCCCGCCGCACCGCTCCCCGCTGGGGGGGAGAGGGGGAACCGGCCGCCGCCGCCCCGCACGGCCCCGGACTCACCTTCGAGGGCGCGGGCGGCGGGCGCGGCCAGCAGGGCCAGCAGGCACCCGGCGAGGGGCAGCAGCGGCCCCATGCCGGCGGCTCGGCGGCGGCTCCTCACGCCGTGCTGCCCGCGGGGCGGCGCGTCCCGGGCCCGCGCACCGACATCCGCGGAGGGAGGGGGCGCGGGCGGGGGCGGGCGGGGGAGGGACGGGACGGGGCGGGCGGACCCTCCGGGCTGGGCGGCGGCGGCGGCGGCGCCGGGGGCGGCGGGGCGGGGGCGGGGGGCTGCGCGCGCGCGCGCCGCCGCCGCCGCGGAGAGATGGATGGAGCGCGCGCCGCCGCCCGCCTGACGTCACCGGCCTCGAGCCGCCGCCGCCGCTGCTGCGCGCGAGCGCGAAACGGGGGGGGGGGGGGCGCCCGCGCGCACGTTTTGGGGGGGGTCCTACGCGGCGGCCGCGCTGCGCGCATGCGCGTGCGGTGCCGGGGCTGCGCCCCCCCCGGCCGGTCCCGGGGACGGGTCTGGGCAGGGGCACGGTACGGTATAGGTATGGTATACGTACCGGGCAGGGGCAGGGCCTGCCTGCGGCACCGGGCGTCCCGCGCCCACGCGTGCTGCCGCCCGGACCCCGGCGACGCCCCCCAGGCCCCTGCCCGTCCCTGCCGGCGATGCCCCCGCAAGCCCGGGGCCGCCGGCGGTGGCCTCGCTCCGCTCTGCCGGGGTAGGGGGACCGCCGGGGATGAAGCACGGGCGGGAGAGCCAGGCGCCAGCCGGGACCCGCGGGCGGCGGAGCAGGACGTGGGGCCGGGGCCGAGCCGGCAGCCCCGTTTCTCCTGCACCCGGCGGAACCCCAGAGACCCCGCGGGGAGCGGGACCGACCCCCCGGGCGGCACCGGGGGGGGCCTTCTGCAGCGGAAGGGGCGCAGCAGGGTCCCAGAGCGGCGGGACCCTCGCCGTCCTCCGGCCGTCCCTGCGGGAGGGAACAGAGCTCAGGCCCCAGGGACTGGGGCGCGGACCCCCTGTCAGCGGGGTCCCGTTGTCGGCGAGGCCCAGCCGCGGGGCTGGCGTTTCGCTTGCCCGACTTCAGCTCTCAAGGGAGGCAGAGCTGGTTGCCCCCGCTCGCCATCGGTGCCCGGCGATGGGCCGGAGGTGGCCGGCTCTGCCCCACGAGCCCACCGCGGGGTTTCGGCAGAGCCCTGCCGGCCAGGGCCAGCGGCTCCATCCTCAGAAAACCACCTCGGTTCTCTCGTCTCACCAAAACATCCTTGTCTCTGCAGGGAACGTCTCATCCTGCCTCGGATGTTTGGTAATGAGTCTCCATCACCATAATCTGCGTTTTTGGCTGGTCGGGGCTGGGGCTGCCCTGCCAATAATTGCAACGTTTTAAAAGGCCCCGGGGATCCGGCTGGCTCCAGGGCCCCAAGCAGAACCGAAGCTGTGGGGGGGCTGCCGGCCAGGCGGGGGTCTGGCAGCCCGGACCCCTCCCCAGCCCGAGGTGACTGCCAGCCTGCCCCAGACCGCCCTGTCCCTTCCCCAGCTGCGGGTCCCCGCGGGGCCAGCTTCCCTCTGCCGCCCCAGGAGAGCCCCTCCTCACTCCCCTGCCACCGCAGCTGTGGCTATGATCTCAGAGCCAGAGCTCGAGCCCTGACATCAGAGCCAGAACCGTGATGTCATTCATCTGCCACAGCATCCTGCCATGCCGCTGCCAGCAAGGGGCTGAGGCCGGGTGCCGAGGGGGGGAAATGGGGAGTGGTGCAGGCACCCGTCATCAGGCAGCTGCCTGCAACCCCTCTGAGTGATGTCATCTGTTAAAACAATGATGTCACATGCCTGCCCTTGCCCCACCCCAGCGAGGCAGCAGTGCTGGCAGACGTGGGGGGGGGAAGCAGCCTAGAGGTGGCCAGCCAGGGCAGGCTGGAGCTGGTTTGGGCTGCTGCTTCTGGACCAGATGCTTGGGAGGAAGGTCCAGATGTTCCTGGGAAGCCACCCCTGCAGAAGGACTGGCAGGGACACAGGCAGGAGATGGCCCGGGGGGGGCGCAGGGGGGGTCCAAAGGGCTGCTCTGTACCCCCCACCACTGTGCCAGAGGCCCCAGAGGTTGCACAAGCTCTGCGGAGCAGAGATGGCCGGGATGGCTGCAGCCACACGCTCGCCAGGATTCTTCCCATGCATGGCCCCTGGCCAATGCCCACCCGGGTGGCTCCACAGCCCCCTCTCCACATGCAGCCCCCTCCCCACGCAACCCCTGCCCTGCGGTCGCTGTCGGGCTCTGCTGACTTCAAGGCAGTGCACCCCGCGGCCCCCCAAAGCTGGCAGGATGAAGGCCATTGCCACCACTTGCCCCCCCCTCCCCTCCCACGCCCCCCAGGAGCTTTGCAGGGGTCTGGCTGCAGACACGGGTGGCTAGGGAGGGGGATGCCAACACCAGGTGCCCCAAGGCCACCCCTCCCCGGCACGGGTCAGTCGTTGAGGGTCCCGCTGCAAAGCCCCTCCTGGGCAAATGTGCTGCCAGACCTCGTCCCGCTGCGGCCCCGAGCCCCCGCAGCCGGAGCAATGGATGGAGGGATGCCTGTGCTGGGGTCACCGGGATGCTGCCCAAAACCGGGATCAGAGGGGGAGACGGGGCTGAGCAGGGCCGGGAAGCCCCTTCCCAGCCGCTGGGCCCAGAGGGGCCGCGCTCCCCCGGGGGTGCTGATCAGCCCCGAGCCGTGCCGGGGGGTGACAGGGCTGCCCCAGCCTGGATCTGCCCCACGCCACGGCGGGGGTCCGGCCTCCCGGGGGACCCCGGTGCGAAGGGGTGCCAGGGGATACGGGGCCAGGCGCAGGCGAGGACGGGGGTGGGGGGGGAGACACCCTGGCCGTGGGGGCCGCGCTCACGGGGGAGGCCCGCGGCTCCGGACGCGTCTGATGCTCGTAACGACCACGAGCACGGAGGGCTCACAGGCGCCGCGGAGTGAGGACCGACGGGGGGGGGAACGCGGGAACCCGGCCCCGGGGCTGCGGCTCTGCACCAGGACCGGCCCCGCCGCCCCGGGACCGGCAGCCCCGGCCCCCCCCCTCGCATCCCCCGCCCCGCCCCGGTGCCACCGGCGGTGCGGCAGCGCCCTCTGGCGGCTACGGGGTGGCCCTGCCCGATGCGCCCCCCCTCCCCTCCCCTCCCCTCCCCTCCCCTCCCGCGAGGGGTGTCCGAGCGGCCTCGGGAGCGCCCCGGGGCGGGCAACGGGCCCGTCCGGTCCCCGCACACCCACCCTCCCGTGCAGCGAGCACCCCTCACGCCGTGTGCCCCCCCGCTCCCAGGACCCCGCTCCCGTCCTGGGGCCGGGCCGGCACTGGCGAGCGCAGGCGGGACGGGACGGGGCACAGCCCGGGACAGGCTGCGGGCTTAAACCCCAGGACGGGGACCGGGGCTCCAGCCGCGGAGTACGGGTGCAGACCAGGACCACCGGCCCGCTCCGCTCCGCGGGGTTAGGGGTGCCCGGCACGCACCCCTCGACGGAGGGGTCCCGGCCCGGGAGCAGCCCTACTGCTGTCCCTGGGGACTGAGCGGCGGGCTCGGGAGAGCAGCGAGACCGCGGAGCCCAGCGGCGGGGGCTGATATAGGGCGGGAGCAGGGCCGTGGGGGGGTGTCAGCTACGGGGCAGGTGTAGGGGCGGCAGATGAGTGGGGGCTGATATGGGGCGAGCGTGGGATCCCGAGTGGACGGGGCCGATACGGGGCGGGCGTGGGGCCGGTGAGGCCCGTGGGGTGCCGCAGCCCAGCAGCGGGGCGGGCCGGCTCCCGGGGAGCCGCCGAGGCCGGTCCGGTGCCGGCGCCCCCCCCCGCGCGCACCCGCCGCCCGCGCGTCTCCTCCCCCTTCCTGGCGCTCGCCGCTTTCCGCCGGAGCCGGCCCAGCCGCGCCCGCCGCCGCCGCTATGGAGTGAGGGGCCGCGCGGCCCGGCCCGGCCGCCCCGCCCGAGCGGCGGCTCCCGCCAGGTAACGACGGCGCCGCGGGCGGGGCGGGGGCGCGGGGCCGGTACCGGGGACAGGCGGCGGCTCCCGGGGCGGGGGGGGGAACGACACCGGGGCCTCTTCCGCCGCCTGGCACCTCCCGGCCTGGGACTCGGGTAGGGGCGCCGGACGGCGGCCGCTGGCGCGGGGGCCCGGCCGCGGCTAGCCCCCGGGGGCGGGCTCACGGCTTCCCCGGCCGGCCGCCACGGCCTCGCCGCCCGCCCGCGGGGAGGGGGCTCCGGTGCCCGTCACGGGCCGTCGCCGAGGGCCGGGGCCGCTGCGGCCGGGGCGGGGGTAGGGGGGGGGGGGCAGAGTGGGGCCGGGTCTGCGGCCGTGCCGGCGGGCGGGGGCGTTCCACGGCACTCTCGGCCCCCTCCCCGCCGCTGGCGGGCCCGGCGGCGGGATGGGGCGGGGCGCTGCCCGCTGGGGCGGGGGGCTGCCGGGGGCGGGGGCTGCCCGGCGGGGCCACCTCTTCGCCGCCTCAGGGCTCCGGCTGCGGGCAGGGGTCCAGGCAGCGCGTCCGGCAAATCCCCCCGGCAGAGGAGCTGGGATCTCTGGAGAGGAGCCGAGCGGCCGGCCGGGATGTGCCCTTGCCGGGGCGTTTTGGGGTGGGACGGCGAAGGGGCTCCGGGGCCTGCAGAACCTCCAGGGTGAGCACGCTGGAGCTTGGGCAGCTGCCTGGCGTCGAGGCATCCGTGGGCCGTGCAAGTGGAGGTGCAGCCCGGCCCGTTGCCTGGCCGGGCACTCGGTGGGGTTGCCAGGCCCGAGGTCGAAAGCACCCGGCTGCCAGGTGGATGCAGCCGCTGGCACCCGGCTGTCTTGGGGCGAAGGGTTCGCGGGGCAAAGCAAAAGCACCCGGTGGGGGCTGTGGTGGAGAGCGCCAGGACCCCTGCCCCGGTCCCCACAGATGGGACCCTGCGACAGCGAGCTCCTGGGGTGGGAGCTGGG
The DNA here is from genome assembly GCF_947461875.1 of Haliaeetus albicilla. Taxonomy (NCBI): domain Eukaryota; kingdom Metazoa; phylum Chordata; class Aves; order Accipitriformes; family Accipitridae; genus Haliaeetus; species Haliaeetus albicilla. The sequence goes on along the minus strand of NC_091500.1, from coordinate 30,636,120 downwards.
GGCTGGATCCAGCCTGGACACCCCGTGCCGTGAGTCATGCTGGGACTGGGTCAGCCGGGGAAGGCCCTGCTCCTCTTCCTCTGAATCAGAAGAGCTTTCACTGATAGAGAGCAGTCAGCTGTGGCCGGCCGCTGTGCAGGCTCCACAGTCCTCCGTGCAGCGCTGTCCCCGGCGTCCCACCGGCTGGGATGGTGGTCCCGTGCCCTTGCCTTGGCCTCAGCCAGAGAGCGCCAGCAGCGGTGGCCTCCCCAGCAGCCCAAGGAAACCGAGGCGTGTTGAGAAGCAGCTAGGTCTCAGGGGCTGCATCCTCACTGGGGCAAAGCTAGAGCAGAGCCCAGGTGTCATGAATGTCAAGCACTGGAAAACCTCTGAGCATCTGTCCCTGAGAAAGCCCCGGGGAAATCTCGGCTCAGCGCCCAGGAGGACGAGGAGGGCGCGGAGGGCAGGGGGATGTGCGTGCCCACAAGCTGCCAGCCCCAGCTCCTGCCCCCACCAGCCTCTGGCACTGGGCTGGGAAATCACCAAGGGTAGAGAGGAGCCAGCTTAGGGGTAGGGTCCCTCGCGAGCCTGGTCCTGCGGTCACGGGGGGGAGGGGGAGGTGGTCCTGAGGGTGGGGGGCTGCAGTCTGCTGCCAGGAAGTGCTGGTGGTTAATGAGTAACAGCCGTGAGAAGCTCTCGCTTCTGGGATGCGGACTTGGTTTCCCATTGCCCGATGAGTAAGCAGAAAGCCCGTGACTGGGAGCGTGGGGGTCACCGAGCCCCTCCTGCGCCCGGGCTCCTCCTGCCTGACCTCCCAGCCCAGGGGGATCCCCAGCCCCACCGAGGGGGCAAAACGGCCCCTTGGGTAGAGGAGGAAGTGAAAACAGCTGTGTCGAGGGGGCTTGGGAAGGGGAAGTGGGCGGGGGGGTGCAGGGCACACCCCGGGTGGCTGCTCCCTCTCCCCTGGGGCCATATCCTGCCCTGGCATCGAGCTGGAGGCACCTCGCAGCTGCGGGGTTTCCCCAGGGCGGCAGCTTCTGCCCTGCGGGGGACCTGCTGCTGCTCAGGGCTTCAACCTCAGCTTCCCTGGCCGGGTCTTGCCCCCCTGCTGGTGTCCCCAGTGCCAGGCAGGGCTGGCCCCTTGCTCGGTTTGGGGAGCGTGGCACTTGCTGTCCTGAGAGCCTCCCCGGTCTGGGGTGCCTCCTCGGGAGTACGAGCCCTGCGGCAGCTGGGCCAGTGGGAGACTTGGGGTGCATCTGCAGTGGATGCATCCGTGGTTGGCATAAGTGCGTTGCGCCGAGTGGTGCAGTGCCAGGAGCTGCACCTCCCCCAGCACTGCCAAGCTGCAGGGCTGGAAGCTGCCACAGCGGCTGGTGGCAAAGCTGCTGCTTTTGCCAGGCTGCCCCGGGGTGAGGGTCCCCGCGGGAGGGGCAGCTCCATCGCCCAGCCTGGATCTCTGTCCTCACCTGATGACCAGCTTCCTTCTCCCTAGCTCTGTGGGGGTGCTGATGGAGCAAACCCTGCGCGGCCTGATCCTGCGACGGTGCAGGAAGCTGGGGCTGGGTATGCAGGCTTCTCTCAAGAAAACCTCCGTGCAGCGCGGTCCCAGCTGGGGTACTGTTACAAGAGCTGGGTCTTGGCAGGGAAAGGCTGTTCTGCAGAAGGAGCAGAGCAGGAAAACATGGAAATTAGGATGGGAAGGAAAGAGGGCATGGCTGGGCTGAAGGAGCTGCTGTGACTGATGCCAGGAGATGGGCCTATCCCCCTCTCTGAGCTCCTCCGAGCCGTTGTCCCCTGGGCTGGTAGGGAGCTGGGAGCCAGGGAGGAGGAGCACACCATCTCCTGCAGACTCCTAGCAAATTCAGGCATGCCCAGCTTACGTTCCAGGTTGCTGCTCACCAGCCAGCAGCTGCCTCCCAGGGCTAAGCAGAAATACAGGTTTTAATGGGGGGAGGAGGATGGGGATTATGTCTTGAGGATCACGGAATGAGAGGCTGTTTTTCCCTCCTGTCTTGGTTCCCTGCATGCCAGCAGCTACAATCTCTCTGGGGCCGTGGGGAGAGCAGGGCAGTGCTCCCAGCTGTCGCTGGGTGCTTTTCCCGCCGTGTGTTGACCCCTCCAGAGTAAACTCAGCCCTCAGGCTTTGCGCTGCGTTAAATCATCGGGATCCATTCGCTCTGGCCAGCCAAGCAAAGTCGAAAGCAAATGCGTTCCTGGAAGCGCCAGGCTTGGCGTGCCCTGGGGTCTGGCCTCCCGTCTGCTGCGGTTCCTCCCCAGGGCGGCACGTGGGGCTCTGCCGCGGCTGCCTGGGAGGGCTGGTCCCACCAAGTTTCCCAGCTTCCGCGGGAAGCGGAGCACCCCAGGGGCTGCACCGGCCCTGGGTGCACCCCATCTCCCCAACGGGACAGCTTGAGGGGGTGGACGGAGCTGCGCTGGTGGCCGGCCGGGTGCAGGCCGTGGTGCGGTTGTTTTGCACTCTCTGCGATGTTGCTCTAGTGACGCTGGCTTCCTTCCCCTCGCATGGTTTCTCTCTGGCAGCTCCACCTCGCGCCTCGGCTCTTGCAGCGCGGCCAAGACCCGTCAGGACACGTGACGTGACTCCCTGCTCGGCTGTTTGCTTTTGGGGACGGGAAGCCAGCCCTTGGGCGGACGGGCTGGCTGGGGTCCCGGAGGCGCCCTGGCCCCACGTCTGGGCTGCGAGCTGCTGGTGCCTCACGCCCCACCGCAGGATCCGGCCTCTGCCCCCGGCCTGGTCTGGGGGAACTAGCAGCGAGGTGCGTCTGGGCTGGGTGGTGCAGTGGCCCCCCCGCCCCTTGCCCTGCTGGGCCCTGACGGCCGCCGGGGAAGAAGGGAATGAGCTGTCGGGAAGAGGCATGGCGTGGACAGGACGGAGCAGGAAGGCTGCAGGCACTGCTGGGGGGCCGGGGCTGGGCAGGGAGGGGGACTGTCGGGGTTGCAATGCCTGGCTCGGGGGGGATGGAGGGGTGGGGGGTGGTGAACCTGCAGTCTGGGCTGGACCATGACCCCCCATCCCAGGTCTTCCCTGTGGAATTTCGCATCTAGCACCTCATTCCAGTCCTATTGCTTTCCATGAGCTCTGGAGCCCACCGTTTCTGGGGGGCAGCCGGGACACGCCTGAGGAAGGCACCTTCCTCGGCAGGTAGCTGGGGAGGATTTGGGGAGCAGCCAGGCTTCCTCACTGAGACCACCCCAGCAGAGCAGTCTCACCGAGCTCCGGGGTTTCACACTCTTCCTGCTCCCGGCAGCTGTCCCATCTCTCCTGCGCCAAGACCAGCAGCACTTGCCTGTCCCTCCACATGTCCTTGTGCGTCACCCACAGCAGGAGGTGCAGGGATTCCCCGGAGATGCGGGAAACTGAGGCACAAGTGGGCTGCCTGCCTGCCCGCCCAGGATTGCCCAAGAGGCAGATCCTAGGTTGGGCTTCCTGCTCATCCTCCTCCTCCTCCCCAGCAGCCCCAGCCCCACTGAGCAGCAGGTTCAGAAGGTGGAGGGACGAGCAGCAGCTCTCGCCCGCTCTCCCGGAGGAGCCGTCGGCACCTGCTCCGCCAGAGCTGGGCAGAGGGCTGGGGGCTCTGGGTGCTCCAGCTGCCTGCGGCGCCTGAGCTGCCCTGCTCTCCGCTCATGTTCCCGCTCCTGTTTCTCTGCAGGTGACTTCCCAAGATGTCCCTCTGGAACATCGTCTCCCACATGCCACCGGAGGAGTTCAGTGGCCTCTTCACAGAGTTTCCCCGCAGCCTGCGCTGTCTCCTCGCCGAATGGCTGGAGAACCAGCCCTGGTGAGTGACCTGGCGCCTGCAGGCTCTGCCCTGCCCCGGCGCAGCTCCTCACGCACCCATCATCAGCCTGGGCAGTGTCTGGGGCCGGCTGCCCTGGGGGTCTGAGCCGAGCTGGGGGAACCCAGCCCAGGCAGTGCCTGACCATCAGGTCTGAATGCGTGGGCAGAGGCAGGTGCTGGTGATGGGCCCTGTCCACGGCCCCAGACAAGGTGGGTGAGAAGGCCAGGGTCTGCACGGGGTATCCGATTAGGAGCAAAAGGAGACAGGGCTGGAGGCAGGATCACACCATCGGTCCAAGGGGCCCATCCAGGAGACAGGGCTGCAGGCAGGGCCGGGAGCAGAGGAAGGCATGCTTGCAGCGTAGCCTAGGAAAGGCCTCAGGGCCCCAAACTGGACATGAACGGAGCTCCTGGACCCATGGGCACAGATTGCAGCTGTCCAGGTGAGGCTGGTCAGGGTCTATTAGTGCCCACAGGGTCTGGACTGCTGCAACTGAGTTGGCAGTGGCAGCAACGACAGGCGCAGCCTGGCCAGAATCCCCTTTTTGTGCCTAGGAAACAGTAACAGCAATGATTGATTATCCCCATTACGGGCTTGCCCAGGCTTTCCAAGGAGCTTCTCCTTTGTGCGCTGCAACGACCAGGACACAGGCAGGCAGTAAAGCCTCACTGGCACGTCCTCCTCCCTTGCAAGGCCACGGTCATACTAGGTGCCATGGCTCTCTGGCCAGACAAGCAGTGCACAAGGCCGCGTTGCAGTGGTGGGCGAGGGGGGCTGGTCCCTGGCACGTGGCTCAGGGACCCACAGCACACAGCTCGGGCCGAGGAGCAGCAGTGCGGGTCACGCTGCAGGGATGAGGCATGGTGGAGGTGGGCGGGCAGGCGTGCAGCAGCTGGGTGTACACATGGGAGAGGTTTTGGGAGGTCACGTCTTCAGGGAACCACCTCATCCCACTCAGAACGCAGTTTGCTCTTGTTCATGCAGCAAATTTCCCCTAGAAATCCAGCCAGCGCTGGGGAACGCACCAGGACAGCAGGAAGGCGGGTATCCCCTTCCTCCCTGGAGCGAGCATGAGGTTTGGGGTTGCACAGGTGAGGGTGGAGGATCCGTGCCCATCCAACCAACCCTTTCCCCTCTCCAGGGAGTTCATCAATGGCTCGGACGCCTTCTGCACCAGCATGGCTGGTGGGATGCTCTCAGCCATGCTGGAGAAGCTCCGCAGTGCTGCCAGCAGCGATGGGCAGCAGTGCCAGATCCTCCAGCAAGTCAACAGCATCGAGGTGCGCAGGGGCCGGGCACGGGGACCCTCGGGGCTGTGTTGCGCTGGCATCACAGCTGGCTGCCAAGGAAAATGTGATTATTTTATGCTTCGGACTCAGTGGTTCACAGACTGCTCGAAGGGTCCGATGCCATGAGCCAGTCCCCCCTTGACATCTGTTTCAAGGCCAGCACTGTCCGTGAGCAACAAGCTTGTGTGGACTCAGCAGCTAGGGTTTTTGGAGCGCTTCAGGGGTTGGTTTGCGTCCCGGGGCTGACCCCCAGCTTGCCGCAGCGCTCAGGCTGTCATGGCCGCAATTGCGGTTCCCCTCGGCTCCCCGCCCCTCCCTGCCCGCAGGTTTTCCAGCTTCCCCTTGCTGCCATGGCTCTGCAGCCCCTTCGGTGCCCGGCTGCCCACCGTGGCCGCGTCCTCCTGGGCCCCATGCTGGACCCCGACCCCGTGGGGAGCCTCCCGAGTGCATTGGTCCCCCATGGCCCACGGCTCCGCTCGCCCCCAGCTGCCAGCACCCGGGTGGCCACCTCACCAGATGTTCCCCATTTTCTGCTTGAGCGTTTGATTCCTCCTTTCTCGGTGCCGTGTGTTGAGCCGCGTTTCCTCCTGTCGTGCGTGCATGTGTGTGCTGGGCTTCTTTTTCTGGGCTGTTTCTCCTTATCAAGGTCTGTTTGAACTGCTCTCTGTCTCTCTTCCACCCTCTGTGATTGCAGATTTAACCCCTGCACTCTCTCTCCTGCCAGCGAAGCTCTTAGCATAAGGGCTGAGTGGTGCTTGCTCCCAGAGCCCCGTTCTGGTTGAAAGCTCTGCTTTTTTGGTAACAGACGTTTTTAATATACAACATTTGGGAAGGGGTCAGCTTTAGTCATAACTTCTGGGGAGCAGGGTAAATTTCCAAAACAAGACTTGCTTGCTTTTTGAAATTGTTGTAGGAGAATGCGCAGATGTTTCAGCTTAGTTTTTTTTATTTAAAATGCTCAAGAAGAACCACCCTCCCATGTTCCCTCCTCCCACCGTTCCCTCGTCCCGTAACAGCAAACCCTCGTTTCTCCCAAGCTCCTTGCCACTTTGGAGCCTGGCTGGGGGGCAGGGGCTGCCCTCCACAGAGGCGGGGGGAAGCACTGGCTGTTGGTGCTGCCGCCCAGGCAGTGGGAGCTGGGTACTCTCCCAAAAGATGGGTAAACGCAGGGCCAGGGAAGCGGCTGGGGGGAGCGGGGTGGGAGACCAAACCTGGGCCTTTTTTCCCCTGAACCCTGGGGTGGCAGGATTTGCCCTGGCAGAGCCCCTGTGCTGGCCCGGGGCTGCCAGCGCTGCGTCAAGATGCGGGGCAGGTACAGGGGGTCTGGGGGGTGGGTTGTAGAGCTTCCTCCCAGCCAGCTTAGGAAGCCACCGAGCGCGCCGTCCGGCGGTTCGCTGTCGCGCTTTGCTGCTGTTTTGGGAAGTAGCTAATTTGGGAAATGCACGAAGGCCGGAGGAGCTGGCATGGGATGCAGGGAGCTGGAGCCAGCAGGGAAATTCCTCTCCCTGTTTTCGGTGGAAAGCGTTGATCCACCCAGGCCGGGGCAGTTGGGAGAATTTTCAGCAGGTGTCAGACTGGTGGTTCTAGAGGAGGAGGAGATGCTTGCAGAAATAGAGAATTTGCTTTGGTTTGATTTTTTTTTTTTTTTTAATTTGAACTCGATTCATATTTTTTTTTATGCACAGTTTAAAGTGGTTTAAAAGCTGGAAGTTAGCTCTGTCAGAACAGCAGCAAGTTGTGGTCTGTCCCACGCTGTGGGTCATGAACCCCCAGAGTCTGACTGACTTAGCACCGTTCCTTGTGGGAAGGGAGCCTGAAACACATAAATGGGGTGGGAGGGGGCCGGGGCTGGGGTGCTCATGTCCTGCCCTGATAATGCCCTGGGCTTGGCTCCCCTGCAGAATGCCTACCGGCGGGACCCACTGCGGCTGGTGGCTGTCTTGAAAGCGATCCTGGAGGGTGAGAAGGCCGCTGTGCTCAAGAGGGTGCGTGGTCCCTGCCCCCTTCCTGGGGCGCCCCGAGGCACGGGGCCAGCTCCAGCCCTGCTCACCCCACTCTGCTCTGCCCCAGGACTGCCACCTGCCCCTCAGCTTCCACCGGCGGCAGGAGGAGCTGAAGTTCAGCCTGGGGCTGCAGCGGCTGCAGCACCGTGTCCGTGAGATCCAGGCGCTGCGGGATGGTCCCGCAGGTGAGGGGCCGGGGCAGGACGGGTCCCTGCTTGGTGTGGGTCTGCTGTGGGGCGTGGCGAAGGCGGCGTGCCCCCCCGGGGTGCTGGGCGGTGCAGTGCAGACACCAGCTCCCAGCGCTAACAGGGCCACCCTCATCCTTCCTCCGCAGCCTCTCTGCAGCTGAACGTGCGGGACCCGCAGCTGAAGCCAGAAGCGAAACCCCCAGAGAGCGTGAGTGGAGGTCTGGGGCAGCAGGGGGAAAGCCGGCAGCCCTGCCTGCTGGGGAAGGTGCAAACCAGCTCTGGGGCAGGGAGGCAGCGCAGGGCCAAGGGTTTTGGTGCCCTGAGGGAGACGGTGTAGAGCTGCAGGTCTCTGCTGGGGGATGGTGCAATGCAGAGCCCCATGGCTGGTGCTGCCCCACAGGAGCTGCCCACCCTGATCCTGGAGGCCATGAAAGAGCTGGAGGCGGCCAAGCAGCAGGTACTGAAGAGGATCCAAATCTGGAAGAGGCAGCAGCAGCTGGCAGGGAATGGGGCCCTCTTTGAGGAGAACCTAGCTCCGCTGCAGAAGAGGTGAAGGTGGCATGGGGCAGAGATGGGGGACCCAAAGCAACCCTCCTGCTCCCTCTGCTTCCCTGGGAGCAGGGAGCCTGCTGGCCCGAGGAGCTCTGGGAGAGCGGTGGTCCAGCTCTGCTTTGGCTGAGGGTGCCCCTTTCCCCATGGTTCCCTCGGCAGGTGCGAGAGCCTGGTCGAGGTTTACTTCCAGCTGCACCAGCAGGTGACGGCAGCGAGCGCAGAGCTGGGTGCTGAGCTGCTGCCCCGGCTCCTGGAGCGGTTCAATGAGGTGTTATCCAGCCTGGTCAAGAGGTAACAGGCCGGAGGGGCTGTGGTGGTGGAGGGGTGAGGTGGGTCTGCAGAGGTTGGTTGCAGAGCTGGTGGGGGTGTTGTGCCGGGCACTATTGTCTCCCCTTGTTCCCCAGCTCCTTCCTGGTGGAGAAGCAGCCGCCACAGGTGCTGAAGACCCAGACCAAGTTCCAGGCGAGCGTCCGGTTCCTGCTGGGCCCCCAGCTGCTGAAGACATCGGCCAAGCCCTACATGGTGCGGGCTGACATGGTGACGGAGAAGCAGGCGCGGGAGCTGGCACTCAGTGCCTACAGCAATGCCCTCAGGTGAGCAGTTGGACAGCCAGTGCAGGGCTGAGGGCGTTGCCACACTGCCGCACCCCCCCTGACCCCCTCCTCTGCCTAGCGAGAGCACAGGGGAGATCATGCATAATGTGGTGGCCCTGGAGACCAACCCCACCAGTGGGACCTGCTGTGCCAACTTCAAGAATGTGGTGAGTGCCACCAGTGAGGGCCATACAGGGGCTGTGGGACGGGCTAGGAGCTCCGCTGGGGTGCTGGGAGGCCCCAATGCAGAGCTATCCGGGAGGGTGGGCTGGGGATCCCCAAGGCTGGTGTCTGCCCAGGGGTGACGCTCAGCTTTCCCCTCCCCAGCTGCTGAAGAAGATCAAGCGCTGCGAGCGGAAGGGGTCCGAGTCAGTGACAGAGGAGAAGTGTGCCGTCCTGTTCAGCACCACGGTGGCCCTGACCCCCAGCAACCTCTCCGTCCACCTCCAGGTACTGGCTCCTCTCCCGCGGGATGGGGCTGGGCAGTGCTGAGCCTTCCCCCACGGGGTGCCCAGGCCCTGTCCGGACAGCTTGGTGCCGAGCCCCATGCCGGGCTGCGACAGTCCCAGGGCAGCCAGCCCCGCTTCACTCGGGGTGGTCTCAGGGCTGAGAGGGGGCCACTCTGCCCCCAGGTCCTGTCTCTGCCCATCGTGGTCATCGTCCACGGGAACCAGGACAATAATGCCAAAGCAACCGTGCTGTGGGATAACGCCTTCTCCGAGATTGTGAGTGCCACAAGCCAGAGGGAAGAACCGCAGGGCGAGGAAAGGAGCTGCCGGGCCGCGGGTGTTGGGTCCAGCTCTGGGATGGGAACGACCGGCAGGCTGGAGCGGGAACCCTGGCACACGGGTGGGATGCGGTGGGCTGGGACAGGGCTGCAGGTGAGCCGCTGTCTTGATGCTGCCCTGCCCTGCTACAGGACCGGGTGCCCTTTGTGGTGGCCGAGCGGGTGCCCTGGGAGAAGATGTGTGATACACTGAATCTGAAGTTCATGGCGGAGGTGCAGACCACTAAGGGGCTTCTCAAGGACCACTACTTCTTCCTGGCCCAGAAGATCTTTAACGACCACAGTGCCAGCTTCGAGGACTTCCAGAGCCGCAGTGTCTCCTGGGCTCAGTTCAACAAGGTTACTGGGAGGGCTGGCCGGGTGGGCAGGGGCCGGCGTGGCCTGGGGAGCCTCACACCCTCTCTCTGTCACAGGAGATCCTGCCTGGTCGGGGATTCACCTTTTGGCAGTGGTTTGATGGAGTCCTCGACCTCACCAAGAGATGCCTCAAAAGTTACTGGTCAGACAGGTGTGTGCCCAGGGGCCAAGCAGGATTTCGTGGCTGTTCCGGGGCCAGACCTGGAGAGTCCTGGTCCCATCCATCCACCCTGGTGCTGGCCCACTCTCCCATCTGTCCATCCCTCTAGGCTCATCATCGGCTTCATCAGCAAGCAGTACGTCTGCAAGCTCCTGAGCACGGAGCCTGACGGGACCTTCCTGCTCCGCTTCAGTGACTCGGAGATCGGGGGTGTCACTATCGCTCATGTCATCCGGGGCAAGGATGGTGAGATGAGGGGACAGCGGCTGCTCTCAGTGCTGTGAAGGGGAGGTGTCATGGCCTGGGGACCTTGGGCGTTATGGAACCCTGAGCTGTGTCTCCCCTCAGGCTCCAGCCAGGTGGAGAACATCCAGCCCTTCTCTGCCAAAGACCTGTCCATCCGATCCCTCGGTGACCGCATCCGGGACCTGGGGCAGCTCCGCAACCTCTACCCCAACACCCCCAAGGACCAGGCATTTGGGAGTCACTACAACAGTGAGTGCGTGGGAGCAGAGATGGGCCCCGGGGTTCGCATCTGCCTCCCCAGCAATGCTGTGGGGAGAAGCAGGGGGGTTTGGGAGGGAAGAGGGGTTTGGGGTCTCACTCAGGTCCTGCCAGCCCCAGAGCTTGCAGGGGCAGCTGGTGCTGGCAAAGAGGGTTGGCACGGCGTGGCCCCGTGCTGGGGTGGTGGTTCATGGATGCTTCTCTCCGAGCAGAAGAGCAGACGGGCAAGGATGGCCGGGGCTACGTCTCCACCGCCATCAAGATGACAGTGGAAAGCGAGAGGTGGGTGTGCACGTGAGGCCACGGCCATGCAGGAGCTGTGCATGCAGGCACTGTCCTCTGCGGGGCCGAGCTGCACTGGGCCAGGGCTTGCACAGACCTCACCGGGCCAGCCCGAGCATCACTGCTGGGCAGGGGGATTTCTGACTGGGCAAAATGGGGATGTGCTTGTGAGTGAGGAATCCCCACGGGTGTCCCGAGCTGCAGTGGAGCATGTCTGCGAGCACAGCACCCTGTCTGTGAGCGAGTGCTGACTTGCACACGTGCCTCTTGCGCACTGTGAGGTCCAGTCTCCAGAGTCCTGCCTGTGGTGATGGGGATGATGTGCTTTTGTAGGGACCAGCAGCCCCAGAGTGCTGCAGGGGGCCCCCCCGAGGCCCCCCAGGCTCAGATGATCAGCCTGCCCCTGCTGCAGCCTGAGCTGCACCCAGAGAGCCTGCAGTCAGTACTTGGCCCCATCGGGTAAGTGCCCAGCTCTGTGCCTGGCTGTGCCCTGGGCAGGCGCAGACCTGCTCTGCCAGGCACGTGCTGGGGTGGAGGGGGCCATGGTAGAGAACACCCTCGGACGCTGACTCTGTCTGCGCTTGCAGCCCTGCTGCTCCCTTCTGCCCCCAGCCTGTCCCCATGGGCTACCCCACAGGTGAAAGCAACATCAACATGATGGTCCCCGACAGCCTCGGGTCCTCCTTCCCCAGGTAGGAGCAGGTGCTGGTTCAGGGCAAGGGGCAGGGTGGGCCCCCCACTACCCCCAGCCATGGCCAGGTGGTGTTTCCCCCACCTCTAAGTGCTCTTGCTCCTTCTCCCTGCAGCACGTCACCGATGCTCTCACCATCCCTGGTCATGGACCCTGTGCTGCCTCGCTGCCAAGACCTTGCCTTCAGAAACCCTTTGTAAGACCTGGCACGTGGCCAGAGAGGGGGGCACCCTGCCCTGTGCCCCCTTCTCCTGACTGTGCTGCGGCCCCAGGGTGGGCAGACCTGGAGGGACCTTCCCCAACTGACCAGTGCGCCCAGTGCTCTGCGCTACTGGTGCTCCCTATGCTGACACCCACCCCAGCCTCCCCCCGCAAACCAAACACTTTCCCCTGCTATGCCTTGGGGCTGGCAAGCACCCTAGGGCCAGGGAGGTACCCCATGACCTACATCAGCCCCCCCTATTCTTTGTCCCTCAGGCCCTTCATGCCCGACCAGTACATGACGGGGGAGGCCTCGCAGCTGCTGTCTGGGGGTCCCTCGCCGGAGCCACAGGATGAGGAGATGCCCGAGCTGGCTCCATTCACGTCGATGGTGGACCCACCGCTGCAGAGCTCCCCAAGGTGGTAAGCGTGGGTGGTCAGCAGGGGGGGCCGGGGGGGGCTGCCCTAAGTCACCCTGCCACCTCTCTCCCTAGGATGCCGCCCAGCATGGACATGCCACCCAGCTCAGACTTCGACCAGTTCCTGCAGGAGGTGTCCCTGGAGGGCCCCACGCTGTGCCCCCCCTTCACACCCCCCCTGCAGCGCAGCGGGTACCCCAGCCCCAACGCCTCTTGCTGGGGACTGGGGGAGTCTAGGTGGGATGACAGTGTCCGGCCAGGGCACGCGTGAGGAGGCTGTGGGGCTGCTGCGGGGGGGGAGTTGGACTGTGACACCCCCACCCTTGTCTGGGTGCGTGGACTTGATACAACTTGTGCTGGGGAGGAAGCTCTGGCAGGGGAGGGGGGGGGATTTTCCGGGGGGGGGAGGAGGGGGGGTAGCACTTTGGGTAACACCCTACCCCCCCCCTTGTGTATACGCTGCACTTTGGAGTACAGAGCCGCTGCCCGCCCACGCCGCTGCTGGGGTCTGCAGTCCAGGGAGACGGCGGGTGAGGGGGTGCAGGCGCAGGAGCCCTGACCTGCGTGGGGGGCTGCCCGCAGCCGAGCACGGTGCCCCCAGCCCACGCTGCCGGGCTCGGGCCCCGTGGGGGCCGGGATGAGTCAGCTGCGGGGGCGGGAGGCAGCAGCGGGAAACACGCTGGGGTGGAGGTGGAGGTGCCAGCCTGGTGCGTGACGGGGCCTCCCCCTTCCCTGGGCTAGGGGGACGCTGGGACCCCCTGCACTGGTCCGGGGGGGGGGGACAGACCCCTCGCACACCTGCAGTCAGCGCTTGCTTTGGGGTTTGTGAGCTGTCCCCCCCAGCTGGGAGAGGGGACGTGGCACGGAGAGGGAGCCTGGGGGTGTGGGGGCAGGAAGATAAGCCATAAAATAAAGTTTTATTTCAAAATAACAAAATAAATAATCTACTGTACACGTTACAAAGGAAGAGTTGCTAATGCTCTAAAAAGACACCACACAGTCCTAAGGGGGTGGGGGACCCTGGGGCTGGGCAGGCTTGTGGAAATGGGGGAGGGGGGCAGGAGGGGCCCCGAGGGGCTGGGGGGGGCAGGACTGCCCCAGTGCCCGTCAAACACCGCCTGCTTCGTGCTGGGAGGGGGCGGACACGTGTGACACCCCACGGCACAGGGACCCTGCACGGCAGCACACGCAGTTAATTGGGGGGGTGGGTGCAGGTGGGGGGCGCAGGGTGCTGCGGGTGTGCGTGCGGGGGCGGGGGGGGCACGCCGTTGCAGGCGCTGAGCTGTGGTTGCTGCGGGGGGATATTTACAGCTGAAATGCTGCATGCGGGCGATGCGGTGCTGCGGGGGGGGGGGGTGGTCGCGATGCATGTGCATGGTGTGCTTGCACGTGCGTGCTGCGGAGAGTGGGGGGGCTGGCGGCTGGAGCGTGGGCGCTGCGGGGGTGTGTGCGGGGCTGTGCGTGCCAGCACCGTGTGCCCGGTGTGGGTGGCAGCGCTGACGTGGGAGCACGCGGTGCTGCACACGGCTCGTGTGCCAGTGGTAAAGCGCCTGTCCCTGCATGGTAACGGGGCCAGGGGACACGGCTCGCCTGCCTGAAGCTGCCCGGGGTGGCGGTGGTGGGGGGAGAGATGGTCAGCACGAGGGGTGAGCCGACGAGGCAGGGGGGCCGGGCAGCCTGGTGCGGGCAAGAGGGTCTGTACAGGGGGCTCGAGTCCATCGAGGGCTTCCCAGCCCCAGGGGGGGCGGTGGGGGCCCAGAGCCTGGTGGGGACGAGGGTATTGCTGCTGCGGGGAGGCGCATCCCGCCGCGGCTGAGGTAACCAGAGCGTCGGTGCAGGAGGGGATGGGGCCCAGGGGGGGCTGTGGCCAAGCCCTCGCTGGCTCTCCTCCGCACCCGGAGCACCACCGCCGCGCCGCCGGCACCCGTCCCCCAGCACGTTATTGCTTCGTTAATGGTGGTGGGGGGCTGCGGGGGCTTCACTGCCGGCTGGTCTCCTGTTCCACCTTGATGGTGCCGCGGGGGGGATCCGGGGGAGCTGGAGGACCCCGTTCTGCTAGCCCGTCCTCAAACTCTGTGGGGAGACAGGGAAGATGTCGTCAGGGCACCGCTTCCGTAGGGAGAAGGCAGCAGTGCCATCTGGGCACCCCTGTCCACGGCAACCCCTCAGCCCCACGGGGGCTCACCTGGTCCCGTGGGCTTCCCCGGCAGGCAGGGGCTGAGCCGCCCCACGCGCTCGTGCGAGACCAGCCGGGCCAGGCGCAGCCCCTCGTCCATCAGCGTCTGCTGGAGGATGTGGCGACTCCAGAGCCCGTGGGGGGGGAGGCCAAGGGGCACGTCGGGGGCCGCGCCAGGCGGTGGCGTCAGCCGGGGACAGGCCCCCACCGCTGCGGAGAGAAGGGTGAGAGTCAGTGCTGAAGGGCTGGTGGAGGGGGGGGCCGGCCACTGCCTGCCCACGGATGCCCCGGGATGGGAAGGGGCCCCCACTCACCCTGCAAGTGGCCGTCGAGGCTCTCCCCAGAGAGGCTGGCTGCGTCCTCCTCCAGGCTGGCTCGGTACGCGGTCCCGGGGGGCTCTGGCCCCACCTGCAGCTGCAGCAGCTCGGCGCGGCTCTGCTCTCCTACCTGCCAAAAGCGCGCGGGTGAGCGCAGAGCACCGTGGACGGGCCCTATCCTGCCGAGGGGCTCTGCACCCACCCACCCCAGGATGCCCACAGCTGCACGCACAGCACCAGCCCCACAGCCGCCGACCCGGAGCCCCTCACTGCCTGCCCAGGACAGTGCGGGCAGCCCCAGGCACACCCCACCATCCCGCCCAGGTGTGGGCGAGCACCCGCCCACGCTCACAGGTGTGCACACCTGCACGCGCATGCGCACCCACCTGCACCTGCACCCCCGTGCATGTGGCTGTGTACCCCCCCCCCCCCGCACCCCTGGGTGCGTACCCACCTCCTGCTTGAGCCGCTTGGCCATGGTGGCTCCGCTCTCCTCGGGATGTGCCCTGTGGGGGGAGGGGGGGAGGAGAAGGGGCTGTGTCAGGCGTGGGGGCAGCTGTGCAGAGGTCCCACGACAGGCATGCCTGCCCGGCCTCCTGCCACGCTGCGGGCAGCACCAGCCGCGGCGGCAAGCGTGGGTGGCCGCCCGGGCAGGGCGGTGCCGGGGGGCGGCGCGGATCGAGGCTTTGGCGCAGATGGAGCTGGGGGTGGCAAAAAGGGGGGGAGGAAGCAGCTGGAGAGTGAAGGGAAAAGGCAGCCCGGCCATGGCATCCGGCGCATGCCAGGCTGGGGCTCCAGGGGAAGAGGGCAGGGGATGGGGCATCCCCAGTGTCGTCCCCCCCCCCCAGTGCCAGGCATCCCTGCCATCCTCTCCACCACCGAGGTTAAACAGAAAACAGCACACGTGAGGGAAAGGGGAACTTGGGGCTGCAGGGTCCCGTTCCCATCCAGAAGCGCTGCGTTGTGGTGCAGTTCCCGGGAGCGCAGAGCAGGTGACAGCCAGGACCCCCCCCAGGCCTGCAAGGTGGGGGTTTGCCAGGTCTGGGCTCACCTGGCGACCTTGAGCGAGGACAGGTAGGTGCTCTCCCGCGCAACCTGCCGTGAGAGCGAGAAGAGCTCGACACGCCGCAGCAGCAGCGAATTGTCCCGCAGGCAGAACTGGGCGGCCGCCTCGTTGATGATGAGCTGGGGGCAGAGACGATGCGTGAGCGGGGACAGGGACCGCAGCGCCCACAGGACCCCACGGCAAAGGCGGCATCTGCTCCAGGCAGGCAGATGCCGCCTGGGTGGGAGCGTACCCTGGCTCCCAACCCCTCTGTGATGGAGCCCCCACTCCAACCTCCTCCCTGGGCCAGAGTCTGTGTCCCCCCCTCCACCTCCAGAGCTGCCTTGGCCCCCACCCCAAGCCAGCACGTCCCCAGGACCTTCGAGCGTGGACCCCGCCATGCCGCCCACCTCGTGCAGAGTGAGCTGCTTGCCCTCACGGCGCCGGGCCTCGCCACGGCCGTAGATTGCGCTGTGCCGGCGGATCTCCTCCTCCTTGTGCCGGTCGCCATCCTCTAGCTGGAAGATGTGCCCCACAGCCTTGGCCAGCTTCTTGTTGAGCTTCATCAGCGCCCGCAGCTCGGCCTCGCCACCCCGGGGGCAGCTCTGCAGCAGCCGCTCCACGCTCTCTGCCACTGTCCGTGCCAGCTCTGGCTCCAGCACCTCCGTGCCCGCCGGCTGGTCACCACCGCTCCCACCCGGGGAGAAGGGGGGACCCCCCGGCTCCTCGTCCCCACCACCCTCCGACTCGGGGGTGCTCCTCCCCGGCCACGGTGGGGCAGCCGATGGCGACAGCTTCTCTCCCGGCTCCGTGGGACTGCGGGCCGGGGGTGTCCCGGTGCTGCTGCCCCCCTTGCCGGCGGCCTCGCTGGGGCTGGCGTGCCCGTTGCTGAGCGCCTTGCGCCCGCCGGCCTCAGAGAGCTTGAAGAGGGGGATGCTGCTGACGGGCACGGCCGAGACGGGCTGGCTGAAGAGCCCTGGGTTGGAGGCCCACTCGCGCAGGGCCTTCTGGAGGCGGCGGACATGCAGGGGCTTGGTGGCCATGCCCACCAGCGCCATGATCTCCAGGAACTCCTCCTCGCCCGCCTCGCAGAGCTGCTGCACGTCGTCCCCCCCTTGCTGGATGAAGGTCTCGTAGTAGCCCAGCAGGTTGGCACGCTGCAGCACCCGGTACAGCTGCAGCTCCCCCAGCGTGCGGGGCAGGGCCATGGCGAGTCTGCGGGGACGGACGGTGTCACCATGGGGGGCGGACAGATGGACATACAGAAGAAGCCCCCTCCCCACCCTTGAGTACGGGGTGGGGATCGCCCCCGGGGGACAGGGTGACACAGGGTGTTTCAGGGTCCCCAAACCCCACGGGGCACCCAGGCCCACCTGTGCTCCCCGGGCTGGGACGGACCCCACGGCCACAGCCCATCCTCGGACACGGCACAGAGACAAGCGGGGCCCCCCCCTTCCCCCCTCCCCACCCGGGACCGTGCCCAGCCCCCCCCCCTCCCGCCGCCGGCACCCCCCCGGGGCCCCCGCGTGGGCCCGAACACGCGCCCGGGGCCACCCCAGCCCTCCCCATCCCCGACGGCACAGGGCCCGTGATGCGCCGGCGTCCCGGTCCCGTCGGGGCCATCCGCCGCCGGGTCCCCCGCCCTGCTCCGTGTCCGCCGGTGCCCCGGGCCCATCCGGTACCCCGTCCCGTCCCCCCCAACCCCCTTGCAGGTCCCCCCGGACCCCCCGTCCCCTACCGCCGCCCCCCCCCCGGTCGCTCACCGCCGGCTGGAGCCGCCTCCGGCCGCAACGCCCGCCCCGTGCGCGGCCGCCGTATGCCGGGGGGGGGGGGCTCCGGGAACGGCGCTCCGCGGCGGACCGGGCGCTGGCGGCGGCTGGGGCTGGGGAGGTCCCGGGGCTCGGGGGTCCCGCGGCCGGGCCGGGCACGCTCGCTCCGCCGCGTCGCGCCGCTTCTGCGCGCCGCCCACACGGGCGGTACCGTGAAATAGCAGCGGCCCCGGCTGCGCCGCGGCGTGGGAGGCCCCGGGGGCGGATCCCGCGGCTGCCGCCCCCGCCGAGCGCAGCGCGGGCGGCCGCGGCGGGGGGGGGGGGGGCGGAGGCGGTGGCACCGGCCCCCCCCTCGGGCGGGAGGCGCAGCGGCATCGGGAGGTGGGGGGGGAGGGGGGGCAGCGGGGACCGGCGCCCTGCACGGCGGCACCGGGGGTCCCGCAGTCCGGGCAAGCCGCTGCTGCGGTGGGCAGCGGGGAACCGGGCCGGTGTCCCGGACGGGACGCGCGGGGGACCGGGGCGGACACGTGAGGCACTGGGGGTCCGTCCGTAGGGGGAGACAGGACCCCCCCGGAGGCGGCGCCGGGCGGAGGGGACGCCGGTCGGGGGGGTCGCGCAGCCCCCGGCCCCGGGCTGGACCCGCAGGTGTGCAGGGACCGGTGCTCGCGGGGGCACCCGGCCCCCCGGGCCGGCAGCACACGGGGCCGTGCCCGCGGGAACCTGGCGGTCCCCAGAGGGTGCAGCCCCCCGTCCCCCCCGCCGGCCGGGGTCCCGCGGGCTGCGGTCGCAGCACCTCCGGTTTCTGCAGCAACCCGGCAAGGCGTGGCGATGCTCCCAGGCACCACCGTCCCCGTTGCCCCGGCCCTATTCCAGGAGCACCCCCGTCCCGTTCTGTCCCGCGTGCCGGGGCGCCAGAGCCCCTTGCGAAGGGCTGGCCGTTTGTGTCTCAGCCTCTCGGTCACCGGCAGACACAGGCTGCCATCGATAGGCTTCAGGGTGAACACCCCCACGGCACAGGCCTTGCCCCAGAGCAGCGAGACAGGGAGCGGAGGGAGGTTTCTCGGGGGGCGGGGGCGGGGGAGAAGGCACACTAAATCCCCCCGCCCGCAGCACCCCGGTCCCCGCGGGAGGGTGACGGCCCCCACCCCATCTCCGGCCCTGCGTGGCTCAGCGCTATTTATACCGTGGCTGGCGCGGCCGGGCGCCTGGCGTAGGTCCAGCCGCCCCCGCGCACTCCTGCCCGGGGGGGCCGTGGCGGGTCCCGGGGCACGTCCCCGGGGCTGGGGGGAGTGGGGTGCGCGGGGGGACAGCCGTGGCTCCCCCGTGGGCAGAGTCCCTGATGCGGGGGTCCAGCTCCCCCCCCTCCCCTCCTCGGCCGGCCGCCCCCCTCCCACGCCCCCCGCGCGACCAGGCGTCCAGCTCGGCGGGGCCGTTCCCAGGGCCCGGCGCTGCCCCCGGCTGACGCACATCCTCCGCCCACGGCCCCGCCGCTTCCCGGCTCCACCGCCCACGGCCCGAGGGGGGTGGGGGGGGCCGCCCGAGCCCGCTCTCCGCCCACGGGCGGCCGGCGCACTCGGCGTCCCGGCGCCCGCCGCCCCACGGGGAGGGACCCACGGGGCGGGGGGCAGCCCACCCCCCTTCCCGGGGCTGGCGGCGCCCCCCGACCTCGCCGAGCCGACCCTTCGCCCGTGGGATGCAGGATCCCTCCGCTGCGGGGCGTCGCCCCGGCCCCACGGGAACCCCCCCCCCGGGCTGCCCCGCTCCCCCCGAGAGCTGTCCGTCCCCCGCCGGGGCAGGCGCGGCTCCGCGGCCCGGCCGGAGAAAGGCTCCTTGTCCCGGGCCCTCGCCCACCCGCGGTCCGGCTGAGCCGCCGCCTCGGCAGAGCCCCGACCCGGGCGCGGCACAGCACGGCGAGGCCGGGCGGCCCCCGAGGCCGCGGGGCCGGAGCGGCCGTGGGGGGCTGAGGGGCGGGACCTGCGTCTCCCCCACGCGTGAACCCCTCACAAAAACAACGCGAGACCGCTTCCTGATAGCAGCAGGCGCATGTCAATCAGGCGGGGCTCGGGAGGGGGCGGGAGGGCGGGGCGGGGCGGGCCTGTGCTCTGATAGGCTGAGGGGCGTGCCTGTCAGAGCCGTTTCCAAGGCGGGGCTCGCGGTTGCTACGGGCTGGGCGTGCCTCCGGGTTGACTGGCGCGCTTGTTGGTCGCCGTGGTAACCGAGAGCGGGACTACGGCTGGTTCCTGCCCAAGCTACGCTGATAGGGTGCAGGCCCTGTCAGTCAGCGCGGCAGGCAGCGGGGGAGGACGCGAGTGAGGTCGCAGCGGCCTTCCGATAGGTCGGCTCAGCCGTCACTCCACGATGACGCCACGCGAGCCCCCCCCCAATTCTCGTTGGCTGCTGCCTGCCCCTCGGCCGCCGTTACCGGGTGGGCGGTGATCGGCGGCGGAAGCGGAAGCCGGTGGCGCGGCCGCGGCGGGAGGGATGAAACGGGCTCCGGGGCGGCGGCGGCGGCTCCTGGGGGCGCTGGTGCTGCTGCTCCTGCCGCCGCCGCTGCTGGGGGGCGCAGGTGCGCGGGGCGGCGGCGGCGGGCGGGGGGGTCGGGATCCGGGCGGGGGGGGGGGGGGGGTCGGGATCCAGCCCGGGGTCGCTGCCCGACGGCGCCGTTCCCGGGTGGGCGGAGGGCCGGCCCCCCAGCCGCCTGAGGAGGCGCCGCGGCTGCGGCCGGTCGGCGCGGAGCGGGAAAGCGGGCTGGAAGCGGCGGCACCGACCGTGACCGGAGGGGCCGAGCCCCGCTGCCGCCTCCACCCTCCCAGCTCCCTCGGCCTCTCCCGCGCAGGCAGCCGCAGGGGGAGCTGCCCGGTGCCCGCTGAGGGACACCCCCTCCCCCCCCCGCCCCACGCAGTCCCGCTCCCGAGTGGAGCGGTGGGGAGGGGTCGAGGCGAACGCAGCCCCCCGCCCGGCTCTTCCCGGGCAGCCGGCCCTTGTTCTCCTGCGTCGCGGTGTTTCTCCGCCGGGCGAGCAGCCGCACAGCGTGGCTCTGTGCCCCCTGTGGGGGGAGCACGCTGCCCCCTTCGGGGAGCCCCAGCGAACAGCCCACCCACTCGCAGAGCGCTCCCCGGGGCTTCCGGCCTCCTGGGTGATGATGCGGCCCGCTGCTGTGGCAGAGGGTGCCGGAGGGACTGGGCTTGCAGCATCTCGCTGTCCGGATCTGCCGGTGTCGCTGGGCCTTCTGTGGGATTCGGGAGCCTCTTTCACCTCAGTGGGCGAGTTCGTGCAGGAGGCATGCTCCAGTTTAGTTTTCCCTGAGATGGGGATGGGTCTAGAATGAGGAGTTGAGCTGGAAAGGGGAGCAGGGGATGAGTCTGTGCTGTTTCTGACAGTCCCAGGAATGGGCTTGTCCCAGAAAAGAGCCAGACAGCATGTTCTGAGGAAAACGGAGGAAGGACTTTTATCTACTCAGAGCATGCTTAACTGGGGGAACTCCGGGCAAGGAAAGTGGACCCATGTGTTTTGGTGTCTGAAGCAGATGGGAACAGGGGCCTCGTGTTTGGTCTGCATTGCTGAATCCCTTTCCTCTGCTCTGTGTTGCACAGATGCCAGGGAGTCGGTGATCCCACTCCACGAGGGCCACACGTACCATCACTCAGCTTCTCACCACTTCTGCTACACCAACACCCGCGTCCCACAATGGCACGACATATGGACAAGGACACAGGTGAGAGGAGAAGGCAGGTCCTCAGAGGTCTGGCTGTGCTGAGCCCCTCCAGCAGCTGTGTCCATGTCCCTGTTTGCTTCTCTCCCCTGTACAGATCCGGGTCAATAGCAGCCGGATGATCCGAGTCACCCAGGTGGACAGCGAGGAGGAGCTGGAGGAGTTCAATGTGTGGAACATCATTTTCTCCTTCCTGAAGGAGAAGCTGAACGACACCAGCATCGATGTGGATCTCTACAGCAACAAAACCTGCCTGAAGGTTGAGCTGCTGGAGGCTGGCACGACGTACTGTGTCGTCCTCTTCCGACGTACGTCTGCTCTGTGGCAGGGGCTCTTGGGGTGGGAGGTGGGCCTGGGCTGCACCAGCGCTCTCAAGAGGCCAACGAGGATGTGACCAGGCAAGCTTATGGTTTGAGGGCCGGCAGGGCTCGTTCTTCCTTGGGAAGGAAAATGGGCCTGCAGAGGGAAGTGTGTCTTTGTCCACAGGATATAAAGTGGGGGAATTTGGGGCTCTTGGAGGTTTGCCTGGGATGCTGCCCTTTCTCTGTACTTGTGACCATGTGGCAGGCTGGAGCTTGACCTGGAGGGCACCATGCTGGGGTTCCTCTCAACCTGGATTCACTCTCTTTCCAGGCTTTGACCCTAAGCTGTTCCTGCTTTCCTTCCTGGGCCTGTTGTTGTTCTTCTGTGGCGACATGCTGAGCAGGTGAGTCACCTCCTTTCCCTGTGAGCTGGGGACAAGGAGGGTTGGGTGGGCAGTGTCTGGTTGGCTGTGCAGCCTGCAGGGGGTTGCTCCCAGCGGGTGTGTTGGCGCACAGTCATCCATGAGCTGTAAAACACCTTGTGCACATGCGGGATCTCTGCAGGAGCCAACTCTTCTACTACTCGGCTGGGATTAGTTTTGGCTTGCTGGCCTCCCTGCTCATCCTTGTCTACATGATGTCCAAGGTCATGCCCAAGGTGAGTGTCAAGCTGTCTGGAGTGAGAGACCTCGTAGCAGTAGCCCTTTCTACACTTATATGGGTATTCTGGTGAGAGTGCTGGAGTACGTGGCCTTGGGGTGCTGGGTTGTGGGTCTGGCTTTGCCATGGAGCAAGGCTTGGCAGCTGGGGGGAGGTAGCCATGGCTGCCTGCTTCCCTACTGCCTGTCTTGAATTTTCCATCTCCTTTCCTAGAAAAGTCCTGTTTACTTCCTGCTGGTAGGAGGCTGGTCCTTTTCCCTGTACCTGCTTCAGCTGATCTTCAAGAACCTACGCGAGATCTGCAAGTCCTACTGGCAGTACCTCCTAGGTAGGTGTGAGCCCTTCAGACTTGCCGGTTCACCAGTCTGCGTGTCTCCTACTGGAGCTGCAACATGCTGGTGGAAAATGCTGAGCCTTCCTGCCCCCCGGTTGCTGCAGACGCTGCCCTCGTGCTCCTGAGAGAGGTGGGCTCTGGCGTCAGGTTTAACTGCAGCCCTGGCAGATGCTGCTTAGCCAGCTCCTGTCAGCCAGGCTGAGCCCTCCAGTTTGTGCCTGCCCAATCCCTCTGCTCTCCCGCAGGCTACCTGCTGCTCGTGGGCATCGTGAGCTTTGGTGTGTGCTACAGGTATGGCCCGCTGGAGAACGAGCGCAGCATCAACCTCCTCTCCTGGGCCCTGCAGCTCTTGGGCCTGTTGCTGATGTACTCAGGCATCCAGATCCATCCCATCGCCTTGGCCTTGGTGGTCATCGCTGTCTGCACCAAGAACTTGGACTACCCCTTACAGTGGGCCTTTGCGGCCTACAGGTGAGGACCGCAAGCACCCCAGCTTCCTCCTGATTCCCAGCTGTTGTTGGGCCTGGGTGAGCTGCTGGATGGAGTCTGTGTTGCAGAACCAGGGCTTTTTCACTGGGGTTTGGGGCTGGAGTGGGTATACTGGGGGCGTTGTATTCCTTTTTCCCTGGGGTTTGTGCAGGACAGTGACCTGCTCCTCCTCGTGGTTGGGAGCCTCCCTCGGGGGCGAGGAGCAGAGGCTGGAGGGATACACTCTTCTCCCACCGCCAGCTCTGACCCAGCTGGGGGTCCTGCCCTGGCTGGGTGGGCAGTAACTGGTGCTGCTCCACTGGCAGGAGAATGCAGAGTGCCAGGCTCGGGCCAAGCCCCCGTCGTCTGCTGACGGAGGAGGAGTACCGGCTCCAGGGCGAGGTGGAGACGCACAAGGCCCTTGAGGAGCTTCGAAACCACTGCAGAAGCCCGGATTTCTCTGCCTGGACTGCAGTCTCCCGCATCCAGTCTCCCAAGAGGTATCATCCCCTGGCAGTGTGCTCCTGCATCTCTGTGTGCTTCTGAAAGCCTGGGGTCGCTCTGTGCTGTTGCCTCTGGCTTTAGAGATAGGGAGACAGAGGCACAGAAGGTCTGTGGTGTGTGGAAGCAGGGCGTGCTACAGGGAAAGGACAGATAACGCCCGGTCTCGGCACTGAAACGCTTCACTCCGGCTCCTTCTGTGCCAGGGCCTCACAGGAGGCCACCAGGCATGCGTGCACAACACACTTCTTCGTGGCTTCTTCCCAGGTTTGCTGACTTTGTGGGTGGTGCCTGTCATGTCACCCCCAATGAGGTCTCTGTCCATGAGCGGGAGTACGGCCTGGGTGTCATCTTCTTTGAGGACCAGCTCTTTGAGGAGGAGGAGGATGATGATGACTCCTTTGACAGGAATCACATGAGTTATTCCCTGAGCCATGTCCACATGGATGCCGATTGAGGTCAGCTGCCACAGACCCACAGAGGTGAGGGGCAGAACCGCTGCTGCTTTCCCACTGCCCTGACGCCTGCGGAGCGCAAAGCCCCATGTGGCGGGGAGAGCTGGTGTGTCTGCTCGCAGCAACCCCAATCCCACCCCAAAATGGGCTGCTGTGAACTCTGCAGCAGAGCCTGGTGGGAGGAGGACGAGGGGGACTCACACCTTCGTATTCCCCAGGCAGCTCCTGCCAGGCTAAGGTGCGAAAGCTTCTGTCAGCACTGCCCTGGGTGTTGGCAGGGGAGATGCAGGGAGCTGGTCCCAGCTGGGGACAGCAGGCCAGGCAAGGTCTGCGCTGCTGACAAGACGTGAGATGCTGGTCCTGCCTGAAGGTGGACTGGAGCCACCCTGCCTTTTGGTGTGGGTGCTTACGAGTTCCATGTCGTAGGGGCAGGGACCTCCTTCCCAGGCCTGGGCGCTGATCTGGCTCCCGCAAGCACCCTGAGCCCCGTTCCTCAGCACTGCTGCTGTGGCCAGCAGATGGGAGCTCTTCTTCCTCACCCCACTGCCTCTGGGCTGCCAGACACCCTGGCTCTGCTGGGAGCCTCTCTGCCTGCCGGGGTGGGGATGGAGCGAAAGTTCTGTCTTGCGTGCAGGTGCTGGTGAGGGTGACGTGCACGAGAGGAACTTTGGACCTGTCACACCGGTACCTGCGTGCTCAGCATCTGCCTGCTGCCAGGCCGCTGTGGGGAGGGAACAGGCAATGGGTGACCTGCTGCTCCTCCTCCTGCTGTTACCAAAGATGCCAGTGGGCTCCAGCTGGTTGGGCTGTGCCTCTGTCTTGGCTTAAATCCTGTGTGGATACCAAAAACCCCAGCACCTCCCTGATGGAGATGCAACTCTGTCGGCCCCTCCACGTGCATGTCACAGAGCTCAGGAGAAGACAGCCTTGAAGTCTGCTTGGTGCCCCATGTGCTCGCTCCGC
The DNA here is from genome assembly GCF_947461875.1 of Haliaeetus albicilla. Taxonomy (NCBI): domain Eukaryota; kingdom Metazoa; phylum Chordata; class Aves; order Accipitriformes; family Accipitridae; genus Haliaeetus; species Haliaeetus albicilla. Next base: position 30,611,616 of record NC_091500.1, on the reverse strand, counting down.
TCCCCGCAGCTGCTGTGTTGTGGCAGAGGCTGTGCTCAGCCTCCCGCTCCCTGCACCTCCTGTCTGCCAGGCGGTCCCTGGGCTGAGGATGAGTGTGGATGTGCTTCCTCCTCCCTGCCTTGCTGGTGGTTAGGTGCTGGCAGCTCCCTGTCCCCTTGAAGCTGGTGCCCTGGGGATGGCCCTTCCTGCGTTCCTGCTCCCTGCGCTGGGGAAGAGGGCTCTGCCGATGGTCACTGGCCTTGCCAAAGCACAAAGCTGGAGGGGATGCCCCAATCTATGCAACTTTCTAAGCAATAAAGCTGCCCTCTGGCAGCCTTACTGCCCTGCGGCTGCTCTGCTGCCCTGGGGCCTGGGCTCCCACAGCCCGGCCCGTACCTCGCCCACGCTGCTGCCAGATTTTTTGCTGTTGGTTTGTTTCTGTCCCAGGTTTACTCCCCTGCCTTTGCTGCGCTTTCTTCCCTGCTCTGGTGTGAGCAGTCTCTGTTACTGTGTCCCTCCATGGTTACTGCGTGGTTAATGACTGATTATATTTTTAATAAAGATGTATTTTGTAGGTAATGAGCCTCATTGGTCTGTCCTGCCGTGACCCCAGGGCTCGCCCTCAGCTCTGGTGTGTCCTTTACTGTGGCTCATCCACCTGTGGGAGCTCGCTCTGCTGAGGATGGTGCTTGGGGGACAAAGAAAAGGCCCCTGGGTGATGGGTTCCCTGCGGCAGCCCCAGACCAAAGGCAGGACTGCCCGTGGCCACGAGTCTCTCACCCCGGCTGCAGTGTGGGCAGGTGTCTTCTCCCTGGGAGCAGCCCTGGGGGATCCTGGCTCTGCCAGCCCCTGTACCTTGCCCTGGTTTCCCGCAGCCCTGAGAGGAAGCTCCCTTTGTTTGCTTGGCTGCAAGTGACATTCTCTGCTTGTTCCTGCTACAAGCTGTTGGGCTGGGGAGGGGGGCACGGCAGCAGCCCAGCCAGGCTGGGACCCTGTGCAGGGCATGGGCTGGGGGCTGGTGGGCAGCCTGGGGCTTCTTCCCAGCTGGCTGATGAGCTTTGTGCCTCAGTTTCCCTGTCTGCGAGTGGGCGTGGTGCCCTGAGGGAGGTCCCTCTGGCCCTCCGCCCCTCCGTGGGCCGGGCGGGGCCAGCACCGGGTGCTGAGCTGGGCTGGGTTGATCCCTGCCGGCTCCCGGGCAGCCCCAGCTGAAGCCACTCCAGGAGCTGCTGCTGCTCTGTGATCAGAAGGTGAGTTGCAGACCCCTCTGCTCCCAGCCTAAAGCACCCGAGCCCCCCCACACCCTGGGGCTGGCCAGGGGCACCCTGTCTCCACAGCCCTGACCCCAGGGTACCCCCACCCCAGGAGACCTCCCAATCCATGGGGCATGGGGAGCTCTGAGACCTGGCACCATGGGGAAGACTGGGGTGAGCCCAGGGCTGCCCTGGAGCTGGAGCAGGGGTCTCTTGCTCTGGTTCCCACCCATGGGCACTCACCCTGGGGTCCCACACCTAGCAGCACGGGGGTCTCGGTGCTGGTGCCCTGTGCAGGGGGAGGCTGCAGGGACCCGCAGGAGGCTCTGCCATCTTGTCTGGAGGCTGCTGCCAGCGGAGCAGCTCCTGATGGAGCCATCTTCATTCCCCCGTTTGCCCCATCTTTCCCCACCTCCTCGCTCGTGAACTTTCCCTGGGCACCGATAAGTGGGGCTGGGTTTACAACCTGTGCCAGGGCTGTAAAGCGAGGGTGAAGGTCACCCCAGGGAATGCAGCTGCTCTGTAAAGATGGGTGAGGGATGGGTGGAGTGTGGGGGGAAAGCAGCACTGTTTCTCCTGAGAGCCCTTGGGTGCTGTTGGCTGCAGGGCTGTCAGGGGGACCTGGGCTCCCTCAGCCCTGAGCCTGTCCCTTCCCCACCCTGGCTGCCCCCTGCCAGGAAGCAGAGAGGAAGCAGAGGCTGAATTCATCCCTGCCCCAAGAATAGGATCCAGGTGTCCACGTTTCCTGGCCTGGCCCCTGCTTCCCCTGCAGCGGTGGGCAGGAGCACAGTGTCCGGCCCCTGCCCCAAGCCACCATCCCTACCACGGGGTCCTGGGCACCATGATGTCCTGGGAAGGAGTCTTCTGTGCCATCGTGGATGCGTGGCTGCCTTGCCCCTGATCCCCAGGGGCTGCCAGCCCCAGCACAGTGCCTGGGAGAGTGGGGCATGGCAGGGTCAGGGAGCAGCCAAGGTCCCAGCAGCAACCCGCTGTCCAAGGGCCACATCCTGCCCTGCCCTGTGCCAGGCTCAGCTGGTGCTTCAAGCCTTGCCATGTGTCTCAGTGGGTCCATGCCTACTGGGTGCCAGGGCACCCCGCTCTCCCTGGTGCCCTTCTGAGCCTCTAAGGGCAGGGGGCAGCTAGGGGCATAGGGGCTGCTGAGGACCGGGGGGGGGGGTTTGGGGAAGGGGCTGCATGTCCATAGCTGCAGCCCTCCCTCCACTCTGCCCCAGCTGCCCCGGAGCCGCCCAGCCATGGAAGCTGCCAACTCGCTGCTGGATGCCGCGGCAGTTGGGGACCTGGTGCTGCTGGACCCGCTGACTGAGGAGTCACTGCTCCACACCCTGCAGGAGCGCTTCCACCGCGGCGACATCTACGTGGGCACCGGGCCAGGGGCAGGGGGTCTGGGGCGGGGAGGGAGGGGGGTCTGGGATGGGGAGCAGCGTATGGTCTCTGGAGTGGGGAGCACCAGGATCGGGGCTGGGTCCTCCTGGCTTACACCCACACCATCCTGCTTACCCGCAGACGTACATCGGGAACGTGGTCATCTCGGTGAACCCCTACCGGTCCCTGCCCATCTACACCCCCGAGAAGGTCCAGGAGTACCACAACTGCAACTTCTTCGCTGTGAAGCCCCACATGTGAGCACAGGGAGCCCAGCAGCCCCAGGGTGCCCTCAGTCCCCCTGCACCCTGCCAAGGGCTTCACCCACAGGCGAGCCTGAGGCGTGGGGGTCTGGGAGAGTCTGCTCAGGGTGGCCTACAGCCACAGCATTTTCTGAAGCCCGTGGACTGCTCCAGCCCCCCTCTAACCCCTCCCCACCCCCAGCTATGCCATCGCCGACGATGCCTACCGCTCGCTGCGGGACCGGGACAGGGACCAGTGCATCCTCATCACTGGCGAGAGTGGGGCCGGCAAGACAGGTAGAACCAGGGCTGCTGCCGGGTGCTCACAGGGCTGTGAGGGGCTCAGGGGGCTGGCTGGTGGGCATTCATGGCCCCGACACCCACGGCATCTTGCTTGCAGAGGCCAGCAAGCTGGTGATGTCCTACGTGGCGGCTGTGTGCAGCAAAGGGGAGGAGGTGGACAAGGTGAAGGAGCAGCTCCTGCAGTCCAACCCCGTGCTGGAGGGTAAGCGCCTGGCACCCTGCGCCCATCCCAGGGCTCAGCACAGCCCCCCCGGACCAACGCTGTAACTCCGTCCTCCCCCCACAGCTTTTGGAAACGCCAAGACTGTCCGCAATGACAACTCCTCCCGATTCGTAAGTGACTGGGGAACCAGGGCGGTGGAGTCATGTCCCATGGGGAGCGGGGCCAGACCTTGCCAGGTCCACGTGGACCCTGATGGGGCTGGAGGCATGGCAGGGGACGGGGACGTGGACATGGGGAGCGGAGCTGCCATTCGCCGTGGGCTCCCCCTGCCCTGACCCCAGCCCTGTCCCTCAGGGCAAGTACATGGACGTCGAGTTCGACTTCAAGGGGGAGCCCCTGGGAGGGGTCATTAGCAACTGTGAGTACCGATCACCCATCCTGGGGGGTCCCACCTCACACGCACTGGTGACGCTGACCCCTGCCTGCAGACTTGCTGGAGAAATCCCGCATTGTCCGGCACGTGAAGGGCGAGAGGAACTTCCACATCTTCTACCAGCTCCTAGCCGGGGGCTCAGTGAAGCAGCTCCGTAGGTCCAGACCGCCCAGCACAGGGGGTCAGGGGGGGACCAGGGGCCTGGGGGGGGCCATAGCTGAGCTGCCTCCTCCCTGCCACCCCCCAGAGCAGCTGAAGCTCCGCCAGGACTGCCGGCACTACAGCTACCTGAACCGGGAGAGCTCTGGCCTGCCCGGCATGGATGATGCGGCCAACTTCCATGCCACGCAGGTACCACTGGCCAGGACCTGGGGAGCAGGGAAGCCATGACGTGCCCCCCCCCCCCCAAAACCAGCCTGGGGCCAACCCCATCCCCCTGAGCTGCCTGTGCCCATCCCCAGGATGCCATGAGGATCATCGGCTTCTCACCCGCCGAGGTGATGGCGCTGCTGGAGGTGACAGCAGTGGTGCTCAAGCTGGGCAACGTGCAGCTGAGCAGCAGCTACCAGGCCAGCGGGATGGAGGCCTGCAGCATCGCTGAACCGCAGGGTAAGTGCAGGGATGGGGATGGGCCTGGGGCGGGATGGTGGGGGAGGCTCTTCCCCCCTCCCCGCTCGGCCCTGGCACCGCTGCCTCCCTGCACAGAGCTGCAGGAGATCTGCGAGCTGATCGGGCTGGACCCCAGCAGGCTGGAGCGGGCGCTGTGCTCCCGCACAGTGAAGGCACGGGACGAGATGGTGCTAACCACCCTCAGCGTCCCCCAGGTGAGCGGGACCATCCCCTGCCCATGGGCTGATGGCCGGCAGCCCCCCAGGAGCCAGCGTGAGCCCCTCACCCCTCTTCCCAGGGCTACTACGGCCGGGACGCGCTGGCCAAGAACATCTACAGCCGCCTCTTCGACTGGCTGGTGAACCGCATCAACGCCAGCATCCAGGTGAGTGCCCAGGATGACAGGCACTGGCCCCCCCATCCAGGATGGGACCCTGGACCCCCACCCCACACAGGACCAGGACACAGCTCAGCACCCCGCTGTCTCCCCAGGTGAAGCCAGGCAAGCAGAGGAAGGTGATGGGTGTCCTGGATATCTACGGCTTTGAGATCTTCCAGGTGAGCGCAGAGCCCACCTGGCCCCATCCTGCTGCTGGGGGGTCCGGGGCAGCGGGTGGGACATGTGGCAGGGCTGGGGGCTTGGGCGCAACCTGCCACACAGGACCCTTCTCTTGCAGGACAACAGCTTTGAGCAGTTCATCATCAACTACTGCAACGAGAAGCTGCAGCAGATCTTCATCCTGATGACCCTGAAGGAGGAGCAGGAGGAATATGTCCGAGAGGTACCCCCGGCCCATGCCGGTCAGACTGGATGCAGCTCTTCTACCCATGCCAGAGCACGGCCCCTGAGGAGTCTTGGCCCCCCGAGGATGGGGAAGTGCCGGAGACAGCTCCATGGCACATCCCTCCCTCGCCCCGCTCCCTGCCGGGAATAGATTCAATAGCAGGAAGGCAGGGAGGGATTCGGGATCCCTGTCCCCGTGGCCGGACGTCCGGTTCCTGCCCCACAATAGCTAGGGGGGTTGTCTGTGGGGCAGGGTCTGGGTGGTCCATGTGACGTGTGGCTGGAAGGTCTGTGCATCTGACCCCCGTCTGTTCCTAGGGCATCCAGTGGACCCCAGTGGAGTTTTTTGACAACAGCATCATCTGCAACTTGATCGAGAACGTGAGTTGCCCCCCAGTGCCGGGGTCCCAGGTTGGGGTCCCAACTCCCCTCCATCACACCTGGCACAAGTTCGGGATGAGCAGAGCCTGGAGCAGCCCCACTTCGATGGAGCTGCTGCTCAGGGCCGGGGCCGTTTTGGGGTGACGCTGTCTATCACGGCACAGAGCAAGTGCGGGATCCTGGCCATGCTGGACGAGGAGTGCCTACGGCCCGGTGTGGTCAATGAGGACACCTTCCTCACCAAGCTGAACCAGCTCTTTGCCACCCACAAGCACTACGAGAGCAAGGAGACACAGAACGCCCGGCGCATCATGGACGCCAGCTTGCCGCCACAATGCTTCCGCATCCACCACTACGCTGGCAAGGTCTGCCAGCGGCCACGGGCACCCACCGGCACCCACAGCCCCGGCCCCAACAGGGGAAGCCAGGACCCCTGGGTCCATTTCCCAGCTTTGCATGGGAGCTGTGGGGCTGGACTGGGAAAGGGGTCAGAGGCACTGAACCATATCCCACTCTCTCCCTCCTCCCTCCCCGAACGCGGCCCCCCCCATGCACCCCGCTGAGCGCTGACCCCGCTCCTGCGCCCAGGTGACCTACAACGTGATGGGCTTCATCGAGAAGAACAACGACCTGCTCTTCCGTGACCTCTCGCAGGCCATGTGGGCTGCCCAGCACGCGCTGCTGCGCTCCCTCTTCCCCGAGGGAGACCCCCAGAAGGTCTCCCTCAAGCTGCCCCCCACCGCCGGCTTCCAGTTCAAGGCCTCGGTGGCGACGCTGATGAAGAACCTCTACTCCAAGAACCCCAACTACATCAGGTACCGGCCCTGGGGGGACCCCCGACCCCAGCCCTGGTGCCAGTGGGACCCCCCACCCCCCTCTCAGCCCACTGCTGCTCCCTCCAGGTGCATCAAGCCCAACGAGACCAAAACAGCAATGCTCTTCACACCGGAGCTGGTGCTGGCGCAGATCCGGTACCTGGGGCTGATGGAGAACGTGCGGGTGCGGCGGGCAGGCTATGCCTTCCGCCAGCTCTACGGCCCCTTCCTGGAGCGCTACAAGATGCTCAGCCCCCAGACCTGGCCCCGCTGGGCTGGCAGCGACAGGTACGGGGCTGGGACAGACCGTGGGCGCATCTGGCAGCCCCCTCCCCGGTTCAGGGGCTGCAGGGCTGTGACCGGCCTTGTCTCCCACCACGGTGCAGGGATGGAGCCGAGGTGCTGCTGGCAGAGCTGGCATTCCCCCCCGAGGAGCTGGCGTTCGGCCACACCAAGATCTTCATCCGCTCACCACGCACCGTGAGTCCAGGGATGGGAGAGCGGGGGCACGGGGGTGACCCTGCTATGGGGCAGTTGGGCTGCCAGGTGGGGCAGGGTCTGACCTTCTCAGAGCAGGTGCCAGCCCCACGGGTCCCCTTGCCCCGCCGGCAGCCCTGAGCCCATCCCAGGGGCTCCTGGGTGATGCCGCAGCCCCCGGAGGTTGCTCCCGGCCGGGGGTCCCTGTCCCCGCTTGGCGCCCCAGCGCTCACCCTGGCTGTCCCCAGCTCTTTGACCTGGAGAGGCAGCGCCAGGAGCGTGTGGTCCAGCTTGCCACCCTGATCCAGAAGATGTTTCGGGGCTGGCGGTGCCGAATGCATTACCAGCGGATGCGCAAGAGCCAGATCATCATCTCCGCCTGGTTCCGGGGCCACATGGTGAGAAAGGAGCAGGGGATCCTGGCTGCACTTCCCCTGCCCCATCCCTCACCCCCTGGGCAGGGCCCCCTGGCTCTCCCAAGCCCCCTGGCTCACCCCAGCTCTCCCCACCACAGCAAAAGAACAAGTACAAGCAGATGAAGCGGTCGGCGCTGATCATCCAGGCGCACGTGCGGGGTTGGAAGGTGAGGGCTGGGCACCCCACGGCTGTTGGCCGGGGCCGGCAGGTCTCCTAGTGCGGGCAGCATGGGCAGCGGGGTGGGGGGTGCGTGGCAGGGAGGGGCTGGGGGCTCCGACTCATCTCCTCTCCCCATCTTCTGTCCTTCTCTCCTGCCTCTCTCCGGCTCGCTCCCTATCTGTGTTGGTCTTTCCCTGCCTTGGGCTCCCCGGGCTCTCACCCCTCGCAGTCTCGCCGGCTCCTCCGGGAGCTGAAGTTCCAGCGCCACCGTCACGCGGCTGCCGCCACCATCGCCGCTTACTGGAGAGGGTACCAGGTAACGGGGCCAGCCCGGCTGCGGGGCCCTGCGCGCTGCCTCTGTCCTGCTGTCCACACCGCTGTGTCCAGGGCTGTCTGTCTGTCTGCCCACCCTGGCTCCTGCCCACCCTGTCAGGCTGGAGCAGCTGTCCTCTCCGCTGGGGCCGGACGGGGGGGGACGGGGACACCGGGGTCCCATGGGGGGTGGCAATGGGAGGGTGGTGAGGTCCCACGTCCCCACCGCTGCCGCCACTGATGGCTGTCTCCGGCAGGTCCGCAGGGCATACAGGAGGTATTTCCGTGCTGGGGCCAGCGCCCGCCTGGCCAACTTCATCTACCGGCGGCTGGTGAGCGGGGCCAGAGGGGAGAGGGGGCACGGCACCTTCCAGCCCCCCATCCCTGGGGCTGGACCGGGGACTCTCCTGACCCCCTGCTGCGTTGCCACTTCCAGGTGCAGAAGTTCCTGGTGAGCCTGGGAAGGAACCTCCCGCCACTGGTGGTGACGGACCGGACCTGGCCCCCTGCGCCATACAAGTTCCTGGCTGACGCCAACCAGGAGCTGAGGAGCATCTTCTACCACTGGAAGGTGGGAGCAGGGGGCGGGGAGGTGGGGGGGCTCCGGTTGGGACCTTGTGTTCTTCCATGCCAGCTCTTGCCTGGGGGTCTTGAGCAGCACCGAATCACCTCCTCCCTCGGCAGTGCAAGAAGTACCGGGAGCAGCTGACGCCGCAGCGCAGGGCTCTGCTGCAGGCCAAGCTCTGCGCCAGCGAGCTCTTCAAGGACAAGAAGACGCTCTACTCCAAAAGGTGCCAGGGCTGGGGGCTGCCGGGGCAGCGGGCGGGTGCATGGGGCAGCTCCGGCTGATGGTCTCCATCCCCAGCCTGCAGCAGCCCTTCCAAGGCGAGTACCTGGGGCTGACGCAGAACCCCAAGTACCAGAAGCTCCATGCCGTGGCCAAGGACAAGCTGGTGATGGCCGACACCGTGAGGAAGGTGAACAGAGCCAGTGGCAAGGTGAGCCCCCTCCCTGTCCCCACCGCACCAGGAGGGTGTGCGGGGCCATGCTGACCCCCCCCTGCCCGCAGACGGTCCCGCGCCTGCTGCTGCTCACCACCGAGCACCTGGTCCTGGCCGACCCCAAGGCCGCCCAGCCCAAGACCGTGCTCAGCCTGGGTGACATCCGCAGCGTCTCCGTCACCCGCTTCTCTGATGGCTTCCTGGCCCTGCACCTCAAGGAGGTACCCGGGAAGGGGCATCCCTGGGGGCTCAGGGGGTCCCTGGTGGGACTGACACCCCCTGCTCCCCACAGACCTCCACGGGGGGAGCCAAGGGCGACTTCTTGCTTGTCAGCGACCACCTCATCGAGCTCATCACCCGCCTGCACCAGACCCTCATGGACACCACTGCCCAGGCCCTGCCCCTGCACATCACCGACCAGTACGGGTGGGGTGGGGGGTGGAGCTACCAAGGGTGGGCCCTGCAGGGCGGAGCAAGACTTGCAGGGGTGGACCTTGCAGGGCGGGGCAGGGTGGTGTCTGGGGTGGAGCTCACAAGGGTGGGGTAGGACGGGGTGAGGCTTGTGGGGGTGGAGCTTGCAAGGGTGGGGTCCACAGGGTGGGGCATCAGCTGTGGCAGGCAGCCTCAGAGAGGTGGATGAAAGGAAGGCAGCTCAGTGGGCAGGAGGTGGGGCGGGGCTGGGCATGTCCCCACCTCACCCCACCCCTCCAGCCTGCCCCCCTCCCTCCCCCCAGGTTCTCCACCCGCTTCCAGAAGGGCGATGTGGCCGTCACCGTGGTGGAGTCGGCCAAGGTGGACAGCAACGTCCCCGTCTGCAAGAAGCGGGGCAGCCACAAGATGGAGGTCCTGGTCCACTGAGGGAACCGCCATCCCCTGCCAGGACCCCCACCCACGCACCGGCACCCCCACCCACCCCCTTTGTGTCATCCCCCTGCCTGGCTGGGTCCTTGCACCACCCAGGAATTGCTGCAAACTCATTAAACAGATGCTCTGGTGTCAGTACGCGGGTGGCGTTGCAGCAGGTACCCCCGTTACAGGCAAGGCAGGGAGACCCAGTCGTGCCGAAGCCCCAGGACATGGCGTGGCAGGGCGGGGGCAGAGCCTGGCGCCAGGAATGGAGCCCCCCCACTCTGGCCCCCCGCCTTTCCTGCCGCCTGATTGCGGCCAGCGCTCCGCTCAACAGTGATTGGAAAGGCCCCAAATTGCAGCCACTTTTCCCATTAAATGGGAAAGCAGCTCGCTCTGCTGCAGAGGCAATTTCTGGGTGGCCGCGGGTGGCTGGCACGTGAGGTCCTCAGCACCTGCCTGCCTGCACTGGCTGTCCCTGTCTCCCCCCACCCTGCTGCAGGACCCCCTGTGCAGGACACTCCCCGCCGCACCCCCACCTCACCCAGCTGCGCCCCTGCACCAGCAGCCCTCCCCAGTCTAGCACTGCGGCTCCTGGGCTGGCGCTGGAGCTGCATTTGGGGACCGGGGCTGCAGCCCGGAGCAGAGCAGGGGGACAGAGAGGAGCTACCACACGGCCCCAGTGCGACCACTGCAGCCCAGGTCTTGCAGGACCCCCACCAGTCCTGCAGCCCCCAGGAGCCGGGGTCCCCACACAGCTCCCACAGCAGCCACCCCCCTTGCTGCCTTTTCTCTCCTGTGCTCTTCAAGCTCTCGGAGACTTTTTTTTTTTTTTCTTGTCCCCACACGTCACTCGCATTACCTTCAGGAGCTGACAACTCCCCATCACATCAGCATCAGCACCAGCTCCCAGGTGGGCCCTGGAGCATCAATGCGGTTTGTCGTGCACGGGGGGGGATGACATCTAGGCACGCGTGCCAGGGCACTTGGGCAGCGTGTGCAGCCGGGGGGGCATGTGCATGTGCGCGGGGGCACTTGATGGCATTGACATGCCCCGGCTCCAAGGGCTCCCCCCGCTTCCCGCCGCGGGCTGTGTCACGTCCCAGCGCAGGGACCTTCCTGCCCGTGTGTGGCGAGGGGCGAAAGCCGTAAACAAGCCTGCCGCAGCCCGGGGCACCGCAGCTCTTCGCGGCTGCGTCGCACTTGGCACCACACAAGTAGGTGTTATTAATTAATTAGGCCGTCTCTGGCCAGGCTCCGATTTAATTAACATCCCCGGCACTGCAGATGCTGCCCTGCCCCGGGCTGCGCTGCCACGTGAGCTGCCACTGCTGGGCCACCTTCCCGTGGGGCTGCCGCAGCTGCCAGCGCAGCCACCTGTTGCTCAGGCTGAAGTTGGCGGCTCTCGCTCGTTGGCCTGTGTGCTCCCCCTTCCCTCGCATCCCTCCGGTTCCCCCCAACTTTTCCTCCCCATCTTCCATCTCTGCACACCCCAGCCTCCTGGCTGGGGCGAGGGCGCAGAGGCACTTGGGGTGGCTGGGGATGGGGGGGGCATCGGGATGCAGGATCAAGCCCAGGCTCCCAGGAGGCCAAGTTGGGCTGGGGCCATGGGGGGCTGGCACTGGTGGTTCTGGCCCCATCTGGGTCACAGAGGGGTCTAGGGAAAGAGGCATGTGGGGCTGGACCTGGGGCTGCCGGGGCCCATCAGAGCCGGGAGGGCTCCCCGTGGGCAGCACCGGACCGGGCAGGCCAGGAGCCCCAGAGTGGGGCTGGGGGAGACAGGTAGGGTGTGCAGTACAGAGAGAGTGTGCGCGTGTATGGGCACATGCGTGCTTGCGTGTGCAGTTGAGGAGTTTTATGTGTATGCAGGTGAACACATGTGTGCATGCACGTGCATGCGTGTGCATTGTGTGTGCATGCGTGTGCATTGCGTGTGTGTGGTGGGAGCCTGGCTGATCCATGCTGTGGTGCGAGACCTCCCAAAGCCCAGCTGCAGAGCAAGCGCCAGCAACTGTGCCAGTGTGGCAGACAGGACTGCTCCCACCACATGTGTCCCCACACGTGCCAACGGCTGCATCGTGCTCGGGTGTGCATGTCCCCCATGCCTGCAGCACAAGGAGGGGCCGGGGGCTGCGTGGGCATGGTGCCTGTGTGCTGGCCCCCTACCACAGGGCGCTGCGGCACGGTGGGGAGCTGGCGTGCTTGCGTGGGCGCGCTTGTGTCGCGGTGTGACTCTGTGTGTGTAACGGGTGCCTGTCGGTGACACGGTCCCTGCGTGGGCGTGAAGCTGCAAGGTGGGGGTACCACCCCCCCGGCCCCCATTGGCGGCTCTCCTCTCACCCACCCACACCATGCCATGGGCAGAGCCCCTTATTTAACTCCGCACAGCAGCCAGCACCCCGGTACTTCGCCTCCTGGCTGAGCCTGCGCTGGGAGAGCCATCGTTGCAGCCTGCAGCCATTGCCCACCTCACCTTGCCGTGTCTCCCGCTCTGCAGCCGCCAGCGGTGAGGGTCGCTCTTCCCCCAGCTCTGCACTGGGAGACACCTGAGGGCTCAGCAGGTCTGTGCCCCTGCGGCACCCGGCCCTGAGGGCTTCCTGGGGTTCCTGGGGGGCTGCCGCATCCCATCCTCACCCAGTTCGGGCTGGGAGAAGGCAGAAGGGAGGAGAGGAAAGTTGGTGAAGGCACTGGGGAGGGCATGGGCCGGGAAGAGAGACAAGGCGAAGATGCTGCTTGAATTCGGAGAGGGCTTGGGGGGGGCTCTGGAAGCAAGTCTGGGTCTGGGATCTGTCTGTCAGCAAGCGTGTATGTGCCAGTGCATGTGTCAGGGGACACGTGTGTGTGCTAATAGGGGTGAAGGTGAGTCCGAGCCTGCCTATGTGAGCTCGGTGTGCCCGTACTCGCCCTTGTGTGGGTCTTTGCACGGTCCGGCTGGTGTGTGACCGTGCAAACACGGCACCACAGGCACGAGCGGTGGCACGGGACCCCCAGGCCCACAGTGGAGCCATGTCCCCCCGCACCTCTGCGATGCATCCCCCATAGCGTGCCCCCCCCGCACCCCTGTAAGGCAGCCCTCGGCTGCAGCCCCCCCTGCCCAAGACGCTGGCAGAGTGCTGCCAGCCCGCAGCTGGGGGAGGAATTTACCGCCCACTCCCCGCCGACCCCGGGAAGCGGTGCGGTTCCTCTGACCGCAGACACGGGTGGGCCCCCCCCCGTCTCCCGTGTCGCTGCTTTCCCTCCCCAGCGCTTGGCCCGGTCCCGGGCTCGTCCCGGGCCGCCCCGCGGAGGGGGCGCTGGCTCGGGGCGGCCCCGGGGCCCCGCCGCTCCGCCGCTGACCGCTGCCCCCAGGCCCCCCACCCCGAGGATGAGGAGCCGCCCGGCGCTGGTGACGCTGCTCGTCCTGGCGCTGCCGCTCGCCCTCGCCCGCCGCCCCCCCGCCGCCCCGCCGGGCCCCGCGCCCCCCGCACAGGTACGGCCGTCGGGGCGGGGGTGGTAGGCGGCGGGCGGACCTCCCGGGAACCCCAGAGCTCCCCTCCCCGCTCACCCGCTTCGCTTCCCGCAGGGGATGCCCGGCCCGGAGCCGCTGCCCTGGAGAGCCCGCGGCAGCCCCGGGGCCGCCTACGCCGCCGTGCTGCAGCTGCTGCGGGAGGAGAACGCCGGTGAGGACCGGGGGCGAGGGGGGCGAGGGCAGGGTGGGCTGCGGAGGGTCGGTCCGTCCGGTCCCGCCCGGCCCGGCCCCCGCCCCGCCGGCGCCGCTCACCCGCTTCGGTCTCTTGCAGGTCCCCCCGCGGCTCCGCAGAAGCGTAAGTCCCGCCCGGTCCCGGTCCCGGTCCCGGTCCCGGCGCCGCAGCCGGGCCCCGCGGCGCTGACGGCGGGTCTCTCCGCAGGGGACATGCACGACTTCTTCGTGGGGCTCATGGGGAAGAGGGCGGCGGAGGCCGGGCGGCCGGCGGGGCGGGGGAGCGGCGGCCCGTCCGACCGGTGCTCCCCGGGACCCCCCGCGGCCGGCGGGGCCCCGCCGCGGGCGGCGTGAGCCGCGGCCCGAGCCGGCGGGGCTGGACGGGGCGCGCCCCCACGGCCCCCCCCCCCCAACCCGCCACGGGGACCGGCCTGGGCCGTGCCCTGTGTCCCGCGGGCGAGGCACCGCCACCGGGGACGGCGGTACCGGCGGTACCGGCGGGGGGGTGTGTGTGTGTGTGTGTGTGTGTGCTTCCCGGGCTCCGCCGCCGCGGAGCCGTGGTGGGAGCCGCCGGGGCAGCGCTGCCGCCGTTCCGACCCACGCACGCGTGTCCCTGCACGCGCCCCCCGGCCCCGGCGGCAGCTGGGCCGTTCCGAACACCCGCGTACACGCACCCGTACCTGTACCGTCCGGCCGGTTACGTACACCTGTATACATCCACCCGTGCCTCGGCGGGACACGCGCCCCGACCGTCTCTGTCTCTTGGCTGCGCCGCGCTGCGACCCGGCGTGCTCGGCGCTGCACGCCCGGGACAGCCCACGGGGCCGGGGCCGGGGCGGCGGGGCCGGGGCGGGGGGCCGTGTGCTCTTGGGCTGCAGCGACCTGCCCCTGCCCCACACCTGCCCGCGAAACGAAGAGGTGCCCGTGTCCGTGCCCATGTGTGCCCGTGCCCGTGTCCGCCCGTGCCTGTTGCCCGTGCCCATGTCCGTGTCCGTGCCCGTGGCCGTGCATGTGCCCGTGGCCGTGCATATGCCCGTGTCCGTGTTAGTGCCCGTGCCCATGTCCGTGTCCACCCGTGTCCGTGCCCATGTCCGTGTCCGTATCCGCCCGTGTCCGTGCCCGTGCCCATGCCCGTATCCACCCTTGCCCATGCCTGTGCCCGTATCTGTGTCTGTGCTGGTGCCCGTGCCCGTGTCCGCCCGTGTCTGTGTCCGTGTCTGTGCCCGTGCCCGTGCCCATGTCCATGTCCATGTCCATGTCCATGTCCGTGCCTGTGCCTGTGTCCGTGTCCGCCTGTGCCCATGCCCGTGCCCATGTCCGTGTTCGTGTCCGCCCGTGTCTGTGCCCATGTCCGTGCCTGTGCCTGTGTCCGCCTGTGCCCATGCCTGTGCCCATGTCCGTGTTCGTGTCCGCCTGTGCCCATGCCCGTGCCCATGTCCGTGTTCGTGTCCGCCCGTGTCCGTGCCCATGTCCGTGCCTGTGCCTGTGTCCGCCTGTGCCCATGCCCGTGCCCATGTCCGTGTTCGTGTCCGCCCGTGTCCGTGCCCATGTCTGTCCCCGTGCCCGTGTCCGCCCGTGCCCATGCCGGTGCCCATGCCGGTGCCCGTGTCCATGTCCACCCGTGCCCATGTCCGTGTTCGTGTCCGCCCGTGTCCGTGTCCGTGCCCGTGCCCGCCCCTGCCGGTGCCGGTGCCGTTGCCGTCGCCGTGTCCCGTCCCCCCGTCCCCCCCCGCCCGCAGTTCCCCTCCGGGCCGCGGGGGGGGCGCTGTGGCCCCGCCGCGCGCGCGGGCGGGCGGAAGGCGGCTCCGGCGGCGGCCGGGGCGGACGGAGGGCGGGTCGGCGCCTTTGTGTGAGCCGAGCCGGGATGGTGCGGGGCGCCGGGCAGGTAAGGACCGCCGCCGGCCCGCAGCCCCGCCGGCCGCCGGCTGCTGCCCCGCCCGCAGTCCCGGGGGCCCCGCGCCGCCCCCCACCTCCCCCCGCCCCGCGATGGGCCCCGCGCGGACCCGCCACGGGCCTCTCGCTGTTCCCCGTGCTTCCCCTCGGGGGTCCCTTCCTGCCCCCCCCCCCGGGGTCCCACCAGAGCCCCCCCCCTCCGCTTTGGCTCCCCCCCCGCGTCCCTGTGGGCCCCTCGTTACCCCCCCCGTGGCCCCCCCCCCCAGCTCCCCGCTGTCCCGCGTGGCTCCTCCAGCCCCCCGCGGGGCCCTGCCCACCTCCCCCCCCCCGTTGCTCCATGTTCTTCTGGGCCAGGTCCGGGATTCTCTGCCCCCCCCCCGCAGAGAAGGGAGCCTCTCCTGCCTGCCTGCAGGCAGCGGGGCCTGCCCGCCCCTCCTCACCCTCCGGGGCCGCCTCCTGTCCCTGCGCCCCCCGGTCCCCCCCTTCCCTTCTCCGTCTCTTTTCCCTCCTGTTCCGTCCCCAGGCCGCCCCCCCCGCCCCCGCGCAGGGATCCCCATGCTGCAGGAATTGCCCACGTCCTGGCGGTTTCTGGGCTGGTGAGCGTTTCCCCTCCGGAACCTTCCCCGGCCATCCTCATTCTCTCCAGCTGTGAGTCGTGCTTCCCCGTTGCCTTCTCGGGCAGGGGCCGTCCCTGCCTTCATCCCTTGGCGTCCCAGGGGAGGACAGCCTGTCCCCAGCTCCATTTGGCCTTTCCCTGGAGCTGGGGCAGAAGGCAGCCCAGTCCCCTTCCGCCTCCTGCAAACTCCCCAGTCTCTCCACTGGCATCTGGGGTCGTTGCTCAAAGGACGGGGATTAGGGATAGAGCTCCCCGGGGTAAGTTCGTCAAGTCCCCGGGTGGACTGAGAGCTGGCTGAGCACTCGGGAGTGGGACAGGGTGACAAAGGCAGTGGGACAAGCTGGAGGGATGAGCTCAGGTGGGAATTGCCAGTGACATCAGCCAGGTGTCCAGTGGCAGCCTGGGAATATTGCACAAACCACCTGGCTCAGAGCACTGAAAGGTGCTGCAAATACTGGTGTAGCAGAGGAGAAATCCCAAGGGAACCAGAGCAGCTGGCATGCAGGGGAGAATCCGAAATGAGATCCTACCTGGAAACCGAAAGTTACCGTGTGGGTATGGGAGTAATCTGAAGCAAAGGTATGAAGCGGTGGTGGCTGGAGGAGACCCGGAGGCAAAGCCAACTAGCGTGTAGAGCCTGAATTTCAGCCCTCCAGACAGGAGTGTTATCCCTGGCTCGGGGAGAGGAGGAATGTCTCCGTAACAGGCACCGGCTGGGGCTCAGTTTCAGAACTGAGTGGAGCTGCGAGGCAGAGGGACCTCTGTCCGTGCCCAGATAGAAGCGGGAGCTTCAGGCTGTCACTGGTAGAGTAAATGGCTTTATTTTTTCTGTTTGTGCCTTTCCCTTTGTGCGTCTTTCCCGTTGCTTCCCAAAGAGTCAGTCTTTGAACTTACAAGATGGGTTTTAGTCAATCTCCATCTAAGCAGCTACGCTGCTGCTTCTCTATTGCTTGTCAGGAAAGTGGAAAATTTGAGATACAATTAGAATGATGTCTCTTTGGTTGTTAAGGTATTAACATTTTTTGCATTTTCCTCTCCCCAGAGCCCCTTGCCCTGCCAGTTTCTGGATGCCAAGCACCTCCTGCTCATGAAGCTGATGAATGCGTGAAGAAGAAGCTGACCAGGAGAGGGACTCTTAAGCAGCTGCTAAGATGGGCATGAGGATCAAGTTGCACAGCACCAATCACCCCAACAACCTGCTGAAGGAACTCAACAAGTGCAGGCTCTCCGAGACCATGTGCGACGTCACCATTTTGGTGGGCACCCGCTCATTTGCTGCACATAAGGCTGTTCTGGCCTGTGCTGCAGGCTACTTCCAGAACCTCTTTCTGAACACGGGGCTGGATGCTGCTAGGACCTATGTAGTGGATTTCATCACGCCGGCCAACTTTGAGAAGATCCTTAGCTTTGTGTACACCTCGGAGCTCTTCACAGACCTGATCAATGTCGGCGTCATTTATGAGGTAGCAGAGCGGCTGGGCATGGAAGATCTGCTGAAGGCCTGCCATTCAACCTTCCCTGACTTGGAGAGCTCAGCCATCACAAAGCAACCCTCCCTGTCCATGAGTGAAGGCCGATCAGGTCCTCTGAGCAGCACCTCCTCGGAGCAGAGCCATTCTTTGGGTGAAATCCGGAGTGGCGGGGAACATTTTGGCCCTGAACGGAATTACATCTTACATGGGGAAGTGGCAGGCAGCTACAAAGAGGATGACAGGAATACCGTGAGTGAAGCCAACCAGACTCTTCCCCTGATGCATCCGCAGCAGCCTCCCAAGACAGAACAGGAATCGGATCAAGGGCAGTTCGCTCCTGCCGCAAGTATGGCGACCCAGCCCAGCCTGGGCGGTGTGAACATCGTTGTTCAAACCACCGCAAGCTCCTGCCAGCAGTACAAGGTCCAGAGCAATGGTGACTACGGCAAGGGTGGCTTCTTCACAGCTGATCCTTCCGTGGACATCTCCACGGGGAGTAACTCCTGTCCCAGCAACAGTGACCACTCCAAAGAGCAAGGTTTTGGGCAGATGGATGAGCTTCAGCTGGAGGATTTGGGCGAGGATGAACTGCATTTCGAAGATGCCAGTGAAGAACTGGGCCCATCAGAAGAAGTTATTGAGCTGAGCGATGACAGTGAAGAAGAGCTGGCCTTTGAGAACGACAGCCGGGATAGCAAGGCAATGCCCTGCCAGGTGTGCAAGAAGGTCTTGGAGCCCAACATCCAGCTGATCCGCCAGCACGCGAGAGATCACGTTGATCTGCTCACCGGGAACTGCAAGGTCTGTGAAACCCACTTCCAGGACCGGAACTCCAGGGTCACTCATGTTTTGTCCCACATCGGCATCTTTCTATTCTCTTGCGACATGTGCGAGACCAAGTTCTTCACCCAGTGGCAGCTGACCCTCCACCGACGAGAAGGGGTCTTTGACAACAACATCATCGTCCACCCCAGTGACCCGCTGCCAGGGAAGATCACCATGTTTGGGGGAGGGCCTGGCTCAGACCTGGCATGCGCTGCCTGTGGGAAGCCTTTGGCCAAAGATTTCCACACCGTCCGCAACCATATCCTGGACCACGTGAACTTGAAAAGCCAGACGTGCGGCGTGTGTGACCAGAGGCACCTCAGTCTCTGCAGCCTGATGTGGCACACCCTGTCTCACTTGGGGATCTCAGTCTTCTCCTGCTCTGTTTGTGCCAACAGCTTTGTGGATCGGCACCTCCTGGAGAAGCACTTGGCTGTTCACCAGAACATGGAGGAGGCTCTCTTCCGCTGCCACTTCTGTGGCCAGAGCTTCAAGCTGGAAGCAGCGTATCGTTACCACGTCAGCCAGCACAAGTGTGGGGGCAGCCTGGACATCCGACCCAGCTTTCGAGACCGTCTCCAGCATCAGGGCCTGCAGAAGAGGAAGCTGCCGGACGAGTTCCTGAGCGAAGACTTGGCGCTGCAAAACCAGCCAGGCAACAGCAAGTACAGCTGCAAGGTCTGCGGGAAGCGGTTTGCTCACACCAGTGAATTCAACTATCACAGAAGGATCCACACTGGAGAAAAGCCCTACCAGTGCAAGGTGTGCCACAAGTTCTTCCGCGGCCGCTCCACCATTAAGTGCCACCTGCGGACCCACTCGGGAGCCCTCATGTACCGCTGTACTGTGTGTGGGCATTACAGCTCCACGCTCAACCTCATGAGCAAGCACATAGGCGTGCACAAAGGCAGCCTCCCCCCGGACTTCACCATCGAACAGACTTTCATGTATATCATCCATTCCAAAGATGCGGAGAAAAACACGGACAGCTGATGGGGTGAGGCAGGGCAGGGCCAGCAAAGGAGCAAATGCTAATTACAGAAGCTGTGGAAAAAATGTCGTTTATTTTATTTAATGGTCAGGCATCATGGATGGAATCCTCCTTTTCTATTTTTTTAAATTTCTTTTTGGCCTTGCTAGGGCTTTTTAGATTGGTGGCATTGTACAAATTAACAGCACGTAAGCTACATCACTGTTTCCAAGAAGTCTGTCGTGTTTACTTACCTCTGGTCCTGTTAGAGGCCATCGAGTTCTGTGTTTTTAGCATTTCTCACTAGGTTTGGAATCTAGATTATTTTTTTTTTAACCTTTTAGCCCACTTGACTAGGCTAACTCTCAGTTTGAGCTTGTCCACAAACTGATGCTGCTAAGATTTTTCACACCTGACCTCAGTAGAGAGGGACAGAGCCAGAGCAGGATGGTGCTGGACTTGAAGAAAAGGAAAAACAAAAAAGAAAAAAGGAAAAACAGACTCATTCTGGGCATCACTGGGGTTCTGCTGCTATTGCAAGGAGATAAGCAAAGTCCGTGTCACAGAATCAGCTTTGGAAGTCGTTGCTCTGTTGCAGGGGAGATGAGCAAGCAGCATGTGAGTGTGCACATGCAAATGAGGAGGGATACCTGGCGGTAAATGAGTAGGAGGGTGATTGTCGCTCGCAAGGGTATTTCCCAGGCAGTGCCACTGGTCTCTGGGAGCCCTGCCTGAGCCGGGAATGTGGCTGGCAGTTTCTCTGCCATGCCCATGACATGCCGCTCGCTCATGCCCCGAGACCCCATCTCCGAAGGAGGAGATGAAGGGGTGACACCACCTCTCTGAAGAGCCCGAGCAGCGGGTCAGCTGCGTGGAAGGAAAGAGGTGGATGCGTGAGCAGGGGGAGCTGTCAAGAGGAGTCGCTGACCTGGAGAGGGCAGGGGAAGCAGGTTCGTGTTGTGGGGTTGACTGCTCCTTGGGAGATATATTGTGATGGCACGGTCATGCCTAACTTCTGCTGCCCTGCAGTTGGCCATCGAGAGCGTGCTGACCTCTCCTCAGCTCTCCTCTGCCGCCGGCAGCCATGCACATCATGCTCTGCCAGCACGGTGTGTCCCAGGGCTGCCAGTTGCTGGAAGCGCTGGCTGCCAGAGAGCGGCGTCGCTGCGGCTGTGTGGATCCCAGCAAGACAAGATGTGATGAAGCTGTTGCCTTAACTCCCAGGAAGGTACCTTTGAGGACTCTTCTCTCTGCTGAAGGGATAGCCCCCTCCTGTGGTTGCCGTCGTGGCTCACTGCATCCCGGACAAGTCTCGTGGCAAATGTGTGTTGCAGGATGTTGTTAGTGCGATGTGAGTTCATTCATCTTTTGTTGAATCCTGCCGTAAATTCAGCAGGCGCCGTCTGGGGGCTGCGGCAGAGCAGCTCTGGGAGCCAGCAGCAATAGCAGCTGATGTGAACCTCAGCTCAGCCTCTCCTGGACGCGCGTCGCATGTGCACTGGGGGCTCCTCGGCGCGGTGGGCTCTCCCGGCTGCACTGGCGAGGTCAGCCCCATGCCGGCAGTGTTTACACCAGGAAGGGTGGGGATCGGCTTTTTCCCATGTTATCCTGCTGTGGGGCAGAGGTGGAGAGGAACAAATATTTCCGATGCCGCAGCATGAGTTATGACTGCCCTTAGGTAACTCATTCTACCTCACAAACAGGAAGCGCTCAGGGCTTTCAAGCCACAGTCGTAGTAAATTGGCTCCTGCGCTTCTGTAAAGATATGCTGTTACAAAACAAAACTAGTGATTTGCAAACCCTGTAAACTCATCCCGCTTTCTCCTCCTCTTGAAGGGACAACCCGCAACAGAGGAGAGGCATGGGCTGAATGTGTGGTTGGTGAGCTAGGAATTCCTGGGGGTTGCTTCCCCCGTTCCGCTGTGGCCTTGGGCAAGTCACTTCACCTCTTTGCCTCAGTTTCCTCATCTGTAAAATGAGGGTGGTAACACTTGTGGTACCTACCTACCTCCCGGGAGTGTGGTGAAGATTGCTGGCTCATACCTGCAAAGCGTGTGGGAGATGCAAAGTGCTTGGTGAATATTGATGTTTAGTGTCCTAGGGAAATGACAGCCTCCATCCTTTCCTGTTCTGTACCAGTTACTGGACCTGGTCAGGTCAGTTTAGTCCTGTTACAGCCTTCCTCGTTGCAAGCAAACTTACCTTTAGCCCCGTCCCCATCACAGTCCTGTGAAACGAGCTCTGTAGCAATGTAAGAAGTGGGGGGTGGCTCAGTGCCGCTGTGTCTGCCGAGGGGCTGTGGGAAGCAGCACTGGGGAGCGGGAAGCAGGGATGTGTGTGCTGAGGGGTAGTGGCGCTGTAATGTCCCCTGGGCTTTGCAGAGCACGTCTCCCCATCGGCTGGGCGCATTGCTGTTGGGAGCAGGAGGAGTTTGCGTCCTGGGGAGAGGGGAGCTGGAGGGTGCAGAGGTGTGCAGCTGCTGGAAGCCCCTGCCCTTCAGCTCCATCCATCCTTCTATCCCTGTGGTTTGCTTGTAAAGCTGCGTTTCCACCGCGGCACCTCCTGGTCCAGGTCCAGACTTGCTGTGACGGGGGAAGAGAAAAGAGTCAGTGCTGAGCCCTGGCTGGACCTAATGACCCTTCCCAGGCAGCTCCTTCGTCCTGAGCTTGTATCATCCTCAGTCACCCTGTGGACCTGCAGTACCTGAGTCCGACCCCGCTGCACGGAGGTGGGGTGGGAGGAATGGACCTTGCTGAGGAGGAACGAGAGGCCATTGGGAGTTTGTGTCCTTTCCCCAGTCCCTGTAATATTGGCCAAATTTGGGGCCAGCTGACATCACCTTGGGGGGTGTTAAACTGGACTTGTCCTTATTTTGGTGCCTGGAGCCTGTTTTCAGAGGAAGAGAGGCACCGCAGTAATCGCCAACCCTGGGGCAAGCCAGGCTGTGCTGCATCTGCCACTGGAGCTCTGGTTTCCAAACTCTGGTCTCATGGTACTGGTCAGCTGCCAGGCCACGGTCTGTGATCTCTAGCTGGTCTGCAGAGCCATGTTTAGCTTAGTGTTGTTAAGTTTAAAAAAAAAAATCATTTTGAGAACGCATGGTGCTCTAGGAAAGTGTGGGAGTTGATGGCAGTCCACTGGAGGCTCCTCTGAGGAGCTCTTTGAGTTACAGGGTTTCTTTCATTGTCCTGGTGGTGGCAAGATGGGCTGGTAGACAGGAACAGCTGACCTGCTCTGCCCTGGAGATTGCTATGAAGGATGTGAGGGGGGCAGACGAGGCTTGGGAGAGCCAAGTCCTTAAAGCCTCCAGACCCTCCTAAAACGTCCCAGAAGCTGTGATGAGCTTTTGGATGGGTTGGGGTGCTGCTGTGTGGTAGTGTCTGCAGCCCCGTATCTAGCTAAGCTGTGAAGCAAAAGCCTTTTGTGCACATAAACCAAAAAGAGAAGCTTTTACACTGAAACACTAATGGGCAAAGCAAGCCCACCCTGTGTCCACAGGGACGGGAAAGCAAAAGCCCACCCCCTTTGCTGCCAGTTGTTTTTGGTTGTGGGGATGGGGAGAGCACTCGGGTCCCTGGCGTTTCTGTGTCTTGGATTCTTTCCTGTGTTATAATGAATCAGTCCCACATGAAACATCTCAAGATCAGCAGCGAGTCCCATCTGCAGAGGGGATGCCGGGACAGATCTGGACCTGCAGCGCTCCTGTGCTGGCCTGGCCTCGTGCCACTACTCCTCCTTGGAGGGATTTTTCCCAAGAGGGGTCAGAGACCTGAGCACTCCTTCCCCTGGGAGGGTTCTGGGCCTCTCCAAGCCTGCAGCCAGCATCAGGGCTCTGTTGTCCCTGTCCCCTCGGCGGCATGGCTGTCCCCGACTCCAGCCAGCCTGGCTGGGAGCTCCAGTGTTCCTCCAGAAAGCTGTGTGGCTGGGGAGGGTAGGGTCGGCCGGAGTGGTGGGCTCATCCCGAGTCCCCCATGGGCTGCGCTGCCCCGAGGAGCCGTAGCTCTGACCCGGCTGCATCACGGTGGAGGCACCCGGTGACGGCACCTGGTGACGGCAGGGGCTCCTGGCCAGCGGCATGGGGCTGTGTGCGTGCCGGCGGTGCAGCCCCGCACAGCTCCTTGTTGGAGGCCAAGCGCTGTTTGCAGCATCGGGGCAGCCAGGGCCGAAATTCCGTGCCCGGATCTGTTGCCGCTCCACCACTGACTCGCAGTGCAGCCTTTGGCAAGCCTATTCGCCTCCTGACCTCACCTCCCCTCTGTGAATGTGGGGACAACACTTACCTACCTCTCCTGGGGCAGCTGTGAGGTTTAACTCATGTTCGCAAAGTGCTTTGGGATCTTCGGGGTACAAGAGGGGAAAGCAGAGGGGAAATGCTTCGCCGTGAGCTGTGCCGGCGGCATTTGCGAAGAGCGACTGGGTTGCAGGTCCTCACAGGAAACCCTGACATAAAATCCCCCTCCAAAAGGCAGTGCTTCAAGACTGGTCTTATTCAGATTTCTAAAACTCAAAGTTCAGTTTGATTCTCCCCTTTCTCAAAGGATCCAGGTCTCTTATCAGAATAATTAAGCAGAAGAAAGAAAAAGAGTTGAATTGCTGTCTAACCTTTTTGTTAAGTTAATAGTAGGTACTGACCTCCTGATATTTAAGTGTTTACTATCTATTTGCTGTAAAGTTTTGTATATTTTGTAAACTTCCCCCCCAAATAGTAGATGTCTAAAATCGTTGTACATCGGGTTCTTTTATACTCCATTGTTCAGCACAAAGTGTGGTTTTTATTTAGAATAATAAAATGGAAAATGTTGACCTCTTGTACCTTGCTTCTTTATAAAACTTGTTTCTTTAAATGTGCAGATTGGCATTTCTGTCTCTTCAGGGGTGCCTGGGAAAGCACATGAGCCGTTCCTGGTATCCTGCTCCTGTGCTGTGCTCTGCAGGATTTGTGGCATGAGTCCAGGCAGCCGGGGCCTCTTCCTCACCGCCTCCTCCAGCACCCGGAGCAGCGAGAGGAGAATGGACTCTGGCATTTCTGCAGGCTGTTTCCACAGCAGGTTGGGAGCAGAGCCCTTGTTAGAAACCATTTAGGAAATTCTGGGGGGTTGTGTTCCTTGGTAAGCCCTTTCTGTGCTGCCAGTGCTGTGTTTCACTGAGACCTGGACCTTCGCAGGCTTGGAGCTGTTGGCTGGCAAGACAGATCAGTGGGCAAATGCTGCTGGGGTTTTTTTAAAGAGCCACTTTAATTTTTCTCCAGCAGCGAGGCTTCCTTCTCGCTTCAGGGTTAGGGCGACTGGCCTGCTGGGCATTGCTGTCGGCTGGGGCTGCCAGTCTCCATTGCCACTGGAGCAGCTTGGGCAGAGCTGCTCTGGGGAGAGCTCACCTGGTGGGACAGGTCACTGTTGCCGAGCCAGTGACCAGCAGTGGGCACTGGAAATTCAAGCTGGGTGGGTGGCCCGGGGGTAAAGGAGGCGGTGGCTGGGCCAGTTTACCCTATGGGGTGGTGAAAGCTTTAAAGGAAGACCGAGGGACCCAGGTAAAGGACTAGCTGGGTTTCAAGCCCACATCACTGTGTGGGGCTGTATGAGGCTTTACCTGAGGTCACTTTGGCCCTGAGGCCTATGAACAAAGTTGCAGATACATTAGGAGAGTTTAAAAAAAAAAGTTTAATAGGTCAAATATCAAATTTTACATGTTTAAGTAACGATATTGAATATATTGTTGTCCTGGTTACGCCACGCATCAAGTGTCTTGTTATTGTGTACTTATCTTCCATTTCTTCATTGAAAATGGCAGGGTATTAGCAAAAGGAAGCCTTAGGGAAGATTGAGGATCAGAGCTGTGGGTTGTGTCAGCGTGAAGCTGCCTTCGTGTTCGCCGGCTTGTTTTGGGGCTGCTCGGCTTCACTGTGCGTGTTGTGCCCAGGAGGGTCACGGGGATGAAGGCAGTGAGGTCCTGTGTTGGTGCAGATCCCGAAGGACACCCTCTGTCCCTGAGAGCTTGCAGTCTAAGTGGCTCTACACTCACAAGTTGTGAAACTACATGCAAGTAACATAATTAAGGAAAAGGAACTGCCACCAGTTGCTTCCCTGAACAGGGTACTGTTGTGTCTGAGGGGACTGGCTTCTTCCCCAGCTGCAGTACAAAGTCTTTCTGTGTAAGAGATGATGAATTTGGCTTTTTCTGTCAACGCTGGTATCCCCTGGTAGTAAGAAGGAACGTCCCTGCGCACAAGGAGCCCTGAAGTATTTAGTGATTTATGCTGCCACAGGACCCCTGTAAATAGCAGAGCCGTTCCCAGCCAGTCCCGTGATAACTGAGCGTCCATGTTAACCCCTGGTCGTGGGCTTCTGCCACAGCCCGGGACATCCTGCTCCCCACCCACTGCTCTCTGCTGCAAGCATCCTGTCCCTAGATTTGCTTATGCTTTCCTTTTTTAATATGTGTTTCTTGAGCAGCTCAAGGCCTTTGGTAGATTTATGGACTCCCTTCCAGTGACTGTCGCTCTTTCACCTTCCCCTGCCAAGGGCTTGACCTGCAGCATGTGACTTAGCAGAATCCAGACAACGATGAACTTTCTCCGGATGCTCCAGTTTCTTACACAGCCAAAAGCCCAGCCTGCGCTTCAGCTCCGAGGATTTCTGCATGTGTACGTGTTCCCACGGGGCGTGCTTCAGTGCGACTGATTGAAAGGGAGCGTGCGTGAAGGTCTGCCAGAGTCTGCCAACATTTAGAAATGCACCCAGTGGCCTTAGAAACCTGCCAGGAGATGCTCTAAAGGAGGCTGGGTTTAATGGAATGGGTCATGCTGCAAAACACAAACTGGGAACCCCACCTCGGCTGCCACTGGTCACATTTGGAAGCAACTGTGCCCCGTCAAACACAGTTTTAACCATCGCTAATTTACTGCTGGGTTTGCAAAATTGCTCTCAACGAGCTGCTGATCTCAAATCGTTCCTCCCCTCCTTCAAGCTCAGGCCTGTGTCATGCTCAGCCCCTCCGCATCACATTGCCTTCACTTCTGTAAAATCAGGCTTTGAGCTGTTTGCTAGGCACGGGGAGGAGAGGTTTGTGTTTCAAAGGAGTTAATTTCCTCTCTCCTGCTTGGACGGCATCAAGGCAGAGGGGCAGCATTCACTGGACACCTCTGCAGCTCGGTGTATCCAGGGCTTGTGTATAAGTGACAGTTGGGGGCTGCAGAAAAATTTGTGAAGGGAAAGGATTGTGTGCCCCCAGTCCCGTGGCTTGGGGCAGTACAGGGGTGGGGTCCCAGGGGCTGGATTTGTGTTCAGAGTTCTGGGTAGAGTCATGCACTTTATTACTGCTTTTCTTTTGGAAAACAGGAAATATCTCTTTCTCTTATTCTTTCTTTAGCTAAATAGATCTGATACAGCAGCACATCAGAAGCAAGATGTCTGTAGCTCCCCGCACCATCTCATTTCACATTTGGCACCCTGCCCTGCCTTCAGAGCACAGGAGGTGGCCAGCCAAGAAGTGTTTTTTAAAAGCAAAGTGTCTGCTTATCACCAGGAAAAACAATCTTACTGACCTCAGTGAGTGCAGGGAGCTGCCGCCCCTCCACAACCACTTGCCAATGATGAGTGGGAGAGTCCGATCCCCCTTAATTGGGAGGGTTATTGTCCTTTGTGATGACTATGGAGTGCTGTGTGGTGGAGGAGGAATTGTCTGCGCCCTTCTGGCTGCCTTGGTCTTTGGGGATGTACTTAACCACAGCGGAGATGAGCTTGCTGCGGAAGTTTTTGCTCAGGAAGTTGTAGAGGATTGGGTTAATCACACAGTGGAGCAGGGTGAAGCAGTCTATGATGTCGTAGAAGAAGTAGAGGAAGTGGGCAAATGTGCAGTGGAGGATGATGTGGTTGCCATCGAGGGTGAGCAGAGTAAGCATGATGTGGAAGGGCAGCCAGCTGATGAGGAACACGACGATATAGGCGTAGATGAGCAGACAGTGCTTTCTGCTCTCCGGCTTGGTGCGCTTGATGAACCTGGCTGTCAGGATGTTGAAAACGGTGATGATGGGGAAGGGGATTAGGAACCCAATGGTGGTGGTGGCCAAGCTGACTGCCAGCGCCCACTCATCATAGGTCTCGAAGGGGGCCATGAAGATGCAGATGGGCTCTCCAGTATTGACCAGCTGCATGTGAGCAACCTCCAGGAATGGGATCGTTGCTGCCAAGACCCAACTGCAGGCGCAGATGACGCGGCGTGCGCGGTGCTGGTGCTTACGCCAGAAGAGAGAGGAGCTGGTCAGGGACACGTAGCGATCCACGCTCAGGCAGGTGAGGAAGAAGATGCTGGCGTACATGTTGGCAAAGTAGAAGTAGTGTGTGAAGCGGCAGAGGAAGCTGCCCCAGAGCCAGGTATAATCCAGCATCACCTCCAGCATCCAAATGGGCAGTGAGAGCAGCACTCCGAGGTCAGCAATGGCCATGTTGATGATGTAGAGGTTGACCAAGCTCTTGTTGCCCCGTGTCTGCCAGTTGACCCAGATGACAAGGAGGTTCTCCACCAAGCCCACCACGAAGATAACCAGGTAAAGGATGAAGAGGATCACCCGCTTGACATTCTCATCCAGGCTGAACTCGCAGAAGGTGTAGGTGTAGTTCAGGAGGTGGAACAGCTCAGACCAGTTGTGGTAGTCCCCATACTCATTCAGGAGAGTGTGTGTCTCAGTGGGGGCAGTGGTCGCCTCAGCCATCCTGGTAGCTGCAAGGAAGGGGAAAGCACTGAGTTGTGGCTCAGCAACTGCACTGAGCCAGACAGCTTGAAAGTACAGAGAAACAGCCGATCTCTCCTGTCAGAGCTCAGTCCTCACAGGAGGCACTGAAAGTACTTTTCTGTATTTTTTTTAATCCAGTTTTTACTGCTATGGTGACTTCCTACATCAACTCTCAAAAGATGCTGTACCCACAACAGATAACTCCATGTCCTAGACAAAATGCAAGCCACAAACAGCAGCTGCCCGCACACCCACACATGCTCCCAGGTGGTGGCTGTCCCACAGCCAGGTCAGCCAGGGCCGGGGACCAGGGACAGGCAGTGCTGGGGTGGGGACCAACGGAGGGGAGGGATGAAGGACAGGTGAGAGCACATGCCAGCCCTGAGGCTTGGCAACATCAGTCACTGCAGAAATGGAGCTGATGACCTGGGAATGCAGCAACCTTCAGGTGGGAGCTCCCCCCGCTGAGGCTCGTGCTGTCCCCTGAAACCTCCGGAGCTCAGGTCCTGCCACCACAGAGCCTGTAGGAATCCCGACGCCAGCTCTGCCACTCTGCCCTTGCATGCAGCAACTGGCTGCGAGGTGGCTGGGGCACAGACAGGCACCCGGACAATTAAACGCACCGGTGACCACATCTACTTGACTCTGTGCTAGCGGGAAAGCCCCTGACCCCCACCCGAGCCCTCGGTGTGCGGTCACTTCATAAACCCAAGCAGCTGCCCTCACTCTGCCCATCCTGCAGCTGCGTTGCTGGGAGCCGTTGGGACTTCCAAGTAGGTGACAAAATTATAAACTTAAGGGAAATATAGTTGACCTTAACATCCTTTTATTGCCCCAAGTGTGAGAGCTCTGATCCCAGCACAGCTGCATCCATGTGGCGAAGACGCTGCCAACCCCATCCAGCCTCGGGCCACTGGAAGAGCTCACAAGACCAGCCGTTCACCTGGGAAAGCCAGAGGAGTGTGCCGTGCCACCAGGGCACCTCCGCGGCACTCGGAGCCCAGCAAGCCAGGGAGCGCAGCAGCCTGGCATCCCCCACACGAGCAAACGGCTGTCACCCACCCACTCCCAAAACCGTGGAGGAGAGGAGAGCAAGCCCCCAGGGCTGGAGTCCCCCCATCCCCAAGGCTCCTTGACCTCCCACCCTCACCAAGCTGCAGGTCCTGAGAGATGCTGGTGGGAGAGGGGAGAGACGGATGCGGGCAGGGAGGGAGAGGTGTTGGCTCACCAGCAGCAGAGCCAAAGGCTGCGCAGAGGGGCTGCTCAGGGAGCGTGGTGATCCTCTCAGCTCGGCGGCTTGCACGCCTCTGGGAAAGCAGAGTTGCGGTGGCGCGGAGCTCGGGGTGGGCTTGTTGGCTGCTTCCCAGCAGGAAATGACCATCGTGGTCTGATATCCTGAGACAGCCCAGCGCGGGTGACATTTGACTTGATTTCCAGCCCCGGGGCTCAGCTCCCATTTGATTTTGCTGCAGGGCTGGGGACAGGCACGGGGAGGCCCTGGGCAGGTGTCGATGTGGGAGCCGCAGGTGCCTGGGGATAGAGCGGGGGTCCCCGCGGCTCCCCCGGGCAGCTCCCCTCCACTGTCACCCCCACAGGACCTGGCTGCTGCAGCCCCACTGCTCTCAGGAGCTGGATCCTGCCCGGGTCCTGCTGTGAGTGTGGGCAGGAGGGGAAAATGCATCCTCTGGGATGGACCCAGCTGAGCCGGGTCCTTCCCCAGCTCTGGGAGTCCCAAGGGGTTAGGGTGGGTTAAGGCGATCATGCCATTGACTGTCCCTGATGCTCACACAATGCCAGCACGAGCTCAGGGTTTCCTTTGCAGGGAAAAGGGCTGAAAGCTGAACATTTCTGCCAGGTCAGCGCTGCCCGTTGCTCCAAGCTGTCGCAGGAGTTGATGGCAGATGGCTATCGCCACAGAAACACCTCTGGCCAGGCAGCAATTAATCATTGAGCCGTGATTGCCTGGCAGTTTTGCAGGGGAAGGGAGGGGGCTTGAGCCTTGCCCCGGCACTGGGGAGGGGGCTGATAGGCAGAAAATTTTGCATCAGGCTGCAAGTCCTGCAAAACAATTGCAGGAAATCTCCTTTTCGAGTGCAGACAAGACTTTGTGATCAACAATCGGCTCGGAAGGAAGGCACGGCCGGAGTGGGGAAGCACGAGGGCACTGATAAGTCGGGTCTCACAACAACAAGCCCAGCGCTGGTGACCCGCACGCAGGTACCCAGCCCCAGCGGGACCGAGGCCCCGGGTTGCAAACAGGAACTCTGCAGCTCTGTGCTTGCCCTGAGCACAACGGGGCGCGTTTTGGCTCGGCCGCAGGATGGGGGTGTGGGGGGGGGCTGTGAAGGGCCATTCTGCTGCCCAAGGGGCTGCGTGGGCTTTACCTCCCTAGGAGGCAGGGATGCCATTCTGTTTCCATTTAACAGGACAGGAAAATTCCACACCAATCTCCAGGATCGAGAACGACCTGGGTGCAGTCGGGATTTGCACGGGGGCTGCCAGTCCCGGTGGGGACAGTGAGGTCTGGGAGCCGATTGCATTTCCAAGCCAGCCAAGCCATGGGGAGCAGGGCCAGTGGCTCAGCCCCTTTGCCCCATCCCTGCTGCGATGTTCAGGGTGCTCCAAGGCTTTTGGCACCCAAATGTGCCCAGGAGCCCCCAACCTCCCTAAGGGTCCAGGTCTCCCCTTTGTCTGGAGATAAGTGGGAAAAGGCAGTTTCTTCTCTGCAAAGTGGCCACTTCAACCCGAGTGGGTCCTTTGGAGGCCAGTGGATCAGGGGTCGGATGGATGGGGCGCAGGAAAGCAAAGAGGAGGGGCTGATAATGGTACCCCCGGGGCCTGGCCGGTTCCTCCTCTACCTGCCAGTGCTTCGCTCTGGGCTAAAATATGGGCACTGGGTCCCTCCTGGCTGCTGCCAGTCCGACCCCACTGAGAAGTCAGGGGGCAGCACAGACCTGGAGTGAGGTGGGCTCCAGGCAGCGGCAGCACTGGGGATCTGCCATTCTCCCACCCTCCCCAGGCAGCCAAGGGATGTGGGTGCAGGGGTCAAGGCCCCCATGTCACCTCCTGGCAACTCAGCATGCTGCAGCCCGGCCCTTTGGGGACACGTGGGCCTGAAACGTGATGTGTGGGGGCTGCTGGGGACGTCTAACTGATTTGCTAAGCTGAGCAAAGCACTTAGGAAAGCTTTCTTGGCTGGGGAGACAGCTCAGTAAGCTGTAATGCAGCTTGCACAAGGGCCCTACATGCAGCCTTCCATCCTGCCGAAGCTCCTTGTCCCCCTGAGCTCCATTGCAGCCCTGTGGTGTCTTGGTCTCATGTGGGCTCGGTCTCTGCGCGTGCGGGAGCGGTGTGATGCTGGTGGGAGTGGGGCTGCTGCTAACATTGCTCTTGTCCTGCAGGCAAGTGCACAACCTCAGGGACCTAACCCTCAGCTAGTCATCACTAATCAGCCCTTAATTAGAGGTATGAACGATACATGAATCGCCACCCACATGCCCAGCTCGGAAAAACATCTTTAACCATGTCCCGGGGCAGCAGCATCCCTCCAGCATGAGGCAGCGATGGGGAGCCAGGGCACCGCTGGTGCCTGTGACAGCCCTCCAGGCGCGATCAGCCATACCGGTAGGTGCCCACTGGCCCCTGCCTCCGACTGTGAGGATGAGCTGGATCCCCCGGTGCAGCCACCAGACCCTCAAAGGGCTGCAGGGGCAGAGACGATCCTGCTCTGCAGCTCAGACATCCCCAGGGAACATGGTTACTCTGGGCACAGGTTGCAGTTGGGGTCCTGCCACAGGCTGGCAGGGACCCCACGGGCTGGCAGGGACCCCACCGGCATCACAGCTGCCCCGGCACAGCGGGTCACCCACCACGGTGGCCAAGCGGGTCCTGGACACGTCCGAGGCTGAGGTTCACCGCGGGCAGCCCCTCGCTTTGCACCAGCTTTATTGAGCAAGTTAACAGGGGCTTGAGGCAAGCGGGTGCCTGTGGGTGCTGCGTCCACATCCCCGGTCTGGTGGCCATCTTCAGGGGCACGCGGGCATCCATCCCTCTGGCTGGGATGGGCAGGAAGAAGCCGATGGCATCGTCGGTGAGCCAGGCTGGGCAGTAGCTGAGCGGCAGAAGGGTGAGCCGGGCTTCCCAGCCGGCCGCGTAGCGGCTGTGGGGGAAGCAGGTGAGCAGCGTGTGTGCCATGATGCTGGTGACAACGGGCAGGAGCTGCTCAGGCGGTGCAGCAGGACGCTGCTTTTGGCATCTGTGTGGGCAGAGGGGGGGGTCAGCCTGGCCCAGCACGCTGGCGGTGGTGGAGTCACCAGGGAGTGCTGGGGCCACACGGGGATGTACTCACAGGTCTCCGGGTAATGGTGGCCGTAGGCTGCCTGGGTCTCTGCTGGGAGCTGCTCCCAGAAGTGCTTGAAGCCCTTCACCACCGTTACAGGGTCAGTCATCCCTGTCCAGAAGCCACCAGGTTTAATGATGGAGATCTGCACCCCGAAGGGGCACATCTCACGCCTGGCGAGGGATGGGCTGTCAGCCTCGCAGATGGAGCTGCTGTCCCGAGCCGAGATGGGGCTGGGGGGGGCAGAACTGAGCCACGCAGGGCAAGGGGGAGCCCGTGACCCCCTCTGGGAACCCCATTGTCCCCTGGGAGGGTGCAGGGGAGCCCTCTCCTTGCTCAAGGCTTTCTCAAAACCCTTTCTCTGGTTGCACAACTGTTGCTCTAGCAGTGCCCTGGTTTCCCAATCTGTGGGCAACCATATTGGTATTTCACAAGCTCCTGCCTCGGCTCACTGCTGCTCTGCTGTATAGGGAAGGATGTAACTGGGTGCGACATAAAACCCTGCTTGGGGAAAGTGGGGCAGAGCTGCCCAGCATGCCTGCACCTGCCAATGCACACCCAGCTGTTGTACAAGCCCTGGCATAGGGGAGCACAGGGGGCTGCTGGTGGCTGCCACTGCTGTACCAGAGGCTGTCAGAGAAGGTCTCCATGCCATACTTGGACATGCAGTACCCCCCACCGAAAAAGGAGACACGGCCTGTCATGCTGGCCATGCTGACCACCCAGCCCCGCACTTGCCGCACCAGGGGTAGAAGGCTCAACATCACCTCAATGAGGCCAACCAGGTTGACGTCCAGCACCTTGACAAAGTCGTCCTTGGTCAGCCACTCATTAGGGGCGGTCGGGATGGCAGTCCCTGCGTTGTTCACCAGCTCCCAGAGCCCTGGACAGAGGGGATGGGGTGACGGGGGCTGCTCCCCTGCCCCTGCTCCAGCAATGGCTGTGCCGGCACGGGTTGGCAGAGCCGCGGCAGGGCCGACGGGGGCAGCCGCCCCATCCTACCTCGGTCGCCCACACGCTCCCGGACCCAGGCGGTGGCGACGGCGATGCTCTGGCTGGAGGTGACATCCAGGAGGACGGTCTGCAGCCGCGGCGAGGTGGCCGCTCGCAGCTGGGAGGCCCCGGTGCCGGTCAGGCAGGCGGCCAGCACCCGCAGCCCCCGGGCGTCCAGCTGCCGTGCCAGCAGGTTGCCAAAGCTGCTGTCGCAGCCTGTGATCAGGACATACTTCTCCGAGAGCCTCGGCACCGTCTGCCGCTCCTGGTCCCAGCGCCACAGCAGGTACAGCCCCGCCAGGTACAGCCACATCCTCGGGCACTGGCTTAGCAACAGCCTTCTGCACAGTCCGCACTTGTGCCATATATACAGAGGCCGGCATGGAGGACCAGCCCCAGCCCATGCATTGGGCAGCACTGGTGGGAGAGCCAGGTACCGGGGTTGCTCTGGGGCACATTGGAGGAGAGGCAGGATTGCAGCAGCAGCACCTGAAGAAAGTTTTGCATCTCTCACTTGCAGTTCATGGCTTCGCCTCACACAGATCCGTGTGCCTGGAGCTCTACTTTGGCTTTTAATGGCTGTTTGTGCTGGCAGGGTGGATCCAGCTGCCGCACGGAGCAGGGTTTGGCTGCTCTCCAGACACGGTTGGCAGCACCTGGCCTTGGACTTCTCCCTCTCGCCGGCTGTGCAGCACTTGCCCGGCTTTGGTCTGGTGGGGGACAGCAGCTTTGTCCCCTCACCCCGGGACGGGCCCTGCACAAGAAGGCAGCAAAGCTGCTGGGGTGAGCCTGGACACAGGCAAAGGGGCGTCCTGGTGTCCGCAGCCACAGCGGTGCCTGGGCATGGTTTGCTGGAGCGGGGCAGCCTTCGCTGACTGGGCGCTGCAGGTCTGCAGAGCCATGCACAGAAGCAGGCGCTGCTCAGGGATGCCCGAGGGGCACCGAGGA
This sequence comes from Haliaeetus albicilla, assembly GCF_947461875.1. NCBI lineage: Eukaryota > Metazoa > Chordata > Aves > Accipitriformes > Accipitridae > Haliaeetus > Haliaeetus albicilla. The sequence continues at coordinate 30,577,599 of NC_091500.1, read as the reverse complement.
GGAGGAGGACTCGCCAGAGGCTGCCCAGCCCTCTGCCCAGAGGGAAATCTGCCCAGGTTTGTACGGGTCTGGTTTTTATTCACATGTTAACTCCTGGAGTGCTGGCTCGGGTGAGTGCAGCTCTCACCGCTGTGAGGGCTGGAGCCTGCATGGAGCAGGGACTCAGGGGAACAGCCAGAGACCCCAAGAGCTCTTGCGGCATGGCACTGCACGGCCGGCGGCAGTGCTGGTGCCGTTGGAGGAGCAGGGACATGGCCTCGGTGCCGCCACCCCAGCTGAGGCTGAAACCAAGCTCTGCCAGGCAGGGAGGAGGAGTTGTCTTTATTCAGAAGCAAACTGGTCTGCTAACAGAGGACAGCAGGTGTGAAACATACATTGTGTTAAAAATTCAGGAACCTATCGGCATGGGCTTGGCTGTGGGCCATGCTGGGTCCCACCCTGCACTGCCCGGCCCTGGCTGCTGCTGCCTGTCAGCTGCCTATGCCAATTCCCTGCCTTAGGCTTTCCGGGCAGGTTTGGGGGATAACCAGGTGAATATGACATCTGTGAGGGCTGACGGCAGGTAGCTGAGGGGGATGTAGATCAGCTTGGCATCCCAGCCTGCAGAGTAGCGTGTGCGAGGGTAGCGGCTGGTCAGCGCGTGCTCCATGCAGTCTGTGACCAGCCTCAGGTTGGAGTTGTATCCCTTCTGCATCTTCCTGAGTGTTACCAAAACTGCAGAGGCAGAAAGCGCTGGTCAGGCTGCTAGCCTTAGACCCTCGAGCCGAACACAGCCGAACGGCTCAGTGGGACGACGGGGTGGTGGGACACCCCATGGCTCCAGGAATGTGCCTTGTGTCAGGAGAGAAACAGATTTGCTTAACCTTTAGGTGAGGTACTTACACTGCTTCAAGTAATTCTCCCCGTAACTTGCTTTGATTTCCTCCGGGAGCTTCTCCCAGATGGAAAGAAAATTATTCTCCAGGAGCTCGGTGTTGGTGATCATCGTCTTGAAGTAGCCTGGCTCAATCACGCTGACCTTCACCCCGAAGCTGCGCATCTCAAGCCTGGAAGGGATCAAGCCCCAGGGGACACGGGAGCAGCACCTGAATGCATCCGCCGTCCGCCAGCACGGGCTGCGCATGGGCACTGGTTCTCGCGCAGGACGCACGGCAGCCTTGTACTGGAAGTTTGATGGGGAGCCTGACCACCCCAATGGACCCTACGCCAGCCTGGTACACGTCCAAGGCGGCATGTGAGCAAACGTCTGCTGAGTCTGGATGGGACCAGGCCAAAGCAAACCTCGGGGCCATTGCCCGCAGGATCCAGTACAGGGGCCAAGTCCGATAGGAGATGCTCACTGCCAGGGCTGGCAGTACCAGCCAGCGTGGCCACCCACAGCTTCCCTGCTGCTGGGAAGTCATCAGGCAGGGGAATGAAGTCAAAGCTCTGCCAAGTTCTTTGCCTTCCCTTACCCCAGGCTACCTCTGCATGAGCTTGGCTGAAAGCGGAGCAGAGGCTGCCAGCTGCAGGCAGGGTCCCCCCCAGGCAGGAGATCACTCCTGTGGGACCCAAGTGCTGTAGCTGTGGCACAAGGTGTCCCGACATCAGGTCCATGTATTAAGCATCCCTGCAGCCCCTCCTCTCATGCTTCGGCAGCAGCTTAAACAAACTCAACCTGCGCTTGCTTGCGGTTGCATGAGGAAGGGGTTTGACAGACAGAGGCGCTGCCAGCCAAAGCCCGGAAAAGCAAACTGGGAAATCAGGGGCGGTGTCTGCCGCGCCGGACTTAGGACTTACCGGAGGCTGTCGGAGAAGGCCTCCACGCCATACTTGGACATGCAGTACCCCCCGCCGAAAAAGGAGACACGGCCCATCACACTGGCCACGTTGACCACCCGGCCCCGCGCTTGCCGCACCAGGGGCAGGAGGCTCAGCGTCACCTCGACGAGGCCAACCAGGTTGACGTCCAGCACCTTGACAAAGTCGTCCTTGGTCAGCCACTCATTAGGGGCGGTCGGGATGGCAGTCCCTGCGTTGTTCACCAGCCCCCAGAGCCCTGGACAGAGGGGATGGGGTGACGGGGGCTGCTCCCCTGCCCCTGCTCCAGCAATGGCTGTGCCGGCACGGGTTGGCAGAGCCGCGGCAGGGCTGACGAGGGCGGCCGCCCCGTCCTACCTCGGTCGCCCACACGCTCCCGGACCCAGGCGGTGGCGACGGCGATGCTCTGGCTGGAGGTGACATCCAGGAGGACGGTCTGCAGCCGCGGCGAGGTGGCCGCTCGCAGCTGGGAGGCCCCGGTGCCGGTCAGGCAGGCGGCCAGCACCCGCAGCCCCCGGGCGTCCAGCTGCTTTGCCAGCAGGTTGCCGAAGCCGCTGTCGCAGCCCGTGATCAGGACATACTTCTCCGAGAGCCTCGGCACCGTCTGCCGCTCCCGGTGCCAGCGCCGCAGCAGGTACAGCCCCACCAGCACCGCCGCCAGGTACAGCCACATCCTCGGGCACCGACACTGACACCGGGAGCGCAACCGGGGTGCCGCGGCGGCTGAGCGGCTCCGGACCGACCTTGGCCCTGCCCGCGGCGCCACTGTCAATGATTAATTAGCGCGGCCGCGGGCTCGGGAGCGGCTCCGGTGCAAAGACCGCTGGGCCACCCGGTACTACTGGCCTGCGGGGGCGGCCGCGCCACCCCCGGTCCCGCCCCGTTCCCCCTTCCGGGCATCGCCCCGGGCCGGACCAGGCTCGGTGCCATCGCGGCGCTGCCGCCTGGAGCCCGCCGGGCCTCCGGCCCCGGGGCTCTGCATCGGTCCCGGGGCCGCGGGCTTTTCTGCCCCGGGGCTCTGCACCGGTCCTGCATCGGCCCCGGGGCTCCGCTCCGGCAGCAGCCGGGGAGGGTCAGGTCGGGTTCCGTCGCAGCCGTGCGGCCGCCGGGGAATCGTTAACACGGAGCGGGGCAGCGCCCGGGGGGGGGGTCCCGCACCCCTTCGCTACCGCGCCGGGCACCCCGGACCCCGACCCCCCCCCCCCCGGCGTGTCCCGAACCGGGCCGTGCCCCCATCCCCGCTCCTCCCCGTCCCCGTGCTCCGGGGCCGGACTACAGCTCCCGGCGGCCCCCGGGCGCCCGTCCCCGCCGCTTCCCGCCGCCTCTTTCCCGCCATGGCGCGGTTCGAGCCGGCGGCGCTGCCGGAGCTGCTCCCGGTCTTCTACCGGCGGCTCTTCCCGCACGGCGCCTACGGCCGCTGGCTCGGCTACGGCGGCGGTGAGCGGGGGGGGGGGGGCTGCGGTACCGGGGCCCGGGGCACGTGGCGGGGACCCGGGGGGTCGCTGGGGCTGGCGGCAGCGGGTGGATGCACCGACCAGGGTCCGGGACACCGGGGGGGGGCGGATCTGGGGGTGCCTGTGATGGGGGGGGCTCAGGAGTGCGGTGAGGGGGCTGAGGGGAAACAGGCGGGAGGGGTGCGGGCCTTCAGGGCAGTGTCAGGGCTGCCCCCGACCCCATCCGCAACCCCCCAACCCTCCCTGTGCCTCCACAGTGGTGAAGAACTACTTCCAGCTGCGGGAATTCTCCTTCACGCTGCGGGACGATGTCTACCTGCGGTTCCAGTCCTTCGGCAGCCCCCAGGAGCTGGAGCGGGAGCTGCAGAGGACCAACCCCTACAAGATCGACATCGGGGCCGTCTATTCCCACCGGGTGAGTCCTGCTCCCACCCAAGCACCCCGACCGGGAGCACGGGTGCCGGCCAGCCCCAGGGGGGACGTGGCCTCCGGGTCACAGGGTCCCTGGCTGGAGCTGAGCCCGTTCTGCCCCGCAGCCCAACCAGCACAACACGGTGCATCTGGGGGCCTTCCAGCCGCAGGAGAAGGAGCTGGTCTTCGACATTGACATGACGGACTATGACGATGTCCGGACGTGCTGCAGGTTCCCGGGGGTCTTCACGGCACGAGCTGGAATAGGGGGCCGGGAGAGGGGTGCAGGGGCATGGGGCAGCAGCCTGACCCGCCGTGCTCTGCCTGCAGCTCGGCCGAGATCTGCTCCAAGTGCTGGACCCTGATGACCATCGCTGTCCGCATCATCGATCGCGCGCTTGTGGGTGAGGGTCTCAGGGACCTACGCGGCCCCTGGCCTCATGCACCGGGGACACGTCCAGAGCACACTCTGCCCCGCAGCAACACCCAGACCCCAAAGGGGGGCCAGGGCAGTGCTCGTGCTCTCATGGGGCTGGGGGGGAGTGGAGGATGTGCTGGTGCCCAGTGGGGTTTGCCCAGCGGGTTTGCAGCGCTGCTGGGCTTGGACAGACGCCGCAACCCATCCCGACGCACTCCTGCAGCCCGGCTGTTCCCTCTGTAGAGGACCTGGGCATGAAGCATCGCCTGTGGATGTACTCAGGACGGAGGGGTGTCCACTGCTGGGTCTGCGACGATGCGGTGCGGAAGTGGTCCCCGGCACTGCGGGCAGCCACTGTGGAGTACCTGACCCTGGTGAAGGTGGGTGCATGGGCGGCCGGGTACCCCCTGCCCACCCCCATAGGCTGACCGCCGCTGTCCCTCCAGGGTGGAGCAGAGACCGTGAAGAAGGTGAACCTCTCCGAGCCCATCCACCCCTTCATCAGGTCGGTGGGGACCCCCCATGCCTGGCCCCCGCAGCCACCGGCCGTGGGGTGCTGACTCCCTCCCCGCTCCTCCGCAGGCGGTCGGTCAGTGTGGTGGAGAAGTACTTTGAGGCATACGCGCTGGTGGGCCAGGACATCCTGGGCAGCCCAGAGAGCTGGGAGAAGGTGCTGGCCCTTGTCCCGGAAGATATCCTTCCCAGAGTGGCCCCGCCGTGCCGTTGGGCACTGTGCCGGGTCCAGAGGGAGGGTCCTCGTGGTGGGAGCAGGGTCAGCAGTGTCTGTGATCAGCCTTGACTGCCGGCCACAGCACCGCGAGCCACTGCAGGGCGAGTTCCCCAAGAAGCGTGACTCAGTGCAGCGCTGGGAGCTGCTGAAGGGCAGGATGGAGCGGGTGCGGGTGAGTGGTCATGGAGCAACCCTGGGCAGGGGGCCGGGTGCTCCCGCCTGCCCTGCTGCCCACTGACCCACCTGTCCCCGCAGCGGGCAGCGGCGAGCGGGAAGGGCACGTCGTGCTACGCAGACTGGGAAATCATGCTGCAGTACTGCTTTCCCCGCCTTGACATCAATGTCAGCAAGGGCGTCGGGCACCTGCTGAAGAGCCCTTTCAGCGTCCACCCCAAAACAGGTGGGTCTGGCAGCCTGCGGGGCTGGCACCCCACGGGGACCCCCGGGGCTGCCACCCCCGGCGGTGACTCCCCTCCCTTGCAGGTCGCATTTCCGTGCCGCTGGATCTGCAGAGGCTGGACCAGTTTGACCCGTTTGCTGTCCCCACCATCAGGTACATGAGCGGGGCTGGCAGCTCAGGGGGTCCTGGCTGCACCAGCAGCCCCCCACCATGTCCCACCATCTCCCACAGTTCCCTGTGCCACGAGCTGGACGTGGCCGGCAATGACGGGGAGCAGGAGGACGGCAGGGAGACGGAGCCAAAGCGCCGTGCGCGGGGTGAGCGGGGCTGAGGTTGGGGCATGGGGGGGTCCTCACCGCCTGCTCCCACTCCTGCTCAGCTCCCCAAATCCTCCAGACTACAAGAAGACGAGCCTGGCACCCTATGTGCGGGTCTTCGAGCAGTTTGTGGAGGAGATGGAGCGCAGCCGGAGGGGAGAGCTGCTCCGGAAAAGCGGTAAGAGCCGGGCAGGGATGCAGCCACCTGGGGGACCCTGAAGGGGACCCCCTGGCTCTGAGAAACTGCTCTTTTTCTGTAAAACTTCCCACTTCCTCTCTTTGCAGACCTTCAAGGAGACTTCTAAGGCCTCACTGCCAGGAGCCACAGCAGCAGGCTCAGTCCTTGCCGCAGGGCTGCTGAGGGACCCACTCCGCCATCGCTGCCTCCGCTGTTGTCGCTGCGGGCCGTGGGGGGTCCTGGTGCCTTGGAGCAGGGAGCCTGCCAGCCACCGGCCGAACCACACCGGCTCCCTGCCCCGCTCCCCACGGCCCCTTCCTGCCTTCTGTACCTTTTCTACACAAAGACCATTAAATGCCTGCGGTCACCCCTGTGCCTGCGCCCCGGGACGCGCCGAGGCGGGAGGGGGCCGGGGCCTGGGTCTGCGTCCCGTCCCCGCGGGGAGGAGCTGGGGGGCCTTGCCCCTGCCTGGCAGCCGCAGGGTCGCTGCCCCCCCGTACCCCTGCCCACGGGGTCTCTGCCGGCACCCGGGGGGGGGGGGGTCCCTGTCCCACAGCTGGGGCCAGGCCCCACGTTCATGGTATCTCAGCCCCACACCCGGAGAGGTCCTAGCTCCGCTTCCACGGAGGTCCCTGCCCCACACCTTGGGGTCGCCGCCCACGGCGGGGTCGCGGTGCCGCCCCGGCCCCTCTGCCGCCGGACGGGGCCCGGAACGGCGGAGCGCGGCCGCTGGGGCGGGGCGGGCGGCGGGCCGCTGCCCCTGCCCCGGAAGTGCTCGTCTTCCCGGAAGTTGCGCTTCCAGGAGCTCGGTCTCTTTCCGCCGCCATCTTGGGCCCTACTCCCCGCACAGTGAGTCCCGTCGCCGCCATCCGCCGCCATCCGCCGCCATCCGCCGCCGCGCGGGCCCGGGGCCGCTGCGGGGGCTGCCTGCCGTTCGCGGGCCGCGGCCGGGCCGGGAGGGGGGGCGGGAGGGCGGCGGCGGCGGCCCGGCCGAGGCCGCCGCTGGGGCCGTGGTCGCGCCGGGCAGGGCCGGGAGGGCCGGCGGGGACGGCCCCGCGCACCGGGACGGGGCCGCTCGCTCCAGGGTGGGGGGCGAGAGGGCAGGAGAGGCGGTCGAGGCCCCGGTCCCGGCCGCCGGGGGAGGCTAGCGCCGCAGCCGGGCGGGGTGGGAGCCCCGTTGGCGGCCCCGGGATCGGCCCGTGCCGTGCGGTGCTCGGGGCCCGCTGGGCCTGGGGTGTCCGGTACCGACCGGGCGGTTGAGCCGTTTTCGCAGACCTGTCGGTACCGGGAGGCGGGCACGGGACTGGCGGGTGGCTTCAGGAGGAGCGAGTTACCGGCGCCCGGTGAGCTGCCCTCGGGCGGTCTGGAGCCCCGGCGAGCCCGGGCCTGTTGGGTTCTCCCTTTCCCCAGAAATGCCCGGCGAAGCTACAGAAACCGTCCCGGCCACGGAGCAGGAGCTGCCGCAGCCGCAGGCTGAGACAGGTGAGGCCGAGGGGGGGACCGGGCTGGCAGGGGGGGAACGTCCCCGTCCCCGCGGCCTCTGGGCGCTGGCTCGGTTGCTTTTAAGGGGGGGAAAAAGGGGACCCGGGGAAGCTGGGGGGTCGGGTGTGCTGGTGCCTCAGTGGGCAAGGAGTTGGCCAGTGCTGCGTGATGCCAACTTGAGTCTCGTCCACTTTACCCCAGGGGCATTTGGGGCATCTGCTCCGTGGCCTGAGACCCCTTCTCACTCAGCCTGCCTTTTGTCATACTGCTTCCTGTGGCCCAAACAAATCTGTTCTGTGGTTTCCTACCCAAAATCGCATCGGTTATCTCTATGGGAAATGTCACTAAAGTCATGTCGTTTGTGGTCCCTCATGTCCCAAAACACTGGGGAGAGCATTATGTCAGCCATGCTCTGTACCTGGTTTGTACGGTCCCGTTACGGATTTGAGCGTTGGAGCAGTGGGAGCGGGAGGAAAACGGCCATAGCCAGGTCAGGGTATAGCCATGCGGTGACTGGGACAGTCGGGGACGCATACAAATGTTAATAATCCCTTTGTGCTCTGGAACTGGTTGGGTTTGGGAAGGCGATGCGTGGCTCCGTGTTGGAAAGTCACAGTGGGGCCAAGGAGCGTTGCTGTACTGGCCTCACACCAGCCAGGGGGGCCGGCACTGGGATTTGGGGTAGCTCAAAAACGCTAAGGCAGGCGAGCGTGGGCTCCTGTTCCCGCCATGGGGCAGGGGCTGGTCTCCAGCCTGTGCTGGGACCTGCTGCCTGACTCCCTTGAAAGTGTCCTGGGTGCTGGGGTCCAGCTGGCAAATGCTCTGCCCGGGTTTGCTGTGTCTCTGCCCCAGGCTCAGAGACGCGCTGCAGGAATACATGACTGGGCATTGTCACCCCGCTTGGGGGAGCCACACGGTGCATGACAGTGAATGGGGGTCCGTCCAAAGGGCGCTTTAGATTTGGGGACCACGAGTGAAGTCAGGAGGTGCTGGCAGAAAGCTTCCCTGGGGAGGAAGCAGCCCCCCATGCCTGGTGGGGCCAAGTGACGGCTGTCAGTGCAACAGCTGTCATGTCAGGTCCTGGGGAGCTGCTGTACTTTTGGTCTCTCTCCAGGCGTAGCTGGGATTCCTGCGGTGGGGCCGCTTCCCAGCATCCCCCTGCCTCCTCCCAGGACAGCTTTTCTCTCAGTCTCGGGCAACAACTCGTGCCTTTTCTCCTCTCAAAGCTCTGCTCCTCTTGAGTCTCTAACGACTTCAGGAGCACGCGTAGGTCAGTAGAAGCTGGCCATGGGCAGTGTGTGCTGAGCAGCAAATGCTGTTACAGTACCTGCTCCACGGGCCCTGGGGGAGCACGGGGGGCTCCTGGGGAGTGACAACGGCAGCCACAGAGGCCCAAGCAGCTGTGGGGCTCACGGGAGCTGTCAAGTAGGTCTGCAGGCAGAGGGTGGAGGCAAAGGGTGTGCCTGAGTGTGAGGCCTGTCATGTTTATCCCCTCTCTGCTGAGCCGGCTGTTCTGAGATCTGGCAGCACGAGGAGCTGGAGCTGGGGGTGCTGGCGCGGGGTTAGCAATCGCCCCGTGGGTGGGAGTCGTCAAGCAGTTTGCTTTGATGTTCGTCTTATTCTTCAGAGGTTGGTTGGTCCATGGAAAGCTTGTGAGGTTGGGTTCAGCAGTCTCTAATCCAGTGCTACAGGGCTTTAGCTTTCAGGTGTGGGCAGCAGCACCGCGGGAGGCTCTGCGGCCCAGTTGGTTTAAGCATCCCTTAAAAATTAGATGTGCTTTTTGACAATCCTGTATCTCACTGGTGTTTGCGGAAGGAGTCACCAGAGAAGTGGGGTGCTCAGTGGAGAAGTGGCGAATTGGAAATGTCGTGCTATTAACAGGAACATCCTCAAACGGTGCTGGTGAGGCGTCGCTGGAGATGGAGAAGGAACAGGGGAAGCTGGCAGGGATAAATGAGCTTTCCAGAGAAGGCTGTTGTCTGTGCAGCTTGTTCTGTGAAGGGCTTGGGACCAGCTCAGCTCTTGGCAGGGGTTGTTCCTCCTTTTTGAGGTGCCAGTAGGTTCCCTGGAGCAGGAAGTGTCCTGACGCCTGCTGGCATGAGGCACCGATGTCTGGCAGCACTTGTTGAGCAGCTGCCCAGCTCTGGGTAGGTTCCCATCTCCCACCACCCCACGTTTTGGGGCAGGTTGAGGAAATGGGGCATTAGAAGCATCTTCTGGGCCACTGTTCTTGCGGCAGAGAAAGGGACGTCACCCATAGAGGAGGCTGCTGTGAGTTCCACGCACGTGTTACTGCTCTGGACAGTATCAAGGCAAGGACTTGAGTCTGTGACTAGCCCTAATCGCAACATAGGAGAGGTTGGGCAGGGACAGCGGACACGCAGGCAGGGCTGGCCCCGTTGTGGGTCAGTGGGTGACCTGTGCAGAGCCAGATGTGGCTGCAACAGTGAGAGCCAGTGCCTCACACGGAAGCGGGAGGAGATCTGTTGCTCCCTTGATGTGATGGGGTTTCTGGGAACCGGACTGTGATTTGGGCTCTGCAGCTGTCGGTGGCTTCTCCTCAGCAGCTGGCCCAGCTGCACTCCCCTCACCGTCCCTCCCAGCAGACACGCCAGGACATGCTGTCTCTGGGTTTGGGGTTGATGCCGTGTGTGGGGCTGGAGCTGCCGAAGGGCGGTTGTGTGGCTGGGCCAGTTCTGCTCTCCCAACCGGCCGTGGTGCTGGTTACGCTGGTCAGACCAGGGCTGCCCTCCCTGGCTTTCATGGTCTCTTCCCTGAGTCGTTCCCTTTGATTGCCAGCTGACATTCGGTATGGCAGTGGCCAGGCTCTCACGTGTGCTGGGGGAGCTGGACAGCGAGCACTCCCTTGGTGAGCACTCTCTCAAGTCATCTGGACTTGCGTTAATAAACTGTTGTTCTCACCCGTTCAGCTCCAGCTGCCCTTCCTCCCGCAGCCCCTGTTGCAGCGCCAGGTACTTGGACCCTACTCGTTAACACCTCGTGTGCCACATTAACCAGAGTTTGCTGTTCTGGGTGGTTGCAGTTATATTAACCCTAACAGCTTGCACTGGAGAGCGCAGGTCACTGCATGGGGGTCAGGACTTGGAGTCCCGTCCCCTCAGTGTGGGTGAGGCAACCCCTGTGCCTCAGCATCCTTGTCCCCAAAGGGTGCCTGCCTGCTGGGAGGGTCTGCCTGTGTCACACCAGGGCTGGAGGGAGGGGGCTGCCTTCTGCCAGAGCACAACTGCCAGAGTGCTCCTGGAACAGTTATGCATGCCACTGTGTTAAATTTGAGTTTTCTTTCTTATCATCGGGTAGGTTCCCGTCACCCCCGTGTGCCAGCCAGCCTGGAATGCAATTTCCCAGGCTTGGGAGCAGCACTGGGAGTCTGGCTGGGCCTCCAGGGCTCCATGAAGGTTATGGCAACTCCTTTGGTAGGGAAGAGCCAAGGGCAGAGCTGGCGGCAAACCCTGGCCCCTGCGCTGGCCCCGTTGGGTTCCTGCTGTTGCCAGCCCGCTGGGGCTTCCTGGCATTTTCAGGTGCCACCTACAGCCATGCCAGGGTTTCAGCCACAGCTGCTCTCAGCAGGGAAACCTGGAGTGGCAGTACCGATCCTGGCATTGGGTTTTTCCTTCTGTGACTTGCACCCATCAGCTAGCTCACATGCTGGCACAGCAGGCTCTGTAAAATCGGTGCTGGTTTCTAGAAGCGGATGAATGTCCGCTTCAACCAGTCCCGGTCTGCACTGGAACTGGCAGGTCAGGTGGACTTTCATCTGCTGCTATAGAAGCCGGGCACGAAGGCTGAGGGGAAAGCCAGAGCCAGGATGGCGCCGCCTGTGCTGGGCAGGCTGCCTTCTCCTGGCCTCCTCTCCCTTCTCTCATGGGTTCACTCTCTTTCTCTCCTTTAGCTGTTCTTCATGCTGCTCATTCCCCACCTCTGACTCCATCTCCGGGCCCGGCTGGCCAGGCTCTCCCAGCGGAGCTGCCCAGCCCTGCTGCAGCTCTGCCTGCCCCTGCTGGCCCCCGGGCCCCCGTTTCCCCCACTGTGGTCCCAGCTGCGGCGATCCCTGTGTTTTCTGTTCCCCCCCAGCTGCCTGCCCCAGCTCTGCAGGTCCCAGTTACCACTTCCCCTCCTCCAGCTCCACAGTCCCCAATGGATTTTGCAGCCCCAGGATCTCCAGGGCCTGCCCCAGTTAGCCCAGTGTCTCCGGGACCCCCGGCCCCAGTGTCTCCTGCTCTGGCTGCTCCTCCCACTGCAGTGACAGTGGCCCCCTTCACCCCCACTGTGAGCCCTGGTTCTCCCCCTGCAGCTCTTGCCTCTCCTGTGAAAGCTGCCCCCCCTGCTGCCCTTCTGAGCCCCACGGGAACTGGAGCCCAGGCCCCTCTCCCTGTCCCCATGGCAGCCTCACCAGCCCCTGCTCCTTCCAAGGGCACTGGGGCAGGCCCGGCTGCTCTCCCACCCCCACCTTCCCTTCCCCTTATGGCATCTCTCCCGGCAGCAGCCCCCACTCTCCTGCCTTCTTCTGCTGTGCCTCCTGAGGCAGCTTGTCCCCAGAGCCCGGGCTCACCCCCTCTTCCTGCAGCAGCCCCTCTCTGTCCTGCTGTGGCACCAGCAGCGGCTGCCCCGGCAGTACCAGTGTCTCCTGGCAGCCCTGCCTCCGCTCTGCTGGCTTCTGCTTCAGCCTCTCCCCGAGTCCCAGCCCCCAACTCTTTCGTGCCCCCGCTTGCTCCTCCCCAGTGCCCAGCCCTGGCCGGTGCCATCTCTCCACCTGTCTTCCTGGCTGCCCCCATGGCTCTGGCCCCGTTGTCACCCCCTGCCCCTTTGCTGCCAGCTGGGATGTCTCCTGGGAGTCCTGCTTCTGCCCCACAGGGCCTAGCCCCTGGTGCTCCAGTCTCTCCACTGATTCCCATTGCTCCTTCTGTTGCCAAGACCTGTCCCACGGGCCATGCCCCGGTGGCCCCAGCAGCCCCAGCTGTTGCCCCTGTCACCCCTGCAGTTCCAGCTGCAGGAGACCTGGTCCCTCCCTCCATGGCCGGGACACCTGGGAGCCCAGACCTTTGGGTAATGCCTGCCACTGCAGCAGCTCCCATCGCTCCTGTCCTGTCCAAACCCTCTCTGGGAGCTGCCACGTCTCCCCCAGGGCTGCTGACAGCAACATCTCCCAGTGCTGTACCAGCAGTGGCCACAGCTGCTCTGGCTAAAGCAGCTCCAGCGAGCCCTGTCTCCCCTCTGGCAGCTCCTGTGCCTGCTACCCCTTCAGCCCCTGCCAGCTCCCTGCCTGTCACACCAGCAGTGCCAGCCGCAGCCACCACTACTGCAGCCAAAGCGGCTCCCCTGAGCCCGGTTGCTGCCCCCTCTGCCCCTGCCACATTGGCGATGGCAGCTCCACCAGCTCCAGCTGCCCCTTCTGCAGCCAAAGCGGCTCCCGTGAGCCCAGTTGCTGCCCCATCTGCTCCCTCTGCCTCTTCTGCACCAGCTCCTGCAGCTCTGGCTTCCCCTCCTGTAGCCAAAACAGCACCTGTGAGCCCAGTCACTGCTGCATCCACCCCCTTGGCCCCTGCCAGCTCCCCGACTGTCACACCGGCGGTGTCAGCTCCAGCCACCACTACTGCAGCCAAAGTGGCTCCCCTGAGCCCGGTTGCTGCCCCATCTGCCCCTGCTGCACCAGTTCCTGCAGCTCCACCAGCTTCAGCTGCCCCTCCTGCAGCCAAAGCGGCTCCCGTGAGCCCAGTTACTGCCCCATCTGCCCCTGCTACATCAGCTTCTGCAGCTCCACCAGCTCTGGCTGCCCCTCCTGTAGCCAAAGCAGCTCCCGTGAGTCCGGTCACTGCCCCATCTGCCACCTCTGCCCCTGCTGCACCAGCTCCTGCAGCTCTGGCTGCCCCTCCTGCAGCCAAAGCGGCTCCTGTGAGCCCAGTCACTGCCCCCTCTGCCCCTGCTGCATCGGTGACAGCAGCTCCACCAGCTCCAGCTGCCCCTCCCGCAGCCAAAGCAGCTCCCAAAAGCCCTGTTGCTGCTCCCTCTGCCCCAGCCACACCAGCTCCTGCAGCCCCACCAGCTCCTGCAGCCCCACCAGCTCCAGATGCCCCCACCACGGCCAGAAAGCCTCCGAAGAGCAGCCCTGTTGCTGCCCCATCTGTTCCCTCTGCCCCTGCTGCTCCAGTGCCGGCAGCTCCACCAGCTCCAGCCGCCCCTGCTGCAGCCAAAGCACCTCCCAAGAGCCCTGTTGCAGCCATACCGGCTCCTGCAGCTCCACCGGCTCCTGCAGCTCCACCGGCTCCTGCAGCTCCACCAGCTCCTGCAGCTCCACCAGCTCCAGCCACCCCTGCTGCGGCCAAAGCACCTCCCAAGAGCCCTGTTGCAGCCACACCAGCTCCTGCAGCTCCACCAGCTCCAGCCACCCCTGCTGCGGCCAAAGCACCTCCCAAGAGCCCTGTTGCAGCCACGCCAGCTCCTGCAGCTCCACCAGCTCCAGCTGCCCCCCCAGCAGTCCCTGCCCCAGCACCTGGCACACTGGTTCCCACTCCAGCCCCTGTGGTTCCTGGTGCTCCCCCGAAGCCATCGGCCGATTGTGCTGCCCCTGCTTCCCAGAAACCAGAAGCCGGCCTTCCTGGCTCTGCCCCAGTGGGTAACCTCCTGCCGCCTGCCTCTTCTGCACCGAGCGCTACCCCTGTGAAGAAGCAGCCCTCTCCCAGTAAGGTTGCCAAGCTGGCCCCCCGCCAGCCCCTGTCCAAACCCCCCTCGAAGGCCCCGGCCCCTGTCAGCATTGCCGTCGACGACGATGACCTGCCACCTCTGATCCCCCCAGAGCTGCCTGCTGCCGAGCCACCGGTGCAGCCCATCCTGGTGGACCTCTCTCCCCGAGCAGCCGTGGCCCCTGCTGAGGCCCCTGCTCCTCCAGCTAAGCAGCCTGTCCTGAAGAATGACAAGGGTATTTGCCACCTCGGTTTGCCGTGTGCATGGAGTGTCACTGGTTGCCCGCTGGATACTAACCTGTAGACAGGGCCCAGGTGCCCCTACGTCGCTTGGTGTGTCGGTCTAGACAAGTAGTCTTTGGAAGTACAGCAGTGGAGGCAGGCCTGAACCATGCCAGACCGAGCTGAACCTGCCCGAGCAGGCGGTGAGCCGGGGAACGGGGAGGGGAGATGTCCCGCGGCCAAGGGATTGGGCAGGTCAGGGCTCGGCATGGTCCAGTGCCAGTGGGTCGGTGTCACTAACGCGTGTTCTCAGGCACAGAGCATGGCGTGGCTTGTGGCGTGGGCGCTGCGACTGTTGCCTGAGCTGGCTTCACACTGAGGCTCTGGGAAGAGCTATCATGTGCCTGTACCCTGTTGCGCGTCTGGTGTCCACCGTGGTTTTCCCCATGTCCGCCCGCCAGCAAAGGGGAGCTGCGGGCAGCGCTGGTGCCAAAACAGGCCCGTCCCTGTGCCCTGGGGAAATTCCTTTGCCTGCCTGAACTGTTGGGATCCCCTGGGCATGCACCGACAGCCTGCAGAGAGCTTTGCCGAGGGCTCCTGCGTGCTTGGCGTGGCCATGGGCGAGAGGCCCTTTCCAGAGAAGGAAATGGGACTGAATTCAGGTAATGGCTGCATGAGAGGGCGTCGTGGTCACCCTCTGGCCTCCACTGAGGCTGGAGACGCCCAGCTCTGCTTCGTTTGCTCCCACGTGGTCGGACATGGCTGTGCTGTGGTTTGCAAGCTAATTGTGGCACTGCAGCAGTGGTGCAGGAGCTGGCAGCCCTCTGAGCCTCCCAGGCTCCGGCAGCTTTCAGGACCTGGCACAGAGGCCAACCTGAGCATCCAAAGATGCTGTTCCCTGATGGGCATTTTCAAGGTAATTACAGATCGTCCCCTGTAATGAAGTCACAGAAAGGTGCAGCAGCCCCAAGGAGTTGGTGAACTGGGTCTCGTTTCTGTGCCATGTGCTTGAGCTCCTGCAACCCCAGCTTCACTGCTGCCTGAACAGGTTTGAGGGGAAGCGAGGGAGTCCCTGTCTGCCAGGCTGCTGCTGACTCACCGCCCAGGGAGTGGCGCCCTGCACTCCTCCTCAAGCCAGGACACTGCACTGGTCAGCGTGGTGCCTCAAACTGGGGAAGCGGCTGAGGCTGGGGATACCTCCTGTTCTGGAGCCAGCCTCCGGGCACCCGCAGTGCTTTGGCACCTGGCTTCCACCATGGTGAGAGTGCTCAGAACAGGCTCTTGTGCCACTTGCTGCTGATGGTGTTTGGGATTGCAGAGAGAGTTCCTCCGACCAGATACTGCTTAACCATGCTGACTGGAAACTGCGTCAGCATTTGGAACCCCCAGCAACAAAGGCAACACTGAAGCAGTATGGTTCTTTGATCTTCCTGTGTCCCCTGGGCCTACCTGAGCTGGAAAGAGTGACGTGTGTTTGTTTCTGTAGGGTCCGGAACAGAGTCTGACAGTGATGAATCCGTACCAGAGCTCGAAGAGCAAGACTCCACACAGGCCACAACACAGCAGGCACAGGTAGGGCAGGTGGCACGCGTCAGCCACGTCCCTGCGCCCAGCGGCAGCGGAGCAGGATCCCTGCTGGTGCTGTCCACCGCTACCTTGGGATTCTTATGGGTCCCTCTTGTTTTCTCTCGTTGCAGCTTGCAGCAGCAGCTGAAATAGATGAAGAACCCGTTAGCAAAGCAAAACAGAGCCGGAGCGAAAAGAAAGCACGGAAGGTGAGGTGGGATGGTGGGTGGGCCAAACCTGTGTGCAGCAAACAGCCTGCCTGTGGACAGCTGAGCTTTGCCTCAGGGTCCAGCATGGTATCCCCAAGTGCTGGGGTCTTCACCCCGTGAACCCTGTTCAGGGCTGCAGCTCCTTACCTCCCACCCCTGTACAGGAGCAGCCAGGTGTTCAGGAGGTGAGGGGTTTGTGCAACTTTCTGCCCTTGTCAGGCGCCCAGGCGGGGGGATACCCTGTTCACGGGTAAAATCCTTGTGTCTGCAGGGGCTTGGGGTTGTGCTATGGAGCTTACCAGTCCTGGGACTAGAAAGTTCCCTCCCAGGCTCCCAGTGCACTCTCAGGCTAAAAGCCTGGGAATGCTTCTCTGCAGCAGTAAAATGCACATTTTCATTTGCGTGAGCACGCCGATCGTTGGACTTGGGTCTCTGGGGAGCAGATGAGCGGACACATCTTTTCACAGGCTGGGCTGTCTCAGTAACTCTTCTTTCCCTCGCTTACCTTTCTCGTGTTTTTCAGGCAATGTCTAAACTGGGCCTTCGCCAGGTAACAGGAGTAACCAGAGTCACCATCCGGAAATCTAAGAACATCCTCTTCGTCATCACAAAGCCAGACGTGTACAAGAGCCCAGCGTCAGACACCTACATAGTCTTTGGTGAAGCGAAGGTGAGCTGACACTGTGTAGTGTCTGGCAGCCACATTAATCTGTGCTAGCAGCAGCGGGGCGGCAGGCCACTTAGCTGGGATTCCTCCTTGCCACATGTGTGCTGTGGCTGCCGCCGGCTGGTCCCAGCTGCTGTGTGCCCCCCCCCGCACTGCGGGGTGTGGGCAGGCCTCGGGTCTGCGCCAAGGGCCGACTTCCCGACTGGGTTGTGTGGCAGAGCTGTTCAGTGTGCTGGCACTGCTGCAGCGTGGGGAGCACAGCTGTGGCCCTCTGAGCCTGTGTGCTGACATCCCACTGCGCAGGACTGGCCTCGCTTAACACTTCTTCCCTCCTCCAGATCGAAGACCTGTCCCAGCAAGCCCAGCTGGCAGCTGCCGAAAAGTTCAAAGTGCAAGGAGAAGCTGTTTCAAACATCCAAGAAAACACACAGACCCCCACTGTGCAGGAGGAGAGCGAAGAAGAAGAGGTATGCCTTCCCCAGCCTGTCTCTGCGGGGCTGGGTGCTTCACTGCAGACCTGAGCCAGCTGTGAAGCGTCCTGAGTTTGTGTTAAGACCTGCGGTTTCCCTTCCCTCATCTATGTCTTTGCCATGATGGCAAAGGGAGAACACAGGGTCCTTCCCCTGGAGGATCTGGTCCTGGGGACTGTCCCCAGGGCTGGGCAGTGCATGGTCTTGCCTCCTGGGTTCCGTCTGCGTGGCCTGAGTGGGAGCTGCCCCAATCCAGACAACCCCATTTTCCTCTGCCAGGCACCGAGCAAACTGTGCATTGGGCTGGTGTGAATCTCGGGCTCTGTCTCCTTTAGGTTGACGAAACTGGCGTCGAGGTGAAAGACATTGAGCTGGTGATGTCCCAGGCGAACGTGTCCCGAGCAAAGGCAGTCCGTGCCCTGAAGAACAACAGTAATGATATTGTAAATGCTATAATGGTGAGTGTCTGCCTGGCCAGGCGGTCCTGGTGCCCTGGGATGGAGGAGAATGGTTTGTGGTGGTGGGATGTCCCTAGGGGGTAGACGTGCAGGGCGTAGTTCCCCACTGCTGCAAGAAGTAGGGCGTGAGCTCAGGGCCATGAGCAGAGGGACATGCCTCCCCCCTGCAGCCGTGGTACCTGATTCCTCTGCGTGCCGGAGGCTGGGCTGTGGGGCTCCGTGCTGCCGGCAAGGCTGGCTCGTAATGCTCCTTTCTCTCTACAGGAGTTGACGATGTAGCTGCCAGAGGGAGGAGCCTTTTTTGGTGTTTCAGAGAAGAGTAAAATGCAACTAAATTTAAAATTTGTACTATTTCTATCAATTAATAAAAGTTGTGGCTTATTGTTGGTGAAACATTTTCTGCTCTGTGTTGGCTTTGCTGCCCTCTCCTCCCTGGTAGCCGAGGCCCCAGGGTGGAGCCTTCCTCCCGGGAAGATCTCAGCCCCGATACCCTGTCCCGTCCTGCCGCAGCGGAAGAACACCTGCCCGTTCCCTCCTTTCCTTCCCGTCCCGAAGGTCGGCTGGCCGTCAGCCCGAGTCAGCACCATGCCTGGGACACTGGGCTCAGCCCAGGCCATCGCCCTTCATAGGAGGCGAGGAGTCCACTGCAGAGTGTCACCTCCGTCTTCCCCCTGGCGCTTCCCTTCAGTGACTGGGAGCTTCTTGCTTCCCTGCAGCCATGGGACAGGGATGGATTGGGGCATCGTGCACCTTCCAGGCTGATCTGAAGGGAGGCTGATGCTCATCCGGGTTCGGTCCTGCCTTTTCAGCCGGCTGCTTTGCTGGATTGGGGTGGCGCAGCAGGGCCGAGCGGTAGAAGGGGCTGCAGTCAGTCAGGCCTGCGGGAAGCCTGGGCTTACCCTGAAGGCTGCTGTTTGCAGGCAGAGGGGGTCTTCCCCCCCACGCGCAGGGCAGCAAGCTGACATCTACCCACCCACCGCCCTGAGGCTCACAAAATGCAGAGGCTGGAGCTGTGAAAATGGGCACCTTGCTGCCGTTTAGCAGTGTTTTTTTCTCCCCTGTGCCGTAGAAGCTGGGGTTTGGAATGACTCATTAAAGCTGATGAGCGACACGGCAGCACGGGCAACCAGCGAGAAGCCTGAGAGATAATAACGGGCAATGCCAGCTGGGAGCCCTTCGCTACCTGTCAGCCTGGCAGTGCCAGTGCTGGTGGGCAGAGCTCCCGCCTGCTGGGAGACGGCAGCGCAAGGGGCCGTGAGGGAGGGCAGCCGCAGCCAAGCCGGAGTCGGGGGGAATTGAGCAGGAAGCTTGCGCAGTGGTGTTTGACGGTTTTAATTAAGAAACCGGAGAGCTGCTGGCCCAGGCAGCAGCGATGGGATTTCAGAGCAGCTTCGAGCTCCGAGAGGTCGAGCTCAGAGGCTGCAGGCAGGAGCAAGGCCTGGAGAGGTCCCATCTGCTCGGTGCGGAGTTCAGTTTTCATCGGTACCATGCTTGATCCCCCCGGGCTGTTTCCTGACTGCCAGCATGAGCAGTACTTAACTTTCGATTTGGCCCGGGATTTTACGACCCGGTTGCTCAGCTGGCTTCGTGTTCCCAAAGGCTGCTGGCTCTGTGCAGTGGCCCTGCTCCCTGTGATGTGCCGAGATGCCTTTGGCGTGAATCACCGCGTCTCCCAGGCGAAGCTGCCTCCTTTTTTTTTGGCGAGAAGCATGACCTGGGGAAGGCCCAGCGCCAGTGTCCCTCTCTGCGGCAGTGCCGAGGGCTCGGGGCCGGTACGGCGGCATGGTGCGGCCTCGGCAGCTGGCGTGGGCGCTGGACAAAGGCCGGCCCTGGCCCAGGCCCGGGCCCTGCCCTGTCAGGCAGCGCGTGCTCCCGGACACTGGGGTGCGGGCCCAAAACCTTCCGCTGCCAGGCAGCTCTGGACGGGCCCGAGAGAATAAAACCGATCGCGGGGCGGGTCGGAGGTGGGCTTCGCCCGGCGATGGGGCCCAGCTGGCAACAGGCCCGGGGACGGGGCCCGCCCGACGACGGGGCCGTGCGGGCGAGGCGCCGCCGGTGCCCGCCCCGCGGAGGGGGGGTGGTGAAGGGCCCGGCCCGGCCCGGCGGAGACCCGGGCCCGCTCCGCCGGCTCCGGGGGGGGGGGGGGGGGGGGGGGGGGGGGGGGGGCTGCCCCGTCGCCACGGCAACCGCCGGCTCCGCCCCGGGGCGGGCGGATCTCCAACGCGCCTGCGCGACGAGAAGCTGCTAGAAGGGAGGAGGGAGCGGGCGCGCGCGCAGGGGGGGCGGTGGGGCGGGCGGTGCCTGGGCGGGCGGGGCGGGCGGCTCCGCGCGCCAGAGGCCGCCGGCGGAGGGCGCGCATGCGCAGCGGCGGCGGCGGGAGGCGGCGCGGCGGGTATTTTGCTGCGTCACCAGCGCTGGGTGCCGCCGTTGCCCGAGTGCGCGGGGCATTGTGGGAGTGAGGCCGCGCCGAGCCCGCCGCCGCCGACCGGAGCCACGGCCCTGCCCGCCCGCGCCTGCGCCGCCGCCGCCGCCTAGAGCCGGAGTCGGGCCCTCCCCCCCCTCCAGGAGCGCCAGACGGAGTCGCAGCCGTTCGCCATGTGAGGCCCGGGGGTGGGGAGCGGCGGGGGCGCGCGGCGCGGCCCGGTACGGCCCGGCCCGGCCCGGCGCGGTGCCTTCCCGCCGGCGGACGCTGTTCCCGGGAGCCCGCGCTCGGCGGCGGGAAGCGGGCCGAGGGAACGCGAAGCGGGGCGCGGGTTCCCGCCGGCGCCGGCCCGCGTGGTGACCTTGGCCCGCCGCCGTGGCCCCGAGGAACTTCGCACGTTCGGGCGTCCGGCCCGGTGGTGCGGGCGGAGGGGTGGGGGATGGCGGCGGGCCGGGCGGCCCCGGCTCGGCGGCTGAAGTCGCGCCGGGTTTGTCCGTTTCTGCCCCGGTCTAAAGGGCGCGGATCTGCCGCCCCCGTGCCGGGCTGCGGGTCCCGGGAATGGGAAGCGAACGGGGCTGAGCCGGTCCGGGCCCTTCCCTTGGCGGGTAGGGCCGAGCTTGCAGCCGGTGCGGGGGACTCCCGAAGCGGGGGTGTGGAGCTTTGCTCGGTGGTTCGGGCGGCACTGGTGTCCACCAAACGGTAGTGGATAAAACCGCGAAAAATTCCCGGTAAGTAAAGCCTTCCGCTGCCCGTAACGTGTAGATGCGCAAATCTGCTTCTGAGCTTTCACTTCGCCATGTAAAACATGGGTAACGGTGAAGAGACGCCGCTTCGAAGCACGTGCGGGCGCAGGAGCACCCCTCGGAAAACCTCCCCGCTCTGCCGTCCTCAGGGTGCCACGGGGAAAGCGGGCAGAGCCGGGCGCCGAGCCTGCCCTCGGCCACGCTGCCTCGTGGGAGGTGAGCTGCTGCTGGAAGGGGAGAGGAGCCAAATAGCTGGATTTCTTCTCTGAGTGCTGCTCGCATGGCCTCCTGTGTATCCTGAGTGGAAACCTGCGCTCTGACGTGCCTTGACACTGCTGGAGTGCTCATGCCATGCTGGGGAGCCCTAATTAGCTGGCTTCATTGTAATTCTATTGAGGCTGCCTCAGTGACCCAAAACCGGTATATGCTGTTTGTAACAGAGCTCCAGTCGACATGAGGGTTCTCTAGCCGTGCAAATGGAAGAGGAGCTGAACTTTGCAGCGTGATGCTTTTAAGAGCAAAATCTGGCTGTTAGGGAAGAGGCACGTTGCCCCTGACACTGATGGCAGCATTGCCTGCTGACAGTCTGGATTTCCACGTGTTTGGCTTAAATGACTGAAGGTGGAGGTGGTAGTGCTTTTCTGAGGTTTTCATTTGTCAGAAAGGCTGGTCTGCCACAGGTACTGAGGAAAGCTTGTAGGGCTGCTTCATCTTCATGTGACTGAAAGCGAGAAGGATGTAATAAAGCTGGGAGGTTTTCGTTTAATGTCTGTAGAATACATCATCTTGAAACTACAGTGCTACTACATCCCACTTACAATTGTCTGTCTTCATAGTCTGAAACTAGGGGTTTTTTTAATTAAAAAGAGCGCCTTTCCAGGGTATATAAATGAAAGCAAAATTAGTTATGTAAAACAGATTTGTAACTGCTGTCTGGGGGTGAAAATCTTGTTCAGCAGATGACTTTTGCAGTGTCCTCAAACTGTAGGAATTGTCAGGATACCTTCCAGGAAACAAAGGCAGGCTTCCAATAGATGCAGCCTACGGAGTGGACAAGGAAGCACAAGGACAGGTTTGGAAACTTCTTGAGTTGTGCCGAGCCACAGACAGTAAGACTTGAGATTCAGCTCGTGAGTACAGCATGTAAGAAGCTGCTTTGGTGCCTGTGGTTAAGCTGGAGACTGGGGCATCTGCGCCCAAACTGTGGCTCCTGGTGGTGTGGGCAACCCACTGCAGAGCCCCCATGGATTTGACAGAGCAGTGAGGTCTCTTGCGTGAAGCTGAGCATGCATGTTGCCCATCAGTGGGAAACTGCTGCCGTGAAGCTTCTAGAACCTGTTCTACAGTACCATTGCCACGATTGTCTTCTGAATGTGATGACTAGAAGAGGCAGTCAGACGCAGATGCGTGGTGGCTGTGTCCGTTTAGGAAGTCACCAAAACGCACGGGTGGCAGCAAGCGTAGATTGGATGGAAGAAATTCTTGCTGAATGTGGAATGCAGGCAACTTGTTCCCTGGGCTGTACGCTGCTCTAAGTCTGCTGTGGTTTATTGCTCTGTGGGATATAGCACATTTAAATTAAGTTCTCCGTTTCAGAGAAGTCTAAATCCCATTAGGATGTGGGGACCATATGTAACCAAAGCACATACTCAGGTTGGTGCTGTTGGCGCAAGGCTGAGGTCACCTGGGATTAGTTTGGTTGAGCAAGAAGGAAGAAACATTAGGCTCTCCGTGTAACAAGTGACTATGCTTATAAGTCCTGGCAGTGTTTCTTAGTGTCTGAAAGAAAATAGAAGATTTTCTGTGGGTGTAGGGGAACCATCTCTCTGAAGTGCTCTGAGCACGTGCACGCCTTACCATTGGCTTCTGCGTGTGCGGTTGTCGCCTAGGAATCTCCGCGTAGGCAGGCAACGCAAATTAGCTGCAACTTCCGTCTCATCTGTAACTTTAGTTAGCAATTCCAACGTATCCTGCATTACTGGTTTGAATGGTGAGTCCTGACTAAAGCACTTCACAGATAGCCAAAGGAAGGCTTGCATTCTACCTTTGGGAGGATGAGAGATTTGAAAAAACAGGTGAAAAGAGAGGCAACTCCAGCATAGCTTTAATTACAGTAGGCATGTTCAGGGTGGTAAGTACTAAATATCTGGGGAGGCAGCATATGTTTAGTGTTAGAAATGTGAATTATGTTCTAGTAAATTTTCTTTGGTCTCTTTCATTCCTCTCTGGAGGTCGGATGCATGCAAGTTTCCTTCAGTTCTAGGACAGTTCAGCAGGATTTTTTCAAAGTGCTGTGAACAGGCTGTTCATGCCTAAAACCCCCTGATCTTGGCAAAGATACTGAGGTCATGGCCAAACCAAAGCTACAAGACTGAGGAATGTGTGCAGCTCCCTGTGAAGGCTGGAGATATCTCCATTGACATTGAAAATGTTTGCGAAGTGTTAATGCTATTCAGCCGGAGCCCCTGCATCATCATGGGCCCGGACACTGAGATTTCTGTTCTGATAACAGTGCATTTGAGTGATAAACCAAGTTCCATGCAGTGGGATTCTTGTCTTCCAGCAGCTTGAGAAATAGCTGCTGTGCAGTTCCAAAATGCAGAGAGACACAGAGGGAACAGAGCAGGTCATTTCTCATCTTTTTTTTCTTTCCTCTGAGAGTCTTTCAGTCCCTATTAGAAAAGGGAACTTGTGTCCAATAAGGAATTAAAAATACCATAGTAAGAAAATTGCTACTCTGCTATTGCTGTACTTTACCTGAATAAGTAAATGCCTTAGCCTGAAAAATGCTGCTAAAAGGGAAAGCGTTAGGTTTTCACCCAGTGGGACAGTATCTTGAAATGAAAGGTTGCATTCAGAAACCACTTGTTTTTTATGTTCTTGGAAGTTAAATGCTCCATTACTGGCCTCTGATCAGACATTTTCTGCACTTGTAATGGGTGCTAATGCTGGAAGAGGCAGTTGTGGCCACTTCTGCTGCTGTACTGGCCTTTCCTTGAGCTCACGACA
This sequence comes from Haliaeetus albicilla, assembly GCF_947461875.1. Classification (NCBI taxonomy): domain Eukaryota; kingdom Metazoa; phylum Chordata; class Aves; order Accipitriformes; family Accipitridae; genus Haliaeetus; species Haliaeetus albicilla. Next base: position 30,553,945 of record NC_091500.1, on the reverse strand, counting down.
GTGTTTGTACAGCTGAATTGCAAAGTACTGGTAGTGCTGATGGAGCTCAAAGCTGACTGGGCTGGGTTTCAGCCAGGCCTGGGCTGGGTCCTGATTCAGATTGTCCTACAGGTACATGGGTAGGGGGAGCAGGGTAAGAATAAGCAATGGGGCAAGGGAGCAGGGTTTCTTTGGGGGGATGGTGCAGCTCTCAGTAAGTAACTTTACTAAATGTGTCATGGTTCGATACTAAGAATTGAATCAATTGATGATCAGGCGAGTCAAAATCTGTTCTGAAAGCTTAGCAGTGCTTACCTTAATAAACATTCTGAAAAGTTAATTATTCTTTTGTCAGGTTACTGTGCTGTAATTCTTAGAGTGCAATACTGAGACCAAATGTCCACTCCTCGGTGTGTGAAGTGGAAGCCACTCTGTCACATACAGATAGGAACATTAGCTTTTTTTTTGTGTCCTCGTGTGCTTTAGCTTCCTGTAGTCAGTGTAGTTGCAACAGATATCATGGTAAGTGACCATTCAGCTCAGAGCATTTAACTTCAGTCCAACTTGCAGGTAGGTCTTCAAGGTCTTCTGTGCAGGGGCATTAGCTACGAAATCCCAGTTTTGACCTTGCACCTCTGGAAGATAGCCAAAGTGTGAGAAGCACCCGTGGTCTTCTGTGCCTTAGCAACAGCAGCTCATGCTGGGTGGCTGTTAGCTTTCTCCTGGAATGCAGACGTTCAGTTGTGGGCTTGGCCTGCGTTGCCAGGAGAAGAACTGAAAGCCGGGGGGGGGGGGCAGGGGGGTGTTGGTGTTGGCTGTGGCAGAGATGTGCCAAGCTGGGATTGCTTTCACCAGCTGATCAAGTATGGCTGCACTTGAGCACTGCAGGTGAGTTCTCACTGTAGAACTGGAAATGCACAAGAGTTGTTCAGGAGCCCTGCAGCGTTTTCTGGTGCCCTGGACAGGCTGTTGCTTGTTGTGGTGTTTGTGGAAAGCCAGAAGGATACCAAAGAGTGTGAGACGTAACGTCTGTTTATGTCGAAGGTTGTAACAAAAGTCAGAACAGTGATTCTTCAGCCCTTGTACCTGTGCTGACTTCAGCTGGGTCTTACTCATAGCAAATTTGTTGAAGGGTCCATTTTTTTTAGTAGTATCAATGTCCAAAAAAGTGGGCTTTTCAGTGGTTGTGCTTGGGTTTTAACTCTTTGGGTGAAAAAAAGCATAATGAAGTCTGCCTGCGTAGTGGTTAGATGTGACTGAAATCTTGCTATCATCTGTAGTACCTCATCTTGAAAGTTTGTCATCATTTTTATTTGCTGTAACATTTATTTCAGTCTCAGAGGTTTTGATAGCTTCTTCAAGGAACATCAACATGAGCTTTTGGGGGTGTTAAGCACTGAATGCACTGTATCTCTCTTTATTTTTCAAAACTGTTTTCAGCCTTAGGCATCTTTTCAAGATGATTGATAATAAGCTAGTAATGCAGCTTTTAAGAACAGGAAGTCTTTTAGTTGAGCTTCTTGAAATGCAATAAAAAAAAAAATCAAACTGCTCAAGTTGTATATCAGGAGAAACACAAGGAAGGCCAGTGTTAAGTTTATTGGCAGCATGGAAGAGCAAGTTTTAAATATTTTTTTTTTCAATATTGATGAGAGATATACAAAACTTGATTTGAACTTCTCTTAAATGGTCTGTTCACAGGCAGCCTGCTTCTGCGAAGTGGTACGACCGAAGGGACTATGTCTTTATTGAATTTTGCGTTGAAGACAGTAAAGATGTTAATGTAAATTTTGAAAAATCCAAACTTACATTCAGGTAAGTACCTTGGGCCTTCCCTAAGCTGAAAGGCATGGGGTGATATCTAAAGGCTATGCTGATACTGATTAGATGACATTTTTCTTAAAAGTAGTGAGTTCTGTTAATGAAGCATATTTGTTCTATAAGGTGTTTTGTGCTAAACACAAACTTTTTTTTTCTCTTAACAGTTGTCTTGGAGGAAGTGATAACTTTAAACATTTAAATGAAATTGACCTTTTTAATAATATTGATCCAAATGTAAGTATCCTTTTGACTCTCCTCTCACTGTATTCTTAGTGCTGTATCCTGAAAAGTACTGTCCATTCTTTAGGCTGCTTCCAGTATGGTGGGCAAATTCTTCCTTAGACTGTAAGAGCAAATCATGAAAGCATCTCTGGACAGTGTGTTTCAGGACAAAGAATAAGCTGATAGCTTAAGACAAATTAGTTTAATAGAAGCGGTTCCTCATGAAGTTTGTGATGATTATACTAACAGATACTTATTCTTTGCTTTTTCAGGAATCAAAGCATAAAAGAACAGACAGATCTATCTTGTGTTGTTTACGAAAAGGAGAATCTGGTCAGGCATGGCCAAGGTTAACAAAAGAGAGAGCAAAGGTGGGTTTGGACTCTGTGATAGCCAGGGCAGCAGTGCCTGCTGCCTCCCCTGGTTTTTAATTTTGTTTAATATTTGGGTCATGTTTAAATTATGTAGCAGTTAATGGGTCACTTAACTGTGCTTCTGATCAGAATGGCACTTCTTATTAACCTTCCTTTTCTAACAGTAACAGCTTGTTACTCGCTTGTCCTTAAATAACTTCTTGTGTTGATGTGCAGCTCAACTGGCTCAGTGTGGACTTCAACAACTGGAAAGACTGGGAAGATGATTCAGATGAAGACATGTCCAATTTTGATCGCTTTTCTGAGGTACGGGAAGATGAGTACCTGGAGGCTTGGGTTTCCTTCCAGGCCGTGTGTAGGCATGCAGGGACTGACAGCTGTAGGCAGCGTAGTCTTCCTTGGTGTTCCTTCTCGTGGTGCCGTCCTGGCCGCTGGTTTTGGCGCATTCTCTGCTGGTTTGCTGAGGCACAGCTGTTGCTGGCTTTAACATGAGCTGCAGGCTGTTGGCACGGCAGTGAGATGACCAGTTTGTCTTTGCTGTCAGATATGAAAGGAACGTATGTCCCATTGTAGATGCCGGCACTAACTCAGTGCACTGGTTGGTTTGCAAGGCAATTAATTTGATTTTTTTTGCATGCTCCTTAATTTCTGCATAGTTGCAGCTGATTTGTCAAAACTACTGGTGGCTGTTGGTTGTTAACAATTTTAAGTTATTTTTAGATTTTTACCGTGCTGCCCAAGTTCAGGTAGCGAGCGTGGTTGGCTGCACCCTGTAACGTGGCTATTATCTCTCTGGAACAGATGATGAACAACATGGGTGGAGATGATGACGTAGACTTGCCAGAAGTAGATGGGGCAGATGATGTAAGTACTTTGTTTGCAGTAAATATGTGCAGGGCTGGCTCAGTGCCCTGCACATCCATTGCTGCTTGCTGAAGTCAAACTTGCATTCCTCCTTCAGCACTGTTAAAAGCTTAAATAGCACCAAACTTTATCTGGATAAATGATGTCACCTGGCAAAGTCATCTTCCTCCCTTCCAGCAGTGGTGCAGAGGGCGGTGGTGGTGATGCTTGCAGTGCCCTGAGAGCTTGGTGTCATCTACCTCCACAGTGGCTGCTGGTTATTGGGGGTCTGTAGGCTCTAGCCAGTGAGGCCAAACTAAGCATGTCCTGTGGAACCTAGAGTTCCTCAGAATACCAGCTCTGATGGAAAGCATGCTGGATACTAGACTTTGGAAGTGGCAGCTCGTCTGCTGGGTTGGTGGTAGAGGGGTAAAAGTGCATTCAAGTGCAATCTGCTCCAGTTAATGTTTCTTCTTCTTTCCAGGACTCGCCAGACAGCGATGATGAAAGTAAGTTGGCGTTCTCATTTGTTTCTGTGCACTGTGCAGCAGTGTGAGTGCTTGCCGAATGCTCCTAGCTGAGTGAGAGCCCTGAGCAGAGCCAGCAGATGTTCTGTCCTGTCAGTCTCGCTGAGCCCAGGCTGCAAGCTAATGCCAGTGCCTTGCCTGAGTGGTGTGAGACAGTATAATCCGGTGAAAGCCTTTCCACACAAGCATGAAATACCAGTTTGACCTTCCCAGCCAGCTGTAGTCCTGGGGAGGCTTTGGCTTTGAGCAGCAGGCATGTGCATGGGGCATCTGTGTTGGTGGTGCTGGCTCTGCTCGAGTAACTCCTGTGCACAGCCAGTGCTGTCAGCATGGATCTTCCTTGCGAAGAACCAGAGTGAGGTCAGAGGCCTTGAACTGCCCCATGCCCTTCTTGGTTGAGGGCTGGATCTTCTTGCTGGTGTCCCTTGTGGTATAGTCGGGTTCCTGGTAGCTTTTTAAAAAACAAACAAACAAAACCAACCCACTAATGCTCTTCTCTTTCTCTCCAGAAATGCCAGATCTGGAGTAAGGAAAACTGTCGTCTTCAGGGTTTGGGGAAAGAACTTCATCACAACATTTCATAATTGAGATAAGAATTCCTGAGTTGATAGCCCTAAAGGGAGATCCTGCATCCTTTAACCCATTTTCAGTCCATTTTAAATGGCTTCACTGATGGTAGGTGTGTACCATTGCACGGGGCGGTCCTAAGCCATGAGAGGCAATAACGTTATGCATGAACCGTTTTCCAGACTTCCAAAAGAAAAAAAAAACAATTGAGGTGTAGGCAATCGATACAGAACAGTCGCAATAAAGTTTACAGAGCCTCCTTGCCTCGTAGCAGATGTAATTACAATGGGAGAATCCTGAATTCACACCAAGTGGTAAATGAGCATTTTTTTCCCCTCCGCGGCCTGAAATTGTACGTTTGTACCGGGAACAAAACTGGCTGTAACACAGATGTTGTCAGTGGCTTGCCAGATTCAGCAGGCGATGTGCAGTACCTCTGTGGTGTCTTCAGGTCTGTTCCACTAAAGTTTGTATTGAAAAGTAAACAAAATTCTCCTCGTTTGGTGTTTAATGCTGAGCCGCGTGGCCTGGGGTAGGGGGCTGGAGCCCATCCCCTGGTACCGTTTGACCCTAAGGCTTTACACCTCCTCCTCCGGGGTGCGAGCGGCTGTACGTTGTTGCTTGTCAATCTGTACGTTTAGACCAAACCGTATTTGCACTGTGGGTGTGGGAGCGAGTGACAGACGTTGGGCGCGCGTGGGCGGCTTCGAACCGGGCTGAAAAACCTCAATTTATGTTCAGAGCAGCGGGGATTTTTTTAATGTCTGCATTCTTTCTAATAAACTGTTGAAGACTCCCTGGCTTTCCTCCTGCCTGGCCCCCGCCTTCACCCACCCGCACCTGGGGTGGGCCTCTCGCCCGTGGGTGGGTGCCTGGGGGGGAAACGGGACACGGGGCCGGCCCGGTGCTGTGGAGGGGGGGCGCTGGGCGGTGCTGTGAGCTCGGGAGACGGCGGCGTTGGCGGGGGGGGGGGCGGCAGGCGGCGCGGCCCGGGCCTGCGGTCACGGCGCCTGCCCCAAGGACAAACGCGGAACACGTGCGGCGCTGCTTCCGGCGCCTCGTCGGTCGGGTACCGCCCCTTCCCGCCAATGCCGCCCTATCAATTCGTGGTCTTCCTTAACGGATAGAGCTGCGGCCAAATCACGAGGAGGCGGAAAGGGAGAGCCCAGACAAGTCCGGCCAACGGGAGAGCGAACGCGGACGGTGCGGCTCAGGGCGACGGCCAATGGGCGCGCGCGGCGGCGCGTGACGTGCACGGCGGGCCCGCCCCGCGGGGGCCGTGTGGGGCGGGCGGGGCGCGGGGCTCAGTCGGCGCCGCCATGTTGGGGCTCGCGGGTCGCTGCTCGGCCGCCGCCGCCGCCGCCGCCGCTCGGCCGCTGCTGCGCCGCGGGGCCGGGCCGGGCCGCGACCTTCTGCCGCTGCTCCTCAGCCGCGGGGCCGGCCCGGCCGCTGCCGCCGGGGCGCGTGAGTGCGGGGCGGCCGCGGGGTCACCTTGGGGCCTGCGGGGGCGAGGGGCGCGGGGGGCCCCGTTACCGGGGTGGGCCGGGCCGGGATGCGTGGTCAGGGCGAGGGGATGGGCCGCGCCACCGGGGCGTGGAGGGGGAGCCGCGGTGCTTGGGTGCATAGCTGGGGAATCTGGGGCTGCCGGGGGTCCTGGGTGCACCGGGGGGTGGCGGGGGTCCTGGGTGCGCCGGGGGGGTGCCGGGGTGTTGGGCACATTGCAGGGGAGCTCCAGCTCCGCACCCCCGAGGCACCTGGGAGGCTGGAGCTGCCCCTTCCCCCGCCGACCTTGATTTGTCCCTTTCTTTCCGCCCCCCTTCCGCAGGACGGGACTATGCAGCCCAGCCAGCCCCCGCCGCCAAGGCCGGCTCGACCACCGGCCGTATCGTGGCCGTCATCGGTGCGGTGGTGGACGTGCAGTTCGATGAGGGGCTGCCCCCCATCCTCAACGCCCTCGAGGTGCAGGGCAGGGAGACCCGACTGGTGCTGGAGGTGGCTCAGCACCTGGGTGAGCATCTGCCGCAGGAGGGCTGCAGGGGGTGGGAGAGGGTCCTCCTGTGATGATGTGTCTTGATGACTTTCGTTCTCCTGAGCTTGCTGAAGCCACGGATTTCAATCTGAGGAGGAGGAAAATGGCTGCTGGAGGGCTCTGGCCTGCAGGGCTGCAATCCGAGTGTGGCCTGGGCTTGGTTTTTCTCTGTGCTGTTTTGTTCTTGGGTCCTGCTGCTCCTCTCAGTCCTCCTCCCAGCAGGTTGTTCCCTTGACAGGGCCTGGGGAAGCCACCGGCAGCTGTCCCCAGGGTCAGCTCGAGGACGCTGCTGTGATGCTGTCCTTGGGCTTTGGCAGGGGAGAACACCGTGCGCACGATCGCCATGGATGGGACAGAAGGCCTGGTGAGAGGACAGAAGGTGTTGGACTCTGGCGCGCCCATCCGCATCCCCGTCGGCCCCGAGACCCTGGGCAGGATCATGAATGTCATCGGGGAACCCATCGACGAGAGGGGCCCCATCACCACAAAACAGTGAGTGATGCTACGGGCCAGAAGCCAATGTCATGTGGGGTTTGGAGCGGGGGAATAGGTTCTGGAGTAGCAGACACATGAGTGAACAGGGATGCGGCACGTTCCCGCCATCCTCCTGTTCTCCTGGGTCATAAGCAGGGACTGCACTTGCGCAGTCTCCTGTCAGCACCCTGACCAAGGGTCTCGCTTCAGCTGCTCAGCTCCGTTTCTCTCCGCATTCTGTTGCAGGTTTGCTGCTATACATGCCGAAGCCCCCGAGTTTGTGGAGATGAGCGTTGAACAGGAGATCCTGGTGACAGGGATCAAGGTGGTGGACCTGCTGGCTCCCTACGCCAAGGGCGGCAAGATAGGTACATTGCCTGCAGAGGAAGAGTGGGTGTCTGGGGAGGGGGGCACCCTGCCAGCCCTGCTGAGGCTCGGGACCAGTCTGTCTGCAGCAGTTTCCTTCACTGATGAGTAACTATTTGACTTTCGTTCTTCTGAGCTTTCTGAAGCAACGTTTATTGATCTGAGGAGGAAAGAGGTGAAGGGAGACACCAGAGGCAGCTGGATCATCTTAGGGTTGAGCAGGAGTCCTCTTCCCTCCTAGGTTTGTTTGGAGGTGCTGGTGTTGGCAAGACAGTGCTGATCATGGAGCTGATCAACAATGTGGCAAAAGCCCACGGTGGTTACTCAGTGTTTGCTGGCGTGGGGGAGCGAACCCGTGAGGGCAACGACTTGTACCATGAGATGATTGAGTCTGGGGTCATCAACCTGAAAGACGCCACTTCTAAGGTGCGCTGGGTCTCCCGAGGGGGCTGGGTGGGGTCCTCGCAGCGCTGGCAGCAGAGCCGTGCCGTACCGACACCTGGCTCTGGCCCGCAGGTCGCCCTGGTCTATGGGCAGATGAACGAGCCCCCGGGTGCCCGCGCCAGAGTGGCTCTGACAGGATTGACGGTGGCCGAGTACTTCAGGGACCAGGAGGGTCAGGACGTGCTGCTCTTCATCGACAACATCTTCCGCTTCACCCAGGCTGGCTCAGAGGTCTGTGCTCGGTGCGGGGCCACTGGTGTGCTGGCTCCTGGAGCTGAGCGCGGTGGTGGTCAGGCTGCGCTCTGCAGGGGACGCCTGCCCGCCCCCTCCCCTTGTGCAGCCTCTCACGGGCTCTGTTCCCTCCCAGGTGTCGGCCTTGCTGGGGAGAATCCCCTCTGCTGTGGGCTACCAGCCCACGCTGGCCACCGACATGGGCACCATGCAGGAGAGGATCACCACCACGCGCAAGGGCTCCATCACTTCAGTGCAGGTGAGGGCGGGGCTGGCCCCGCCGTGCCGGGGAAGCCGCGGCGCCCGCCTCGGGCCCACCGTCCCCTCCCGCCTCCCCAGGCCATCTACGTGCCAGCCGATGACTTGACCGACCCTGCCCCCGCCACCACCTTCGCCCACTTGGACGCCACCACCGTCCTGTCCCGTGCCATCGCTGAGCTGGGCATCTACCCGGCCGTGGACCCGCTGGACTCCACCTCCCGCATCATGGACCCCAACATTGTGGGCCCTGAGCACTACGACGTGGCCCGGGGCGTGCAGAAGATTCTGCAGGTGAGGGGGCTGGGGCAGCCCCCCACGGGGATGCTGGGGCTGGGGGCGCAAAGCCCAGCACTGGCTGCTCACCCCACATCTCTCCCCGCAGGACTACAAGTCCCTGCAGGACATCATTGCCATCCTGGGCATGGACGAGCTCTCTGAAGAGGACAAGCTGACGGTGGCCCGGGCTCGCAAGATCCAACGTTTCTTGTCGCAGCCCTTCCAGGTGGCCGAGGTCTTCACTGGCCACATGGGCAAGCTGGTGCCACTGAAGGAGACCATCAAGGGCTTCAAGCAGATCCTGGCAGGTAAGATGGCCCCCGGGGGGGGCCCCGGGCTGGGCATGGAGGAAGCCGGGGACCCAGGGGAGCCTGGGCTGGGCTTGGCAACCCCGCTCCCCTCCCTGACACGGCATCTCCCCCCAGGTGAATACGACCACCTCCCGGAGCAGGCCTTCTACATGGTGGGGCCCATCGAGGAGGCGGTGGCCAAGGCGGAGAAGCTGGCTGAAGAGCATGCGTGAGGAGGGCCCCCCCCGGCCCCTGTGCTGCCCTCCCCTCCCGGCTCCGCCTGGGGCCGGACCCCCAGTATTTAACGTTTCCAATAAAACATCGCTGAAAACAGCCCAGGGCCCTGTGTGCCGCAGCTTCTGTTCATGGGGGGGGCAGGGGTCCTGCGAGTCCCCCCTGCCTGTGGGATGGGGAGGCTGGGCTCCCACTGCCCCCCCCCCGCGCTGGGCTCCCCTCCACTGTGGGATGGGGGGGCAGCAGGCCAGGCACGGCGAGGGGCTGTGCTGGGGTCTGGACTCAGCTGCCACTGGCAGTGCAGGGACCCTCGGTCCTGGGGGTCCCCAGGAGTTGGGAGCGATCCCCCTTTGCGTGCCAGAGACTGCCAGGGGGCGAACGCTGCTCCCGTTGTCTGTCTGTCTGTCGTCGTCCCGGTCCCGTCCCCCCCCCCCGGTTCCGGCTCCGGCTCCACCATTTTGCAGCACAAAGAGGTGCCCCGGGGCAGGCTGCGGCCCCGGCCCCGGCAGCTGCGGCTTTGTCCCCGGGGTCCCGGGGGGTCTCGCCGGCCCGGCCCTGCCCTCCTCGGTGCGGGGCTGCGGACCCGGCCCCGGCCGCGCCCCGGGGGCACCAAGACCCCGCCCCCACCCCCCACCGTGGGGCTGGGCCGAACCCCTACACCGGGGGCTCGCGGGCGGAACTGGGGGGGGGTGTCTGTCCCCCCAAGGGCTGCAGCCGGGGGGGGGGTGAGCGTGGCGCGGCCCCGGTGCGGGGGTGCCCCCAGCCACCTTCTCCTCCCCCCCCCCGGCCGCCATGAGGGGCCGCGGTCCCTTTAAATGGCGGCGCGTCCCGCGCGGCGGAGGGGGCGGCGGCGGCCGCTGACATCACGCGGGGCCGGGAGCACCTGCGCCGCCGCCCGGCTCCGCCACCGGCACCGGCTCCGCCACCGGCACCGCACCGCGCCGGGCCGGGCGGGAACCGGGCGGGCATCGCCGCCCCCAGGTACGGACCGCGCGGGACGGGCCCCGGAGACAGGGACGCCCCCCACCCCACCCCACGCCCCCCCGCTCCCTCCCCGCACCGGGACCCCCGCGGGGCCGGGCCGGCTGCACGGAGACCCCCGGCTCTGTACCGGGACCCCCGGGTCTATAAAGCGACCCCCCCACACACACCGGCCCCGGGAGCCCCCACCGGGCAGGGAACCCCCCGGACCGGCCCCCCCCGGCCCCGCACCGAGCAGGGATTTCCCCCCCCCCACCCCGTCTCCCGGGGCCGTACCGGGACAGCCCCCCCTCCCCCCCGCACCGGCACCTCCTCCTCCCCCCCGCCGCCCCGCTACCCGGAGGCGCCCCCGGCTCCTACGCAGCGCGGCCCGGCCGGTGCCGCGTGACGTCACCGGGGATCCCGGGGGCCGGGGCGGGTGGGGGGGGGGCCGGTGTCCCCTCCGATCTGGGGAGCGCCCGGGTCCGGCGGGGGTCCCGGTACCGGTTCCGGTCCGAGGCCGCCCCCTCCGCGCCGCCGTTCTCCGGGGTCGGTCCGGGGCTACGGGGGGCGAAGAGAGAACGAAAGGGGAAGCGGGCGGGGGGTGGTCCCGGGTGGGGGGGGCCGGGCCGGGCCCGGGGAAAGCGGGGGGACCCGAACCGGGGGGGGGGGGGGATGTGGGCGGCCCCGCGTGGGGATTCCCCCCGCCCTGACCCCGCCGGGGGCGGGGATCCCCTCCCACGTGGGCGCGCGGCCCGCCCCCCCCATGACGCTCGGCGCCGCTCCCGGTGACGCCATCGCGGCGGCGGTGACGTACGCGCGGGAGGGGGGGGGGGGGCGGGGCGGGGCTGGGACCGCCCGGCGGCGCGAGGCGCTTCCTGCCCTGCGCCGCTGAGCTCCGCTCCGCTCCGCTCGGCGCGGCGGGCCCGGTGCGCTGCGGCCCGGCCCGGCCCGGCCCGGCCCGGTCCGCGCGGAGGGGCCGCGCCATGCGGAGCCGCGTCCCGCCCCGCGCCGCCTGAGCCGGGCCCGGGGCGCCCGCCGGGCCCGCGCCGCCGCCTGCCAGGTGCGGGGTCGGGGCGGAGGGCGGGGGGTAGCGGTCCGCGGCGGCCGTTAACGGCCCGGGGGCGTGCGGAGGGGGTGGTTGGGGCCCGGCGCGGGGGCCCGGGGACGGCCCTGGCGAGACGAGTGTCCTTCCCCCCCCCCCCCCCCCCGCCTCCTTTCCCGATCTCGGTGAGACACCCCACACACACACACCGGCGCATCCCGGTGCCCGGCGAGACTCCCCCCTTACCGGCCGCCGGCGAGCCCCCCGCTCCGCTCCCGGTGAGGCGTCCACGCCCGGCCCGGCCCGGCCCGGAGCCGCGGGGAGCCCGGGCCCCCCGTCCCCGGTGGCCGGTGCGGTTCCCCCCGGCTTTCCCGTCCCGGACGCAGGAGGGAGACCGAGACACCCCTCCCCCCCGCCCCGGCACCGTCCGTATCCCCACCCCTCCACCCCTGTTCGGTTCCCCCGCCCCCTCCCGGCCCGGGACCCCCCTGCGGCGGCGGGTGGGGGCGGGGCGCCCCCCCCCATCCCCGCGAGACCCGGGGGGGGGGAGGGGGGGTGTCCTTGCCGCAGGGAGCGGGGGGGGGTGCCCCCGCCGGCTGCGGCGCCGCGGACGGACGGACGGACGGACGGGGCCGTGTCCCTCCGTGTCCGTGTCCGTCCCCCCGCAGGAAGTGGCCGGGAAATGGCAGCCGGTTGTTGCGTCTCCTTGTTTTTGAAACGTCCTTTTTAATCAGGTCGCATCTCGCTCCCGGGGCCACCCGGTGCTGCCGGGCCGGGGGGGCCGCTGGGGCGGGAGGGGAGGGTTGGCCGAGCTCCCTGCCCGGGGAACGGCGCTGGCTAAACGTCACCGATGGCCCCCCCCAGGCCCGGAGCTCTGCCCCCCCCCCTCCCCCCCCCGGCTCCGGGGTCGGTACCTGCCTGCGAGTGCCCCGTGTCCCTGCCTGGCACCCGCAGCCACCGGGAGCGCGGTGAGCCCATGCCAGGTGCCGGTGGGTGCTGCCACCACCGCCGGGTTTGGGCCTCAACACCGGGGCGAGTGGGTGCTGCCACGTCGGCTCTGCCTGCTCTGGTGGGAGCCGGAGAGCAGCTCCCATGCAGCCGCCTTGTCACTGCCGGTGAGACCCCGGCGATGCTGCCAGGCTGGAGGGTCTCATCCAGCTGCCGGCTGAGTCCCCGGCCCTCGCCCTCCTCACCTCGCCCGCTCACGGCCGGCTCCAGTTACGTGCCGTGGCCCAATTTGCGGCTCCGTGCTCGGTCACGTGCTGCCTGGCGGGGGGAGCAGGGCTGCGGCGGGCAGGAGCCCCGGGCAGGAGGCGATGGCCTCTGCCCGCACCATGCCCAGCGCTGGCCGAGCTCCCAGGGATGCCGAGGGTGGCTCTGGCACCAGCAGGGCCCAGGGTGTCCCCACAACGGGGCTGGGCCCCGTTTGTCCCCAGACCAAGGGCAAGCTGGCACGCGTGGCATTGCCGCAGCCCCAGGTCCCCGTCCTGGGGCAGCCACTCGCTGCAGCCAGTGCTGCCACAGCTGGAGCCCCAGCACCGTGGCTGAGCCGCTCCTGCCCGGCTGGTCTCCCTTCTCCCAGCCCCTCTGCCACTGCTGTAGTTAATTCCCACCTTCCCAGCTTTTATTTTCCCCTCTTGGCTGTGGCGCTTCTCTCCCAGCCACACTCCCCGTGGCTCCCGGCCCCCTCCCCGCACTTGGCATGCGTCCAGTCCATCCCAGTCTGCGGCGCTGACCTGTGGCCGCCACCTGTCCGGTTCTGGCACATCCCTTTGCCGCCTCCTCTGACCTCCAAAAGCCGGCAGCGGCGTTCCCAGCCAGCGCATCACACGCGGGGTGGGACCGGAAAGGCTTTTTCTTTTTTCAGTCACCCTGTGGCTGGTTTCCCTGTGCCGGCCGGGGGCTCTCGGCTGAGATCGGGGCAGGGGCCAGGCTGCGCCAGCTCATGGGTTGGGGGGGTGGCTGCGGGGCCATCCCGGGACGTCTGGGAGCAACGTGCATGTGGCAGCCGCATCACCGCCCATACGGGTTTCTCTGGCGGATGAATCACCCGTGTCCCCGGCTGGCCGGGAGAGGGCTTGGTGGCCCTGGCCCCTCTGGCCCCCACCAGGGCACCAGCCAACAAGGGCGAGGAAGGGTGTGATGAAATCCCTGCCTGGGTTTCGACACGGGCCATGCCACGAGCTGCTGTTGAAGCGCCGCAGCTGCTGAGTTTGCGGCAGCGTTGGCCCTTCCAGAGAGGTTGGCGGAGCTGGCGCCACCTTGGCCAATGGCAGGTTCGGCGTGCACGGCAGGATGGGGAGACGCCAGCTATGGCAGCCCCATGGGGTGTCCCTGCGGGTCCCCACCAGCGCCAGGATTCCAATCTCATCTGCTAGGCTTGCAGGGCCTCTGTTCGCCAACACCGTCTGCTCCCCTGCCCCACATGCCAGGACCCCCTCAGGCGGCTGCCGGCTGTGCTGGTGGCACAGCAGGGTCCCATCCTGGGGCTGGCCCACACTGGGAGCCCTCCTGGTTTGGACAGAGCGTTTGCTGCTCCCAGGCGGTGAAGGTCACCAGCGGCTCCTGCCCATCCCTGGGCTGTGCTGAGCAGCTCTGGGGCTCCGGCTCCTGCTTGCTGCTGGCTGTGACATGAGGCCAGCCTGAATCTTGTTTCGGGCAGCTGCCGCAGAAAGTGTCCCTGGAGCTGTGCCTGGGGGGGATGGGGCTCAGGTCTGTGCATGGGCTGTGCCGTGGGGCACAGGGTCCCCTCTGGCTGGGGGGGATCATGCCTACGGTAGGGGCACCGGCTGTCACCACAGAGGCATTTCTGTCCCAGGAGCATGGTGTTCCTCAGGGAGTGTGGGGCTGTGCCAGGGCCCCGCAGGGCCACAGAGCTGCTCTTGGGGGGCTGGTGCTTCCCTGGGAAAATGCCCCTGCTGGAGGGAGGGAAAACGCTGGAGCTCCTGTGGTCTAGCCCCATGCCGGGGTTCCGGCATGGCGGCGCCAGGGAGCTGAGCACTTGAGTTTAATGCGGGAAGAAGCGCGGGCGGGCGGCAAGCGGGGTTTCGTGGTGATGGCTGTCCCTGGGGATGCTGGAGCGTGGTGACGAGCTGTGCTCACGCAGGTGGCAGCTCGTCCCACTAGGGCTGCTGGGCTTGGGCCAGCTTGCAGCAGAGGCAGCATCACCTCTGCTGTGCTTGGGGCCCTGGCGAGGGGCACCGCGGTCCCGGGGGGCTTTCACCATCACTCACCCTCCCCAGCCCCACCATGTTTCCCTCGAGCTCTGGGTTGGGAGCTCACCCTGCCCTAGGCTGGGGTCCCGACGCTTCCCCAGGCTCTCTGCCCGTGCTGGCACTGCCTGTCACAGGGAGCAGCTCTGCCCTGGCATGGGAGCTGAGGGTCCGCACACTCCCCGTGGGCCCCAGCGGTGGGTGGCAGGGCCGGGTGCTGGCCGGGTGCTCGCCGCGCTGGCAGCCCCAGTCCCCACTGGCGGTTGACCCTGATGCCTCTTCTCCCCTCTGCAGAAATGGAAACAAACAACCATTTTAACTTCACTGGCCTTTCCTCTGCACCCGCTGCCTCAGGACCGAAACCCACGCCTGCCTCAGGGGACAGCCCCTTCACCCACGGCTCCCCGCTCAGCTTCCCCCCACAAGGGAAAAGTAAGTGTCCCCATGGGGCCAGCGCAGCCCAGCCCAGGGTCGCAAGGACAGAGGGCCTGCGGCCAGCGGCAGCTCCTTGCACGTGGGGCTGGGGCCAGGGGTCTGTCGCGTGCCCACCGTCGCCTTGGCCTAGAAAAGCGGCCGTGCCAGAACAGGGTCTCTGCGTGGATTTGGCTGGTCAGCTGATCCAGCGCAGCCCTGCCAAGCGCCTCGGCTAATCCCCGGCATCCTGCGGCTCTCAGCCCGATGCCAGTGAAGCCCCGCGGCAGGACCAGTTTCACTGAGTGGGGAGCTGCGTTCAGGGGGTCTCGGGGGGGGTGCAACTGTCCAGCTCTGTCCACATGCAGGTGATGGTCACGCTGGGGCGGGGGGGCACCGGTAGGACAGGGGACTTGATGGCTGCTGGGCCACGCCATCCATCTGTCCTTAAACCCTCTCGTCCACCGTTGGTGGGGCCTCGCCAGCACCGCATGAAGGAGGGCGTCGAGATGCCCCCGCCACACCACTGACCCAGCTGTCTCTCCTCTGGCTCCCTCGCAGGTCTGAACGGGGGCATGAATGTCAATGGCTTCTCTACTGTATCTCACCCCAGTACTTCAGGGACCTTCACCTCCAGCTCGCCGCCCGCCGGCACGCCGCCCCTCCGCACCTACGACTGCCTCTGGGACTACGCGCCGTACCCACCCGCCGGCGCCAGCGGCCTCAAGGACAGCAGCCCCACCGCCCCCTCGCTCTCTGGCCTCGGACATTTCCCACTCAATGGCATCGCTGGGGGGTCCCAGCCAGCGTCCCCAGGGCATGGCACTAACCTGCGGGGGGCCGGGCAGGAGTTCTGGGGCAACGGCACCCCCGGCCCCATGGGGCTGAACTTCGACTCGCAGGAGTTGTACGACTCCTTCCATGACCAGAGCTTCGAGCTGATGCAGAACGGGCCAGCCAGCTTCTACACAGCTGCCCAGCCCTCCCCCATGCTGGGCTCCGGCACCCAGCCCTTCTCACTGCCGCCGGGCCCGCCAGAGGAGCCGGGCACTGGCGAGGGACACGCCGATGCTGCAGCCAAAGAGATCCCCCCTGCCATTGCGGAGAACGGCGGCGGGCTGGTGGGCAGCATGGAGCTGGAGGAGGCGCAGCCAGGTAGGAGTCCAGCGCTGCCGGCGCGGACGGGCGGAGCTCTGGGCTGTGGCACTGCGGTCCGGACAGGCGGGTGCTGGATCCTTAGCCGGGACGGTGGGAGTTGGGCATCACGCTCCCTGGGGAGGCCCAGCCCCTCCGACCCACCTGCCCTGTGTCCCGGCCGAGGTTTGGCCTGTCGCAACTCGGAGTCGGTGTTGGGATCTCGTTAAACCGGGCCGGGCGCAGCCCGCAGTGTCACTGCCGGCAGAGCGGCGTTCCCCCCCCTCTGTGGGCATGGGCGCAAGGCCTGGGGTGGCTGGGTGCCGCGGGAGGGCTGGGTGCCAGGGGGAGGCCCTGAAGCCAACCGCCCCGGTGCAAATGGCGGTGGCTCATGCAGGGTGATGCCCCGGGGCGGGGGTGGTCGGGCCTCGGGCTCTGTCACCGTCACGTCCCGCTGCTACGGGGTCTGTTTTCAGTCGGTTGTTCCCTTTAGACTTGAAGATCTGCAGCTACAACGGGTCTGCCCCCGGCGTGGTGCCGCTCGGGCAGGAGGGGCCTGTCCTAGCCCCCGGGGCGGGCAGCGACTGCCTGGGGGACGCGTCGCCCATCGCCCCTCGCCTGGAGGACACCCACATTCTCAGCGAAGACCCCCTGGAGCCCTTTGAGTCCCTGGCCAGAGGTAGGGAGGCTGCCAGGGGAGCGGGGGGCAGGCATCGGGGCTGCGGCAGGCAGGATGGGCAGCTGCCCGGCCCCAGCCGGCATGGCCATCGCCTGCGCTGCCCCGTGCCGGGGGAAGCGGCGCCCAGCCCCCCTCGGTCCCCTCCGGGCGACGGCGGTGGCGACGGCGGAGGCCTTCTCCAGCGGCCTCGGCGGGCAGGCAGCCCTGGGCAGGCGCTGGCGGGCAGGGGCGGGCCCGCGTCCCTCCCGCGCCAGCCTCCTCTGCGCTCCCTTCCTTCCCTTCCTTCCCAGCTCCGTGACGAGGCTGTTACTCAGCGCCTGAACTTCCGCGCTGGTGAACATCACCGCCACCGCCACGGCCATTTTGGGCTCCTCCGCTTCCCAGAGGAGGGGGGCGTGGCTGGGGGCGCAGAAACCCCTTAACCCCTCTTCTGCCGGCGCCTTTTCGGCTTGGGGGGGAGGGGGGGTCCGGCTGCCCCCCGCGCCTGCTGTGCCCGGCCGCCCCTCGGGAGCGGAGATGTGGGTCTGCGTGCCCTCAGCCCGGGTCCTGGTGCTCACCCCCCCCTCCCCCAGACCCTGGCACCGGGGACCTCTACGCGATGGACGACTCGCAGCTGGTGAGCGACAAGTCCCCCCTGGAGGAGCCCCCCGACCTGGCCGGCCTGCGTTGCGCCGCCAGCCCCCCGCTCCACGCCGCTGGCCCCTTCAGCCTGCTGCCCGCCAGCCCCCCACCTGCCCCGCTGCTCACCGGCCCCAGCTCGCCGCCCACCCTGCACGGTACGTGCCATGCCAGGACAGGCCCGTGTCCCCCCCTCCGCCGGCTGGCTGGCCGGCCGCTCGCCCCCCACCCCAGCCGGCCCCCGTGCCTGGGGGCGGTGGCCGCCCCACCGGCCTTGTTCTGCCTCCGCGGCTGCTGCAGCACCTTTGCGTCCGGGCAGAGCGGGGGACCCCACGGCTGCGGCTGGTGCTGGCGGGGACCCTGCAGGGGATGGACGGTGCGCCGGTGCGGGCACCTGCCCCTGGCTGGACGTGAGCCCCCACGGGGCTGTCTGGTGTCACAGGCAGAGCAGGAAGGCGGCAGCGCTCGGCCGGTGACGTCCCTGACCTTGGCTCCACAGACAGCAGCGTCGACCTGAACGGCAGCAGCCATGCGGGGCTGGAGGAGTCGGGGTCCCTGGGGCTCGACCCTCCGCTGGAGCCGGACTCCCCGGCCCCATCCACAGAGGAGGAGGAGGAAGAGGCCGCCGACAGCTGTCCGGAGACTTCAGCCGCACCAGAAGGAGAGAACGAGGAGACTGCACCGCTGAGCACCTCAGCAGCAAGTAAGGCAGGGAGCCCCCTCGCGGATGCCCCCCTCCAGCCAAGCGCGCCCGAGCCCAGCGTCCTGTCCCCTCTCTCGCAGGTGATGTCCCCCGCCGGCGCATCGCCACCCAGGAGGAGGTGCGCTTTCCCCTGCAGCACGGGTACGTGGCACCATTCCCTTCCCTCCGTCCGGCCCCGCAGCTGCCCCGCGGCACCGGGCTGAAGCTTCTTGTGCCCAGGTGGAGGCGGGAGGTGCGGATCAAGAAGGGGAACCACCGCTGGCAGGGCGAGACCTGGTACTACGGGCCCTGTGGGAAGAGGATGAAGCAGTTCCCAGAGGTGATCAAGGTATGGTCCCCGGGGAGAGCGGGGTGGGGGCCAACCTGGGGTCCTGGTCTGCCACAGGCCCCCCCAGCTCTGCCAGAGCCCCCTGACTGCAGCAGACAGACGTTGCTGTGAGCCAGGAGCTGTGAGGCCCGGAGCGCTGAGCCCTGCTCACGGCCTTTCTCTTCCTCCTCCCCCCAGTACCTGAGCAGGAACGTGGTGCAGGACGTCCGGCGTGAGCACTTCAGCTTCAGCCCCCGCATGCCGGTGGGAGACTTCTATGAGGAGCGGGACACACCGGAGGTGGGTCTGGGGGCAGCTGAGCCACCTTGTCCCCCCAGTGCTGTGCTGCAGGAGGTGACCTGGATTTGTGCCGCAGGGTCTGCAGTGGGTGAAACTGAGCCCCGAGGAGATCCCCTCGCGCATCCAGGCCATCACAGGCAAGCGTGGGCGACCCCGCAATGCTGAGAAGGCGAAGCCCAAGGAGCCGCCGGCTGCGAAACGCGGCCGGGGCCGGCCTCCCAAGGTCAAGATGGTCGACTTGCTGAGCAAGACGGACGCACGGCTGCTGAAGAGGCTGGAAGCCCAAGGTACCCCCTCCCTGGTCCCGCCGGCTCAGGGCGGCTCGTGCAGTCCCTTGCAGCCTGGCTCTAGTGGGACCCCAGCAGCTGGTCCATTGCCACTCTCCCTCTCTGCTCTCACAGAGGTGCTCAGTGACGAGGACAAGCTAAAAATGAGCAAAATCAAGAAGAAAATGAGGCGGAAGGTACAAGCGGCTGCGTGGGGATTGGGGTGGCTCTGGGGCCCCTCCAGGTCTGGGGTAGGGGCTTCTCTACTGCGGGAAGGCCACTGGGTCCCTGAGCTGGTCTTGCCCCTTCCAGGCCAAGAACAAGCAGAAGCAGGAAGCCAAAGCCCCCAGAGGGAAGGAGGCCAAGAAGAAATCCAAGGTGAGTCTGCGGGTATGAGGGGGCCAGGAAGTGGGGAGGAGATGGAGCCGCTCTTCCCACACATCCCGGGCTCTGTCTTCAGGCGAAGGAGAAGAAGGGCAAACCGGAGAAGGGCAAGGACAAAGCGCGGCCCAAGGAGAAGGGCAAAGGGGCTCGCAAGGCAGACAAGGGCCTGCTGGCCCAGCGGCGCCTGGAGGAGCGACGGCGGCAGCAGCTCATCCTGGAGGAGATGAAGAAGCCCACGGAGGATATGTGCCTGGGGGACCACCAGGTGGGCTGGGGCACAGGGGGCTCGGGTGGGCTGAGCCGGTGAGCTGGTGGCCTGCCCGGTGCCTCGCCAGCTCTGACGACCCCCTCTCCTCCCCTGCAGCCCCTGCCAGCCTTCTCCCGCATCCCAGGCCTCATCCTGCCCAGCCGCGCCTTCTCCAACTGCCTGACGGTCGTGGAGTTTCTCCAGAGCTACGGCAAGGTCCTGGGCTTTGACCCGGCCAAGGATGTGCCCAGCCTGTGCACGCTGCAGGAGGGGCTGTTGGGAGTGGGCGACAGCGCAGGCGAAGTGCAGGATCTGCTGGTGCGGCTGCTGCAGGCTGCGCTCTACGACCCTGGACTGCCACCCTACTGCCAGGTAAGCCAGCCCCGGCCCCTTCCCCAGCTGAGTTGGGGGTGTCAGCGCACACGAGACCCTGGCTGCTTCAGGTTTAGGATGGGGGAGCCCAGATTTGGGAGGTGCTGCTCTTGCTGCAGCCTCCTGCACCCTCTCTCTGTGCCCAGCTGGCTCCTAGCCCCTGGCAGCCCTTGGGGTGCTCCCTTGTCTGTCCTGCTGTGCCGGCCTGGGGCCGTGGCAGGCAGGCAGCCCTGCCTGGCCCTGCCTGGCCCTGCCCAGCTGCCTGGGACACCCCTGGGCTTGTTCCCACTCAGGCTCCGGTTCCTGGCCTGGTTTTCCAACCATGGGGTGCTGGTGTCCTCCCCTTCTTGTTTCTTCTCCTCCTCCAAACCGCCCTGTGGGGCAGGAGTTGATTCCCTGAACCCCCCTGCTCTGCTCTGCCCAGTCCCTGAAGATCCTGGGGGAAAAGGTGTCGGAGATCAGCCTGAACCGTGACACCGTCTCCGAGATCCTGCGCTGCTTCCTGACGGCGTACGGGGCAGGCGAGGACCTGTGCGATGGGCTGCGGACCAAGCCCTTCCAGGCACTGCCCCCGGAGAAGAAAGCCTCCATCCTGGCCTTCCTGGTGAATGAGCTGAACAGCAGCGCCCTCATCATCAAGTAAGTGCGGGTTTGGGGCAAGCGCGTCCTCTGATCCGGGCCCCCCCTGCCTGCGGGCACAGCGTGGGCAGCGCAGGCGTGTTGGTGCCTGGCATGGGCCCCTCTCCTTCCTGGGCGAGCTGCGTGGAGCCGCTCGCCGCAGCCAGTCCCCGTCTCCTTGCAGCGAGATCGACAAGACCCTGGAGAACATGTCCAACTACAGGAAGAACAAGTGGATCATCGAGGGCCGGCTGCGCAGGTAGATGGGCTGGGGGGGGGCTGCCTGTGGCTCCCGCTGCCTGCACCCGCTTGGCAGGCAGCACCGCATGCCTACCTACCGGCTGGGGGGGGCTGCCCCGCTGGACATGCTGGGTCCCATTTGTGGCCTCTGCACGTTCCCCTCCACGCCCCGGGTTTGGGGCGTCTGGGGGTCACTTTTCCAGCGCTGCGTTGTAGCCACATGCGTCGGCCTGCCGGGGGGAGCGGGCTGCACATGGGAGCAAGCAGCGGACGCCTCTGCTGTGTCTTGTCAGGTTGAAGATCGCCTTGGCTAAGAAGACGGGACGTCCTGAATCAGAGATCACTGGCCTGGAGGATGGGCGGCGCCGGCGCAGCTCCCGCCTGACAGAGGAGACGGGCCTGGAGATGGAGGAGGAGGAGGAGAGCCGCGGACGGAAATCCCGCAGGGAGGAGGAGGTGGGGTGGCCGCGGGGTCCGTCACTCACAGTGGGGCAGAGGTGGGGACGTTGCCCTCGGGGGTCTCTTCCCCGCCCGCCCGCGCTTCCCTGACAGGTCCCATCTCTTCCCCAGGCCGACACGTCTGCGTCCAGCATCCCTGAGCTCGAGAGGCAAATAGAGAAGCTGGCCAAGGTGAGCAGGCAGTGGAGGGCTGGTGGTTCGTCCCCCACTGCAGGGCTGCAGGTCCCATCACTGCTCTGCACTCTCCCCACAGAGGCAGATGTTCTTCCGCAAGAAGCTGCTCCATTCCTCACAGACGCTACGAGCAGCTTCTCTGGGCCAGGACCGGTACCGGCGGCGGTACTGGGTCCTGCCCCACCTGGGCGGCATCTTCGTGGAGGGCACAGAGGGTAAGCTGGGAAGGGGCTCCCAGAGGAGGGATCTCCTGGTTGGGAGAGGACCCTGCATCTCATCTCCTTTTCCTGCCCTTGCAGTGGCTGAGGCAGCACCCCAGGAGCCCCTGGAGGAGAAGGTGTGTCCCCACACCTCCCCGGTGAAGGAGGAGCCGATGGATGTGCCCATTCCCAGCCGGACAAACTGCACGGCCTCACGCTGCCGTGGCCGGCCCCGGAAGAGCAAAGAGGAGCTGTCGCAGCACTGCGGGCCCAGAGCCCCCCCTGTCAATGGGGTCCTGGAGGAGTCGGTGCCCATGGGGCAGAGCCAGCATGACCTCAGCCAGTCCGCCTTCCTTTCCTGGCTGAGCCAGACGCAGTCGTCCCTGCTCAAGGACTCTGTCCTCACCCCGGACAGCAGCCCCGGCAAGGGGGACACGGGGCTCCCACCGCTCGAGGCCCCATTGGACCCCGCAGAGGAGGAAGAGGAGGAGGAAGAGGAGGAGAGTGCCCCAGAGGCTGCGGAAAAGCAGGGGCCCTGGTTCAACCTGCTGCCCCGGACGCCCTGCGATGACCGAGCCCCCCTTGCTACCTCCTCTGCTGAGCCCTCGCCGCGAGCCACCATGCAGCCCCGCAGCCAGTCCCGCAGTGAGCTGCCCAAGGGCTCGGCCAGGCAGGTACGTGCTTGGGCCCAGCTGGGGCTGGTGGGGGGCTGCACCCAGCTTTTCCACCCTGGCCTGTGGGGACCGTGTTGGGCGAACCTCCCTGGGCAGCTGGGGGGGAGCAGGGTGGGACCCTCTGCCTGGGCACTGGACACCCCGGGGCTGGGGGATGCTGTCCTTGTGGCAGCACACCGGGAGCTCGGTCCTGCTGCCCCCAACCCTCTGGGCTGAGCTCGTGAGAAGCAAAACAGCCGCAGGGCTGGGGGGCCATGGGGTCAGGGACCAAGGAGCGGGTGTATGCCTGGCCCTTCTGACAAAATCCGTCCCCACCAGCTGAACGGTCTCCCCATGGACGACCCCACGGCTCCCCTGCTCGCTTCCACACCAGTGCATGCCGGCGCCAGGGCCCACGGCGCCTGCCCCAGGAGCCGGGGCAGCCTGGAGAAGCTCCAGGACTTGCCAGGGCGGCCCAAGCGCCGAGGGCGGCCCCCTACCAAATTCTTCAAGCAGATTGAACAGAAGTACTTGACCCAGCTGACGGAGCAGCCTGTTCCCCCTGGTGAGAGCCCAGCCCAGCCCCGGGACCCCCAGGATAGGGGCTGCTGGTGTTGAGCTGAGCAGGTTGCTGAGTGCCGCGGTGCTGCCTTGCAGAGATGCAGAGTGGCTGGTGGTGGCTGCAGGACCCTGAGGAGCTGGAGGCAGTGGCTCGCGCGCTGCACCCACGGGGTATCCGGGAGAAGGCACTGCACAAGCACCTCACCAAGCACAAGGAGTTCCTGCGGGAGGTCTGCCTGCGTGCCACCACCGGTAAGGGCTGCCCGCACGGGCTGGGGTGGGGGGCCGCTGTTCATCCCACCGCTGAGCCCACCCTCCGCCCCCAGACCCCATCTTCCACCTGCGCCCCGAGGCGGCCGGTGCCGCCGCCGTGTCTCGGGAAGCCCTGGCCCAGTGGTCGGTGATGGAGAGAGCCTACGAGACTGACCTCTCCGTCCTGCAGTGGGTGGAGGAGCTGGAGCAGCGTGTGCTGATGGCAGATCTGCAGATCCGGGTAGGTGCCGGGCCAGGCACTGCGGTGGTCTCGGCTGGGCACCCACCCTGAGCCTCTCTTGTCTCGCAGGGCTGGACATGCCCCAGCCCCGACTCCACGCGGGATGACCTGCAGTACTGCGAGCACAAGGTGGAGCCCCTGGAAGACATCACTGTCCGGAGCCGGCGGGACGGGCTGCCGCTGTGCCGGGAGCGCACCAACCCCCTGGACCTGGCGGTGCTGCGGCTGGCAGCGCTGGAGCAGAACGTGGAGCGGCGCTATCTGAAGGAGCCGCTCTGGCCCCTGCACGAAGTGGTGGTGGAGAAGGCTGTGCTGAGCAACCCCGAGGAGCTGAGCCTGGGCCCCACCGAGATGTAAGCCCCACGCCCCTCCTGGCTGCGCCGCTGGGATGCGAGCGGCTCCGGCTGAGCACCTCCTTCCCGCTGCAGAGCCTACGAGATCACGCCCCGGGTCCGGACATGGCGGCAGACACTGGAGCGATGCCGCAGCGCAGCCCAGGTCTCCCTCTGCATCTACCAGCTGGAGAAATCCATCGCCTGGGAGAAGTCGGTCAACAGAGTGGTGAGAGCCCGTGCCACGCTGCTGGGTGGGAGGGCCAGAGCCGCCTGCCAGGGCTGGCCACCGCTGGGTGACGAGGACCCCCGCACCAGCGTGGCTGAGCCCCCCTCCCCACAGACCTGCCTGGTGTGCCGGCGCGGTGACGATGATGAGCACCTGCTGCTGTGCGATGGCTGCGACCGCGGCTGCCACCTCTACTGCCACCGGCCCAAGATGACGGAGGTGCCTGAGGGCGACTGGTTCTGCTCTGTCTGCGTCTCCCGGGTAGGTCGCGGGGCAGCCCCCCACCCACTGGGGCCAGCGGTGGCGACCCCAGGCTCTGGCGGTGACCCCCATCCCCTCCCCGCAGGCAGGGGAGTACCGGGACCCCGTCTCGCCCCGTCGAGGCAAGAAACGGAAACGGGGGCGTCTTTTCGCGGGGAGCCTTGTGGAGGAGGAGGAGAGCCCGCGCCGCCGGCCGGCCTCGCGCCGCCGCGAGGGGCTGCCCGTGCCGCGCTATGCAGGCGAGGGGCTGTCTCCCGCCAAGCGGAGGGGCACGACGCTGCGGGGCCAGCCCAGCGACCTGACCTTCTGCGAGTGAGTGGAGTCGGGGGGCACGTGGTGGGGGGGGGCGACAAGAGCCTGGGCCACGTCACTGGGGGCTTCACCCTGACCCTGCCACCCCCCGCCTTCCGCCCCCAGGATCATCCTGATGGAGATGGAGTCGCACGAGGACGCCTGGCCCTTCCTGGAGCCCGTCAACCCCCGTCTGGTCCCTGGCTACCGCAAGATCATCAAGAACCCCATGGATTTCGCCACCATGCGCACGCGGCTGCTGCGGGGCGGGTGAGCGGGCGTCCCGGGCGGGATGAGGGTCCCTCGTAGGGATGGGAGATCCCTCGGGGGCCAGCGGGGGTCCCCGGCCCCCACCGACAGCTCTCCTGCCTGCAGGTACTCGAGCTCGGAGGAGTTTGCAGCCGACGCCATGCTGGTGTTCGACAACTGCCAGACCTTCAACGAGGATGACTCGGACGTCGGCAAGGCCGGGCACGCCATGCGCAAGTTCTTCGAGAGCCGGTGGGAGGAGTTTTATCAGGGAAAACACGCTACTAATCCGTGAGCAGGGTGGGCCGGTGCCCCCCCACCCCCCCTTCCCCGCCCGGCCGGGGCTGGGGGTCGTCGTCCCCCCCCCCGTGCCCCCCAAGAACTGACTCCTCTGGAGCTGATCTCGCTGCCTGCTGATCCTGTGCGGGGCCCCCCCGGCTGGCGCAAACGGGCCCCCGCCCTGCGGCCCCTTCCCGCTGCCCGGACAGCCCCCCCTGCCCAGACCTCCTCCCACCCCCCCAGCACCACAAACTCACAGACTGTGTAAGCCAAAAAGAAAAAAAAAAGAGGTGTTTTTTTCTTTCTTTCTTTTAAATTTTATTTTCTAATTAAGAACAGAAACAGCCCCCCCGCCCCCCCCCCCAACAAACGAGGGAAGCGAATCCCCCGCTGGGAATATTTAATAATAGCAATAGTTCGTAGTGAATGTGTCCGAGCACTCCTGTGCAGCGTCTACATGCATTAACGGCCAGTAAAGTGGACTTAGCCCCACCCCCCCCGCCTCCCCACCCCCACCCCGGCCGGGACCCCCCCCGCCCACGCAGACACTTTACGGGGAGGGGGGCCCCCGGTGCAGCCCCCCCCGCTGCCCTCGGACCCCCTGCCCGTGGCCGGGGTGGGCACCAGCCCCTCCCCACCTGGCTCCAGGGACCAAACTGGGGAGGGCGGGGGGGGCCCTGGCAGCCCCTTTCCCTGCCTCCACGTCTCAGGAAGAGCCCGGCCCCCCCTCCCCGGCACGAGGACCCCCGGGGCTGGGCCGGGGTCCTGGCTGCCCCCAACTGGGATCCCTCAGGGATGCTATTGCAGGCCCCGGGGGGGGCCCGGCCCTCTGCCCGCCTCCCCCCCCCCTTCTCCCTCCCCCCCAACATGGACTTGAAGCCTCAGACGGGTGTTTGCCCCCCAGACCCCTGCCAGGTCGAGGGGGGTTGCACTGGGTGGGGAGGGGGCCCCCCCGGCTGGCGGGGGCCTGAGCTGGGGTGGGGGTCGTCCCCCCCCCACTCCCAGGTGTCCCCCCCCCACTCCCAGGTCCCCCTTACGTGGTGGGCAGCCAGGGAGGGGGCTAGGACACACCCCCCCGCAGCCCCCCCGGCCAGGATATTACGGGTACTCGCTCTGGGGGTTCAGCGGCCGGCGGGGCCGTGGGGGGGCCCCGGGCGCGTCCCCCCCCCCCCCCCCGGTCCCACAGAGCACTGAAAACAACTCACCTACCTGGGCAGGAGGGGGCCCCGGCTGCGCCCCCTGCCCCCCCCGTCTCTCAAAGTAGCCTTTTTTCTATCAGATAACCTCAGAAACTTTTTATTTTATTTTATTTTTTTGCTTTGAAATAAGAGGTGGATTTGAAGTCTATTTGAACTGACTTTATATTACGCATAAATATTTATATTTTATCTAAATAACTGCGCTGTAACAAACTTTTTTTGTGGTTTGTTTTTTAGTAATGTTTCGGATCCGTCAGGTTTTTTTCCGTCGTGGGAAAGTTTTCGGGAGTCTCCGTATCGTTCTCGTGTTCGTTCAGTTGAAATCCCCACCCTCACCCCCGCCCCTGGTTTGACACCCCTCTACCCCTGCACCCCCAAAGGCCCCCCTACCCACGGCCGGTGCCCACCCCCTGCAGCCCCTGCCGGGCCTGGGGTGGGGGGGGCCAGGGCCGTTTCTCTTTGCCCCCCCAGCCCTGGTGCCCCCCGGCCAGGGGCAGCGGTGTCGCCGGGAGCATCGTGTCGTCCCCCCCCCCAGCTGCGGCCCCTTCCAGCTCACCGGCCGCCTTTTCTATAACCAGCCGTGTCGTTTTAGTGACTTTTTGATAATGTACAGGTTTTGTGAATTTAAATTTATTTCTTTCTATATTTTTAGGACCAATCTCATTTTTAATAAGGTTTAAAGGAGGAAAGGCAGACTCTAGCCCTCCTCTCCGTTGCCTGTTGATGTCCCCACGAGCTGTAGGACCCCGCGTGTCGCGTTCGAGAATAAACAACTCACGTTTGATAGACACATGCTGGTCTGAACCCTCTGTGGGAGCGGGGGGCTATGGGGGGGGCTTGGGCTGGGGGGCAGACCCGGGCTGTGGGGTGCTGCAGGGACCCTTGAGCCGAAGGGGGATGCTTTGGGGGACCCTGAGCTGCAGGGGGACTGTGAGGACTCTCCCCTTGCTCCCCCCCACCCTCCATCTCCCCACATGACGAGTCATTTGCTTTTCTTGCCTTTTTATTTAAAAACAAAAAAAACCAAAACCTCGAAGGGGGGGGCTGTTTGGGGGGTGGGGGCCGAGCGCGGAAGCAGGAGGAAGAAATACAAAACTAGAAACCTCTCGAGATTTTAAAAAAAAGCAACTTAAAAACCTGTACAAAATGCGCTACGTATAAATTAAAGGGGGGGCAGGAGGGGGCCGGGGGGGGGCCTCGGCTTTCTCCTCTGCAGCTCAGGCCCCCCAGGGCCAGTGGGACCTCGACACTCAGTCCCCCCCGGCAGCAGGGTGGGGGCTCAGCATGGGGGTCCCAGGGCCCCCAGGCCCCCAGGAAGGGGGAATGGGGCTGCCTGTGGGTCTCCCTCTTTGGTTCCTTCCTTGGGGGGGTCTGTGCCCCCCGACCAAAGGGGCCATGCCCGGGGTGGGGGGGGCCGGGCAGTAGCAGCAACAGGAGAGGTGGGTGATGGCTGGAAACCGGGGGGGGGGGTGGCGTCACCCCAGGCAGGGGGCAAAGGGCCGCAGCCCCCTGCCCCCCCAGGCCTGGGCTGAGCATGCACCGAGCTGTGGGGTGAGGTAGATGTGTGGCAGGGGGTCCCCGCTGCCCCGAGGTGGGGGGGGGCCCTCAGCCCCAGGGGGGGGACGCTGGGGACTCCGCTGCACTGGCGGGACTGGAAGAACCGGGAGGCCCTGGGCAGAGCTGGGGCGGGGGGGGGGCACAGCTGGCCCCAAAGCTGGAAGCAAGTAGGGGGGGGACTGCCCGCCCCACAGAGGGGGGCGGACAGACGGACGGACCCACAGCGGGGGCTCATGAAGCCGGGGGGGCCCGGGCAGCTCAGGCCCCCCCCCCGCGACTCCCTCAATCTTTGGTTGCAAGAGCCGCCCCCGCGGGACCCCCTGATTGTCGCTGTGTGGGGTGGGGGCTGGGGGGGGGGGCAGCGTGGGGGCCGGGGCCGCGGCACCCCCGGGCGCGGGGACTCTAAAGTGCCTGGTTGACCCTCGGGGCGCCCGTTGCCCGTGGAAGCGGGGGTGGGAGGGGGGGGTTATTGCACTTGTCCTGCCCCCCCCGGGCCGGGGCGGGGGGGGCAGCATGCAGAGCCCCGGCCCGCGCCCACGGGGGCAGGAATGGCTGCGGCAGGGGCGGGGTGGGGAGGGGGTGCAGCACCCCCGGCCCTGCGGGGGGGCTGGTGCCCGGAGACTGGACCCCACAGGGGCGGGGGGGTGGGGGGGGTCCGTCATTGCCCCCCGACCCGGTCCCCGACCCGGGGGCACCAGCCGGACTGGGCAGCAGAAGGCACGGGGGCACCGCGGCTGGGGCGGGGGCTGGCGGGGCCGCGGGCCCTTGGAAGCACGAGGGGGGCAGCCGGGGACCCCCGGCCCCCCCGGGGCGGCATTTATCTCTTTTTTTTTTTTTTTCCCCTATTTTTTTTTTCTTTTAGTTTTTTAGAAAATGCGGGAGGAAAAAAAGCCCTCCGAGGGGGGGGGGGAGAGACAGCTGCCCGTCCGGGGGGGCAGCGAGACACTGTGGGAGCAGCGGGACCCCCAGCACAGGGACCCTCCTGGGTTCGGGGACCCCTGGCCGGGGCACAGCTCCTTCCCGAGGCGGCGGCAGCGGCGACGGCGGGGGGGGGCAGCGCCGGGCAGAGGTCCCGGCCCAGCCCCTCCCGGCAGCCGGCAGGTGCCAGGTCCCTCGGGCCGGCCCCCCCCGCCGCTACTTGGGGTAGGGGTAGGGGAAGGCGCCGGGCTCGGACGGCGACTCGATGGGGCCGTGGGTCGGGGCAGCGCTGCCGTCCTGCGGGGAGGCATTAGCAGATCCGGCCCCCCCCCCAATCCCCTGTGTGCCCCCCCCCCCGGCTCCCCGCTGCACCCCCTGGTCCCCCAGCACTCACCTCCAGCGGGAGAGCAGGCGGCACCGGTGGGTACGGCGGGATGAAGGCTCCGGGGACAGCGGTGGCAGCGGGTACGTACTGGGGAGAGCGTCATCGTCAGTGGGGTGGGGTGGGGGGGTCCAGGGCCACTAGTGGGGGGGCCAAAGAGGGGGGGGGGTCTTACCGTGCCGGCGCTGCCCAGCGAGAGGTGGCCGAGCTGCTGGGCCAGGGGGGCCACCACAGAAGGCTGGAGGGGGACGGCGTGGTCCACAGCGGGGGCCAGCACCGCGCCCTGCACGTCTCCGTCAGCCCGGGGAACGGGGGGGATGCCCGGGGCCGGGGGACATGGGGGGGAGCGCGTGGGGGGGACACACCAGTGAGACATGGGGACCAGGGCCGCGGGGACGCACGGGGACACTTGGGGCTGCAGGGACCCCGCTCCGTGGCCGGGGGACACATGGGGCACGGGACAGCAGGGACACGGGGCGGGGGGACAGGGAGACCCAGGGCGTGGGGCAGGGTGGGGCCGTGGGGCGGGGTTATGGTCACAGTGGGTGGGGCATGTCTAAAATGGGTGTGGCCGTGGCCACAGTGGGAGGGGCATGTCCAAAGTGGGCATGGTCGCTACCACGGCAGGCGGGGCATGTTCGAAGTGGGCGTGGTATTGCTGCAGTAGCTGGTGGTGGGGATGCTGTCAGGGACTGGCAGGTGTGGGTGGGGCAGTGGGCGGGGCTCCCACACCCACTCCACCCATGCTCACCGTGGGCTGCACGAGGTAGGACTGGTGCATCCAGGCGGGGCCGTGGACCTGTGGCAGCAGCCAGGTGGAAGCGGGTGGGGGCTCCCCCGAGCACCCCACCCCCTCCTCCCTCCATGAAGACCCCCCCCTCCCCCAGCCCTGTCCCCCCGTACCTGGTAGGAGGAGACAGGGGAGGGCAGGTAGGGGGCCAGGGCTGTAGGGGCAATCATCCGGCTGGGGGCCAGGCCGTAGGGCGCCGGGTAGAACCTGCGGGGCAGGGCGTCAGGGGCGGGGGGACGTGGCCGGCAGCCCCCGCCCCGCCAGGGCGTGGGGGGTCCTGGGACACCCACCCATTCTGCAGCGCTGTCGCAGGGTCATAGGCCAAGGTCACGGTGCCCTGGAGGGTGCAAAGGGGTCAGTGCTGCGCCGTGGCCCCTCCAGCAGCCATGGGGTCTGACCCCCCGGCAGGACCCCTTCCCCATGCCCCCCCCCCGCACCCCCGGCCCCCCTCTCACCGCATCGCCATCCCGGGCCCAGGCTCTTCCATTGGGCACGAACTTGCCCTGGCTCTGCCGCTTCTTCTGACCCCCATCCGCGAACTTGCAGAGCAGCGGGTCCGGGGGGGCTGCAGGGAGGGGCCGTCAGCACCGCTGGCCGGCCCCCGGCCCCCCCCAGTCCCTCGGGACCCCTCCAGCCCACCTGGCACCCCTGGGGGCGTCTTGATGTACTTCCCATTGAAGTGGGTGATGACGGCCTCGCACTTCTCCGTGGACTCCATCCTGGGGGGAGCAGGGCTGGGGCGGGGGCCGTACACGGGGCCTTCCCGGCTGCCCCCGGCCCCGTGTGGCCCCCCCCCCCAGCCCCATGCAGCCCCCCCCCTAGCTCTGTGCAACCCCAAGCACCCCCCCAGCCCCATGCGTTGCCCCATGCACCCCTCGGCCCGCAGCAGAGCCCCCTTGGCCCCCCCCCGCCATACCGTGCGAAGCCCACGCCGCGGCTGGCCCCGTGGGGGTCCCGCAGGATGCGGGTCGAGACCACCTGCCCGAAGGGCTTCAGCAGCGCCTCCAGCTCCTGCTCGTCCACCCCCAGCGGCAGGTTCGAGATGTAGAGGTTGGTGGGGTCCTGCTCCTGTTGCTGGGGGGAGGGGGGGGGTTAGGGGGCCGGCTAGGCCCCCTGGTGCACGGCAGGGGTCCCCAGGGG
This sequence comes from Haliaeetus albicilla, assembly GCF_947461875.1. Classification (NCBI taxonomy): domain Eukaryota; kingdom Metazoa; phylum Chordata; class Aves; order Accipitriformes; family Accipitridae; genus Haliaeetus; species Haliaeetus albicilla. The sequence continues at coordinate 30,523,344 of NC_091500.1, read as the reverse complement.
CTCTGGGTGTCATGGGGGGGGCGGGCCTGAAGGGCCATGCCATACCTTGGCCATCTGGGCCTGCACCCCACTGGCCTTCAGCGCCGTCACGGCCTTCTGGGCCGCCGTGGGGCTGTCGAAGTCAACAAAGCCGTAGCCTGGGGATGGGGGGCCAGGGGTGAGAGGGGCCCTCAGAGCCCCCCCAGCCCCCCCCCTCGACCCCGCGGCCCCTCCAACCTTTGCACTTGTTGGTCGTCTTGTCCAGGATGGCTTTGGTGGAGACAATCTTCCCGTAGCTGGGGGGGAAGGGGGAGTCAGTGCCTGGCAGGGCCCCCAGCCCCCCCGTGGGGGGGCCCTGGGCTGGGGGCAGCAGGGACCCCAGCGCCCCGGGGGGTTGTCTCAGCCCCACTCACGGCTGGCAGAGCTTGACGAGGTCCTGGTCTGTGGTGCCAGGGTGCAGCCCCCGGATGTAGAGGTTGGTCTTGCTGAGCTGATCCGTGGCCCCCCCGGCGGGGCTGGGGCTGGGGGGGCCCAGTGGCTGCGCCGGCGGCACATAGGGCTGCTGGGGGACAGGGGTCAGCGCCTGCCGCGGCTTTACGGCAGCCCCCCCCAGATCCCGGTCCCCCAGGGGACACGCATGCGGATGCAGTGAGGGCGTCCAAAGCCCCCGATGGGGCCCAGGGACAGATCCTGCCTGTCCTGGGGCTCCCCCCCGGCCACAGGACCCCCCGGTCTGACACGGCCCCGGGGTCAGCACTCGTCCCCAGGGCCCCTGGGCTGGAGGCGGCGCCGGCTGGGAAACCTCGGGCCTGATGTCAACGTGCAAAAATGAATCACCCGCAGCCGCCCCCATGCCCTGGCCCCCCCCAGTCCCTGTCCCCCTCCCTGGGTCCTCGTCCCACCCCATCCCCAGGGTGGCCCCATGTCCCCCTGGCTCCCCACCCCGGTGTCCCCCCAAATCCAGGCTCTGCTGCAGCTTGGGGTGTCCATCCCCAGGTCCTGGCTGGGGGTGCCAGGGGTGACACCCCCCCCCCCCCGTTCACCAGGGACATGGCTGGGGGTCACCCACCCATGTGGGGTCCCCTGGCCAAGACCCACAGACACCCCCCAGCACAAGCGAGCACGGCTGTGCACACGCGTGGGGGCGCACACGCATGTGGGTGTGCACGCTGCACACAAGCGTGCATGGTTCACAAGCGTGTGCACTGCCCCCCCTTCCGCGTGTGTAAGCATGTCCCAGGACTGATCCATGTCCGTGGGGGGGGCACACATGTGAGAGCCTGCCCGGGCCCTGGGGGGGCTGTCACCCCATGGCAGGGGCACAGCCGGGCACAGAGGTCTGTGCTCGCACAGGACAGACGTGTGCGTGTTGCACACGCGTGTGCAAGCGTGGACAGGTGCCTGGGGGGGCCCACCCCACCCTGTGTGGGGCCACATAACCTCTCGCCCCCACCCGGGGGTCTGTACTGTGCCTGGGGCCAAGGCGTGGAGTGACCACAGCCCCCCCCCCGCCCCGGGGAGGGAAACTGAGGCACGGGGTGGGTGGGCAGGACCCCCACCCCCCCACCCCAGGCCCGGGCCGGGGGGGGGGCCGTGGCTCACTCGGGTGTCCCGCTCTGACCCCTGTCCCGGTGGGGGTGGTTCCCAGGTGTCCCCCCGACCACCCCGAGGACCCTGGCGCCCGTGTCGTCCCCCCCCCCCCAGCTCCGTCCTCTCCCCGCTGCCCAGGCCTGTGCCGCCCCCTCACCCCCACCCCACCACGGCCAACCCCCCCGGGGAAGGCACGGGGGCCGCCACGGCGTGTCGTCCCCCCCCACCCCCGCTCCTCCCTCCGCGGCGGGGAGGGGGGGGGAACACCCAGGACGGGGGTCCCGCGGCCCCACCACGGCCAAGGGCCGGGCCCGACGGCGGGCGGGCGGCCCGGGGGAGGGAGGGAGGGTGTGGGGACGACGACGGGACCGGTGGGAGGGGGGAGCCGCCCCCCCCCCCAGCCTCTACCTTCTTGCCGCTCTTGTTGTAGGCGAAGGCGGGGAGGCCGGAGCGCGGTTGCACCGAGAGCAGCATTTTCCCGAGCGCGAGGGGCCGGGGCGGGCCGGGAGCCAGGCGGGCCCGCGCCTGACGTCACGCCCGGGAGCCAGCCTGGAATCTGGGCTGGCACCGCGCACGCCGGGTCCTAACGCCGGGGACGGCCCCGCTCCGGTGGGGGTGCACCGGGCCGGTTTTCCACACACCCCCCTCCACTCCACTCTACTTCCACTCCGGGCTGCGGGGCAGGCGGCTTCTCGCGGGGGCGGACACCGCACACCGTGGGCCGCCTGGTGAGACGCCCCCCCCACCCCCCGGTGCTGCCCCTCGCCCCGCCGCAGGGAGGGACTCCCCCCCCCCCCGGCCCCGGCTGGACGTTGCCCCGGTGCCCCAGCCACGCCGTGGCGGGAGTGTGTGTGTGTGCGTGACACCGGGGGAACCTCCCGTCCCCCACAGCCGGGCCTGTCCGCCATGCCGGCGTCAACCGTGGGTTCGCTCGGCCCCGAACGCCCCGGGAAGCGACGGTGGCGTGGGGGGGGGGGGGGGGGAGGGGGCTGCAGTCTGGGGGCTGGACCCAGGCCCGCCGCTGCCGGGGGTGTCACTGCCCGCCCGGGGATGGGCTGCAGCGGCCCCAGAGGCCTTGGCACCGCGGGGCCGGTGGCGGCTGGTGCGCGCCGGCCCGTAACGCGCGGTTCCTTTAAGGGCGGCTCGTTCAAGGCTCCGAAGCCCCGCCCCTGCCGCCATTACCCCTCGGCGGGGCAGTCGCCCCGCCCCGCGCCGCCCGCACCATGGGCGCGGCCATTTTGGAGCCGCCGGTCACGTGCCGTGCCCCACCCCACCCCACCCCGCCCGCCGCCGCCGCCGCCGCCGCCGCCTGCCCGTCAGGCGGGGCCGCCATCTTGGCACCTCCCTCCCCCGCCGCGTGACTCCGGCTGGCTCCGCCCCGTAGCTGAGGGCGGGCAGGGCGCCGCCATCTTGGCGCTTCGCGTCCGTCCCCCTCCCCCCTCCCCGCGGCGGTGGGGTGGCGTTCCGCGGAGCGGGACGGGGGAGTCGGGGGGTTCCTCCCGGGAAAGGGGGACCTGGGGGACACCGGGGTCTCCTGAGGGGTCTGTAGGGGAGGACGTGGGATCCTGGGCCACCCGAGGGGGGGACTGTGGGGCAGGATGGGGGCCCTGCAGGGCAGGGGCAGACCTGGGGGTCCCCAGAGATTCCGGGCGGGGAATACAGCGTCCCCGAGGTGTTCTGTCAGGGGCAGGACGCGGGGTCCCACAGAGGTTCGTGGGGCAGGAGAAGGGGTGTCACCCTCCGGCCAGCCTAGGGGCAGGACGAGGGGTCCTGGCCCAGCCTGGCACAAGCTCAGCCGGGGGGGGGCCGGGAGAGTGCGGAGGGAGCGAAGGGGTTGGGGGAGCCGCTGTTCCCCTGCTCCACACAACCCCCCACAAACCAGCCCCGTCTGCCGGGGCGCAGGGACCGCGTGGGCCCCACTCCGCGTCCACACGTCTGCCGGCGGGGCCGGCCTGGCCCCATTGTGGCAGCCCTCGGCGCGGATTGTTCTGGCTCTTTGCAGGGCGTCAGCAGGGAACGGGGCCCCCCGCATGCCCCGTGCTGAGCCAGGCCCTTCGGCACCGACCCCGCTGACTCACCCCACGTGCGGGGATGGGCTGCTGAGCTGGCAGGGACGCGGGCGAACGGCTCCCTGCGGGCTGGGGGGCAGAAGGGCACCCCCCGCCCCAGCCCTCTCCTGCTGCCCCGCTGGGGACTGGCACAACGTTTGGGGGGGGGGGTTGCTGGTTCTGGGCTCTCATCCCTGGTGTGTGAGCAGGGCTGGCTATGGGGGTGCCCCCCCTCTCTGCAGGCAGGCACCTCTCCCCCCCCCCCCCCCCCCCCCCCCCGCTGGTCCCCTCAGCCTTTCATCCCTGCCTTTCATCTCTCACCCGGGGATGGAGCGCTGGTCGTCGTGGCAACACCCCAAAGTGTTCCAGCTCGTTGCCATGGCACCCAGAGATGCTCTGAGCCCAATCCCAGGACCCCTGCAGCCCCCTGAGGGTCCTGCCCCATTTTCAGCCCCCCCTCCTGCACCCCAGGGGTGCCTTGTGCCAAGCATGGGGCCTTCCCTCCGCACAGCCGGGGGGTTGGCAGGGCCGGGGGGGGTAGGAGGTGCCCCTGCCCCAGGTACCCTCTGCGCTGTCCTCAGCCCCGCAGCTGCGCCATGGCCATCGGGGAGGTAAGGCCCTGCAAGCTGCGCTGCCCTGGCCCCTTCCCCTTCGGCCCCCTGGTCGCCCCCAGAGCCATGGCCCTGGGGTCCCTCTCTGCTGGGGGGGGTGGGTGAACAGCCCCTTAACTCATGGGGACCCCCCCCAGTCTGTCATCTCAGCACCCAGCCCTCGCACCCCAGCCCGTAGCCCTGGCACAGGGGTCCCTGTGTGCCCCCCGCCATGGTCCCCGGCCCTCCTGTGGCTCCTGCCCCCACCTCTGTGACCGTAACCCCCTGTAGCCACGGCACCCATCTCTGTTGCCGTGGTGCACCTCATTGCCATGGTGCCCCAGTTGCCGTGGTGACCCTTTTGCCAAGGTGCCCCATTGCCAAGACGCCACCACCACCACAGCACCCGGTTGCTGAGGCATCCTCTTGCCGTGGCACCCCATCACCGTGGTACCCAGTTGCTGAGGGATCCCATCACCGTGGCACCCCATCACCGAGATGCCGGTCGCTGAGGCATCCTGTTGCCACGGCACCCCATCACTGAGGTCCCCCATTGCCACAACACCCCATCACCAAGGCACTCTGTCACCATATCACCCCATCACTGTGGCACCTGGTCCCTGCGGTGCCTGCTGGGGTGACACCCGCCTGCCCTGTGCCCCCAGGAGCTGCGGAGCGGGTGCTTCTGGCGGGGGGTGCTGGCGGAGGCATCGGCGACGCTCATCTTCGTGGGGGTGGTACTGGGTGCCTCGGCAGCCCCCGGGCCCCTGGCACCAGCACTGGCCGGGGGGCTGGCGGCTGGGGCGCTGGCCTGTACCCTCGGGGCACCCCAGGCCAACCCGGCACTCACGCTGGCCCTGCTCTGCACCCGCAAGCTGGGTGCCCTGCGCGGGGCCGCCGGGCTCCTGGCCCAGTGTGCTGGAGCCGTGCTGGCCTCCGCCGCTGCCCGCCTGGTGCTGCCGGACGACGCCAGCCTCACCACCAGGGTGAGTGTCCCTGTCCCCCTGTCTGTCCCAGTGACGGTGACGGCGTGCTGAGCCTGGGTTGTTGTGGCAGGTGAGTGCGGCGGGGACGGTGAGGCAGGCGCTGGCCTGGGAGACCTTCGCCACCTTCCAGCTAGCTCTGGTTGCCTTTGCTGCTGCTGACCGGGCAGCCCCCCAGGGTGGGCTGGCCCTGGGCAGCGCTGTGGCTGCTGGCACCCTGGCCGCGGTAAGGACCCCCACCTGCCTACCCCCATGCCGGGGCTTCTGGCCCCCACCCCGGCCAGCCCTGACCCCCCTCTCCCACAGGGGCCGTTCTCGGGGGGCAGCATGAACCCGGCACGCTCTCTGGGACCGGCCATCGTCACTGGCGTCTGGGATGACCATTGGGTGAGTCAGCAGCACCCCCAGGTCCCCCCTAGAGACCCCAATGTGGGGATGGGTGCCCCCAGCTGCAGCGTGGGACCCCCCACAGTCCTGTCTTCACCCCAGGACAGGGTTCTCTGGCTCTTCCCTTTGTTTGGATAGGTCCCCCAGTTCCCCCCAGGACAGGTCATCCTCAGCTGCATCCCCAGTTTGGGTCCTCCTGCTCCCTCCATCACAGGATGGGTCCCTCTCAGTACCCATCCTTGGGATGGGCCCCTCCTGGTCCCCCCATCCCAAACGTGTGATCCCCCCACAGCTCCCCATGCCTGGAGCAGGTTCCTCCAGTCAGTCCCCATCACTGTTGTGGGGTCCCTGGTCCCCCCATCCCTTGAGCAGTGCCTAGCATCCCCCCAGCAGCCCCTAACCCCATGTTCCCCTGTCCCTGGGGCACCCCGACCCTGTGTGAGTCCCCCGGACCAGCCCTGACACATGCCCCCCCCCCCAGGTGTACTGGCTGGGGCCGGTGCTGGGTGCGGTGCTGGCTGGGCTCTCCTACGAGTTCGTCTTCGCCCCCGGTGCCTCCCGGGAGAAACTGGGCGCCTGCCTCGCCTGCCGGGACGTGGCGCTGGTAGAGACCACCAGCCTGTCCCCCTCCTCGCCCGCTGCCCGCGGCCCCCTGGCCCCCCCAGCTGAGCAGGGCCAGGGCACAGCCTGAGCCCTCCCCCAGCCCCCCAGCTCTGACCCAGCCCACGGGAGGTGGCACGTGGGCCCCGATGCCGGGTCCCTGCCAGCCCCCCAGCCCAGCATCCTCCGTGGGGGACCCAGGGCATGGTGCCCCCCCCGGCAGGATAGGGGGGGCCCATGCACAGATGGCTCCAGCCCCCCCCCCTCCCCCCCAGGGGGATTAAAGGTGGCTTTGGGTCAGAGGTGGGTGCAGAGTGTTGCTGTGGGGGACGGGGGGGTCTTGACGCTGCAAGACCCCTGTCCTGCACCCTCAGGGCATGGGAGCACCCCGATGCCGGGGTCCTTCCCCACGCCCCACTCGGGGCTGTGCCCCCTCCCCAGCTCCCCCAGGCGGGTGCCCCCTCCCAGCGGCCCTGCAGCGAGGGTGGGGGCCGGGACCCCCCGTCCGCCCCGTCCCGTGCCGGGGTGCTGAGCGCAGCAAAGCCCTTTGTCGCAGCCTCTGCAGCCCCGGCAGATTTCTGCGGGCGCCAATGGCCGAGCCTGGCCCTAATCCCCCCGGCCGGGGAATTAGCGCCCGCTAAGCCGGGCTGAATAACCCTCCCGCAGACAACAGGGCTGGGGCGGGGGGAGCCCCCGCGGCCCCCAACGGGGCTGGCCCGGGGGGGGCACCCAGGCTCCCCACCCTGTGTAGGGCTGGGGGAGCCTGGCTCCCAGCAGGGTCACCCCAATGTGTCCCCAAAACATGTGTGAGGGGGGTAGGGGGGTGTCTCAGCGTTGCCCCCAGCCCCCCAGCACGGTGGTCCCCCAAAACCCGCAGAGGGCACCTATGCGTCAGGGCCCCCCACCAAGCAAGGCTGCCCCAGAGATGGGGGATGCAGCTCTGGGAGGGTCCCCGCTATCCTGGGGGTGCGGGGTTGCCCCGGGGGGGGCCGGGGGGGGTGTCCCTTGTCGCGTGTCACCCGTCCCCCACACCGGGCAGCGAAGTGGTTAACGGGGGGTGGCAGCGGTGGGATCCCACCCCCGGGGCCGGCCCGGGGGGGCCTTATAAAGGTGGGCACGGGCGGCCCCCGGGGAGGGGAGCGGGGCCGTGGAGGGCAGCGGGGCTAGGCCATGCGGGAGCTGCGCTCATCCTCCTTCTGGAGGGCTGTCCTGGCCGAATTCCTGGGTAGCCTCCTCTATGCCCTGCTGGGGTTGGGGGCCTCCCTGCGCTGGGCCCCGGGCCCCCCCAGCGTCTTGGGGGCCGCCCTGGCCTTCGGGCTGGCCCAGGCCACCCTGGTGCAGGCGCTGGGCCACGTCAGCGGGGGCCACGTCAACCCGGCCATCACCCTGGCCTTCCTGCTGGCCTCGCAGCTCTCCCTGCCCCGCGCCCTGGGCTACCTCCTGGCCCAGCTGCTGGGTGCACTGGCAGGGGCTGGCGTGCTCTACGGGGTGACACCGGCCCCCGTCCGTGGCACCCTTGGCCTCAGCGCGGTGAGTGGGGTCAAGGGGGGCTGGGGGTGCTTGGGGTGCTTGCGGGGTTGGGGTGCCATGGGGCAGGGAAGGGGGGGGAGTTGGGGCTCAAGGAGGTATTTTGGGGTTTGGGGTACCATGGGGCTGTAACAGGAGATTGCGAGGTGCAGGGATGGTTTGGAGTGCTGAGGGGCTGGGAGGGGCTGATGGCGGGTTAGGGGGTCCAGGAGGTGCTTGGGGTTTTGGGGTGGTATGGGGCAGTAAGGGGTATCCAGGAGGTGTTTGGGGTAAGGTGGGGCTGGGGATTGAGGGGGGGGGTGACAGCCAGGGCAGCGGGGGGTTTGGGGTGCTGGGGGAATGGGGGACCACCTCTGTGGGGTGCGGGGTGCTGGCTGCCAGCTGGCGGCAGGCAGGGTGCTGAGCTCCCTCCCGGCGCAGCTGCACCCCGGCGTGGGCCCGGGCCAAGGCACCGTAGTGGAGCTGCTCCTGACTGCCCAGTTCGTCCTCTGCGTCTTCGCCAGCTTCGACGACCGCCACGACGGGCGCCCGGGCTCAGCTGCCCTGCCCGTCGGCTTCTCCCTCGCCCTCGGCCACCTCTTCGGGGTAAGGGTGGCCGTGGGGACCCTCCTGCCGTGACCCCGGTGGCTGGGGGGGGCAGGTCCGGGACCGCAGGGGGGGCCAGCCGGCTGGCACCCCACCTCCCCGTCCTCCCCGCAGATCCACTACACAGGCGCTGGCATGAACCCCGCGCGCTCCTTCGCCCCCGCTGTCATCACCCGCAACTTCACCAACCACTGGGTAAGTAAGTGGGGCAGGGGGGCCCCCCCATCCCGCTCCAGGCCCTCCCCGGGCCCTCCCCACTTGTCCCGGTCCTGCCCCAGCCACGCTGTCCCCACTGAGGGGGTCCGGCTGCCGGACCCACCCTGGTGACAGCAGCACCCCAGGGTGCTGGGGGGGCTGTGCAGACGGGGTGCAAGGAGCCCCCAGCCCCGCTGCCCCCCAATATCTCGTGGGGACACCCCCCCCACGCTGGGAGGTGGGTCCCCCGCAGCTCAGCCGGACCCCCGCAGGGATGGGTGGGTGGGTGCCGTGGCCCGGGGGGGCTGGGGGGACTCCTCCGGCCACGCCGGCCCCCGGGGGGGGGGGTGTGGGTGCCCCAGCCGCCCCGGGGGTGCCGGTGCCCACGCCGCCCCCCCCGCAGGTGTACTGGGCGGGCCCGCTGCTGGGCGCGGCGCTGGGCGCGGTGCTGTACGAGTTCGCGCTGTGTCCGCGGCCCCGCAGCCTGGCCGAGCGCCTGGCCGCCCTCAAGGGAGAGCCCCCCGCCGCCGAGCCGCCGCCCGAGCCGCCGGCCGAGCCGCTGGAGCTGAAGACGCAGGGCCTGTAGGCCGGGACCGGCCCCCCCCGCGCCCGCCCGCTGCTTTGCTGTGACGGGGCCGCCGCGGTGCGTGTGGTGCGTGTGTGTGCGGCGCGGCGGGCGGCGGCGGCAGCGAAGACGACGACGACGGCGGCGGCGGAGCCCCGCTGCCGGGACCCGGCCTGGCCTGGCCGGGGTCGCCCGTACCGGGCCGGGGGCCGCCCCGCCCCGCCGCGGCGGGAGTTCTGTGTTCGGTGAATTAAACCTGCTCTTTTATTTTGGTAACCGCTCGCGGCCGTGCCCGGCGCCGGGATGGGGGAAGACACCGGGGAAGGGGGGGGGGGGGGAACCGGGGCCCGAGCCGGGCCCGCATCGTCCCGGTAACCACGCGGGGGCTGACGGGAGGCGCCCCCCGCAGCCGCCCGTTCCCGCGCCCTCAGGGGAAGCCCCGCCCAGCGCCGCCGCGGGGGAGGGGCTGTGCCCCAGCCAGAGATGCACTTAAAAGGGCAATGCCGCGCATGTGCGCTCTTCCCCCCCCCCCCCCCCATCCCCGCAGGGTGACCCGCGGGCGGAGTCCGCGCAGCGCCACCGTGCGGGGGACCGGGTGCCGTGCCCGTGAGGAGGGGGCTGCGGGACACCGCGCCGCCAGTCCCCTGCCCGTGGGGGGCGACGGGAGGGGCGGGGAGGCGAGAGGCCCACCGGGTCTTTTCGGGAGGGAGTTACCGCTTGAAGCCCGCGGGCAGGGCGGGGCCTCTGGCCGCGGGAACTGGGGCGGTTGTGTAACGCCGCCCCCGCCCCGGTTCCCGGGGCGCTCGGCCGCGAGGGCGGTGGAGACGGGGCAGGCGGTGAGCGCGGGGGACCGGGGCCGGCGGGTGCTCCGGTATCGGGGGGGGGAACGCGGACGGGCTGGTGCCCGGGGAGCTGGGGGTGGCGGGGGGACCGGGACCGACCCACGCTCCGGTATCGAGTGGGGGAGACGCGGCCGGCTGGTGCCCCGGGAAGGGGAATCGCCCGTGGTGCCCCTGTCCCGGGAACCACGGCACCGGGATCGGCTGGGGCACCGGGAAGGGGTGGGGGATTCCTGAAGCTGGCGGGTGTCTCGGTACCGGCTGGAGGGGTCCGGGCGGAGGCCCCAGCACGGTGAGGCTGACGGCCGTCCCGCAGAAGGCTCCCGGTCCCCAGCGCCCCGCCGCGGTGCATGGACTGGTACATGATGAACTGCGAGCTGCTGGCCACCTGCAGCGCCTTGGGCTACCTGGAAGGGGACGTCTACCACCGGGAGCCCGACTGCCTGGGTAGGTGGGGTGGCGGGGGGTGGTGGGGGACTGGGGGCGGCGGGGGCTTAACGGCCCCGTCCCCTCCAAGAGAGCGTCAAGGACCTGATCCGATACCTGCGCCATGAGGACGAGACCCGGGATGTCCGGCAGCAGCTGGGGGCAGCCCAGATCCTGCAGAATGATCTCCTGCCCATCCTGGTCCAGTACCCGCAGGACAAGGTGCTCTTCGATGCTGTCGTCAGGTATTGAGGGGGCAGGTTCGGGGGCCAGGGGGTGGCCCTGCGGGGGCTCCCCATAGAGTGGTGGTCCCACGTGCCCCCGCTCTGCCCGCTCGCAGGCTGATGGTGAACCTGACGCAGCCAGCTCTGCTCTGCTTTGGCAAAGTGCCACCGGATGCCACCTCCCGGCACCACTTTCTCCAGGTCCTGTCCTACCTCCAGGCCTACAAAGAGGTGAGTCTGCCCGGGGAGGGGCCTCTGGGCAGGGGGCTCTGCCCATAAGCCCCCTCGCTCACGCAGGGGTTTCTGCAGGCTTTCGCCAGTGAGAAAGTTTTTGGGGTGCTTAGCGAGAAGCTCTACAACCTGCTGCAGCTGGTGAGTCCTGTGTCCCTGCACGGCTCCCAGGGACTGTGGCTCCATCCCTGCTGAGGGGGGCCGGGGTCCCTGTGGGTGCTGTGGGGAGCCCTCACGGCTCCATTGCCCCAGGACTGGGAGCAGCGGCAGGAGGAGGACACGCTGCTGATTGAGAGGATCTTGCTGTTGGTGCGCAATGTGCTGCATGTCCCCCCGGACCCCACGGAGGAGCAGGTACCGGGACAGGACCCTTCCCTGGGTACCTGGCAGGTCTGGGGCTGTGGTGGCTCCCTGGGGACCCCAACACCGTGCCTGCCGTCGCCCCCAGGGTGTGGACGGCGATGCCAGCGTGCACGACCGGGTGCTGTGGGCGCTGCACATCAGCGGGATGGACGACCTGCTCAAGTTCCTGGCCAGCGCCCAGGGGGAGCAGCAATGGGCCCTGCATGTCCTGGAGATCATCTCCCTCATGTTCCGTGACCAGGTGAGCTGCGGTGGGGGGCAGTGGGGCAGGGGACCCCCTCAGAGCCCCCCTGCAACACTGATGTCACTGCCCACAGAGCCCGGAGGAGCTGGCGGCGCTGGGCCAGGGGCAGGCGGCCACCGAGCACGGGGGGGACACGCAGGAGCTGGAGACCCTGCGGCAGCGGGAGCTGGCGGAGAGGAGGGCCCGAGCGCTGCAGCGCCCGTCCAGGTGAGGAGGGGGGGGACTCTGTGGTGGGGCTGGGACCCCTGTGGCGGGGCAGGCACGCTCAGCCCATGTCCTTCTGCCCCAGGCACTCCCGTTTTGGTGGCTCCTACGTCCTGCAGGGCCTGAAGGCAATCGGGGATCGGGACGTCGTCTTCCACAAGGGGCTGCACAACGTGAGCATGGGGACGGGGATGTGATGGGGGGGGCATGGGGATGATGACATGGGGGTGTAAGTCTGGCTGCTCCATGTTTGTCCCCCGCAGCTGAAGAGCTACAGCCACGACTTGGGCAAGGAGACACGGCGGGTGCCGCGGCGGCGTCAGGCTGCCCCCGAGGCCGAGCCCCCCCGCCGCTCTGCCCGCAATGTCCGGCTCTTCCTGCGCCACTTCTGCCAGGACTTCCTGGAGGGCTGCTACAACCGCCTGATGCTGCTGGTCAAGGTGAAGGGCTGGGAGGGCTGTGACCCCGTCCCCGGGCTGCGGGAACCTGACTGAGCCCCCCTCCCACCGCCCCCAGGACCAGCTGGTGCGGGAGAAGGCTCAGCAGCACGACGAGACCTACTACCTGTGGGCCACCGCCTTCTTCATGGCCTTCAACCGCCACCGGGGCTTCCGCCCTGAGCTGGTGTCGGAGACGGTGGGCGTCCGCGCCTTCCACTTCATCGAGCAGAACCTCACCACCTATTACGAGATGGCATTGATGGACAAGAAGGAGGCGGTGACCTGGGCCCACAGGTGGGTGCTTGGGACCCCCACTGGGTTCCTGGGACCCCCCCCGGGTGCAGGACCCTGCCTTGACGCTGCCCGTCCCCAGGATGCACCTGGCCCTGAAGGCATATCAGGAGCTGCTGCGGACGGTGCAGGAGATGGACCGGTCCCCTGAGCAGGCTGTGCGGGACAGCAGCCAGGTCATCAAGAGTGAGTCCGTCTGTCCCTCCACCCGTCCCTGGAAGGGGTCCAACCCCAGCCCCTCCCCGGCTGACCCTTTCCTCCCCAGGCAACATTTTTTACCTGATGGAGTACCGGGAGCTCTTCCTCGCCCTCTTCCGCAAGTTCGACGAGACCAAGCAGCCACGCAGCTTCTTGCGGGATCTGGTGGAGACGGCCCATCTCTTCCTTCGCATGCTGGAGCATTTCTGCCGGGGCCGTGCCAGCCTGGTGGTGCAGGTAGGATGTGGCTGCCCTGCCAGCAGGGTCCGCTGGGGGGGGTCAGTCAGCCCCTCCTGACCCAGTCCTTGCCCCCCAGAGCAAACGTGTGCGGAGAAGGAAAAAGCCGCGGACGCCTGCAGCCATTGCCCCGCAGCCGCCCAGCACCGAGGAGCTGGAGGAGCTGTGGGCAGGATTGGACCCGCAGATCCAGGCCTGCCTGCAGGTAGGGGGAAGGATCCGGCCCCGCGGGGAGCGCTGGGTGTCTTGGCAGGGCGTAGGGTCACAGTGTCCTGCCCCAGGGCGAGGTGCCCCTCCCCGAGGACGTGGTGCCCTTCGACGCTGCCTCGGAGATGCCGGTGGAGGAGCAGCGCACAGAGGCTCTGCTGCGGATCCAGGGGTGCCTGCGGGATGCCCAAGTCCCCCAGGCCCTGCGGCTGCTCCGCTCTGCCAGGTACCGGCGCTGCAATTCCCATCCTGCACCCTGGCAGGGGTGCGGGGACACGGTGCCAGCCTGTCCCCCTCTCCCCAGGGATGTCTGGCCCGAAGGGGATGTGTTCGGACCCCCTGATGCAGGACCACCCGAGGAGACCCGGCTGCTGCAGGAGATCCTCTTCGCTCCCCTGCCCTGTGAGACTCTAGCTGGTGGCACCGGGAATGTCGGGCACTGGGCTGGAGTGCTCGGGCCCTCAGCACTGTCCCACCACAGGGCATGCACCTCCCGAGGCCGAGGAGCTGGAGGAAGAGGAGGATGAGGAAGAGGACGAAGAGACCATGCAGGTGTCAGAGAAGGAGTTCAACTTCCTCGACTACCTGAAACGGTGAGAGGGGACGGAGGGGAAGGGGCGGTCCTGCTCACTGGGGCGGCCCTGCTCACCGGAGCTGCTGGGGCAGGTTCGCCTGTCCCCCTGTGGTCCGGGCACTCGTGCTGCTGCTGCGGGGGTATGCCCGCAACAGCCCCCGCACCAACCACTGCGCTGCTCGTCTGCTGCACCGCCTGGCCCGCGACCTGCACATGGAGGCCCTGCTCTTCCAGCTCTCTCTCTTCGCCCTCTTCCACCGCCTCCTCAATGACCCCGCTGCCAGCGCACATCAGGTCAGCTGGGGACTGGCTCCCCCCGAGCCCCCTGGGGAGGAGTCTGTCCCCGGTGTCCCCCAGCCCCGCTCTCCCTCACTCCGCCTGCAGGAGCTGGTGGCATTGGCCAAGTTCGTCCTGGGCAAGTTCTTTGCGCTGGCAGCCACCAACAAGAAAGCCTTTGTGGAGCTGCTCTTCTGGAAGAGCCCGGCGGCTGTCCGCGAGATGACCGAGGGCTACAGCTCCCTGCGGGAGGGAGAGGGGTGAGTGGGGACAGGGAGGGGGCTGCTGCCCTCTCCTCACCTCCCCTCACCTCCTCTCTGCCTCTGTCCAGGGCTGGCAGGAGCCGGGTCCCCCCGTGGACCCCCCAAGAGGAGCAGGAGCTGCGGGAGCTGTACTGGAAGTACAAGGAGGTGGAAGGTACCAGGGCTCCCTGGGGTGGGGGGGCAACGGGACCCCCATGGGGGGCAGCAGGGGCGCTCCGTCTCTGCAGCCTCCCACTCTCGCAGGTGAGGACATCATCGCCGCCATCCTGGCCCATCTCCCAGCACCCGGCCGGACACGGAGGCAGGTGGTGAAGCAGCTGGTGCGGCTGGGGCTAGCCAGCAGTGTCAAGGACTTCCCGCGGGAGAGGTGGGTCGGGGACCCCTGCGGGGGACCCCTGGGCTGGGGGGGCTGCCTCACCCTGGGGCAGGGACTGACAGCTGTGCCCCCCTCCAGGAAGGGCACCCACCTCGTGTTATGGACACAGGAGCAGGAGGAGGAGCTGACGCGGCTCTTCGAGGAGTTCCAGGGCTCAGAGGGTGAGCAGGGCTGGGGCAGGCACCCCCCCTCTAGCCCCCTGCAGCCCCCCGGAGCCCCCTGCCCTGATCCCCCCTTCCCTGCAGATGTCCTGGGGAACATCATGAAGCACCTAACAGCACGACGGTCACGGGCTCGCGTGGTGGAGAAGCTGCTGGGGCTGGGGCTGGTGTCGGAGCGCAAGGAGCTGTACAAGAAACGACGGAGGAAGGGCCACGGCCCCGGGCCGGTACGGGGGGGGCTGGGAGGAGTGCCCACTGGGTGCTGCCCCAACACAGGCACCCTAACACCGCTGGTCCCTGCAGGGTGCGGCAGGTGCCCCAGTGGTGCCAGCCCAGGACAGCTCGGCAGAGGACAGGGACAGTGAGGAAGAGGAGGAGGAGGAGGATGAAGCGGAAGAAGGCCCCATGGAGGGTCACTGGGTGCCCGAGGAAGGGGCTGGGCAGGGCCTGGCACATCGTCTGCATCAGGAAGGTGAGTTGAGTGCCTCTGAGCCTCCCGGTCAGGCTCGGCTCCGGGGCTGTATCCTGTCTCACCCTCCCCTGTCCCCAGGCCTGGCCGGGCCCCTGCAGTGGCTGGAGAACTGCCTGAGGAGGACAGCTGGGGACCGCGAGGAAGACGGTGAGCAGGTGGGGTGCTGGGGTGGGGGCCAGGGTGGGGGCCAGGGCCGGGCTGTGATGGTGGTCTCGGCCCAGGAGTGTCCCACCCGGTGCCGCTAGTGCCGCTCTCAGAGGAGAATGAGGATGCCATGGAGGACCGGCGCTTCCGGGCCCTGCTGCGGCGGCTGGGGCTCCGGCCCCCCGCCAACGAGCAGGTGAGGTCCCTGTCCCTGTCCCTGTTCCCATCCTCTTGCTCCTGGCACAGCCCTACAGCCTCTCCCCTCTGCCCAGGAATCCTTCTGGCGTATCCCGGCTGCCCTCACCCCCCAGCAGCTCTGTCGTGCAGCCGCCTCCATCGCCCACTACAGTCCTGACCCCCCAGGGTACCCCAAGGGGCTGCTGGAGCCACCCAGGTGCCCCCAGGACCCCACTCCAGGTGAGGGGCTGGGCTGGGGGTGTGGGAGCCAGGCTGGGATCCCCCAGCCGTGGGGCTGGTCCTCAGCCCTTCTTCTTGTGCCCGTCAGCAGAGCAACCACCGGCAGGGCTGGGATCGGACTCGGAGAGGTGAGAATGGGCTCCCGTGCACAGGTCCTGACGCTGGGGGGGGGTTCCTCTCCCTGCCTGGGGAGGGGATCTGCACCCCTGGGTTCTCACAGTGCAGGGTTGAGTAGTACCAACCTCTGTCCCCACTGTTGCAGCGAGGAGCCTGTCCCTGTCCCCAGCCTGGTGCAGCTGGGCACCAAGAGACGACGGGAGCTCAACAGCGAGGATGAGGATGATGGGAGCTCAGGTGGGTTCGGTCTCTCCGGGGAGCGGGGGGTTCTTCCCCTGTGGTGCTCTGGGTGTCACCAGCAGCAGTGCAACGGGGAGCTGCTGGGTCACGGTTGACCTGTCCCTGGCCCCTTTGCCACATCCCTGGTGCTGGGGAGACAGTGGGGGGACAGGGGTGTACCCTCACTCCCTGTACCCCCTGGCTGGGGGGGCTCAGCCCCCTCCCCGCTCCTTCCACCCACAGGCGCAGAGCCGGCCCCTGCAGCCCCCCGTGCCGAGGAGGCCGAGGCCAAGGACCTGGAGCCCCTGGGGAGGCGGAAGCGCATCCGCCGTGTAGAGGAGGAGGAGGATTGAGGGGGCTCCCTCTGTGCCCAGGGCCTGGGTTGTTTAGTGGGTTTTCTGCAGGTTTCAAAGCTGTTTTTAAGGGTGCTGCAAAAACAGGCGCTGGCTCTCCCCCCTGTTCCCTTCCCCGGTATCTGTCCTGGTGTCTCCATTGCCCTGTTTTACCCCGAACTCCCTCTTTTTCCTCAGCTGTATTGGTTTTGTGGTTTTTGTTTGTGGTTTTTTTTTTTTTCCCTAACACCTTTTAAATCTGTAAAGAGACCAAATAAATAAATGCAGCTCTTGCCCTTGCCTGGTATGTGGGTCTGGGGGCTGGGTCCCTGGGGGTGCGAGCTGCCCTGTCCCCAGGGAGTGCCCTGTCCCTGTCCTTGGGGATGGAGCCAGCCCCTGTGTGTCGCAACACCTGATAACGGCGTCTATAAAGGGGCTGCAGGGGTGGCAGCTGCAGCGGCCGGACAGGGCAGGGGACACACCGGCGTTGCCAAACAGGTGAGCTGGGGCACTGGGGGTCTGCGGCCATGGGGGGCTGATGGGGCTCTATCCCTTCTCCTGCCTCCACAGGCCATCCTCGAGCTGCCACCATGCCCCGGGCTCTGCTCTTCCTCCTCCTCCTCCTCCTCCTCAGCCTGGGGGGTAGCGTCCTCTCCACCGTCCCCCCTGTCCCCCCCATCCTCGGTGCCAATGACCGGGCCACGGCGCGGGCACTGCTGATGCAGCTGGCGGAACACATCCGACCGCGGGCTCTGCCGGAGCAGGGGTTCTCGTGCCAGGACCTGCGCCCCGAAGTCCTGCCCGGCTTCGCCCAGCTCCCGCCGCTGCCCCGCGCCCTGGCCCGTGCTGCCATGGCCCTGGCGCTGAGCGGGGCTGCCTGCGAGACCCAGGCTGAGGCGGAGGTGCTGGGGTTGTCCCGGGAGCTGGGACCCCCAAAAGCAGCGGCACTGCTTCAGGGGCTGGCGCAGCTGCGGAGCGCCCCGGCCCCCGAGGCCCTGTCCTTCCTCCTCCTCAGCATAGTGCGGCCGCGGGGGTCTGCCGCAGCCCCTGTCCGGCTCCAGGGCCCCACGACCGGCACCCACCCCACCTCATCCAGGCCGCCGGCCACGGGACCCTCGGCCGAGGGGGTCCGGGTGCTCCTGGGGGCCAGGGCCTGTGCTTGGCTGCCTGCGTGCCACCGTGCTGTCCAGCACCAGTCCCGGCGCCGGCGGGAGGATGAGGACACCTGCAATCCACCGGGGGAGCAGGAGGCCCACAGGGTGCTGGAGTGGGTGCCGGGTGTCAGCATTTTCTACAACCTGGGCACTAGCCTCTATTATGCCTTCCAGGGCTGCGAGGCCCTGGCCTCCACGCGGGCTCTGGAGGTCGCCGAGGACCTGGGCTACGCCGGCCTGGCCGCTCTCACTGCCGGCGCCGGTGGCCCCGTGGCCCTGGGGCTGCAGCTGGGGCTGCAGCCAGGGCTCAAGGCTGGGGTGCGGGCACTCATCAACTACTTCACCTCGGATGGGGACCCCCCGCCAGCCCCCACTGCCCACAGCGGCCATGTCCTCATCATCTGAATAAAGGCCCCGTGTGGTGGCTGGTTCTGGGTCCCTGTCCCTGTCTGAGGGGGGCTGGTGTAAGATCGATTTGGGACTGCCCTGCCCTGCGGCATGGGGACCTTGGCACTGCGGGTAGACTTTGCCTGAGCCACGTGGTGGCAGCTGGCCTGTCCCTGTCTCTGTCCTGCCCAGTGTGCCCTGTCCGTCTTGCCTGGCTCTGGCTCCTGCAGCCCTGTCCCTATAGCCCAGCCCTGTCTCTGCCCTACAGCCTGTCCCCATGGCCTGTCCCTGTCCCTATGGCCCCAGCCCCAGCCCTGTGATCCCAGCCCTGTCCTCACAACCTGTCCTGGTCCCCATGGTGCTGTGTCTATACCCACAGCCTGTCCCTACAGCCTGGTCCTGTCCCTATGGCCCCATCCCTGTCTCCACAGTCTGTCCTCATCCCAACAGCTGCATAGCCTGTCCCCATGGGCTGTCCCCACAGCCTGTCCCTGTCCCCACGGCCTGTCCCTGTCCCCATGACTCTGTGCCCCTGTCCCCATGGCCTGTCCCTGTCCCCACGGCTCTGTGTCCCTGTCCCCATGGCTCTGTGCCCCTGTCCCCATGGCTCTGTGTCCCTGTCCCCACGGCCTGTCCCTGTCCCCACGGCTCTGTGTCCCTGTCCCCATGGCTCTGTGCCCCTGTCCCCATGGCTCTGTGTCCCTGTCCCCACGGCCTGTCCCTGTCCCCATGACTCTGTGCCCCTGTCCCCATGGCCTGTCCCTGTCCCCACGGCTCTGTGTCCCTGTCCCCATGCCTCTGTGCCCCTGTCCCCATGGCTCTGTGTCCCTGTCCCCACGGCCTGTCCCTGTCCCCATGGCTCTGTGCCCCTGTCCCCACGGCTCTGTGCCCCTGTCCCCACGGCCTGTCCCTGTCCCCATGGCTCTGTGCCCCTGTCCCCACGGCCTGTCCCTGTCCCCACGGCCTGTCCCTGTCCCCATGGCTCTGTGCCCCTGTCCCCACGGCCTCTCCCTGTCCCCACGGCCTGTCCCTGTCCCCATGGCTCTGTGCCCCTGTCCCCACGGCCTCTCCCTGTCCCCATGGCTCTGTGCCCCTGTCCCCACGGCCTCTCCCTGTCCCCACGGCCTGTCCCTGTCCCCATGGCTCTGTGCCCCTGTCCCCACGGCCTCTCCCTGTCCCCACGACCCGTCCCGAATCGGCGCTGCTATTTCCTCCCGCCAGTTCCCCCTCTGGCCCCGCCCCCGGTCCCGCCCACCCCCTCGGTCCCGCCCCCTGACGTCATTTCGGGGAAGCCGGCAACGCCGCTGGAACCCCTATCTCCTCATCGGGGAGGCGTGGTCTGGCCGCCGCGCTTCGCCAATCGCCGCGCAGAGCGGGGATGAGGCGTGGCCTCCGCGCCTTCCTGCCCCGGCAGCCGGGAGCCGCCGAGGGCGCCGAGGTGGGAGCGCGGCCCCGGGGGGGTCCCGGGGGTCCCGGCTGCAAGGGCGCCGTTCCGGGGGCGGGGGGGGCCCGCAGGTAGGGGATGTCGGTTGGGGAGCACACAGGGATCGCCCTCGGGGGGTCCCTTGGGGGTGTCTCCCTGGGGCGGGGGGTGTCCGGGGGCACCCACCCCCCCGGGATCCCTGCAGGGGGGACGCTTTGGGGTGCGGAGGACCTGTCTGGGCAGTGTCCGTGGGGGTGCGAGCGGGGACCGGTCTAGGGGTGCCTCTGGGGAGGGGGCCTGGGGTGCTGCACAGGGTGTGCAGGGGGCCCTTGGGGAGGAGGGGGGCTGCATGTGTCCCTGGCCCCTGCAGCTCGGGAGAGCTCGGCCCCCGGGCACTCGGCCCTGGGTGGGAAACCTCTGCTGCAGCTCATCCCTTCCTCCCACCCCAGGACAGGGCTGCCAGGCCGCGGTGCTCCTGTGGCCCAGCCTGAGCCGGAGCAGGGGGACCCGTGGGACCACCCACGGCCAGGCCAGAGCAGAGGGACCCGTGGGACCACCCGAGGCTGAGCCAGAGCAGAGGGACCCGTGGGACCACCAGCAGCTGAGCCAGAGCAGAGGGACCTGTGGGACCACCCGCAGCTGAACCAGAGCAGAGGGACCCGTGGGACCACCTGCAGCTGAGCCAGAGCAGAGGCACCCACAGCCAAGCCGGACCAGAGGGACTCACGGGACCATCGTGCTGCAGGCAGGTACGTGGGGCGCAGGGGTGCCTCGTGGGTCGTGCGGGCGCTGGTTTTGCATCCACCGGTCGTGCTGTGGCCGGGGGGTTGGCAGGACCGCCCTGATGCCCCCTGCCCCCCAGCATGGCGCAGTGGCAGGAGGTGCAGAGTTTGGCCAACGCCTACCTGGAGCAGGTCCACCAGCTGTACGCCAGGGCGGAGCTGCCCATGGCGGTGCGGCAGTGCCTGGCCGCCTGGATCGAGGACCAGAACTGGTAACAGGAGGGCTGGGGCTGGGGGCTGTGCTGGCTGGTGTGTGCCGGGCTGGTGCTGAGCCCTCGATGCCGTAGGCGCCAGGCAGTCGAGCCACTCTCCTCCCATGCCCGGATGCTCTTCCACTCCTTGCTGGCGCTGCTGGGTGAGCGCCTGGGCAGCCCGGGGCTGGGCGACGAGGACTTCATGCTGAAGCACAACCTGCGCAAGGCCCGCCGTGACCTCCAGGTGGGTGGTGGGGCTGGGGCAAGGGGTCTGGGGGTCTCTGTGTCCCGTTGACCCCCCGGCCCTTCCGCAGGCCGAGTTCGAGGAGTGTCCGGAGAAGTTCGCCAACCTGGTGGCTAACCTGCTGCAGGAGGAGCGACGGATCCTGCGCCTGGGGCAGGCGGGGGAGCAGGTAGGCCGGGGCCCCCCCCCCACCTCGCGGGGTCCTGCCAGCCACTGCCCGACGCCCCATGTCTCCGCAGGGTGGGGCTGCCCCGGCCCCTGGCACACCCCCGGAGAGTGACCGGGAGCAGCAGATCCGGCGGCGCCTGGCCGAGTTCCATGTGGCCCTGCAGGTAATGGCCCCCCTGGCCCCCACCTCCAGGCCCCTGGGGGCTGCCCGGCCCCTCACCCCCCCTCTGCCCCCAGGAGGCCGAACGCGCCTTCCGGCACTTGGAGGACCTGCAGGACGCCTTCGACTTCTGCTTCAAGGTGCACTACCTGCCAGGTAAGGCTCAATCCTGCCCGCCCCAGGGGCAGATGTGGGACAGCGCTGCCCTGCGCGCCCCCCCCCCCCCCCCCGTGCCCTCCTAACTTCCCCCCCTCACCCTCTGCCCTCAGGCGAGGACAGGACCAGTGACCCCCAGTACGCCCAGCAGGTCCAAGCTCTCCAGGCCAAGCTGCAGATCCTGGACCGGCAGCGGCGGGTGAGAGGGGGCCGGGGCTGGGTTGGGGGGGCCGCGGCCACCCCACACCCCCTGCTCAGGCGTGCGTCTCCCCCCAGGAGGTGCTGGCTCAGATGCAGCAGCTTCTGGGTCGCAGCGAGACCCTGCGGGACTTCCTGCAGCAGGAGCTGGGGGCTTGGCGGGAGCGGCAGCAGCGTGCCTGCCTGGGGGCCCCCACCGACACCCGCCTGCACCTGCTGGAGACCTGGTAGGGCCGGGATGGGAGGGGGACGAGGTGGGGGGCCATGGCCGGCCCCCACTGAGCCCCACGGCACCCATAGGTTCACAGAGCTGGGCCAGGGGCTCTTCCAGCTGCTGCAGCTGCTGCGGGCACTGGGGGACCTGCGGCAGAAGGTGACCTATGAGAGGGACCCGCTGAAGGCAGAGACCCCCCTCCTGGAGCGGCGGCTGCGGGAGCTGCTCTCCTACCTGCTGCAGAGGTGGGGGTGGCCATGGGGGGGGCCTAGGGGGCCTGGGGCTGGGGCAGCCCTGACCCTCCTGGTGCCCCCAGTGCCTTCGTGGTGGAGCAGCAGCCCAGCATGCCCAACGCCTACAAGCGCCCGCTGGTGCTGCGCACGGCCACCAAGTTCTCGGCCCGCGCCCGCCTGCTCGTCCGCCTCCACGACCGCAACCACCGCATGGAGGCCAAGATCCACATCGACAGGTTGGGACCCGCGGGGGTGCACCCCCCTGCCCGGCCGCGGGGGTCCCAGGGTCCCACTCCTCGTTGATGTCCTGTTGTCTCTTGCAGGGACCCCCCCAAGATAAAAGGGTGAGAGCCGAGTGAACACTGGACGCGGCAGGCAGGGCCATGGCCCCCCTGGGGGTCCTGGCCTCCCACCCGCGGCCTCTCTCTGCCCCGCAGGTTTCGCAAGTTCAACATCCTGACCTCAAGCAGCAAAACCCTCCTGGCAGGGGACAGTCCCCAGGACGGGCTGGTCTGCGACTTCCAGTACCTCGTAGGTGCCCCCCTGCCTGGAACCCTGGGTCCTCCATGGGGTGGGGGAGCGGGGCAAGGACCCAGCCCCAGCCCCAGACTGACTCTCTCCTGCCCTGCAGACGCTGAAGGAGCAGAAGGACAGCAGGTCAGGCAAGGGCAGCAAAGGCACCGGTGAGGTGAGTGCGGGGCTGGGGGCCATGGGGGCATGGAGACGGCTGGTGCCACACGGTGCCCATAGTGCAATCTCTGTGCAGGGTCCCCTGGTCGTGACAGAGGAGCTGCACCTCATCACCTTCACGCTGGCGTACGCCTACTGCGGGCTGGAGCTGGAGCTGGAGGTGAGGGCTGGAGACTTTGGGGGAGGCTGGGGGGGGGGCTGGGGTCTGCCAGCCTGACGCCCTCTCCCCCCACAGACCTCCACGCTGCCCTTCGTCATCATCTCCAACAACAACCAGCTCTCCAGCGCCTGGGCCTCCATCCTCTGGTTCAACATGCTCAGCAGCGACCCTAAGGCGAGTGGGACCCCTCCCCAGCCCTGCACCACTCCCCACTGCACCCAGCCCTGCCATCTCTGCTCCCATCTCCCCTTCCCCGGTCCTAGTCTCCTGTTCCCATCCGTGCTCATTGCCCAGTCTCCGTCCCTGTGTCCTGTGCCTGTCCCTTCTCCTGTCCCCAGCCCCTGCCCTGTCCCATCCCCATCCCCTGGTCCCTTCCTGTCCCTGTCCCTGTCCCCTGCCCTGGTGCATGTCCCTGGCTCTTGCCATGCATCCCCGGCCCCGCTCACCCTGTCTCCCACAGGAGCAGCAGTTTTTCTCCGCGCCGCCCCTGGCACCCTGGCCCCGGCTGGCCGAGGTGCTGAGCTGGCAGTTTGAGAGCGTGGCTGAGCGGGGCCTGAGCAAGGACCACCTCCTCATGCTGGCCGAGAAGCTCTTCGGTAAGGCTGGGTGCCAGCCCCAAGCCTCCTGGGGCTGGGACGGGGGCCGTGCTGCCCCCCCTCACCCTGCTCTTGCCTCAAAGGCTCAAAGCCATCTGTGGAGAGCACCCTGGCCTGGCCCAAGTTCTCCAAGGTGAGCGGTGCCTGTCTCCCCTGTTGCCCCGTCCACCCGTGGCCCCATGGCACCATCCCCCACCCTGGTCCCCACTCACCCCCCCCCCCCCCTCCCGCAGGACGGTGCCTCTGGCTTCTCCTTCTGGGCCTGGCTGGATGGGATCCTGGGGCTGCTCCAGGAGCACCTCAAACAGCTCTGGAAGGATGGGTAGGAGTGGGGCTGGGGGGTCGGGGGGGGGGCAGGGGCTGCGGGGGCTGACGGTACCTCCCCTAGGCTCATCCTGGGCTTCGTGAGCCGAAAGCAAGAGAAGAAGCTGCTGAAGGGCAAGCGGACGGGCACGTTCCTGATACGGTTCAGCGAGAGTGTCCTGGGGGGGGTCACCTGCACTTGGGTAGAGCACCCTACCAGTGGTGAGCATCCCCCCCCCACTCCCCACTCAGAGTCCAGCCCCTCACCCTGGCCTCAAGCCTGCCCTGGGTGCTGACTCTGGCTGCCCCCCACCCCTCAGGGCCCCCCGCTTTCCGTGCGGTGGTTCCCTACACCACGGCCGAGCTAGCGTCCCTGGCGCTGCCCGACATCATCCGCGACTACCAGCTGCTGGTGGAGGAGAACATCCCCGAGAACCCCCTCCAGTTCCTGTACCCTGACATCGCCCGCGACGAGGCCTTCGGACCCTACTACAGCCAGCGGCAGGAGGGTACGGCGCGGCGCGGCATGGTGCAGGGGGAGCACCTGCCACCTCCTCTGATCTCTCCTCTGTCCCCAGGGAACCTCACGGAGCAGAAGAAATACCTGAACCGGCGCCTCATCCGTGTGTCCTCCAGGTGAGGCAGGGAGACGCCTCAGTCCCTCTGTGGCCCCGTGGGAAGGGGGACCCTCTTGCCCACAGCCTCGTGTCCCCATACCCTGACCCTGACCCGCCGTCTCTCCCTGCAGGCAGGCAAATGAGTCGTGGCAGACAGAAGAGGAGTTGGTGGCTGCCACGGAAAACCTGGAGACGCTGCAGCTGCAGCCTGGTGGCCTGGGGACACAGCAGCCCAGTGGCCTGGCACCACTGCAGCCCGGGACCTCAGGGACACTGCAGCCCAGGGACAGGGGGATGCTGCATGTCACATCTGGGAACCTGGGGACGCTGCAGTCCTCAAGCCCAGGGACAGCGCAGGGCATGGCTGCGAGCCCGGGGATGCTGCAGCCCGGGGGCTCGGGGACACTGCAGCCAGGGCCCCAAGGCCTGGAACCACCACGGCCACAGCAGGTGGGATCAGGGGTCTCAGAGATGCTGCAGCCAGGGATTGGGGACCTGGAGCCGCAGTTGGTGCTGCAGCTGGTCCCCGAGGGCCAGGGGACACTGCAGGTGGGACCGGGGGGTGTGGGGACGCTGCAGGTGCTGCAAGGAGGGCTGGGGATACTGCAGCATGTGGCACCCAAGGACCAGGGGACACAGCAAGCGGGAGCTGGGGCCCTGGAGCCGCAGCTGGTGTTGCAGCTGGTCCCTGAGGGCCAGAGGACGCTGCAGATGGGACCAGGGGACTTGGGGATGCTGCAGCCGGTGGCTGGGGACACGGGGATGCTGCAGCAAGTGGGAGTTGGGGATGCAGGGCTGCTGCAGCCAGTGCTGGGAGCTGTGCAGCCGCTGCTGCTCCCTGAGGGGCAGGGGACACTGCAACCAGAGCTGAGGGACCTGGAGCCACTGCCCGGGAGCCCGGATGTGCAGGAGCTTCTGCAGTCACTGACGGAGGGGCTGAAGCCAGGCTCGGGGATGCTGGAGACGCTGGAGGTGGCGGAGCTCATGCCTGACATGCTGGATGTCATGAATGGGGGGCTGGAGGGGCTGGGCCCCAGGCTGGCAGGTGAGTGTCGGGGCTGGGGGACGACAACAGAGGTGTCCCCTCGGCACTGACCTCTCCTCGTCCCGCAGGCGGCACCGCGCTCCTGGACTCCCACGACCCATTCCTGCCACAGCCCGAGGACGCAGCCCTGCCCACCGTGAGCTCCCTCTTCACTGCTGCAGCCGACTTCCCTCCGCTCCACATCGACGCCAATGACTTCCAGTAACTCCCCCTGGCCCCCTCCTGTAAATAAACCTCTTCCTACCCCAGCTGCCTGTGCTGCCTGTGGGCAGACCCGGGTTGCGCCGTACACAGGGAGCCGCTCATCTCGTTCAGGCCTTTATTAGAAATCTATAAATACCCGAGATAAATACGGAGCATCGCACATAAATAGCCCCTCAGGGCGGAGGGGAATAAATAGTTGGGGGGGGCTGCGGCCAGGCCAGCCTCAGCGGGGGCTGGCGCTGTGGGTGAAGATGCGGCTGATGATGGTGGCGAAGGACTGGAGCCGCTGGAGTGCCAGTCGCTGCAGCAGCGGGTGGGCCCAGGCTTCGCTGGGGGCCATGGGGTGCCGGGGGAGGTGGCCGTGCTCCTGCTGCGGGGAGAGTGGGGTTAGGGGGCCCGAAGCCGCAGCTGCAGCTGATGGGCGCCTGCTTCCCTGGCTGCAGTGGGGGAACAGGCTCCTTGGGGGCTGTCACCCCCTCCCGCCCCCCCCGAGCCACTCACCTGGACAAGGCCCAGCAGCTGGTCCAGTGCGGCCTGCAGCCAGGGCAGGGGGCGGGTGGTGAAGATGTCAGAGCCCAGCAGGTCCCGGTAGTGCTGCAGCCCCTGGAGGATCCGCCGCAGGCAGCGCTGCGGGGAGCGGGGCCTGAGCCGGGGGGACTGGGCATCCCCACCACACATCCCCCGGCACCCTGGGACCCCCAGGCACCCCTGGGAACTCCAGGAGCATCCCTCAGCATCCTTGGGACCCCCGGGCACCCCTGGGAACTCCGGGAGCATCCCTCAGCGTCCTTGGGACCCCCCGGGCACCTATGGGATTCCTGCATACATCCCCCAGCACCCCGGGATGCCTGGGAACCCCAAGAGCATCCCTCAGCATCCCTGGGACCCCTGGGCACCCCAGGCACATCCCTCAGCATCCCTGAACCCTCCCTCATGCATATCCCCCAGGCACCCTCCGGCTGCCCTGCCACAGCCCCCCAGCACCCCGCGGCCCCCAGTACCGTGTTGTTGGTGTCCAGCGTGGAGGGGTCGCAGGCGTCGCTACAGCGGATCCGGGGGGGCCAGTTCTTGGGGTCCTCCTCACTCAGGTGTGTCTCCTCCTGGCAGCAGGGGGGTCAGCAGGGTCCCCATGTCCCCCCCCTCCCCTGGCACCCCACATCCACGTGGCACCCCTCCTGCCGGGATGCCCTGCACCCTCCGGCCCCCGCAGACCCCCGAGTCTCCTGCGCTCACCAGGACCTGGTGCGGCTCC
This sequence comes from Haliaeetus albicilla, assembly GCF_947461875.1. Lineage (NCBI taxonomy): Eukaryota > Metazoa > Chordata > Aves > Accipitriformes > Accipitridae > Haliaeetus > Haliaeetus albicilla. Next base: position 30,496,860 of record NC_091500.1, on the reverse strand, counting down.
TTGAGGGTCGCCACCCGCTGCAACAGCTCCCGGGAGATGTTCTTGCAGGCTGCCCAGTCGGTGCGGGGGCCCGGGCCCGGGGTCGCGACCGGGGCCGGGGCCGCGGGCGGCAGCAGCAGCAGCAGCGGGAGGCAGAGGCAGAGGTGGAGACGGTGGAGCGAGGCCATGGCCGGTCGGTGCCGCCACCGGCGCCGGCACCGGGCTCTTATGGGGTGGCGGCAGGTGGGGAATCCCCGGGGCAGGTGGCACCCGCCCCCCGTTACTGCGAAATCGCCGCCTCCCTCGAAAGCAGAACCGATACCGGGCCGGGGTCCCCGGGCTGCGCCCCGCCGCGCCCGGCCCCGCGCCCCGCCGGGACGGGACGGGACGGGCAGGAAAACCCGGGGCAGTTCCTGGCGGCTCCGCGCCCGGGGCCACCGCGGCGGCAGCGGCACGGGCCGGATCGGGACCCCCGCGCCCGCCCCGGGACCCCCCCGCCCGGTGCACCTGGGCCGCCCTGCCGAGGGCACCGGGGGCCCGGGCGGGGCGGGAATCCCCGGAGCCCGGCGGTGTCGTCGTCCCCTCGGTGTCCCCTCGGTGTCCCCTCGGTTTGTGTACCCCGGTGTGTCCCCCTGTGTCCCCCGTCTCCCCCCCCCCCCCCCGGTGTCCCTCGGCGGCACCGGGAAATCAGCCGGGGCGGCCCCGGCGCGGCAGCCGGCGGCTCCTCGGGGCCGCGGTGTCCCGGCGGGGATTCCCCCGGCCGTGCCCCCCCGCCATCCCCGGGTCCCCCGGACCCTCGCAGATCCCGGCAGCCCCGGTCCCCGACGGGCCGTGCTGCCCGCGGCGCCGCAATCGCGGCGGCCCCGACGGGGCGGCTCCGGCCCTTCCCGCTCCCGCCCGGCGGGGCTGCCCCCGGCCTTCCCCGGGCCCGCGGGCGCGCACCCGCTCCGGGAGGCGAGGGGGAGCGGCCGTCCCGTCCCTCCCCTCCCCGCCCGTGGCGCCGTGTCCCCCGAGGGTTTGGGATGGGGAGGCCAGGGTGGGGGTCCCGGGACGGGACGGGGGGGTTCGGGGCCGGTGGGGCTCGGCATCAGGGCCCGGCCGCGGTGCGTAGCCCTGGGGATCCCGCGGGACCCCGCGGGACACGAGTGGAGAGGGTTGGACTCCAGGGGAGAGCATGCGACATTGTGGGGCATTTGGGGACGCTTTGGGATCCCGCGGGGTGGGGAGGGCGCGGGATGCTGCTTAACATCAGTAGGTCCCCGTGGGAGCCCGTGGGACACGCTGGGATCCCGCGCGGTGCCAGGGGAGGCTGCGGGACGCCCGTGGGCTCGGCGGGACGCCGCGGGAGACCGGGGGATGGCGCGGGGCCGCAGGTGGCAGGCAGCGCCCGGGGATCCGTGCGGTGTTGGGGGGACGGAGGGAACCTGAGGGGGTCCCGGAGCGCTGCCCGACCATCCCCGTCCCGGGGTCTCCCGGCCGCAGCCTCGCTCCGGGGACCGCGCCCCGACGCAACCAATTTCAGTCTTTTTGTCCTCTTCGCCGCGCCGTCCTGCACACCACCCGCCGCGCTGCTTAGTCCCGCCTCGCTCAGGCGCTGATTGGCCGGCGACCTGAGCTCCGCGCTGCTATTGGTCCGCCTCCTCCGGGGGCGGGCCTGTTTACCAGGCGGGCGCGCGGGGGGCGCGGTTGCTATAGCGACGGCGGGAGGGGCGGTGGCGGCGGCCCCGGCCCGGCCGTGGCGGCGCAGCGGGACGAGCCCGGGACTGCGGCCCTGGCGGGGCTCTGCCCGCCGCTGCTCGGTAACGGCGGGCGCGGGGCGCTGTGGGTAACGGCCGCCGTCGCCCCGGGGCGCGGAGCACTGTGGGATGCTTGGCCGGAGCGCGGGGGGTTGTGGGTAGCGGCCCCGGGCTCGGTGCACGGTGCTGAGAGCGGCGGCCCCGCAGCGGCGGCGGCTGCTCGGGCCGGGCCTGGGCCTCCCCACCCGTGCCCTGCCCCGCCCCGCCCGGCCTCGCCGCCAACGGCTGCGGGTCTGCGGCAGCCGATACCGCCGGTGGGTTCGGTGTCGGTCTGCGGAGATAAAGGAGGCGGGTGCGGAGCTGGCCCAGTGCCTCCCACGGGGGAGGTGGTGTTTGTGTGGGTGTGTGTGTGCGTGCACTCGGTGGGGGTCAGCTCGGGGTGGGGTGGTCAGTGGGAGCCTGGCCGGTGGCCTGAGCTCCGGCAGCAGCCAGCCCCGAGTCGGGGTCCAGCTCCTGGGGGAGGCTGCCCGGTGCACCGGGGCTGATCCCAGCACGGGAACAGGGCTGCCGCGGGCTCCTTTCCCTGGTGGCTCACGGCCGTGACGGGGCTCTGAGTGTGTCCTGGGGAAGGGACTTTACAGGCCCTGCTGCCTGCGTGGGCTCGGTGCTGCCGGTGTCTCTGGCAGGAGCGCTGCACCTTACACTCACTGGAGATTCCAGCTGCCTTTTCCATCTCTCGGAGTCACCGGGCCTCTGCCACCAATTCCAAGAATCAGAGGGCCCTGGTGTTTCTGACTGACCAACTTAGTTCCTTTTCTGTTTCAAAGGGAGACGCTGGTTTTCACCATGAATTTTGAAGGTCTTGACCCCTCCCTTGCCGAGTATGCTCCCCCCCTCCACGCCGCACTGGACCCTGTCCTGGACCCCCATCTCAACCCCAGCTTGCTGCAGAACGTGGAGCTGGATCCTGAGGGGGTGCCGTTAGAGGGTATCGCCGTGCCAGAGTCGGTGCACCTCATGGAGGGCATGTACAGCGAGCTGCACACCGCCGTCTCTGAAGTGGGGGTGCCCGTCTCTGTCTCCCATTTTGACCTGCATGAAGAAATGCTGTGGGTTGGGAACCATGGGGTAGGTGCCTGCTCTGGGAGCGGGGCAGGGAGGGTCACTGCCCGAGCCAGGCTGTCTGTGCTGCTCTCGCAGCCCAACACCTGCCTGCTGCGACCAGCTGGGGGCAAGCTGGCTGTGGGTGGAGAGAGGTTCAGCATTGGGCCGAGCTGGAGGGTCCTGCTCAAACTAGGGTTGTGCTGCACCGGTGCAGAGCTTCTGCCTGGAGGTGGTTGATGTGTCTTGGAGCATGAGCCTCTTGGTGTTCCCCAAGTAACTTTACTGTCCTGGTGTGTGGTGCTGCTGGAGCTTTCGGTTCATTACTTGTGTCTGTATGTATCTGCCTGAAAAGGAAAAACCTGAGCAGTCTTCCGCAGTTTGGGGCACACGGGGGGCAGGAAGCCCCCCACCCCGTAGGCTGGCTGAGGCCATAAGGCAGCCGATGGCTTATCTCTGCCAGGGAGCTGGCACAGGGCAAAGCAGCATTTGCCTGTGTCACATCCAAGTGAGGCTGGGGCAGGTCTTGACAAGCCTGTCCCTGGCTGGTTTTAGGGCCACGCCACCTCTTTCTTCGGCCCGACGCTGGAGCGATACTCCTCCTTCCAAGTGAACAGCAGTGATGACATCCGCCAGATCCAGAGCCTGGAGAACGGTGTCCTTTTTCTGACCAAAACCAACCTGAAGTACATGTCCCGGGGGGGCCTCATCATTTTTGACTACCTGTGAGTGCCTTCCCCTGGCAGCAGGCGGGTCGTGCGGGCCCCATGAGGTGCCCCTGTGCTGGGGGAGATGGTCCCAGCCCCTCTGCTGGCTGTGTAAAGGCTAGATGTGGGAGAGGGCAAGGGCAGATCCTCCACCCCCTTCCCCACTGCCTCCCTGAGCTGGGCAGGAGTGTGAGGGCTGTCCTCTCCTACAGCATGGACGAGTCTGAGGACATGCACAGTCTCCTGCTGACGGACAGCAGCACGCTGCTCGTTGGTGGGCTGCAGAACCACGTCATTGAGATAGACCTCAACACAGTCCAGGAGACTCAGAAGGTACAGCCGGGCTGGGGGCTGCACCCTGCTGTGGGGAGGTGCTTTGTTCTGGGACTCAACCCTGCTCACCCCACTCTTCTGCCTCCTTCCCAGTACACTGTGGAGGTTCCTGGCATCACCATCATGAGGCAATCAAACCGCTTCTTTTTCTGTGGGCACACCTCAGGGAAGGTAATGCCAGCCCCATCCTACCTGGCAGCCCTGCTGATGCTCGGCTTCTGTCTGGGGTACCCTGGAGTTGGTGTTAAGCTTTTCCCAGAGCTCAAGGGGCTCCCGAGTAGCTGGCAGCTGCCTGCGTGGCATCCAGCACCTCCATCTTGCCCTCCCAGGTCTCCCTGCGTGATCTGCGCACATTTGTGGTAGAGCATGAATTTGATGCGTACTCGGGCAGCTTGTCTGATTTTGATGTCCACGGGAACCTGCTGGTGACCTGCGGCTTCTCCAGCCGAATGAACGGCCTCGCCTGCGACCGCTTCCTGAAGGTGTATGACCTGCGCATGATGCGGGCCACCACCCCGCTGCAGGTCCACATCGACCCCTTCTTCCTCCGCTTCATCCCCACCTACACCTCCCGCCTGGCCATCATCTCCCAGACAGGTGGGCAAAGCCGCATCTCCCGCCTGGCTGGGCTCTGCTCCCCTGGCGAGAGTGGGGCAATGGTTCCAGCATCCCCCAGGCTCAGGGTCAAATTCCAGTGGGATAGAGTTGGCCGAGTGCTCTCGACCTGTGCCCAGCCAGTTCAAATGGCCCTGTAAGCGAGAGGTGTGCTGGGTCACTGTGTGCTGTCTGCCCACATGCTCCCTGGTGCCACTTTGCTCCGCGCTTCCCTCTCACGCAGGTCAGTGCCAGTTCTGCGAGCCCACTGGCCTCGCCAACCCCGCTGACATCTTCCACGTGAACACCGTTGGGCCCCTGATCATGACCTTTGACGTCTCGGCCAGCAAGCAGGCCCTGGCCTTCGGCGACTCAGAGGGGTGCGTCCACCTCTGGGCCGACTCCCCAGAGGTCACCTTCAATGCCTACTCCCGGGAGACCGACTTTGCCTTGCCCTGCATCGTGGACACGCTGCCCCACTTGGACTGGAACCAGGACCTTGTGCCACTCTCGCTCATCCCTGTGCCGCTGACCAGCGACACCCTGCTCTCCGACTGGCCTGCTGCCAACTCTGCCCCGGCACCCCGGTAATTTGCCAGTCTCTCCCAGCGAAAACCAGCATGGGAAAGCTGGCCCCAGCAGAGTTCCTCTCCTTCCCCGGGTCTTGGGAACAGGAAAGCAGCTCTGTTGCTCCCCCTGCTCCACCGCCTCGTGGCTTGTGCTGCCTTTCCTTGTCAAGTGCCCTGTGAAATGTAATATAAGCTCCCCGTGGTGGAGCTTAACCGCTAAGGTGCAGTGACTTGGCAGGTCTGAAGATGGTAGAGTATGGTCAAACCTCTGTCTTCCTGGTGGGGAGATCCTGGTGGGATCCTGGCTGCATTCTGCCTGTGCAGAAGCTCTTGTTTTTTGTTTGCTTAAGCCCTGTCCCGAAGACACCTGCGCTCAGTGCTGCTGCCGTGTTCTGGCGTAGCCCAGGTGTTTTGTTGTGACAGAAAATGAATCTGGGGGAAGGACTAAGTGGGGGAAACCCTCATGACCTGCTGGTTGCGTCCCTGAGCACACCAAGCAAGGCCCTTAGTTAAATGATGCTGTCAAACAGAGCAGCCTCTGAGTTGCGGTGTGTTTTGCAGACGAGCCCCTCCAGTAGATCCTGAAATTTTGCGCACTATGAAGAAAGTGGGGTTCATTGGCTATGCCCCAAACCCAAGGACCAAGCTCCGCAACCAGGTACCCGCTCTCAGAAGGGGATTGTGTGGGGCATGGGGTACTTTGGCCAGCAGCGGATGTGTGCAGTTTGGGGAGGGATGGAGCTCTTGCTGCATGTTGAATGATCTCAGAGCTTTCTGCAGGGCTCGGGACAGGGGTGAGAGATGAAATTCTCTGGCTTGGGGTGTTGCAGGAGGCAGGTGTATAGTTTGGAGGTGACAGCAGTGTCAGCGGGTGAGCCAGCCATGGAGGAGGGCTGGAGTCTCCCCCCTTGGTCCAGAATCCCAGTATCGCTAACTTACTCTGTGGTAGGGAAGGTTTGAGCTGTCCGGTTTGGAGGTTTATGGCACGTCCCTCGCCCTTGGGAAAACACTGCTGTGTTTCGCCCTTGCCCGCAGCACCGCTGTAGTTTCCCCACAGTGATAAGTCCCTTGTAAGAAGGAAGGTGTGGAGGCCTCCTGCAGGTTAAGGGAGGGCCCCGCTCCTTTCTGGTTTATTCCTTTGCTCATTCGGGGAGGCAGGAAAGCCCAGGAGTTGATTGTTTCAGCACGTGGTGCTTCTCTTCACCTCAGGGTTCAGCCATTCTTCCCTTCTCTTACCCATCACAGATTCCCTATCGGTTAAAAGAGACAGACAACGAGTTTGACAGCTTCAGCCAAGTCCCCGAGTCCCCAATTGGGCGGGAAGAGGAGCCACACCTCTACATGGTGGCCAAGAAGTACAGAAAGGTAGTGGCCTTCCAGGGCACAGGGCTGGGAGGCCCCAGGCTGGGCTTGTCTGGAGCGAAGGACCTGCCTGGGTCCAAGCACCTGCCCATGTCTCCGTGGGGAGCACCTAGGCGTTGCGCCCGTGTCCCGTGCTGTGGGAAGGTGTCTGTTTAACACGTTGTGTCTCCACTCAGGTCACGATCAAATACTCCAAGCTGGGGCTGGAAGACTTTGACTTCAAGCATTACAACAAGACGCTGTTTGCGGGCCTGGAGCCCCATATCCCCAATGCCTACTGCAACTGCATGATCCAGGTGGGAGATGCCCCAGCCCTGCCCAGGCCACTGTGGCCCCCAGGACCTCCCCTGACTGCTCCGTCCCTGCTAGGTGTTGTATTTCTTGGAGCCGGTCCGCTGCCTGGTCCAGAACCACCTGTGCCAGAAGGAGTTCTGCCTGGGCTGTGAGCTAGGCTTGCTCTTCCACATGCTGGACCTGTCCCGAGGAGACCCCTGCCAGGTTTGTGGTGAGCCCAGGCGTGACGTGAGGCCAGTGGGCTGGGCTGCCTGGGAGGGTCAGAGAGATCGCAGAGGAGCAGGAGCTGGGTGGTGCCAGGTCCTCGGGTGATGGCATCAGACAGCGTGGAAACTCCTGTCACTTGACCTTGGTGACATGCTGCTCTTGCCCCATCCCCAGGGAAGCAACTTTTTGCGGGCTTTCCGCACAATCCCAGAGGCTTCAGCGCTGGGGCTCATCCTGGCTGACTCGGACGAAGCCACAGGGAAGGTGAACCTGGGGCGGCTGATTCAGAGCTGGAACCGTTTCATCCTTACTCAGCTGCACCAGGAAACCCAGGAGCAGGAGGGACCGCAGGCATATCGGGGTGCTGGCAGCAGGTAAGTCCCTGGCCAGGGGACAGGACAGGGCATAATCGAACCAGAAAGGGGGACTGGCTCCCAGGGGCCCCATCCATCGCTCGGGAAGGAGCTTTCTTGCCACTCATGTCTGCCCTGAGGGCTGCGTGGGAACACATGGAGCTGCAGGCTACCCCTACAGCAGGGTTTGAACCCCGTGCTGAACTTCTGTCCCTTCTACGCCTAGCCCTGCTGCTTGGCGGGTTGGGGCTGTGCAGAGGGCACTGGCTCTGGAAGCCCGATGGCTGGTTCCCCAAGAGCTGCCGGAATTTGGGTGCTGGCCCTGAATGGCCCTTGTGCAGCCCAAGATGTGTGGGTCCCAGTGCTCAGCCCACCATACCAGCCAGCCCCTCTCTGCAGGGATTGCTGGGATCCTGCTAACCCTGGTGCTCTTTTTCTCCAGCAGCTTTGGGTCCTCAGGGGACTCGGTTATCGGGCAGCTGTTCAGCTGCGAGATGGAGAACTGCAGCATGTGTCGCTGTGGCAAGGAAACCGTCCGCGTGTCGTCCACGCTGCTCTTCACCCTCTCCTACCCTGAGAGCACTGGTAACAGGCAGGGGTGGGCAGGTGGGCAGGGCAGGGCCTGGCACGTTTAACGCTGCTGCATTTCGGTGGCTGGGTGGGGTTTGTTATCCAGCCGTGACTTTTCCAGGTGATAGACATCTGCAGTGAGGAGCTTCTGCAGTGGTCTGTCCTGGGCTGCAGCAGACCCAGCAGCCGAGGTCTAGTGGTGGGTTTCTAACCCGCCGAGCTTTTGGCTACAGAAAGGCAGATTTGGGGGTGGACCTTCTTGCTGGTGGTTGTGAGGAAAACCCCAGAGGTTTGGCTGAGCTAAATTGGTAAAGATTTGTGTGTTGGAAGGTGACGTTATTCTCCTTTCTTCCTTCAGAAAAGCCAGTTAAAGATTATGAGTTTGCCCAAATTTTAAAGCGAAGCATTTGCTTGGAGCAGAACACACAAGCCTGGTGTGAGAACTGTGAGAAGTACCAGCCCACGGTGAGCCTGGCAGTGGGGTGCGAGCATGTCACACTTCACAGGCTATGAGGGGGTGTGGGAGAAGGGTGTGAGTGCCCTGTGCCACTGGCTGAGTGGGGGCAGTTTCTCCATTAGTCAGTGGGGAACCTCCTGAGCAGATGCCAGAGATTCGGTTCCTGGCCTGGATGGCGAGCCGGCATGAATTGGGGTATTTCCTGGACTGTGTGAGCACTGGAATATGTCTCACAGGTCATGCGAATCCCAGCTGAATCCTCTCAGGGTAGGGGGCAGAGGGAACCCCCCCTCCAGGAGCTGAGCACACCTGCTCCCTCCCTCAGTTGTTCTTGCAGTACCCCCAGCTACCAGGAACCCAGCCAGGCAGTGGGGAGGAAGCTCTGCAGGCAAAGGCGTTGGAGGAGGGAAGAGGGTAGCACGTGCCAAATCCGGTTTTGAGCCTCTCCAGGGCTCTTGGTGCTGCCCAGCTTCCATCTCCTGCTCTCTCTGCAGGTCCAGACCCGGAACATCCGCTGCCTGCCGGACGTCCTGGTCATTAACTGTGAGGTGAACAGCTCCAAGGAGGCAGATTTCTGGAAGACACAGGCTGAGGTGGGGGAGACACTTTGGGGCAGAAGCAGGCTTGTTCTCCCTGGCACATGGGGTTTGCTGCGTGTCCAGTTCTGCGGAGGTGTTTTCACTCTGATCTCGCTGTCTCTAACAGTCTCTTGCTCTCCACCTGAGCATCACCCTACTTTGTTCACAGAGGACATGTTGGTATTTGGTCATGCTTGTAGCATGAGCCATGCGCTTGGAGTTGGAAAAGACAAGATTCCTGCCATGACAAAGCTGATGGGACTGCAGTAGAGTCACTCTTTCATTTCCCCAGTCCCCCACGACCTAGGAGCAGCAAGGCAGTGCCTGCTTCGCAGAGCACAAGCCCAGCAGAGAGCGGGTGGACAGTTGGGTTTCCCTTGCTGTCTTTTTCCCCTCTCACCGACTTCAAAAGTCCCTGTCTTTTCCCCACTTCTGGCCTGGCTGTCACCTACGTGTTCCCAAGCCCAGCCTGTCACTCTGCGCTGACGCTTGCCTGTGTTTCGTTGCCAGTATGCCTTTCAGAGAGCCATGATGAAGAGAGGAGGCTTTGAGATCACCAAAGGCAAAGAAATCTCTCTTGGAGAGTGGTAGGTGACCGTTCCTGGGGTGGCGACTCTGAGCAGTGACACCTTCTGGGTTGTTCTCTGGGCCTTGGAGAGCTCAGGGCCATTTCTCATCTGATAATTTGATAATCTACCTGTCTGTAGCTCCTTGGGGGCTCTGAACTGGAACAGTCTCATTGCTGCTCTGAGACTGTGACCCTGTATGGGCGCCCTGCACAGCATCTCCTTCAGATACCCTTGTGATCCACCTTGTGACCCATTTTTGAGCCCCCAGCTCTCATTGCCCTTCCCTTTTCAGACTGACAAAAGACCAAGGACCATGTATCGGCCCTTTCTGGCCAACATTAACTGACCGCCTTTCCCAGGGCCCTGCTCTAGGCAGCTGTGGGGAAGTGATGCAGCTCTGGTTTCCCCATCTGTCCTGCGGAAGGTTCAGGAATAGGCTGGCGAGTGGGTGGGTGGGGTGACGGGGTTCCTGCCCTGGAGAAGTTGGCCTGGACAACATCTCATGACTCCCTCCAACTTGGCCTTCCATGATTCTCCGTGCAGGAAGGAGCTGGGGAACCCCAACACAGGGCATTCGTATCCTTCTGTGGAGGAACTGAAGAATATTTGGATCCCTCATGCCATCAAGATGAGGCTGACCAAGAGCAAGGAGCTAGATGTCTGCAACTGGAGTGAGAGTGATGAGGTAAAGGCTGATGAGATCCTTCTGGGGCTACGTGGTTTTGCGCACGTGGGGCTGTGGGAGCAGAACTGGTTCAGAACTGCTTTCTGCTGAGCATGTGTGGGCGAGAGATAATGAGGCTGTCTCGGAGACACCTTGGGTGACCATGGAAACCTCTGGGCTGGTGGTGAGACAGCATGTCCGAGCTCTGGGGTTTGGGTTGGAGGCCTGGGAGCTGCCTGGCTGACAGCCGGGGCTCAGATGTTTCCCTGGGACTGGTTCCTCCTGCAGCTGAGCCCAACTGATGACCCTGAGTCGGTTTATGTCTACGATCTAATGGCCACTGTCGTCCACATCCTGGATTCCCGCACGGGGGGCAGCCTGGTGGGGCACATCAAAGTGGGAGAGACCTACCACCAAAGGAAGGAGGTGAGAAGCCCTGCGGGATGGGTGCTCTCCTGCCCACAGCCATTGTACCCACAGGCTGCCAAGAGCAGCCCTGCTTCCCTGAAGTCCTGCCTTGCCGAGGGGTTCTCGCCCATGGCTAGCTCCGGGGTCGGGTTGTTTCACAGACCCGTTCCTGGGTCTCTTAGTCAAGTGTTGAGTGTTTGGCTGAATGTGCCATGCAGCCCTAAACAGCTAAGTGCTGCTCACGCACCTTACGGGGAGGGAAGGGCTGAAGAAGCACTCTTCCCACACTTACTCAGGCTGGTTCCTCCTGGTCACAGGCACGTTGCCAGCTTGTCCTTGTGCTTCCAGGTAAGGGCTGGGACGTCATCTCCCTTCCTGAGGAAAGGGGGCTGGGCTGGGCAGTCCTGTTGTATGGTGGAGATGCCCAAGCCAGGAGTTCCCAGAGTGTGTCAAGGCTGCATCCCTGTCTCTTATCTGTTGCATCTCCATGGGGTTGTGGTTACGAGTCGGGCAGGGACCGTGCCTGTCCAGCCTGAGTGCTTCATGTATGCACTGTCACCACCCAGGCCAGCAGGGATTTCCCCACAGTGTCCCAGGAAGGGCGGGAGTTCCCACATGGCATGGTCACACCCCTCTTTCCCTGGTAATTGGGTAGAGGAGTCATTGCATTTGCCTGGGGGGGGCCCCTAAGGCAGTGCCTCTGCCTCTCCCCCCAGGGAGTCACACACCAGCAGTGGTATCTCTTCAACGACTTCCTCATTGAGCCTGTGGATAAGGTGAGTGCTCGGGGGCCGTGCCACTGGCCCTGTGTTGACGCAAGACCGTGGCTGCGGGGACCCCATGGAGGGGGGGTTCCTGCTGCACACAGGAGCACCAAGCCCCACACCAGGCTGCCCCTGCACTGTCCTCCCCTCCCCTGCAGTGCGAGGCGGTGCAGTTTGACATGAGCTGGAAGGTGCCGGCTATCCTGTACTACGCCCGGCGCAACCTCAACGCCAAGTACAACCTCGTCAGTGAGTGTCTGGGGTGGAAGTGGCTGCATGGCCAGCAGCACTGGCTCGCAGCTGATTTCCCTTCCCCTTTTCCTGCAGTCAAGAACCCGATCGAAGCCAGCGTGCTGCTGGCGGAGGCCTCCTTGGCTCGCAAGCAGCGCAAGTGCCATGCCACCTTCATCCCCCTCATGTTGAATGAGATGCCGCAGGCGGGCGACCTGGTGGGGCTGGATGCCGAATTTGTCACGCTGAATGAGGTCAGGCCTCCCCACAGCAGGGGAGGGGGTGCTGGGGTGCAGGGGCAGCCCCTCTGGGTGCGCCTGGTCCCCATGGGGACTGCAGGAGCTGTTGATCACCGAGCTCTCCTCTCACCCATTGCAGGAGGAGGCCGAGCTTCGCAGTGACGGGACCAAGTCCACCATCAAGCCCAGCCAGATGTCGGTGGCCAGGATCACATGCGTGCGCGGCCAGGGCCCTAATGAGGGCGTCCCCTTCATTGACGACTATATCTCCACACAAGAGCAGGTATGGGGCTCCTGCCTGGCCTCACGCAGCTCCCCAGCCCCACAGGGAAGACATGGACCCACTCTGCCTCCCATTCCACAGAGGGGCACCCACAATAATGGCAGCACCCTCCCCGGGATGCTGGCAGGGGACTTGGGGAGGGGGCAGACCCCCACGGCTGCCCCTCAGCCCTCCCAGCCCACCTCCATGGGCCCTGGTCTCCGCAGGTAGTGGATTACCTGACCCAATACTCGGGGATCAAGCCGGGGGACCTGGATGCCAAGATCTCCTCCAAGCACCTCACCACTCTCAAATCCACCTACCTGAAGCTGCGCTTCCTCATCGATGTGGGAGTCAAGTTTGTGGGCCATGGGCTGCAGAAGGACTTCCGTGTCATCAACCTGATGGTGACAGCATGGAGCCTCCCCTCCCTTAACCCAGGCGTGGGGGTCTCAGGGTGGGGCTGGGAGGCTGGTGGCAGCACTGGGGCTCGGCGGCTTCCCCCCCCCACCCTGGCAGCAGGACCCTCTCTGCTTTCCAGGTGCCCAAGGACCAGGTGATCGACACCGTCTACCTGTTCCACATCCCAAGGAAGAGGATGATTTCCCTGCGCTTCCTCGCCTGGTACTTCCTGGGTCAGTGGCTGAACCCTCAGATCCAGCAGGGGCAGGAGCGGGGGGTCCCTGCCAGCCCCCCTCCTCCCTGACCTGGGCTTTCCCCCCAGACCTGAAGATCCAGGGGGAGACCCACGACAGCATCGAGGACGCACGCACGGCGCTGCAGCTCTACCGCAAGTACCTGGAGCTGACCCCGCAGGGTGCTGAGCCCGAGGACTTCCGCAAGGTGCTCAAGGGCCTCTACGAGAAGGGGCGCAAGATGGACTGGAAGGTGCCCGAGCCTGACACCCAGAGCAGCCCCAAGCGTAAGGCAACGCTACAGCCCCCCATACTCCCCCCCCACCGCCCCCTGCCGCCCCCTCACCCCGCTTTGTCTCCGGCAGATGGGGCCGTGTACCCCCCCGTGCTGGCCCTGTGACCGGACCCCACATCCCCCAGCGAGGAGCAGCCCCGGGATCCCCCCCGCCGGAGGCGGACACACGTGGAACTGGAACCAGCAGCGGGGACGGGGCTGTCCCCAACCCTGCTCGACCCCCTATCCCCTCCCCCGGGGCCCGGCGCCCCGGGACTCCCTCTCCCTGCCGGTACCGGCAATCACTGCTCCTCTGCCCCCCTGCTCGCCCGCCGGCCCGGGCGCCCTCATAAAACAGCCTCGGACACCCGCGCCGCCGTCTCCTCCTTGGCTCCGGGGCCGCGGGCTTAGGGACCGGCATCGGGGACGCGGCACGGCGGAGCCGGACCCGGACCGGGGCTGGGACCGGGACCGGGGATACGGCAGGAAGAAGCGGGGCCCCGAGCGGGGCTGGGTCCGGGGACACGGCACGGTGGAGCCGGACCCGGACCAGGGCCAGGGCCGGGGCCGGGGACACAGCAGGAAGGATCGAGGCTGGCACCGGGGACACGGCGCGGCCGCCGGTCCGTAGGGCGGGGCCTGGGCGGTCGTGGGGCGGAGTCACCGCAGGCCCCGCCTCCGCGGGGGGCCGAGCGCCACGCGGACGGGGCCCTGGCATAGCCGCGGGCCCTCGGTACTCGCCGTGGGCTGCCTGTGGCGCTGCCTGCGCACGGGACGGCCCTCCCGCGGGCCGACGAGCCGGTCCGATCAGCTCCGTCGGCCCGATCGGCTCCGTCGGCCCGATCGGCTCGGCCGTCGCCCTCTCCGAGTGGCCTTCCGCCGCGGCGGGTCGGGTGGAAGGCCGCACCGGGACAGGCGGCGCCGCGGGCAGCCCCGGGGCAGCCGGCGGGGTTGGCGGAGCGGGCCGGGAGAGCGGCGCGGTACTGGGGGCTCGGCCGGGCCCGCGGCTCCGGGCAAGGCCCTGTAGGGGAGGGGGCTCTGAGGGGGGGGATCTGGGTTCGGCCCTGTAGGCGAGGGGGCGCCGTCGGGGGCTGTGGACGTGGTTCTGTGGGAGAGGGGGCTCTACAGGGGGGTCTGGGGTCGACCCTGTAGGGGAGGGGGCTCTCTAGGGGGGGTCTGGGGTCGACCCTGTAGGGGAGGGGGCTCTGTAGGGGGGGCCCGGGGCATGGCCGGGCCCTGCAGGGGACGGGGCTCAGTGGGGGTCTGGGGGCGAACGCCATGGACAAAGCCCTATAGACAGCGGGGCTCTGTAGGGGACACGGGGCCCCGCTGAGGATGGGCCTTGGGGGAGCCGGGGGGGGGGCAGGCTGTGGGGGGACAAGGGCCACCAGTGCTGGAGCTGCCCGTGCCCACAGGTTGCCCAGCAGCGGAGCCGTGAGGATGAGGGGCTGGATCCCACCCGCGCTCTGCCTGGCCGCGGCCCTGGCTGTGCTGCTCCCCACTGCCTGCGCCCGCCGGAGCCAGGACCTGCACTGCGGAGGTGCGGCGGGACGGGATGAGATGGGGTGGTGGTTGGCACCCATTTGTCCTGCAGCCATTGCCACCCACCTGTGCTCACCCTGCTCGGGGACAGGCAGACATTCCTGAAGGGCCACAGGGCACCATGGGGACCCGCTCCCCACAGTCCTGCCGGCAGCACCAGTTACTCCTGGCAGCTTTGGGCAGCCGCAGGCCTGTTAGTGCCAGGGCCTGAGGTGTGGGCTCAGGCAATGCCATTAGCTCTGGGCCGTTGACGCCTGTGTTCCCCACAGCGTGCCGGGCACTGGTGGATGAGCTGGAGTGGGAGATCGCCCAGGTTGACCCCAGGAAAACCATCCAGATGGGCTCCTTCCGGATCAACCCCGACGGCAGCCAGTCAGTCGTGGAGGTGAGACGTCTCCCAGTGGGCACCTACTTGCCTGCGGCACCAGGAGGTTGGGTGGAGGCTGCGGCAGAGCGGGGCTGGCCTGACCAGGGCGAGCAGCTGCGTGTTGAAGACTGGGGGAGTTGAGGGAGGGATCATACCCATGTTGGGTGCTCTGCATGGGCTGGCTGAGCCCTATCTCCCATTCCTCAGCTTCCTCCACTGCCTATCACCAGCGCAGCCCCGCGGCTTTCCCAGGGCATCCATGGAGATGTCTGAACCTTTCTCTGTGCTCCTGGGAAAAGGCGCTGGTCCGGTGTTCCTGTTCCGCTGTCACACTCAAAGGCCTGACCCTGCTGATCTCGTGCTGCAGGTGCCCTATGCCAGGTCAGAGGCACATCTGACGGAGCTGCTGGAGCGGGTGTGTGAGAAGATGAAGGAATATGGAGAAAAAGTGGATCCATCCACACACCGGAAGAGTTATGTCCGGGTGATCTCCCACGACGGGACCAAGATGGACCTCTCCGGGGTCAAAATCGATGGAGACGTGGCTTCTAGCCTGAAATTTGCGGTGCGCGCAGAGACCAGGCCCTTGTGGCAGCTCTTGGGGCTTGGCGGAGGTTTTGGGTAGCGGCACCCGCTGTGTTGGGCAGCTGCGGCCCTTCTAGGGATGAGCTGGTCCTACCAGCAGCTGCCGTCCCCTTCCCTGGTCCTTCCTGGGGCTGGAGGGAAGAAGGCTGCTCCTGGGCTGGGGTGGGTGGGTGCAGGCCCGGCTCTGGGCTCCCCCCGGTGCTGTTGGCGTCGCATGGCCCTGCGTGGTTGCCGTCTGATCCGTGGGTGGCTCCTGTTGCAGTGTGAGAGCATCGCCGAGGAGTATGAGGACGAACTCATCGAATTCCTTTCCCATGAGGCCGACAATGTCAAGGACCGGCTTTGCAGCAAGCGGACGGGTGAGCCGGGCTGGGCTTTCCCGGGGAGGGGTCTCTCCTGATGCCCAGGGGTTCATAGCTGCTCTGTCAGTGCTGAGACAGCAGGAGCTGCCAGCCCAGAGCAGGGAGAACACAGAGGAGCTGCGAGTCATCCCTGAAATCCTGACATCCCTTCATCCCGCAGAGCAGCCCCTCTCTGGCAGTCCGGTGCTGGGGTGTGCCTCCTCGCTGCCTGCGCTGCCAGCCCAGCGCCTGGATCCTGCTGCCCGCTGGAGCTGCCTGCAGATTTTTTTGGATGCTCTGCCCAGCCAGGCGTGTGCTGCCTGGGGCCGAGCCAGGGCAGATGCCGCGCCGGCTCCATTGGCCGCACCAGCACGGGGCTTCTCGTGCAGCCAATGGCTGGGCTAATCTCCCTTCCCGCAGGGCTATTTCCAGCTTGCAAATGCCGGGGTCAGGGCACGCCGCGACCTTTGTGCTTCCCTATTAATGAACGTGGCCCGCGTTCATTACCTGTACTGCAGGGCTGGGCCAGGGTGGGTCCCTTCTGTACCTGGCACACGCGTTGGGGGAAATGCTCCTTCCCCAGGGGGGTCCCGGGGGTCTCACGGTACTGCCAACTGCTCCTGTGTCTCAGCCTGTCCCCAGCCAGGCACCTGCTGCCTGCACCCTGCCTGCCCAGGGCTGATGCGGCTCTGCCGGCCAGTTGCGGGTGCTGGACCCAGGGAGAGGCCGGGCTGGCAGCTCTGTCCAAACAGCCGCGTTTCTCATTAACCACAGAACAAAGCGAAGGGGAAGCGCAGGTGTCCCTCGGCATGGGTCATGGCTCCAGCCAGCCCCAGCGCTCCGCGCATGGCTTGTTCCCACGCTGCGGGCAGGTGGTGGCTGGGGACGAGTGGGAAGGGATGCGTCACTGGGGAGGGGTCCCAGGGGGCTCTGCCGCATCCTGAGAGCAGCACCCTTTGTCACCGCAGACCTGTGCGACCACGCACTCCACATCCCACATGACGAGCTGTGACGCAGACGGTCCCGGTGGCCTCGCGGGACCAGGACAGCACCGGGCTCTCTCTGGCCGTCCCCTACCTCTTGGTTCACCTCGTCCCCACTGACCCTGCTGGGATGGGCAGACGTGCCGGGGAAGACCGTGGCTCCGGAGCCGGCACAGACGCTGCCTCACCCCCACTGGTGCTCTCATCCTATTTATTCACTGTCCGTCCGCTGCAGCCACGGTGCCAGGGGCACCAGCACGCCGGCTCTGCTCCCTGACGGGGCAGCCACGGGGGCCGGGGCCACATCCTCGCTCCTGCTGGGACGTTCCTGCGGGCACACTGCCAGCCCGGGTTCTTCCTCAGCCGCTGCCGGGGGACACAGCGGGGGATACCGGGGCTCAGCCACCCGCACCGGGGGAGGGGGGTGGTTGGGTGTCCGGGGCCGGTTTTGGGAACCCCTGTCCCTGCTGCAGGCAATAAAGGGGCTGTGCAGCAGCTGTGCCGCGGGCCCACCCGAGGGCAGGTCTCACTCCTGTGCACATGGGGAAGGGGTGGCGTGGGACCCCGGGCAGGGCTGGAGACGCTGGTGTCTCCCGTGTGTCCCCCGTGTGTCCCTGGCGACTCGCGCTCCCTCGTGCTCGGCGTCCATCTGCCGTGGCACGTTCCCCCCCCGGCAGCCGCCGATGGGCCCGCATCTCCCGGTCCCGGCAGACCTGTCGCCGCGGGGGGCACCGGGGGGGGTCCCGTCCCCCCCGGGCGTCGCCCAACCCGGGCCACCGCCCGTCCCTGGTGCCGCCGCCCCCGGGGCCAGCGGGGCAATGCCCCGGGGTCAGCGGGGACGGTCACCCGCGGCCGAGCCCCGCCCCCTGTGCCGGGGCCCTGACGTCACCGCGGAGCCGGGGCAATGTCACAGGGCGACCTCGAGCCCCGGCGGCTGAGTGCGGGATGACGTCACGGGCCCCGGTGACCTCATAGCACGTGGCCGGGTGCCTGGTGGCGTCACGGGGCTGCCAGGCAGCGCAGCCGAGCAACACCGAACCACCGACGCGCCTGGAGGGGGGTGACGCCGCGGCGTGACGTCACGCGCGGCGGACGGTGACGTCACGAGAAGGGGCGGGGCGCCGCCTCACCCCACCCCAGGCCCGGATCAGGCGAACGCCTCGGCCACCTATAGCCCGGGCCCCCCGTTCCCGCCGCTTCATTTGCCTATTCCCGCCCCGCGGTGCGGGGCGCGCCCAACGGCGAGCGGCTCGGCCCCGAGGGGGCGGGCAGGGGCGGGGCTATGCTAATAATCAGCGCGGTGCCGCGCCCCGCCCCGCCCCGCCCGCCGCTCTGAGGACCCCCGGCCGCCGCCGCCGCCGCCGCCGCTCGCTCCGGCCCCGCGCCCGCTCCCGCCCGGCCCCGGCCCCGGTCCCGGCCCCGCTCCCGCCCGGCCCCGCTCCGTCCCGACCCGCCCCGGCCCCGGTGCCGCCATGACGCTCCTCGCCGCCGGCAGCCGGGCGGCCGCGCGCCTCCGCGGGCCCAAGGTGAGGGCGCCCGCCCCGGCCCCGCCGCGCCTTAAAGGGGCGACGCCGCGGGGGGGCCGGTTCTTAAAAGGGGCGACGCGGGGGGGCGCTGCCTTAAAGGGGCCGCACGGCGGCGGCAGCGGGGGGGGGGTGTGTGTGGGGGGGGCGCGGGGCCGTTCGCCACCGCAGCAGTAACAGCAGCAGCACGTGGTGGGCGCGGGCACCGGCGCCGCCTCCGCCGGGAGCGGCCGTAACCAGCGGCGGGGCGGGGTGCCCCCCCCCCCCCCCCCCGCCGCTGCCCTGTCGGGGCTGGGGGACCCCGGCTAGCAGCCCGGCCCCGTTGGAAGACGGGGGGGGGAGACACTCCGAGCCCTGCCCGCGCCTCGGGGGGGCTCTGCCGCAGCTGCAGCCCCCATCTGGGGGTCCCCGCCCTCTTGCAGCCCCCATTTAGGGCGCGCTGCCCCCCCGCCCCGCATTGTGGGGCTGTGCTGCAGCGTGGGGGCCGGGGGGGGGCGGCCACGTCAGCCCCGGGGGCTCCCACCGGGCGGCACCGGCAGTGAGGGGATGGGGGGGCAGGAGTCCCCCCCTGTGCCATCCCCCTCGACCTTCCCCAGCGGCCCCGTGCTGTAGAGGGCAACGGGGTCACAGCGAGGGGACCCCCCGTGTGGCCCGGGGCTGTGCTGGGGGGGGCGATCCGGGGGGGACGGAGCACCGGTGCAGTGCTGGGGCAGCCCCTGTCCCCCCCCCCGCCCGTTTGCCTTGGCCGCGGCCCCAGCGTTTCATAAGGGCCACTGCGGTGTCTCTATCGACCGGGCGTTATTTTGGGAGCCGGGGCCCGGCCCGGTGTGTTGTTGTGCCCCACTTGGCCCTGCTTGCCTGGGGGGACCGCTACACCCGCTGTCCCCGCAGCCAGGGCCACCCCGCCGGCTTGCGCCCTAATCCCGACCCACCGTCCTGCCACCATCCTCCTCCTCCTCCCTGTGGCCTGAGCTATTGCACCGTGGCCACTCCTCCACCGAGCCGTGGCCGGCACAGCCCGGGGGGGCTCCTGCACCCCCAAACTGCAGCGGGGGCACCCAGGAGGGTCCGGCAGCGGCTGGGTCTGTCCCAGCCCCGTCAGCCGGTGCTCGGTGTCACCGCCAACACGTGTGACCTTGAGCCAGCGGCATCTCTGTGACAGCCTGGCCCGGATGGAACGAGCCGTGCGGGTGCCCCGTGGACGGGGTGAGACGGGGTGCGGCGGGGGCTCCTGCAGTGACAGCAGCGGCCGCCTTGACCTTGGGCTTCCAGCTGCTGCCTCCATTGTTCCTGCTGGCATTTTCCCTTCCCAGGTGCCGCCTGTTGCGGGGGGACGTGGCGCAGTCGCCCTGAGTGGACGGACGGTTCTAGCCACGCTCGGGGTGTCGGGGTGCCCCCAGCCGGGCTGGGGGCTCATGGGGCACTGGGTTGGCCGTACACAGGGCTCGGGGCTCACTGCAGCACTGGCCCCCCTCTGCGTCCCTCCTGGGAGCTAGTGGAAAAAGAGAGTCATGTTCTGGCTGCGCCGCAGGCGCTGCCGCAGCTCCGCGCCGGGGGCTGGCCCCGGCTCTGGGGGTCTCTGCCGGGGGAAGGCACAGGATGCTGGGTGTGGATGTGGCCTTTCAGCACAGCGGTGACCCCATGTGACTCCCGGCCCTCTTTGTCCCTCCTTGCTGCCCACCTGGGTGGTTGTGAGTGGGTTCGGGCATGGGCGAGCCCTGTGTCCCTGCCACGGGCAGGGTGTTGCCAGGGAGAGCGGGCAGGGACAAGGGGTGATGCCAGGCCCGGGCTTCCCGACTGCGTCAGCGTGTTCCCGCCGGCCGGAGTCCCCACGGCTGCCACGCGCGGGCGAGGAACAAAGATCGGTTTCCCCAGCGCCTGCCGAGCCCCAGTGCAGGAAAACCGCAGCGGTGCTGGCCTGGCAGGGCTCTGCCGGCGGCACCAGTTCACTCGTGCCGGCCACTTCCGCGCTCTGCAGAGCAGGAAGCAAAATGCGGCCGCGTTTGCCACTGCCGGGTTTGTTCGGTGCAATGCCCGGTTCTGCAGCGGTTCCGGCCGTGGCCGGCGTTGTGCGTGATGTGAATGAACGCGATGCAGCGCCGAGGGGACCCGCGCCGCCCCCCTGCGCCGCCTGGCCCGGCTGAACCTGCCTGGCTCTGATCTCCAGCATGCGTGGGCGAGGGAAGCCGCCGTGGCTGCCGGGCGCAGCGTCCTTGTGAGACGGGAGTCACGGGGCGGCTCCTGCTACGGGAGCTGTGCTGCGTTCCGGGGGGGGCTGGGGATGCTTCGGGGGTGGGGGTGGGGCCACTTGTATGGCTACACCCCTCCAAAACAGGGCAGCCGAGATGCGCAGGAGGGCTCTCCCCGGGTAACACCGAGTCCCTGTGTTTGCTTTTCTGCAGAATGCACCGTGCGTCCTCTTTGCCACCCGTCATGCCAGTGCCGCCACGGTAAGAGGAGCCCCCGCTGCTGTCACCCCTCTCTGGTGCTAGCAGGGGGGCGCATGTGCTCGGCCCCCCCATGGGTGCCAGGGCTCATGGCCCCCTCCCCTCTTCCCAGAACCTGAAAGACGTCCTTGCCAGCATGATCCCCAAGGAGCAGGCAAAAGTCAAGAGCTTCAGGCAGCAGCATGGCAGCACGGCCATCGGGCAGATCACGGTGGACATGGTGAGTGGGGGGATGCTGTGCCACGCCGGGGCTGCTGGGCTGTGCCGCAGCCAGTAACTACCTCCTTCTGCCCTTCTCCAGTTGTACGGCGGGATGAGGGGCATGAAGGGCCTGATATATGAGACCTCCGTGCTGGATCCCGATGAGGTAGGGCCTGACCCTGCCCTGCTCAGGCACCCACCTTGGGTGGGCGACGCTGCAGCAGCTGACGCTTGTGCCGGGCTCTTTAGGGCATCCGCTTCCGCGGCTACAGCATCCCCGAGTGCCAGAAGCTGCTGCCCAAAGCCGCAGGGGGAGAGGAGCCGCTGCCCGAGGGGCTCTTCTGGCTGCTGGTTACCGGAGAGGTGCCCACCCAGGAGCAGGTAACACGCAGGGGGTCTGTCCAGGGGGTGGGGGGGGTCTGCCAGCCCCCTGCCCTGCAGCTCAGACCCCCTTGAACCCTGCAGGTGAGCTGGCTCTCCCGCGAGTGGGCCCGGCGTGCCGCGCTGCCCTCCCACGTGGTGACCATGCTGGACAACTTCCCCACCAACCTGCACCCCATGTCCCAGCTGAGTGCCGCCATCACCGCCCTCAACAGTGAGAGCAAGTTTGCTCGTGCCTACGCTGAGGGCATCCACCGCGTCAAGTACTGGGAGGTATGGGGGGACCAGGCGCCCCGGTGCGGCGTAGGGGGGGGCTCAGCCACCCCAACTCTGAGCTTGGGCCAGGGCATGGGTGCAGATTTGGGTGCGGGGGGTCAGTGGCTCAAGCCCCCCCAGGGAGGACAGCCGCCCCGTCTTACCCCGCCTGTCCCAGTTTGTCTACGAGGACGCCATGGACCTGATCGCCAAGCTGCCTTGCGTCGCTGCAAAGATCTACCGCAACCTGTACCGTGAGGGCAGCAGCATCGGGGCCATCGACCCCAACCTCGACTGGTCCCACAACTTCACCAACATGCTGGGCTACACCGACCCCCAGTTCATCGAGCTGATGCGGCTCTACCTCACCATCCACAGGTGCGGGGCTGGGAGGAGCAGCTGGAGCAGGCGGGGACTTGGCCCTGCTCCCAGCCCCAGGGCCAGGGATGGGGCCAGGTCCTGGGACATGCCTGGGCTGCTCTGGGGGTGTCACCAGGCACCTGGTGTGGGGTCACGGGCAGCCCTGGGGCAGGGCTGTGCTGTTCTGGGTACATCACGGGAGCGGGGGGGGGGGGGGGGGGGGGTGTTTGCTGTGGGGGGTGTCCCCGCAGCTGTGGGGGCCCTCAGCGGGGACGGGGGAGACCTGACGCGGCCCCTCGCCCCTGCAGTGACCATGAGGGGGGAAACGTGAGCGCCCACACCAGCCACCTGGTCGGCAGTGCCCTCTCCGACCCGTACCTCGCCTTCGCCGCTGCCATGAACGGGCTGGCCGGGCCCCTGCATGGCCTCGCCAACCAGGTGGGCACCTCCACGCGTCTGTCTGCCTGTCTGTCTGTCCGTCTGCGTGCCGCTGTTCTCACCCCTTCTTCCGTTTGCTGCACCCGCAGGAGGTGCTGCTCTGGCTGACCAACCTGCAGAAGGAGCTGGGCCAGGAGGTGTCGGATGAGAAGCTGCGGGATTTCATCTGGAACACGCTCAACTCGGGCAGGGTGAGTCCGGCCCTGCCCGGGAACAAGGGACTGGGGCTGGGCTGGTGCCAGGCTCTGACCCGTGTCCTCGTAGGTGGTGCCGGGCTACGGGCACGCGGTGCTGCGGAAGACGGACCCCCGCTACACCTGCCAGCGGGAGTTCGCCCTCAAGCACCTGCCCAAGGACCCCATGTTCAAGCTGGTGGCTCAGCTCTACAAGATCGTCCCCAATGTGCTGCTGGAGCAGGGCAAGGCTAAGAACCCCTGGCCCAACGTGGATGCCCACAGCGGGGTGCTGCTGCAGGTGAGCCCGGGGGTCCCGGTCCTGCTCCAGCACTGCTCCCTGAGGGGGTGGCGGGTCCTGGCTGCCCCCTCCTGCGGGGCTGCCCTACCCTAACAGGGCCCCCTCTCCCCCTGCAGTATTACGGGATGAAGGAGATGAACTACTACACGGTGCTTTTTGGGGTCTCCCGGGCCCTGGGCGTCCTCTCGCAGCTCATCTGGAGCCGGGCGCTGGGCTTCCCCCTGGAGAGACCCAAGTCCATGAGCACGAAGGGCCTCATGCAGCTCGTGGGCTACAAATCTGGGTAAAGAAGGGACAGGGACAGGGCCGTGGCTCGCTGCTCCCCAGGGAATGCTGCGCTGCCGTGCTGGGCCCTGGATGGACTCGGCACTGAACCCCCCCTCCTCGGGCATCGGCTGTGGGTCTCCTGTGGTGCGAGCGGAGCCCCCCCCCAGCAGCTCCTCTCCCCTCCCTGATACCCTGGGAGGGGGCAGAGGCAGCCCTGGGGTCTGCTCTACCCCATGCCCCCACTCCCTGCCCCCCACCTAGGCTGTCCCCACCCTGGAGCCCCCGCCCCAGCTCTGCCCCGGCAAGGCGGGGGGGCTCCTGCGCCCTCACCCTGCCCCAGCAGCACCGCACACACTGGGAGCCCCCCAGCTCCTCTGCTGCTGGGCTTGGGGGGCAGCACTGGCAAGGCTGTGGGGGACACATTTCCCCCCCCCCCCCCACCACAGCCACCCCTCCGCCCCCCCCACTCCCCCCGAGAGGGGTTCAGTCCAGACTCGTGTCCAGGCCCCCCCCATGGGGCAGCAGACGAAGAACGAATGTCTCAGCCCCCCCCCCCCCAAGCAGGGACTCGATACACTCCTCCCCAGCCCATGCCCTGTGTTTGTGTGAACCCCCCCTGTCCAATGCCCCCGGCAGCCGGAGCTGGCCCCCCACCATGTGCCAGCCCCGGACACTCACAGGTATTGGGCACTTCTGTACAAACAACGACAAAATGCAAAATAAATGTTTTTATTAACAAATCTGGAGCCTCCCTCTCTCTGGCCCCAAGGTCCCCTGGGGCAGCACCCCAACCCCTGGGCTGTGCTCTGCTGTTGGATTTAGCCGGGGGTGGGTCAGGGGATGGTGCTCCCACCCTACCCAGGGTCTGCCCCGCGTCCCCAGGCCCTGTTATGGCTTTGCTGGGGCTGGCACAGTGCCGCTTGGCAAGCTGGCAGCACCAGGCTCAGTGGTGTCCGCAGGTGCGAGCCTGGCTTGGAGTTGTGGGTGGGGTCTCAGCATGCAGGCCTCCCCTGCCCCAGCTCCCCTCTCCCATGGCTGCCAAATGAGGACCAGGAAGCTGCTTACCCTTGAAAAATGCTCTTTATTGGCCTGTAAAAGCCCTTCCTTGGGCAGCAAGGCCAGGGTGCCCTCGGTGGTGGGGATGGAGCAGGGGGGAGCTGGGGGGCTGGGGGCTGGCAGCTCAGGGACCCCCTGCCCCCCTCCCCCAGGTGGGCGTTTTGGCCTGGTGGAGCTGGAGGGCCCCCACATTTCCCCACTGAAGGTAAGGAAAGGTGAGCCGGAACCAGAGGAACGCAGGGGATGGTGGGGGCCATGGGCCATCCTGGTCCCCGCAGTGCCGGCACCTCAGCCTACAGCAGGTGCTGGAGCTGCAAGGGCTTGGGGGTGGGGGGGCAGCACAAGCTGCCCTGTCCCCACCCTGTGCGTGTGACTTGTGCAAACTGTGCGACATCGGGTTTGGTGGCAGAGCGGGCGCTGCCGGGGGTCCCTCGGCCCCGGTGCCCGGCCATGGTGGCTGCGGGCAAGGGGCCAGGCAGCAGCTCCGCTCCCGGGGCGCAGGGGAGGGTTTCCTCCCTGTGCCTTTCTCCTTTCCTTTTGTTCCTGGAAGAGCTGGGGGAGGAGGGGGCCCCCAGCAGCTGGCCCCCATCCTTCCCTGGCCACTTGCTGCCTCACCCAGGCACGGCTGCTGGCCCAGGAGCTGCCCTGCCGCTGGGACCCTCCGGCCTTGTCAAGGACTTAAAAGGAACAAAAGGAGGTGTGGGGGGGGGAAAGAGCTCCCAAGAACTAAAACCAAATTTAAAACCAAAATCGGCTACAAAACCAGGGAGTCCAGCGCTGGGACGCAGCTCCCGCAGCGTTGCGGTGGGGCTGGGGGCTCACAGCAGCCCCCTGTGCTCACAGGAGCATCACCTCTTGCCCCCCAGGGCCAGGAGGGAAGCTGAGGCAACGGCAGCAGAGATGCACTCAAATAAATATTTAGGAGGGAGGGTGCAGGGTGGGCGGCCCGGGGGCCCTGGCACAGTCCATGGTGGCCGGGCCGCCCTCACGTCTGGTGGACCTCGTGGAACATGAGCTCCCTGGGGATGCGGGTCTCGGGACCGAAGTTCTTGGCTGCCCGGCGCTCGAAGGCTGCCACCATCTGCTTGACCACCTCATCGAAGAAGACGGTGGCCAGCTGGGAGTGCAGCAGGGAGCGGAACTCGAAGGAGATCTGGGGAGGAGAGGGGGGTGGCGTGAGCCCCCGGCAGGGATGGCGGCGGACGGGCAGGTCTCCGCAGCAGGAACCATCTGTCTCCCCCATCCTCCCCGGGGGCCTCACGGCTGGGTCCTGTCCAGAGCAGGGTCTTACCGAGAAATCCACGGTGCTGGTGCGGGGGTAGCCGGGGATACCGGGACTGAAGCGCCAGTTTGTCTCCAGGTGGTTGAAGAGGCGCCCGTCCGTGCAGACGGCCTGGGGAGGGGGAGCGGCCGGTCAGGGGGGGCCCCGAGGAGTCAGCCAGGATGGTCCGCCTGCTGCGCCGGGGCCACGCTCACCTTGACGAGGTGGGGGCGGACGAGGGTGACGATGGAGGTGTAGCGCTCCACCACGGGCGGGAAGCCCACCTCCAGCTGGGCCTTGACGTGGCCCGAGCGCTTGGAGACCACCACCGACTTCTTGCACCAGGGCACGAAGTTCTTGTAGTCCTCCACGTTGGAGACCACGTCGTACATCTCCTGCATGGAGTACCTGGGGGCAGAGCAGGTGTTGCAGCCGGGGCCGCGGGGCCCTCACCAACTGGCCAGTGGGGAAGCTGCCGCACCTACCCAATGATACGCCGCTCCGAGTACTCCTTCCGCTTGTTGGTGAGGTTGAGGAAGGACCGGCTGGGCTGGGTCCGGGGCTCCCACTCGGTGCTGCTGGCTGGCCGGCCGAACCGGCTGAGCCGGAGGCCACACAGGGCCGTGTGCCTAGGCGGGAGACAGGTGTTAGCGGAGGAACCGTCACCGCGCCGGGTAGCGGAGCCAGCAGCGAGCCGCTGGCCCGAGTGGGGCAGGCCCCCCGCCCCAGGATGACCATGACATTGGGCCCCTTCCAGACCTGCCCACGTTCCTCCCAGGATGGGACTCGGTCCCAGAGTAGGGAGTGAATCGGGGACAAAGCAGGCACCCGTGGCCAGCCTCAGCCCTCCTGCCCGGGGAGGGCCGCAAGCCGGCGGGGAGAGGCCGGGGAAGTCCAAGCGCTTGTCCCAGGGCTGCTGTTGCGCAAGAGGAGGAAGGGCAGGGAAACCTGACCTCAGGGACACCTAATCCGGAGCAGCGGAGCGGGGACAACTGCCCGTTACCCCCCGCTGCCCCTCCCCAGCTCCACCCCAGCCCTGCTCTGGGCTCCAGCGGCAGCACAGAGCCCTGCTCGGCCCAGACCTTCTCCCTCCTTCGTGTCCCACCCTGGCCCCATCTCATCCCTCAGGTGTGGCACAGATGGTGCTGGTGCTGCTGGTGCGAAGGGATAACGCTCGCCACTTCCTTAAGGAGAGGCCAAGCCCCAAAGGCACAGCAGGGTCTGGGGTGGCATGTCGCCCAGCCCCGGAGCTGCGGCAACAGCAGCAGGGTCCTCCCACGGTGCCACCGTCAGCTCCTTCAGCTGCTTTTCACCAGGCCAAGCCCCGGCAGCTGGTCCCCGCCAAGCACCGGGAAGATGACGGCTCCGGCATTGCGGTGGCGGGCTGTAACCCTGACCACGCCGGTGCTGGTGGGGCTCCAGGTTGGGGCTGGCCTCACAGGGCTCCCTCCTACAACAGCCGTAACTGGCAGCGCTCAGTGCCCACAGGACAGCACGGGTATTTTTAGATGTGCCTGCACGCAGGTCACACCGGCTCTCCTCCAGGACTGGTGGCCCAGGGAGAAAGGTCCCGCTTCTCCCAGGAGCCATGGGATGTTCCTGTGCCAAGAGGAGTCACCTGGGGCATTTGGCAGCCCCCGAGCTCCCAGAATAGCTAGGGCGGTGTAGCGGAACAGTTGGTGCACTTGAGTTGCGTGAACCCCGGTTGTGGCCCTCAGCTGCACAGTGCCAGGAGTCCCCAGGAGCGCTGGGACCCCGCAGATGCGGCTGCGCCCTTGGTCCCTGAGATGATCCCCCTCTTCCTCACATGCTCACACCGCAGCTCTGCCCGGCAGCGCTCGGTGCCATACGTGCACCGTGACGGGGCTCAGGAGAGTCGGCACCTAAACCAGCACCACGGCACAATGCCGTGGCTGCTCCCACGCCGCTGACCCGGCCAGCAGTGAGGCTGGCCGCCCGGGGCTCGCGAGAGCCACCTTGTCCTCGAGCGCCTAGTGCCGGCCCCGAGCTGGCAAGAGTGACAGCGGCGCTGGCAGCGTGGCCGGGCGCAGAGGTCAGTGCCGGCAGGGGACACAGCAGGGTGGCCTGAGGTCTCCCGGACTCTCCGCTCGCCCAAGCGAACCATGACACCGGCGCCCGACCCGCCGATGCGACTGTCATCGCTCCCGACCCAAGAAGAAGGTGTTGGCACCCGCCCGGACCCCCGCGGCCGCCCGCCCGCGCCTGGGGGGGTGGCCCTCGTCCCCACACCGGGTTTGCCCCAAGGTCAGGCCCCAGCCGAGGCCCCGGGCTCCCCCGCAGGCAGCGAGTCCCCCCCCTCCTGCCCGGGGGTCTTTGCCGGTGACCCCTGGGCCAGTGGCACCGCCGACCCCCCCTGAGGCCGCGGGCGTCCCCGGACCCTCCTTCCCGGCCCCGCCACGGCCCCCTCGGTGTCCCCCCGGTCTCCCCCCCGGGACCGCGGGCCGCTCGCTCCGTGGGGGGGGGGGGCTCCCCCAGGCCCGCCCGACGCCCCCGGCTCCGATCGCCCCCCCGGTCCCCATCCCGCGGCCCTCGCCGGTGCCCCCGGGCCCTGTATGACCTCCGGGCCCCGGCTCCGCTCCGCTCCGGTCCCCCCGCCCCGGTGCCGCCGCCCGTGCCCCGCGGCCCTGCCCGGTGCCGCCGCCCGGTGGGGGCGCGGGCGCTCACCTGCCCGGCGGGGCCGCCGCGGCCCGCTGCCGCGCCCCGAGCTGGAGGGCGCCGCGGAGCCGCCGGGCCGCCATGACCGGGGCCGGGACGCGGCTCCGCTGCCCTCGCACCGGCGCCGCTGCCGTGACCTCTCACCCCGCCCGCGACGTCACCGCGTCGCCATAGAGCCCGCTCGCGTCACGGCCCGGGGGGCAGCGGGGGCGAGGCAACGCCTCCCGCGAGGGGTACGACGGGAGTTGTAGTCCGGGCCGCGCGCGGAACCACGGGAGATGTAGTCTCGGCCCGGCCCCGCCGGCCTCCCGCCTTCTCCCTACAGCGCCCGGTGCCGCGGCTCCCTTCTCCCCGGCGGGGGCGGCAGCGGCTGCTCGCGGGCTCCGCCATATCACCTTGGTTTCCCGGCTGAGTGACAGCCGGCTAAGGACAGGTCCAAACAGACGATACCAGTAGCCCCCGGCAGCCCCGTCCCCGGTGCCGCCTGCTCTGAACGGGGCTGGGCCGGGCCGGTGCGACGCTGCCCGTGCCTGTCCGTCCCCCCCCTCCCGGTCAGTATTTCGAGGGATGGGGAGCTGCCGTGCCCCGTCACCTACCCCCCTGCCCCGGGCAGAGCAGAGGCGGCAATAAACGGGGCATTCCCCATGCTGGCGGGAACCGTGCAGCCCGGCGCAGCGCGAGGCATGGCGGGTCCCTTGGTGCGATGGTGTTTGCGAGCAGGGGACGGATGCAGGTCAGCCAGGTCAGGGTTCCAGCCTGCCCGCTGGCAGCGGGGGGTCAGGAGCAACTGGGGAGCAGGTAAAGCAACAGCCCCATCCTGTAAACAGCCCAGCAAGCGGGAAGCGCTTTACCGCATCCCGGGCACTTGCGAGAGCAGGCACAGATCTGGCAGCGGCATGGCGAGCGGGCAAAGCCGCCTCCCCCTTCCCAGTACCGAGCCATCCGCTGTCCCGGTTTCGAGCTGCCCTGCCAGTCCTGAGCGACGGTGCGGCGGGGGGAAGGGGTTGCAGGGCAATGCTTTCGCACCTTGGTGCAATCGACGGTCTGGTACCAGCCACAGCCGCCCAGGGCGGACGGTTCCAGCCAGTCAGACCCCGCCAGCCTTCCTTCCCTCGGTGGGGGCTTGCCCCCAGGCCCGGGCAGCGTGACGGGATGCTCGCCCGCAGCCCCAGCCCGGTGTGGAGGCCGCGGGCAGGACTTCGCCCGGGGGAAGCAGCAGTGTCCTCGGGGATGCTGCTGCTCGGGGTGGCCCGGTGGAGCGGGGTGGGGGGAGACCCGGGGAACCCCCGGGCTGCCCTCCCCGCAGCCCCTGCCGCAGACCCCGCAAGGGGTCCCGGCGGCCCGTCCCGTCCCGTCCCCCCTCCCGCCGCGTCTCCGCGGGCCCCGGCGATGGCGGCCGGCGGCGGCGCTGCGGCCCGGCGGCGGCGGTGGGCGGGCCCAGCCGCTCTCCGCCCCGCCAGCCGCCCGAGCGGAGCCGCCGCGGCCGGAGCCCGATGCCGGGAGCTGGGCGCTGAGGGCGGCCCCGAGATGGGGATTCTCAGCATCACGGACCAGGTACCGCCGCCGCGCCCGCCCGCCCGCCCCCGCGCCCGCAGCCGCGCCGGGCCGGGCCGGGCCGGGCCGCGCCGCCACGCCAACCCGGGGATGCGCGGCCTAGTGCGCGGCGCCGCCGCCGTCGCCGCCGTCGGGCCCAGACGCCGCCCCAGGCCGCGGCCCCCGGCCCGCCGCTGCTCGGGGCCGCCCGGCCCGTTCCCACCTGCCGCTCGGGCCCGCCGGGCCTCCCGCGCCGCCCCGTCGCAGCCCCGGCCCGGCCCGGCGCGGGGTTCAGCCGCCCGCCGCGCCGCGCTCCGCTCCGCCCGCTGCCGCTGGGACCCGGGCTCAGCAGCCGGGCCCGGCGGGGGTGGGGGACCCCCGGCCCGGTAAGGGCAGGATGCCGGGGACGGGGAGGGGAGGACACCTTCCCCCCTCCCCCGGCCACAGGGAGCGCGGACCCCCGAGAGGGAATCCCTGCCCCGGGACCCCCTGCCCCGGCGGGGGTGGGACCCCAGGGACGGGACCCCGGGGTCGCTTCGTCTCCCGCTGCCACCTTCATCGTGTCCCCGCTGGGCTTTGGGACCACCCCTGGGGTGCAGGGTGACCCCATCGGGTTTTGGGGATGCTCCTGGAGTGCAGGGTGACCCTGTCGGGTTTTGGGGACCCTCCTGGGGCACGGGGTGTTCCAGTCGGGCTTTGGGGATGCTCCTGGGGTGCAGGGTGACCCCATCGTGTTTTTGGGACCCTCCTGGGGCACGGGGTGACCCCATCGGGTTTTCGGGACCCTCCTGGGGCACGGGGTGTCCCTGTCGGGTTTTGGGGATGCTCCTGGGGTGCAGGTTTTCCCCGTCGGGTTTTCGGGACCCTCCTGGGGCACGGGGTGTCCCCGTTGGGTTTTGGGGATGCTCCTGGGGCGCAGGGTGTCTTCCACGCCGGGTTTCGAGGCAGCCCCCACTCTGGTGCCGCCGGCGCGTGGCCCTCACCTGAGTCCCGGCCTGCGTGTCAGGGTGGTCTCGCCAGGGACCCCCCGTCCCTGAGCAGCCCCATTGCTTTCCCCTGGCTGGGAGCTGCTCCCGCGGCACAGATGCTGCCGCTCGTGGCCCCGCTTCCTCGGGCTCGATGTCTGCCCCTCATCATGAGAGCAGTGACCCCCGGCGTTGCCTTGGCTTGGACGTCCGCTCTTCCTCATGCATTTTACATAAACCGCCTTTATCCACCTTGGTTTCAGAGATGGGGGCTGCTGGCCCCTCGAAACCAAATATTTACGCCTGCCCCTCGTCCCCTGCTCCTGCAGTATCGTTAATATAGCGAGTGTTTAAAGCCTGGCAGGGTGGATGAAGGAGGGGAGGGGTGAGGATAAGGGATTGATCTGTGATTTAAATAGAACTTTTTTTTTTTTTTTTGGTAACCAAAACATTTAGCTTTCCCTGTGAATGGTGGGTGGGTGTGTCAGACCCAGCACTGCTGCAAACCGCGCGCCACTGAAGACTGCTCAGGGCATAATTATCGTCTGCGATTCTTTCCCTTTTTTTTTAAAACCTTTTTTTTTTAATGTCTAACGAGTGATGCTGAGTCTGCTGCATTCCCAGGGAATGACTCACATGTTCCCTCTGACCTGGGATGTGTTCCCCGTGTTTAACTGCTTTTACTTTGATGGTAGGGTGAGCAGATGAGCGTGAGGTTGGCTGGGCAGCAGGGACGAGAAGGGATTGCCTTGAAAACGAAGTTCTGTTGTTCCTCCGAGAGGTCAAGATAAGCGGGGCTCACCGGTTTTGACCGTTAGATCCAGCCTTAGGCGTGTGGGCAGAGCTGGAGGGGGTGTGCCAGGGCTGCCACGGCTTGCTCGGTGTCGCAGCACCTCGGACTTGCCATGCGAAAAGCAGCAGAGGCTTGGATGGCTGGAGCAGGGAAGCGTCGGGTTTGGCAGCGATCATGGGGTGCCAAGTGCTGAACAGACCTAAAGCACCACAGCCTCTGCCCCAAAGAGCCTGCTGCATGAAAATGGCATTTTTAGGCCTGTGAAACAAGAAACGGGGTGCAGGGTTCTTGGGCAATGCCTGGAGGTTGGGCAGCACCCAACCCACCGACCTGCCCTGCCGCATGAATGGCTCTGGCAGCTCAGGCCATCGGTTCTGCAGCCCACGGCACTGGCCGGCTCTGTGGCCTGGGCTAGGGCTCTGCTCCTGGTTTTTAACGAGGTCTGCTAGGTAACTTCTTTGAGATGTGGGCAGCAGGAAACAGGAGGAGCTTCAGGCTGGGCTTTGCCAGGCTCTTTGCACCATCAGAGCCAGCACAGCGTCGTAGGTGTTTCTCAAAAGATGGGAGAGCAGCAGTAAGTACGCAGCCTTCTGCGGGAGAGCATGAGGCATCACCTAGTTGTGCCTTGGGAAACCTGATTCACTGTCTGCAAAGATCTGTCTCATACCAGGAGACTTCAGCTAGCTCGGAGGGAGGATTTTCTGGCTGTGGCTAAAGCTTTGGATAGCAGGAGATGGCCCTGTCTTCTCGTGCTCGGATGCTGTGTGCGGAGAGCTAAGCCATGCCATGGGCATGCTGCTGAAGGCTCTGCAGGTGGGCTGCTGGGGCCGTAATCAGTGCTGCTCCTTGGACTCAGGAAGCAGGGAAGCTTTTCCAGTGATTCCTTGGTCTGTTCACCAACAAACAACCAAGAAAGGTACCTTTGCTGGCTTGAAAATTGGTCCCTGGTGCTGGCTGAGCT
Organism: Haliaeetus albicilla; assembly: GCF_947461875.1. NCBI lineage: Eukaryota > Metazoa > Chordata > Aves > Accipitriformes > Accipitridae > Haliaeetus > Haliaeetus albicilla. The sequence continues at coordinate 30,464,565 of NC_091500.1, read as the reverse complement.
ATGGACACAAGGAAGCCGCTGGGCCCAGCTCTGGCAGCAGCAGGCGTGGGGGGCTTGTTCGTGGAGTGAGATAGTGGCTGAATCAGGCTGGTTGTAAAGTCTCTGACATGCTGTGACACTGCCGGTTCTCCTCCCTCTTGTGTCCTCCATGTGGTGCCACCTTCACGACTTGCTTCTCTTTTTTTTTTTTTGTAGCCTCCTCTGGTCCAAGCCATCTTCAACCGTGATATAGAGGAGGTGCGGTCATTGCTCAATCAGAAGGAGAACATTAATGTATTGGTGAGTGCTGCCCGGCTGTGCTCGCTCCCCTTCCTTCACCCCAGTCTCCCTGTTTCCTTCCCTGCAGTGCAGTTCTTTAGCAGAGGGGACAGCAGAGGCTCAGTGGGTGAGATGTGGATGCTGTCAAGTGGGGGCTCTTTTTGGCAAGGATGGTCAGAGCTGGGCTTTTGAAACAGTTTCTGGATTCTGCTCCCAGCTCGGCCGCCATTTGCTGTGCAGCTTTGTCCTGTTGCCTCGATCTTGCCACCTGTAAAATGGGGTGCCTGGAAGACCAGGACTCCCGCCTCTCCCCAGGAGATGGTGTGAGCCTCCTAAAGCTCTCAGCCGTGCAGAGCATCGCTGAGAGGCTGTGGGGTGTGTGGGAGGACTTTTCACAGAGGCTCGGCTTTGCTGCCTGCCAGTTTACCTTTTTCTCCTTCGGGATGGCGACCCAAAATAGTTTGGTGTGAACGCGGCAGGTCTGCCTTGTGATGAGGTTGTTCCCCAGGGGGGAAGGAGGATTTGAGCTGCTCAGCAAAGCAGAGTTCACCTCGCAAGTGTTAGGAGGGGTTTCCACTGCGCTCATCTCAAGCCTGACGGCAGAAGGTGGTTTTGACGCTCGTTCCGAGCGGGCAAGGAGGCTGCTGCCGTTCAGATGCATCCCTCTGGGTCCTGCAAGCGGCCAGCCTGGCTCCTGGGGGAGCAGCCCTTGGTAGCCCCAGTCTGGTGGTGACGAGCGTGGTCTGTCCTCACATGGAGTGTGGGGACCAGGCTCTGGCAAGGGAAGGGGTGAAACCTGCCTGTGAGCATTCCCGTCTGACTTGTCAGTGTGCCTTCCCTTGATCTGGTTTACGAGCTTCCCGCTAACGAATCAGCGGCAGATGTGCAGATAAGAAACGCAGCCTGCTGCGATGCAGGCTGGCGGGTTGGCCAGCCCTGACTGCACCGGCCCAGGTCTGCCTGACATGGTGGCACAGTTGGACTGGTGCCGGGTCAGCAGTTCCTGTGCTCTCAGCCCAAAAGCCAGGCTAAGTTGTGAGCTCTAGGCAAGAGCAGCTTGTTCTGGTTCACCGTCTCCTCTGAGCTGTGGCATTAACTGGGGCTCCAGTCCACGCTGCTCCCAGCTGTGCTGCAGGCAGCTGCCGGCTTTTTGGCACACTCCTATTTGTTTCGCTGAGCGCTTGGTCAGGGCGTTCGCCCGACCCAGCCTGCAGAGCCAGGGCTGGTGCACACCCCGATCCTTGTGGTGTTAAACCCTGAGGTCAAGGGCGGGTGCTGCGGACGCTGGCTGGTGTCCTGGGAAGGTGAGGGCAGCCCTGCGCTGGTGCCCGTGTGCCAGCAGGACTAACGATTTGATCATATCTTGGCTTATTACACAGAGATAGCGTGGGGATTTTTTTCTGTGACTGGTTCGGTTGGGGACCCGTCAGCTCTTCATCCTTCCTCTCTTGTCAGGAGAGAGGGTTGGGATTGTTTTGCTGAGCTCTCCCGCAGCTGCTGAAGGAATAAAACCACAATTGTTAACACTTAATTTCCTTTCTGTGTGCAGGTTTAGAAATGTTGTTGCTTGTTCAGTGACCTGCAGTTGGGTTTCACTTTCACATCCTCCTGCCTGGTTGTGCCAGCACAACTTGTTACCAAAAAAAATGAAGCCGCCACCATTTTCCAAACAGTTTTTAACCTCATGAAAAGCAGTTACATTTTTTCCCCCCAAACACAAAATCTGGGGCTTGAAATGAGTTGTGCTCCTCTGGCTTTCTACTTGTTTGCTTCCTGGCTTTAGTACATGGCATGTTCCCCAAGGAAAGCCTGAACCAAATGCCTGGAGGCAGAGGTTACCCAGGGCCCAGCCCTGAGTAAACAGAAGTGAAAGGTATTTTTTCTTCGGCTAATGCAATCTAAGATCAGAGAGGGCCTTCTGCACCTTCCTGGCCTTCAGCAGCCGGCAGGTTTGAGTCTGGTTTCAGAGCTGTCTGTAAGTCTGAGTGGTTTTTATTGTTAGCTGAGAGGATAAAAGTGTGCAGAATGGGACAGCCTGTGCACTGTCAGAGCGCAGCCAGGCTTTCATCTCGGATCGCAGAGTGCTTTGCAGACGTTCATTAAGTCCAGTAGCACCGGAGCCGTGTCGGGTCAGTCTCTGGGGAGTAAGTGGGGGGATGAAATGAGTGGCTGGAGTTCTCACAGCCTCCCCGTCTTGTGCAGGGATTATGGCCCTCGAACCCTCTGCTCTGGCCACTGGGTACACCCCAGTCCAAAGGGCTGCACACCCCCGCAGCACTGCAGGAGGGTGCTGGGTTTAAGCGGTTTTCCCTGTCCCACGTCCCAAGATGCTGCACATGCTTACGGGTGGCGTTGGAGCAGACTGGAGTGGAAGAGGGATCTCCCTGCCCTCAAAGCTCACAGATGGTTTTTGTTTCTTACACCCCTGCTCAGGACCAAGAAAGACGAACGCCGCTGCATGCTGCTGCCTACATAGGAGATATTGCAATCCTCGAGCTCCTAATACTGTCAGGTAAGGGCCAAGGCTCAGGGCGCTTGGCTCGAGCGCTGGCACTGCCTTTAAGGCGTTTTTTTGATCTCTGGCCTTAGGGGTGCAGAGAAATAGTTTTGGTCATCCTCCAAGCAACCGTGTGCTCATGCTTAAGCCAGTGGGGTTGCAGCCAGGGGAAGATTAGGAAATGTTGCCATAATCCTAAGAGGTTTGTTCAGACAGAGAAGCATCTTGGAACTGAAATAGCAGAGGTGGAAACCAAGCCAGGAGGGGGATGTGTGCAAGGTGTTAGAAGGAGGTACTGGAGGAGGGCACAGTGGGGATGCATGCCTCAGAGACACCTTGAATGGCAGGACGCTCAGGGGGGCAGAGTTTCACTTGCTCATGGAGAGGGGTCAGCTAAAAACCAGGGGATTTTGCTCAGTTTTGGCTTGTGTTACTTGGCATAAAGCTGCTCTTCATTTTTCTCCAGAGACACTCAGCCCTGTGCTTGGGTCCTGTGCCCCTGTGGTGCAGACGGGAATCTTCTCGTCTGCCGTTCACCAGTGCAGCACCTCGGGGCAACGTGGGCTTTGCAGCTGCTTGCTGGTGGTGTGGGGGAACCCCGAGGCTGGCACGATCCTACGTGACCCTGACAAGGAGAGACTTGGGGAAATCCTTTGCCGAGGGCTTGTTAAACAGGATTGGGGATGTTCAGCTCTGTCTGCAGAGCATGGGATGCCCTTATGTGCCCTGTGTTGATTTTTGCATGCCTGTGCGCTGAGGTCTCGGCAGCAAAGAAAGGCAGGGACTTCAGGGGTTGTGGGACCTAAGTGCCTAGCACAGATCTGGAGCTGAGATGGCAGTAATCTGTCCTTTCTAATACAGAGATGCAGCTCACAGCGACCACAGCTCACAACATGGAATGCTCTGTTTTTTGTCTCAAGTGGCCTTGATTTAAAGCAAGGAGCAAAACTGCTCGCTGGGTCTTTGCTGTAGTTTGTTTGGCTTTGTGAGGGAGCTGGCACTCTGGGAGATGTAGTCTCTTCAGTCTCCCAAGGGATGTAGCTTGTTCCACTTGCAGTTCACAGAGTCTGTCCTCACGTAAAGCTCAGTGCAAGGTCCCCTCTTGCAGCAGAACAGGCACTCTTGCTGGGCGGGTACCTCGGGTGGCTGCAGACCTGCCCTGAGACTCTGGAACGGGGGCAGCTGGTCACCTCTCTGTGCCCTGACCCCTCCCTTTGTTCTTCCTCAGGTGCTAATGTTAACGCGAAGGACACTGTTTGGCTCACCCCGTTACACCGCGCTGCGGCTTCTCGTAACGAGGTAGGTTGCCTCTGAAGTGTCCTCTGCCTCCATGTATGCTCCTTGTGTGGAGGTGGTGGGTGCTGACAGGAGGCAGGGATCATGCTTCTCCTTTTTTCCATCTTGCCTGGTTTTGGCTGAAATGGGTGGTTTCGTTAGAGTGGAGAGGGGACGAATGCATAATTCAGAGGCTGAAAATGAGAGCTGGAAAAAAATCTCCTTAGTTCCCTTCTCTCTGTCATTCAGGAATTAGCACATGGGTTTTCCCCACAACATCCTCCTCCCTGCCTTTCCCCCTTCCCCAGGGCTTTGTCTAATCCAGCTTTACATTTCTTTGAGGGATGATGGGGCTCTCACCCTTTCTCTCGGGTACTGATTCCAATGGATCTTGTTGGAAAGATTTCCTGATGTTTAGCTTTTGTGGGCTTAACTTCATCCCACTTAACTTTGTCCTGTTTTGATTTGCTGGAGAGCAAGAAACTCTGTGGTCATGTTGGTTGGAGCCAGAAGCCCTGACTCTGACAAGCAGGGCAAGTTACCACACATCGACTGGTTGCATGAATTCTCTTAATCGGCAGCAGACACGGGATGAAACACATAAGCGTAAACCTCTACTGAAGGCGTTTGCTGTGAACGTGTGTGGACAGTTACTGTAGGTCGCTAAAATACGGGAGCTGAGCAAGCTGAGACTGTTTTGCTGTCAGGTCTGAAGTGCTGCTTGTCTGTGCATTTGAGCACGCTCGTTTGCTTCTCTGCCTCGTCTCAGATATGCTGGAGAGTCACCTCCCTCGTTCTTTTCTTCCCCGGGGTGCTTGGCACAGGGCTCTGCCAGTGCCCTGCATGCCCAGCTCCTGAGAGGAGCCTTTTCGAAATACCTGCGTGCTTCATGCCTTTTCCTGCCTAGAGCCTGCTCTCTAGGATTGCTGGGTTTATGTACTGCCTGGCCGTTTCATGTGTTTCTCCCAGCTGGGAGTGGTATCAGCTAGCCCTGGGGGGGAAAAGAGCAGAGCAGCAAGCCATGGGGCTGAGATCACTGGAAGTGCTGCCCTGATGCTGCGTGGAAATGGACAGCCTGCAAACCATAGCAAGGAAAGTGTTGGGTTGCAACAAACAGCCTCTACCAGCAAAAGGGGAAAATAATTATCAAATATAGGTCAGTGGGTCACATTTGTCATCCCCCGGGTGCTTTGCACCTCGTGAGTCATGGATGAACACTCACTCACAGTTCCGTCACGTGGCTCGGAGGTATTTCTCCCGTGCAGGTACCCCTGTGCAGTGGTGTTTCACAGCTGCACTCGGGTGGGATGGGGCCGGCTCATTCAGGTCTCACACACTGAACTCCATCCTGGAAGGAGCTGGAGCAGCCCAGGTGAGAGCTGGAGGATTTGCCTAGGGAAGATTCCTTCTCCCTGCTCATCCTTGGGGTCTCTCTAACGTTGTCTTTACCTCTCATATTTTGTCTGTGATAACATCCTGAAACACAGCTGTACATGGGCTTCAAAATGTCATCAGGGACACGAAAGCAAACAGAGTGAGGAGAAGCTGTACTTGTGAGCATGCGGAGCTATTTCAGCTCAGCCCTGCAAGGGCAGCTCTGGCTCTCAGGGCTGTAGGCTCGTGTGGATCTGGGCAGCCCTCTGTGTGCTGCAAGCATGAGGTGGACTGAGCTGCGGCTTCCCCCACCTGGCTGGAGGGCTTCTGCGGGCTCCAGCAGGTTGGGTTAGAGCTCTGCTTTTCTCTGCTCCTGCTAGAAGGCACTTCACCTCCTCCTGAAGCACTCGGCAGACGTCAATGCCCGCGACAAGTATTGGCAAACGCCTCTGCATGTTGCCGCTGCCAACCGGGCCACCAAGTGCGTGGAGGCCATCATCCCCCTGCTGAGCACTGTCAATGTCGCGGACCGCACGGGCCGCACGGCGCTGCACCATGCCGTGCACAGCGGCCACCTTGAGGTAGGCAAGGCGGGTTCAGGCGCAGGGGGTCCTGTGCGTGTCCCCTTGCTGGGTCTGGGCTTTGCAGGTGGCGAAGGCACCTCTGCCTGCACAAGTGGGGAGGAATGGTAGCCTTGCCTTTCTCACCACTTCTTCCTGTCCAGATGGTGAATCTGCTGTTGAACAAAGGGGCCAGCCTGAGTACTTGCGACAAGAAGGACCGCCAGCCCATCCACTGGGCAGCTTTCCTAGGTAGGTTTTCCCCAAGGGCATTGGTCTGTTTTTTTCTCACACGTTGCTTGCTGCCTATGGATTTGCCTTTCAGGGTGCTGGGGCTCCCCGGAGGCCGATGTGCCCAGGTCTCCATTTTCCGGGGTCCCCTGGCTCTTACTGCTGTCTCCTGGGCAGGGCATTTGGAAGTTCTGAAGCTGCTGGTGGCCCGGGGAGCTGATGTGATGTGTAAGGACAAGAAGGGCTACACCCTGCTGCACACTGCAGCAGCCAGCGGTCAGATTGAAGTTGTGCGTCACCTGCTGAGGCTGGGAGTTGAGGTAAGACCGCTGTGGCTGTGAGCAGGGTGGGCTCAGGTGCAGGCTGGTCTGAAGACAGGAGTAGGAGAGGGTGCTGGGTGGTGGCAGGAGCCCTGGCTGATTCTTGGCTGCCTTTTTTTCTTCCTGAATCCCCAAATCCTCTGGGGTTTGTTGCTTCCACAGATTGATGAACCAAATTCCTTTGGTAACACTGCACTTCACATTGCCTGTTACATGGGCCAAGATGCCGTGGCCAACGAGCTGGTCAATTACGGCGCCAATGTCAATCAGCCTAACGAGAAGGGCTTCACCCCTCTGCACTTTGCTGCCGTCTCCACCAATGGGGCCCTGTGCCTAGAGCTCCTCGTGAACAACGGGGCCGATGTCAACTTTCAGGTCTGGCGCTGAAGGATTGAGCTTGGGGAAGGGGGGAGCGGGGACCCGCTGCCTGATGGGAGAGCTCGGGGGGGGCTGGTGGGAATCCTGATGTGACGTGGCTTCTGCTCTCTACAGAGTAAGGAAGGGAAGAGTCCTTTGCACATGGCTGCCATTCATGGACGGTTCACGCGTTCGCAGATCCTCATTCAGAATGGTGAGTGGCTCCTTCCTCCAGCCCCGAGTTACCCCAGCCTTTTCTTGTGCTTCTTAGCACCTGCCTCCAGGACCTCTCTGTATGTTTGCTCGAAGGGTTTAAGAGCTCTACAGATATCACTCAAATTCACGCTGTGCTCTTGGGGCTGTTGCCAGTGGCCCTATGCTGCTTGAGGGTGGCAGGGAGCGTGCATGCTCTCAAGGGCAGCGAAGTGCAGACCAGAGGACTGAAATTCCAGCCAGGACAGAGCTGCTGTGGGCAAAGAACATTCTCACTGCCACGTCCAGCCTGAAAGACAATATTCTTGTAAGAGGGCTGCAGGCTTGGCAGACACCCCAGGGGTTCAGCTGGAGACCTCTGGGGCTGAATGCATCCCCTCGTGGAGCAAGAGGGAGAGATCTAATGACCTGGGTTTGCAGGATACAAGTGGCCTTTCAGCTCAGAGAGCAGTTTACAGTTCTTCTTCTGCATGATGCTGAATGGACTCAAGTTATTAGCCGTGTCCCTGAGACAGGGACATGGCTGTTGGAACAGCTTGGGCTGCTTGGGATTAGAACGCAGAGACTCACTGGCAAAGCTCTTGGCTTTTCCTTTCTAGGCAGTGAGATTGACTGTGCTGACAAATACGGCAATACCCCCCTCCACGTTGCTGCTAGATATGGCCACGAGCTGCTAATTAGTACTTTGATGACGAATGGTGCTGACACTGCAAGGTAAGGAAGGACTCTTACTCCCTTTCCCTGCCCTGGGCTGGAGGATGCAGAAATGATCCATTCTGACTTCCTTCTCATCTCCTGACAGGCGTGGGATCCATGACATGTTCCCTCTGCACTTAGCTGTTCTCTTTGGATTTTCAGACTGTTGTCGTAAGCTACTTTCCTCAGGTGAGTGGCTCAGCCACCCCTCCTGCAGCGGGGGCTTTCGGGGGACCCTCAAGCTTCACCCTGACACCCTGTCCCTCCTGCCACCCAGGTCAGTTGTACAGTATCGTCTCCTCGCTGAGCAATGAGCACGTGCTGTCTGCAGGCTTCGATATCAACACGCCTGACAACCTCGGGAGGACTTGCCTCCATGCTGCTGCTTCTGGAGGGTGAGCTGTGCATGGGGCGCTGGTCCGACACTGTGTGCAGGAAGGTTGCTGCTTGTCCCCAGCCCAAACTGTAACCCTCTTCTCCGCCCGTGAGCTACAGCATGGGCAGCCCAGTGCAGTGCTTTGGTCAGGTTTGGGAGTCGGACCCCCTGGTGATGTTCCTGGCTCTGAGAGAGAATGGAGACCTGTGTTTAGAGCAGGAATGAAAATGAAAATCTTTTGGCCCTCTTCTGCTGCTGACTCTGTGACTCAGCCCAGTCGCTCCCCTCCATGGCTGTTTACTCTTCTTTAAAATGGGGCTAAAATGCTTCCTTGGCTGGGGTTTCGTAAAGGGCTCACAAGCTGATGCCTGAAAAGCAGCAGGGATTTAGCTGGCTGTGTAAATGTCTCGTATTGTTTGCCAGGGAGTTTGATTTCACGCAGTGTGTTGAGAGCGAATGCGGCTGCAGCATTTGGTGGTAGCAGAGGTGTAGAGTCCTGTCAAGGACCTCATTTCTGTTATGTCTGCATGATGCTTGAGAGCCAGTTATGGAGCCATCCTTCGGCATCACAGTAATGTTACCCTGCCTGAGCGGCGGGAGCAATGCACTGACGCAGAAGCCAGAAATCCTAGATTTTTTTTGTAGCATAAAACCCAGTGCGTCAGCTGCACTAATGCCATGGCTGATGTCTCTCTATAATTGCCTGGTTGTTTGAGAGCTCCATGCAGTGTAGGATAGCACTGGTAAGGCAGGAAGCACGAAGGGTTATTTCACTGGAGAGCAGGCAAGAGCTTTGTGTATGCAGCATCCAGCCGTGGCTGCAGCTCGTATGCTGCCCAAAGATGACAGACTGAACTGAGCTTTGGCATTTCCAGGCTGTGCAGGTGAGAAGCATAGCTGTTTTGTCTGCAACTAGGAGGAGTTTGTGTTCCTGCTGTGGTCTCTTCTGATCTGTGTCTAACTCATCTCCCTACCTCCTGTAGGAATGTTGAATGTCTTAATTTGCTGTTGAGCAGCGGTGCTGACTTGAGGAGGAGAGATAAATTTGGAAGGTAAGTGTGCTGTGGGCCTTGCAAGGGAGCAAGGGCGATTATTCCAGCCCTAAAACAGCTGGAGCTGCACCAAGCCTGGGTTTGGGTTGAGACATTCCTAAGACCTTTGCTGCGTTTGGTGTCTAAAGCTGCTTCCTCCACCCCCTCTCGCCCCGAGGCGTCCAGCTCTGCCTCTTCAGAAGGAGCTGCTGACCCAAACCCTTGAGCCAGAGCAGGGTGCAGCTCAGCAGCAGGGGAGGGTGGCTGGCTCCCTGGGTCCTGCCTTGGTGCCAGGCGAGTTTCGCCATCTGTGTGACAGGCAGTGCTGCTAAGGTCCTATCTCCTTTCCCCCTTCCCAGGACTCCACTGCACTACGCAGCTGCCAATGGCAGCTATCAGTGTACGGTGACACTGGTCACGGCAGGAGCCAGTATTAACGAGGCTGACTGTAAAGGCTGTACCGCCTTACACTATGCTGCTGCTTCGGACACGTACAGGAGGTGAGTGTCTTGGGGGTGCGTGCTCTTCGCTGCTGGGGCTGGAGACGATGGCTCACTGCTGGGTGGTGATGCTCTGCTGTTCCCTGGCCACCTGCCTGCAGCTGGTGCTCAGTAGTTTGTGAAGAGGGGAGCGCTTTGAGGAGCGTGGGTGGGAGGGGGTAATCAGCAAACTGATGCAGGTCTCTGACTTTTCAGAGCAGAGACTCATTCAGGAAACAGCCATGACACTGATGAGGAGCCACTGAAGGAGTCCAGGCTGAAGGAGGCATTCTTGTGAGTCCACGCCACAGCCCCATCTGGCAGTTGTTTGTTGTTTACCCCTTCCCTGGACCCCTGCATGCAGTCACTAGGAATACCTTGCTTCTGCTTATGCTGAACTGAGCAGTGATGCCTTGGAGGAAACATCTGCTGATTTGATTCTCGAGGCAAGCCTGGCCATCGCTTCCTGGTCCTCACTTCAGTGGGCTTTGCATGCGCTCCGTGTCTTGAGAGGATTAGTATGACGTCTGCTCTGAGATGAATTGGGGGGGCTCCCTGCAAAGCTCTGCCTCTCCAATATCCCCTTTTTCTTGATCTCCCCTTTTTCTTGATCTCCCCTTTTTCTTGCTCGTTGCAGTTGTTTAGAGTTCTTGCTGGATAATGGTGCTGACCCATCCCTCCGGGACAAGCAGGGATATACTGCTGTCCACTATGCAGCTGCGTACGGCAACAGGCAGAACCTCGAACTGGTGAGTGAGCTGGAGAAAACCCTCTGTGCTGCCAGGAGAAGGGGGAAAGCCCGATGGTGCCCAGGTGTGGCTAAAGGACTGTGTGTGTTGTAGGCACTACAGTGTCAGGGTGTGTCCGGGAGGAAGGGAGAATGGTTTGATTAAAAAGCGTGGGGACTCTTGGGGAGCTGTTGTGCTGGGAATACCACAGAGGAAACACCTGGGCCTGAGTGAGATGCCTGGGAGAAAGGAGCTTTGTTACCTGGTACACGGGGATGTATGGACGGCTTGCTTAAACCCCTGGCAATAGAGCAAGGTTGGGCTTTTAAAAGGAAGCCTGGAGACCTGTGCCAAGGAAGAGCTCTTGCAGTACAGAAAATGCCTTGTAACTGTCTGAAATGCCTGCATTGTTACAGGGTAAGCTTGCAGCCTTGTGGGCATAGGAAGTCATATGAGTAGTGGGGAGGCTTTGGGATAGCAGGGATTTGATGTGACTGTGCAGGGCCCAAAGCCAGGTTAAGGAAGGTCCTGTCCTGAAGTTTAAATCATTCTGGAACAGATGACCTGGTTTTCTAACCCCCTCTGCAGCCTGCTGATGGACAGGTTGTCCATCAAAGCCTCCATGAGTCCGGGATCAGTTATGGTTTTGTGTTGTTACTGTTGCAGCTCCTGGAAATGTCTTTTAACTGCCTGGAGGATGTGGAAAGCACCATTCCAGTCAGCCCTTTGCACTTAGCTGTAAGTACATCTGGCCCAACCCCAGGATTGCGGAGGGCACTTGGCTCCGTGCGGGGTTCATGCTGAGCCCTGGAGAGGTGCCTGCTCCCGGGCAGCACGGGCTGGGTCCCTGCAGCTGTCGGTGCTGAGCGGGGCAGAGGAGGAAAGGCGCCGGCGGCTGGGAACAGCTTTCCCCACAGGCTGTCAGTCAAAGTCCCTTTGATTTGTATGTTAAACTCCTTGCTCTTTCCAGGGTTTTCTGGTTGCTGCTGTTGGGAGCCACCTCCCTTGTCTGAGTGTGGGCAGGGGTGGGAGTGGGCGAGGGCTTTGTGTGGCACCCAAGTGCAAATGAGAGGCAATGGCTGGGCAGGAGCCCATCTGGCTGGAGGAACCCAGGGGCAGGAATTGTCCTGGTGGGGGACTTCTGGATATAGCCTCTCTAGGCACTGCTTTAATGTGGTTTTCTTGGTCCTCAGGCCTATAATGGTCACTGTGAAGCCCTAAAGACACTTGCCGAAACCCTCGTGAACCTCGATGTGCGGGACCACAAGGGGCGGACGGCGCTGTACCTCGCCACGGAGAGAGGCTCCACGGAGTGCGTGGAGGTGCTCACCAGCCACGGCGCATCCGCTCTGGTGAAGGAGAAGAAGAGGAAGTGGACCCCTCTCCACGCTGCAGGTGACAGAGGGCAGACAGGGCTGGAGATGGCTGGGGGCAGCGAGGGAATGTGTCCAGAGCCCTTCCAGCTGTCGGGGCCACTGCTGCCAAGGATGCCCGTTCACCTGGATGCTGTCTGGGGAGAGGGAAGGGGTTGTAGTTCAGGATGATGCTTAGAGGCAGGATGGACCCAGTGCAGCCTGCTGTGATGTGCCAGTAGAAGCTGAGGGTCCAAGTGGCTCAGCAGTGGGTGGGAGAGAAGACGCCAGCAGCTTCTGCACACACGTGTCTTCAGCTCAGCCTGTGCACATGCTAATCAATCCTGTAGCCTAGCAACCACATAACGAATTTGCTCAGCCACGTGTGCCTGGCTGCTGGGCACGAGCCTCTTCCTTTGGTTTGCGGTGGTGGCTGGAAGGAGGGGACCCATCTGTACGTGTGTGTGACTCCTCCTTTCCTCATGCCTTGTCTGCAGCTGCCAACGGGAACACTGATTCCCTGCACCTCCTGATAGACAGCGGGGAGCGGGCAGACATCACCGACGTCATGGACATCCACGGCCAGTGAGTTTGTCTGGATGTTTCTCTCGGGATCTGTGTGGCACGGGGTCAGGCCACTTGCAGGGTGGCTGGGGCAGGGGAGAGAGGGCAATACTTGAACCCAGCTGATTTCCAAGCCCACTCTCCTCCCTGCTGCCTTTTCCCGCTGCAGAACCCCACTGATGCTGGCGATTATGAATGGCCACGTTGACTGTGTCCACCTCCTGCTGGAGAAGGGATCCACAGCCGATGCAGCGGACAAGAGGGGAAGGACTGCCCTGCACCGAGGGGTGAGTGCATCCCTCGGACTGGGGTGAGCCTGGAGCCCTGCAGCTTCTGCTCGTCCTCCTGAGTGGAGGCTGCTTGGAGGGCAAGCAGGTGGTTTCTTTTGTTGCAAGAGTCCTCAGTGAAAGAGCCCAATTTCCCTTCCTAAGATGCAGCATTTGAGAAGGAAGCTGTAGAAGAAGGGGATAGTTCTGTTGCTAAATGGTTGAACGCTAAGATCTGACCTCCTGGTCCTCTTTCCTGGCCACAGGCTGTGACAGGCTGTGAGGACTGCCTGGCTGCCCTACTGGACCATGATGCCTTTGTTCTGTGTCGGGATTTCAAAGGCCGGACCCCGATCCACTTTGCATCGGCGTGCGGGCACTTAGAAATCCTGAGGACCCTGCTGCAGGCAGCCCTCTCTACTGACCCTCTGGACTCTGTGGTCGACTACAGCGGTTACTCACCGATGCACTGGGCTTCATACAGTGGTAAGGACCCAGGCTGGGCCCCTGCCCACCCCTGCTCTGCTCTGGCTAATGATGGGAAGGAGGGAGCGAGGAAGAGCCAAATTGTCCCTCTGTCCCCCACTGCTTTGGGAGCCATCAGCCCAGCAGTGAGTTCAGCCTGGTGGAAAGGATGTCACAAGTCTGGTAGGGAGACAGGGAGTATTTCTCCCCCTGCCAAGCTCCTTAAAAAAGGAATGAAACATGAAAACAGCTATTATAGCACAGCTGAGGCTGCTTCCTCCAGGACTGTGAGATTTACAGGATTACTTGGCCATCACCCTGGCTGCAGGAAGTAGTGGGACTGATACAGCAACAGGAAGGGATGTCTCAGCATTTCAAGGGGAAGCTAGCAATGTGGCTGTGAAGTCCTTCAGGAGATGGTGTGGAATTAGAAACCTCCTAAAGTGCAGCAGCTTTGCTGCCAGAGAGGAAACAAAACTGCTGCCTCTGTGCTGGGGAACGGGTTTGTTTGGGCATTTTGGTGCCGCTGGTCCTGTGCAGCCTCTGGGGCCTCCTGCTCTTTGGACTTGGGGAGAGCCAGAGGGGCCTTCAGTCCCTTCTTGTTCTGTTACAGGTGAGGAACCACAGGCTGGGTTCTTATGTATTTCTGTCCCTCTCTTCTCACAGGGCATGAAGATTGTCTTGAATTGTTACTTGAACACAATCCGTTTGCGTACCTAGAAGGAAACCCCTTTACTCCATTGCACTGTGCAGTGTAAGTGGCATCTGGCACCTGCCCTGGGTTTTTCCCAGCCGGGTGATGTGGGAAGGGGGATATGTCGTCCAAGTGGAGGAGCTCCAAACCCTGCCTTTCTTGCCAAGGGCTCTTCCCTGGGTGGCAGCAGCTCCTCAGGGTGGTACCACCTGCTCATCCCACCTCCCTTGTGGCAGGGAGGCAGTTGCTGGACTGCTGGAGGTCCTCAGGAAGCTGGAAAGCAGCTGTCTCCTTGGCTGTGTGCAGCACAGTTGGGGCTGTTGTACCAGACTCCCATGCCAACAGGCTTTCTGCTCGATGGAGCTAATGGAGCTGCCAAGGGCTGTGGGTTCAGCCCTTGCCGGCCCTCTTGGATGGGTCATCTCTGCTCTTTGGTCATGGAGCAATCTCAGGAGATCTCCAGGCTTCCCACGAGGCTCTGGAGAAGGGCTCCACGTTGTCCCAAGCCTTATTCCTCAGAGGTGTCTGGGGCAGTGTGAGCATGATCCCTGGGGTCCCACTGGGCGCACAGGGGTTTAGGACTCACGGTGATTCCTTGGCTCTGCAGCCGGCAGAGGAAGGAGTGCACTGCCCTGAGCAGCTGTGGAGGGATGAGGAAGGTGGAGACATTGCCATGTTCTGCCTGGGTGGGTCTGGTGCGTCCTTGGGACCTGTAGCAGCAGAGGGATGGGCAAGGCTCTTGTCTGGCATGGTACTGTGTTTCCTTGAGTAATACTGAGAAGGCTAAAAGGGTGTTTTACCCTAAACAACTCCAGACCAGCTGCTGTTTGCATCCGAGCCCCAGGAACGTGCTGCTCACTCCCACTGCAGACGTGCTAATGCTGCTTAGTCTTGTTCTAACTTTCCCTCTCGTCCCCGCTGCAGAATTAACAACCAGGACGGCACTGCTGAAATGCTGGTGGAAGCATTAGGTGCCAAGATTGTTAATAGCAGAGATGCCAAAGGAAGGTGAGCACAGACTCGTCCCTCTCTTGTCACCCATGCCCCAGTGCTGCTGGGTGGTGGCTGTGACTCCCGCAGTGATTTCCACATGACTTCCCATGGCACAAAGGGAGTCTGACGTCCCCAAATATGTCTGTAGGCCTGGGCAGTCTTGCTGGGACGGGTGCTGTGCCCTCCTCTTTACCTGCTTTGCTGTCTTCCCAGGACACCCCTTCACGCTGCTGCCTTTGCAGACAACATCCATGGTTTACAGCTGCTTCTGCGCCACCAAGCCGAGGTGGACATGACTGACAAGATGGGGAGGACTCCCCTCATGATGGCTTCTGAGAACGGGCACACTGCAGCAGTCGGTATGTGGCTGGCAGGCGCTTTCCCCAGTATGGGGTGCGAGCCTCCCTGTGCCCCCCCCGTAACTGGGTCCAGTGGAAGCCGGGCTGTCCCTCTCCTTGTAGGCATGCTGGGACAGCTGCCCCTCTCCTGCCCCCTCAGCACATGGCCACTGCCCCGCATTGCCAGGCTCTGTGCTGCTGCTTCTCAACAGCAGCTGTCCCTCCTCATTTCAGAGTTCCTGCTGTACCAAGCAAAAGCAAATATAACTGTGCTGGATGTCAACAAGAACACAGCTCTTCACCTGGCCTGCAGCAAGGTAGGGAGCCAGCCGCTCACAGCTGTGATTGCAGTCACCATCACCTTCAGCATTGCCACTTTAATGAGAAGGGTTGTCTGCCTACTCCTGCCCTACCAGAGTAGAAGCGAGGGCCCTGGGCTTGCTCTGCCTGCCTGTTTACCTGTCTTGACCTGTACAGATGCTCCTGATTCAGTTTTGAGCAACTTAAGTTGTAGCACAGAGCCGTCTCTATTTTTCCTGGGGACCTCCTCTCTGAGCTTGGTGTGTTTCCTGGGGCGTGGTGGGAGCAGGAGCTTGTGATCAGTGTGTCCACGCAAAGGAGATGCTGCAGAGGAGATGGAGGGGACAGCAGTTTGTCTTCTCAGGCCCTGCCAAAGCAGTGAACTGTTGTAGAAGGTTGGGTTTAGGGAACGTTTCCATATCCTGGAGAATCACGTTCCACCCAGACAGCACCAGGTCCCCTCCACTGCCCCTGCCTTCCTGCTTGTGCACTATAAACAGTCTGGTCTCCTTTCCAGGGTCATGAAAAGTGTGCCTTGTTGATCCTGGGGGAAACCCAAGACCTTGGCCTTATCAATGCAAGTAACAGTGCTCTGCAAATGTGAGTATTTGGACAGCTGGTGCCGGTGGGGAAAAACAGGGCTTTGCTGGGTGGGGATGATGCGTTGGCAAAAGGGCGGTGGTAGGAGCTCCACTCCCACTGGTGCACGCAGTGAGTGTGCAAGCAGGTAAGCTCAGGAGCGGTCAGGCCCTGAGTGTCTGCCCTCGAAGGGGCCCCTTATTTTAGCACAAGGTGGTGGCTCTGCTGCCGGGTTAATGCCACCTTTCCCTCTCCCCCCAGGCCGCTCCACATCGCAGCTCGGAATGGGCTGGCCTCTGTCGTCCAGGCCCTGCTCAGCAGAGGTGCCACTGTGCTGGCTGTGGATGAAGAAGGTTCGTGTTCCTTGCGGGTGCCCGGGGAGTTTCAGTGGGATGTCCCTGGGGGACGGGGGCTGCCTGGGGAAGTGCTCAGCTGGGATCAGAAGGGTTTCCGCATCCCTTCCGTGGCTGAGCAGCATGTTCTCAGCTCATGGCATCACAAAAACAGCCTGGGTGAGGACATTATTAGCACTCTGTGATCCCCTGTAAGAGCATTTCCAGGTCCCACAGGTGTCTGAAATACATCTTTTGCCCCCCATGCATCTTCTGGTGGCTGTCTGGCTCTCCTGCCAGTTCCAGGCAGGCACAAAACCAGCCCAGCCTGAGCCAGTGATAAGCTGTTGACTCACTTGCAAGTTGGCAGAAACTGGTGGTTGTGGCCAGAAGCTTCTTCTCCCAGCAGAGTTCTTGCTCTGCTGGAATACCTTTAAGTTGTGAAAAATACCATTGTGTCTGCTGTGCTGCCAGGGCTTCTGAGGCTTTTTATTCATCTCCTGCTGATCCTGGCACTCTTCAAAGTGGTTGCTGCAATTGCAGGGATTGCCAGAAGCAGGGTCTTTTGAGATGAAGACAAATAGATGTCCTGGCCCCTCAATGCAGGAGTGAAAACTGCCCCAGTCGAAGTGTTCCCTGGGGAAGGTGCCCATCTGGGGCAGTTCTTCACCCCTGGCTTTGTTCTAGGTCATACCCCAGCCTTGGCATGCGCCCCCAACAAGGACGTTGCCGACTGCCTGGCACTTATCCTCTCCACCATGAAGCCTTTCCCACCTAAAGACGCCATCAGCTCTTTCAGCTTCAACCTCCTCAAGAACTGCGGCATTGCAGCCAAAACCGCCGCCTGCGGGGCCCTGCCCAACGGCAGCACCTGCCCCTACAGCAAGGACCGGCACAATGCCATCGGCTTGGACGGCTGTTACTCGGAGTAGCTTAAACTATGGGTGACCTAATATCTTATTATATTTATTTAGAAATTCTATAAATATAGGGCACTTTAAAGGAGAACAAGACTGGGCAGGCCTTCTAGCGTGGCCGGATAGGCCAAGAGTTCAGAGCTTCCTCTTCTCGCTGGATTGCCAGCGTGGTGCCAAAGCTGTTAATTGGTTTCATGAGCAGCTGGCAGTGCCGTTCCCGTCCTCTGCCCCTTCTCAATCCTCTTCCCGTCAGTGTGTGCTCACACCCCTCTGACGGCAGGGCAGGAGACGGACGCTGCGGGATTAGGGCTTCACCTGGCTGAGATGAGGCAGGTGCCACCATCCACTGGCCTGCAGATGGGAAGGGGCTTTATCCCCCAGCTTTTGGGCTGGGTTGAAATCGGTTCTGGAATTTCCCAGTGCCCCATGCCAGCCTCCCGCCCTGCCTCGCCTCCCGGACGCCCCTGGGGCTGCCCTGAGCCCTCGCTCCAGCCGGCTGGGACGGGGAAGCCTGAACTCTTGGTGGGATTGGGGGGTGGGAGTCTTCGGGAATTGACTGGTCTTGCAAGCGCTGGGGTGGGTGTTAGCTCCTGGCCAAGTGCCACTGTAACTGCTCCTCTCTCGCAATCACTTTTTTTCTCACGCTCATCCTTCGATTCCAATACAAACACTTGAATTAAGATCTACTGTACCTGGACACTAAAATATCCTTTTGGCAGCTGTCATTTATATGCAAAAACGGGTGCTGCTGCCCAACCCCGCGGTCGGCTGGCTGCGAATGTGCTGCTGGAGCCTCCCTCCCCACACCAGGCACTTTAGGGATTCTGTTGGTTGGTTGTTTTTTTTTTTCTTGGCAAAATGTCGGATCCTAAGAAATGATTCTTTTTTGAATTTTCGTTCTCTGTTTTGCGTGGCCGTTTCCATGCGAGAGTCAGTGTTGCTTTTTTTTTTTTTTTAAAAAAAGAAAAAAGTTATTTATAAAGAAACGAACATTTACCTTTAAAAAAACAACAAAAACCATAAAAAAATTCTGAAAGTTTTAGCCTTTTAATAAGGAAAAAAATGCACTTCAAAGTCCTTATTCACAACCCTAAGTAAGTCTGTGTTTATTTTTCTAATGCAGCATCTTGGCAGGTTTATTAGTGTGCATGTATGTGGGATCATTGTTTTTTGTTTTGGGTTTTCTTTTTTTAATTTTGGAGATCATATTTATAATGCAGGTTTGAAGCATTTGAGAATGTTGCACTGTTTTTTTCCGTTGGTTGGGTTTTTTTTTCCTTCTGAATTACTGTAACAGTATCATGTGCAAAAAACAATACTCTTTCTCCATATCACGAGTCTGTTCAAAGCCAAAGACTGGGATGCAGAGAACAAGAACGGGCTGACAGGGCAACAAGCATTTCGGGAACCGTCTTCTCCCCCGACCTCCTTTCCCTCCACAGCCTTGCCAAAAGCAGGGAGCGCGGGGCTGGGGCCGAGTCTCCCGCCCGTGGCCACCCCAGGGGGGGTCCCAGTGTGATCCCTGCAGGATGGGAGCAGGGAGAAAAGGATCCCTCTCTCCCACCAAGTCCTTGGTGGCCACTCGCCTCCTCTTTGCTGGCAAGGCTGTGATGGGACCATGCGAGCCTTGTGCTGTGGCTCTTCTGCCCAGTGTTTCAGAGAGAAAAAGCATTTCTGTAACCAAAATAAGGTATTACGTCTTTTTTCTTCTTTTTTTTTAAATAGTTTCTAAATGAAGGTGGCTCCTGTTAGGGTGACGTTTGTCGGGTTTAGGTTGTGGTGTGGAGCAGGCATTGGAGCCGGCCGTTGCTGGGGGAGGCTCCCAGCGGGTGAGGGTGCTGCTGGCAGCCTGCAGGGAGAGTCCCCTCGCACTGTTTCTTTCTTTTACCAAAGCCAAACTCTTAGAACCAAATATGAAGTTTCAGTCTTGGCCTTTGGGTGATAAGCACATTTTCTTCACGTTTCACATAGGAGTTTCTCCTGGAGGGGAGCGGGGTGAGGGACCTCCCGTTGCTCTTGCTCAGCACCAGCTCACCGGTGGAGCTCAGTCTCCCCATCCCATTACCAACCTGCACTTCATTCAGCAAAGCACTCGAGAAATTTGCCCTCGGTGAGATCTTGGAGCAGAGCAGTGGTCAGCCTGGTCTCCAGAGGGCTCCGGTCCCTGTGCAGTGGAGGCCGGGCATGTCTGATGGGCAAGGCTCCCCTGGCTGCTCTGGAGGGATCTTCCCTTTCCAGACCGTGAGCCCCCTCCACCCCACTCTTGGCAAGGTGGTAGCAGTGGCTCGCTGGTCCAGTGGGTCCCCTCCTTTGGTGCCAGCGTAGGATCGTGTCCCTGGCTGATCGTGTCTCTCCCTCCCCGCTCCCCCCCAGCCCTCTAGCTTGAAAGAAAGTGTTAACCTTTCTGCACCGAATACCTCAGTTCGGAACCAGAATAAACTTACAAAACTTGAATAAAAAGATCCTTTTTGAAGATCCTTTTCAGTATTCTACAGAGGAGAACTGGAAAAAGAGACTTGTTTACATTGCTGTCGAGTCCGCACTTGCCTCTTGCAGCTCTTTCCCTTTCTGGGAGGAATTTAGGCATCACTTTATCTCTTCTTCTTGCTGCCGGCCCTCTCCCTCCCCGCAGGACAGGAAAATGGGTCCAAAGTCCTGAGCCGTCATCTCCAAGGGCTAAAGTACTTTTTCAGGCACATGAAGGGGCCGAGCCACCACCAGCCTTGGCTCCCGTCCCCAGTGCAGGCAGCGATTCCCAGGGATGGAGATGGGTTCGGCGCAGGGCAGATCCTGGGGCCGTGATGGCTCCGTCTTCTTGAGCGATGCTCCGGCTCTCCCAAAGTCAGTTGGGCAAAGCTGGGAGGCACCAGCAGAGCTGGGCCGTCCCCTGCCCGCCGCAGGAGGGGTACAGCCGTGCCCCTCGTGCCCTGGTCCTTGATGCCGTGTGGCTTTAGCATCGCTGACGGGGGATGGGACTCCAGCATCATTTCACTTGAACACAGCTTTTTCCTGTACAGGGTGAGAGCGTTCCTTAGAGCACATGGAGAATGCTGCTTTTCCTTCACCCTCCCCTTATTTTTTTGGAGTATTATTGTGGCTTTCAGTTTCTTTGTTTAGAGAAAAAACCTGATCTCTCTTTTGGCCTTGTTTCTGTGCTATGACGTGTTACCTTCTGCTCAACATGATGACTAAAACTATGACGAGACAATCAATGTGATCTCTGTAAGGGCTTCTCCATTTCTTCTCTGCAGCACCATGCTTTATATATGTGTGTTCTTTGCTCTTAGCGAGGATCTTTTTCTCCCCTCCCCTTGTGTCTTATTAAAAATAATAATAATAATAATAATAATAATAATGATGGAGGGAAACGAGGTTTCAGCAGCGCATCCGTGGTCTGGGAGCACATGGGAGGAAACATGGGGTGGGGTGGGAAGGGGGACATGCGGCCAGTTTCCTTGCGGGTACCAGTCTTGTTCTCCTTTAACGCTGTATTGTATACATTTGACAGCACAGCTTGACAATTTAAGTAATAATCAAAGTGTTTGGTAATAATGCATTATTTTGCTAAACGAGATTTGTGATGGTTTCCCTAGTGCATTGTAAAGAGGGATGGAGGGAAACTTCCGCTGCCCTGCCCGCTCCCCCCCTGCCCCTCATGGGGCGCTGGACGGGGGCTCCCCCAAATCTTCCTTCCCATGGACCTTTATGCCAAAGTTGGACCATTCCCGCTTAGTGTTCTGCCGGCGCCCGGCATCCGTTTGGTGTAGCTCTCACTGAGCAGCGACTTTTTCGGCTTTCCCCCTTCAATGCTACTTAAATCTCTTGGTTTCAAATACGCAGGCACCGGATCACCCCTCCCCTCCGCTGCCCCAACCTCCAAAAAAAGGAAGTTTCTCTCCGCCCCCTTGGTCCAAAGCACTTGCTTCAAGTAATAAGCACTTTTGTTAAAGCATGAGTCTGGATTCCCTTTAGCATCCCACGGGATAGAGAGCAGCAAGAGCGGAAGGGATAAGAGAGTGTCTTTGGTTTTATTTTTTCATTTTTAATTTAAAAAAAAAAGTTTGTTTCTAGGGAATGAATGAACAAAGGGAAGTTGTGTTTTGAGAGAGAGAAAAAAAAAAACAGCACAAATACATTTCAACTCAAAAGGTGTATTTGCACTGCCATTGCTAGAGAAAGGGGCTGCCAGCCCTGCGGCCCCGCTGAGCCATATAAACTGCTGACAAACACTGAATGTAACGTCCTTGCAGAGGGCAGCCCAGGGAGGCTGGGATTGGCTTTATTCTTGACGGGCACTTCAATGAAATTCAAAAATAACCTAACGATGATGAGAATCTGGTTGGTGTTTCTTTGTTGTTGCTGTTCCCGAGCTGCAGGCAATTTGAAACTTTTTTTTGCTTTTGGAAAATGTTTCCCCCCTTCCCGTCCCCTCTCCCCCTCCGCCCCATCCCTGCCCCGGACGGAGCGAGGAGCTCCCTCAACCAAAAGCGAGATGCAGATGAGTAGTCCCCAGCCCTGTTGACCACGTTGCAGGGCTGGAATCCAGCAGATATAAAAGTAGCACTAAAAACAAAGCGAAAACTCCAAAAAAATGGAACAAGGTTTTTTTTCTGTTTGTTTGTTTTGAGCACTCTGAGTGTGGTAGTGATTCTGTAGATACCCCGGGGTCCCCCAGCGTGCGGGGTAAGGTGTTAGTGAGAAACAAGTGAAAAACCAAAACAAAGAACAACCTGCAAAGACCCAAGAAACAATCTTTTTCTTTGATTTTATTCTGTTGTTTGGAGGGATGGTGGGACAGGCCCGGGGAGCTGCCCCTGCTCTCCCTCCCAGCTCCACTCCAAGGGTCCCCGTGTCCCCCCTGCCTGCCACAGGGACCACAAACGGGGGGACCTTGGGGTCCCCCAAGGCGTGAATGTTGGGGTCAGACCTGTGCAGACTGTCAGCCCACGCTCACCTTTGCCTTCAGTAAGAAACCAAAGGAAAAACCAACCCCTTCCGTTCAAGATACTGGCACGGACACGCGGATTCTTTGGTTCGGGGGTGTTTTTTTTTTTCTTTTTTTTCTTTTTCTTTCCTTTTTTTCCTCCTTTTCTTTGTTTCTTTGTTTTTCTCCAAGGACGCGAGGAGCTGTTCAAACCTCTTCTCCTGGCTGAATTTTTCTGGGCTCAGCAGTGCTGGGTGCGTTTGAAAGGAGAAAAATAACCCAACAAAGCCGAGACTCGGCCGAAGCATCGGCGGGAGCTTCGGAGCAGGGAGGCAGAGGGTAACGTATGCACGAGGCGAGGGACCTGCCAGGAGCTCTCCGAGGGGGAGCAGTGGCTCTCTGCATCACAGCTCTTTAGTTAAACTAAAATCCTCGGAGTCATGGTATGAGGCTGGAACGGGATGGAGTCAGAGCCTCCGAGGGGCCGGGTGGGGAAGGGGAATGCGTCTCTAAGGACTCGAAGGCATCTGTAGCAAGCTCTGTGTCTTTACAATATCCTGTGTGTAAATGCTGCACCTCTGTATATTATGCACATAAACATTTCTTTGAATAAGATAGGACAGACCTCATCACCAGTCAGGTATAAACGACTCTTCCTCTTCTGTGTCTCGGTGTTCTGGCGTGTGTGTGCGTGCAAGCGGTTCGTGTGTGGGTCTGTGTGTCTGGGCGTTGTCTGAGCTTCCCATGCAGGGGAGAAGGAGGGAAAAAAGAGGAAAATAGCCTTACTCGACCCAGTCGTATCGATATTGTTCGTCAACTTGAAAATAATAAAGTAAATGCATGGAAACCTCTAGTTGAGCCACGGTGCCTGACCGTGGGTGTGATGTTTCGGAGATCCAGGGTGCCGAGTGTCTCGTGCCGCGCATCCCGAAGCTCTTGGTCCTACCGGGGTTTCTCCTTTAGCTGTGGAGGGTGGGCGGCTGCTGCCTCGCGTGCCTGGTCCTTCCTCCTGTCCTTTCTTTTTCTTTTTTTCCTGAGGCCGTAGGGAGTGAATTCCTCACGGCTTGACCAAAACTGCCGTTTCTTTGGTGCTCTGCACTTAGTTTCCAGGGGTTGTCCTCGGTCCTCAGAGCCCCGGAGTGCTGCGGGTCCCCACCGTGCTGCTCTGCCCGCCCGCGGCCAGCGCTGCCCATCTGTCCGCAGACCTGCCGCCGGCTTCCTTGCCCTGGGAGTGAGCCCTTCCGAGCTCTGCCTCCAGCGAAGGACATGGATGGAGTCGCCGGTCGGGTTAGTCTGAGTTGGATAAAACACGGTGGCTGCCCCCGCTGGGAGGAGAAGCTGGGGAGGGGGCCAGAGGCATGAGGGGTCCTGTCCCCCCAGCCCCACTGCAGGACGGGGTGAGGGCTCCCGGCATTTGGGCAGCATTTGGGTGCCTTGATGCTGGCAGTGTTGTTCCATTCCTGAATTTTGCACTATGTGAAGCGTGGCCAGTTTAGGAGGGGGGGGTGCAGAGGGGGGCTGCTGCCTGGCTCCTGCCTGCAAGAGACCTGGGGGGCTTGACCAAAAGGAAAATCAAAGATAACGTAGGCCGGTTGTGGGTGAGAGGGTCCCAATGCGCCGGGAGCTGCGATGCGGGGAGCTCGGAGGGCGTTAAGACAAACCCAGAGCCTGTCCTGAGCACCAGGCTTGAGAATATTTTTCCTACCTGAAGGTACTAACCAAAATGGCTGCTTGCTTCAACGTTCCCCTGCCAGAGGTGGGCTGGGGGGCCGGTGGGGGGGTGCTGTGCAGGGGCTGGCTGCAGCTGAGGGGAACAGTGCTTGGAAGCTGGTCCTTGTCCTCCTGTGCCCTAAAAAACTCTTGCATCCTCTGTCACACGCACCTTAGCCCTTACTGGCGTCTGGCTCCAGCTGCGGGGACAAGAGGTGGGGTGAGCAGAGGAAGGCTGAGATCCTTGCCTGTTCCCCCAGCCAGTGTCCCACAGCGGCTGTGCTCCCCTGCAGCTGGTGGGCACATGCGTCCTGAAGCAACCTGCTACAGCCATCACGTTTGGCAGCATGGGCTTGAAAATTGCACTGAAATCGTTATGTGCCAGTTCCTCCTCCTCCAACAGATCTGAATTTCCCTTTGACCCCTCAGTTTTTCCCATCAGCTTGTGTTTGTTCCCTCTCCTGCACACCCCAAACCTGCTGAAGCTCCTGTCCCCAGTGGCTATAGCCACAAGAGCCGGCTTCAGGCCAGAGCCTCTCCCGGCGGATCTCCAACTCCATCCCAGCGCGGCAGAGCAGGGACTGGGCAGGGAGCTGCCAGACCCACAGTGGAGGAGGTGGCTGGGCTTCGCAATGCTTCCCTGCTCTTTCCAAACCTGTTGGTGTCTGGGAAGTCTTGTTAAATGCTGCAGGCGTCGGGCTGGATTCTGTCACGGGCTGGGATTTAGTGTGAGCTCGGAGCAGCAAGCTGCAAGCGGGCGTTAGGGCAGGGCTGGGCGTTAAGAAATAGTGTCTGTCTGCAGGCAGGGTGCAGTGCTGCCAGTCAGACCTCCTGGCTCCCAGTGCCTGGTGTTCCGCACTGTCTCTGGGGTCAGGAGCCTGGATGTTAGGCATGCAGGTTCGTATGTCCGTGGGCACACAGGTGCTGTGTCTCAGCAGGCGCTCTCTTAGCTTTAAAGATTTCCGAGTCCTCAAAGACCCCTTTCAAAGTCCATTTAAAGTCGTTTGGTAGGTCCTTCCCTTCCCTTTTCCTCCTCAATACACGTGGAAGGGAGTTTACGGAGATTTGCTTCATTTCTCGCCTGTCCTGTGTCAGGGAAGCACAGGTTGGTAACGAAGGGCTTGGGCTCCCCCCTTCCTCACTGCAGTCGGGTCTCGGACTGGGCAACCTGCAGCCTTTCAGACTGTTCCACTGGCTGGTCCAGGTTTGACGCCTGTTAACATCCCTCTCAGACCATATTTCAGGCTGTCCCAGGAGGCAGCAGAGGGTCCTCTGCCTGTTCGCCCATCCCCTTGTGGGTATCCAGCGCAGGTGATGGTGATGGGATGGGGAGGGGTCTTGGGCATCTCCCAGTCCAGCTGCAGATATGCCAAACACAGGGAGCAGGCGCTGGTGCTTGGCAGAGCCACTCCTGGGAATCCGCAGCTCCCCTTGTGGGGATGAAAGCCCACCCTCGCTCCTCACCGGGCCAGGACTGGGGCAGCTGCGGGGACATTCGCCCGCCCATGGCGTGACCATCCCCAGGGCTGGCTGGACCCCAGACCCTTGGGCACCACCCGGGGCCTTGGACACTCCAGTACCTGGTGCTGTTTTTTTGGCTTTTTCAGACCTTTGCAGGGAGCAGAGAGTGACGTTCTCTGGGGACAGGGGCTGAGCTGGTTCCTCTCCCAGTTCCGTCTGCTCTGTGCAGCCTGAGCGCTGGTGCGAGACCAGACCAGGGACAGGGTGCCCGGATCATCTCTTTGCCCTGTGCTGCACCAGCTGTGGGAAGAACCAGCACAGGATGGGAGAGTCTCTTTAGGTTCGTTTTTGGGGTGGTTAGATAACGAAGAGCTGCTTTAATTTGTGTCTTCTCTGCACTGTTCACACCTACCTCTGGCAATAACCGGGCTGGGGCACAGACCTGGGGCAACGCTTTCACTCCTCTCGGACCCGCAGCCTCAGCGCCGGACCAAGACAGTGCCGCGCATAGTGAGCGTGGCTGAGCGAGGGCAGGAGCGGCTGGGCTCTCCCTGGATCTGCCTGCAATGGGCAAGCGCCCCGCTCCCAGCAAGGAGTGGGTCGAGGGGGAGAGCGGCCCCGAGCGAGCCCCTCGTGTGCTGGCCTGGCGCGCTCGGTGTGTGCCGGCCCCGTGTGCTCGGCGTTTGCCTGCGCGTCCGTGTGTAGCAGCTGCTTCATCTCCTCTGAAGGTTTTTTTACTTTAACTCCCTGGCTTCGTTCCCCTCCAGTGCACTGAAATGTGGAACCTGCTGAGCAAAAACCAGCATGCGGCCGTCCTGTTGTTCGTCAGTGGCAGGGCCTTAATTGGCAGTCGTTCTTGCTGGGGACCTTTAACATGGATGCCTTTGTACTTGGGCAGGGAGGGAGAGGTGAGCGCGCCAGCTTGAGCGGTCGGTGCCCGAGCGTCCCCACGGCGAGCGCCGTCGGCACCATCCCCATCCGAGACCCGGCGGAGGCAGGGTCTGCGCTCCGTCCCACGGTGCCCGTGGTGCAGGTCCCGGTGCTGCCACATTGGCAGTTCAGGCATCTCCCTCCCCTCTGTAGGTGCTTTTTCCTTCAACCACTGGTTCAAAGCACAAGCGCGTGGCCTGGCGGGGCGAGGAGGGCTCTGCTCCTGGGGGGCGCAGGGGCTCCCAGCCCCTCGCACCCCCCCGCATGCCTGCCCCGTGGAGACCCGCCGCAAGTAGGGTAGAGTTTTGATGTGCAATTTAAAAATAGGGAAAAAAAAGTATGAAATCCCCCCGGGGCCATCATGGCGGCCTCGAGGTGCGGGGTGCCTTGGTGGGCAAACTGAGCCATGTCCCCCTGAGCTTGCTGGTTTCTTGCCCTTCTCCTGAGAGCAGGCACCCCAGAGAGCCCCAAAATCAGTCCTGACCAGCGAAGCACACGTCTCTGGGTAGAGGAAATTGGAGCGAGCAAAATCCCTTCGTGTTGTGCAAGGGAAACAGAAAGCCGTTCAACCCCCTCGCGGTTCTAGGGAGCAAATATGAGGTGATAGGTAGGAGAAGAAGGAAATCAGCCCAACAAGCCATCCGTCCCCGCAGCGCAGACGCTATCCTGTCAGCCTCCTCCTCACCCCCGCCTGAGCCTAGTGAGCGGTTACTTTTGTCTCGGATGTTCCATATATGTATTTTCAGAAATCCTGCATCACCTTCGGGGAGGGAGGGGGGAAAAGGAACTAAAAAGAAATAAAAAAATAAAAAGGAAAAAAAAAAAAAAAGAAAAAAGCATTCAGACTTGATCTATTTTATACAATGTAAGCTGCGACCAAGTCCTGTTATTCATATTGTGGCTTTGAATCAATTATGTTTATTAAAATGCTATTGCTTCTATCTCCTGTCGTCCTTTCTCCGCTAATGGCTGCTCCAGTGGGAGTGGGAAGGGGAAATATGCTCGACCTCACCCCTGGAGCTGGGCGTGCAAGCACCCCATTGCTGTCCCACCCCGGGGAGTGCCGGGTGCCCCCACCTCCCCGGAGAGGACATGGGGTGGCAAGGGGACCCTCCCCGCAGGGATGGAGGGGCTGAGCCACGGAGACTCCCGGGGATGGTGGATGCCGCTGGGGGTCTCACAGGAGGGGAGAAGGTCCAGTCTTGGGGGCATGTTTGGGGCTTCCGTCATCCCGCCGTCCTTCCAGCTTGGCCGCTGCCGGCTCCGGCTGCGGTTCCTCGCTCCGGTTGGCGGTGGGAGCGAGCGGGGCCAAGCCCCGGTGTCGCTCAGGGCTGCAGCCAGGCACGGACATGTCCCTCGGCCAGGGCGATGCCCAGCATGATGCCACTGCCCAGCAGGAACCCCGCATTCTGCAGGAGCAAGCGGCCCCAGGTGCCCTCGCCAGGGCCCTCGGCACCCTGCAGCGCCTCGGGGAGCTGGGGCAGAGCGGGGGGCTCAGCGGGGCTGGAGTGAAGCCCAGCCCCGTGGCCGGCCCCGCCCCGGCCACCCCCTTACCATGTCAGCCAGGGCCACGTAGAGGAAGATGCCGGCGGTGGCAGTGAGGATCCAGGGGGTGAGGTGGGACGCATTCTGCCCCACGGCTGCCCCTGCCGCCGCCCCCAGGCAGGAGAGTAGGGCCGAGAGCAGGTTGAGGAGCAGGATGGTGCGGGGGGCCGTGCCGGCCCGCAGCAGCACCGCCAGGTCGCCTGCAGCGAGAGGAGGAGGGTGGGTGGCTGGGGTGGCCGTGGGGGCTGCCATGGCTGGGGTGGGGGGCAGGCACCTACCCAGCTCATGGGGCAGCTCGTGGCAGAGCACGGCCAGCGCCGTGCTGAGGCCACTGGAGAGGCTGTGGGAGAAGGCAGCACCTGCGGGAAGAGGGTCCTTTGCCCCGGACCTGCACAGACCCTGTGCACCAATGCACTGTGCACCCCCATCCCTGTGCACCCCTTATCCCTGTGTGTCCCTTGTCCCTGTGCCCCAATGCACCATGCACCCCCATCCCTGTGCACCCCTTGTTCCTGTGCCCCAATGCACCGTGCACCCAGTCCCTGTGCACCCCTTGTCCCTCTGCACCCCTTGTCCCTCTGCACCCCTTGTCCCTGTGCCCCAATGCACTGTGCACCCCTGTCCCTGTGCACCCCTGTCCCTCTGCACCCCTTGTCCCTGTGCGTCCCTGTCCCTCCATTTCCACTTCCCTGCGCCCCTCACCGATGGCCAGCCCGTCTGTCAGGTTGTGGATCCCATCCCCCAGCACCACCATCCAGACAACATCAGTGGCCCTGGGTCTGGGGGGCAGCGTGGGGCCGTGGGAGTGGCCGTGGGAGTGTCCGTGGGGCTTGAGCTCCAGCTCTGGCTCTGATGCTGTCAGGTGTCGCAGCTCAGCCCCTGCAGCAGAAGAGATGCGGGGTGGGTGCCAGGGCCGGGGCTGCGGGCGCTGCGGCGTTCGAGGGGGTCTTACCTCCTCGTGACGATGCCAAGACCCCCCTGGCCACATCAGGGGTTTCTCCAGGGGAGTGTCCCTGGGGAAGACAGAGGCACTGGGTGTGATGCTGGACCTGGTGGCAGCCCCGCACCCTCCACAGCACCCGTGGCTCTCACTGTGGCGTCCCGGCTCCGCCGTAGCATCCCCAGGAGCAGCTCCACCAGGAAGAGCAGGTAGATGCCCCCCAGCACCGCCAGCCCCTGCAGCACCGCGGTCCCCGGCTCCACCAGCATCTCCTGGTGCTTCCCCTGCGCCTGGACACGGGTGACCCAGCGGCTCAGGGGACCTGAATGCCCCGGTCCCCCCTTGGGTGCCTCGTGCCACCTCCGGCCCACTGGGGCAGGGGTACCTACGTGGGGCCAGAGGTGGAGCAGGGCGTCCCCGCAGAGCGTCCCCACGGCCAGTGCCACCAGGAAGGCCAGCAGCGAGTGGAAGAAGCTGTGGCTCAGCAGCGGGACGAGGAGGACGGCCAGGGCGGAGGGCAGGCTGATGAAGGTGACGGCCAGGACCCCCCAGCCCAGTGCTGCGAGGTGGGTGAGATGGGCACGGCCAGGGCAGGAGGGTGCAGGACCCAGGGGTGGGGGTCCTTGGGGGCGCAGGGATGGGGACCTCGGGACTGGGGATGTGGGGTGATGGGAACCTGGGGATGGAGGCACTTGGGGATGCAGGAGTGGTCAATGCAGGGATGGGGTGGCAGGGACTGGGGACATGGGGACCAGATGCTGGTCGGATCCAGGGATGGTGCTGAAGGGACAGGGGACCTGGAGAGCTGGTGATGGAGGAGCCAAGGATGGGGATGCAGGGACAGGGTCCACAGGGTCCAGCTGATGGGGACAAGGGGCTCAGGGTGAGTGGCCATGGGACCAGACGATGGGGGAGCCAGGGATGGGGCTGTAGAGATGGGGGACATGGGGACCAGCCACTGGGGTACCTGGGGATGGGGATGGAGTGATGTGAGACCTGGGGACCAGCTGATGGGGGACCTGGGGATGGGGCTGCAGGGACAGGGGACCCAGGGATGGATGGCCTGGGGCTGGGGGCCAGGGAGGGGCCCCGGGTTGGGGTTACCTGGCCACAGGGCCCCCCCCGGGGGAGGCAGTGTCACCTCATCGCTGTGCTGGATGCAGACGCGGCTGTCGATCTGGTAGAGCAGAGCCGGGCAAAGGAGGGTGAACTGCTCCGGCGTCAGCTGGGACACCGAGTCCAGCCCAAAATTCACCAGCAGCTGGGTGACATTGAGGCACTGGGGGGTGTGGGGGGGGCAGCGGTGAGTGGTGCTGGGGCTCTTGGGTCCCACTGGGGGACGAGGAGCAGCTGGGGGTCCCCGGGGGCTCCCAGCATGTGGCAGCGGAGCGGGATGGCGTGACCCCCCCCCCCAGCCCCGCTCACATCATCGTGGGGGTGGTCGGTGCTGGAGTGCTCCAAGCCCAGCATCCTCCCCAGCAGGCTCAGGCCAGGCTGGTCCCGCCGGGGGGGTGGGGGGGCCCCACGGTTCCCAGGGGTGGCTCCACGGTTCCCAGGGGTGGCCCCGGCACCAGGGGGCTCGGCGGCCACCGGCTTCGTCCAGCTTTTTGTCTGGGAGGGCCGGGGGCTGGAGGGGAACATGAGCGTGGATAAGCCCCCCAAATCACACCGGGGTGGGGGGCAGCCCCCTGAGAACAGGCGAGGGGGACGGAGGGGTACCTGGCAGTACGGATGGGCGGCGGGGCGCTGGGTGCCGTGTCCCCGTCGTGTTCCCAGACGGGGTGCCGGTGCCGGTGCTTCTCCTCCTGCACCTCCAGCAGGTCGAGGTGGCTGACGTGGCCGTGGCCCAGCTCCTCGTGCTGGATCTGCACCACCTGCACCCGTCCCAGCCCCAGGCTGCCCAGCAGCCGCGCCAGCCCCTCGAAGGGCAGCGTCCCGTTGGCCCCGTACTGCCCGAAGAGCTGCTGCAGGTAGTAGCCGTGCTCCTGCGCTGCGTCCTCAGGCAGCGGTCCCGGTCCCCCCCCGGCCCCCAGAGCCAGCAGCCCCAGGATGCCCAGGAGGAGCCCACGGGGGCCCATGGGGCTGGATCCCGCAGGCGGCAAACTGGGGGTCCCCGGCAGAGCTGGGGGAGAGGGGGAATGCTGGCGTGAGGGTGGCAGGAGCTGCAGTGTCCCCAGGCCCCCCCCCCCACACACACTGTGGGGTGCAGCCCCTGGTGCCCGTGGGTCCCTCTGGGCAGCCCCGGCTACGCACCCTCCCGCTGTCCGTCCGTCCGTCTGTCCGCAGGGACAGCTGGAAAGCAACAGGCGGCATCAGGGTCACGGCCTGGGCACACGTGTCCCTGCGCCAGGGCTCAGGGACACCCACCGGGGAGTGGGGCTGGGGGGGGGGGGCCAGGCAGGGCCAGATGCTGTCCCCGTGCCCCCCACGGGACTGGGATCCTCAGAGTGGGCAATGGGGGGGGGGTGTATGGGGACAACGCTGGGGGGACACAGTGCCACTTGTCCTTGAGGGGAGGTTTTGCAACTGGGGCAGCTTTTGTGTTAGAGTTAATGTTTCACCGGGCGGGGAGATAACGCCAGCGGCACCCCTCGGCAGGGCGCTCGCACCCCCACCCCACCGGCCCTTGCCCACGACGCACCCCCCTGCAACCCCGCCTGGCATGGCCGTGTCCCCCTCCCACAGCTCCCACCCTGCTGCTGGGGACACGGGAAGAGCCCTGCACAGTGATGGGAAACACCAAACCGCAGGTGGGATGGCGGCACGGCCGTGGGGCACGTCCTCTGTCTCCACATGGGACTTGCGGATGCCGTGGGACCAGGAAAATCCCATGACTCCGGGAGCTGGTGCCCCACTGTCATCCCCACCATGGCAACAGCTCCCACGGGTGCCCCCCAGCTTCACCAGGGCTGACCCCCTTCCGCTGAGGTGGGTCTTGCGGTCGCTGGCATCATCCCGTCGGTCATCGCGCTGGGTGCAGTGCCGGCATCAGCCATGGCCCCCCCAGCACCCATCCCGTGTCCCCCACCCCAGGGGCTCACCTGGGGCCACACTTCGCCGATCGCGGGGGCCAGGGGACACGCGGCTGACCGGCCCCCGTCCCCGTGCTGCGGCCGCGCCGTCTGCTGCGCCCGAACTGGGGGGGCCAAGGGTCACCCAGGCGCTGCTCCCAGCCAGCCCCGGTGCCGGGAGGGGCTGCGCGGGGAGGGCCTTAAAGGGCGAGGGGGGTCCGGGCCCCCCGCGACAGGGCCAGGGCTGCGGGCAGGGAGCAGGCAAGGCGCAGGCAGGAGGTCAACCTTTATTAACACCCACCCCGGCGGGTCCTGGCCACCTGCCTTGGTGCAGGCAGGCAGCGGTTGGGTGCAGGGGCGCAGGCTGGGGCGGGGGGGCTGCGGACCCCCTACGCCAGGGGCTGCTGGGCAGCAGCCGTGCAGCTCAGCCCCGTCCTGCCCGGGACCCCCGAGCCCAGCCAGCCCAAGATGGGGGTCCTGGGCCACCCCGCTCCTCCCTGGAGGCACGTGAGCGGGGGGCAGTGGCGCCCGGTCCCCTCCTCCTCGCCCTGGGGGCTGCTCAGGGCTGGGGGCAGGAGCCGGGGGGCTGCTGACCCCCCCCCCAGGAGACCGTGCTGGGGGCCGTGGGGGGGGTCCTGGCCCGTTATCTCTTGCTGCTCCTCCGCGTCTCCTTGCCGTTGCTGACGGGGCTGGCGGTGGGGCTGGGGTGACCGGGCTGGCTGCGGGTGATGCGGCCGCTGGGGGGGTGCGTGGGGGTGCTGGGGGGGTGCACCGGGCCCCCCGGGCTCAGCCCGTTCCCGTTCTGGCTGTCGGGGGCTGGAAGCAGAGGAGAGCACCGGGAGGAAGATGAGGCCGGAGGCACCCCCCAAGCTGGGGGTGCGGGGTAGCACTGGGGAGGGGGGGGAGCCCCAGGGTGGGGAGGGGGCTGCGTGACCTACCTGGGGGTGCCGCGGGGGGGCCCTGGCTGGTCTGCGAAGCAGCCGGACTGGCGCTCTCGTTCTGGGCCTGCGGAGGAGATGGAGAAGCCCCGTGAGCCGGGGCGGCCGCTCTCGGGGGACCGGGGGTCCTGCTGGTGCCAGCCTGGTCCCCCCCGCCCCCCCCCAAACTCACCCCTTTGCTCTGCGACTGCTGCGCCACGTACTCGGGGTTGGGTTCGCTGAAGTTAGGCACCTCGGAGTACACCATGCAGAACCTGCCAGCAGAGGGTGGGAGGGGGGCAATAGGGTGTGTGTCCCCCCCTCATCCCTCCCCAACCCCCCCCCCCCCGAGCCCTGGGACCCCCATCCTTACTCGCCGATCTTCTGCAGGTCCCCCCCACGCCCGGTGTAGAGGGTCAGGCAGCCCTTGAAGACGGAGGCATACCTGGCGGGGGACGGATGGGGGTGTCAGTCCGGCGGGCGGAATCCCCGGGGGTCCCTGTCGTGTCCCCCCTCCGTCCCCGTCCCCCCCACCACCTACCCCTTGGTGAGGCGGATGATGTCCCCGGGCTGGATGAGGTTCCCCACATCGTCCCACACCGAGATGTTGATGCTGCCCGTCTTGTCGGCCACCTTGCAGGTCCGCACCTCGTGCCCGTCCTTCGTCTTCGTCACCCGGCCTGGGGGGGGGGGGGGCGGGAGGGGGGTCAGCCGGGACCACCGGGACCACTGGGACCACCGGGACCACCCCCCCTCCCCGCCATCGCACCCACCGGTCTCCAACACGATGAAGATGAGGTTGAGGTTCTTCAGCCCCGGTTTGACGTCCTTCACCAGCGTCTCGGTGCTCATGGTGCCGGCGGGGGCCCTGCGGACGCGGCCGTCACCCACCGGGAACAACACCGGGAATACCGGGGGTCCGAGGGAAGGACACCGACCACGGTACCCCCGGGACGAGTCCGCGGGGATCCGGCACGACCGTCCGCGGGGGAAGCCGGGCTGTGCGGCCACACCGGGGACGGGACGGCGGGGAGAGCACCCCCGGGGACGGGACTCTACCGGGGACACTGGGGTCAGCACCGGGCCGGGACCGAGCCCGGGCCTGCTCGGTGCCCCGCCACTAGGGGGCGCTCGCGTTTCCCGCCCCGCCTCCCCCGGCGCTGCTCCCCCCCACCCCGCGCTCCCCGACCTACCGGAGCGCCGCCGCCGCGGGCACTCCCGGAAGTCACCGGCCGCCAACCTTAGGCAGCCAATCAGCGGGTGGGGAGGGGTGGAGGACGTCCCGCGCCGCCGGCTAATGGCAGTGCAGAGGGGGCGGGCCTCAGGGGAGAGATAGGGAGTATGCCCCGCCCCCGCCCCGCCCCGCCCGGGTCATAGAGCCCGCCCCGACCAGCGAGTTCCCGCTCCTTGGTGTCTCTCGCCGGCTAGAGCGCCGCTTCCTGCCTGTGGCGGGGCGGGAACTTCCGGCGGGGCGGGGGTTGCGTAGCAGCGCGGCGGGGCCGGGCGGGGGGAGGCGGTGGAGGCCGCGGCCGCCCCTGAGCCCCGCGGCGTCCCGGAGCCGGCCCGGGCCCGGGCGGCAGGCGGTACGTGAGACCGGGGCCGGACTGGGGGGCTGCGGGGGTGAGGGGGGCCGTGGGGCGGCTGCGGGACCGGGGGAAGGGGGGGGGGCTGGGGACCCCCGCGAGGAAGGAACTGGGCTCTGCGGGGTGGCGGGGGGGGGAGGCAGCCCGGTGGGGCCGGTGTGTGCCCTGGGGGTGAGGGGAGGCGATGCTGCCCCGACAGTACCGAGAGCGGTGGGGTGGGAGCGGGGAGGTGGCGGGGGCCGGGGGGGGGGGTTACCCGGGTCTCGGGGAAGGGTCTTGAGGGCCGCTGCGGCCCTGGGCCGGGTCGCGGGGGGGTCTTGGATGGCGGGTCCGGGCTGGCAGGAGCCCGGTGCTTGTGGGGTGGAGATCGGGCCCGGCGGGGGGGGGGGGGGGTGGGGGGGAGCTGGCGGGGGTGGGCGTGAAACCCCACCGAGGCCGTGGAGGGCGGGGGGAAGCGATGGGGAGGAAGGAGGCCCGAGAAGAGGGTATGGCCCCCGGTGCGGCGGGGTCTTTGTGCTGCCGGAGCCTGTCTGTGCCAGCCTGGCTGAGCCTCCGTCTAGGGGAGAATCTCCGGGCTTTAGTCTCTGGTGGCATGTCCTGCCCTCCCCGTGTGTGTGTCCTCGGCTGCTGGAGCTCCCGCTTGCAGGGCTTGGCTGGCATGTTGCTAAACCGTGGCCGAAAAGGTGGAGGGGAAAAAAAATAAACCCCAACCACTGTGGCCTGTGATGGTGCTGGTTCCACCTGATGATGCAGCGTCATAAATACGCCTGGACTTCAGCAGCAGTTCCTCTTCTGATAGCTTTTGCAGGAAAGACTTTAATTGGGTTGAAAGTTGCTCTGCTGACAAATTATTTGCAGCCTCTGGGTGCTGCTGTAGTGCGGTGAGGATTCAGGCGTCCTGATCCCCAGCGGGGCTGGGATGCTTCTGGGCAAGGAGTGGGGAATCCCCTGCACGAAGCAGCCGTGGAAGGAGAGCGCCCATCGCTCACGACAAAGGAATGTGGGGAACACGCGCAGCTTCCCCGTTCTTGGAGGTCTGACTTTCAGAGCACATCATGCAGCCTGTCTGTCTGTTTGGGGAGCGTAGGGAGCAGAGGGAAGTTGGTAATTAAATGGGATAAGGCTTTATTCACGACAAGGTTTTGCAAAGCAGGCCGTGTTCTGCTGCTCGTCTCAGCTGTAAGCACCTGAGCTCAGTGGTGTCTCGTCTTACAGGAAGCAGGAAGGGCCTTAGTCTTTTTTTAATACAGTTTTAAGTGATAAATGCAAAAATGTCCAAAAATGCAACAGCATCTGATAAACCTTTTTGTTATAATAACAGTAAAGCTGCCTGTGGGAGCTTCGGGGGCTGGGTGTTCATCGTGGCCCGTTCAGCACAGTGGTAACGTCCAGGGGTGTTTCTGAGCTGGTTTTATCCTTGTTGCCGAGACCAGCAGATAAAACTAAAGCAGTTTTTCCAATTCAGGCTTCCCTGCTGTCAATTTTTGCAACGCTAGAGCGAGCAGAGGAGTTGCAAGAAAAACTTGGATTTCTGTCAGAAGATCTTAAGGTGGCATTTGGGGAAACTATTTTTAGCAGGATTGCGTAACTTAAAAGCTGAGACTTTACCTACTGGGCAAATATTTCTTTCCCTGCGCGTGGTGCATGCCTGCTGTGCAGCGATCCTGCTGGAAGAGCCTCTCGTCCCAGCTTCAATCCTGGCCAAGCAAGGTGGGGGTTTGAGGCGAGCAGAGTCCTGGCCAAGGGCTGGAATTTCCAAAGTGAAGTGCCGCAGGGAGGCAACTGATGTTTAGATCACCGGCTTGGTCGTGTTCAGCCTGTTGGGAAAGGCTGGGATGCATGAGGGCTTTCTAAGACTGGCTGGGGCTCCAGAGGGACCCTTATTCTTCCCATTTAAATTTAAAAAAAGGCAAGGCAGAGTAATTTTTTATGGGGTTGGAAGACAAGGTAAGGAGTAGTCTGAGATGTGGTGGTGGTTCTCTGTTCTCGTGACTGACTTCGGACCCTTGTCCCCAGGGGAACGTGTATCTGTGTTGGAGGCATATGGGGCTTGTGTTGCAGGCGCTCAATGGTTTCTGCACAGGTTATTCGGCTTCTTAGGAGAGTTGTAAAGGCTCTTCAGGAAATGCAGGTTTCTCTTCTGTGTGGCTGAAAGCCTGGGTTTGTGTGTGGAGGAAGAGAGGTGTCTTCATCAGGGCCCTGAGAGGGGGTGAAGGGCTGGGCACAGCCTTCCACCTCCTTTTTTGCCATGCTCATTTTTCCTTCCCTTCCCCCCCTTCCGTGATTAGATCTGTCCTGTCTGACCTTTTGACTCCTGCATGGCAGCAGCTCTTGGCCCTCGAAGAACAACATTTTGAACCGTAGAAGAGGAAGGGGAAAAGATGGGCCATTGGGAGCATCTCCCTGAAAAGAGTAAAACCAGCCCAGCCCTGCCTCTTTGCCACTTAGGAAGGAATTCTGCCACGGAAGGTAAATCAAGTACCTTGCAAAACTTTCTCCATCTGTGCACAGGGGATGAGTTTTAAGTCCTTCCTCCACACACGTGGAGCCTCCGACACGTGAATGGTTAGAGTTACATCAGCAGTTTTACAGAGTGTTGCTTTATATATACTTTCAGGGCTTTTGGTTGGATGCTGCCGATAACTTTGAAGTCATATTTATCTGAAACCTTTGGTTTTGCTCTGTTAACAAGAAAGACTTCTATGTCTTGATGGTCCCCCTGTTGCAGCTGACAGTGCAACATGTATGGCTGTTCTCGCAGCTTGTAGCTTCCTGATCTCTACCCTGGCAGATTTACCTAGAACACTGTTCAGAGATCACAGCCTGCTATTCATGGATCTGTGCAGGTTCACAGTGAAGGACGCAGCTCTTGCTCTAAAGCTGTTAAAGAACCTTTGTTGTAAATTAATGTCTACAGGGAAATGGCAAGATCTTCCTTAAATTTCAGAGGTTTAAAACAAGTCCTGCCAAACTGGCTTAGAAACTGCCCCTGCCTGATTTCTGTATCTCTTATTTCACTTGGTGCTCTAGAAGCAGAAGGGCAGACACTAAAATTCCCAGAGCACTCTTGAAAGAGTGAGGTTCCCTGTGACTTGCAGGGAAAGCCTTTGTTAACAAAACCCACTGGTGAATCTGGAGTTCTGGAAAAGCATCCTAAAAGGCTGCAGAGACAGCTGGAGGCAATGCAAAGCGAACTTCAAACAAACCTAAAGGTAAAAGCGAGCTGTGAGTTGCGCTGCTCAAGCGGTCTCTGCCCGTGTTTTCTCGCTCATCAGTCAGCTTGGTGACTGGCCAACTGCTGGGGCTTCGCAGCTTGTGTGGGCTCCTCGCAGCAGAAAACAGGAAACACTTCTTACTGAATAGGATCTGTGCTGCTCTGCTCTGAGGATGGGATTATTCACCAAGTCTAAAGAGATCCCTTGCATCCAAATGCTTTCAACTGAAGGCAGAAACCCCTTTGGTCTTCTCGGGTTATGATGTCCATGTGGCAGCTGGTCTGGGCTCACTCGGTACAACGGTAGTGCCGATAGTCGAAGGTGGGTCTGACCGGGAGCATGGAGGCTTGGCTGACGTGCGCAGGCCAGGCTGCTGAACTGTCTCAGCAAGGGGCTCAGGTTCTGCCCTGGGGGTTCTGCCCTGGGCTCTTGGGAATCCTATCCTCCTGTTTGAGGAGCTGGGACCTCTTGGGGTGCTGCTGGTGGAGGCAGTGGTTCACAGGCATCCTCCTGCATCCTGGGTCTGCCTTTCTGTGGCAGGTACCAGAGCAGTACATATGCCCTTGTTTAAAGGAACTGCCCAGCATGGTTTCCTTTGGGACAAGGCATCGCTTCCACTTCTGGCAGAGCAGTTAGAGTTGGGAGGGGACAGGCTACTGAAGGAGCAGCGATGTGGGATGCTTTTTATAACTGAGTGTGCGTATTCAGACATTTTGCTGGCTGTGACTTACATCTGCTGTTTCTAGGGGGCGGAAAAAAACCCTAAACATAAATTAGTTTAACTTCAGATTTAGGCTGGTTTTTTTTTGTTGTTGTCTTGATGCTGTAAGAAACAAACCAGAAAATAAAAGGCTTGGCAGATCTGGGTAAAGCTGTGTCGTGTAATTCCAGCATGGCCCCAGCTGTTAACAAGTGGTTTGTTCCGCTTATCTAACGAAGGGACACCTGCCTTGCAGACCCTTGCATCCTTCTCTGTAGCCATGAACGCTCTCCAGACAAATCACTTCTTGTGGCTGCAGGGCCCAGCACGTGCAAGAGGCCTCGTCCCCATCGGAGCCTGCCGGTGTCTCTGCCGTCGTGGATGAGGAACGTGCAGCCCCCCAAAAGCAGGCTGGGGCCGGGTTCCTGCCTCTGGACTGTCGGTGGCAACGTCTTCCTCTGGTCTTGCTGCATCTGCCTGTAGACATGCTGCAGGCTGTGGTAACATGCTGTGCCGCATTCCTCCATGATCTCTAGGGTTTGTGAGATGTGTCAGAGCTTGGGCGACAGCTGGGGAGGGCAGCCGGTGCCCGGGCAGCTGGTGGCTCGAGTAGTTTTTAATGGGAGCTTGTACCCCAAGTCACAGGACCTTGTTTAGTTCCTGCCCGGGTTCCTGGTAGGCAGGAGCTGTTGCAGAGAGCTCAAGCAAAATAAAGAGACTTTGCGGTGTCGAAATGCAGCAAGTGGGAAGAATATTCTAAGCTCGAGCATAAAGAACAAAACCAGAAATGTGTGTTTCTGCCTGGATCTTGAACAGTTCCCCTCTGATAAACCCGGGGCATAGGAACCTGAGGCTTGGGAGGCTGCGGTTCTGTCTGCGATACCTGGACCGAGTGTATCCCCCATTCCTGAGGATGATTGGTGACAGCCCTCCTGTGCTGGGGGGGTCATGGGCAGGGTCTCACCCTGGGGCTGTAGCTGGGGTACTGCAGCCTCTGCAAGGCAGGCGAGTGCTTGGCAGGAGACAAAGCGTGGGTGTAGCCCTGTAAAGGAGTGCACCCCCCTCCTGTTGAAATATTTTTGGAGGAATATAATGCTGTCTTGAGTAAATCTGCCACAAGGTTTCCTCCCAGTTGTCCCTGTGTTGTTACATAGCTGTGGGGTTTGGTGTATTATTTCTGCCCCTTTGGCAGTCCTGTCTGAGGTGTCAAAGCCCCTTCACAGCACTGTAGATTGAATTCCTGAGGTTTGGAAGGGCTTGATCTGAAAAAAGTACAGAAAGGAAGTGGCAGGAATTGGGTGGGCAGCTCAGCAGCTCCAGGTCAGGCCACCCTGTCAGAATGTCTTAATAAAGAGCAGGACCTTGATGTTCCTGAAACAATGTGATTTTTATCCCTGCCCTGCCAGAAGTCGTTGCCCTGGCTTAGCAACCTGCAGCACCAAACTGTGTTCCCTGAGCTGCTTTCAGTTGCGAAGCAGAGGCTTGCAGTCAGCTGCGATTCTTGATTATGCATTTCATAGGGCTGTAGGACTTGATGCAGCGCCAGGAGAGATCTTGTCATGTTCCTCGCAGGCTGAAGGTAGGGGTGGCTGGAGCGGAGCAGGGGTTTGATCTGGTCTGTGGACGTTGCTTCTGCTCATCCCACAGCTTTGGAAGAGAGCTGCTGTTTCAGTTCTCTGGCCATGGAATTGGGGATGGGATGGGTAAAAGCTGTCTTGTGCTGAGCGTGCGCCAGAGAGCAGGCTGTGCTGGAGGCAGGAGGGATGGGGCACTGCGGGGTTTTACCTGGGCTGCTTGGCTTGCTTTTTCAGATGAGCCTTGCCCAGTCTGAGGGGATAATGCCCTTGCCCCGTGGCTGCACACTGGGTCATCCACCACCCTGTCACCTCCTTTGCTTGTGTAGGTGCAGAGGTGAAACTACACGGTGCGATGTAAGCTTGCTGTGCTGAGAGCCACTCAGCTTTCAGCAGCTGCCTAGAGGAACTTCCCCCCCAATTTTTTTTTTTTTTTGCTTTCCTTCTCGAGGTGGCTGATTTCCATGGTGAGCTATTCTGCCTCCAGCCTCTTTCACTTAAATCCTTTCAATGCACTGAAAGTATGGAAAACAGGATGAGTTTGTTGGGTCCCAGTGTCCCAGGGAGACACTGCAGGCTGGCTGTGGTTTTTTGGTACTGGTAGTGTTGTTTCATGTTGTGGGATTCTGAGGTGCTGCCAGCGTTGGGCACAATGCCTGTAGGTGTTCCTGGGACTATCAGCTGGGCTTTAGTGATCCTGAAGAGCTTCCCAGAATAAGGAATGGCCTTGCTGGGTGGCAAAGCCCTCTAGCCTGATTCTGCAGGGGTTAAGCAATAGGAGCTCTTCAACATGTTGTTTGTCCTACCAAAACGGGATCTTGAATGTGGGCAGGGCCTCACAATTGATGTGTTTTCTTCCTATTATACAACTGAGAATGATTGTTTAACCCCGCTTTCCTTTTGATCTTGTTTGCCTGTATGTACTTGGGGAAAAGCTTCCTTTGACTTGTGAAAGGCTTTTTAGAAAAAGTTGTGGGTTTTTGTGTTTTGGTTTTTTTTTTTCCTTTGGAAAGTTTTGCTTTCTGGATGTGTGCTAATGTCGAACAGAAGATCAACACTGGAGGAAAAATCTTTATGGGAAGAGCTGTTAGATTTGTACTCTCAATGCTTTTGGCATTTAATTAGCAAATAATGAGTAATATTTTTGTTTCGCCTGTGGCCTCTTGAATCAAAATAGTATGTACAAAAACTTTGTGGATTACAGTCAGTCATTCTTGAAGTCTCTGCTAACTGGTTAAAACTCTTTGAAGAAACATCTCCATGCAAAAAAAGTTTTAGGCCTGGGGGATATTGATTATTTCAGGTGTGGGAGGGACTGCAGTGAGCATGCTGAATCCATCAGGTTTTGTTCCTGCTGAAGGAAACACAGTTTGGAGAAGGAGTGAATTAACTTGTGTCACCATTGTTCCAAAACAAGCACATTAGCTCAACAATTATGTTGAAGTGGGTGGTAACCCTTTAAAGGATTAGTAAGCAAGAATCCAGATACTAGTTGGTGTCGGGTAAATCAAACACAACTCCTTGGTGTTCCCTTTGAGCCTGGAGTGCAGCTCTGCTATGGTACCAGTCTGTGCAGAGTTGTGCTGTGGAGCAGTGCTGCTTGAATGCTGCTATATCGCAGAGCACGAAGGCTTGCCAGGCTCTTCCCTGAAACTGGAGTTGCTGTTAGGATTGCTTCGCTGGCTTTTCCTGTGAGTGGAGCGTAAATTACTTCAGATTGCTGTCTGCTTCCTGGGTATGTGCAATAGCAATTAGAGGCCCTGTGTATTAATGCTGGAGAGGAGCAAACGAGTCACGTTTCAGCTGAGGCTGTTTGAGTGTCTGATCAATTTTTTTGGTGGGGAGGGAGTGCTCCTGCTCTGTGGTGTCATTAGTGGGGTGGTTAATTATGCACATGCCAAGCAGCTGGTGGTTACTGCTGGTGGGCATGCAGGCAGAACTGGTTTGTTGTATCTGCTGCTCTTCACCAGTTACTCTTGATGGAGAAGGTGAAGTCAGGCAGGTGAAGCGACTGGCCTGGCCTGCAGACCAGTACTCTTGTCTGTGCCAGTGGTTTTTAAGTTCACGGCCCATGGATGTTTTAAATGCGTGCAGAAATTCCTGGGAAAGCCACTAACCCATGCAGGCTCATGGCACACAGTCAGGCAAGCCAGATGCCATCAAATTGGGAAGAAGCAAAAGAACAGGCAGAGCAATGCCATGAATCTGATCCTGCGGCCGCTGAGTTGTCTCTCCAGACCTCACGGGTAGTTCTGAGCATGAGACTCTGTTTGTGGCTGAGCCCAGGGATTGCCCGTGCTGGCTGGACTCTGGACCCGGCTTGGTTTTGGTGCTGGCATTTGAAATCAGATCTGCTCTGTTGAGCAGCGTGTAACATGGGTGAGTGCGGGGTGTGATTTTTGTACCAGAAAAGTCAAGGTAATGATCAGAAAGACCAGGAAGGTCTGACAAGAGTCAAGGCTATAAACGCAGTCACCTGGAACGGTCTGGCCAGGTCTGCGGGGCTCGACAGAGCTGCCGAAGCCCTGTGCAGCGAGGAGAGTGCAGTAGAGAAGGCAGCTGGCCCCCAGCCTGTATCTCAAAACTGAGCGTTTGTTTTTCTCGCTGCCTTCACATTTCTGTAATGCACAGCTCTAATTCCCATCCTTGTGCCTTGCTGGGTGTGCAACCCCAGCTGGAGGAGCCATGGGGGATATGGCAGCCGGACCTGCACTGCTGGTGTTTCATTTCCAAAGAAGCTATGGGATGTACACTGTGCCAGCTCTTCCTTGCCATTAAATCCTAATGGGACCTGTATCTGAGCAGAGAGCTCATAGTTCCAGATTAGGGCAAAGTTTGGATTTGTGCTCAGCCTGTGTGTCAGCAAGTGCCTGCTTCGGTTCCCTGCCAGGCCTGGCAGTGCAGGGAAGTCGCTTTGGCCAGGAATGTACAACATGCACTGGGCTTGTTTCTGTCCTGCTGTACTGTGTGGTTTAGAAACTGGGTCGCTGGACATCTAGGTCAGGCAGAGGGACTTTCAGCCAGCTTTAGATTATGCTGCATGTTCAGATTCAATATTGTTCTTGTTAATCTTCAATTTCAGACTGCTCTTCCTTTCTTGTGGGACACTGGGGTCTGTTTATAGCACTGGGCTCCGCGACTGCTGGGTGGCTCTAACCTGGAGCAGGGTGGCCATGCACCGGGCACTCATCTTGAGTGTGTGGCTTGCAGGGGCCCAGCAAGTTCGTCACAGCTGCTGACCGTGCTGTGCTCTAAAATGCACAGACTTCAGATGCCAGAGGACGTCGTGAGCCACAGTGAGTGGTGCTGGCAGGAGGGCAGGCGAGTAATCACCCAGGCTTGGCAAGCTGCCCCTGGCCAGCTGGGCTGCACTAACTGGGTCGCTTGCAGGACATCAACAGACTGTCGCAGCTCTGCACACTGACTGTCGTTGGGCTGGTGAATCCTCTCCTGTTGTACGGGAACAGGCTGCTGTCACCAGAGCCAGCTCTGGTTGCTGACATGAGGGTTTCCTGTGAAACTTCCATTGTGTCAGGTCAGTTAGGAGCTGCTTTAAAGCTGCAAGGCACGGACATGGGCACAGCTTCAACACTGATGACTCTTCCGTCTTCAATCTGCTTGTCAGACCAGAGATCTGGCTGAGCAGAGCCCTTTTGCCTGTGTCCTGGCGCCAGCCCTGATCCTATCTGAGCAGCCTCCTCACCTGGTCTGGGTGATGGAGCCCAGCAGATGCCTTCAGCAAAGCACTTCAGCCAAACGTCAGCCCCCCTGCAGAGCCCCTGTGCTCCCTCCCAGGTATGGACGGGGCAGCTTCTGCTGTGTAGCTCTGTCCCTGGTCTTCTGCTGTCCCACTGGCAGTGCCGGCAGCCTCTTTCCTTGGTGTGACCTGGACTCCTGGGAGCAGAGGCCCTCTTAAATGGATGCAGATCCTGGGGGCTGGGAGCCAGTTGCTGCAAAACTTTGATTTCTTTAGGCTTCTGGATCTCTTTTTTTTTTTTTTTTTCCCCACCTGGAAACTTTCCAGCAGCAGCAAGACTGCTTCAGAAACTGTGCAGCCCCCCGGAGATGTATTTACTCACAGCAGGGAAATAGAGACAACAAAGTGTGGTGCCCCAGAACACAGACAGTGCAAACCAGTGAGAAGATCGCTGGTGTCCTGGCTCCCATGCTGGGCTTTAACTGCTACAGAACAGCCCCTCTTGCATCCATATGTTGTTTTCTCTCCCTTTCCTCCCCTCCCCCTTGCTTTCTGGTTTTAATTCTATTTCTTTTGGCTCACAAAGCTGATGAAATTAGGA
The DNA here is from genome assembly GCF_947461875.1 of Haliaeetus albicilla. Lineage (NCBI taxonomy): Eukaryota > Metazoa > Chordata > Aves > Accipitriformes > Accipitridae > Haliaeetus > Haliaeetus albicilla. The sequence goes on along the minus strand of NC_091500.1, from coordinate 30,420,562 downwards.
AAGATTATTAAAAACACCATTGCTCACAGAACAGGTTTCTTCCGAGCTATCCCAGCTGCAAAGGGGCTCTGGTATCTGTTGGCAACACTTATATTGGAAATAATGAGAAAATGGTGTCTTTTTTTCCCTGAGAACCAGGCAAAGCCTGAATGCTGGAGACTTCCAACACAGACTAATTAAGTTTGATTTGTTTTGTTTGTTTGTTTTTAATTTTTTTAAGGGATTCTGTCTGGTCTTCTGTATTTCCACAGAAGGGATGGGCTTCCCTAGTGAACTGGCACCAGATACTGGCTCAGAAGAGGGGCTGGCTGTGTGGATCTGCTAAAAGGAGGGCAGGCAGCAGAGCTGGCAGATGCTGCCAGCAGCTGGTGTCCCTGGGGAGAAGCTGGACACCTTTGTGTTTGAACACAAGGCCCTGAGATGGTCGCTGCTCTTCATCCGGTCCTTGGCTTTACTGACCATTGTGCTCTGATTTTTCCAGGCGTATTTTTTGCCATGTGTTTAGTAGGTAGGTGCTGGCTCTGCTCCTGTGATCATGTTGTTCTCACTGTTGTCATTTATTGTCTGCCTTGGACTGGGTTGGTTTATCTCAGTGAGCTCTAGTTGTGAGTGCAGTCATCCCCGTTGCCTGTTCTGCCTGGCATAGCTGTGCGGGTCGAGGTGGGTTGGTGCCTCTTTCAGACCTTCACCCTCTCAGGCTCGGGGTGGCTGGGGGCCTGGGGAGTTTTGTAGCTAGTGCATCGTTTACCTGGGTGAAACTCGCTTCCCTTCCAGTGCTGTTGTCTGCCTCTGCGCTGGTCCTTGCTTGTGTGGCTCACACTCGTACTCATCAGCTCCTGGGAGTGAGTCAGTGTCTCCCGACAGCCTGGCACACTGTTTGCATGGTGCAGGTGGAGGTGTCTGCTCCTGTCCTGGGACCTGCAGCCAAGAGCGTGCTGTAAGATCTCGTGAAAGATGCTGCTTTCCCAGCAAAGCTGTCTAGGGCCAGGCCCTTTCCAGGTTGCTCTGGATCTTTGCCCATGCCCAGGTGTGCTTGTAGCCTGAAACAGCTGTTGACCGAGGAGAGCTGGCTGTGTGGGTGAGCAGGAGCATGGAAGTACAACCCTGCGAGCTCCAGATAACTCAGCCTCCTTGTGCTGGTGGAATGGAGAGCTCCTTCGGAGCCGGTAGATGCTGGCTTGCTCCACAGACTGCCTGGAGCAGTCAACCAGGCAGAAAGCTTGGCTCAGCCGGAGTGTCTGGGATCCAGCGGCTCAAACATATTGTGGCAAAAAGGAGGGAACATGTGAACATGTGCTCTGGGGGCTGTGGAACAAATCCTCAGGCTCCCATGCTGACTTTTTTTTTTCCCAAGGAGGAGGGGGAGCTTTTTTTTTAAGCCATTAATTTTCCCTTTGTCAACAGAAAAAAATTTTTCAGCAATTTTCCTCTGGGGGCAGGAACAGTTAGTTATCATGCTGGAAGACAGCACAATATTACCACAGAAATCTTATCTATATGCTTGCTGGTAACATGAAAGATGGGCAGATAAGCTTTGGGTCAGAGGAGCCCCAGCCTTGCTCGCTGTGATCCTGTACTGCCATTTGAAGGGCGGAGGTAAGCTCATGCCAGACAAGTGAGTGAAGCCCCTGTCTGCCCAAGATTTGGAGCAAAACTGCAGTGCATTGGGTACGTGGGAATGAATGTCCTGTGACCAGAGTAGGGGGAGTTGACAGTGACGGTCTGCCTTAACTTTTAGATGTCATGTTTGCCTATTTAAATGGAGGGTTTGTGGGGAGGATGGAAGAGCTGCACAAGTTGGGGCTTGAGATGAGATGCAGTTGGGGAGCTGGGGAATCCCTGCCATGACGATGAGACAGGCTTGGGGCTGTCCTCCATGCAGCACTGCTCTAACCAGCTGGGGAGTGAGTTGTTGCCTTCCTCTTTCCTGTCCTCTACTTCCCCAAGGGCTTATTAGGAACCTTTGTCTCTGCTGGTGGATGCTGAGGAGGCTTTGGGTAAGGGTAGGAAGTCAAAGTGCTTTTGACTTGTTAATTACTGATGCTCTCTGATACCATCAAGCCCTTGTTGCTATGTAGATCTCTTCTGTGTTGAGCAGTGTGCAGGCACTTGAAGTCCCCAGGCCAAGAAGATGACAATCTACAAAGACAAGGCAGGATGATGGGGATGATGACACAGGTAGCAGGGAAAAAGTGACTTATCCCAGCTTTTCTCTGTAATTTGGGCTAAAGCCCAGTTCTGTGACTGGCCTCTGATCTGTGCGAGCTATCCCCTCTCCCTGCCCAGCCCTAGGGAGGCTGATGGTGCTGGGGTCAAGAAGCTGTGTGTATTTGGAGAGGGCAGGATTGGGAAGCTCATTCGCTTAAATCAAGTATAATCATAGGTGGCAGTTGCTGTTTACTGGAGAAGCAATTTCCTGTAACTGGGTTTGTCTGGGTTCCTGCTCAGCCTTCCCTCCCCTGTATTGTGTCTTGCCTGTGTTGCAGATGGTTTGGCTTGACTTCACCCTGGTGTCTGACTGCCTCTGGAAGCCCTTCCAGGAAAGGTATTTTTTAAGCTCTTTGTGCTTCGGTTCAGCACATGATGGATCCCTGCAGCCCGCGAATCATCGCTCTTGATGAGTAGCACTGCGCAAGTAGGGCTTGCTCGTATTAGCTATGTGATACCTTCTTTGGGGCCATCCTGCAGGGTGCTGAGCCCAGGGAAAAATGAGTGTATCCAGTATCCTGCGGGGCCAGGTCAATAATTCACCTCTGGATCTAGCAGGAGGGAGATTGGGTTGCCAGCTCCATCTCACTCGAGCGTTTGCAGACACTTTCAGCTCTCCTGTTTCTGCTTCATGATAGCAGCAGGGTGCTCCTTGCTTCAGTGTGCTGGCAGAGCCCCACAGATGATCTCTGGCAGAAGGAGGAACAGCTGGGTCAAGGAATGAGAAGAATTCGGAGGCGCTCAGACTCGTGCAGGTGCTGAAATTTTTCTGGAGGAAGTTTTGATGTGGCTTCTGTTTGGCAGATGGCAAGGCTGGCTTTCAGTGTTCATGTTTTGCCCTCCACTTGGCTCTTTCCTGAGTGGATGTGAAGACGTTTAGTGTCTTGCCCCGCTGTTTGTTGGGAAGATGACATTGGAATTTGGAAATGTGGAAGCAAAAGACAAAGAAAGATGAGTCGCTAGGGAGCGTGGTTCTGAAGAAGCGGTGCCCAGCGCAGTTCTACTTCGATACCTGAGTGCCTGTGCAGGAGCAGGTGCTGTGTCTCCTGAGCAGAAGGAGAGGGCAGGCTGCTCGTGAAGTTGCTCACACATTCAGAGGCACATTAAGACACCAGGGCATGAACTGGTGCCTGAGCACTGAGCAACAGAGAAGGTCAGTGTGGTTCCAGCTGCAAAGTGAAGCACCTCTGTGGGGGACTAGCAGGCTGCATGGGTGCTGTGGCTCAGCTGGCAGCCAGGAGCTGTTGTGCTGGGTTCTCCACATCCGTGTTTGCCCTTCCAGTTGGTTTGAACCCAATGTAAATGTGTTGGAGGTGCTGAGACTTGCAGTGCGAGTGGCTCATGAAGGGATGGGAAGGCATTTGGGTCCCTTCCCAGTGGAGGAGAGCAGCATCTGTCCAAAGGCGTGGGAAGGTTTAAGAGCAACCGATCCTAGTTGCTCAGAGATCAGTTCTCCTTCCAGCCTGCAGCCGTTAATCGTGTTATCTGAATTGCAAACGCTGACTCAGGGACTTTCCCCACCCCAGCCTCTGTCAGAGGAGTCCTTTGTCTGTGCCTGCTCTGTGGAAGCAAAGAATCCATCCACACGTGGAGCTGATTTATTGTCTGACTCTCACAGTGTCCAGTGAGTTGATTTAAGTCCCTCCCTGCTGCCCCTTGACTTGGGGAGGGTCCCAAGGGCCAACCATGAAGCCATTGCATTACCTACATCCTCCCTTTGTGTCCATCCATCGCCTTCTCTCCTCCCTCACTGCTCTAGCTGAGCAGACTCTGGTTTCCACAACCAGCTCTGCTTGCTATGTCTGTCTAGAGCCAAAGCTCTTTCAGCTGTGAAGTGCTGGCTGGGGAGGTATGTGGTGTTGTGCAAGCAACTCGGCCGAGGTGCAGGAGCTGGTGCTGGAGCTGTCTGGAGCTGGGTGGCCACATCTGGCTGCAGAGCAGCAGCAGGGTGAGTTCCTGCCTGCCCTCCAGAGCAAGTAGATGCTCCTGGTGTTTGCACAGCTGGAAGCGCTGTCATGCCATGGTCTCATCACCGTGTGGATGGTGGTTTCGGAGCCTCATGTGGCATCTGCATGCCCTTGTACAGCTCCCGTCCCTCCTGGCTCCTGTTTGTGTTTGGGGTAGGGACTCCTTTCTCTGGAGTCAAGTGCAGCGTATGGCTGTGGCGGTTTGTCACCGACTTTGATGTTGGTGAGAATGGGAGAGGAGGAGCTGGCTCTTTAGGGACAAGCCACAGAGGAACCAGTAACTGCCGGTGTGCCAGGGCAAAGCTCAAGGTTGGCCTCTGGCAGATAGTGTAAGAAGTTGGTGAACGGTGTTACCTGGAAATGCCTTCCTCAGCAGGGAGGGGTGAGGACTTGGTGCCTGAGGGGCTGCTCTCAGGGCTGCATGCCTTCTGTGCTGGAAGCAGAGGCCCCAACAGCTTTGGCGAGTCATGGGGGGCTCCTTGTCCAGGTGCTGGAGCACCCAGCTGAGGTCACGCTTTGCTGCAGATGGTGTTGGGTGTCTTGACTCTGTGTCTGCTTGGCCGAGTGGGAAAGCCACTGGAGATGGCAGCAGAGGACAATGCCTGTAGCAGGCAGCTTGGGTGCCAGGAGCCAGCGGGCCTGCTGTCCCCAGGGAAGGAGCTGGTTTCTCTGCAGCTGATGTGGCGAGGCTGGTGGGTGTCTGGCTGCACCCAGGAACGGTCCCTGGCACACATCCCACTGCTCAGCCCATGGGACTGGGCTTGTTTTTAGAGGTGGCCCTGTGCTGTCCTCTCATCAAACCAAATAGAACTCTGGGGAAAAAAACAAAACAACCAATTAAAAAAAAAAAAACAACAAACAAAACCAAACCCAAACCAAAACCCAATAACCAGCAAGAAGAAAAATTGCAGCAGAATTAGTAATAACATGTGTGGGAGAGAAGCAATGCCAGCAGCACGTCAGAACGGAGGAGTTCAGCACACACAAACGGGGCTGAGACCGCTTCCCACTGCACACTCCTCCGTATGGCACTTGACTGTGAGCTCCAGCCATGCCCGGGGCTACCGCAGCTGGTCACACTGGGAGGAAAGAGCAGGAATTTGGGAACCAGGATGATGTGAGGGCCGGGACCTGCTCTGTCCAGACACCACAGGATGCTCAACTGCTGCTAACTGCTCTTCTTTTTCCCTCCACAGGGTTCTGGCATCGGTGATGAGCAATGGGGTATGATGTAGCACGTTTTCAGGGGGATGTTGATGAAGACCTTATATGCCCCATCTGCAGCGGGGTCCTGGAGGAGCCAGTTCAGGTAGGTTTCTGTCTGAGCACTGACTGTGGCTACTGAAAGCCTCCGATTGCAGCTCCAGACTTCTAGATGTCTTGATCAGATGATGGGCGCCGCACACAGCGTGTGCATTAGGTGAGCTCAATGGATTCTTAACTTTCCTACTAATGGTTTAAGCTAACAGCACGGGTAAGGAAGCAGCACCAGGGATAAAAGTCTGCGGTTGTGTGAGTTCTGGTGGAAATGAACTAAAGTTCTGGGTTTGGGGGATGTCCTGGGGTCAGCAAGGAGGCGGGAGGAAGGGATTGGCTTGTGTGGGGTCAGGTTTCCCTTACTCTTTCATTCCTGACTCCCTTCTTAACTCTAGCAAAGCTCAATGCAGCTGCTTACCAGTGATGGCGTCCCAAGGCAGAGATGGCAGCAGCTATGCTAAAATCTGTCCCTTGCTTATGGCTTCATGCTTGGTTGACCCTCTCTGCTTCCCTGCACACATGCTTCCTCCATGCTACAGAGCTGTTCTGTTTTACTTGCCATTGGGAGCCTGGCTCGGCTCTCCTGTCACCAAATGTAGCTTGGAGGATGGACAGACCACAGCCCTGGTACCAGCACACTGCTCTGCCTGGGCCTGGCACAGCTGAGTTGTTTGGTGGATCCTCTGGCTCACTCTGCAGCTTGTGCAGCCACTTGGGGAAGGAGGGTGTGCATGGAGAGCTGCTGCTTCCACTCCTCCCTCCGCTTACTGTGAAGCGGAAGGGCTGTTGGACGGGGCTTTCCTGTCAGTTCTGTTATTACAAGCTCTTGCAGTGCAGCGTTGCTCTGGAGCACTGGGTAGTCTCCAGCCGTCCTGTGCCTCTTGGTGCTGGAACGGCTGTATTTGTCACTGTCCTGCGAGGTCCTGTTACCTGGGGAGAGGTTAGTGGCAGCTTTTCTAGCCCCCTCACCAGTGCTGACCAGACTGGAACACTGCTGGCTGAGTGGAGCTGGCTGCTACATGGGACTTTGTGTGTCCCCCCTGGTCCCTGCCCCTTCCTTTCAGGGTCTGCATGCCACCGGAGGCATTCCTACACTGGCCAAGCTGTGGCCATGTGCTGGGTAGCTCAGTACCCTCTGCGTAAATCCAGCTTCATTTGAAATAAAACAGATTAAAATAAAACTGAGCTAATCTGAAATGTGTGCATAATTATTGCAGTTTCATCACTTAATAATGAAACACATCACAAAAGCTGTGGTTTTTGCTGTGCTGGTAAGCTGCCCGATGGGGATCCCAGAGAGTCTGGAGCTGTGTACTGTAGCCCACCCTGTGCAGGTGGGCTGGGGGTGCGTGGAACTGCAATCTATTGTAGTTAAAATCATGGGTTTGCACCTTCCAGCTATGTGAATCTGTTATGTCAAACAAGCTTTGATTTTAAAAAGTCTGTCAACATGTGAACACGATCACAGGCCACCGCATAAAACAGAGGGAAAGTTGCAGCTTTCTTAAGCAGGTTTATTTAAATCTTCTTTTGAGAATGTGATATCACAAATTCCCTTGTTCCCAGGCTTTTCTCAAGTGTATTTAACAGCCTGTCTGTTGGATGCCAGCCCTCCTGCTCCTGCCAGCACCACAGTAACTGGAGTTGTGATGAGGCTGAGTTTGTAGCTAGGCACAAGCTGTGCCCTCTGACAAGCCTTGGTTTGAAGGGAGCAAATTCCTGAGGACTCTTTCCTTGTTCCTCCCTTCCAGCGCAGTCCCTCTGCCTGGTCAAAACAGGGCCGTCTCCAGTGATACCTCAGAGGGCTCAGGGCTGTACCCAGCCCTAAGATTTCAGTATCTCCAAGGATGGAGATTCCCCAGGGCCCATCCCTGCATTACGGGCACAGAGTGACCCTATGTGTGCAATAGCCAGTGAAACTGGTGTGATTCATCTGTCGCATCTCCAGTCTGCACTTGGTGACGCTGGGGTACCCTGATCACTAAACTTCAGTGGGGCGGGCATGGGCTTAAAAGGATAAAACACCACAAGGGGAGCAGAGAGGCTGGCTTTGTGGAAGACAGTGGAAAGCCAAAGCCTCGTAGAGTGGGACTTCAGGAAACTGTGAGGGAGAGGAGGGGCTGTACCTGTGCCAGAGCCCAGCACGTGCTGCCTTGTCTGATGCAGGCTTGGCTGCCTGCTGGCTCGGAGACACTGTGCTGGGCAGGTTGGCTCAAGCTGCGTCACCACAGGGGCTGCACTAAAACTCCCCAGATGGTCCTGTAGCTTGAACGGGTGAATCCTAACCCACCGTACATCCTGTAATCGTTGTCTGTCTTTGTTGGCTGGTACGAGGCAGCCTGCAAGGCACTGTGCACTGGGGGAACAGCTTGTAAGTGAGATTTAGCCCTGAATGTGTCTGACCTTCCTGTAACTCCGGGTTTCTGCTCTGTGGAAGAAAGCTCAGTGTTGTCCAAAGAGCTGGCATGTGTCCCGCTCCCCCTCCCCAGTCTTAATACTCTTTTCAATTGCAGCTTGAATGCAAGAGCAGAGCCCAGCTGTGTAAATACAGTGAAGTAATGTTCTAATCTGCCCTGGAAAAATGTTTAAATTTAGCATCTTGATCTGTCTTGGCCCCTCAGCCCTTTCAGGAGGCAGCATTACCTGGGATGGAGCAGAGCAGGAGCACTGCTCTGAGGGGGTCCATGTCCTGTCACAGGGAGCTGATCTGCCTGCAAGACACCATGTGTCGGGGGGGGGTCAAAGAGAGTACCCTGGTGGGGCTGCGCATGCAAATTAAAACTGGGGTGGATGAAGGTGGGCACCTGCTTTTCCAAGGGAAAGGGAGGACGGCTCTGCAGCAGTGCCTCTTGTGTTGTAGCGGACGGTACCGTGTGCGGCTCTGGTCTTTACAGGTGTGGCTTTTGGTGTCTCATTCCCCTGTGTGGGCGTTGTGCCTGCTTGTGTAATGGAGGTGCTTCTTCGTTTTGCTTTCCTCGCCCAAGGCAGCACATAGCTGCTGTGCACCCCTTGAAGACCGAGAGCCTTTCTCTGGTCAAGGTTGTCCTCCACACACAAGCCAGCAAACGCTTTCCCACTGGGTCTGAGTAACACATGGCTGTTCTCTGCCCCTCCGCAGGCTCCTCACTGCGAGCACGCCTTCTGCAATGCCTGCATCACCCAGTGGTTCTCCCAGCAGCAGACGTGCCCTGTGGACCGCAGCGTCGTGACAGTTGCCCACCTCCGCCCCGTCCCGCGGATCATGCGTAATATGCTCTCGAAGCTGCAGATCACTTGCGACAACGCTGTTTTTGGCTGTACGGCAGTTGTGCGACTTGACAACCTGATGTCTCACCTCAATGACTGCGAGCACAATCCAAAGCGCCCAGTGACTTGCGAGCAGGGATGCGGGTGAGGATGGCCTTGGGGGGCTCTGCCACAGAGGGTGGGCAGAGCAGGAGACAAAGGCTCAGGGAAGGAAACCGGGGTTTGGTGCCTGACACCCTTTTGCCCCATAGGTGCAGAGCTCTGGGGGTGGCAGGGCTTTGAAGGCCATGGTGCTGCAGAAAGGGTTGGGAAGGATTTTTAGTCAAACCCTTTTCTTCTTAAACTTGGTTCAAAGTCCCTGGCTCTTCAGCTCGTTGCTGGGGCTTAGGTGTTGGTCGACTGCTGGAAATGGGGTACCGGAGCCTTTGTGAATCCGCCCAAAGCCATTCCAGCCCCCTGGCACAAGTTCCAGCATGAGCTCTGCTCCCTCCTACGCATCACCAAAAGCCGGGAGCGGTGGGTGGCTGGTCTGGCCTTGGCAAGTGTGCTCTTGGTGCTGATATCCTTCCCACTCACGTGTTGTAAGCATCCAGCCAGGTGGTGACTGACTGTTGGCTTGGAGACTATCAGATCTCCTTGGATGAAGTCAGAGACTGGATCAGGCCCATGGGTTGCCTAGCGTGGGACCTGATTCTGAGCCCTGATCACTTTGGAGGAGGAAAATCCCCATTGCCTGCTGACCTGGTGGTGGTTTGTTCGCATAGCTCTCCCCCAGACCATTTGGCCTGGCCCTGAGACACAGCAGGGAATGGGCCTTCCTACACCTATTGGAGGTTACAACGCTGGGCTTCCCGGGCCTCTTGGCAAGTCCTCCAAGACTGGATTTGTTCTGGAGACTGTTTATGTGCTTACACCAAGTGCTCTGGTCTGTAACTTTCCCTAACATGGGGCCTCCACCTTTTTTTTTTGTAACGCTCCACAGCTTGGAAATGCCCAAAGATGAGCTGCCAAACCACAACTGCATCAAGCATTTGAGATCTGTGGTGCAACAGCAGCAGACGAGAATTGCCGAGCTGGAGAAGACCTCGGCAGAGCACAAGCATCAGCTGGCCGAGCAGGTAGGTCCGTGTGTGTGAGGAGCTGTCTCACAGCAGGGTCTCTCATGGGAAGGGTCAGTCTCGCCTGCTTGGACACCAAACGTCACAAAAGCATTGTGGACGAAGAAAGTGGCTGCAGAGCAGCCCGAGCTGAGTGCAGCCAGGGCTCTGCTGCTGTTCTGCACCTCTGTCGTCCAGCTGCTGGGACAGTAGCTGAGCTGACGGGCAGGGGTGTGTTCCCCCTGCCGCTGTGCTGGGGTCTGGTCTCATGGTGGGTAGCTGAGGCATTGACTCCTTTTTGCAAACCCTGCTCTGTCCTGCCTGTTGCAGAAACGGGACATTCAGTTGCTGAAGGCCTACATGCGTGCCATCCGCAGTGTCAACCCCAACCTGCAGAACCTGGAGGAGACCATTGAATACAATGAAATCCTGGAGTAAGTGCTGGTTCTCGTGCTGATCGGGGAGGAGCTGGGGAGCCCTGCGTTGGGGTGCAGGTGGAGCTGGGCGTCTGCTAGCTTCGCTGATGGATTTGAGAGGGGGTGATGTGCCTTCCGAGGCAAGAAGAAAATGCTTCACAAAAGCAAGGGGGCAGTTGTGGGGTGTTTGTGCTGGGGAGCAGCACGTGAGCTGCTTGCACAATGGGTTTGGAGCATTTTTATTCTTCCACCTGCATCCTGCCCATGAGCAGGAAGCTGCCAGATTCCTTCCTCCTTGTGAGAAAGGCCGGAGGAAGCAGCTTCTCATCTCATCCTTTCTTCCCCTCCCTCTGGGGAGGGAGTAGCAGAGCTGAATGCCGCAGCTGGGTCCCATTTCAGGGTGAAAATGGGAGGGATATGTGGGGAAATGGAGGCATTCCCCATCCAGCTTTGCTCCCGAATGTGGAGCAGACCAGAGGCAGAGCAGTTCCCTGCTTTTGATGGGAGCCAACAAAAATGCACAACACTGACTGCTTTGTCCCCCTGTCTGTCACCAGGTGGGTGAACTCCTTGCAGCCGGCCCGGGTGACACGGTGGGGTGGAATGATCTCCACGCCGGACGCGGTGCTGCAGGCCGTCATCAAGCGCTCGCTGGTGGAGAGCGGCTGCCCCACGTCCATCATCAACGAGCTGATCGAGAACGCCCATGAGCGGAACTGGCCGCAGGGCCTGGCCACACTGGAGACCCGCCAGATGAACCGGCGGTATTACGAGAACTATGTGGCTAAGCGCATCCCCGGCAAGCAGGCCGTGGTGGTGATGGCCTGTGAAAACCAGCACATGGGCGAGGACATGGTGCTAGAGCCGGGACTGGTGATGATATTTGCACACGGAGTGGAGGAAATCTAAGGACTTTCAAAGAGAAACGCTTCGTGATGACGAGGGAGAGGAGGGGAAAGGTGCAGAGGTGGAGACTGGGGGTAGCCGGTCAAAACTGCTGGTGTTCCCTAGTCACCGACATGGTTTTCTTAGGGCACCGTTCCCTCAAACCTCTCGCTTCCTAGCTGAAATGATTCAATGCCTCTGGTAAATACTGCTCAAACACTTGGCCCAGCAGTGACCACACACTGCAGCCCCTCCACGTTCGCCCCTTGCAGATCAGCTTCTCCCGTTCGATGTCTTTTGAGGAGAGAAGGAGCAACCGCTCCACATGTACTGCCAGACTCCTCAGACCCAGCCTGTGTTTTGGGTGCTGGTGCCTCTCCCAAAGCCCGGCTCCTGGTCCAGCCCAAACCCCGAGGCCTGGCTCGGCTCTTGCTGTGAACAGACCCCACGGCCCCTGGCAGCTCTCGCTTATCTGGTGCCTGAATCCTCCCTGGGCTTTCTCTCCCTCTGTGGATTTTCTGCCTCGCTCTCCGGCGTCTCTCTGCCGCTGTCTTTCCAAGCCTTGGCTCTGACGTCCCAGTATGGCGGCAGCAGCGGGGTCCGCTCCCACCTCCTCCTGCGGGTTGGGGAAGGGGCTTGGCCAGGGGAGTCCCTGAACTGGGCGCTGTCAGCGTCACCCCTTGGGGTCCTGCTCGACCCTGCAGCCGCCCGGAGCCAAACCAGCCGGGGATGAGCCCCCGGCACCCGCAGGGCACTGGAGGGGCTCTGTGTTGGGGACCAGCCTTTCCCCTCGCCAGTGCGGCACCCTGCAGACCACGGGCCCCTCTCTCCTTGCATGCCCCAGCCCCTCTCCTCCCTGGGAGAGGCAGGATCCCCACGCTCGCCCCCCAGTCCCCCAGCTCACAGCCCCCCCAGGCGTCTCCTGCCCTCCCACCTTGCCCGGAGATGCCGTCCTGCCCTGTGTTTGCTGGTGTTTGGCTCCACTTCCTCTGCTGTTACTGCTGTTAGTTTTCCAGACACTTGTGATTGTGGTTCTGTATTTTTTTTATTTGTACTTTTTTTGGCCTTTTCTTGTTTTTACTCCCACTCCTCCTTTCTTATTTTATTTTTGAAGTACCGTGGACAGGCGCCTCAGAACCTGGTTACGTTTACTTGTTGGGAACTTAATTTATTTGCATTTGTTATGTTGTTTTTTACAGTACTTTCTCCTCCGGTGTCTGTACCGCTCGGATCTGGCTGCAGCTGGGTCCGGTGCCTGGCCGGCCTGGCGGGAGGCAGGGATTTAAGTGATCAATAAACAGCGTTCTGGTTGCTTTATCAGTGTCTCGGTGCCTTGGAGGGGTCTGTGCCTGCTCCCAAAAGCCCCCTGACCTGGCGGCGTTTGGCAAAGGGGCTCAGTCCCATCTGAAAAATGGGTGGGTTTGGGGGAGTCGTCCCCATCTTGGGGGGGGGCATGGGGTCCCTCCCGTCTCTTTGTGCTGCTGAGATCAATAAACGCCTTTCCTGGGTGCTGCTGTTGTGGGTCCCCTCAGCTGGGGACCCCCCCCGGGAGGGACAGGTCCTGCCACGGGGGTCCGTGGGTTGTCCCCTGTACCCAGCTCTGCAGCCCCCCCGCAAGGTGTAGTCCCACAAAAGGCCTAGCCCCCCCCCCTTCAGACCCCCGCTGTCCCTGCCGTTAAAAGAGCGGGTACCGGGCTTTGGAAGCCCCCCCCGCCGGCTTGTGACCCACCCCCCCCTCCCACCGCAGCCCCGTTCCGCGGTGGCCTCCGCAAAAACGCGGTCAGCGTCACGGACAGGATTCGAACCTGTGCGGGGAAACCCCATTGGATTTCGAGTCCAACGCCTTAACCACTCGGCCACCGTGACTCCCGCGCCACCTTGCGCCGCGCTCCACCTAGACCGGGCCCCGCCGCCGCCCGCCCCGCCCCGCCCCGCCCCGCCCCGCCCGGTACGCTGCTCCCGGTCTCACACCGCCTTCCCACCCCTCCCGGTGCCCCGCCGCCGTTCCCGGCGCCGCTCACACCCCCGCCCCGGGACCGCCCGACCGGGCCGCCTCCCCCGCGGGGAGCTGTGTGTGCGCGTGTGTGTGTGGAGTCGGCGGGGGGCGTCACCGAGCCCCCGACCCGTCAGGGTCTTCCACGGCCCGTCCGCGCCGGTACCGAGCCGGCAACGTTCGCGCAGCGTCGGCGGGAGAAGGCGACGCGTCCCGGGACCGGCAGGGGGCGGTAGAGCGGGCGCGGGGCGGGGCGGGGCCGGCAGGGGGCGGTAGAGCGGGCGCGGCGCGGCGGGAGGCGGCGGGAGGCGGCCCGGCCCGCTCGAAGATGGCGGTGCGGAAGAAGGACGGCGGCCCCAACGTCAAGTACTACGAGGCCTCGGACACCGTCAGCCAGTTCGACAACGTCCGCCTCTGGCTCGGCAAGAACTACAAGAAGGTAGGCCGCGGCGGGGGGCGGGGGGCGCCGCCGCCGGCCCCCGCCCCGCCGGGCCCGGCCTGTCACGGCCCCGCCGCCGCCATCGCCGCCCCCGCCCCCTCCCCGGGCCCGGGCCCGGGCCCGGCCCCGACGCTGACCCCCCCACCCCTCCCACCCTGCCCCCGCAGTACATCCAGGCCGAACCCCCCACCAACAAGTCGCTGTCGAGCCTGGTGGTGCAGCTGCTGCAGTTCCAGGAGGAGGTTTTCGGCAAGCACGTCAGCAACGCGCCCCTCACCAAGCTGCCGGTGAGCCCCCGCCGCGGCGGGCAGCGGGCAGCCGGTGGCGGCACCGGGGACGGGGACGCGGTGGGCCGGGGGCTGCGCCCCGGTGGGGGATGAGGCCCAGTGACACCCGGGGACCTGGGGACAAGGCCACGAGCAGGGACAGAGCCCCAAAGACGGGGGGGACGGCAGCCTCGTGATCCAGGGACAAGGCTCCAGAGACCCGGAGGCAGCGCCCCGAAGAGCTGGGGACAAGGCTGAGCAGGGACAGTGCCCCAAAGACCCAGGGAAAAGGCCCCAAAGACCTGGGGACAAGGCCCTGAGCGAGGACAGCACCCCTGTGACCCAGGGACAGAGCCCCAGTGAGCCGGGGACGAGGCCCTGGTGACCCAGGGACAAAGCCCTGAGAAGGGACGGCACCCCAAAGACCCAGGGACAACACCTGAATGAGCCGAGGACAAGGCCCCAAAGACCTGGGGACAAGGCTGAGCAGGGACAGTGCCCCAGTGAACCGGGGACAAGGCCCTGAGCAGGGACAGCACCCCAAAGACCTGGGGACAAGGCCCCAGTGACCCAGGGACAGCGCCCAACCACGGACAGCACCCGGTGACCCGGGACAGTGCCCCAGTGCGGGACAGCGCCCTGATCAGGGACAGTGCCCCAGTGTCCTGGGGACAGTGGCCGGTGACACTTGGGCACTGTCCTGCTGGGAACTGCCCCCAAGCAGGGTCTGTGCCCCAACGACCAGGGGACAGTGTCCCACCAGGGACAGCACCCCAACACTGGGACAGGGCCCTGACCACGAACAGCACCCCAAGGACCTGGGATGACACCTTATGGACCTGGGGACTGCACCCTGGGGACCCCAGGACAGCACCCCGGGGACTTGGGAACAGCGTCCCGACACAGGGACAGGTCCCCCAACTGGGGTCAGTGACCCAACACCGCAGGGACTGCATCCCAGCCCAGGGACAGAGCCCAACAAGGGGATGGCACCCCAACGTGGGGATGGCACCCCGCCCAGCTCCCTGCCACACCAGGAACGCAGCTCACCCTGCATGGCCGCCCCCCCGCACCCAACTCCTTTCTTCCCGTTACAGATAAAATGCTTCTTGGATTTCAAGGCGGGAGGAGCCCTGTGCCACATCCTGGCAGCGGCCTATAAATTCAAGAGCGACCAAGGATGGTGAGCGCCCGCCTGCGCCTGTTGGGGCTGGGGGTCCTGGGAGCAGGAGGGGGCCGGGGGGCCGGGTCACAGGGCCAGGTTGGGGGGTCCCCTCCATGGGAATGCTCTGGGGTGGCCTCGGCCAGGGGCTGCACAGGGGTGGGCTGATTGTAGGGCACCCACCTCCATAGCAAGCAGGTGCTGGGGAATGTCCCCCCTCCCGTCACCATGGACCCCTGATGGGGTTCAGGCGCGTGTCCCCCCCACCCCCCCAGGCTTTGGATGCTGACGAGGAGACCTGAGCTGTGGCTTTCATGAGAGTCGCTCTTTTCTTCCAATAAGGCGGCGTTTCGATTTCCAGAATCCCTCGCGGATGGACCGCAATGTGGAGATGTTCATGACCATCGAGAAATCCTTGGTGCAGGTAGGAGGCGCCGCCCCTGCCCCCCCCCCAGGCCCCCCCTCTCCCCCACCCACTCACCGCTCTGCTCTCCTTCTCCAGAACAACTGCCTGGCCCGGCCCAACATCTTCCTGCACCAGGAGATCGAGCCCAAGCTGCTGAGCAAGCTGAAAGACATCGTCAAGAGGCACCAGGTCAGTGGCAGCGCCAGGGTGGGGGGCATGGGGTGGGGGCCCATCCAACACCTCATCCCGGGCACTCAGCCCCGGACCCACTCCCTCGCTCTCCTCGCAGGGCACAGTGACCGAGGACAAGAGCAACGCATCCCACATTGTCTGTCCTGTCCCCGGGAACCTGGAGGAAGGTGGGTGCAAGGGGGAGCCCCCTGCTCCGAGCTCATGGTGAAACACTGGGGAGGGGCGTGGTGTTTGGGGGCCAGAGCCGTGCTGGGCGTCACGGGCAGCTCTTGGTGGGACAGCGGGTCTGTGCTCAGTGCTGGCCGTGCTCTGTGTCTCCCACAGAGGAGTGGGTCCGGCCGGTCATGAAGCGCGACAAGCAGGTCCTGCTGCACTGGGGCTACTACCCCGACAGGTGAGGGGGCCTGGGCGGGGGCTGTGGGGACGCGGCTGAAGCCTGATGGAGCCTCCCCATGCCCACAGGGCGCCCACACCACTGTGGATGCCGCTCTCACCCCATTCCTCTGCACCCGCAGCTATGACACCTGGATCCCTGCCAGCGAGATTGAGGCCTCTGTAGAGGATGCCCCAACACCGGAGAAGCCCCGGAAGGTAACGAGGTCCCCCAGGCTGGGATGGCGGCTGCAGCCCCCTCCTCTGCCTGCTGGCTGCCTGACGCGCCTGCACCCCTGCCCCGCAGGTCCACGCCAAGTGGATCCTGGACACAGACACCTTCAACGAGTGGATGAATGAGGAGGACTACGAGGTGACGGACGAGAAAAGCCCTGTTGCCCGCAGGAAGAAGATCTCAGCCAAGACGCTGACAGACGAGGTCAGAGCGGGGTGGCAAAGCCATGGCGGGGGAAAATGGGGGTCTCTGCTTGATCATCCCACTCAGTTGGACCCAGTGACCCCCTGTCTCCCCCAGGTGAACAGCCCTGACTCAGACAGGCGGGACAAGAAGGGAGGCAACTACAAGAAGCGAAAGCGCTCGCCCTCCCCCTCTCCCACCCCAGAGGCCAAGAAGAAGAACGCGAAGAAGGGGTGAGCCCAGGCTGGGGCAGGGTGGCAGGGTCAGATCCAGCCCCGGGGCAGGGGCTGTGGGGAGTTGGGCCCTGGGGTGCGGTGGTGACTGGAACACGGGGGGTCTCTCCCTTTGCAGACCCTCCACCCCCTACAACAAATCCAAACGGGGGCACCGTGAGGAGGAGCAGGAGGACCTGACGAAGGACATGGACGAGCCCTCGCCCGTCCCCAACGTGGAGGAGGTCACCCTGCCCAAGACAGGTCAGGGTGGGGGGCCAGCAGCCCCCCCCACGGGGTCCCCTCATCACAAGTGTGGGCTGGGGTGGGGGCCCATCCCTGGGGTGCTCAGCACCGCTTCCCTCTGCTGCAGTCAACACCAAGAAGGACTCGGAGTCTGCGCCTGTCAAGGGGGGCACCATGACAGACCTGGGTGAGTCCAAGGCACCGGGGCCAAGCGCCAGGACAGGTCCCCTGGCACCACAGACCTGGCGGTGCCCAAACCTGCCCCTGTTCTCCTCTCTTCCAGATGAACAGGAGGACGAAAGCATGGAGACAGCTGGCAAGGTGAGGCCCAGGCCCATCCCCTCCTCCCCAGCCCAGCACTCCTCCAGGGAAGATGTTCCCACCCCAGCACGGCAGTCACCATCACTGGATGGTCGCCTATTTATCCCTCTTTCCTTGTCCCTCTTTTGGGGACAAAAGGGCCCCTTTCTGCCCTTCCTGTCATCCCTGGGGCCACACGTAGTTTTGCCCTGTGCTTTTGGCCTCATGCTGCTCTCAGTGAGGATGAGGAAGGATCCAAAAGGGGGGCTCAGGACCCCCATGCCCATGTGGTGCTGGTCTCTGGCAGGATGAGGAGGAGAACGGAACTGGCAGCAAGGGGGAGCAGGCCAAGAACCCCGACCTGCATGAGGACAATGTGACGGAACAGACCCACCACATCATCATCCCCAGCTACGCCGCCTGGTTCGACTACAACAGGTACAGGACAGCTGAGGGTGAGGACGGTGCCACAGGGCACCAGCCAGACAGTGTGTGGCTGCCGGGCCAGGCCCTCCCTGAGCGTCTCGTCTTGCAGCGTCCACGCCATCGAGCGCCGAGCCCTGCCCGAGTTCTTCAATGGCAAGAATAAATCCAAGACCCCTGAAATGTGAGGCCGAACCCCCACTCACCCCTTCCCCATCCCTCCTGGTGCTGGTGGGGCCGCAGCCAGCACTGACACCTTGCCCCTCTCCCCCAGATACTTGGCATACCGCAACTTCATGATCGACACGTACCGGCTCAACCCCCAGGAGTACCTGACCTCCACGGCGTGCCGCCGCAACCTGGCCGGGGATGTCTGTGCCATCATGCGGTGGGTCCGGCGCCGGTGGGGTTGTGGAGGGGTGGATCGGTTTGGCACCTTGGTGCTGGCAGAAGGACCGGCGGGGTCTGAGCCCTGGCTCTCCACAGGGTCCACGCCTTCCTGGAGCAGTGGGGCCTCATCAACTATCAGGTGGATGCCGAGAGCCGGCCCACCCCCATGGGCCCCCCGCCAACCTCCCACTTCCACGTCCTGGCCGATACGCCCTCGGGGCTGGTGCCGCTGCAGCCCAAAACACCCCAGGTGGGTGGGCGGAGGCGGCCGCTCGTCGCCCAGCCGTGTCCCCCCTCTGCCTTCCCCCGGTCCCCACGGGGGCCGGGCGTGGGGTGGGGTGGGGGGGTGGGGGGATCGCACAGCTTCGATCCGTGCCTCAGGGCCGGCAGAGCGACGGCGACGCCAAGACGGGCCGCAAGAGCAAAGAGATTGAAGACCTCGTCACCGAGACGGTGAAGGGGAAGCCGGAGCTGGTAGGCGGCTCCTTGGGGTCCATCCCCCCGCCGCTGGCCGAGGAAGGCTCCTTCCCTCCTCCCCCTCGCGCCCCGCATGCCGCCCTGCCCCGGGGAGCAGGGACGCGGGGGGGACACCGTGACGAGATGGGACACAAAGGCTTCTCTGGGATGGGGTGGGGGGGACCGGCATCCTCGCGGCCCAGCCCCCGCGGCCGTGTCCCCAGCGTCCCCTCTCCTCCCCTGGCAGCAGACCTCGGCCTCGCAGCAGATGCTGAACTTCCCCGACAAGAGCAAGGAGAAGCCAGCCGACATGCAGAACTTCGGCCTCCGCACCGATATGTACACCAAGAAGAACGTCCCCTCCAAGGTGGGCACCGCCTGTCCCTGTCCCCGTGCCCCCCGCTTGCCGCCGCTCACCCCTCTCTTCCCCCCGCAGAGCAAAGCTGCCGCCAGCGCCACACGGGAGTGGACGGAGCAGGAGACACTGCTGCTGCTGGAGGTGAGTGGGGCTCCATGGGGAGTGGAGGGGCAATGGGACTGCCAGCCCATGCTGACAGCCCCCCGCTCCATCCCGCAGGCCCTGGAGATGTACAAGGACGACTGGAACAAGGTGTCGGAGCACGTGGGCAGCCGGACGCAGGACGAGTGCATCCTACACTTCCTGCGGCTGCCCATCGAGGACCCTTACCTGGAGGACTCGGAGGCTTCCCTGGGGCCACTGGCCTACCAGCCCATCCCCTTCAGCCAGTCCGGCAATCCTGTCATGAGCACCGTCGCCTTCCTGGCCTCCGTCGTCGACCCCCGCGTCGCCTCCGCCGCTGCTAAGTCGGCTCTGGGTAATGCGTCCCCTCCCAGCGGGGCATGGCGCGGGTGGGGGTCTGGCCGAGTCCTGGGGGGGACAGGGCTGAGTCCTATAGGGAGGTGGGCTGAGTCCTATGGGGAGATGGATGAGTCCTGTGGGGAGTCCTGTAGGAGAATGGGATGAGTTCTGTAGGGAGACGGGATGAGTCTTATGGGGTGATGGATAAGTGCTATGGGGAGAGAGGGAGAGTCCTTTAGGTAGAAGGGCTGAGTCCTATAGGGAGTCCTACAGGGTGGCAGGATAACTCTTAAGAGGAGATGGGATGAGTCCTATAGGGCATTCTGTAGCGAGGCAGGACAAGTCCTGTGGGGAGGCAGGATGAGCCTGATGAGGGGATGGGACAAGCCCCCCAAAAGATACAGACTGCTGAGGACCAGGGCTGGCTCCAAGGGGTGTTGGGGGCCCCACTGAGGGCCCACGGCACTGCCCTGCAGAGGAGTTCTCCAAGATGAAGGAGGAGGTGCCCACGGCCTTGGTGGAGGCCCATGTCCGCAAGGTGGAGGAGGCAGCCAAGGTGACAGGCAAGGCCGACCCTGCGTTCGGGCTGGAGAGCAGCGGCATCGCCGGCACCACCTCAGACGAGCCGGAGCGGATAGGTGAGGCAGGGTCAGTGTGATGAGTTTGCCAGGCCTGGGGCGGGCAGCAATGGGGCCTGACCCTGCGCTTGTGTCCCCAGAGGAGAGTGGCACAGAGGAGGTGCGGGCAGAGGCGCAGCCAACAGAGGAGAAGAAGGAGGCCAAGGTATTGGGTGGCCTGGGGAGGGGGCGCGGGGGCCTGGGGAGGGTGGCTGGCATGGGGACTCAAGCAGCCACGGGGCCGGTCCCTCCCCAGGAGCCGCGGGATGGTGCCGCGGAGGAGGAGGCGAAGGAGAAGGCCGGGGAGGCACCCAAGAAGGAGGAGGAGAAGGGGAAGGAGGCAGAGGGTGAGAAGGAGCCCGACAAGGGTGATGGTGATGGTGCAGGTGAGTGGGGGGCCCGGCTGGGCTAGGGTGGGATGTTGAGCCCCCCCCCCAGCTCTGCCCTGCTGACACGGCCCCCCGCCCTGCCGCAGGGGAGCCAGAGAAGGAGAAGGAGGCGAAGGAAGGGCCGGACGAGGTGCCCAAGGAGCCACCGGAGCCTGAGGCCGAGCGCAAAGCCAAGGTGGAGCGGGACATCGGCGAGGGGAACCTCTCCACTGCTGCCGCCGCTGCCCTGGCCGCTGCTGCCGTGAAGGCCAAGGTGAGGGGCTGGAGTCAGGGCTCAGGGCGGGGGGGCCGTGAAGCCTGGGCATGGGTGCTGACACTCCCCCCACCTCTGGTAACACACACCCCCCCACCCCCAGCACTTGGCAGCAGTGGAGGAGCGTAAGATCAAGTCGCTGGTGGCACTGCTGGTGGAAACGCAGATGAAGAAGCTGGAGATCAAGCTGCGGCACTTCGAGGAGCTGGAGACCATCATGGACCGGGAGCGCGAGGCCGTGAGTGATAACGGTGGCAATGGGGAGGGGGAGCCAGGCGCTTGCCCCCACTCTAGCATCCCCTGCTGACGCCCCCCCCCCCGCCCTGCTGTGTCCCCCCCCAGCTGGAGTACCAGCGGCAGCAGCTGCTGGCGGACCGTCAGGCCTTCCACATGGAGCAGCTGAAGTACGCGGAGATGCGCGCCCGCCAGCAGCACTTCCAGCACCTTCAGCAGCAGCAGCAGCAGCAGCCGCCCCCGCTGCCACCAGGGGCCCAGCCCCTGCCTGCCACCGCCGCCGGTGCCCCCCTGGCCCCCGCCGCCCACCCGCTGGGCGCGCCGCCCGCCCCCGCCATGGTGGCCCCCGCCGAGCCCGTGGGGCAGCCGCTGCCCGGTGCCCCCCCGCCGCAGCCGCCCCCGCTGCCGGGCGCCCCGGCCGTCCCGCACAGTGAGTCAGGGTGCTGAGGGCTTGGTTGGGGGGTTGGGGGGGGGGGGGGCGGTGTGTGTCTGAACGCCAGGGTCTTGGCACCAACACCCCCCCCCCTCCCCGCTTCCCGCTGTCTCCGCAGCCCCGGCGCCGTTCCCCGGGCAGCAGCCGCCGTCCCAGAGCCTGGCTGGGAGCCTCGGTGGCAGCGGCCACCCCGCCGTGCCCGGTAATGCGCCCGCGGCCCTGCCCTTCGGATTGCCTCCATCCGCCATCCCATTTAGCATGGCTAACCCCCCCGCCGAGCCCCTCGGCGCCACTTTCCCCGCTAACCCGCCCGCCCTCCCGCTGCATGGGGCCCTCGCCAGCAGCATGCCGTCCGGGGGGCTGCCCCCCACCACCCACCCACCCGGCCTGGCCCTGCCGCACCTCGCGGGGGGCTCAGCCGCCGTGCACAGCCCCGCCATCGTGGCCGCCGTGCAGGGAAGCCTCCTTCCCAACCCCGGCCTCCTCGCAGGTGAGACATGACAGGGGTGTGGGGGGGGGGGCCACCGGGAATGGGGAGGGGGGGACCCATCGGGAGGGGCTCAGGGAGGGGGGGGACCCACTCACAGGCATGGGGCAGGGGGCTCAACCCGTCCCCAGAGCTGTGGGGCAAGAGGTGCTCATGCACCCCTTTGCCCCCCTCAGATGTGACACCCCCCCCCGCTCTTTCTTTTCTCTCCCTGCAGAGCAAGGCCCCCCCCTGCAGACGGACCCCATCGCGCCCAGCCCCAGCACGGCCACCCCCGTCCCCCCCACACAGTGAGCCCCCACCAGGGCCGAGGATGCTGCAGCCCCCCCCAACCCCGCCGCCACCACCGGCCTGGGGAGACCGGCCCCTCCCGCCCCTGCAAGGCACCCCAAAGGAAGCTGCCCCCACTCCGACCCCCCCAGCTTTGGTATTTTTTTATGATTGTCCTGGGTTTTATTTAAGTGTTGGTCTCCCTGGGCGGGCCGGGGACCCTGCTCCCCCCCGGCTATTTATGAGACAGCTCCACTCCCCCCGGCACATGGGCATTCCCCCCCCCCCCAGCTCCTTCTCAGTTGTCATCCCCCCCCACTTTCGTTTGTGTTTTTTTTGTTTGTTTTTTTGTTTTTTTTTTTTTTTTTTTTAAAAAAACCAACAAAAATAAAATTCCAAGTCCCTGGGGCGGGAAGAAACAAACAGCCTCGTGGTGCAGAGTCTGTCTGGGGGGGTGGGGGACGACGACACAGAGGTTCACCAACCCAGCGTCACCTTTCTGACACTTTATTTGATGCCATGGAGCAATAACTTAGCCGGTGGGGCCACGAGCGGGGGGGCAGGGGGCCTTGGTGGTGGCAGGAAAACAAGGGAAAAGGCACAAAACCAAGAGTGATTGGGGGGGGGGGAACAACACATGATGACACGAGGGGTCTTCAGCCGCTCAGCACCATCCGGACCAGCTCTGTGGAGAGAAGGGGGGAGAGCAGGGTGAGGGGGGGAGGGCAGGCTGCCAGGCCCCCCCAGCCCTCGTCCCGGAGAGAGGCAGGAAAACCAAAGTCAAACGGCTGAAGAGCACAGGGAGGAACCGGCGTCGCTGCAGCCCTGGCACCCCCCGCTGGGGGGGTGGTCCACTGGCCCCCCCCCATGCCAGCACCCACATCCCGGCCCCAGCACGCAGGGGGGCTCCATGCAGAGGGGCATGCGGGGGGAAAAGAGGGGGAAGGAGGGGCTGCACCAAGGGCGAGAGCGCAAACCAGGCGGCCTTTTTTTTTTTTTTTTTGGCTTTTTTTAAAAAAAAAAAGACACCACCGAAAAAAATAGGCAGAAAAAAAAACTGGAAGTAACTGAGGGGAGCGGGGGGGGAGGCGTACCCCTGCGGCGTCACCCTGACAAGATGTGTCTCACAAACGCTGGGAGGAAGGAAGGAGACATGATGGTCAGGGAGGGAGCGGGGCCGCGGCCGAGCCCCCCGGGGCCCCCGTCACCCCTGGGACCCCCAGCACCCCTGGGACCCCCAGCACCCCCTGCCCTCACCTTCGTAGTTGATGCAGCCATTGCTGTCCTCATGCCCAGCCACCAGCTGCTCCACCTCCT
This sequence comes from Haliaeetus albicilla, assembly GCF_947461875.1. Classification (NCBI taxonomy): domain Eukaryota; kingdom Metazoa; phylum Chordata; class Aves; order Accipitriformes; family Accipitridae; genus Haliaeetus; species Haliaeetus albicilla. The sequence goes on along the minus strand of NC_091500.1, from coordinate 30,397,391 downwards.
CCTCCGTCATCTTCTCGCCTGCAGGACAGCCTGCGTCACCCCATGGTGATTTTGGGGGGGGGGGGAACAACACAACACACTGGGGGTCCCCAGGGCTTGCTAGCCTTTGGGGGGGGGGTCCCTGGGGCTGGTTGGGGGCTTGTGAGAATCCCAGGACAGGCTGGGAGTTCATGGGGTCCCTGGGGCTGGTTGGGTTTTGGGGGGCTTCGAGGGTGTTTGAGGGGTCCCTGAGGGCTCGCAGGGATTTGGGGACCTGGGGGGGGAGGGGGGGAATGATGCTCACCCAGAGTGACGAGGACGTGGCGGATCTCGGCCCCCATGACGGTGCCGTTGCCCTCCTTGTCGAAGACCCGCAGCCCCTCCACGTAGTCCTCGAAGCAGCCCTGGTCCTTGTTCTTGGCGATGGTTTGCATCATGGGCAGGAACTGCTCGAAGTTCAGCGTCTTCAGGTTCATCTCTGTGGGAGAGAGACCGTCGGTGGGGGGGGCAGGGGGGTCCCCGGGGAATCTGAGCGGGGGGGGGGGGGGGTGTGTCCCCCACTCACCATCGCTCTTGGGGTTGCCCAGCACCTTCATGACCTCGGCATTGGTGGGGTTCTGGCCCAGCGCCCGCATCACATCCCCGCACTGGCTGTACAGGATCTTTCCATCCCCGGTGCGGTCGAAGAGCTGGAACGCCTCCTTGAACTCTGCCGGACCCCCCCGCCCCCGCGTCAGCACCTCCGGGACCCCCCCGGCTCACCGGGACACACACCCCCCCCCCCCCGCCAGACCTCCCATCTGGAGGGATGCTGCATCCACAGACCCCACGCTGATGGGACCCCACCGCCTGCATCCCTGGGACCCCGCACCTTGGGGACCCCATTACCTGCCCCCCCCCCCCCAACCCGGGACACCACAAACACCCCCCCCCGGCCCCGGGTCGGGTTTCTTTCCCGGGCGGGGTCCGGTTTCCCAGTGGAACCCGACGCCGGCGGGGATGGAGGTCGCGGCCCCCCCCGCCGCGTCGGGCGCGGCCGGGATGCTGCCCCCCCCCCCCCCCCCCGCCCGGTTCCCCCCCCGCCCCCGTCCCGGGAAGCCGGGCGGCCCCACCCCGCAGGAATGCGCGGCCCGGCCCCCACGCTATGCCCATATAAGGGCAAATGGCGCAAAAGGGGCCCGCGCCCCCCCCCCCGCCCCGGGGCCCGGTCCCGTTCCCACTCCCGCCCCACCGACACGAACGGCCCCGCCCGGGCGGGACTTTGCCCCGGGAACGGCCCCACCCGCGGCCGCGCAGGAAGCGCTGGGGGCGGCGGGGCCGGTCCCGGGGGGGATGCCCGGTGCCCGGTGCCGGTCACTCACCCGCAGTCTGCTCCTCCGAGAAATCGCACTGCGGGGAGAGCGCGGCGGTCAGCTGGCACCGGTACCGGCCTCTCCCGGTGCCCGTCGACCGCCCCCCCCACCCCCACCCCCGAGCCCCCCCGCCCCGGATCCAGCCGCCCCCCCCCCCCCGGGTTCCCGTCCCCCCCCCCTCCGCCTGCGCATCCCCCGCGGGACCCCCCGGTTCCCGGTGCCCCCACCATGGCGGCGGCCGCTCCCGTTCCTGCTTCCCCGCTCTGGGCCGCGGGCGACGGGCGGGCGCTTTCTACCGACCGGCGTCACCGCCCGCCCATTGGCCGCGCGCCGGCTGCGTCACGGCGCGCTAATTAGGCGATGCATTATGCATGAGGGGAGGCGAGGCCACGCCCCTTCTCCGGGGGGGATTTTTTGTCTATAGAAGGGCACGGAGCGGGGTCCGGGGGGGGGCACAGCGATGGGGGACACCCCCACGAGTGACATCACCGCGGGCACCCCCGTGACGGCATCGCATGGGTCACACCCTAACAGCCACACCCCATGGAGGGCACCCACCCCCCCAGGAGACACCCCAGTGCCCATACCCCACGGGGGACACCCCAACGGTGGTCCCACGGGGGACACCTCAGTAGGAAGCATCTCCTGAGAGCACCCCGGGGCGGGGGGGGGGAAACACGCCGAGGACACCACCCCCCCCCAGGCAGCACCCCACCAGGGACATAACGACAGGGACACCCCCACGATGACATCCCCCAATGGGGACACCCACACCCCGTGGGTGGCATCCCACCAGGACCACCACCATGGGGACAGCTCAAGGAGGGGGGCCACACACATCCCACTGACCATCTCCCGTGGGGGACACGCCAGTAGGGCCACCAAGACGGGGAACACCCCACGAGGGACACCCATGGGGGAAGCCCACAGTAGGGGGGACACCACAGACCCCAAGGGTCCCCCCCCCGGGACCCCCAAAACCACACGAAGCCACCGCCGCCGTCTCCTCCCTCCTTTATTACCGCAGCGGGGGGGACACATAGGGGGTCACAGCCCTGGGAAGGTGGGGAGGGGGTCGGCGCAGCGGTGGCACGGCGGTGGCATGGCAGCGGTGGCAGCGGCTCTAATAAAAGCATCTTCCCGGGGGGGGGGGCGCCAGGGGGGGGCCGGGGGCAGAAGCCCAGGCCGGGTCCCCCCCTCCCCGTGCCAGGAGGCTCCTCCTCGGTGGGCAAAAGGCACGAGATACATAACAGTCTAGGGGGGCACAGGGTGGGGCTCAGCCTGACCCCCACCCGGCATGTCTTTGGTCAGTGGCGAGGCTGGGGGGCCGTTGGGGGGGTCAGCAGGAGCAGCTGGGGGGCCAGTCGTCCCCCGTCGCCCTTCCCACAGCCCCAGGCACGGTGGGGACTGGGGGGCCCGGGGAGGGGCCCAGCTCTAGGGGCTGCTCCGCTCGTCCCGCAGCTCGTACCTGTGGGGGGAGAGAGGCTGGGGTGCACGGGGGGGGGAAATGACACAACCCCCCCAACCCAGAGAGACCCCCTGGGAGTCCCCAGAGACCTCCCACACACCCCCCAGCACAGCCCCCACTCACCAGTGGGTTCCCCCTTCGGACAGATCCACCTGTGCCAGATCCAGATGGATCTGGGGGAGAACAAAGGCTCAGAAGGGCCCCCCCAGACCCCCCCAGACCTCCCCAAGACCCCCCCGTACCTTCCCCAGCACCTCCTTCTCCCGTGACATGAAGGACACAGTGGATTTGACGTTAGCTTCCAGCTTACGCCGTGAGGCTTCCTCAAGGGACACGTCCCACTCGAACCTGGGGAGACTGGGCTGTACTGGGCCATACTGGGCAGCACCAGGCAGGCAAGCACTCTCCCCCCCCCGCCATCTCTCCCACCCACCTCTCGTTGAAGTCGGGGTTAAGGGTCTTCTTCTGCACGCTGGTCTTCCTCTTGGTGCTGCGGCTGCGGTCGGGCAGCAGCACCAGGGACACGTAGGGGTCCGGCAGCTCCTTTGACACCGCCCTCAGCTTCCTGGGGGGGACGGACACACAGCTCAGCGGGGGGGGGGTCCAAGCCCTGAGACCCCCCCCCCCGGCAGACCCCCCCACCAGGTAGCCTCACCTGCAGGCGTGGACGATGGCCACCAGCTTGCGTTCTTCCCCGTAGTACCAGAGCGTGAGCTGCAGCCGCCCCAGGGGACCCTCCGCCGGCTCGGGGTGGCTGCGGGGGGCGGCAGAGGGTCAGTGGCCCCCCGACCCTGGACCCCTGGTGGGGGGGCTCGGCGCTGGGGGCTCATGCCTGGACCCCCCTCCTACCCTGTCTTAGGGTTTATAGCCAGAGCGGATGCAGGGACAGGAGCTGGATGCAATCTGGGGAGGGGGCTGGATGCTCCCTGAGGGGTGGGGTCGCGCCCCCCCCCAGCCCTACCTGTCAGCCGGGAGCAGGCGCTGGCGCAGCCCCCCCGTCCCGCACTCCTCCCCCGGCGCCTCCGCGGGCTGGGGGGCAGCATCCCCCCCAGCCAGGGACACGCTACTGGCCCCCACCTCCACCTGCTGCGACACCAGGACCTGGGAGACAAGGAGTGGGGGGGGTGTGAGGGCCAGTCTCGCCCCCCCCCCCCCCCCTCACCGCCCCCCCCCCCCCCCCAATCCCAGCACTCACCCCCAGCTGCGCCCGCAGCAGGATCTGGCTGCCGGGACCCCCTCCAGCCAGCGGGAACCAGCCGTCCAGTGCCAGCCCCTCGGAGGCCAGGAGCTGGGGCAGGGGCAGGCTGAGGGCACCCAGGGGCTGCCCCCCCTCCTCCTTCACCTGCGGGGCACAGGGGGCTCAGCACCCCGGGATGGGACCCCTGCCGCAGGGACGGGACCCCCACCGTGGGGACGGGACCCCCGCTGCGGGGATGGGGCAGAGACCTGCAGCTCCAGTGACTCCACGTGGGGCCGCTTGATGAGGAAGGAGAAGCCTTCATCCCACACGGGCTCGGCCGACGGGGTGCAGGTCTGGGGGTACGAGAGCGGGTGAGACACCCCCCCAGCCTCGTACCCCCTTACCCCCTCCCGGCCCCCCCCCCCCCCCCGTCTTACCTTGGTCTTGACGGAGACGTCGCGCACGGCCAGGCTGGCGAAGGTGGCGGGTGGCTTGGAGCCCTTCCGGAGCTGGGGGACAGCGGGGTGGGGACAATGAAGATGATGAAGATGATGATGATGGGGGGGGGGTGCCGGGGCAGCCACTCACCAGGAGGTCGGCAGCTCGGTCCACGAAGACAGAGAGGAGAGCGGCCGAGAGCTCCTCGCCCCGGGCGGGCTGCAGGAGGCTGTTGGTGTGCAGGACCTGGGGCGGGGGGGGTTGAGGGTGGGCTGGGGGTCCCGCCATGGTGTGGGGGCACACGGGGACGGGGACAGGGATGGGGATGCTTGTCCTGGCGAGCCGGGGGCCGTTCGTTACCTGCTCAAGGAGGGCAGCGCTGGGGCTGGGGGCCAGGTTCTCCAGCCGTACGTGCAGCCGCCCCGACTTCACCTCCTCCAGTGGCAGCCACTGGTGGGACAGGGAGGGTGGGTGAGACCCCCCCCCTCTGCTGCAGGCCCCCCCCCCCAACTGCAGGCCCCCCTTGATCCCTCTCCTACCTCGTCCACAATGCGACTGCTCAGCACCCGCCTCAGCGGCACCTTGCACCTAGGAGGAGGGGGGCGGCAGATGGTGAGGGCTGGGGGGCCGACCCCACAGCCCCCCGGCACCCCCCGTGCCCCCCCCAGCACCCACCGGCCCAGGAAGTCATCCTTGTCGATGTCCTTGTCGAAGAGGTCGAACTCCACGTCCTGCCCCGGGACGTCGTCCACGATCGCCTGGGCAGGGAGAGGCGGCACCGGTGGGGATACCCCCGGATGCCTGGTTCCCCTCCCAGCCCCTGTGCCTCAGTTTCTCCTCCTGGGGACGGACGGACACGGGAACAGGACCCCCTCCCCGACACACCACATCCATGCCCACAGGACTGATGCCCAGGGCGGGGGCAGACGGGGTGCGGGGACCCCCCCCAGTACCTCGTAGACCTCGTTCCAGCGGGGGTTGAGGTCCTCCTTGACCACACGGCTGCGGAAGACCCTCCCGGCCACCCGCACCTTGGCGTAGGGGTCGGAGCGGCCCCGCACCACCCCCTTGAAGAAGTTGTCTTTGGCGATCAGGTTCTCGGCCTCCAGGAGATGGATCCGCAGCACGTGCTGGGGACACCGGGACGCGACAGGCGCTGGGACGGGGGCTGCCGGACACGTCCAACCCCAACTGCCCCTGAGCCCTGAGCCCCCCTTCCTGCCATTGACCCCCCACCATCCTGGCCCCCCAGGACCCCCCCAAGCCCCTGAGCCCCATCCTGCCCCCAGGACTCCACCATCCTGCGCCCCAGCACCCCCCCCAGCTCCATCCTGCCCCCCAGGACCCCCCAATCCCATCCCAAATCGCTCCCTCCCAGCTCCCCACACTGTTCCCCTCTGCAGGTCCCCTTGCCCTTGGGCCCCATCCTGCCCCCCCCCCAAGCCCTCCAGCCTCCCCGGTGATGCCCCCCAGGCCCCCCCCCCCATCCACTCCCCACCTCAGTGCCAAACTGGGGGTCAGGACTGGCATGGGTGGGCCGGTGGGTGCCGCCGGTGGTGGCCGGGGAGTCTGGCTGCCCTGAGGGGGTGGGTGGGGGGCCACCGTCCTCAGGGGCATCGAGGAAGAGCACCTGCAGGGCTGGAGGTCAGCAAAGGGGGGGTGGGCAGCGGCAGCCCCCCCCCAGTCCCCCCACACCCTCCTCACCCGCAGGACCAGCTTCATGTAGAGGCGGCTGCCGGGTCCCGAGTGCTGGAGCTGGAAGGGCTGGTCCAGCGTCAGCTCTGGGGAGTTGAGCAGGCGGGCGAGGGGCAGCGAGAGGGAGCCCAGGCTGCTCTGGCGGGGGTCGTCCTTCACCTGGGGGGGCACAGGGGGGTCATGGGGATCCAGCGGAAACAGGGCACGGGGGGATTTGGGGGGAATATGGGGGAGAAATGGGGGAGAAATGGGGGTTGGAGGATTTGGGGGGGGGGAACAGGGACAGGGATTTGGGGGGATATGGGCAAAAATGGGGCTGGGGATTTGGGGGGAGGGATATGGGGGGACACAGGGTTGGGGTCTTGCCTGGATGTCCACGTCCTGGTTCACGGGGTCGTGCAGGAAGAAGCGGAAAGCATCTTCCCAGACGGGAGCAGATGTGTTATAGACCACCTGGGGGAAGCAGGGTTAGACCCCCACCAGCCAGCCCAGCCCCTGCACCCCAAGCCCAACTGCGGGGCCGCACCGGCAAGGCTGGGCCCCCCCGGCCCACCTTGCTCTCCCGTGTGACATCCTGCACTGAGACCTGCACCATGGGGTTGGGCTCCTTGCCCGGCTTCTTCATCTGCAAAGAAAGGGGGGGCGTCAGGGGGGGCCCCACACATCTCTGACCCCACAGAGCAGGGAACTGGCAGCCCTGGCCCCCCTGGCCCCCCACTCACGGGCAAGTCCTCAGCCCGGTCCAGGTACACAACCAGAATGGCGGCTGATGGTGGATCAGGTTTGGCCACGATTGTCCGGTTCCTCTCCAAAACCTGGGGGATGTGCGCGGGGGGGGGGGGGGGGGGGGGGGGGGGGTGTCAGCCAGCCCACCCCATAACCTCACCCCAGCTGGGCTGAGCCCCAGCAAACTCATCTCTGGGCTGAGCCCCGCTCACCTGGTCCAGTTTGGAGGCGTCAGACATGAGGGAGAGCCACTCCAGGCGCAGGTGGAGCCGTCCCTGGCCCCCCTCCTGCAGCGGGAACCACTGCGGGGCAAAAGGGTCAGCATGGCCCCCCCGGCCCCCCCAGCACACCCTGCCCCGGCACCCACCTTGTCCAGCACCCGGGCCTTCAGCACCTCCCCGAAATCCAGCTTCATCCTGGGGAAGGGAGAAGTAGGAAAGGCCATGAGTTGTGGGCTGGGGGGGCAGCAGCCAGCCCCCCCCCACCCAACCATCAGCCCGGCGGTCCGGCCCCCCCGCACCTGCCCAGCAGGTCGTCCTGGTCGGGGTCCTTGTCAAAGAGCTCCACTTCCATCTCCTGCCCTGGCACCTCATGCACGATGAACTGGGGGACAGGGTCAGCAGGGGGGGATGCAGGGGGTACCCCCCTCCCAAGCATAGCCAGGCTGGGGACCTCACGGGGGTCCCCCTGTCCAGCCCAGCTGTGTTGAAGATGCTCCTGCCCCCACAGCCCGGCTGGGGACACTGGGAGGGTCCCTGTGCCCCCCACAACTGCAGCCAGGTCAGGGGGGGACACGGGGGTCCCTGCAGCCCCCAACAACCCCAGCTGTCTGGGGGGGTCCCCGGTGAAGGGGGGGGTATCTCACCTCATAGACCTCATCCCAGGTGGGGTTGAGGTTGTCGTCGATGACGCGGCTGGTGACGACCTGGGTGCCAACGCGCAGGACGGCATAGGGGTCCGACTTGCCCTCCACCAGCCCCCCCATGAACCGGTCCTTCGACCGCAGGTCCCGGGCACCCCGGAGGTGCACCCGCACCACGCCCTGCGGAGTGGGGGGGTCAGCCAGGGATGGAGGGGCCCGGTGCAGGGTTCCCCCCACTTCCCCAGGACCCCCCCACCCTGGAGATTCCTTACCCGGGGCAGGGGGCAGCGGAGCTGGGCGGCTTCGTGCAGGTCGGGCACCAGCGGGACCAGGAGGCGGTTGGGCAGGACGAGGTAGGAGGAGATGGCGTCCATGATCATCGTGTCCGACATGGAGCTGGGGGGGGGGGGGCGGGGTGGGCACAGTCACAGTTTGGGCCATGGACAGCACGGTGGTCCCAGGGGGCCGGGAAGACCCCCACAGCCGGGCTGGGGCTCACCTGAGCCCCGGGATGTCCAGCAGGTTGGTCATCCCTGTCCAGTTGATGTCCAAGATCTGGGGGGGGAATGGGGTCAGAGGGGGGGCCTGGACCCCAGCCACATCCTGCTTGGGGGAGGCCGGGGCTGCTGGTCCCTTGGAGGGGGGGAGGGCACTCACTGGGCGCCGGATGAAGAACATGGTGAGGGCCCCCACGATGGGCACGTCCCCGAGGAGGGGCTCCAGGATGATCCGCAGCATCCCATGGAGCTGGGGGGATGTGAGATGTGACCCCCCCCATGGCCACAGCCCCCCACCCTGCCAGCTCCCCATACCCCCAGCCCCACTGCCCTCCCCGCAGCCAGGGCAGAGACCCCCCCCCACCTGCATGCCTTTCACCCCCGCCTTGCAATAGAACTTCTTCACCTCCACGTCAATCTGGACATCACCCACGTAGCTGCAGAGACATGACGGAGGGGTTGGGGGGGGTGTCTTTGCCATGACACCCCCCCGGCCCCCCCCCAGCAAGGGGGAGCTCCAGCAGCTGCTGTACAGAGGGAGTCCCCAGCATGGGGGGGGGGGGGGGGGGGCGTGCAGGGGACTGAGACCCGGCGCCTTCGCCACACGGATGGCTCCGGCTGCTCACCTGATGTTGAGGTCCAGCAGGATCTGCTTCTTGTGGGCGCCGGGGTGAGCCCTGACCCCCAGGACCCGGAGAGGCTGAGGGGGGGGGACAGCAGTGAGCCATGGGGGGGGGGTGATTGGGGAGCTGTGGGGGGACACACACACTCCCGGCCCCGAGGGGAGCCCTACCTTCTCGCCCATGTCCACCTTGGTGAAGGTGAAGGTCTGGAGGTGGGTGTTGGAGGCTCGGATGGACGGAGCGATGTTCTCCACCAGCAGCTTCTCCATGTACTGCCCGAAAAAGGGCCAGGCCTGGGCCAGGACCTGCCGGCAGCAGGACGGAGGGACGGACACAGGGGGATGGATGGACGGACGGAGGGACGGACAGATGGAGGGACACAGGGACGGACAGACGGACACCTCACCTTGTTCAGCCATTCTGCCCTCTCCACATCCGGGAAGCTCACCTGCGGGCAGATGGGCCGGGGGGGGATCCGTGAGGCCGGGGGGGGGGGGGGAATGGAAGGGGGGGGTGTGTGGGTTCCGGCCGGATGCAGGGCCGGGGGGAGGAAGCTCTGGCCACGGGTTTCGCTCCAGTGTAACAGCACGGCCCCACCCAGCACCGTGCCTCAGTTTCCCCAACTGGCCCGGTGGGATCCCCGCGGGGTGGGACAGTCGCGGCCGGGGGGTGTGTGTGTATGTGTGTGGGGGGGGTGTGACACACAACCCCCACCCCGCAGCTGTGACCAGCATCTGGCAGCAGCTTCAGCCCCGCGGCTGAGCCCGGGCCCATCGTGGCCGTTCCCGGGGGTCCCGGTGGTGGGGGGTCCCGAGAAGGGGGGTCCTGAGAAGGGGGGTGCCGACCCTCCCAGCACCACGGGGATGGGGTTCTCGGCCCCCCCCCCCCCCGCGCCCGGGCAGGAAACAGCCCCCCCCGGGCACGGTGAGTCACGGCCCAGCCCCAGTGCTGCCGGAAGGCCCCGGGCGGTACCGGGGCGGGGGGGGGGTGTCACCCCATTGCGGGGGGTTCGAGCGGGGGGACCCCACTCGGGGGCCGCGCTGCAGCATCTTGGCGGTCACGGGGGGGACCTCAGTGGAGCGGGGGTGGAAGGGGAGGGGGGGGGAAATCCCGGCCCCGGGGGGTCCCACCCAGCGCGGGGTGGGGGAGGAGCCCAAGCCGGTCCCGCTGCCGCCGCCGGGAATAACGGCGCGGCGTCAGCTGGCGGAGGACCCGCTTACCCATGCCGGTAGCTCCCCGCGGGCCGCGCCCAGCCCGGCGGCGGCGGCGCGTACGGCGGCCTCCTCGTCTCGTTGCAGGCGGGCGGCCAACATCATCCCGCGTTCCCGGGCCCGCCGCCGCCGCCGCCAACCGGCGTAAAGCGCCAACGCCAACACCAACGCGCCCGCGCCCAGCCCTAGCAACCCCGCCGCGTAAGCGGGCAGAGCCCAGAGCAGCCGCCGGCCCAGCGCGCCCAGCGCCGCCAGCCCCGCGCCCCGCCGCTCCATCCCGATCCCGATCCCGTTCCCGCTGCTCCGCTACCGCTACCGCCGCCGCACCGGGCGGGGCCTCGCCGGCCACGCCCCGTTCTGCCCCGCCCCACTGCGCTCGGCGCAACCATTGGGCGGAGCTCAAGAGGGGGGCGTGGCGGAGGGAGCTGGTGGGCGGGGCCGAGAGAGGGAGGCAGGGGGTCTTTGGCGAGGCTCACGTGTCCCGCCGCCGTCCCGGGAGCGGCGTCTCCCTGTGTCCCCGTCCCGCCCCTCCCCGGCGACACCGGCCGCTCCCCGCCGCCCCCCACCCCCGGGAGAGTCGCGGCGGAGCTGGGGCGGGGGCGGGAGAGCGATCGCCGTTGAGTTTCTGGGTTTTTTTAATAGTTGAAAACGTTACAGGGCCCGGGGGAGCCGCAGCCCCGGTGCCGCCCCCCCCCCTCCTCCCCCAGCACCGGGACACAGACCCGGCACCAGGGAGGTTGGGGGTGGGGGGGCCGTGTCCATACACGGGGCTCCCCGAGGGGAGCAGCCCCAACCCTCCCTGGGAGGTTTTATCGACAACCCCCCCACCCCAGTGCGGCGGGTGCTGGGCCGAGGCGCAAAGCCCCCGGTTTGGGGAGGGGGGGGTTACCGCACCACCAGGCGAGAGCCCCCACCATTGTCCACAGGCTGGGGAGGGTCTGCCCTTCCTCCTCCTCCTCCTCGGCTCAGTTTCACAGGGGGTTGGCGGTCCCACCGGCTGCCCCGTCCCCGCTCGCCAGCGGCGCGGTCCCCGCAGCGGGGTGGGGTCAGTGGGGCATGGCCGTTATCCTCATGCTCTGGGAGGCGATGGGGTACGTCACCATGGGGGTGGTGGCGTGGCTCATGGTGATCCCACCCAACGGCTGCGCCATCGAAACGGCCACCGGCGCCACTGAAACAGCCACTGGTGCCATGGAGACCGGGGGGGCCATGCCCTGCGCGATGGTCTGGGCCAAGGCAGCCGAAAGCGGGGTGATTTCGGGGTTCATGGGGGGAGCGGCGTTGGCGGGGGGAGCCGCCTGGGCTCCGGCAGGAGCTACCAAATCCTGTTGGGAGACGGGCCGGGGCTGGAGGGCCTGGCTGCTGAGCGTGGTGTGGGTCTGGGCAATGCTGTGGTTGTAGTTGGTGACGGTGCCCACAGTGGGGGCCAGAGTCTGCTCGGTGGCGGTAGCGGTGGAGCTCAGCGTCATCACCTTGGCCTGGTTGCGGAACTGGGCATTCTGCTCCAGCAGCACCTCGTTGGTGGCCAGCAGGTTGTTCACCTGCTTCTTGAGATCCTCCACGCGCTTGCGCAGCATGATGTTCTCCTCCTCCAGCAGCCGGTACTCCACCGTCCGCGGGCTGGCGAAGCTGTACTCGTAGGTCTCGAAGTGCAAGCCGTCCACCCGTCGCCGCTTCAGCACAGGGTCGTGGTCGTCGTAACGGTCGGGGTCATAGATGGCATCGTAGGGGTCATAGCGGCGGACGGCGGGGACGATGCCCTGCTCGCGGGCCGCCATGCCCCGCGCCTCGTACTCGTAGTCCCGCTGCAGGTGCTGGAACTTGCACTTGGCGCCCCGTTGGCAGTCGCCCTTCAAGAAGTCCCTGCAGATGGGCACCTCCTCCTTGCTGTTGGGCAGGTCGGCGGGCGAGAGGCCCAGCCCAGCAGCCACCTTCTGCCGCAGGCGCGGGGGCAGCTCCCCCGTCTTCTTGTAGCAGTCCTCGTCCTCTTTGGTGCCGTGGATGAAACGGCAGTTGAGACGGACGCACTCCTTGTTCTGGAAATCGTGGCAGAAGATGAACTCGTTCTTGCGCACGCCCAGGTTGGTGACCTCGCTGATGTCGGGGTGCCGGAAGCGGCAGCGCTTGCCTCGTTTGCAGACGTTGCGCAGGAAATCGCGGCAGATGTCGTCGGCGTTGGCGCCCACCTCATCCCCGCTGTTGCCGTTGTTGTAGCTGTCGCGGTCCGGCATCTTCGCCGCCACCGCCGCCGCGGGGCTCCGGGCACTGCAGGAGGGAGGGGAGGGTGGTGAGGGAGGGGACTGGGAGCAGCTGCCCGGCACGGGGGAGGCCGGGGCTTAGGTAAACACCCACCCCAAGGCACCGGCACCGGGCCGGGGACAGCACGGCCCGGGCAGCCCCGGGTGTCCCTACCCGGTGCCGGTGCCACCGCCGCCCCCCGAGCCGCGAAGGGAGCCGGTGGGGGGGCCCGGGAAACCCCTCATGGAAGCTCCCCCGGGCTGCCGGTACCGGCGGCTGCTGGAAAGGCCCGGGCGCCGCCGGTCCCCGGCCCGAGGGACCGAGACGTCCGCCCGGTGACAGCCCCGCCGGGGCGCGGCGGGAGGGCGGAGGGGTCGCGGCGGGAGGGCGGAGGGGTCGCGGCGGGAGGGCGGAGGGGGCGCGGCCCCCCCTCCCTCCCCCGCCGGGTCTCCATAGCAACGGCCCCGCAGGCCCGGGGCAGGCCCGGCGGCGGCTCGGCCCGGGGCGCGGCGGGGGCGGCCGCCGCGGAGGGGCCCCGGGACGGCGGAGCGGGGCCCCGTCCCCGGTAGCGGCGCGGCCCGTCCCGTCCCCGGCGCGGCCCGTCCCGCACTCACCCGCTCGCGGCCTCCTCGCGGGTCCTCCAGCGCCAACAATGAGCGGCCCCTTCCGGCCGCCGCTCTGCGCCGGGCAGGAAGCGCTCTATGGTGCTTCCGGGGCGACCCGGAAGAAACCGCGCTTTTCCTCCCGGCGTACCTCGCGCCGCCTTCATCCGTCACCGTGACGTCACGCGCGTGCGCCGCCATCTCGGCTCTCCCGGCCGCGCCGGCATCCCCCGTCCCTCCCCGCTACCGGCCCCGCAGGGCTGGATCGCACTCCAGCGCCGCCCGGTGACCCCGGTCCCGCCCGTCCGCCCCCGTTACCGGAGGAACCCGCCGCCCCCCCCCGCCCCGGCCCCCGGCAGGAACCACACCGCGTCCCAACACCACCAGCTTTATTCGCGGCACAACGGCCGCCACAGAGCAAACAACCGGCCCGGCGCAGCGGGTTCCTTCCCTCTCCCCGGCTCGGTGCACCGGGCCCGTTCCTTCCTTTCTTCCCGCCCCGGGAGGGAGGGCGGTGGGCACCGGGACATCTCCCCCGGTGTCAGCGGTGGCCCCGCGGCGGGGCCTACTTGGACCTCTGCCTCATCTTCCTCCTCTTCCGCTTCAGCCTACGGGAGAGAGCGGCGCTCAGGACCCGGGACCGGTCCCACCCGGCGGGACAGGATGGCGGTGGTGGGGTCCCGTTCCCCCCCCGCGGCGGGACCGGACCGGGGGACGGCGGCCCCGGGGGAGCCTCACGTACCTGCGCATGCGCTTCTTGCGCCACTGGGTGGGAGAAAAAAAAAAGAGGGGGGGGGTGCGTTATTGCCGGTACCGGGGTGCTGGGGCCGCCCCCCTCACCCCCGTGTGTGTCTGTGTGTGCGCCCGCCGCGAGGCCCAACCCCCAGCCCGGTGTCCCCCAACAGACACCCCCCCCCCGCGGCAGGAACCAGCCCCTCGCGATAGACATCCCTCCCCCGCGATAGACACTCGTCCCCAGAGACCCCGGCTCCGCTCCCTCCCCTCCAATGACACCCACCCCACCCCACCCCCCCCCCCCCGTCAAACCGAGCCCCCCGGCCCCGCTGCACGTCCCGGTGCAACGGACACCACCGCCCCAGACTCTCCAGCCCACAGCGCTCCCCCCTCCGGCCGGGCCCGGCCGTTGCTGGAGACCCTCCCCCCCGGGGAAGGGGAGGGGGTAGAATGAGGCGCCATCGGCCGCCCCCCGCCGCTCACCTTGGCCCTCATGGCGGTGCGGAGGCGCCGCGCTCAGTCCCGGCGGGCGGGCGGCGGCGCGGGCGGCGGATGGCGACGGATGGAGGCGGCCGGCGGCGGCCCACAAGATGGCGGCAGCGGCGGCCGAGAGGGGCCCCTGCTGTCTACCGGGGCCTATTTATAGGGTAGCGGGCAGGTCTCCGCCCACTTCGGCGCGGGGCACGACGGGAGTTGTAGTCCCCGCCCACCGAGGCACTACGGGAACTGTAGTCCGTCAGCCGACGGCCATTTTGCGCAGCCCCGGGCCCGGGGGGGGCCGGGGGGGTTGTCCCCGCACCCCCGTCCCCCCCGCGCTGCCCCCCCAGCCCCAGAGAGCAGAGCCGTTCCTCTGGCCAAAGGGAGATGTCACCAGTCACGTTTATTCGGAGGGGAAAAAAAAATTCAGTTACAGAGGTCTTCTCATGAGTCAAAAGTCTTCAACAACTGGATTTTTGTTTCTTGTGTCAAGAGGTACAGTGTTGGTTTTTTTCTCTTTAAAGTAAAAATATAAAATTAAATAAACCTCCAGCAAGTCTCAGCGGTTTATAAATCTGTATTGCTGACTATGAGAAAGGTTAGTTCTGCCTTTCTTCCACAGAGGGCAGAATATTGCTTAAAAATGCTAAAATGTTCCTCCCGGGGAACAAGGTTTTTTTCCCCTCAAGGCCTCAGTTAGGACGTTGGAGCTGCCCAGACCAGACCACCAGCAGTTCCAGCCCCCCTGCTCCAGCCAGCGCTGGGTGAGGACCCTGCGTCCATCCCACACCATCCCCAGCCCCTCGGCTCTGCGCTGGCCCCGGGGTCCCACCGGAGCTGGAAGAGTTTGAGAACAGGAGCAGAGAGAGATGGAAAAATTCAGAAAAAAAAATAGCACATCATTTATTCTCTTTTATTGACTTTGGTAATATTTGCACGTGTGGAGTTTGGGGTGGAAAACCCAGATCTTGGCGAGGAAGCACGGTGCCTGCAGAGACGCCCAGGAGCATTTTTAAAGGCGAGTTTTTCCCAAATCCAGCTACAGCAGGGGAATAACCAGAGTGCCGGTCAGCAGGTATCCACAAAGAAAAAAAACCTCACATTCAACTACATGTAATTCAATCGGCTTTTTTCTTTTTTTTTTCTTCTCCTTTTTTTTTTTTTTTAAAAAGACTTACTAAAAAAGAGTGATACCCCTGGCCAGACTCTAGCCCAAGTCCAACAACTCCTGTAGCATTTCCCTCGCCTATCGCCAGAGGAGCACATGCGGACAGGAGACACTTCTGAGAGCCACCAACGCATGTCAAAGAGTGGAACATCCTCACAGGCCATGGAAACCAGCCACAGGGAAGAATTAAACTCCCCGGGACACCAGGGAATTAAAAACCACTGCCGGGTGGCAGGCAGCTCGCTGGCCTCCTGCCACTCTGCAGAGCTGTCAGGTGGGGAACATCATCTGCTTCCGAGCAAGTTGGACAGTCAAATTTAAAAACGAGCTCGCCACAGTGGCATATTAAAAAATAGAGCGTTTATACGTAAATCAAGGCGGAGACAGAACAGAGTAGACTGAACAGTCTACAGTTTCACAGGGGAGATAAAATTTGTTATTTTTCCCAATTATAAATGTACAATCTAGAGGCTAAAAGAAAAGAGTGAGAAATCCTCTGCCCCAGGGAAACAGAGAGGAATGCCTACGCGGCCTGGAGGAGCTGAGACGGCATGGCAAGGCAGATCACCTTGCACCGTCCACGTGTACCATATCACTAAACACAGGGCACTTTTTCTCGGGCGTAATCAGCTGTTTGGTTTGGGTTTTTTTTCCTCCAAGAAAACCTGTAACGGGAGAAATTAAAAAGAAGAGAGGAAGAAGAAGAAAGCAGGCAGCTGTCTACACTCCCTCTCTCACTGGGATTGGCTTAGTTGTTCACCTCTTCAACAAGTATGGGTAGTATAAAAGGTTAGAAAGAGTGGATATAGACTAGCTTTTACTCCTGATTTTATTTTTCTGCTTTCTTTTTTTAAGTAGTCTGAAGTGGCTGAGAGAATCCTCCCTCATTGGCAAAGTCAATAGGAGCTGGTTGTAGTCAGTGGGAAGTCCAGACTGTTTGTTTTGGTTGTAAGAGACAAACAGTGCTAGATTATTTTGCTTCTGTTTTTTGGGGGAAAAGGGGCGAGTGTGTGTGAATTGGGTGCTACATGGAGGGAGCGGGAGCTGCTCAGTCGCCAGCCTCATTCTCTTCTGCTGTCTCTCCTGTGGTGGCATTCTCTGCGTTCTTGGAGGCCTGTGGAAACAAACCCACAGCAGCGGTCAGAACAGGGGCTCGCTCGGGGACTGTGCACAGCCACAGCGCTGGCAGTGGGTACGAGGCAGCCCACTCAAGGCACCTCGAGGCCCCTTCCCACGAGGCTGCTGCTTCCCGTGCCAGGGGAACACCAGAGTATACTTTAAGGTGGGCTGAGAGGTGAGCCCAAAACATGACCACGCAGGACCTGGGTAACATTCGGGCGCTGCCAATTGCAAGAGATAATGTGCCACAAATCCTCACAAAACGTGGCCAAATTACCTTCTTTTTCTTCTTTTTCTGGGTCTTCCGGCTTGCAGAACTTTGTAGAAGGGCCTGCAGAGAGGAAGGAAACATAAGCAGCTAGAAAGCAGACTCCTTTTTTTGACAGAAGATAAAGGGAAATGCCTTTAAAGCAGAACAAGCACCGCCAGCCACTGAAGGAATGGTGGTAAGTCCCAAGGGGTGCAGTGATAGATGGGGAATGCCACAGCCTCACACCCCGCCGAGGTATGAGGCCTTGGAGCCGGCTGTTGAGACTTCTCAGCCGTTCCTAGGAAAGGGCTGGGTGTCCTTATCAAGCCACTAGAGCTGGCACTTGATGCAGGAGATAAGGGCCCAACCTGGCCTTAAGCACGCCTTTTCCTTTCTAAGCTCATGCCTCAGCCCCTCCCCTGTTGTCTGCCAGATTTTACTTCCCACCTTCACCCTGAGGGATGCAAAGACAGGGTGACCCACGCAATGTGCTACATCACATCTATTTATTATTATTTTTAACCAACCTTCAGTTCTCCATCTTGCACCTCAAACTCCGACTTGTAGAGTTCTGGTTCAAAGGGGCCGCTGGTTATCCTCATAGGACCATTGGGCATTAAAAGCACTGTGAATTTGAACTGTGCAACAAACTCTCCTGCAAGACAGAAACGGGCGTTACTACACCACAGCCCCCATGTAGCCAATCCACCAGCTATCTGGGCAGACGTTTCCAAGTAGACATTTCGATTCCTATGCCATTTCCACACTGTCACAGCCCTAAACCATGTCGCAGGAACTTCTTAAACCTACCCTGGCCAGGTCAAAACGATTCCTTCAGCACTACCCTGCCAAGCCTGCTCTGTAAGCAAACCAGAGAGCCTCAGCCATCAATCTCTCCTCCTGCCCAGGAAATTACTCCACAAAAAATTTCATCTCATCACTGGAACAATTCCAAAACAAGATCCAGAAGCCAACGGGTAGCGAGTTTCCTGGAGGATAAATCCCAGGGCCCTTGAAGGGCATCTCTGGTATTTATACAGCAACAGAATCAGCACCGGTCTCACCAGACTCCGGAAGCGACCAACACTTGTCTGCTGAGTGCCCATCCACACCCGGCTCTCAGTCCTCCCACCACCAGCTCTCACCTTCCTTTTCGTAGAGGACATTGAAAGGCTGGAGCAGCTCGTGTTTGGCGCATTCCACCACCCCCATCCTGGCCTTCTTCTCATCCTCAAACGCCCTGCGGAGGAAACAGAGCCACACCTGAGCTCAGGCCCTTTCCTAGAAGCCAGACTACACCCTGCAGGTTTCAGAATTGCCACCAGGGTCAGGCTGGAGACTTGATTCACTTGCATCCCCCTTGCCCAGGCAGTGTTGTGGTGCAGTGACAAAGCAGACTGCCAGAGCAGGCAACTGCCAGCTGAGCTGTTACCTCCAGAGAGTGGGAAAGGCAAGTGGATTTAAGGATGAAAAGAGCCTGTTAAGTGAACGTTGTGGAACTGCCTCACCTCTGCATGCTGCACCCTGACACTGCTTTCACCCCTCTCTGTTTTATTTTAAACACAACTCCCAGCTCCCCACCTGCCACACGAGGCACAGGAGATTCTCAAATCCTCAGGCTCTGTCTGGGATTCCTGCTTAAGCCTGTAACATCCTTCCTACACCCACTCCTAGGCTCAAATACAGCAAAGCCCAACATAAAGCAGTAAAGGCTGCCTCCTTCTCTGTGACAGGATGGTGAAAGCAAGTCAGTCTTGCTGTCAGCATGGTCTGTAAGCTCATGCAGAGCATCCAGCTCTGAATACATGGGGAGGCCACGAGTAAGAGCAAATACCTGAGAGTAAATGGCATAGTATCAAAGCGCCTCTCCACCTCACTGAAAAAGGCACGGGAGGTTTTCATCTTCAAGCCATACTGTTTGGAGGGGTCCCTTTTGTAAATTGTAGTTCTCTGTCCAGCATCCTTTGCCTGAAAATGCAAACAGCGCTGAGAGACCAGGAAAGCAGTGCAGCACCTCCTCAGCCAGATCAGCCAACTGCTTGCACACGCTGGGATGGCTGTATCAGACAAGCACCGTCCATACTCTGACACTGTAAAGGTGGGCCTCAACTTTTGGATGGAAAAAGCTCCACCCAAAAAAACCACAACAATACCCAGGCAACAAGTATTCCCCGGCTGGAACTGGCACCCACAAGGATGTGGCTGTTAGCATCACTTGCTGCTGATGACTATCCTGAAACACAGACACTTTGACCACACACACAGAGGAACATCAGGCCAAGAAGCACTGGACTCACCTTTCCCTCTCCACTGCTGACAAGAACATCAACAGCGTAAACTTCATGGACCTCAAATTCTGCTTTTTCATGGTCCTTCCTGGATGAAAAAAAGTTTGGTGAGTCAAAGAATAGTAAATAGAGAAGACAAAACCTCCTACACAGCCACAGTACCTCAAACAAGCCCACACTGGGCTTAGCCTGAGAAGGTCTACAAGCACAAAGTAGTGCTACAGTGACCAGGTCCCTAACCAGAAGAGCAAAAGCTGGCACAGAAGATGCAGAAATTGAAGATGCCAGGCAGCAGACCTGATCAGTGACAGGCTGGCAGAGAAAAACAATGACAAGCCAGTGCTCCTCCTGCTCATGACAAGTAGCTCCATCGCCAGTAAAGGGTGGGAGGTCTCTCAGACATTCAGCACCAGCTCTTTGAACTTGTGGTCACATCCTAGGCAGGCCAAGAGCCCCACCACGCGTGGTACATCACCACACCTGAAAACTTAACAGTCCAAGTGCTGGATTTAAAGCCACTGAGCTCTAAATATTCAGTGTGAGACCCAACCCCGAGGGATCCCTGAGGGAAAGAAGCTGCTGGAAGAGAACGGAATGACATATCCAGCTCATTTGTTCAAAACCATCCCAAGATGCTATTGACAGTGATCCCCATCCAGTGGGCTCCTGGCAGCTTCTGCGACACAAACGATAGGTCTTGGCACAGCTCCTGGTGAATTAGCATCCACCGCTACAACTAGCAACAGTTGGTTATTTTGCTGGCAGACTCCTTCGAGAAACTGGACAGAAACCAAGAATACTTGCAGGTGCCAGCAAGAAGCCTCACTCACATCAGTGACTTTGAGCCTTTCTTTCTTTCTTAGAACAACCCCCAAACACAGAGCCACGCTTCACGTTCACACAGAATGGACAATAAGATATGGGGCTAACAAGCTACAAATCTGCCCTACTGGGTCAGACTTCAAGAAAGAGGCCACACGGGGAGCAGTCTGCAACCCAGTTAAATTAAACATACCTGCTACATCCCCGCCTTGATACCACAGCGAGAAACAGGGTCACCATTCTGGACCTAGTCACACCCCTCCCAAATGCTGCTGGAAGCAGCAACCCCAGAGGTGATGCTCACTTTTGCTGGTCTGTAGGATTCTGGATGATTGTTTTCTCTCCATCGATCACATGCTGTTTCAGCTGATGCGACAGCATCCCTGCCGCGATAAGAGAATCCATTAACACCTCTGAGCTGCAAACCAGCTACACAGTGACTTGCATTATTAACACTCCAGGGCCCAGGACTGCAGCCCTCAGCTAGAACGAGGAGGAAAGCAAACCATCATTGGCGTTAGCACTTCCTCAGCTTCCCTCAGTCGTGAACTGTCAAGTGCATTAGCACAGACACGGAGCTCCCCAAAGCCCACTCTGACTTCAGCAACGCTTCCTCGCCAAAGAGGAGGAGCTGCAAGCTCCCGCGAGAAGCACAGCCAGCCACCAAGCCCTTTCAAGTACTGCCACTTCTCCATAAGGCACGTGCACTACACCAGTGGGCTGGAACGGACTGAAGGTGAACTCGCAGGCACGTGCAATGCACCCTCGGGTGTTTTTAAAGATGCCAAATGTCAAGTTAATAGAAACTTTCAGTCCTTTCCCCAGTACCTCAGCTGTACAGCACTTAAAGGGTATTTTGAGGGGTTTCCTTCACTTTTCCCTTCTGTCCTACAGTTCACCTTCAAATCGAAGCCTAGGAAGAGGCACTCGCAGCCGTTCCTGTTCTGCTCCCCAAGCCACCAGCCAGCAGGGACAGTCGCACGTCTCCGTTCAGGAAGGACGGCTGCCGCTGGCAGAAAGGGAAAGCACAACCCCAGCCGCCAACAGCTCCATTTGTTTTCATCAACTGGGGCCTTATGCTGCTGCCAGTGCCTAGATAATTACGGCACTTGACTGTTTCCAAAACAGTGGCTGCTTAAACTCCCTTGACAGTGTGAGCAGCCGCCTCCTCACTGCAGCTGATGCCATGTTTTTTCACAGAGAAAGGAGCAAAGCACTGAGGAGACCCACAAAGCCATCCCACACAAGGAACAGGGAACTGATGTTCCAAGATTGGGCTAAGGCGAGTGAAGATAATGAGCCAGCTTTACAGTATTTCAGGGAATTTAACTAATAGCGGACCAATGTAATTGTGGCTGGAAGAACCATTTGACAGTGATGTCACCAACTAGGAGAAAAGCATCTGCATGTGCCAAATGTCAGGCTAAGCTCTCTCGCCACCTTTCAGACAAAAAGCCAGTGGTCTCATTTCTACCAGAAGCTATCCCAGCGCCTTCCCACTTGCCCGTTATCAACACTGCTAAGAGAACGTGAATGAGTTTGGAGTTGGAAGGAAATTACATACCCTGCATATCTATGGGCTTCTTTTCCAGTGGCTCTTGCATTACAAACAAGCTCTGTTATGGATTTGCTAAAGGGGTTTTAACTACGAGTGGTCAAGTATGAAAGCAAAGGGCCACGCGATTTGCCCAAGGTCAGCAGGAAGTCCACGAGCCAGGACACTACCTACCAGCTGTGGAAGTCCATCTCTATTGTTCCTAGATTAATGCATCTTTAAAAATCAAAAAAACAGAGGAAGGAAGAAGAATCTAGAGTTTTGAAGGGATTTTTTTAGCAAAGGCTGCTGCATTTTAAGATGGCATGTCTAGGACTCCTAGTCATTAAGTGTTTCCCAGATTTTGAATAGGGCAGCTCAGGATTTAGTGTGCAGCTAAAACATCGCTACCTCTGATCAGCTGCTCCCCCATCCTTACCTTCAATTGGCGTGCAGTGAAACGAGTGGGCTATTTTGTTCCATGCATCTGTCACTTGTGTGTTCTGGGTGAAGGACACATGAAATCATGTTAAGGATATAAAATTCAAGCCACAAGCATGACGTTTTTTTTTTTAACTCAACAGTGTTCTGTGATAAAACAGGCAGGCTTTCTAACTGACTGGTGCTTTAACACCTCCAAAAAAAAAAAAAAAAAGGAGAAACAGTGTCAGGCTTCCATTTTTAATCCTGTATCAACAAAAACGACACGTAACACGAGGCCAGCTCAGCCTCCCGCACTGCACCCAGTGCCTTCTCACAAGCCATCCCTCTTTAGGGGATTACACTAGCAACTAAGAGCGACACAAGTATGTCTGGAATAGTAACACAGCGACAAAGGAGATCGCCCACGACTGCTGAGGCGCCTGAGCACAAGGCGAGGGAGAGGTGCAAGTGGGGGATTTACGGGAGCACTGTTCAGCAGAGTTGCTGTGCAAGCCCAGCTGTCTTCAGCGAGAAAAGGACCCGCGAGTGGGAGCACTGAGGCTTCTCTGCGAAGCCACCATCGCACAAGGAAGAGCTCAGGTCCCACAGGGAAGCCAGAGCTGCTGACAGAAGAGTCACTGCCACCTGCCCCAGCGGGCCAGTGCTCACCCCAGCAGCGGTTCAGCTGTCTGCAGACAGCTGCTTCCAGATTCCCCACATCGCTGGGCAATTCTTCCCAGGCAAGGTCACACGCTTTTATTTCTATGCACAAAGCGTGGCACAGGCTGCATCTGTGCTTGAGCTCCTCGCCCCGTGCCCAGACATACTTTCCCCCATATTAGTCACTCACCTGGTTTCCAGGCTTTACCAAGCGCAGAGCAGCTTCAGCACACAGATGAGCCGCCTTGATGACATCAGCTTTACGGCCTGACACAGGGTTTTCCTGGAAGAACAGAAAAATAAAGGCTTTTTAACTTATGTTCCCTTCCCTCTTATTAGCAAGAATACTGTTCTGAGTATCTAGAGATGGAGACTGTCCATCTAACTGAACACACTCCCCGCCGAGTGAACGGGGACATCTAGCTCAGAGGTGGAAGGCCTTCTGGCTCCAGAGCTCAATCATTAGCCTCTCCTCCATTAAAAGAGCAGATCAGTATCAGCCACAACCAAATTGGCTCTCTCACAAGTTTCAACAGAGACACCCTAGTACAAGCGTATCACTGTCAAAGACTGAAAACAGAACACGACCTTCCTGTAGCCAGAAATGTGGACTGGAAAGATTTCAATGCACTTCAAAAGATTTTTTTTTTTTTTTGGCTTCTCCCCATCAAGTCGTTCAGACACAGCCACTGGAGAAACACCATTCCCAAGACCCACACCACCATCCTCCTCCCAAGACTACAGCTAAAAATTTGTTCCAAGCTTACGTGACAACTTTACACACACAACAGTAATCCCCTCTGCATAAGCATGGCTTAGTGTCACTTCGAAAATGCCCGACCAAACCACGCGTGCCACGGTGGCGTCCTCACCAACACATGCCGGGGCTGTACGCTGCAGTCAGCCCCAGGTGAGAAAAGTCCATGCTGGTGCATTCAGGCAGGAGAAGTGGGCAGCAGGGACTAGTTTTGGGGTCTGAAGAACAAGTCGCCCCTGAGCTCAGTTTGCATAGGTGAAGGCAGAGACTCCCAGCAGTGCAGCGCTCAGCTCCCTGTGCCTCGGCCAGTAGAGGGGGCAGCAAAACCAGTCTGCCCAGTCCGCCCCACAGCCGCAGACACTCTACATGCAAATAACTCACTGCAGTGCCACTCGTGCGTGGTTTGTCTCAAATTATTTGTAACCTTGCAAAATTGTATGTGTTGAAACAGCATGGCAGCCCTCGTTTTCCAGAGGACTGAATAATTTTTAGGAAAGGGACGGTTTTCACCCTGTCACTGCTGTGACACCAGACCTGTGGTGCCTTTGTGAAATGAAGCAGACACCTCTCCGAGGCTCCATGTTCCTGCTGCCTTTGGAACCAGAGGCACCTGAACATCAGCTTTTTAATATCTGCTTTAGACTGCATGTAAAGTAGCAGTGGCAAGAGGCACCACTCCATTAAAAACCTACCTTTGAGGCGTCTATGACAAAACTGTGTGCTACATTTGCTATGAAGCCATCAACATGGACTCCCAAGTCACTGCAACACAAAGAGAGAATTAATTACAGGTGGGGCATCACAGCTCATGAAACTTGTGTGACTTCTAGAAGTATCAGAAGACTAAAGTATGTTTCAAGCGCTTCACTTGACTAGCTATTAGATTCCTTAATTAGCCATGCTGAGGAAGATTTGACACACCAAGCAGGACTAGAAAGCAAAGCCCAGGTGCCAACAGTAAATTCACAAAAAGTATAACCAAGACACTTACATTTTGACCAAGTCTCCATCTTTGAGGATGTAGTCTTGGTCACTCTTCAGAGGGGAGAAGTGACAGACACAGTTATTTACTGATATACTCGTTGGGAAGGCAATACCTATAAAGGGGGAAAAAAAAAAAAAAAAAACAAAAACCCAAACATTCCATGAAACCATGCAGCCTCACACCCGGCACAGGCAGCAGCCCCGCCAATGTGGATCATCACTCCAGATTTCGATTTTTGAAGTGCTGTAAAATGCCCCATTACACAAGTCTCTAGCCAAAAAGCCACGAGGAAGGCAGTGTGTGGTCTGCTCCCACAGCGGCTCTCCTTTTGCCCTGGCAACCATCAAAGAAATAGATCCAAGGTGGTGAGCCACCTGCAAAAGGGACCTCAAGTCTCCAGAACAGAAATCAGGGAGCTCTGGGTGACACACTCAAGTGTCACACAATTTCCACAGCAACTACAGACCAGCGATAACCGTACTGCAGGAGTTCCTGAAGGGAGGACATTGAAACAGGAGTTGCTCAGGACAATAGTGTGGATGATTGGGTGAATCGAAAGGGGAAGCTGAGGCTCATCAGTGATGCTTACCAGCAGGGCAGGTAGGAGGATTTGGGTTAAAATTGGCTTTCTGGGAACACCAAACTATTTCTTAGGCTAATTAGAACCGAGTAGCACTTTCTGTGCTCTTGCCTGTTCACACTAGCCACCCAACGGGACCAAGAATGACAACACTGAAAATATCTTTGGAGCAGGCCTCACCTTTTTTCATTTCTTTTTCCTTCTTGAAAATCTTGCCAGTCTCTTCCATAATCATGGCATCTCCCTTCTCACACAGGCAGAGAACCGATGCTCCGGAGTTCGCTGCTTCGACCACCGCACGCAGGACCCCTTAATTCAAACACAGACACAAAGCTGTTCAAGCATGTTAGCGATAAACAGCCTTAAATCTTAACACCAACGCTCACCACACAGCACTGTGCCAGAAAGATCTGTTTGTTTCTTAAGAGAGAACAAGACTCTGGACTCAGCTCTTCACCAAAAGGACCGTGGACAGGTAGAAATTCCACTTTAATTTTTATTTTATTTTTGAGAACTTTTTCACAGAGAGCACGAGCAAATGAACGTATGCGGAGGTTTGCACAGGTGAAGCACTGCAGCTTCAGACACCTGCCTGCGCTGACCGAGGTCTGTCAAACAAAGCAGCCAAGCAGGAACACCGCTCTCCCACATTCTTTCTGCAGAAGTCAGAGCTACAGAAACAGGTTTGGAAATTACTTGGGACGCGCAGCACATCAAAGGAGCAGGGACCGCTGCTGCAGACGTGTGAGACCAGAGGTACGGAGCAGCTGAAAGGCTTTGTTGGGCACAAGAGCTGGCAGCAGCACAGGAGAGCCAGTTACATTAGTCCCTTGCTCGGCAGAAACGTGTTTTAAAGGTAACCCACGTGCTCTGGCCTGGCAGTGCCGGCAGCTGCCAGTGCACTGCCTGACACAAGGAACTCCACAGGCCGTGCTCCACGCTGCAGGTTAGAGGAAGTTTTGCTGCCTGCACCCACTTTTGGGCATATTTTAGCACCCGCTAGCCCCAGCAGCATTTTGGTTCCGCCGTAGATAACAGTGTGTCTCGTGCTTTATAGGATAAGGGGGAAAAGGAGTATAAAAGCGGTGGCTTTGGTTGAAACAGTGGAGAGTAACATTCACAAACACATCTCGATGGTGAAACAGGGGCCCAGGGGCTGCTGGAGGAGCCACATCTCGATGGTCTCCCCACCAGTCCAGGGGCTGAGGTGCTCCAGCTGTCACCAGCAGACCGCCCGAGCTGCTATTTCCCCTTCTTCCTCCTCTCTCCAGCTGGGATGCTTTACAGGGAGTCATAAAGCTTACCCTGAAACGTTTTCGGATCCTGAGGTAAAAGGTATCCTCACAGTTTCTCCTCATTCTGTGAGCACATTGTTTTTACAAGAGGCTGTTTTGTGAAGTGCCTCTATCTGGGGGGAGTTTCTGCACATGTTCTAGGTATGACAGCAATAAATATTTCAGAAGTACTGAGGGGGATATTTACGAGCAGGCTGTTTTTTGTAATTTCTTTGCCACTGAGTAAAAACCTGAAGCCTTTCACCTGTATGACAATTAAATTTCAAATCTCTTCAGTCACCTTTCCATGCGCCACAAATAATAACAAATTCAGAATATTTTTAAGTACAGATAAAAGCCTGATAAAGAGACATTCAGTGGATGGCAGGACACAGAGAGGCAAGAACAGGAAACGTTAAAACAAACACAGTGCAAAGATAAATGGAGAGCCGCGTTCATCAGAGCATTCGAACAAAACCAAAAAGCAGACAGTGTGATAGCACTGACCAAGGAACACCTACTAATTGTACTCTGGGCTTCCACAGCGCTTTGTTTAGGGAATTAAAAGCACTTTATATCATTAAAAGGCACCTCGCTCTGACAAGAACCCAAAGCATTTTGAACTTTTTGCCACAGTTCTGTGTTTGCTCTTCCCAAACATGCTCACACTGCCCGTAAGGGAGAAGACACGCTGTGATGGAGCTGCCTCTCCCCCGTGGGAAGGGAGGCAGCCCCTCCATGCAGCCAAACTCAGAGGGCATGCCATTAAATCTGGTTTGCCCAGCAGACAGAGAAGCCAAAGCGGTGACCTCCCTTCCCAAAGGGGAACCCGCATCATCACGGCTTTCAGCCCCACGTCTCTCTCCTGAGCTGCATCCCAAGTTACCGTCAGGAGGATGACTTAAAAAGAAGCGTCGAATCAGCAACAATTAGTGTGGGACATGCACTATGGAGGCTGTTCATAATGCTGGGAAGACCTCATAGAACCGGTCCAGTTAGCTCTTTAAACAGCTGTCACCTCTCTCGAGGGGCAGCTAACCACCACTAATGATACAGCAAAAATAAGCGTTTAAAGAAAATAACATCAAAAAGCAAATAACATGGGGTGGGGAAGGCAAAGTTTTAGGGGTGACCAACGCATCTCCCGAACCCGTGCCGGGCAGCAGCCCCGGCCCGGGGCAGCCTCCCCCCTAGCAGACCGGGTCTCTCCGCTGAAGAAACCGGCTGCCAGGGCCGAGCCCGGCGCTCCCCTCCTCCCGGGGGCTTGCCCTCGCCACCCACCCACCCACCCACCGGGGGGCTCTGTCCCCCGGGGGTGCGGCTGCCCTGCCCGGCATGGAAGGGGGGGGGGGTGTGTGTTAAAGCCCCGAACAAAAGAGCGGAGCGGGGCAGCCCCGGGGCAGGATGTGGCCAGCGTCGGCGCCGGGCCGGCCCCGCCTGGCCGTGCCCCGCTCCCGGCTCCCCCCGCGGGAGGGAGGACGGAGGAGGAGGGGGGGGCGGCAGGCCCTGCCTTCCCCCCCCCGCCCCGACTCAGCGCCGCCGGTGCACGTGGGGCGCGGAGGCCACGTGCCGGCAGCCGCCGTGCGGGGCCGGGGCCTGGGGGAACCGGGGAGCCCCCGCCGCCCGGGGGTAACGTACGGCCGCCCCCCCCCCCCCCCGCCATGAAAACGGCTGTTGGGGGGGGGGGGGGGGAACGACGGACCACAGGCCTCGCCGCCCGCCCCAGGCCCACCACCGCCACCCGCCACTTACCCCCCCCCACACACACCCTCTCCCCCAGTCACCCCCCGACCCCCGCACAGGCCCGGCGCCCCCTCCCCGCCGCTACGCCCCCCCCCCACCCTACCTCCCCCCGCCCGGCCGCGGCCCGCACTCACGGTTAGCGATGTCCCCCCCCATCTTGTACTTGGTCACCACCAGGTCCTCAGCGATGGTGAGCTCGGCCGCCTCCTCCTCGCCCGACATGGTCGGAGCCGCCTACGCCCGGCCGCCGCCGCCCCCCGCCGCTGCCGCCGCTGCCGCCGCCGCGCTGAGGAGACCCCGGGGAGCGCGAGCGAGAGAGCGCGAGCAGGGCAGGAGCGCGGGCTCCGCGCGGGGCACGCTGGGAAGGCGAGTCCCCGCCCCCACACATACCTTGGACTACAACTCCCGGCAGACCCCGCGGCGTACCGCGCGAGGCCCGGCCTGGTGACCACCGTGGACTACAGCTCCCGGCGGGCTCTGCGGCTCTCGCGAGATTCAGCGCGCCGGGGGCGGGAATGCGAGGCCGGAAGCGGTTTTGCGGGGGGATGCTGGGAAATGTAGTCTGAGGGAAAGGGTCCCCTCGCGGGGGGGGCGGCGGGGAACGGGCTCCGCGGCGGCACCGGGGGCCGGGGGGGGCTGCCACCGTTTGGGGGGCTGTCGGTGCCCCCAGCCCATGGCTCTGACCCCACTCGCTGCCCCCAGCCCCATCACAGCCCCCCCCCCAGCCCCCGGTCTCAGGTGCGGGCCCCCCCCCAGCTCCCCCCCTAAAGCAGCAGCACCATCACGTCTGGTCAAATTCCCTTTGTCTTTATTCAACATTTACAAACCCGACCCACGCCGGGGCCGGGGGAGCGGGGCGATGCCCCGAGATGGGGGTGCGGGCTGGGGACCACGCCCCCCCCCCCCGGGCAGCCCCCGTGAAAACATCACGAAAAAGGGATTCTCCGGGGGGGGTGGGGGTGTGTGTGTGCAGACCCCTCCTCACCCCAGCCCCGCTACCCGGCTCAGGGCCCCTAAGTCATAACGGGCACTGCAGCCCCCCCCACCGACCAGGGGACACCCCTCCAAGTGCCCCGGGGCTGGGGGGGGGGCGGGGCAGCACCCCCAAACCTTCACTCCGGTTCCAGCAGGGAATGGGGAAACCTGAAAATGAGTCTGGGGTCCTTCTTGTCCAGAAATCCCGTCCGACCTTGTCTGTCTGCACCCCAAGGCAGCCCCGGACAGGGACCAACCCGGTGTCCCTGCACGCAGGGAGCTCCTTCAGCCGGGGGGGGCACCCACCAGGCATGGCGGGAGGTGGACCCAGGGGTCCGTAGCCCCACCGACCCCCCCTCTGCAGGGGGCCTGGGCTGCCCTTCCCCCCCCCGCTAGCTTGGGGTGCTCAGGATCAGCCCCTCCAGCCCTGTACCCCAGGGAAGGCTTTGGAAAAAGTGGCAGGGAGCGGGTACACCCCCGAGGGCTCGTGGCCCCCCCCCAGGACGGACTGTGACCCCCTCAGCCCCCTGCCCGCACTTCAGCTTTGGCTCATGCCCCCGGGGGGGGGGGATCCTTCATATCCAGTGTAAACAGCCCCGGGGGGCGGGGGGGTGCCAGGAAGGCAGTGGGGTGCTGGCAGGGCCCCCCCCCCGGGGGGGGGTGTCCCCTACGTCCGCTGAGCGTCCACCTTGGCGAAGAGGCGGCTGTGCCAGTAGTCGGGGTTGTCGAAGGCGCAGTCCGAAGCCTCCAGGCTCCGCAGGGGCTTCATGCAGGGGGTGGGGGGTCCAGGGGGGCCACGGCAGCCGGGGCAGCGGGGGACCAGCACCGCCTCCATCTCCTCGTAGCCCTGCTCCTCCTCGGGGGCCGGGACGGCCTCCCCCGGGCGCATGTCGGTGTAGCCGTCGTGCCGGGGGGCGCCACCTTCCTGCCGTGGTCCCAGCCCCCCGACCACGCTGCCCAGCGAGCGGCTCAGCCGCGGCTGCTTGTTCATGTACTCGTAGTCCTCCTCCTCCTGCCCCCGGCCCGGGGGGGACCCCAGCTCTGAGCCCACCTCCATGTACTCATAGCCCAGCTCCTCCAGCGAGGCCGGCCGGGGTGGGGGGGCTCCCGGGGGACCCCCAGGCCGGCGGTTCATGTACTCGTACTCCTCTTCTGGCTCTGGCACCAAGCCCCCAGTGGGGTCTGGCTCTGCGAGGCAGGGGTGAGATGCTGGCCAGGGCCCCCCCTAGCCCTTCCAGACTCTCCCTCTCTGCCCACAGGGCCTGTCCCGAGTTTGGGGGGGGGGGGCAGGGACAGGTTCATCCCACCCCACAACCCTCACCCCCTAAAAGATGATCTCCCCCACCAGCCTGAACCCCAGTCCTGCACGAATGGGTCCCCCTGCCCCTAACACTGGGGATGGGCCCCCTCCACCCCTGGGGACAGGCTGCCCCCCCCCGAGACACAGGACCCCCCCCCCAGCCCCAACTCTGCAAGGATGAGCCCTCACCTCCTTAACCCCAAATCCTGCGGGGATGGGACCCATCACACCTCAAGGATGGGCTCCCTGCAACCCCGTGGTGGGGGCAGCCCCCAGACCTGGTCCTACAGGATAGGATCCCCCCACCCTGCATGGATGGGACCCCTACCCCGTGCCTGGACAGGACCAACCCCCCCACACCAAGGCTGCACCCCTCACCCCGTCCGGCGCAGTTGGGGGTGACGTAGCCGTTGGCGTCCTCCTCGCTGCCCTCGGTGCTGGGGGGTGGCGGGGGGAAGCTCTCCCGCTGGGACAGGTAAGCACTGTCCCCCCGCGAGCGCAGGCTGCGGCAGAGGCTCCCCGACAGCGACCCCCCCTCGGCCAGGTCCAGCTCCGAGGCCGTTCCCCGGCCTTCCGACGACTCCGACACCGTCCGCCCCAGGGACTCCTGACGGCTGCGCCGCGGCGGCCGGCACCCCCCGCCCTGGGGGACATGGGGCTGAGGGGGGGGTACCCCTGCAGACATCGCCCCCCCCCACCTCATGGCCATCGTTTCACCTCCCACTGCCACCCTTTTGCCCCCCCTCCTCTGGCACCCCATGGTCACCCCCCATAGCCCCCCAGCAGCCTTTGTCCCCCAACCCAGCACCCCTTGCCCCCCTCTAGCCCCCCAGGTACCTGGCGGCCACTGCTGAGGCCGGGCTGGTTCATGGGGATGTAGCCGGCCGGGGGGCTGAGCAGGCTGGGGCTCTGCAGGGGGACAGGGGGGGTTGACACCCAGCGGGGACACACACACACACGCAGGGGCTGGGACCCCCCCACACCCCGCTGCAGGAACGGGGCATGGGTCCTGACAGGGCTCAGAGGGGACGATGGGGCAATGAGGGGGTTGCGTGGGTCAGCCCGGCATCCCAGCTCCGTGGGACCTTGTGCCACATCCCGGGATCCTGCATGATGCCCTCCCACCACCCCGTGCCATGCCCAGGACACAGCCCCAGAGCCCCCAGACCCGAGGGGGGGGGGGCAGAGGGGTCTCACCCGGGTGCAGCTGCCCCGCGGCCGCTGTGGGTAGAGACCGGTGGTGAGGCCGAAGGAGGCATCCAGCTCCTCCTCCTCCTCCAGCTCCAAAGTCTCCATGTCATCCAGCTCCTTGTCGCTGAGGGTGGGGGGCTCGGCGGGTGGCACGGCCCCGCTCTCCTGCTGTGGGGATGGCCATGTCAGGGGCTGCGGGACCGGAGGGGGGCCGGTGGGGGGGGGGGGGTGTGCTTACCTTGATGACCAGGTAGCGCGGGGGGTCGCGGGCCATACGGGTGAATTCGTTCGCCAGCTCCTTGAAGGTGGGACGGATGTTCTCATCGATCATCCAGCCTGGGGGGACGGCAGGGGCTGAGAGCCAGGATTTGGCCCCGGGGATGGGGATGGGACCAGAACCCTGCCCTGGGGATGGGGACAGAGCTGGGATCCTGCCCCAGGGATGGGGACAGGGCTGGGGACAGAGCCAGAATCCTGCCCTGGGGATGAGGACAGAGCCAGAATCCTGCCCCGGGGTTGGGGACAGAGCCAGAATCCTGCCCCGGGGTTGGGGACAGGAGCAGGACCCTGCCTTGGGGATGGGGACAGAGCTGGAATCCTGCCCCAGGGGATGGGGACAGGGATGGGGTCAGGACCAGAACTCTGCCCTGGGGATGGGGACAGGGATGGGATCCTGCCCCAGGAGATGGGCACAGGGCTGGGGACAGGAGCAGGACCCTCCCTGGGGTCAGGTCCATGGACGGTGGCCCCACACTCACACTTCACCATCACCATGTAGACGTCGATGGTGCAGATCTGGGGCTGCGAGAGCCGCTCGCCCTTCTCCAGCAGGTCGGGCACCTCGGCCAGCCGGATCCCGGCATAGGGCTCGGCTCCAAAAGTCATCATCTCCCAGAGCGTCACGCCTGTGGTGACAGTCCCTGTGAGCCCCGTGGGGCTGGGGAGCGGGACTGGAGGGGGCCGGGGGACTGGTGCTCACCGTAGCTCCAGACATCGCTCTGGTGTGTGTACTTCCCGAAGTGGATGCTCTCCAGCGCCATCCACTTGATGGGTGTCTGCGAGAAAAGGTGTGGTGTGGGGGGACATGGATGGGTGGGGGGGACATGGGGACTGGGGGGGTACAGGGGACACCCTGTGGGACAGGGGGCACAGAGGGGATGGGGGGTCCCTGGGTGGTGGGGGTACTGGGGACATGGAGAGGAGGGGATGCAGGGGGAACCGGGGGTGTGGGGCAGGGATGGCACAAAGGGGGACACGGGGGTCCCTGCCAGGTGCCCACCTTGACCTCATTGTAGAAATACTTCTTGTCATCGGGGTAGAGGAGGTCGGCGATGCCGAAATCGGCCACCTGAGCCTGGCTGGGCGACTTGAGCAGCACGTTGCGGGCGGCCAGGTTGCGGTGCACCATGCGGTGCTCCTCCAGGTAGTACATGCCCTGGGGAGGAGGGGGGGGCAGGGGGTCTCAGCGGGGCCAGGGGAGCCATGAGTACCCCCCCCCAGACCCCGGGGACTCACTTTGGCCACCTGGACACACCAGTTGAGCAGGAGCTGGGGGCTGATGCTGTCGCGGTTCTTACGGACATAGTCGAGGAGGGAGCCCAGCGGCAGGAGCTGGGTCACCAGCTGCAGCTGGGGGCCGGGGCAGATGCCCAGCAGCCGCACGATGTAGGCATGGTCCAGGCTGCCGATGGCCAGCATGTGCTGCGGGGGCAGCGTCAGCCGTGGCCGAGCCCCCCCACTGCCCCTGGGGGCCCCCCAGGGAGCAGTATCCGGCCCACGCCCCCCCCACCCCGCTCTCCGTGCCGGACTTACATCGGTGACGGCGTGGAAGGACTGCTGCCCGCTCCAGTCCTGGATCACCTTGATGCTCACTGGGATCTTGATGGAGTCCCCGTCAGGGATCCAGATTCCCTGGGGGGGACACGGGACACCCCGGTGAGTGCCGTGCCCAGCCCCGACTAAGCCCCCCCACTGAGCCCCCCCTGCTCACCTTGTGCACGGTCCCAAAGACGCCGGAGCCCAGTACCTTCAGCCGCTTCAGCTCCGTCTCCTTGAAGATGCGGGCCAGCACCTTGTTGGCTTTTTCACTGGGGTCCAGCGGCTCCAGGCTCTGCTGGGCAGGAGATGGAGATGGGGACAAGGACAGGGACAGGGACGGAGCAGGATGGGGATGGAGAGTGCCGGAGAGGGAAGCGGGTAGGGATGGGGACAGGGCTGGATTGGAACAGGGCTGGAGAGAGATGGGGATGGCTCCGGACAAGGACAAAGCCAGGGACAGATGGGGATGGGTCCCACACCCCTCCTGCTTGTCGAACCCCCTCCCCGCAGCCCCAGGGGTCCCCCTGGCTCCCTGCAGGACTGGGACCCCCCCCGGGCGCAGCCGCCCCGCTCACCTCCCCCCTCTCCAGGTAGCGCCGCATCGCTCGCTTCTTCTGGATCTTCTTGCCCCGCCAGTAGAGCAGGGCGAGGAGAACGCAGGAACAGGAGAGGAAAAGCCCCCCGACCACCATCACCGCGATCACCGTTGGCGTTTTCCTGGGCACGGGAGGAGATCGGGGCTGAGCTCCCGGTGCCGGCAGGTCCTGGCCCGCCACCGCCACCGCTCCCCACGCGCTTCCCATGGCCCTACCTGCCGCGGGGGCGGCACGCACCCCAACCCCTGGGGCTGGCGGGGGCGGCACGGGCAGGGCAGGGCTCGGCACCCGGGGGTGCGTGCGGCACAGGGGGGTGGCATGGCCGGGGCAGGGGGTCCCCCAGCGCCCACGTGGGCAGGGAAAGGCCCCAGACCAGGGTGGCACCGCACAGCGTGGCACGGCGCAGCACGGCACACCATAGCGTGGTGCAATAGTATGGTACGGCACGGCATGCCACGGCACAGCACGGCGTCGTGCACCATGGCACGGCACACCAGGGCACAGCGCGGTGCAACATGGCACCATGCAGCATGGCACGGCACAGCGCAGTCCGGCATGGCACAGCGCAGTCCGGCATGGCACGGCATCACCCCGGGACCCCCGCAGCCCCCGCCCCGCCGTACCTGGAGACGGGCAGGGGCTCCCCCAGGCAGTCCCGCAGCAGCGGCCCCAGGCACCTGCGGAGATGGAGCAGGGGGTGAGACGGGGTGCAGGGGGGGCCCCCTCCTCCAGCCGGATGCTGGGTCCCGGAGCCCCCCCTACCCCCCCGCCCCGGCGCACCCGCGGGTGCAGTTCTCGTGGCAGGGCCGGCACTCGCGGCTGGAGTCGGGGTACTTGTAGATGGGGCCGCGCTCGCCCAAGATGCCCTCGGGGCAGCTCTCCACGCAGTGGGGCCCGTCGCGGTAGTGGGCGCAGCGGGTGCAGGTGTCGGCGCCCTGCGGGGCGGGAGGGCGCGTGAGGACCCACGGGGATGTCACCATCGCCGCCGCGGGTCCCTGGCCGGGCTAGTACCGAGCCATTGCAGGTGACGTTGCCCTCCATGCGCTCGCACTCGGGGTGGCACTCGAAGCACTCGCCCCCCTGGGCAAACTCCCGCGTCTCCCTGTGGGGACAAGGCAGGGTCACTGGCCCACCCTGGCATCCCAGTCCACACCAGCGCCCACCCTGGGGTCCGCACCAGTGTCCATCCTGCCACAGGCTCGCTCCCATCCCAGCGTCCTTCCCACCCTGGTGCCCACCCCAGTACCCAAGATTGGTCGTTGTCCCCCCCTCCCCACAGTCCATCCCACCCCAGTGCTGCCCCTGCTGCCCAGCCTGGCATCAATCCTGCTCCCCGTGCCCGTGCTGGAGCTGATCTCCCTCTGGTGCCCACCCCAGGATCCCACGCCGATGCTCTCCATGGAGCCAACCCCACATCAGTCTCCCCCTGCCAGGGCAGACCCCCCCACCCCCAGACCCCCTCACCCCTGGGCAAAGCGGCAGGTGGGCACGCAGACGCCGCGGCGGCTGTAGTGACGGCAGGACAGGCACTGAGCGGGGCCAGGACCCCAGCAGCCCTCAGCGGAGCACAGCGGGTCGCACACCTTCCCCTCTTGCTCTGCAGGGAGGGAAGGGGGCTCAGCGTCGCGTCCCCAGGGTCCCCAGCGCTGGGTCCCCGGGGTCCCCAGCCCCAACCCAACTCACGGCACTTGCTGCGGGGTTTGTTGTTGCGGATGTCGAGGTCGGCGCGGCGGCGGCTGAGGGCTGTCCACTGGACGGTGTGGAGGTAGCAAAGCCGGCGGTTTTCGGTGATGTAGACCCTGCCAGCGCTCACCTCCCGCAGTGAGCGCAGCCCCAGCGATGTCACGTTCTCGTTCTTCATGATCAGCAGGGAGAAACCCCGGCTGCGGGGAGGGCGTCAGGGCGGGGGGGGAGGGCAGCTGGTCTGAGAGCCGGAGGGGTCACCTGCCAACCCCGAGGGGACACGGGGACGGGCAGCAACGAGGCCGTGGGGATTTGGGATGCAGGGATGTGCAGGGATGGGGGGTGATGGAGGGATGCAGGGACGGGGGACGATGCGGGATGCAGGACACACAGAAGAGGGTCGTGAGATGCCGGGTCGGGGGCTGCGGGGATGGGGACTCACTTGTACAGGCTCCGTCCCCCGATGGTGACGAGGTTGGAGAAAACGCTGAAGTTGTGCATGTGCTTGGGCCAGGACTGGATGTTCAGGTACCCTGGGGGGAGAGGGGTGGGTCAGGGTGGCCCTGGGGGGGGTCCCAGCATCCCCCAGCCCCGCTGCTCACCCGTGATCTCCCGCACCGTCCGGAAGACGTTCAGCTTCTCGGGGTCCAGCGCCGAGATGTTGCGCCAGGGATCCCTGCAGAGCCAGAGTCATCAGCTGGGCCAGTGGGGGGCTGCACCCCACTGCCCCCAGACCCCCCCGGCCCTCACCCCTCCAGGCCTGTGATGAGGAAGTCCAGGTTGCCCAAGATCTTGGTGCAGTTCACAAAGGTGTCGATGTTGCTGGAGTCCACGGTCTGGTACTTGCTGCCGGCACCGGTGCCCTCGCAGGCTGTGGGATGGGGATGGTGAGGGTTTGTCCCGCAGCCCCCGGCCCCCCCCCAAGCCCGCCTAGTCCCCTACCCTTGGGACACAGCCCCGAGCAGGGCTCGCACATCTTCAGCCCATTCTTCTCCACCTCCATCTTGTCATTGGGGCAGGCGCGGACGCAGGAGCTCTGGTCCACCACGAAATTGTCTGTGGGGAGACCCTCGTGGTTAGAACCCAGCCGCCCCCTGCCCCCCCCAGACCCCTGGGCCCCCCCAGACCCCCTGCGCCCCGGCTCACGCGGGCAGCTCCGGACGCAGATGCCCCCGTACTGGTACTTGGTGTCGGGGTTGGGCTCCAGCTGGAAGGTCAGCTTGTTGTAGATGAGGGGCTGGGGGCAGAGCGGCACGCACGCCCCGCTGTCGTTGAAGTGCCGGCAGGCCTGCGGGACAGACAGATGGATGGACGGGTGGGCAGAGGCACGGCGACGTGGAGAGACGGACACAGGGATGTGCGGATGTCTCTCGCCCCGCGCAGGTTGCCCTGCACCCATTCCAGAGCAGAGATCCCTCCCACGGGGGGGCGCGGATGGACAGACACACGGATGGATGCACAGACAGACAGACACCTCCCCACCACCCCTATAGGGGCAGCATCCCCCCCTGAGCCCACCCTGGGGGGACACGGATGAGCTCCCATGGGGGACAGACAGACGGACACACGGGTGGGTGGGCAGACGGGGGATGCACGGACAGACAGACACAGGGATGCTGCTCAGCATTGCCCCCCGCCTGCCCTGGGGGTGCAAGGATGAGCCCCCCCCAGGGCAGCCGGGCGAGGGGGGGACACGTACGAAGCAGTGTGTCTGGAGGGGGCCGGTGCAGCCCCCCGCGCACTCCTCGTGGCAGCACTCGTTGGGCGCCCGCCCGAAGCAGCGCCCGTTGCACTGGGGGGCACAGATGGTCTTCGTCACTGCGGGGAGGTGGGGGTGAGTGGAGGGGGATCCAGCCCTGCCCCCCTCCCCCTCCGGCTCCCCCCCCCCAGCCCCTCCCCGGTACCCACATTTCTGGCAGTCCTCGGGGCCGGGCCCCCAGCAGTGCCCGCCGCAGCTCTCGTGGCACGGGGCGCCTGCGGGGGAGCGCAGCGGGGTCACCCCCAAAGCCAAGGGGTGTCACACCCCCCCTCAGCCCCCCCCGTGCCTCTCCCCCCCCCACACGCACAGGCCTTGCCGTTGTCCCCCACGACAGGCTCCAGGTGGGGGTCCCGCATGATGTCCCGCCACTCCACCGTCTCCACGTGGCAGAGCTGCGCGTTCTTCTCAATGTAGACGCCACCGGCCAGGATCTCTGCGGGGGTGGCCGGTGGGTGATGGGGGGGCTGCGGTGTTCCGTCCCCCCCCCAGTGTCTGGCACCGCAGGGAGGGGACAGCACTGCACCAGCATGGG
This sequence comes from Haliaeetus albicilla, assembly GCF_947461875.1. Lineage (NCBI taxonomy): Eukaryota > Metazoa > Chordata > Aves > Accipitriformes > Accipitridae > Haliaeetus > Haliaeetus albicilla. Next base: position 30,359,851 of record NC_091500.1, on the reverse strand, counting down.
GACCATGGGTGGGGGGATCAGCCCCACTCCAGGGACCACAGCAGGGTCACCATCATCCTGGGATGGGGACCACAGCGGGGACAGCACAGCCCCAGGGGGTGCGTGGGGGGGGGGGGGAAATCACTGCTCCGTGATGGGGAACATGGGGTGCACAGGGAGGTGGCACCACTCCAGATGGGGACCATGGGGGAACAGCAACACTCTGGGATGGGGACCAGGATGCAGCAGGGGACAGCGCCGCTCCAGAATGGGGACCGTGGGTGGATGACACTGCCCCGGCATGGGGATCCATGGGGAGATGGCACCGCTCCGGGATGGGGACCATGATGGGGGACACCATCGCTCTGGGATGGGGATTGCAGAGGGGACAGCATGGCCCTGGCGTGCACAGGGGGATAGCACTGCTCTGGGATGGGGACCATGGAGGGTGGCACAGCTCCGGGATGGGGACTGTGGAGTGCACAGGGGGATGGCAATGCTCTGGGATGGGGACCATGGGGCACACGGGGACAGCATAGCCCCAGGGTGCACAGGGGGATGGCACCGCTCTGGATGGGGACCACGGTGGCACGGCACCACTGTGGGATGGGTCCTGGGACACAGGGGGGGGTCTCAGCGGTGCCGCAGCCCGGGGGTCTCACCTGTGAGCTGGTTGAAGCCGAGCTGACGCAGGGCGTGGGTGGTGTTGGGGTTGTAGTTGAGCAGGACGAAGAGCGCATACTTCTCCTCGTAGAACTGGGTCCCGCGGATGACGCGCAGGTTCTGCAGCGGCAGTGAGGCGAAGACGTTCATGGCGATCAGGATGTAGCCCGTCACCTCCCGGATGGTCTGCAGGCAGCAGGAGGTGTCAGCCCGGTGGGTGCGGATCCCTGTGTCCTTCCGTGTGCCCCCTCCCATCCTGTCCCCCCCCCCAGCTCACCTGCAGGAAGGAGAGGTCCTGCGTGTGGTCGATGAGGACGATCTCCAGGTTGCCCATCACGATCTCGCAGTTGTTGTACATCTTGTGCAGCGTCTGGTACTGGTGCTGGGCGTCCCCCGTCACGCTCAGCCCGTTCAGCGTCCCCGCGCACACTGCGGGCACAGTGGCACCCTGTCCCCCACCGTGGCCACGGCACCTCTGCAGTGGCCATGTCCCCCTCTCGACGGCCACAGCCGTGTCCCCCATGGTGTTGTCCCCCCCTGCCCCAAGCTGGCCACGTTCTCCCCTCAATGGCCATGTCCCCCCCATGGTGGCCGTGTCCCCTCCTTGGTGGTCTTGTCTCTGTCCCTCCTGTGCTGGCCATGTCCCCTCCACGGTGTATGTCGTTCCCCCCCCCCAAACAAGCCACGGTGGTGCCCCTATGGTGTCCCTGTGCCCCCCCATGGTGGTACCCCCCTCCATTGCCCTCAGCGGTGTGCCTGCCGTGGGGGTGGCGGTGCTTGGGGTGGGGTGGGGGTGACGGGTGCTCCCCCACCCTCCTTTCCCCTCCCCTGCGCAGCGCCCGAACCGGCCGAGCGAGGGTTGCGCAAGGCGGGTGCTGCGGGCATGGCCCCCCCACGGCACACCCGCGACACCCGGACTTTGGACCTGGCTGCTGGCACGGCCCATCCCGCCTCGACGCCCCAGTCCGGGGTTGGGGCCCGGATGGCTGGGTACCCCCCCCAGAGCTCGGGGGGCAGGCGAGCGCCAAGGGGGGCCCCAGGGTTAATGATTGCCCGCCCCCCCCCCTCGCCGGGACGGACAGGGCCCCTTTGTGCACAGGGCAGGATGCGGCCCCCTCCCCGCAGCTGCACAAAGGGGCGATTGTGGTGAGCGGGACGGGGGGAGGCTGAGCCCCCCAAAAGCAGCGGGAGAGCCGGTACCCCCGGGGGCAGAGCGGGGTGCGCCTCCCCCCCCCAGCCCAGTGCAGACGTGACTCAGGCCCTGGCGCGGGGGGGGGGGGGGGGGGGGCCGCAGGCGGGTAAATGGCAGCTTTGTCTGGCCCCAGCGTGGGGGCAGAGAAGGGCCCGAGCCCCCTCCTGGGGGCGGGTGCAGAGAACGGGCAGCTTGGTGCACGCATGGGAAGGAGCACAGGGCCAGAACGCCCCCCCCCCCCCCCCCAGCCACAGCCTGTGCTCCCCTCCCCAGGCTGGAGCTATTTTAGTAGGGAAGGGGCTATAAAAAGGTCCCAGCTGCGTTGGGGCATGGCCCCCAGCCCCGACACCCTGGGGATGGGCACGGCGCGGCCCAAAGAGGGGGGAGCTGGGAACCCCAAGAAACAACGGGGGGTGTTGGGGGCAACTGGAACTTGCCTGGGGGGTCCCCAGGCTGCTGGGAGGCAGGATCTGACCCCCCCCCCCCCCCCCACAGGACCCCCGTGCCGGGAACAAGCAGCACTTTTGGGTGACGCTGGTGAATCATTAACAGCCGCTCAAAGGATCCCTCGGCACTGGCTCCCAGCAAACCGAGGCACGAGGGGCTGCGGGCGTCCGGCCCTCGGGGTGCACCTGCCCATGGGGGGGGTGAGGGCCAGGGCCCCCCCACCCCGGGCGCCATCGTGGCGTCGCAGCCGGGTGTTATCAGCGCGGGGCCCCGCTGGCAGCTCCGGCACGTCGCCCGCTATCTGCCGCGTGCCGCCGCGGCCCCCCGGCCCCTGCCGCCAGGAATAGCACCAGGGGACCTGGGCAGGGGCCTGGGGAGCCGGAGTGGGGGGGTCTGTGTGTGTGTGGGGGGGCCAGGACACAGACCTGACCTCCTGCCCTCGGCCTCGCGGGCGACACAAAGGGGGTCTGTGTGCGTGGGGTAGCCGCTGCCGCGGGGCTGGATCCCGTCCCTGAACAAAGGGGGCTCTGAGCCGGGAATGGGGGGTTTGGGGGGGGAGAGCGGAGCTAGTCCCGCTCGCCCCAATGCCAGCATCGGGCACCTGCGGGTGCCGGGGTGGGAGCCAGCCAGATCCCCCCGTCCCGGTGTATGAGCCGGACCCCCACGCACGGCAGCCCCGGGCATCGCCAGCAGCACACGGCGCAGTGGAGGTGCCGAGGGATCGGGCGTGACCCCCGCGTGCCGTCAGTGCGGCCCCCCCCACACCTGGGCGCCCCAGCACGTCGACGGGGTGACGCTGGCCCCACCTTCGCGTCCAGCCCTCGGTGTTTTCCTTTTGGGGTTGAAAAACAACTCCCGGGCGAACCCGGCCCTTCCGGGAGCGTCCCCTGCTCCCCACCAGCTTGGGGTGCAGGGCGGGGGGGACGGACCCCGGGGTGGACAGGGATGGGGTCCCCTCGGAGGGGTCCCCCCGGGGGTCCCACCCTGCCCCGGCTGGATCCTGGTGGCATCGGTGGGTCCCGGCCCCGCAGCCTAAAATTAGCTCCGGCAGCTGCAGGGGCTGCAGGTGCCTCTGCCTGGGGGGGTGACACGGGACCGAGCCCTGGGAGGGGGAACGGAGCCCCGTCCCCATCCGAGCTGCAGCCCAGGGGGTGGGGGGGGAGCGGGGGGCTTTGCTAGTCCCAGTTCCCCCAGGGTGGTGGGGGTCGTCCTGGTCGCGGCGCTGGGGACTGGGTTGGGGGGTCCGGGACGCCCCCCCCCCGGGGGAAGGGGCGTCGGGAGCCGCGGAGATGGGGATCCCGCACTGGCGGAATCGGGACCACGGGACCCCCGAGCCCCCCCCAACCCCCGCGAGGATTCCCGGTCCCGCCACCGATCCCGGGACCCCCGAGCACGCCGCTGCCCGTCCCGGTCGCGCAGCCCCGGTCCCGCCGGGATCCCCGCGCGCTGCCGGTGCCGCCCCGGTCCCCGCCGGTGCCGGTTCCGGTGCTCTCACCTGCCTGCGCGGAACCCGGCGCCGGTGCGCGGAGGAGCAGCAGCAACAGCAGAAGCAGCGCCCGGGGCCGGTACCGATCCCGATCCCGATCCCGATCCCGATCCCGGTCCATCGCGGCTCCTCTCCGCGGGCCGGCTCGCAGGGCCCGGCGGCTGCGGCGTGCCCGGGCGCGGCGGGGGGAATGCACCTGGCGCGGGGCCGCCGGGGCGGGACGGGCCGGGCCGGGGCCGGGACGGGCGGGGCGGGGCGGCGGGGCCCCCCCCTCCGCCTCCTCCGGGCAGCCCAGCCCGGCCCGGGACCCGCCCGCCGCGCCCCGGGGCGGTGGCACCGGGACCACCCCCCCACCACCATGCCGGGCACGGCCCCGCCGCAGCCCCCCCCGGCCCCCAAAGGCAAAGGTGTGCTCACTCTGTGCCCCCCCCCACCAGGCAAAGCCTGGCCCTATTACAGCCCCCCAACACCACGGGGAAGGGGGGGTCTGGCCCCGTTACCGCGCCCCCCCCCCCCCAACCCCATTCAGCTCCCAGGGTGAAGCCCAGCCTGGCTGCTGCCCCCCACCCAGGGAAGGGCCAGGCCCTGCAGCAGCCCCCCCCCGGTGGAACACCCAGCCTTACTGCAGGGGGTGTGTGCGTGTGTGCATTGCCCCCCACCAGCTCAGGACAGGTCCTGGGGAGGATTTGGGGCAGCGACAGCGCCCCCCAAGCAGTGCTGGGTCTGGGGGCCACGGGGGGGGGTGGTTCTGGAGACAGTTCCAGGACCTTGGGGTGCTCATAGGGTGCAGGGCCAGCCCCCCCCTGCCAGCTGCCTCATGTGGGCAGGGGCTGCCCCCCCCCCCCCCCACCTGGGGGCTGGGACACGCTCCCAGTGTCCATCCTGTCCCCCAAAACACATCCCACTCCCGCATCTGGACAGCACCAGTGGGCAAAAAGCACCCCCCCGAGCCCTGCAGGAGGGGGCTTCCCCCCCCATGGGGTGGGCAGCAGCCCCCTCACCTCCACACAGCTTCCCCAGGGCCCCCTACTCCCGCCCCCCCCAAAAGAAGGGAGCTGGGACACCCCAAACACCCCCCTCTCTCCCTCAAAGCAATCCGTGACCCCCCCCCCCCAGCCCCACAGACACGGAGCCGGGCTCAGTACAGGTTCCTTTATTAAGTTTGTGCACGGGTGGGACGCGTTCGGCCGGAGTCTCCTCACATAGGCTTGGGGGGGGGCCGGGGGGCAGCACCCTGTAGGGTGAAAGGGAAGGAGAAGCATCAGCCAGATCCGCAGCCAGATCCGGGGAAGGGGGGGTGCGAACCCCCAGCCTCAGCCCCTCCCCACCCCCCCGGATACATACAGCTGGTCTGAAGCGGGGTGGAGGGGTCCGGTCCTTGCGGGCCTCCCGCGAGCGGTTCCGCACCACTTTGCTGTGGATGGCACAGCTGACGCAGTAGTGCAGCTTCACGTACAGCTTAGGCAAGACATAGGCTGAGGGGGGGACACACAGGAGAAGGGGGGGAATGGTCAGCGGCCCCCCTAGTCACCTCCAAACCCCCGAGAGCACAGGCTTCCCCTGCCTGGCTCCCACCCAGGCAGGGTCAGCCCCGTTACTAGGTGTAGGGAGGGGGCACACAGGCACCCCGCTGTCTCCCCCCGCAACCCGCTGTTGTCTTCCCCCTCCCCCTTACAATCGAAGACGCTGGCCTCCGAGATGTCCCTGACGGCCGCAGCCTCAACGATGTTCCTGATGACGAACTTCTTGATGGCCTTGTCCTTGGGGACGCAGCGGGCGCAGTTGGTGCAGCGGATGGGCTGGACGTGGCCGCGGCCCTTCTTGGCCCGACCGTTGTTCCTCCTCTTCTTCGTCTAGGCCAGGGGGGCGGGAGGAAGAGGATGAACACAAGACCGCCCCCCGCCCAGGATAGCACCTCCCCGGACAGCCCAACCTGCGCCATCAAAGCCCCCCCGTCCCCGTAAGCCCCATCAGCCCCTACAAGCCCCCCCCCTTCCTCACAGGATTCCCACACCCCCCCCTCCGGAGCACCCCCTGACCCCCATAAGCCCCTACGGCCTCCCCCCAGAACCCCGCGCCCCATATAGGCCCTGTGGCCCCCGTGCGCCCCCCCCTCAGCACTCGCTACCCCATATAGGCCCTATGCCCACCCCCCCAGCACCCCCTGCCCCATATGGGACCCATGGCCTCCCTGCACGGCCCCCCCCACCCCCAACATCCCCTACCCCACACGGGCCCCTACGGCCTCCCGCTGCCCCATACAGCCCCCCCGAGCCCCATACGGGCCCCCCCCGGGCCACGCCGCCCTCACCATCTCGCTGCCGGGGCGGCGAAAGAGGGCCCGGCCGCCGCACCGCCGCCCTTATATACCCGCCCTCCGCCCGGAAGAGCCTCCGCCTCCGCCCCGCCGCCGCCCCGGCCCCGCAGAGCCCCTCCGACCGACGGGCAGCAGCTCCACCGGCGGGGCCGTGGCGGTGGAGGGGCGGGGGGGGGCGGCGCTGGGCGGCGGCGGCAGCGGCGGGGAGGGGACTACTTCTCCTCGCGGAGGCGGAAGGGTTCCGCGAGAGACGCGCGGTGTGAGGCGACCGGCGCGCCGCGTGCTGCGTGTGTCGTCATCCCCTCCCCTGCGCGCGCCCGCCGCGGGGGACGCCGGGAGATGTAGTCCTGGGAGAAAGCGGGGCGGGGGCTGTGTCCTGTCCCCCGCTCATGGGGGGCCCCTGGGTGTCCCACCCGTTATGGGGGGGTCTCCACGCGTCCTTCAACCCCTCCCACACACCCCTGGGGGTCCCCAGTGTCCTTCCCCCTCCCCCAAAGTCGGGGGGGGCACTATCATCCTGCCACCCTCCCCCCAGTGCTCATGGGGGGTACCCCAGTGTCCCACCCCTTAAGAGGGGACCCCCTGTGTCTCCCCTCCACCCCCAAACTCCCGGAGGGGTCCTCAGGGTCCTGGTCCCCCCAAAACTCGGGGGGGGGGGGCACCATCATCCTGCCATCCCAGTGCTCATGGGGGGGGACCCCCAGTGTCCTTTGCCCCCCCAACAAACCCCTAGGGGACCCCCAGTGTCCTCCTGCCCACCCCCAGCTCTGGGGGACCCTCCACCACCCTGCCATCCCCCAGCCCCTGCACTGGGACACCCAGGGGTCCTGACCCCCCCAAGCCCCCCACCCCACAGAAGGGAGGCAGGAAGGGGGGGGAGGAGGCGTTAAATTACTCCGGTTTATTTATAACAGACCTTCAGCCAGTACAGTACAAAACTTACAGTAGTAGATCTCGTTACACAAATAGGTAATTACAATATCTTACAGATACAAAAGCTCCTGCGGTCACAGGGGGAGGGTGGGGGGGTGTTTTTTGTCCAAAAGCGAGTCTAACCTCACAAAAAAGGGAAAAACAAAGACGACAGCAAAACCATTAACGATATACAAATGAAAACTTGTTAGAAAGGAAGGAGAGGCCGTAGCCAGCGGGGGGGAGTGGGCGGGGGGCTGGGGTATTGCACATCATCGTTTGTTCTTCATACATCTGATTAAAAAATATAGATATTTACACGAGTAAAGCGACCTGGAGTTTTACAAAATTCCTACATTTTTGTTTTAGACTCTTTTACAGGAAAAAGAAAAGAGATGGAAAGAAAAAAAAACAACCCAAGAGCAGTCAGAAACTGCAGAGCTTCCATTTCGGTTTGTAAAAACCCCTTTTTGGGTTTGTTTCAGCACTGAGGGGGCGCAGGGGGGCTCCGGCTTGTTCTGCCGGCACCAGTTATCGGCAGCAGCGGCCGGGAAGGGGCGAGCCAAGCCCCAGCTCAGCCATCCCCTCTCCCCATTGACACCATCAACAGAAAAGCAAGAAAGGAGGAAAAAAACCCAAAAATATATAAAATAAGAAAATGGGAAATAGGGGCAACGGGAGTTGCCGCCGCGTGAGGTGGTTGTGTTTGTGTCTGTAGAAAAAGGAACAGCCTTTGGTTTCAACCTCAGGAGAGCCCCGGGGAGCGGCTGCTGCTGAGGGGCGTTTTATGCATCCTGGGCCTGGGTAGGAAGCGGGGGCCCCCCCCGGGTGGGGGGGCTGTGGCCGGGGGTCCCGGCTGCTGCGGGAGCCGCGAGCACCAAGGACACAGCGGCCAGTTCTGCCGTGGCCCCCGCCAGGGATCTGTGCCGGGCTCACGCTTTATTTTTGGTTATCGGCTGCTTCCCTGGCTCCACTAAATCCCTTTTGCCAGGGGACCCCGTCCTGGGGGGTCCCCGGCTCCGGACCCCCCGTGGGACCGGGAGCCCCTTCCCTCAGCGTTTCGCCCCCGAAAACCATCCGGCTCCCGGGAATTTGTCCCTGGGGCCACTCGGAGCCTGTCCCAGGGGAATGGGGCTTAGAAGACGGTTGCTCAATGCAGCAGACGACACCCCCAACCTCCCACCCTCTTTCAGACCCTCTGAACACGGCAGGGGGGTCCCGGGGGTCCCGCTGCTGGTGGGACCGAGGGCAAAGCTCTGGCGTTCAGGGTGCCGCTGCCCCGACTCCTCCGTGCAAGCAAGAGCAGGGCAGGTGCTGCGGGAACAGAGGTGACACTGGACCACGGGGAGACCCCAACGATCCCCCAGGAATGCCAGAAGGAGCAACTCGCCCGAGAAGGCTTTTGGGGGCAGAGGGAGTGTGTGTGGGGGTGTCCAGATCCGGCATCCCCACTGCTGGCGGGCAGCGTAGGGGATCAAACCCTGCAGCAGAGCGGGCTGGAGATACTGGCCTGTGCCGAGGAAGAGGAGGAGGAGGAGGAGAAGATCCCAGATAGCAGAATGGAGCTGTCACCTGGACGCTTGCCATCTTCCTGGCTTATGTTTCCTTCATTGAAGCGGAGGGCTGCGGACCCCCATCGCCCCCTCCACGGGGCCAGGCGTACAGGGGACTTCAAACACCGCAGGAGAGAAAAGCCAGGCAAAACCCAGCTTCATCAACCTGGCCCTGCCGGCACTGCCGCCAGCATAACCAGCCCCGCGGGAAGGCGGGGGGGGGGGTCCCTGCTTTATGCTCCATGTATTTAAACTCATTAAAGCTCAGGGTGCAGCGGCCCCCCACTAGACGCAGGGGGACTCGGGGCCGACGGAGGGGGGAGTCCCGGGGGTTTTTAGCACCTAATCTGAGGTTCGCTTCGCCCAAGAGCGGGGACGGGCAATGCCGGGCTTGCACCAAGGAAAGGGCTCGGAGCTCCAGGCTGGCGCGTGGCCCTGTGCCGTGCCGTGCCAGAGAGCCGACCGGGACCGGGGCAGGAGAGGTGGGAGAACAGTCTCAAAAATTCAAGTGAGACTTTGGGGGTGGGGGGGAGAAGAGTTATAAAAAGAGAAACTAAAAAGCTTAATAAATAACAGAGGGAGGTGAGAGAGGTGGGGGGGAAAAGCACAAAAAAGTCCATTAATATTTAAATAACTCCATTTATAAAAAGGCAAATTGTTAAGAGCTCCCCCTTGTCGGGGTTGGTTTTTTTTTTTTTTAGTTATTGATATTTTTTTTTTAAATATTTTTTGTAGCCAAAGTCAGTGCAAAGGAGTATAAAAGAAAAACCAACAGTTCCATGCCCTAAGGGTGGAGGGGCTGAGCTAGAGACAGAGGAAGAGTTGAGGGCAGGCTGGGGGGGGACAGGGAGAGAAGTTGGGGGGGTGGGTTTAGCCGACTTTATGCTCGCCCCGCACTATGTGGGAGGAGAACTCGTACCGGTCCTGGCTGTGGTAGCCACAGATGTTGCATTCGAAAGGGTCTCTGAAGCCGTGGCAGCCCATGTGGATGGTGAACATGACGTGGTCCAGGAAAAGGATGCGGCAGTGCTCGCACTTGAAGGCCCTGATCTGCTCCCCGTCCTCATTGACCACCCGCAGGGCTTCTTTGGCGGAGCTGGGCGTGGAGCGGGCGGCCGGGGGTCCCTCCGGCAACTTGGGGTCCTCTTTGGCGTAGGCTGGGCTCTGGCGGCTGCTGGCGCAGTTCCCCGCCGGCAGCTGCGAGCTCCGCTCTTCGTGGTTGCTCTCCGTGTCCGTCGAGTCCTGGCAGCCGTTGGTGGGCGATACGCCCTGCTCCCGGCTCCGGTACACCACCTGCACCCCGTCTGGCACATCCTCGTGGCCCTCGGTGGCCTCCCGGCTCCCCGGCATCTCCAGCCGGCCCGGCAGAGGCTGGATCTGGGTGTAGACGGAGCTGATGACAGGGGTGACTTCCGAGATGCAGTTTGTGGGGGGGAGCCGGAGGGGGCGAAGGTGCTCCCCCCCCATCAGGGACAGAGAGCTGCTGTAGGAGGGGTCAAGGGGGTGGTGGGCCGAGACCATCTCCACGTCCTTCTCGAAGCCGGAGTTCACGTCGAAGGGGAGGTCCGAGAGGGTGAATCGCATCTGCTTCTCCCCTGCCGGGAAGGAGACCAGCGTCAGAACGGACAGGCTTGGTTTTGGGGTACATTCCTTCCACCCCCCCCGCCACGATGTCCTCTCCCTCCCCAGCACCATGTGCGAGACCTGCCCCGTCCCAGGATTGTGGGGATGAAAGGCGCTATGCGAACACCAGCCGCATGCCCAAGTGCAGTCTCTGCTCCCGGGGGGCCAGTCCTGGCTCCAGCAACCAGGGGGTCCCCTCTCCCTCCTCTTTCCTGTCTGCCCAGGAAGCAAGGGGGGGGGGAAATCCCCTTACCCACGAATTTCTGAGGTGTCGATCGTTTCCGTTTGGTGAGGCTGTTCGCCAGCCGGTCAATAAACGTCGGCCGATCGGACGAGGGGTGAAGCAGAGAGTCCGGCACTATCTCCAGGTCTCGCATCTCGTCACCTGGCAAGACAAGGGAAACCCAGTTCAGCCGGCAACCACGGGACGGGGCGAGCGGGATGGGCACGCTGCGACCCAGGCCGGAGACTCCGCAGCCAGCGCTTGAGGCACGCCACTCCTGCCCTCTGCCAGCTGGGACGGACCTACGGAAAGGCTCCCGGGCTGCCTGCTCCAGGCCCAGAGCTTACCCCGTCGGTGAATCGGTCGCAGGGGAGCGCCGGCAGCCGGTCCGCCTCCCTTCTTCATCGAGCTGGGCCCGCTCCTGCCACTTTGGGGAAGAGGAGCCGGCTTCAATGGATTGAAGTGCCCTCGCTTTTCTTGCCGGCTCTCAACCCCATCCTGGAGAGACCTGCCCTGCGTCACTGCTGGTGAGGGCAGCTCTGCCAGTCCCATGCCCCGCAGGTTACGGATCATCCAGTTAAAGCAGCCATGCGGCCTTAACCAGTAAACCTCGCCGTAAGCACCGGTGGCTCTAGTGGGACCAGGTCCGGCTCCAAAAGGGTGAGGAGCAAGGAAGGCTCCGGCTTTGGTTCTTTGCCGGCGCAGCAGAGACAGGGGAGTCTGCAGGCTCCACAGAGGAGCCAGAAGCTGCTTCCAAGCCACACGGTGCCCGTTTCAGACACCTGCCCACAGGGGTAAATCCCCTACATCGCGGTGTCGTAGCTGCATTCCGTTATTTATGGAAAACACTCTCGGTAGTTCTTGCACTAGAAATATGGGCCAAGGGTGTGTTTTGATTCAGGGGGCTTTAAAATTTGGCTGGCGGCGAGGGGAGGAACCAGGGAGGTAACACTTTGCACTTGCAGAGGTTTGCGGCATTAACCAACGCACACGCATAGCACCTTTCATCCCATGATCGCTGGGGCACAGAGAGCTCCGGGGCTCACGCTCTCCCCCACGCAGCACCCCCCCTTTTCTAATGGGAAGGATGTCCCCAAAGTTCAACCCTGCCAGCCAGAGACAGGGCTGGAAAGTGAACCTATGCCCCCCCAGTCCGGTTTTCCCACCCTGCCAGGACCCCTTGTCATGTCCCCAGATGGGACAGCAGCGCTCTGGCCCCCCCGACCTGGCTGTCCCACGGCACTGACCTTGCTGGCTGGACAGCGACTGTGGTTCAGTGTTCAGACTCTGCAGGTAGTTGTGGCACCGCTCCTTGTGCTCCTCCAGCGTGCTCTGCTGCTTGTAGCTCCGGCCGCAGTAGTTGCACTTGTAGGGCTTGCCGACGGTGGGGGAGGAGACTGCAAAACAGGCAAACCAGAGCCTGGCCGTAAGAACAGACATAGTGCTCTCACCAAAGAGCCCAGTGAAGGGCTGGACGTGCGTTGACAGGAGAGAAAAGAGGCAGGCATGGGTCGACAAGGAGAGTCACAGCGGGGCAGCGACCCTTGCCGTCAGACCACCACACCATCTAGCTGTGCCGCGGAGAAAGGACCTCTCCGGCATGTCTTGAGCAACAGTTTCCAGAGCTGGGAGCAAGAGCCACGACCTGCAGCTCTCAGCTCCTGCCTCAGCCTTCCTCCTGACCACCATGTACCCCAAACACAGCTACTGCACACAGCCCGGCAGCTAGACGATTCGCCTCCTCAAATGCCGCTCCCTTACAGAGAGCCGCAGGAGAAGGGCTGGATGCTCCTGGATTTTGACAGATGGGGAGCTATGAAAATAAATTGTAATTTGGCCAAATACCTAAGCCAAAATGTCTCTGACCTGGCTTTTACCTACACTCTGCTCCCAAGACACCAGCGATACGGGTTTCTAGCAGCTGCCTGGCCACATTACACACCTCCAGGTAAACCCTCGTGCTGGAAGCCCTGATGGCAAAGGCAGTATTTAAGGAGGGCAGCTGGACCCCCCAAACTTTTTAAACATTTCTAAGCATTTCTTCATCCTCCATTCACCACAGAGTGCTTGGTGGCTCGGCCAGCAGGTAGTTGCCCCCTCACCAAGATGTGCAATAAGACACTCGCCACACACATTTTTATTCTCATCTCTCCCAGTTTTCTCACTCCTGACTGAAAATCGCCGAAGCCACCCCAGGTCGGCGTTCAGCCTTGCCGGCCAGCGATCACCAGACAGAGGAGGGTTGCCACCGTGTGCCACAGAGCCGGCGGCACTCCTCGCAGTGGGCTGCACACGCCATGTCATTATCTGCGTGTTTTAACCAGCAGACTACTTACAGTGAAAAATCATGACCCCTCCCGAGGGGAGATGGTATCTCTGAACCCCGTCGCAGTTTCCATTGCGCTGCGAGGCTGCTGTCTGCTCAGGGGATGGGGAAATGCAAATGCTGACATGGGGGTTTTGTGCCGCTTGCCGGGTAATTGCTAATTAGGTATAATCACGGCAGCAGACCAGCCAACATCCTTTGGGCACAGGGGAAAGGCCAAGGCGGTCCCCACCCCATTAAATAGTCTGGGAGGGAGATAAAGGGATCTAGGCTCCAAGTGACCTGCTGCTGCAGGTTGATCACACTCAGATGCCTTTTAGGGCAGACAGCTCGTTAGGCAAGAAGATGCTAATGGGAAAAAAATGCAAGTGCAAGGAAGATGAGCCGGAGAGGCGGGTGGGCTCTACAGCCCCCTGCACGCCCCCTGGGCACTCAACCAGGATGGAGGGCACAGCCCCACACGCTCCCTTCTCCCTGGACGTCGCTCCTGACCAGGAGCTCGCCTCCCAAAAAAAGGCAGGACACGAAACTGTGGAGCTGTGCCATGCCAGGGAGGGGGATGGGGTCTGCCAGGGACTGTGGTGTCTGAGACGAGCCCAAAAACTGCTGTGCCCTTTCCCTCTGACACTGCCCCAGGGATGGGGAGGTTGGTTTTAGCAGCAGGGCAATGCCCTGAAATCAGCTGCTTTTGCTGGAAGCCAGAGCCCATCACCCTCTGCCCGGGACGTGCTGGTAGGGACGTCAGCCAGCCCCATGGCTGCGTCACACTCGCTCCGTCCAGCTCTGGTGCAAGGCTCAGGGAGGAGTGCGCTGTCTGCTGCAAGCCACCTAGACCAGGCTCATTCCGTTCCTGTCAGATTTAAGGGGTTGTTTGGGGGTTTTTTGCAGCTTGTGGTTTAACCTTTAACTGCTTTTTAAAAAAACACATTTTCAGGCTGTAGGTGAATTCACATTTACCCCCCGCCCTGGCTCTGACACCTGGATTCATGTGAAGTGTTTTGCACTGCAGCTGAGAAGCAGGGCCAGCACCTCCTCTTGCGACAGCTTGTACCAGATCCTGCCCAAACACCACTGCAGCAGCCCCAAACAGTGGCGGTCAATGAGGAGACCGGCTGCGTCCACACAAGCCGTACCCCTGCCCAGTCCCAGCCTCGCAGCTCAGCCAAGCTGCAGGCAGATCCAGGAGTCCAGGAGCCACCATGGATTTCACCACTGAAGCTCCGGGTTAGAAATCAGTCTGGAGAAGCTGATGACAAGTGCAAATCTCTCCTCCCAGCCCTCCCCAGGCAGCAGCATTGTCGCAGAGCAGCTGAATATTAGTTTACTCCAGTCCCAAGGGAGGCAAGGATACCACTAGCCTCCGAGTACGAACACAAAAATGTGCGTTAGAAATTTACTCCTCAAATCTAGCAATTTAGATGTGAGAGCCTCAACTCCAAATTCCATTTCGTCCATTAATCTCCATCACTTGTGCAGCTTTTAAAGTTAAGAGTTCCCCAAATGGCTCGGTTTTGTTACTCCTAAACAAAACAACCCAAACCCCTGCATGTGTCTGTGCTTCACAAAGCTCCCCTGATAGCTGCGTTAGGATTGGAGTTGGCTTTCCAAGCCAGGAAGCTCCGCATGGATACCCTGAAGTTATTTCCTCAGGATCCAGCCTTCCCTGTCCCTGCGTCAGCTTGTGTTTCGGGGTTCTGGGGGCAGGCAGCTGCCTGCAGTGCCGGGGGACAGCAGGACAGGGAGAAGCCTGGGACCTGGCCATCGCCTGACCATGCTGGGACGGCTCCCTGGGGACACAGGGACCAAGCTGTCCTCCTGCCCACACACCTTGGCAGCAAAGGTCTCGCTCCCAGCGTCGAGGCTCCTCTGGGGCTCTGCCCATGTCGCAGCGATGCCCTGCCACGGTGGTTTGCTAAGTCTGCGCTGGGTTTCCCCTCGCAGAGGGTCAGCTACGGCTCAGGGACAGCGTTTTACGGTGGCTGCAGGACAAGGAGGGAGGCTCTGTCCTGAGCCAGGCTTTGCAATGCAATCAGTCGCTTTTCTTTTTACTCCTTAGTCTGTTCTTTGAAAATGTCCTCTTTTACCCACTGACACGTGCTTGTGTCTCAGGTGGACTTGGTCCATCTGTCACCTAACACGAGCGAGAGGCTTCCAACAAGCAACGAGGTCTGTTTAGGATCCCCAAAGTTCTTCACTCATGTAATACCCAAAACATAAGCAAGGGGGACGCTCTCCTCGCCACCGGGCCCCACCAGGAGAAGTTTCTTCTGACCAAGTACAACAAACAGAAAGGATCCCTCTGAACACAAACTCCAGGTTCGTTTATTTACTGGGCTGCGAAGCAGTGAGGACTAAAAGGGAGGGAAGTCTCAGGGGACCGGCGGCAAGTCTCAGCTGTCCCGGGTGTGGGCTGCAGCTTCTGATCTATTTCAGAGCAACGCAGCATGTTTGATCTGGATTTTAATACCTCACTTTTTTGGACAGCACATCTTCCGAGATGAAAGCTCAGCATCCCTCATGGGGATGGCATGAAACGCACATGCCTCTAGTTAAGGCAGAGGGAGGGAAAGCCAAGCCCCACTGCCTTCCACCCAGGCAGGGTAACCGTTAGACTTTTGCCTGTGAAATCCACATTAAACGAAGGTTTTTCTTAGTAATTAGCTCCCATAAAGACTAATTTTTGTTTGATATGTTGAGGGCTTGTCCCATTTCTGTGTCTCTTGACTGAAGGACTCAAGGCGACCCTTTCCACGCCTGGCAGTGGGGAGACGTTGTCACAGCTCTGTGAAGGACCCACCTCTGGATGTTCAGCGAGGGCGAACGTGGTGGACAGGCACAGCCTGAGAGGGGGATCTTGACCCACAAGAAAAGACATGACCAAGGAGTCCAGAAATGACCCTGCATCCCTGGGCCTGGACGGCTTGGGGTCCCCTGAAGCACATTAATTAGGAGAAAGCCCCCATGAGCACGAGGCAGGCTTGGAGCAGGATCTCACCAGCCACGGCAGCTGCTGGTGCAGCATGTGCCCCTTGGCTCAGGTCTGCACATCTGCCCTCACGACTCTCTCGGCTGCCAGCGAGTCGGGGTTCCCGGAATGGGGCTCAGCCACCTAGCGCCCCAAAACCCCACATACCAACACGGAAGGGATGGGGAGGGTTTAAACAAAGCAAAAAACGGAGACCTTCCTAATGGGACTCTGCTCCGGACACACCAGAGTATTTTTTTTCAAAAATCCAGGAGCCATCCAGCTTTGGAGCACCTATCCCCTGCCAAAAACCCGTGCGCTGAAGGTCCCCAGGCAGGGGCTCGTCAGCAGCACCCTGGAAGGGCAGAGGGCAGAGCCGCCGGCAAGGCGAGCTCGCTGCAGATGGATGCCAAAGCCCTCCGCTCCACCGCGGTAACTCCTCCCCGAGCCGATGCAGCGCTGCCCAAGATGGAGCGCGGCTCGGCACGCCGGCCGAGCTGCTGCCGCTCGGAGCAGCTGGGGGCGGAGGGGAGGAAGATGGATGATGCTGATTGCTCCAGACTGAAGGACTCGTCAGGAGAGCTGAAGGCCTTGAGGTGGAGTGGCCATGGCTCAGCTGCTCCGAGCAGCCGCTGCGGTGCTTCGCGGGGAGCCGGGCTGTCACCGGAGCCTGGCTTTCCTTACCCTCCAAGCAGGGCAGGAGTAGATGCACACACTCTTTGCTCTCTAGAGTTAATGACACGAGGCTTTTTACCTCCAACTACTGCCTTCTTGCTTTTTTCCAACCCTCCCCCCCTTTATAGATTAGGAAAGAACATGGGGAAAGGATTTCTTTGGCATTTCTCCCCATTAACTGGCAAAGCCTGGGGCCGCTAACTTCACCTCCTCCCCCAGGGTGAAACCAACTCTTTCCCGATCACCTGGGTATCGGAAACGCCACCCGCTGCCATATTCCGGCCACGCTGGAGAACCAAACCAGAGACTAAAAAAGTTTTACACTGAGAAGCAGCTGTCCCTTAGCAGCAGGGATGTCCAGAGACAAAAATATAATGGATGGGAAGCTCCTGCAAACTCCCCAAACCTCCTCCCACAGAGATGCCAGGCAAGAACCAACAGCCCCATTTCCAGGCTTTGCACCTTGCTTTGGGGGTCAAACCACCTGGATTCCCCTCCGGCATCTCCCATAAAGTCTCAGATGTGTGTGCAGGAGGGAGATAAATCCCAAAAGAAACTGCAAAGTGGGAAGATTTGTCCACAGCAAGATGGTAGCTTAAGCCCAGAGCATCGCACCCTCCGACTGAGAAGGGCAGAAACTTAAATAAAATCGAGGCTCTCAGGCCAGGCTGCGAGGGGGGAGCAGGCTTCTGGGCAAGACTGCAATGAGAACAGGCTCTTTAGGGGACAGGTTTCTTCCTTCAAGGAAGCACATGACACTCATTTCCATGCAGCACTCAAAAGGTTAGAGAGAGTCACAGGTGTTCAAAGCCATCTGTGTGAACTTTAAAAGCCCCAGCAGCACCACAGAAACACGCCGGTACGCAAATCAAGGGAAAACAATCACAAACCAGGGGGCCGGCTGGCGTACTTCACTCCCACCCATGGCCCCAGCCAGCTGTTACATCACGGAACCGGAGGGTGAAAACCACATCTCAAATGTCATATTTAAAAAGGACAATGTCAAAACAACACACAAACAAAACCCCTCAGCACTCATTTTCACTGGGGCAGGGCACACCCAAGGGTGGGACCTATCTTGACTCAATAAAATCTATTAAACATTTATCTTTATAAGTAAGAGATGCAATAACCCCCAGGAATGACTGGAACAAAGCAGCACAAAGCCCCGCAGACGGCCCTCTGGTCAGCGGAGTTCCCAGACCATTAACCAGACACTGACACAACCTCCCCCAGGCACATGCTCTGCCTTCGGCAGGTCGGCTCTGCACCACGACAGCAGCGTGGTGACCGCAGCAAGTCGGAAGCCGGTAAGGGACCAAGTTTGGCTGCTGTCAGTTGGGACCTTGAGGCTGGCGCTTTTGGAAGCTGGCCTCAAATCCATGGTTTTGTACCATCATTATGTGTTCCTTCTCTGCCTCCCCACCCCTTCCCAGCCCGTGGCCGGCCAGAGCTACCCACCGGAGTGCGTTCGCAGGTGGCCGGTGAGCGCATCCCTCCTGCGGCAGGCGTAGTTGCAGAAGGGACATTTGAAGGGCTTCTCGCCAGAGTGCAGTTTGATGTGACGCAGGAGGTTTCCCTTCTGGGTGAAGGAGGCTCCGCACTGGTTGCAGTGGAATGGTCTTTCTCCTGCAAAACCAGAGCAGTGGGTGAAACTCACAATTAAAAGCACTTTCCAAGTCTGCAGAGGAGCAGCTCTCAAACCAACAGCCTGGGAGACCAGAAGCATTCACGGGTTCAGCAGCACTGAGCCTGTTGGACAGGGAAAACCCTAGGTTAACTACCAAACGCAGTGCTCTGGATGTGACCCCCAATGTAGGGAGTGACAGATCTGCTGCTGGAGGTTGGACAGTGACGAGGAAAGACCAGCTACATGCACTTTCCTGGACCTTTCCTCATTAGCATCTTCTGGCCACCATCACTGGGGTCAGCATCTTGGACCCAATACCCATCTCCCACAGCATCCGTGCCCACCAGCCAACACATGCTTGCCACCTGGCTTCAGAAATTCACTTTTCTCCAGCCCAGGCTGCCCCTGCCCCAGCAGCAATGCCAGCCTCGGGGCTGCCACTCACCAGTGTGGCTGCGCTTGTGCACCATCAGCACGTTGGGGCCGATGCACACCATCCCACAGATGTCGCATTTCAGCTTGCCGTTGGGCAGTCGAATGCTCCCGGGGGAGTGAGGGTCCTGGCCTGTCCCATCACAGTAGCCCAGGGGCTCTGAAAGCGAGTCCTCCACGATCACACTGTCCTCCTTCTCAAGCATCCGATCATCCTGTGACAGCAGCCGGCTGGCTTCCTCATCGCTGTACATCTCCACCTTGATAGAATTTGCTACAAGGAGGCAGAAGGGATAAGACACAGTCAGTGGAGAAAAAACTCTTAAATTAAAGAAGTCTGGAGCACAGCTTAGGCAAGACTTACTCCTAAAAGAAATACTGTAATGAGTTAAGTGATTTGTTTGCGATAAATGTGCATCTTATTTTGTCGACTGCTCAAGAACCGACATCATACACGGATCACAGGAGGTTATGGGCTGGACGGATTGTTTGCACACCCCGCAGATTACGGCTCTGCATCTTCCTTTGTAAGGTGACTGACTGAAGAAAAAGACATTTAGTTCCCTGAATTCAAAGGCAGAAGGGGAAAGAAAAACCACTCGTGCTTTTAAAGTACTGCAGACGAAGTAAAGACACCAAATTTTGACACTCTGAAGCAATAAAGGGCTCAAAATCCACTAGCACAAAGAGCTTAACACGAGTCTCTTGGATAGTCAGTAAATTCGGCTCATTAGAGAAGCCATTGCTTCACCGCAAGTTTTCATCTTTGCTACAAGACCTGGGATCCATCAACTATCTAAAGGCAGAAAAAAGAAACCAAAGAGAGGACGGTGCTGTCTGAAAACCCCCACCCCTGCCCAAGGCGTGCTGATCACTGCCTCACCAGCAGCCCTGGCTCAGACCAGGCTCCCTGCAGGCAGCTCTGTCTCTTCCTCTTCCCTCAACTGCCAAAGAGGCTGCAGGAATCGTGTCGAATGCAGGGAGGGGACAAACATGCAGACACCTGTGGGGTGGTGTTTGGGCACCGAAAACCCTGAGAAGGCTTGTGTGAAACTAGGGAAGTGAATGTGAGCGATGCCAGGGACAAGGGAAAGGTCCCACAGCTGAGGGCTGGTGACTCCCAAGAGCAGCTGCTCCGCAGCGGTTTTGGTCCAGACAAGAGCAGAGAGAGGGCAGAAGCCGAAGGAACCATGCTCAAGAACCCCACCAAAGCTGGATGAAAGAGGGGCGCGGGGCCAGGGCAGCAGGTGGGTCTCCCCGCCGCAGGACGGGTGCTGCAACAAAGCCCCCAGGTTTCCCTCCCCATCGCTACCTTTCCTTCCTCCTGCTGCATCAGGAGCGGAGGCTGGCGAGGGGATGCGCCAGCCCTGACCTACATTCCCGGCTGCTCTAATGATCTGTGGAATGCCACAAATCAAACACTCCCCGAGACGACGGCGACCACTCTGCTCCCTCCGCTGCCAGCAACCTGCAGCCCTGTGGGGACCGGGAGAGGGAATGACGGGGAAACCTCTCCCCCTCCTCCCTCTGCCACCTCCCAATGAACTTGTCCACCCAGATCCTGCACACTTCCTCTCTTGGCCAAGTGTTGGAGTGATCATCCCACCTCGTGACGCCAGCTGTACCCTCTGCTCGAGGGAGAACTGCTGCCGGGACACCCTCAGCCTCGGTGAAAAGTTGCCTGTTTGGAGACCCAGTCTTTAAATATCGAATTGGAAAGTTTCCTCCCACTTTAAGCCATTGCCAGCAGCCGGGAGCGAGAGAGAATGCCCTGGGGAGGCTCCCCAGCACTCTCCAGCCAGGGACGGCCGCTCCTTGGCCGATCGCATCCACTACCTGCTCCCGTAGTGCTGGTCCTGGCAGGCCGGAGGAAGATGACGATGGAATAAAGTCGAATCCAGGTCATCCACATGGTCATGCACTGAGCCCACGGGCTTGAACAAAATATTTACAGAATCCGTTTAAATATCAGATTCTTATTTCTTCCATTTAAAGCAGGAGGTTCTTCCCAATCCCTTAAGAGGAGAACTGTGGGGGCTGGAGGAACTGAACTTTATATACACAAAGGAGACTCTGCTGCTGCCCGGAGGGTAGGAGATTGCAGAGTCCAAGCTGCCTTGTGGAGACAGGCGTGAGAACGGAGCAGACTGAGTGCAACCACACAGAAATCTCAGCAGCTTCCAGATCTGGTGCTGACTCGATCCCTGGGGCTCGTTCAAGCTCTTTGTGAGAGCGCGAACGCTCACCCATGGTCCAGGGACGCCTGTGGCATGCCAACAGATGCAGCGTACCAGCCAAGGGGATTCGAGAAAACCTTGGTAACATCCCGGACACCAAACCATCGGGAGGATTTGACCTTTAAAACCTAAGGGGGGTTCTGAACAAACTCTCCCATCGGCTGCAGCAGGGATGATCCGTCCCAGTGAGCGAGCAGGAAGGCTTTGGGTCGCTTACCGGGCAAGGAGGACGCACGAACACCGGAGAGTGGAGATGGTGGCAGCAGGACGGTCCCAGTCCCAGGGAGACCTGCACCTCCTGCTCCCCCGGGAATGGCAGACACGCAGCCCCGGAGGAGCCAGGCCACGTGCTTGGAGAGGAAAGCTCCTCTTCCGCACCACCTTCGACACGGCAGGCAGGAGGGCTCTGGCTCTTCCCCAGAGCTAGGTACAGCTTCACAAGTGGGGATTAACGAGGAGCAGCAGCATGGAAGTGATTCATCCGAGACTGCGTGAGGTTTATTGCCGGGTGAAGAGCCCAGGAATTCTGGCTCTTGCTCCCTTCCTTCCCTTCCTGGATCCTTGCAGCAGACAATGCTGCCTTCCCAGAGAGGCTCCAGGCAACATGAACTGTGCATACACCCGGCCTTGGCAATTGGAGGCACTTTCAGACCGTCTGCTGAGCCACTGGCCAAAGTCACCACTGGCTGCAGACCGGGAGGAGACTCTGCGGCTGAAGCATTCTTGCAGGGGGAGCAGAACTTTATTTATGTGTTGGCCGGTGCCACCATGCTCCCCTGGGAGCATCCAGGAGACCCAGCGCAAACAGACGCCGCTGTGCACAAACACGAAGTGAAAAGCTCCTCTCTCGGTGGCGGGAGCTGCCTGGATGAGTTGACGTTTGCTGCACTTTGATTTTCTGGTTGGTTTTTTTTTTTTTCTCCCATTCCCCTGGGGACTTATTTTTTTCCTGGGCATAGAAGGGACGCCAACTATTGTTCTGTAATTCTCCTTTCAGAACCAATGCAGAGTCCGGTCTCACTGGAGAGAAGTCTCTGCTGGCAGAACAGGTTATATAATATTCTTGCTCCTCTGGGGCATGATGCTTGCTGGATGAACCAGCTGTGAAGTCAAGTCAGATCAGAGGCAATACCATCACTAGCATCCTGCTGTTAAAGGGGAAGGGATCGTTATTGTCCTTTCAGTCAGTCCACGTGCTCAATTCCTTTTGCTTCTGATCAAGCGAAAAGGCTATGTTACCTCTCAGAACTGTCCTCTGCGAAAAAGCTAAGATTTCATTTCTTTGCAGAGCTTCTAAGCGTTTTTATAGGGCAAATGTAAAATAAATAGCAAGTAATAAAAGGAAAAAATGGCAACAGAGCTAATTCATAACACTACCACTTCTGAAAACGTCATGTTTTGGGTTTATTTTATCCTGGTTCAGAAAGAGCAACCTTCAAACGCCAGGGCCTAACCAGAGGTGTCCCAAGCACCTAAC
The DNA here is from genome assembly GCF_947461875.1 of Haliaeetus albicilla. Lineage (NCBI taxonomy): Eukaryota > Metazoa > Chordata > Aves > Accipitriformes > Accipitridae > Haliaeetus > Haliaeetus albicilla. The sequence goes on along the minus strand of NC_091500.1, from coordinate 30,337,714 downwards.
TCCTGGAAGCCCACATGGATAAATTACAAGGGAGTTTCTCTGCTATGGAAAAGCAATAGGCAATTGCATGCTAGAAGCCAGGAGAGAGGGAAGATCAGAGCAGTGCCGGTCTTTTCAGTGTTTTGGTTGAGTCAATCTGGTAGAGATAGCCCAACTGTTGGCTCTTGAATACCGAGAGTGCAATTCGGAGCGGGACTTGCCAACTTGTCTTGTCTCAGCGCTCCTTCTTTTCATGCGTCAACATGACTTAACGGCATGTAGGGCCTATGGAAACTTGACTGCTGCCCCAAGAAGGCTGCGATGTAAGTTAAGCCTGTACCAGCTGTACTGAGCTCATCCAGGGCCACACCATTCCTCAGCGCACAAGGGAAATGTCACGTTTCTCATCAATCACCACAGCAAGCAACGGGAGTGGACGGCGTGCCAGGACGAGGGACAGACTGTGGCAACTCTGAAATCAGACCTATTTTCTGGGGGAGGTTCTTAATATAACTGAAAAAGCAGTTTCATTAATTTTAAATAAAAAGCAAAGAAATCCATTAGTAGACAGGGAAGGAGATGGTAAGCTTCATGTTGTGGACAGGAGATTCCCCACACCAGTCTCGTTTCTGGATTAGTTCCCTGTCAGGTGCCAGCCACCAGCTCGGCCGACGGCACTCTGCCGGGCGAGAGCACATGGAGTTAGAGGCACGACCAGGCAAGACCTCAGGGGGCACACACCCTCTCTGCTCTGCAGTGCCACGGCGAGCTGACAAGAGCTGGCAGAAGAGGAGCTCCCCAAGGAGCACGCTGCCTCTCCCCTCTTCCGCTCATTTCTTGGTGGTGGGGAGGAGGCAGAAAGGATGGAGAGACACGATGGCAAAGCCAGTGCCTGAACAAAATAGCACAGACTGGCCAGGGGTAGGTGAAGGCTGGGAGCTGGTGGCATGTTTCATCACCCCGTGGCACTCCCGGTGTATCCAAACATGCCCAGGGGCTCTCTGAACCTCCCGCAGCTACACAAATACCTTCCCAACAGACTCATTCACGTAGAGGCAGAGTTCTGCTGCTATGTGAACTGCTGTGCACACCGCGGACTCCAACCTGCCCCAGCTACTACATGAGAGGAAGCGGAGCAGCTTCTCATTTCCCACACAGCCATCTAGATGGATATAAAAAATAACTTATTCCAAAGCAACCAATGGCTCTGCAGCCCCTCCATAGCTGCAATCATTAACAGTCTGGAACACGCAGCTGCTTGAAAGTCAAGGTGAAATTCACAACAAGGAAAGACCCCGAGTCCTCAGCATCACCACAGCCCATTTGAAAAACTCCGGGCTCAGCAGCAGCCGGTGCCCAGGATCAGTAACCGGGCAGCTGCTCTGCACGGAGACCAAAGCAGGGTTTTATCCTCTTCGGTTGGAAAACAAAGAGTCAGACTCAGAGAGAAATCTGTCACAGCGGGAAGTCAAAATTTATGTCACGCCTGAGAGAGTGCAGGGTTTGGGGACAACACAGGCAGACCTTGGCATGGTTTTTTTCAGTTAAGTCGGCATACTCACCACTGAGAGAGCGGCTCGGGGAGGAGTGCTGGCTGTTGGGTGTGCTCACCGTGGGTCCCACGATCGCCGAGCTGAACTCCTTCTCCAGAGAGGAATCCCCACTACCTTTGGGAGGAGGGAAACACAAATGAGTGATGCCTGAAGTATGGCTTGTGGGCTCCCACTGGCTTCACCCCACCAAGCCCTCTTCCCAGCATCTCTGCTTTGGAAGGGGGCTGCTGATGGGCCCTTCGGGGGGCTTGAGGACACAGCTTTTACCCCAACGACACTGTCTGCCACGCACACCAGCACAGGATTAGACAGGAGCTTGGTGCTTTCTGGACCACAGTCCTCCAGCTGTGACCTCCTCAGACACAACAGCCCCAAGCCAGCGTCCTGCCGACGGCAGCAGCATGCTTTGCTCAACTCGCCGGCTTGCAGAGAGGTTGCAGAAGGGGAAAGGGGTCGGCAGGCCACGCTGGAGGGCTCTGAGGGAGCTCTGGCTGGCACTGCAGTGAGGGGGCCAGGGCACCCCCCCGCACAAGCATCAATCCCCCACCGAAACGACCCGTGCCTTGATCTGCCAGGCTGACCCCACTGCTCTGCCTGGGCAAGCGGGTCCCTTCGCCAGGCATAGGGATCCCCCTCCCCGACAGTCCCTATTGAACTGACAATTCCCAAGCAGATACTCACGTCCCTAGGAAGCCGAGCCCACCCCGGACAGACCCTTGCAGTCCCTGGAACCAGGCCCTTGCCCATTCACGCTGGAAAGCTAATTCAGCAATACAGCTGCCTACCAGGAGCAAGCCCAGATCACCTCGAGCCCATGGCATTTGCGCGGCAGGCTAGACTCATTTTTTCCCCGTCGGGGGCTAGCAGGTTTCTGTTCCGGCAAGACCTGCTGTCTGCCAGCGCACAGAAAACCCCCGGTCCCCTGCCAGCCCTCCCCACCGCGCACCCAAGAGCTGGGCAGCTGCCTGCAGTGGCTGCTCCTCGGCGATGCTGTGGGGACAGGGACAGCGGAGTTTCACGATGGAAAGTGCAGAAGCTCCGTGAACGCCTTCAGCACAGCTGGGAATGTTATTTCTAAATACTTGCATCTGGAGAAACTCTTCTCTCGGTGCTCCCCGAGCCCAGTTCATCCCATTGTCTGATGACTACTGGGACGCTGAGCTCATCAGCCTCGCTGAGCATGGGAATCATTTATGGTAACTGCCCTCAGTGAGACAGCATCTTCTAAATTGCTGCTCGACTGACACCAAGCTGGGACACCCCAGCACCATCCTCACCCTCCCCAACTCCCCGCGGCAGCATTTTGAAGAGGTTTTCTTTCCTCCTGGGGTCACAGTAGGAGAGACTTCGAGGACCTTTCCCTCTCCCCTCCCCACACTTCGGTGAGCCTGGCAAGCTGCTGCCAGCGAGTTTGAGTCACGCAAAGCCTACGTGTACTGCCAGCCACAGCAGAAGAGGTTAATGAGAAGGCTGAACAACGAGCCCGGTGGAGGAAAGCACCCTGCTGCCGAGAAGGAGCTAGCCCCACATTACTCTGCAGGCTGGGGGCACATCCTGAGGCCGAAAACCAAACAGCCGCTGCGTGGGGTGAGACAGACCCTCTCAAAGGGTCTCGGTACATCACAAGTGGCATCCTGAGCCTACCTCACTCATATTCACGTCCACGGGCATCTCGGGGGGGGGTCAGGCCTTTCCTTCCCTCTCCTCCCTGCCAGCACAGGGGATTTCAGACACCTATAAATCACCCTCCAGAGTCAGTCCCTCTGCCCAGCACAGCCCCCTGCACCCCTTCTCCTCCGCGCACAGAGAGCGAGCAGAGACGGCACCGAGTTATTTCAGGATCCTCCCCCCCGCCGCTCCCGTTTAACTCGCATTATTCTACCTTGCTGGAGATACCCTGGAGTGTTATCACAGCCAACTCCTTGGAAACAGCGCTGGAGCCCAGGCTGCGTGTGCATGTCTGCGTCGCTGGCAGGGCGCACGCAGCCACTCACCTTCCAGGAAGAGCAGATTCCTGGAAGCGAGGGAAACGACCGTCATTTTACAGTCAGGCGGCATGGCGAGCGGGAACCCGGGCTGTGCCTCTCCCCGGCTCGGGGACACGCGGCTGTGGCCTTCAGAAAGCACGGAGCTGCACCGAACCAGCCAGGGACGATGCTCTAAGGAGGGAGAGGAGGGAGCAGGCACGGGATGGGGGATCAGGGATGCTGCGGGATCTCTGCTCTGCCTTCACAAGGCAGCCGGCTGCCCGGGGGCTCAATGACCAGGCAGAGGACCCGAAATATCATATCGGTGGGAAATACAGGATCCAGTGACCGGAGGGAGAACAGCATCATCCCCAACATCAGCCTACAGTCAGCAATGGCTCATTTGGGCTCTGACCCTCTTGCATTGAAAAGGGATGGGGACACCAAAGCCTCGGTCCTCAGCTCCAGAAACAGAGCAAAACTGTCTCATATTAAACTCCTCCAGCCATCCGGTGTGTCCGGACCCAGAGCACACCAGAGCCAGGCAGCTCTGGAGCAGATGCTCAGCCCAGAAGACTGGCACTTCACACCTTCTCAGCACTCTGCATACACAAGCATATCCATACCAAACAGCCAAAGCCCACAGTCACGACACACGAGACCACGGCCTCAAGTTGCAAGGATGCTTTTAGGCAGAGTTTCCAGGTGAGCTTACCTTGGCATGCAGTTCCCATCCTACAAAAAAAAAACCCCTCCTGGTCCCAGGTTTAACCCTGAAGATATGATCAGGGCTCATTAACAAAGCATCCAGGTGATGCTGACAGCAGGAAGAGCCCCGCTGCACTGTTTTACAACCTGTTCCCAGCTACTGCCAATCTCCGATGTACTGGAGAAAGGTTAAAAAACCCACACTAGAATTTAAGTTAAACATTAAGGAGAAAGAAGAAGTTAATTTCTCCTCAGTCCCTTCAAGCATAAAGGCAGGGCACAGCATCCCATTTTCAGCTCAAAGCTCAGCTCCTCTGCCAGCTAGCTTCATCCTCCAGATCCCAAAGGATCCTTCTTATCCCAAAGGATCCCCAATCTCCGTCTGACTGGAAGCACCAAGGGATAACTGAGCTGATCCTTGGCACCTAGCCCTCCCTGAAACAGGGGTCAGGCCAGCGTGAACCTTTGCACCGCCAAGAGCCTCTGCTCCCCTGGGAGGGATCACTGTCAAACCCACGCAGAGCCGCACAGACCTCAGCCAGGACCCCCTCTGCCAGAAAATCACACCCCCACCCCCACCGGGGATGGGGCTTTTCCCCTCCGTGCAGCAGGGAGTCTGACACTGGGACCCCCGATAATGGCTCCTGAGGGTGGCTCGGAGCCCCGGGAAGGTGGGCAGGCTGCCCGCTGCCGACAGCAAGAGCTGAAGCACTATCCCACCCCTGGGAGCAACCAGCGCCTGGTTTCGACGGTCTCTCAGCAATTTCCCTCTCTGATAACTTTTCAGACTTGAGATTTCAGGAAATATTGGGTCACATTTCATTTGCTCTAAAAAAACAAATGGAAACCTGAACGTCAGGCAAGAGACAGTTCGTCTGTCTGTAGCCCAGTTATCCAAGGAGCTGAGAGCATTTAACCCTGTTCTCAGGTGACAGCACCCAAATAAAAGAGGGTAAAATGGAGGAGATCTGGGGTGTTTTGGGGAGCAAAGCTGCGGCGGGAGGACAGCCTGAAAACTTCCCCTGTCTTCCATCAGCCTCTGACATGCACACACACAGGCAAAAGAAGCAGAGGCAGACTTCTGAGGGTGCTCGGCCATCCCAGGGAGCGAGGGAGGGCCAGATCCTGTGGGAAACTGCAGTGGGACGGGGACCTGATCCCACCCTGCCCGCACAGGGCATCCTTGGTCTGGGATGAGGTGGCTGGTGAGGCTGCTCTGGTGCTTTCTTCTGCACAGAGCTGTGCTGGCTTGGACAGACCAAGGTGCTCAGCCCTTCTTTACTATCTGCAAAATGGCAATGCTGCCCAGCACGCAGGACCGACACAAGCAAAGAGCAGCAAAGCCGTTATCTGCATGATCCGAATGCTGTTTCTTTGGGTTAAGCATCTACAGAAGGACTTACAGCCCAAGGAGGTGCCACCCAAGGAACCGGCATGCAGCACGGAGAGGTCTCTTGCCCGCCTCCACCTTGTTCCTACCCCCTCTGTGGTAACGACTCTGTCTCTACCAGAGCTGTTTCAAAACTGACTTATTTTCCTGTGAAGAATTCAAAGGAGAAAAAGTATTTCACATTCACGAGGAGTTTCCGGGCTTTCGGTTACCTTGCTATTTGACGAACATGAACTTTTTCTTTTTTAAGAGTTCGTTTAATTAAACATATTTCACAGAAACAAGTTTCAAGAGCTCTGCTGTTTGTTTCCTCTAGTCATTTCAGATCCACAGCAGCTCAGTGACCCGAAGCGGCTAATTGGCAGGCCTTGACCCTGACGATTAGCTGATTGTCGTTAGGCCTGCTCTGACCCCCAGGCCAGGTAGATAGGCTGGGCAGCATAGACTCTGCTCCACTAGTACCAGGGAACTCAAAAAAAGAAAATCCACCCTGGCCAGGACAGCCTGCAGAGCTCCGGTAATGCTGCGGTAATGCTGCTTTTCCCTTCTCCCGTCCTTTAACCGTTCCCCTTCCCTCCAAACTCCAGGAGCTGCTTAAACCTCAGATCCCCAGGACTTCCAGCACTGAAAGCTCACATGCACCCCAAGAGGGATTTAGGCTGTGCCGAGGGAGATGGGCTTTTTCTGTTGCCTCTTTTCGGACCTTCTTTCTGGGCTGCAGCACCTCCATGCTTGCGGGGAATCATGGACCTGCCGCAGGGACCATGGGGAAAGGGGGGAGGCTCACCCATGGAACTCCCTGAGGAAAAGCAAAGCCACAGCTCTGCAGGCGACATGGACCTCCGCGCCGAGCACACCCACACACCTCCAAACTCTGCTGGAGGATGGTGGTGAGTGCCGGGGGGACACGGTTCTGCTGAGCGGAAAGCTGAGTGAAGCTAAGAAAGCAGCCGCTTTCAGAAGGCAGCCGCCCTGGCACAGTGCGATCAGCCAGCTTCAGGGAAGCATTTTGTTATTTAGTGGAGACATTCTGGCAACTAAAATCCAAGCAGCAAACTGCAGTGAGCGCCTTGAGAAGAGCCAAGCATCTAACCCAAGCAGGGATCCTCCGGGGATCGGAGGAAATCTTCATAGAAAGAAGGAGCACACAATAACTCTGAGGATGAACTTTGTCAGGACGTGCAACATGTAACGTGATTTATGCAAAGGGGCGTTGTGCAAGGTCCCCCGCGCAGCTCTGTCAATGCACCAAGTCCCGGCCACCACAACCGCTCGTTAGAACAGCCGGGGTCCTCTCTCCCTTCCAATGCACTTCAACTTCTGACCTTCATCCCTGCTGAGCCATTCATCCCCAGCACCCCCCCCAGCTCCTCCAGCTCACAGGGCTCGCACAGAGACGTCCTCCTGCCTCTCATGTCGCTGGGGCCAGATGAGGTAATCGTGAGAGTTTCTTCTGGCTTTGCCTCTTCTAAATCTACATCAGGTCTTACTCTAATCCCCCCCTTCTCCTGAGCAAAGATGGACAAACTGAGGTGTTTTCACACTGCAAACACCAGTCCCCCAGAGATAAGAACAAATCCCACCAAACCAGCTTTCACTTACAGCCCATACCAGCTGCGAGCCAGGTTTCTGCAGGCCACCAGATAATCTAAATCCCCCCAGTGCCACCAGGGTCCCCTCTGGAGATGGTCACTGGGGCTGCAACCCCCTGCACGGCAGCTCCGGTTCATGCGAACCCGATGGTTACGGAGCAGTCTGGCATGCCAGCAGCTTCCAGCACCCAGATCTAGCCCAGCCCCAGGCTGCCTCCCCCTCTCCCCACAGACATTTCATGGCTTTATGTCTGGAACTCAGCCTGGTTTTAATCTTAACGCACACCGATAGACAACAGCGCTGGACTTGGTGAGGCGCACAGCTGAGATCACCTGCGGGGGTCTTAAATATCGCACTGCTTCCAGTCGTGGGTTTGGCATCGTGCATTCAGCGTACCAGAGAGTGGGACTAAACCACCCATTTCATGAGCACAGTCAGAAGCCCTGAAGGAATGACCAGCCTCCCTGAGACCTTTCGGCACTGGGACTGCACAGCCATCGCAGGAAATACATTTTCCTTTCGGCTTGCAGCTAGGGTTGAAACTTCACCTATTGCTGGCGTGCCAGCAGCCACCCACCGGCTCAGCAGGTGAAGACACAGGCACATAAACTTCACTGTAAACTACCAGGGCTCAGCCTAGGTACCGTTTTTTCAGTTAGCTGTTTATTCTGCCATGGGCTTTAACACTTCTCAGATACTTAATGAAACAGGCTGATGTTCTGAATACTGTTCCTCAATGCTTAATCTGTGATGGCGACAGCAGCACAGCCTCGGGCAAAGCAGCCAAGCACAGGACAGCTTATACCCAGAGGATGAGACTGAGCACCTTAAAACGTTAGCAACCCAAAATAGCCGGCAAAAATCAAGAGCAGACGTACCAGATATGTAAGATCGTCCATTACAGTCTTCTATATCCATCGTTAAGGTACTTTGCTGAAAGAGAAAGCAGAGCTCAGTCAGAGTTAGCCTCCAGAAGCTGCTCAGACTCTCCTCCTCCACTAAAACTGCCCAACAGCTTCTCGGAGCAGACGAGTTACTCTACCCCAAGTTCCTTTAAGGCTGCTTTGCAGCCCTGGGCTTAACACCGTCAACACTGACTTCACCATCAACCCCGACTTCACCATCAACCCCAGCAGACTACACTGATCCTCCCATATCTGAGCAGTGCTTTCCAGGCACTCCTCTTGGAAAGTGAATGCCAACACCAGCAGCAAGCGGTGGTCCTGGCAGCAAAGCTGCGATGCTGTGGATGAACGCCACAGTAAACATGGAGGGTTTCATCCCCCGCATGCAGACCACCACCACCGCTGCTCTGTGGCACGCATGGGAAACGGTGTTAGCTCTTAAAGCCAAACATGGGACACTTGGAGCGGGCAGAGACAGAGGAAGAGCAGCTGCCAGCTCCCCTGGGACAGCTGAGAGCTGGAGAGTCACCAGTCCAGATGGACAGACGGCCACTGCCACAGCCCCAGGAAGCAAGGTGGGCCAGCAATTTGCTTCTCCCACTCCGGCAAGGGGCTGCTGCTGGGAACCAACATGGTCACGCCAGACACTGCAGCAGGGCAATGAAGTCTTGAGCGCGGGACGTGCATAGCCAAAGCACTTGGCTTCATTTTATCAATAAAAAGAATCGGGGTTTTGGGCAACCAGACCGAATGCTAACGTACCGCGCTCTGTCGAGCAGCCTTGCAACAGCCTTTCCAACAACCACACCAAAATAAAAGGGAAATCTGCCTTATATTTTGCTGCTTGGCACCCCACGGAGATAATGAACATTTTATACATTCAAATGGCTTTTATTTGTCAATTACACTGGCTGTTTAAAAAACAAAATGAGCCCAGTTTTAGAAACAGGAGTTTTGCTGTTTAGGGCAGGCTCTAATTGGCAGTTGATAGGGTCGGAAACGGAGTGTTTGCTGCAGAGAACAATTAAAAAAAGCAGTAATTTGTGGAGATGAATCGTCTCCTTAAGAAGGAAAAACAACGTGATTTGCAGATTGTGAGCACACACAAGCAGCAGCAACGCTGTTCATTTCCCCCTCTGTTTTTCGAGCAGCTGATACATTGCAGACAGCGAGGCTTTCTAGGGGACTTTGGTACCTTTTCCAGGCTCAAAGAAATCAGTCGCTCCCTTCTGAGGGTGCTCCTTTTAAAAGCAGATTTTTAAACAATAACTGCTTCTTGAATGAACCAAGTTGTACAAGTCTTGCTCCTGGCAACACACCACTTGAGATACATACAGATGCGGACAAGGCACATTAGGCTGGGCTTATCACCCCATCAGACCTGATGACTTGCTTGATGTTAATTAAGAAGAAACGCTCTCACCGTGCTCCACTTAACTGCAGACCTCACACAGGGGCTCGCTGCTTTCGGGGAGGCTTTCACCAGCTGAAAGTATACCAGTATACACCCAGTCCAGCCCAGCGATACCCTGTGGCAGGTCCCACCCAGGGTGTTTTTCCAGCCGTCCCCGTGCGGTTTGGTGACAGGCCAGCAAGGTGATGACCCCCCCTCCATCACTGGTACCCAGGATCCCAGTGCTGCAGGTCCCGAAGCCTGACCGGGGAGATGGAGACACCCGGTTCCGATCTCCCCGTCGGCAGCAGGATGCAGACTCCCAGACCTGCTCCAAATCTGCACATAAAAAGTGCCTCGTACCCCGGGCTGCCACAGGTACTGTGGGAATTACATTGGTTATAGGGGCTGCGCAGAATAAGGAAGCACATGGGCTAGTGCCGTAACACCTCCACTATTCCCTTCCCTGCCATCTGTGTCACCCAGACAGAGGAGGACACCCTGGCATGGATGGCAGTCTCCCAGCCTGGGCAGCGAAGGAAAAGCCAAGCACTTCAGAGTTCCCCTTCCCACCCCATGGTGGCTGTTAATTTCATGAAATGAAAATAATTCAGGTTGAAATCTCTCTCTCAAGCACTGGGTTACACAGGAACTGTGGTTTAAAATGCATCCTGCGGCTTTATTTTTGTTGAACTCTTAATTTTGCTTTTCTGCATTACGCACACCCGCTCAGAGATCTGTCTGCTTTGCACAAAGGGCACAGCAACGCACTAATAAAAATCAATTTTATTTAGAAAGCCCTTTCTCTCCTGTACTCTGCAGAAGCCCTTGAAAATACAAAATTAAACAAACAAACAAGCACCAAGTGATGGTCCAACGCGCACCACAGGTGAACGCACAGCATGGAAAGCTGCCAGCATCGCCCCCTCCCGAACCCCTCACCGCCTCCCAGGGACCCGTCCCACCCCAGGCTCGTGGCTGAGGCCAGGGACAAGCAGGACCCCGGTGTCCTCCCTAAACCACAGGCAGCAGACAGCAAGGAGTGAGAATGAGAAATTAATTTCCCTCAAAGTAATCAGCTAATAATCAGCCAAACACAATTGAGTTGAGGAGCCAGTTCTGTAACTCCTACTTCCTACTCATGCACGCGGTCTCATTAATGTTAACAGAATGATGTGCAATAAAAGAGATTGATTCCTCGCTCCTTTGTATTTTAAAAGAGGACCCAGAGAAAAACATTGGGAGCGTTTCAGGAGCCCCGAGCCACGTGTCAGCAGTTATTTTCCTTAATTTTGGCTGAGCGTGAGGCCTTCGCAAGCAGGAATTGCAATTTACAAAATTGCAAATTAAAAAAAGCACCTAGCTCGCAAGAACCTACAGCTCTGCGGTAACGATGGCCCATAATTAACCTTTGGCTGGAAAATGGTTCTGCGTGTCGTTTGTTCCCAGAGTCCTTTTAATTTTGAAAAGCACCGCAAAAAGGCTGTGCAGCCGGACTGGCAAAACCAGTCCCATGTCACGGACCGGGTGAAAACACATCCCCGGGAGAAAGGGGTTGCTTCCAGGGATTCGGCTTCGGCTCGTCCCCGCTCGGTGCTGGCACAACAGGGAGCGACACCAGCTGCCTCCGAGCTCCCCCTCAACACCACTAACAGCCGCCCTCCATCTCCACAAAGAAGGGCAACGCCTCACCAATCCCCCTCGGAGCAGAGCCCCAGCCCGCAGCACAGCGTTCGTCCTCTCTCCAGAGGGAGGTCTTGGTCAGGCAGCGTGGCGAGGACCGGGACCAGGGCCAAACCTCCACGCTTTGGACCGTCAGGCGCAGAGAGCACGTCTCTGTCTCTGGACTTTCCTCCCAGCTTTCAGGTGTGATTGTCAACTTGGGAATCAGAGAGAGAAGTGCACTAAAATTAGAGCAGAGCGCCTTCAGCGCTGCTCGACGCTCTCCTCCCCTCTGAAATAAGGACTTTTCCCCAAGTGGCAACACTCAAGGAAAAAAAAAAAAAAGTCCTCAGAACTAGCCCAATTTAAAAAAACCTCCATTTCAGCATGATGCAATTTGTGAATGTCCTTTGCACTAATAACAAGAGGCTTCTTAAGAAGGCCAGGCCTGGGTGACCCTCCTGCACTGGGAGGAGGGCCGGGGCTTTGCTTATTCCTGGGATGGCAGAAATATCCCAGAGACTGGAAAAGTCTCTTAGATCCCACCCAGCCCAGCGCGCCGGCTGCTTCCACACACCCTCCAAAGCAGGGCTCCCATCAGCTCCCTCTGGAGCCCGTTTTAACCCCTATTAGCCTCGCAGTCGTTAGGAAAGCCACCCTATTTTCTTCCCCTCTTAACTTCTCCCCAGTGCTTCTGGTTATACCTCAAGATCTGTGAAACGACTCCTAACGCTCGGCACCAGCAGCGAAACACTTCTCCACCTCCAGACGCCACGACGGCAGGAAAAGACACCCCAGCCCAATTACACCAAGATTATTTTTAAGATTACAACATCAGCCCCCACAGAGGGTAAATACACAGCTCCTGCCAGACTTGAACAGAAACCAGCCAGAAACGTCAAAACCCTTCAGTCTGCCCCGTTTCTCTGCTGGTCTGGCAGCACGGCTTGCAGGCAGGGATTGCTTCCCGAGAGGCGCCCGGTGCGCAGACACCCAGGTCCCAGCCTTCCTCAGCTTCTGCTGCACCAAGTGCCTCCCAAACACCACCACATCTCTCTCTGTAGTGAGGTTTGCCTCCCGTCTCCCCGCTGACCTGCTGCAGGACAGCTCGGCTCGGCGCTGGTGAGACTGGCATCGCCATAAGCAGCGAGCCCGTGGCGAGAAGAGAAGTGGCACATGCAGGGGGAAGACATGCTCGGGGCGAACATCTTCAGGCCTCCTGTCGGGGTAAGAATTAGTAAGCGCTGTAAAGGTCCCCGCAGTTTCTTTTTCCCAACCATTGTTTCCATTAGCTGCCATTTATTTTCCAACGTGAGGACTTTTTTTCCACCTTTGCTGCAAACAGAAGCTCGCTGAAGAAACCATCTGCTCAAAAAACCCAAAAGTTTGTGTCACTGGAAACACTTCAAAACCCAGCGAAGGGGAAAGCCTTGCTTTCACGGAGAACCCCCCCATCCCGCAAGCGTCCCCGATTTCAATGCCGAGAAAGCAGCTCTGCCGCATGTCTGCCGTCACTGGGGAAGACCTTGGCTCAAGCAGTTCAACAGAGGCAGAAGTGAATGGAGCTGCCTTTCAAAAGCAAAAATTAAAGGGTTGTGACATGTTTTATCCATTATAAAATACTTGCCATTGTTTCCATATTTTGAAATATATTATTAAATAAGATGAAGCGTCACTGCTAAAAAAAAAAAAGTGATTTAGTGCAATTCTGCGGCTGGAGGACAGCAGCTGACAGCTCCTCACCGCTAAGCTGGGGAGAGACGAGACCCTTCGTCTCCTCCGACATTTACAATCAAGGCTACACTGGAGTGAAGCAACACCGTGCAGCGCTGGTGGGAGAGAGGCAACAGGAATATTCTTAGGTTACTGCTTTAGGGATGGGAAGAAAAACTTCCTACACCCCACTGCTAAGCACTGATGCTGGGGCTAGTCACACCAGCAGAGCTGACGCGGCCACTGCAGCCGCCTGCATGAGCCCGGCCTTGCAGCGGGGTCCTAAACCACAAAGATGGGTCTGATATCACCCCCTGTGACCTCACAGGGTATTGACTGGAGACCATCTCCTAGAGAACGCCTGCACTTCAGGTGCCTTAACCCAAGAACTGAGCAAGCATGGCTGCAATTTCTGTCCTTTTTATAAATAAAACAGGGGAAGAGAGAGAGAAAAACCCTCTGAGGATCCAGACCAGTGATTGAAGCGAGGTCCAGCAGCGGGCAGGTGAGATGCCAAGTGCTGTCTCCCATCGAAGCGGGGATGTTATTTGTCACTAATATTCACTGCCTGGAGAAGCTCCTCCCCGCTGGAACCGCTCCTAACGCTAACACGACAGGACACGAGCCTTGCCTGCTCATTGACATAAATTCGTTTAAAAGCCTGCTGACGGAAAAAGCACTATAAACCAGCACAGTGTAAAATGTAAAATTCCTCATCTTAAACACGCTCCCGAGATTCAGCGACTTCAGCGAAGTTTTAATTCAAAGCAAACTGAGGGCCGTCTTCTGCCATGTCTTTGTTCAGCATCTAAACCCGTGTTGTGCCCTCTGGGCATCACCACAACATGGATAAATAATAACCGTGAGCAACGACGCTGAGCCTACAAAAGATGAAAAGACGTTTCAGGAGACTGCCCCGGCAGCGAAAGCAGGAAAGAGAAGTTCCTTCTTCAGCGCTTACTTGGATGGACAGACAGTTACAGACAGCAGGAAAGATGCCCTGGCCTTTAGGAAGCGAAGTCGTGCTGCACTTTCAACGCTATCGTTTGCAGCTCAACTTCCCTAACGACGCTCACGCGTGTTTTAAGTGGAACTGATCCACTGAGAGCGGAGAAAAATTAATCCTCTGCTGGATGCTCCCTCCTCGTGCCCGTCCTGGTCCTCTGCCCTCGGATAACCCCGCTCCGTCCTCGGGCGCAGAGACCACGTTGGCCCCCGCTGTTCCCGTAATTCCCCTCGGGAGCACAAGCTGCTGCTGTGCAAACAGAACCAATGCTCCGGAGCCCTGCAGCTCGCTGGGTCCCCAGCTCCTCCGAACACTGATACCTTCACAAGGGCTCCCGAGCCCTGTCTGTCACGTCGGCTCTTTGAGGCCGCTCAGGTTTCCTTGAGTCCTTGAAAGCACAAGCCAAGATGAGGCCAAAAATCATTATCCCGTCCCTGCCAGCTCTGCCGCAGGACACAGCTCACCCTTCCCCGCCGCCCCCCCGCCCCAGGCACAGCCTTCACCTGAGCCAAGGGGCACGGGGTGCGACCTGGCAGATGCAGACGCTCCCTATTTTGTCCGAACCGGGACCCCGATATGTGGCAGGAAGGTATTTGCGAGCTTTTCCTGGACAACACTGCCCTTGCCCCATGGACACTGGCCTCGCTGGGCACAAAGCATAGCGCAGGGACGCTGCCTGTCCAAAGCGCAGGTGCCTGAGGAAGTCCCCCTGTTCTCGCAGTGCAGGCCCCACGTACCCAGGAGCTGAGCAACCACAAGCAGAGACAAGTTTACAGCCGGGCTGCCAGCAGCAGCTTCGGCCCAAGAGCTTCCCCAGAGCCACCACTGCCTCTTCCCATGCCCCAGGGTCTCTGGGTCCCCTTCGGCAATCCCTGCAGGGGCACTGGGTGCCAGGGCAGGGCATCAGCACAAAGCCCCTGTTTGGGACTGATGACAAATGCATTCTTGCTCTCTACCAGCAAAACGAGTCGGTCGTTGGCACCGCAGCTTCTCATCAGGAGGGGTTCAACAGGAACAGAGCCAGACAGCACCTGGGACGCTTTAGGGAACTTGTACCCCCTCTCTGCTCCTCCCCACAGTCTCCGTGGAGCTGCCAGAGCCACACGCTGCCTGTCCTGGTGCCCCCCCTGCGCAAGGGGGAGAACAGCGCAGCCTCTCCTGCCCGGGGAAACTCTCCAGAGCTGTTGCAGAATCGGTAAGGGGAGGGCAGAGGGGAGTACTGGGGGACACCGGCTGGGCAACACAAAAACGGGGAGCGAACCCTGCACCTGAGCATCCCCGTTGCACAACCAAAGAGGAGGCTCCAGCATTTACAGGCTGGTTGGGAAAACTCTGCTTGGAGCCAACAGCTTCACCCGAAAAGCAGCGCCCGCAGCAACCTTGACCCTGGAGCCACCGGCACAGGTGTGTTACAGAGGGATAAAAGCGCTCGGAAGAGGCTCACCCCAAAACCCCAAAGCGACGTCCTCCAAAACACCTCTCGCAAAACCTGACATTCCAAAAACAGAGGGGGAGAAGGGAGGGGAGTGAAACGATCCCAAACACGGAGGGAGGGAGGGATCCCTCCACAGAAGAGGGACGCAGAAGAGGCAGAAGAACTTTGGCAGGGCTCCCCACACCCGGGGCTGCAGCAGCCCTGAACACCGTCCCTCTGGTGAAGCCCCTTGTCTCCCAGAAACGTCATTTCACTGACCGCGCTGCTCCAGCATCGAGGTGGGGTCCCCCCCATGCCCGCCACAGCCGGGTCCCAGCCAGGGAGGGGAGGTTCCTCCAGCCCCCTCATCCTCCGGAGCGGCCCAAGTTTCAGGGCTGCACCCCTGCAAGGAGGGACCACCCCCGCATCCCGGGCCGGCTCCGGCCCCTCAGCTGTCCTGGGGAAAGGGGCTCAGGGAAGATTTCGGGGCCCATCCCGGGGTGCAGCCCCTGGCACCCGCCGCCACAGCAGCCCCCCCGTGGGGGGGCTTCACACCTCCCCAAAACGCCTCCTGCTCCCTGCCCCCCCCCCCCGAAGGTACAGACCCCACTCAAAATCGCGACACCCACCCCATCCGCGAGACACGAGCCCATCGCAGGCGGACACCCCCAGGCAAGAGCTCACGCTCCCCCCACTCCAAGCCAGTCCCCCCTCCAGAACACTCCCCCCCCCCAGCTTAACCCACAGCCCCAACTGCCCCCCATCACCCTCCACCCCGCACAGTCGTGTCCCCCCCCAACCTAGTCACACCCCCCTCCCCCAGCCCGATCACTCCCACCCCCTGACAGAACCCCCCCTCCCCGCCCCGGACAGCGGCCCCCGGCCCAGCTGCTCCCCCCCCCCCCCCGACAGCCCCCCCCTCTCACCGGCGGGGCTCGGGAAGGGGCCCCCCCGGCCCGGCCCGGCCACGGGGGGTGGGGGAGCGGCGGGGGGGGGGTCAGGGGCTCGGCGGCGGCGGCGGCTCCATCGGCGGCGGCTTCACCTGAGGAGGGCCCGGGCCCCCCCGCCCGCCCCGAGCCACTTCCGGCCCCCGCGCGCAGCCAGGCCGCGCAGCCGAACGCCGACGCCCTCGAGCCGCCGGGAGGTGGGGGGGCGGGGGGGGCGCCGCGCTGCCGCCATGGGCCGGCACGGGGGGCTCAGCCGAGCGCCGGCGCATCGAGCGACCGCCGGCTACTCAGGGAGGGGCAGCGGAGCGCCGAGGCGGAGCGGAGAGCGACGAGGGCATCGATGGACCCGGGGACGGGAGGGGGGGGTGAGCGGGGGCGATAATCGATAGCCGATAGCCAGTAATCGATCACCGATACGGCGGGGACGGGATCACGGGACGGGAACGGCTACTCACCGAGAGGTACCGGGGGACCCCCCCAGGAGACCACCCACGGTCGCCCGAGAGCGGCCCCAAGGGGCCCGGTACCGGGGGGGGTGTGTGTGGGGGGGTGCCCCTGGGGCCAGGGGGTCCCCTCGGGGCAGGGAGGCCCCAGGGCGGGGGGTCCGTAGGGTCAGGAGGGGTGCGGGGGCTGTACAGGCCCCGGGGGGGGGAGTGGGGGGTCCCATAGGGAGGCTGTAGGGTCCGGCGGGGGGGGTGCCGGGGGCTGGAGGGTCACGGCATGAATCCCATAGGGTGGGGGGGTTCCCAGAGGGTCAGGGGGTCCCATAGGGTCAGGGGGTTATACAGGGTCATGAGGTCCCAGGGTCACCTGGGGACAGAGGGGTCCCACAGCAGAGGGGCAGCCAGTCTGTAGGGCCACGGGGGAGGGCTGTGGGGGTCCCCCAGGGTCACCCCCTCCACCCCCTCCAATTCCCGCTTTGGCGGCGCAGCCCCAGGAAACTGCCGAGTCCATAAAACTGCGCAATCTTTATGGAGCCACTTTCACACGTCGGGGGCTGTAAAAAGCGGTGACCTTTGAGCGGCCACAGGCGAGCGGGGAAAGCTGCCGGGACGGTCAGCGGCTGACGGTGACGTGGACGCGGTGCCAGGCGTTGCTGAGGACCCCACGCAGGTTCCAAATGGGCGCCACGGTGTCGGGCTGCACGTTGTAGCTGCCGTCCACCGCCTTGCAGATGATCTCCAGCTCGGTGCCCGCCGTCACCGGCGCCTGCAGCTCCCACAGCGCCCAGGCCCAGGCGCGCCCCGGCACCGGTCGCTCGCCCGTCAACCGCGCCACCCGCCAGGTCCGGCCGCCGTCCAGCGAGACGTCCACCCGCACCACCTCCCGCCCGCCCCCGCTCCAGGCGTAGCCCTTCACTGTCAGCTCCCCCTCTGGCACCGCCGCGCCAGGGCGCGGGTGGGTGATGGCCGACTGCACCGGCAGCTCCTGGATGGCAGGCGCCGTCGTGTAGTCCACCGTGTCCCAGTCCACGCAGGGGGAGAAGCCCTTGTAGTCATTCCGCTGCCAGTGGCTGGGGCTCTCGGCCGGGCTGACGGCCACGCGCTGCAGCCATTTGACGCTGCGGGCACCCACCACGCCGGGCACCACCACGCGCAGGGGGAAGCCGTGGTCACGGGGCAGCTCCTCGCCGTTCATCTCGTAGGCCAGCAGCACGTCGGCGGCCGGGCTGACGGCACGGCCATAGGGGATGGAAGCACCATAGGGGGCCCCCGCGGCGTCGGCGTCCAGCCCCTCAAAGCAGACGTGCCACTCACCCTCCCACTCCTCGCCGAAGCCGGCGTCCAGCAGGATGTCGCGCAGCCGCACGCCGCCCCAGCGGGCCGTGCTGATGGCCCCGATGTCCCACGCCAGCCCCTTGACGGGGCGGACGCGGCTCATTTCGGCTCGGCGGTTGCCGGCGCACTGCAGCGTGGCCGTCACTTCGTGCTTGGGGAAGCGGCTGCGCAGCTCGGCCAGTGACAGCAAGAGCACCCGACCCCCTGGCCCCTCCACCCGCAGCCGGTAGGAGCTGGGATCCACCGCCGGCACCGGCAGGTGGTTGCGGGTGAAGAAGAGCTCGTTGGGCGTCAGGAAGCGCTCGGCCAGCAGCTCTGCCGGTGGCTCCGCATTAAATGGCTTCTGGCTGTTGACCCGCAGCCCGGGGTGCCGGGGGGGGTCCCCGGCGAAGGGGTCCTGGGTGGCGTCGGGGGCCGGCGGCGCCTCCTCGGGGCTCAGCTCCCCCACCTTGTACTCCCGCAGCAGCTCCAGGACATGGGGCTGGCTGTGGACAGCGTAGAGGGCCCAGAAGGGTTCCAGGGCCCCGCCGGCTGCCAGCAGCACCTTGTCGGCCCCCCCGGGGTGCAGCTCCACGAAGTCGGTGACGTCGAAGACCTCGGTGCCATGGGTCACCCAGATGCGGTCCTGGGGGGAGCGGTGCCGCCCCACCTCCTCCCGCGTGTACAGGGGGTAACGGGGGACGGGGGTGGCCTGGGCTGCCTGGGCACCCTGGGGGACCCCGGCCCCGTCAGCGGGGAATGCTGCACCCGGTGCCCCCTCCCCAGGGCGGGGGGGGTGCCCCCATTCCACCCCCTGCCCGTGGCAGGACCCTGGGGTCTCCCCCCAAAACCGGCACCCCAGTGCGGTGACTTGCAGCTGGTGGGGGGGGATATGGCACCACCAGCCCCCTCCCCAGCTAGACCCTGCTGTCCCCATCCCAGAGAGGGACCAGGGGATGGGGTGTCCCAGAGGATCCGGGCATCCTGGTGCTGCCCCCCCCGCCGGGGGACTCAGCCCCCCCCCCCCGCTATCCACATCCCAGAAAAGGACCCAGGAGCATCTCCCCCCTCCCCGGAGAACCGGGGCATCCTGGTGCTGCCCTCCCGGGACTCAGCACCTCCCCGCCAGTGCCGAGACCTCACCGTTCCGGTGCTTCTCCCCCCCCTCCCACCGCCGGTGTCCCCCCCCCCGCCCCGTTCCCGCTCACCCTCCTCCGCCGCTCTCCGTAGGCCAGGACGGCTCCGAGGCCCAGCAACGCCGCCAGAACCGGGGCCGCCCCCCGGCGTCCCCCCGCAGCCGGGCTACCGGGGGGCAACCGGGAGCAGCCGCGGCGGGGCAGCGGCAGCGGCGGGAGCCTGCGGGGAGAGCGGAGCTGACACCGGCCCGGGGGCGAGGGGGGGGGGCGGCACCGGGGTCTGCGGGGACCCCCGACGGGGCCGTTCCTACCTGCGCCCGGCGATGGCTCGGAGCAGCAGCATCGCGGCGGTACCTGGACGGGAGAGAGTGGCTGGGGCGGGCACCGGACACCGGGCACCGTTACCGGGAACCGGTAGCGGCTGAAGCTTCCCATGGCCCCGGGAGAAAGCGGGCACCATGGACCTGCGTGGGGCATCCCCGCTCTTCCCCGTCTCCTCGCTCCGGTGCCCCCCCCCCCCCCAAGCCCCATCCCGGTCCCGGTTCACCCCGCCGCGCACCTGCGTTGCGGCTCCGGTAGCGCGACCTCCCGCCCGTCTCTGCCTCTTTAAGAGAGGGGCGATGGGCGTGGCCTCAAGGGGAGGGGGACGAGCCCTCCGGCCACGCCCCCTCCAGGGCCAGCAGGGGGGCTGCGTGGGCGCGGCCTCAACCTCTACGGTTGAGGGGGGGGGGTCCATCACCCTTAAAGGGGCAACTTAAAGGGGCAACGGCCAGTCGGATTTAAAGGCGCAGCGGGACCACCGGCTGCCCACCCGCCCCCCCGCCTCGACTTTTCTCCGTAGGCAACCGGGGTCCGGCCCGTTCCTACCCCCCCCACCGCGGGCCACCGCCCAGCTGGCAGCTCTGATAAGCGTTATCAGGGCAGGGCTGGGGCCTCACACCGGTTGTTGGCACCGGGCAGGAGCCGGAGCCGTCGCAGAGCGACGGCTCCGGCTCCTGCCCGGTGCCAACAACCGGGGAAGGTGGTGATCAATTCAACCCCCCCGTGCTCCCCAATCCCTCCCTGAGCACACAGAGGGTTGTTTTTCTTCCCCCTCCTTTTCCTGGTGTTTGGTTTTACTTCCATTAAACACAGCGGTAAATCCAAGGGTTGAGTTTCTGTTACCATGATTGTTATTTAAATGCAATGGAGGAGCTTTCTCAAAGCCAAAAAAAAAAAAAAAAAATTATCAGAGAAGAAGGAAAAAAAAAAAAAAAAAAGAGTGAGAAAAGCTGCAGTGTCCCCATTTGGTCCAGGGTTTTGGCCAGAAGATGGTGGGGGGAGAGGTGGGGCTGCCGGCATGGGCTGGGGGGGGTCTCGGGAGGGTTAGGTGGAAATGGGGTGGGGGAAATGGGGTCCCCAGCCCCACTAGGCACGGTCCCTGGTTAAATACAAGTCACCGATTTGGTGCGGGGGGCTCTGTCAGCCGGACCCCAGCACAAGAGAAGACACAACCGTTGCCCATGCCACAGCACGAGGCTCTGCCGGCACCGGTGTGGCATGGCAACACCAACTCTGCCAAGGGGTGCAAGTAAAGCCAGACCCTCCTTGGGAAGCGGGGGGGAGGGCTGCCCCACAGCAGGGGCCAGTGGGGAGGCTTCATATGAGACGGGTCCCTCCGCCCCACAGCCACAGCCCCGGGAGCAAACAGGTCCCACGTTGACCCATGGCCCTGGGGGCTCCCCAGAGCCCCCCACCCTGCAAGCAGGACCCCCGGGATGGGGGCGGGGGGGAGGGGGGAAGCCTGGCCTGACCCCAAAGCCCCACGGACAGAGCGGGGTGCTCCTAGGCAGGTGCTGGGAGCAACAAGATCTAGCCTTGGCCGGGCAAACACCGGCTGCGGTGCTGGGACCCATGGCGCAGGCAGTGCTGCCCTCCGCAGACATGCCGCTGCTTTGGGGTGTCCCCGCTTTGGGGTGTCCCCTTGTCTCACGGCACCCTGACCAGAGTCGCCTGCACATCACCCAGGGGTGCTACCTGCCTCTCTGCCCCCCTTCCCGGAGAGAAGGGAGGAGTCTCTGTGGGGCCCTTCCACTCCGCTGCTGGGACCAATCGACTGATGGTGCCCAGTAACGTCCTGACTCTCCCGAGCGTGGCTGCGCTGTGACCAAGGATTTCTCCAGCCAAAAAAAACTCCTTTGGGAAAGCAGAAGCAAAAACTAAATCAGCATGGTGCCTCCTTCCCCCTCCACCGCCCCTGAGGGCTTGGGCCCAACAGGACCGAAAGGAAAATAAAAAACCAAGGTGCATCTTAATGGGACATTTCCACGACTAAAGTGCAAACCAGAGACATCCCTCACCTGCCACCGGCCCGGGGACAAACCGTGGAGCGAGAGAAGAGATTGACGGGTTCAGCACCACCAGTGCGGCTGGAGGGACATGGCTCGTGGGGTGGCCGCAGCAGTGACGTGCAACAACTCTATGGGCGAAGGTGGAGCAGTGGGGAAGGGTCGCCAGTGGTGGCTTCACGGCAATCAGTGCTCCCCCCGATTTCCCGCCACCCCCCCCCCACCCTGTAAAAAGCCCCCAGGCACTTCCGATCCTCCAGCAAAAAAAGGCCACCTAGGAAGAAATTAAGGACACTGCAGCTTTCCTCCCCCACCCCCACCCCTGACAGCCAAACAGAAGAAACGGGGGGGGGGGGCGGAATTAAGAAGAAATCCATGACAGACCCCCTCGGAAAAATCCCGTGCTTTCTGGAGGTCTCTGGTTCCAGCTGGTTCGCCACAACGTGAACCTCTGAGGCCGATGCTGCCACCTCCTCGGGTCTCTCCCCACCCCAGCTCTATGGGGAGGGTGGAAGGAGAGATGTTAACAGGAACCCAGATTTACCAAAGCAGAGAGGGAGGTGGGAGAGGGAGGAAGATGGAGGGAGAAATCAGAATATTAGGTCGCTATTTGCACCTATAATACAAAGTGAAGAAGAGTTTGTTTTTTTGGAAGTTAAGTCCCCGGCTGATCTAGTTCCACTGCCTTCGGGATGGTGGTAACGGGTGTCTGGTGGTGGTCTTGAAGCATTAAAAAGTGCAGTTAGAGGGAGCTCTCGGGAGGGTTTTGGTTCAGACGGGTTTCTCAGTGTGCCGTTATGGAGGTGAGGTGTGGTGGACGGGGATGGAGGTTATATCTTAGCTCTTCCTCTCGCGCGGGCGCTGGCGGAGGCTGCCCTTTAGTTGCTACAACACTGGCTCTTGTTCTGCTGGCTCTGCTCGTGCAGGTCCACGCCTCTGCTCCTGCCCGCCGCTCCGCTCGTGCTCTGGGGCTCACTCTTTGGCAGCTTCTTGGCTGGAGGGGGAAGACAGGCAAGATGGTGGCAGAAGCGGGACAGGGGCTCGCTCTGCGGCACAGCCCCACTGCTGCTGTAGCCCGAGGGACCTGGCAGGACCCTGCCTCGAGCGCAGCAGAGACTCTGAAGCCACCCCGGCTGCATCGACAAGGCCCACACGCTTCCCCAGGGGCAAAGAGCAGTTTCCCCTTGAGCTGCCCTTGCACTGAGCATCAGCCTCGGTGCTCAGCCCCGGTAGCAGCACTGCAGCCCATGGCGCAGCCGCTGCCGGGCCACGAGGAGCTGCGCTCACCAGAGGGCAGGACAGGCACCAGCTCTGCTCAGCCTCCCAAAAAGCTCGGGGAGGACGGGGGGAGCTACGCCGCAAGCAGACCCCCTTAGAGCCCAGCCTCGCCCCCCCAGCCGCTCCTGGAGCCTCACCAATGGCCAAGAAGAGGTCATTCACATTCATTGCCGTCTTGGCCGACGTCTCCATGAACAATAGGCTGTTGTCATCTGCATAGGCCTGCGCTTCCTGGAAGAAACACGAGCGGCCGGGTGAGGGTCTGGCGGCTGAAGCCCTGGCACATCTCCCGTGGCGGGGGACAGGCAAGGGAGCTCGCACCAGCCCAGCAGACCTTTGGGCCAACACTTACTTCATATTCCACCATGCGTTTGCTGGCCAGGTCAGCCTTGTTGCCTGCGAGGGCGATCACGATGCTGGGGCTGGCTTGTCTCTGCAGCTCCTTCACCCATGTCTTTGCCCGTGCAAATGTTTCCTAGGAGCAGAGGTGGGAACTCAAGGCTTGTCCCACTGCTGTGCTGCAAGGTGGGTGTCTTAGAGGGACCCCCGCCACGGCAAGAGCCAGCCCCGACTCCCTGCGAGGAGACGGCCCCCGGTGGAGCTCCCCCTGAGCAGCTCCCGGGCAGTTTAACCAAGGTGCCTCATGCCTGGTAGCCAGGAGCCCAGATGGGGACCCTACCTGGTTGGTGATATCATAGACCACGATGGCAGCTTGTGCCCCCCGGTAGTACATCGGGGCCAGACTGTGGTATCTCTCCTGGCCGGCTGTATCCCAGATCTCAAACTTTACCGTTGTGTCATCCAGGCAGACGGACTGTGTAAGAAACGCCGCTGTCGGGAGGAACAGGCAGCGTTAGCATCACATTAGCCACCCCCGCTGTGGGCAGGAACCCTCCCCGCACTCCCAGAAGGGATGTGGACCTGGGCGCACCCCGACCCCGCAGCCGGCTCCAGGACCGGCTGGGTGGAGGAGGAGCCCGTTAGTCGAGCCCGTTTGTCACACCGAGCCCAGGTTGCTGAGAAAAAAATCCCAGCTGCTCCGCGCAAGCGGTGTGCTTATCAGGGGATTGGCAAGGACTCCTGTGCCGAGGGACTGCCGTGTCCACTGAGGTGTCACCACCCACTGCCACGAGACCACAGGATGAGGTGCGGGGACTGTGGCTAGAGCCCAACTCGCACACGGAGCACCAGCTGCCGAGTGCTCGCACACCTAGTCACCGTACTGTGGCCGCAGCGTAAGGGCTCGGAGCCTGACAGGGGCTTGTATTTAATGGGAAATAAAACCAGTGCAAGGCAAAGCTGTGGCAACGGGGCTGAGGGCTCCTGACAGCATTACTTGAGGGTGTGGGACTACCCATGACGGGCACCTCTTGCCGACTCACCGCCGATGGTGCTCTCCTGGTACTCGTGGAACTGGCCCTTGACGAAGCGCAGCACCAGGCTGGATTTCCCCACCGCCGACTCACCCAGCAGCACCAGCTTGAACTGACAGATTTTACTGGCTTGGGACTGCCCGTTTGGCCTGGCGGCTCCTCGGCTGGTCATGGCCTGGGTGCTGCTGGCGCCGAGCGCCCTGTTAACCAGAGAGCCGGGAAGGCACCGAGGCGTCCGTGCGGAGCTGGGTGCAGGGTGCTGGCCTTTGATCCACTCGGCTGTCCTGGAAGGAGGAGAGAGTTGTCAGCATGCTGAACGCACACGGTGCAATACCCCCGTGTCCCCCTGGGACCGTACCACGGAGACAGGCTTTGCTGAGCTTTAGCAGGCAAAACTCTTCTCACCTCAAGCTAGAACACGGTCCTCGTTACAGGGTCTTTCCCCAGGGTCTCTCCCCCTACGCGGGGTCTTTCCCCAGGCACCCTGCAGCCGCACGTGGCGCAGACCCGCAGGCCACGGCTCCACTCCCTGAGCCTCTGTTCCAGAAGGATTTCACGGAGCAGTAAATCAGTCGGTAGGAGCTAATCCGTGAGCCAGGCGGACGGGATCCTCGCGGCCGAGGAGGCTGAGAGTGAGTCAGCAGTCCTCCCAGCCCTCCCGCTCCCGGCTGTGGCGAGCAGCCCCCGGGCCAGGACACGCCACGCAGCCCAAGCTGGGGCAGAGGGGAAGGGGCAGCAGGAGAACGGCTGGCCAGCAGCGAGCAGCTCCAGGCCTGGACCGCTCTTGTTTATGCGGCAGCTGGGGGAGATGCCACAACAGCTCCAGCTGCCTCCCCGCCAGCCGGCTGGGAGGAGGGGTTGGAAACAAACTCCCCAGCTCTGCCATAAAGTTCCTGAGCCCTAGTTTGTTTCTTTTAATCCCTGTTTTCGCTTTGTTTTCCATGCTGGACTTGAGCAGCAGGGGTCTGACAGAGCCACTTGGGCTGGAGGTGTGGACTGTATCCCCCTCCAGGATAAAGCACGGCCGCAGGCAGCTGGCCACATGCCCCACCAGCACCAGCACGACGTCAGCTGGGTGGCTCTGCCGGGCTGGAGTTGCCCGCTGCCCAGCAGGCAGCTGGCGCTCGCGATCCCTGCCCGCAGAGCAGGCTGCCCGCTCAAATCCAGGTGTCAGCGAGATCAAGCACAGCATCTGGAACAACACGGCTCCTCAAAGCCCGAGGGGGTGGGCACTGAACCTGCGGGTCACTGGGCAGCCGGAGTTTTGGCTTCTGTGGTTCACACGCCCAGAGAAAGTGGGAGAATGCAGCATTTGTATTTTTCTTTCGGAGCTAATGTCACTCTGCCTTGTAACACTCCAGTCCCAAGGCTGCGGGGCTGCAGAGATTTGTCTGCGCCAGCGGGGGCAGGCGGGCAACTGGACAAGGATTGCAGAGACCAGAACCAACAAGCGGAAAGTTGTTTGTTGCCAGTTCCCCTTTCCCATCTGCCTGAAGACGTAAGCAGGACTAAAGCCAGACAAGCTCAGCAGGAAACACTCACTAACCACAGCACTTGTGCGGCACGGACCTTGGCCCAGCCATTCCCGGACCCCTCCAGAAGGGGGATCGCTCTCACCTCCCCGAGGCGCAGCAAAGCCCTGGAAACACAAACTCATCAGTGCGATACTCGCCCGGGCACAGGGAATGCCGCCTCCCTCCTCCAGCACTGTTCGGGAGAGGGAACAGCTCAGCAACGGCCTCGGCAGCATCCTAAGCACGGCTCGGCACGACCTGCCGGGAAGCAGCCGGTGCAGCCCAGCCTGCCAGACTCCTGCCAATTCTCTTTGGTTTGATCCAGAAAGGCATCAGGAGAACTCACACAGGATGAGGCCAGGCATGAATGAAGTTCAGGATCGCTCCAGCCAAGCATTACTCTCACGAGCTTAGAGGCAGGGCTAAAGATTTTACAAGTATTTACAACTATTCTGAGCAGAAATCGCCGTGCCAGCAGCAACGCAGCCCATGACGAGGCCAGGGCAGGGAGCAGGACGTGCTCCAGCAGCAGCACCAGGACACAACGATTGTTTCAGCTCCAGCCATGCTTGAACCCCAAAGCATGATGGGGAGCCCAGCTGCACCTCACCAGGACCAGCCACCGCAGCTGCCCCAGCACCTCACGGCTGCCCAGACCCGGTGTAAGCCCAGCATGGCCACAACCCGCAGCTCAGCCCTCGGCCTTCCTCTGCCAGTGAGACCAGCTCCTTCCCTCGCCAATATTGTGCTCCGAAGTAACCGCTGCTGGAATCTGCTTTGGGAAGAGATCTGCCTCGCTCTCTCCAACTCTGTTCTCACTTTCCTTCTCCAGCTGAACCTGGCGCTGCCAGGGCTGATCCCTTCTGCAGGCCAGGAGCAACAGCCTCGCTCCCAAGCCGGCCCCAAGCATGCCCTGGCTCCCTCCTTCCTCGGGGTGACTTCCCTGCCAAAAGTGCTCTTCTCACCCAGCTGTGCTGCACCCCACTGCTATTTCGGCAGCAGCCCGGGCTCCTGGCAGGTGCAGAGGTTGAGGGCACTCACACAGACCCCAGTCCCATGACACGAGGCAGGAGCTCAGTCCACAGAGAACTCAGCACCACCACACTGTTAGATCTCCACCACCCGCTCGTTGGGGATTTACACCACCGTTGTCCTGCTCTGCAGCTTCAGCTGGAGCCGCGTGGCAAGCGCCCGGAATAGACTCTGTGCTTATTTATACGGGATGAACTGCCAGGCACCCACAACTGCGGATGAAGGGTTCCAGCTTGGAGGGGGACGGTCCCGGCACAGGTGAGCGGTGAGGCCCCAACACAGACAGGGACTAGCAACAGCTTCACCACGCACCCGGCCTCACACCACACCTCTCCTATGGCAGCTGTTCGGCACAAAGCCCAAGTCACCTATTCCAGGACCTCAGGAGCCATGTGGATCCTGGCCATCTGCGGACCCCTGGCATCGTGTGGGTCTCCTCATCCTCCTCCTTGGGACAGCAAGGTGGGAGCTGCCTCCTCCACACCGCTCAGGTGGGTGCTCCAGGGAGAGCTCTGCATGGACCGAGCTCCTGGATGAAGCCATCGCTGTCCCATGAAGCCACCGGCTGCTGGGAGCACTCCAGGGTTTGCTGGAGAAATGGCCCCGAGGCTTCAGCTGTCCTCACCCAAGCCGCTGATGTCCAGGGCTGGACGGCTCCGTCTTCACCCCCCTTCGCTCAGCAGGACCCCGAGTCACTGCTCAGGCATGGCTGGCCCTGGAAGGAGCCACTTCTCCTGCCCAGGAGCTCCTCCAGGATACACACGCTGAAAGCACAGTGGCATGAAATCCCGCCCACACCAGGGCTCCAATGAGGGATTAAGGAAAATACAACGACCTGAATTCAGCTTTGCTCAGACGAACCTGGGCTTCAGAAGATCCACAGACCCTCAGGACAACCAGATATTCCCACTAAAACATCACCGCACCAGGTGAAAGTTGACTATATGTCAATCTATAGAAGTCTGCAGCTATTTTTGGCACGCTTTCGTGTCACAAGCAATTACTGTTAGCTGCTGGTTGAGCGAGATTTATGGTGCGACACAGCAAGCACCAACAACCACGAGCGGAGCTAGAAAACTTGCCAGGATGAATCCACTCCTCCCCTGCCGTGGCAGCAGAGGCTTTCCCTGGCTGAGGGCTGTGCCCGCGCTGGCAAATGGGTCGACCGGTGCCTGACGAGGTTCAGGGAGTCTGAGGCCGCCTCGCTCCGTCTCCTCCCAAACGCCGCCCAGTACAGCCCTTCCCAAACAGGATCCCAAAAGCTCCCACAGCCTTCTCATGCCGCTGGGACGCAGCGTTCGGAGGCAGCGTCTCGCACGCCTGCCCAACCACTGGCTGCCCGCATCGCCAGGCCTGCTGACCCCCTCGGCCGAGTACGCCGAGGGCCGTACCGGCTGAACCGCGCTCGGGAGAAGGGGGCATCCTTCACAGGGGAGGGTTGCAACAGCCCGTCTGGGCTAACTGCTTTCCTGTTGCCAGCGGTACTTTTCCTATGTCCCAATCGCGCTCAAGCAACCACCCAGAGGTGCACGGGGGCTTGGGCTGCCACGGATTTGCCCAGCCAGTGCCGGAGGGCTCCCGGTTACGGTGGGAGCCCGGCCTTTGCCGTGCAGGCAGACAGCTCGGGCTGAGGAAACTCTGGCTCGCAGAGCAAAGCTGAGCCGGTACAGGCCAATGAGCATTGAGCATTGTACAAAGTCATCCTGTGGCTCTCATCGTTAGGTATCCCTCCTTAATGAAATATTAAGATCTTGTGACTCAGCCAGCTCCGACGGCTCGGTGACACGAAGGTGTCGGCAAGCTTCCACAGAGGATGGTGGAGACCCAGCTCTCCCCCAACCCACGTGGCACATAAAGCCTGCCGGTCACAGCTGCCATACACAAACTATCGCACGGCAAAGCCGGTTCACAGCCCTGGTCAAGGAACAGGCTCCGGCCCTGCTCGGCTGCATGCCATCCCCCCACGCTTCAGCCAAGATAGCACCGACACGGGCTCAAGGCCACCTGGGCAAAGCTTCCCATCCTCCCAGGAGGGATCCAGGCCCTGCTCCGGCACCGACGCTGCAGGTGCCCGGCACAAACAGCGAGTCCTGCACGGACTAGAGGGATCCGGCCTGGCCTGACGCCCACAGCTGGGGGCGGGGGGGGACAGGAATGGCACCGCTGCCGGTGATGCCCTTTGGAAGAGGAGCCCGGCGGGCGGCTTCTCAGAGAGAAGAACAGCATTTATCGATCCGCTCTTCCACAACAGCGCCAGGTCCCTCCATCTTCCACCGATTTGGGTAGCTCCCGCCCTGTGCTGGTGGGCTCGGCGCCTGCTCAGGCAGTCCCGACTGAGACCCTGCATGCTGGGGACAGGGTCGCTCGCCCCATTTTTAGCCCCCGGGGTGGCCAAAACCACAGCCCAGGAGCCAAACCCACGTACGGGTCAGCGCCTCCGGCGGATTTCCTCGGAACCAGGCGAGGCTCAGGAAGCCCAAGCTCCGGGCGAAGATGCCGGGGAAGCCCCTGCTGCTGGAGGAGCCGTGCCTCCGACACGGAAACCGGTGGGAAAGTCGAAAAAAGCGTCAGACATGGGTCCCGTTAGGGCGGCCTGGGAGACGGGCAGCCCCAACGGCGAAAGCCGGGGCCTCTCCGGAGCCTCGCACCCTCTGCCCGCACGGGACGGCTCGGCCTGGCGATACACCAGCCTGGCTGACACGGAGGGTGGAACGGGACCCGGGACCCCCCCCCCCGCAGCCCCCTCCCGAAGGGAGCCCGGTCGTGCGGGGCCCCGAGCCGCAGGAAGGGAAGGGCGGACCCCCACAGCGGGGGCCGGGGGAGTCTGGGCGGGCAGCTCGGGGCCCTGGGCCTCCCCCAGAACGGGCGGCGGCCGACCCCCCCCCACCTCAGCCCCAGCTCGGCCTGGGGGTACCCGACCCCCTCATCCGCACCCCCGGCCCGGCCCCATCCCCAAGACCCCCCGAAACGCCCCCGAGCCCCGGTACGAGCCCCGACCCCCCCCCCCCCGGTACCTCGGCGCCCGGCCCGGCCCTCCCGTCGCGGCCCCCTAAGCGCACAAACAGCGGCTCAACCAAACCCTTCTGGCGCGGGCGGGATTAAGAGGGGTTTCAGCCAATCGGTGAAGAGGAACGGGGCGGAGGGCACGCCTCTTCCTCTCGGCAGGGCCAATGGCAAAGCGGGGGAGAGGGTCAGCGCCCCACCCCGCGTCGGAAAACCAATCGGCGGCGGAGAGCGGGCGGATGGGCAGTAGGCTGGCCAGTAGAAGTGAGGAGAGCGATCGGCCAATGGCTGGGGAGGAAAGTCGTGAAGAAGGCGGGGATTGAGCTGAGTGACGGGGCGTGAGGCCAACGGGAGGCGCCGCCGCGCGGGGGGGGGCGCTACCAACAACAAATAAGGTGACCTAAGGGGGAGGACCCCCGCAGCAGCGGGAGCCAATCGGAACTCGGGAAGCCCCGCATGGCCCAATCAGTTGGCAAAAGGCGCCCGACTCGCCCAACCCGAGGCCAGCGGCGCGTGAATGACGCCGGGTGCCTCGCGGCCAATCACGGGCGCTGTTTCTCGTAATTGACAGCCCGCGGGACAGAGGCCGGGAGGGCGCGGGGGCCGCTGGGAGCCGCGACCTCTGACCCACCCCCGGCGCGGCTCCGCGTCCCTGAATGCGGCAGCGCCCTCGCCTGCCGGGGGGCGGAGCCCGGGGCGGCCAATAGCGGCGCTCCAGAGCGCAGGTGGGCATGGCCACCTAAGGGCGTGGCAGAAGGGAGTGGCTTGGCCGCGGCGGGCGGAGCCAAGGCCCGGGGAGCACGCCACCAAGCTCGGGGGGGGGGGGGGGGGCTAGAGATACGGGGGGGCTCCGAGGCGGCCTGTGGGGGGGCCAGGCGCCATTCAGGGCCCAACACATATGGGGGGGGGGCGGACACGGGTGGGAGAGGCCCCTCCGGGGGGAGACAGGTCCCACGGGGTGATGGTGTTACAGCCAGCCCCCCCCCCCCCCCCCACATACCCCCTCCCCCCCCCGCAGGCGCCACACACAGAGTTTGACATTCGGTACGAAATTGCAGAAGTTACAAAAGTCGACGAGAAACCTGCGGCGGGGTGGGGGTGGGGGCTCTAGGGGACACGCTTTGCGGGGGAACCCCCATCACACCCCCCCCCGGAGGCAAAACTCCCTTCCCACTCCTGTAGGGCAGTGGGGGGGAGTGTATGGACCCCCCCGGGGCTTCACCCCCAGCCGGTGCCGCGCTGAGGGACAGTGGGAAAGAGGAGGATGAAGACGGGGGAGAGGAAGGCGCTCACCCCCCCCATGCTGGTCCCAGGGCCCCCCCACCCCAAGGGGCCATAAGTGCCAAAAGTCCGAGCAAGGGTGGAGGGGGCCTCGCCACACTGGGGAGCGGAGCAGGACGGTCCCCGCTCCCTGTCCCTGGGGGGGGGCCGCCTGCGCTCCGGGGGGGCCGTGGCAGCTGCGGGGGGGCTCTGCCCAGAGCAGTCCCAGGGTTGAGGGCAGGCAGGAGGCGCAGGGGGGGTCCCAAGCCCCCGGGGACAGATGTCGCCTCTCACAGTGCAGGGACAGGGGTTCCATTCAGGAGGAGGGCACGGCAGGCAGCGCCCCCCCCCAACTCCAGACCCTCGGTGGGCAGCAGGCAGCTGCCGGTCCCATCCCGAGATCCCGGCGAGTGCGGGCAGGGTCCGGGGGGGACACGGTGGGGCCGCTCAGAGGCGCAGGTGGGGGACGGCCCTGGTGACGTCGTGGAAGAAGGGGTGTCCCAGCGCAGCCTTGGCCGAGATCCGCTTGTTGGGGTCGTAGTGCAGCATTTGCTGGGGGGGGGGAGGAGAAGGGAGGGAGGGGGGGGGACGGTGAGGGAGGGGGGTCCCCATCATCCCCTGCGCCCCCGCCCCCGAGCCCCTCGCTCACCGCCAGCAGCTTCCGTCCCTCCTCGTCCAGCGGCGGCACCACTTTGCCGAAATCCTGCCGGGCCCATTTGGGGAAACTGGGCTTGTAGTCGGGCATGGCGGTGACGCCGGGCCAGGCCGCCTCGTCCGGCGTTCCCAGCG
Source organism: Haliaeetus albicilla (assembly GCF_947461875.1). Taxonomy (NCBI): domain Eukaryota; kingdom Metazoa; phylum Chordata; class Aves; order Accipitriformes; family Accipitridae; genus Haliaeetus; species Haliaeetus albicilla. Next base: position 30,306,015 of record NC_091500.1, on the reverse strand, counting down.
TGCGGAAGATGCGGAAGAGCTGGTCGATCTCCGAGTCCCCGGGGAACAGAGCACGCCGGGTGATCTGAGCATGAAGGGGGGGAGAAAAAGGAGGGTCTGCCAGGGGGGCTGGGGACACCCCCGTGGGGGAGTCGGGCGTCCCCGAAGTGCCCCGTGACGCCAGGGTCCTGGTGACCAGTCGCACCCCGAGACGTCCTGCCCTTTCCAAGCCAAAGGTCGCTGGATGGCGGACGGGCGTGGGCCCCCCCACCCCGGGGTGGGAATCACACGCAGCCCCCACCCTGTGAGCTCTCACACCAGCCCCTCGTGACCGTCCCCACGGTGGGAGCAGATCCTGGTTTCCCCGGGGAGCGCCGGACGCTGCGGTCAGCCGCGTGACGTGGACCCCGAGGTGGAGGGAGAGCTCATATGACGCCCAGCCAGCGTGGCCCCCTCCCCAGCACGCACAAAGCCCCTTTTATTCCCGGGGTGCTGCGGCAGGCGTCAGCACCGTGCCCTGGTGATGTCAGGGCTGCGCCCCGGGGAACCACGGTGTCAGCGGGATGGGACAGGCAGAACCCGCCTGATAGATTCTGGGCTCGCCCCGATGCGCAGGGAGCCTGGTGTCACCCCAAGGGGGGTTTGGGGCCGGGCACCCCCCTACCCGTCGCCTCACAGTCGGTCACCCACCATCTCTGCAAAGATGCAGCCCAAGCTCCAGATGTCGACGGCCGTCGAGTAATACTTGCAGCCCAGGAGGATCTCGGGGGCTCGGTACCAGAGGGTCACCACCTGCCACGGCGGGGCACACGATGGGCAACCACGTCCCATCCCGTCCCCCCGCCAAACCCGCCCCCCAACACCCCCCTGTTGCCACATTCCCCCCCCCCAACACTCACCTCGTGGGTGTAGGTGCGCACGGGCACCCCGAAGGCGCGAGCCAGGCCGAAGTCGGCCAGTTTGATGGCGCCGTCGGCGTTGATGAGCAAGTTTTGGGGCTTGAGGTCGCGGTGCAGCACGCGGTGCGCGTGGCAGAAGGCCAGGCCCTGCAGCAGCTGGAACAGGTAGCTCTGCGGGGACAGGGGGGTTCAGTGGGGCCAGGACCCCCCCCCACACCCTGCTCTGCCACCATCGTGCTCCCCCCCCCCCCGGCACCTTGATGAGGGGCAGGGCAATGCCGCTGATGGAGGAGGAATCCATGAACTTCTTCAGGTCCTGGTGCAGGAACTCGAAGACCAGGTAGAGCTTGTTCTCTGTGTGGATCACGTCCAGCAGCCTGGGGGAGCACGCATTGCCTGGGCCGGCGCCAGGGTGGGGGGATGACGGCCACGGGACCCCCCATGGCCACGGCTCCCCACGGGGGTCCCAGCAGCCACAGGGTTTTGGCACAGCCACAGGGTTTGGCATGGCCACGGCTCCCCATGGCCACGGGCGTCCTGACAGCCATGGGGCACCCCACGGCCACGGGACCCCCCCACGGCCCCGGATCCCCACAGGGGTCCCAGCAGCCAGCGCGTTTCAGCAGAGCCACGGCTCCCCACGGCCCTGGGGGTCCCCCTGGCCCCCACCGAGGCACCACCGGCACAGAGCCAGGCCCACGGCACGGCTGGGCTCTGGAGACCCCCCCCCCACCCCCGGCCCCATCGCTTGTGGGGTCCCCCGGTGTCCCGTCCCGTCCCCCCCCCCACTCACTTGACGATGTTGGGGTGGTTGAGCTCCTTGAGCAGGGAGATCTCCCGGATGGCCGTGCTGGGGACGCCCTCGGTCTCCCTGCGGGGAAGGCGGGTCAGTCCCGGTCCCCGGTGTGTCCCCCCCGTCTCCGGTTCCCGGTGCCCCCCCCCACTCACGTGTCCAAGCGGATCTTCTTGAGTGCCACCACCTCCCCCGTGACCTTGTTCCGGGCCTTGTACACGACGCCGTAGGTGCCCTCCCCGATCTTCTCCACCTTCTGGAAGTTCTCCATGGGGGGGGCACGGGGGGGGAGGGACACGGGGACACGGGACCGGGCGGCGGCCCCGGCGGGCAGACCCCGGGGGGGGGGAGGGGGGAGGGGAATGCCCGAGGGCGGTCCCGGGGGGGGGTGTGTGTCCCGGGGGGGGAGTGTCCCCGGGGGGGGATGTCCCCGGGGGTCCCTGGGGGGGGGGGGGGTGCCGGGCGCGCGCGCGGCGGGTGGAACGATCGCGGCCGCCGCTTCCCCCCCGCGCGCAACAATGTTCCCGCGGCCCCGCCCGCGCCGCTTCCCGCCTTCCGCTGGCCACGCCCCCCCCGCCCCGACCCATTGGCCGGGATCGCGGTGTCGTAGCGGGCGGCGCGGGAGATCCCTTAAAGCGACAGGCACGAAGGGAAGGGGGGACCCGGGGCGGAGACGCTGCTGGGTCACCAGGCGGGGACGGGACAGGGCACCGGAGGAACCGTCACGGGCTCAGAATCGGTCCCCCACGGGCGGGGGAGGCATCACGGAGGGGGGGGACACTCACGTGACACGCGGGGTTTTCGGGGTGCTCAGGGGTCCCGCACACGCAGTTCCCACGGGCACGGTCCCGCACGCACCATCCCACGCCCGCAGACCCCCCACGCGGCTGCCGGGCACGAGTGGGGACCCCCCCCAGCCCCGGGTGGGACCCTCTGGGCTGGCGCTGGGGCCGGTTGGGAGCTGGAAACAGCCCCCCCCTCCCCCCAGCAGGAATGGGTGGGGGTCCCTGTGTCTGTCCAGGATTGGGGTCCCCCTGTGTACGTGCGGGATCGGGGTCCCCCTGCCTGTGCACCCCACCCTGCAAACCGGGGTGGCCTGGGGCTCGGTGGGTGGTGGGTCCCCGTCACATCTATATGGGGCCAAATCCGTGACCCTGGGGTCACTCAGACAGTGCTGAGAGTGGGGGGCAGCACCCCCCCATTCCCCTCCCTGAGCTGGGGGCGGGGGGTGTCTCTGTGTCCCCCAAGAAGGACCCCACCATTCCCACCCCCCTCCTGGGCAGAGCTGGAGCGTGTGACCGGGGGGCCGCACACACACGCACACACGTGTCCCAACGCAATTCAAGTGGGGGGGGCAGGTTCCTTCCCCCCCCCCTTTTTGGGGTGGGACTATGCAAACGAGAACCCCTTCATATCCCCCCGTCCCTGTCCCCTTCGCCTCTCTACCCCAGCGGTGCCCGAACGTAGGGGGAGACGAGGACGGCGGGACCATGAGGGTGCACGGGGTGATCGCGGTGCTGGGGACCCTCCTGGTCTTGGCTACGGCTCAGCGGCGTAAGTAGGGTTGGGGGTCCTTGGTGGGGGGGGGCAGCATCCAGAGCCTGACATGGGAGCAGTCAGGATGGTCCCGGCCGGCGAGGAGGCTCACGGGATCCGGGGGACAGCAGCCCCAGGATCCCGCGAGCCCCCTCGCCGGCCGGGACCATCCCCATCTCCCTGGGGATTATGGGGTCCATTGGTAGGAGTGGACCCCTCTCTCAAAGCCAAATCACACGGGGAGCAGGATTAGACCCCGCTAATCCCATGGGTGGGGGCTGCTTGGAGTACACGGAGGGGGCTCGTGGGGTCCCCGTCCCTTTGTGGGATGTTGGGGGAGACTTACAGCCCTCCAGGAGTGGGGTGGGTTGTGGGGGTCCCCATCCCTCCGTGTTGGTGCTGTAAATGGGGAGGGGACACCCATCCATCTGTAAATGGGGGACCCCCATCCATCTGTGAGGGAGAGGAGACAGAGGGGACCTGGTAGCCCCCTGCGAGTGAGGGGACATGGGGGGAACCTGGCAGCCCCTTTGGAATGGGGGGGGACATGGAGGGGACCTGGCAGCCCCCTGCAAGTGGGGGGCTGTGAGGAAGGTGCTCAACTCGTCCTGCCCGGGGCTGCCAGCACCGGCTCAGCTGAGAGTCACATGAAAAGGCTTTGGGCAGCATTCGACGCCATGTGATGGGCTTTGCCCTGCACGTGGCTTGGCCCGAGCCCGTCACGTGGACCCCAGGGTCCCCAAGGGTCCCTGCGGTCGGGGGGGACCCGGCTGGATGCCCCGTGGGGTTGGCAGCGCATCACCGGGGGTCTTCCTGGCCGGTCGGGGTGGTTGGCGGCCACCCTGTGCCGGTGCTCCGGGTGCCACACGCACCCTCTCACCCTTCTACCGCAGGAGCCGGTGGCCGGAGCCGTGGTCGGAGTCAGCCCTGGAGCAGGCGGCCAGCGCCTTTCCGGAGCTGGGACTCAGGGCTGTACCGGCCGTGGCAGGAGGGGACGCCGCGACAGCGGGACTGCTGGCGAGGTGGGTGCTGGGACGGGCGCCGGAGACCGTGCTGGCCTTCGGCGCCATCCCTGAGCCACTGTCCCTGTGCCTGGCAGGTGGCGATGTCACCTTCGACATCAGCAACGATGCTCCCACCATGGCGGGTGCCGAGGCCACCTTCTCCATCGCCCTCCGCTTCCCCAGCACCCAGGCGGTGCTGCCTGACGGCCGCGTCATCTGGAGCCAGAACTGCACCGTCAACGGTCAGCGCCCACCCAAACTCCCCCACCAGCACCTGGACCCTCCACGCCGCACCCCCCCCTCACCCTCTGCTCCCCGCAGGCACCCGCGTCGCCCAGGGTGAGCCCGTCTTCCCGGAGCAGCCAGCCGAGGGCACGGATAGCGTCTTCCCCGACGGGCAGCCGTTCCCCCCCAGCGCCGGGGGCAAGCGTGGAAAATTCGTCTACGTCTGGTGGACGTGGGGTGAGGCCGGCACCGACCCCTGCCAGGGTCCGGGGGGTCTCCGAGGCGGTGTCTGACCCCCCCCCCCATCCCACAGGGCGCTACTGGCAGGTGGTGGACGGCGCCGCGTCCCAGCTGACGGTGAGCACGGCGGGGGTGCCCCTTGGCTCCTACACTATGGAGGTGGTCGTCTACCACTACCGCGGCCGCCAGAAGTTCATCCCCATCGGCCGCGCCAGCACCCAGTTCAGCATCACTGGTGGGTGCCGGGGATGGGGGGGGTGGCAGGGGGACCCCAGCAGGGAGGGTGAGCTGATGGCACCCCGTGTGTGTGTCCCGTTCCCCCCCCCAGACCAGGTGCCCTTTGCGGTGGACGTGGCGCAGGTGCAGGACACGGCGGAGGGCGACGGGCGCTTCGTGCGTAATCGCCCCGTGGCCTTCACCGTGCGGCTGCACGACCCCAGCCGCTACCTGCGTGACGCCGACATCTCCTACTCCTGGGATTTCGGGGACCAGAGCGGGACCCTCATCTCCCGCAGTGCCACCGTCACCCACACCTACCTGGAGACCGGGTCCTTCAACGCCCGCCTGGTGCTGCAGGCGGCCATTCCCCTCAGCCCCTGCGGCACCTCCGTGGCCCCTGTCGTAGACCCCACCACCGGCTCGCCGCCGTCAGCGGGACCCACGGCCACGCAGCCTGTCGGCACCACGCCGGGGGGGCAGAGCACCGCCGGGACACCCAGCACTGGTAAGGGAGCATGGAGCAGCCCCCATCTCTACGGGTGCTGGGTGGCCGGGGGTCCCAGGGGTGCCCTCTGCGAGGGGTGCCCTCCCCATCCTTGCTCTGCTCACAGCACCTGCAGCCTCCGGCTCGCCGGCGGAGCCCACGGGGGGATCGGTGGCCATGCCCTCGGACCCCGCCGTCGCTGAGTCCTCAGATGCCACCGTCACCGAGTCCGTCCTCGTGGCGCTCAGCACCCTGGCGGATGCTGCTGGCGGAGCCGCGGGTACCAACCCCACTGCCGTCTCTGCTGCGGTGTCCGCAGACCCCCTGCTCCCCACCTCAGCGACTGCAGCCGGGGACGTGCTGGGCACCTCGGCCCCCACAGCCACGGAGGGAACAGTGGCTGCAGGTGGGTGCTCCCCCCAGGTCAGGGGGTGACGGGCCATGTCTGGGGGGTCCCCAAGGTTTCAGTCCCCCCCTCGCCCTTCCACAGCCTCTTCCCTGCCTCCTGCTTACCCTGCAGATGCGGCCACAGCTGGAGCCACGGTGGGAGCCACAGCTGGAGCCACAGCAGGAGCCACAGCTGGAGCCACGGCGGGAGCCACAGCTGCATCTGTAGCTGTGTCTGCAGCTGGAGCCACAGCTGGATCCACAGCTGAATCCCTGGTTGAAGCCACAGCTGGAGCCACGGCTGGAGCAACAGTGGGAGCCACCGTGGGAGCCACGGCTGTATCCCTTGCTGCTGCCACAGCTGGAGCCACAGCTGGAGCAACAGCTGGAGCCACAGCTGCCCCCGACAGCACTGCCGAGCCACTGGTGCTGGTGAAGCGCCAGGCACTGGCTGCCGATTCCACCGGCTGCATCCTGTACCGCTACGGCACCTTCTCCACCCAGCTTGACATCGTCCGTGAGTGCCGGGCCGGGGGGCTGGAGAGGGGGGCTGGGGTGGGGGGGCTGAGCCCGCTCCAACACCGCGTCCCATTGCAGAGGGGATCGAGAGTGTGGCCATCGTGCAGGTGGTGCCGGAGAGCAGCGAGAACAGCGTGGAGCTGACGGTGACGTGCGAGGGGAGGTGAGGGCAGCCGGGGCTCCGGCCGGTGGCCCCGGCACAGGGACGGGATAGGGACCACGCATTGGGGCTGGGGGGGGGGTGGTCCACAGCGGTCTGACCCCTGCCCGCAGCCTGCCCGAGGAGGTGTGCACCGTGGTGGCGGACGCCGAGTGCCAGACGGCGCAGACGCAGACGTGCTCAGCCGTGGCACCGGCCCCCGGTTGCCAGCTCGTTGTGCGCCAGGACTTCAACCAGTCCGGCCTCTACTGCCTCAACGTCTCCTTGGCCAACGGCAACAGCCTGGCCGTGGCCAGCACCCGTGTCGCTGTCGGAGGTGGGAGCGGGGCCGGGGGGGGCCGGACAGGGGGGGTGTCCCGTGGGACTGAGGGGTGCTGAGCTGCCTTTGCCTGCAGGCGCTGCCCCGGCTGCCGGCAGGACCACGATCTTTGTGGGGCTGGTGCTCATCGCTGCTGCCCTGGGCACCGCTGCCTACACCTACAGGTCAGGATCGGGGGGGGGCACGGTGGCATCCGTGGTCCACCATGACCCGGAGACCGCCGCTGCCATGCTCCTGCCGGTACCGGTGCTAACCCTCTGCATCTCTGCCCCACAGGCGTGTGAAGTACAGCCCGCTGCTGGCCGCAGCCCCCCCGGTCCCCCGACCCCGGGGCTGGCTGCCCCCCAGCTCTGCCCTTCGCCTCCTGCTGCATCAGGCCTTCAGGGGGGCCCCCAGCGGCGAAAGCAGCCCCCTGCTCCGTGCCAACACAGCCTAGGCCCCCCGCCCCGTGCCACCCCCCCACCTGGCCCGAGCCCCCAGGACTTGGAGGGGGGGCTGTGGGTGGTGGTGGGGGATGCATGGCTCCGGTCTCACCGCCACCGAGATTAAAGGCTCAGCTCAGCTGGGGCCTCTGCCTGGTTGTGTGTCTTGAGGGGGGGGGCTTGGGGGTCTGGGGCACCTGCATCCTGGTGGGGGGGCTGGGGTTGAGCCCGCTGCCCCCCCCCCGGTCGGCACAGCCAGCGTCGGTCTCACCACCAGCTTTATTACTGCAAGAGGCACTTGAAATTGGGGGGGGGTAGGCAATAAATAGGGTGGGGGGGCCCGGTGGGGTGGGGGCCTCCAGCCACCGCGGCACACACAGGCACAGGGGGGGCCTCGCGCAGCCCCCCAACACCCTGGCACGGCACCCATGGGCTCCGAGCACCTCTGGATGAGGGGGGGGCACAGCTGCTACCCTCCCCTGCTGGGAACACATGGATTGCGGGGGTTGGTCCCATGTCCCCTGCCGGGGCGCAGCTCAGGGGGGGTCTCCCCCCCCCATCCTGGGCCCCTCAGGCCTCGGGGGGGCCCTTCTTAAGGCCGAAGAAACTGGAGGAGCGGGGCGGTGCAGCCATGAGCATTGGCGTCTGGTTCTTGTGGGTGATCTTGATCTGCAAGAGAGAGGCTGGGGCTGGGGGGGCCAAGGGGGGGCCCCCCACACCCTGGGGGGTCCCCAAGGTGCTTGGCCAGGGTGGGGGGCCGCCAGCTCCCTAGGGCTTAGGGAGGCGGGGGTCCACATACCATGCAGGGCGGCTGCATCCAGGGCTCCCCATCGATCTGCATGGGCAGGGGCTTCAGCGTCCTGCAAAAAGCACCCCCCCCCGGCTCAATCACTGACATGGCCTGTGCCCCCCCCACCCTCGGCCCCCCCAGCTCACCGCAGGGTAATCTCGGAGCCGGTCGCCAGCCGCTTGCCCGCACTCTTCAGCCCAGTGTAGATCTGCCCCATCTCCAGAACCCCCTCCAGCCCCACCACCTCCAGCCGCCGGTCGCTCAGATCTGGGGCGGGGGAGAGCAGAGTTGGAGGGTCAGGGCGGCGTAGGGGCACAAAGAAGGAGGAGGAGGAGGGTTCCCTGCACCGCCCCACACACCCTGCACGCAGGTCTTGAGGGTCTCGGCGTCAGTGATGGCTGGGGGCTGCCCAGCGCTCGGTGCCTTCCTCGCCTCTCCAAGCGCCCGCTTGGTCTCGCCCCAGAGGTTGGAGCCTCCGTGCATGCTGGGGATGTTCAGCACCGCCAGTCCCGCCAGGGACCCGCTCAGGTCCAGGGGGGTCCCGCAGCACTGTTGGGAGGCAGGGGGGGCATGTCAGGGTAGGGCAGGGCAGCCCCGGCCCCCCCAACCTCCCGCCCCGGGATGGGGGACCCCTCACCTCCACGCTCAGACACTCCTTGAGCTTCTTGCAGGTGGCGAAGATGGTCTCAGAGGTGGCGAACTCGAGGTACCACAGCTTGTTCTTCATCCTGGGGGGGACACAGACACGACACGTTGTGGGGGGGCCGGGGGGGACACGGGGACATGCCATGGGGACAGCCCCATCCCACCCCCCCTCACCTGCTGTTGAACTTTTCCGGGTACTTCTCCCGCATGATGTGGAAGCGATGGGCGATGGAGGCATCCTGGGGGGGGAGGACGGGCAGAGGGGGGGTGAGGTCCTGGGAGGGGGGGGCTGGGGGTGTGATGTGCCCCCCAACCCCCCCCTCGCCCCACGCACCACTCCGATGGAGAAGTAGTTGTTGATGATCTCGTAGGGCACCGGGTCCCCCGCGGCCGCCGGGTCCTCAGGCAGCACCTGCAGCCGCCATCGGTCCATCTGCACCAGGCTGCTGCTCTCTATCTCCCGCAGGATCTTCACCAGGTCCTCCCCCGTGTACCCTGCCATTGGGGGGGTCCAGGGGATGGGGTGGGTGGGTGGCTGGGGGGTGCAAGTGCATGTCCCCCCCCACCCCATCCTGCCCCACTCACCTCCCCCCCAGCGCAGGCAGCGGGCCAGGTCATTGCCAGTCCCCAGGGGCAGCACGGCCACGGGGGGCCGGCGAGGCAGGTTGGCTTTATCTGCAAGGAAAGGGGGGGGTCAGGGGGGGCGAGGAGGGGTCTGGGGGGGGCAGCACCCCCCGGCGGGGTGGGCAGCACCCACCGATGGCATCCAGGATCCAGCCCACAGTGCCGTCCCCGCCACACACCAGGATCCGAAAATCTGGCACGTCCCGGAAGAAATTGAGCCTGGGAGGGAGGGAGGAATGGAGGAGGGGGGGGTGGGTCAGGGCAGGGTTGTCCCCCCCCCTCCCCGGGCACCCCACTGCCCCCCCCCCCAGCCCCACTCACCCGGGGGTGGGTCCTCCCTGCTGCAGGTTATAAACTTGCCGGGGGTTCAGCAGATACTGGAACTTCCGCAGCACCCTGGGGGGAAAGGGGAGATGGGGGGCTGAGGGGGGGCCGGGCAGCCACCCCCTCCCCACTGGGCCACCAAAATGAGCCCACTCAGAACCCCCAGGCCCCCCCTTACCTCTCCCCCTGCTTCCCTCCGCTCTTGGGGTTGACGAAGACGAGGAGCGGATGGGTGTTGGGCACAGGGCTGACCTGCGGGGTAAGGGGGTGCGGGGGGGTGAGGGCTCTGCCCTGGCCCCCAGGGATGGGGGGGTGCGGGTGGGGGAAGCGGGGAGGGGGACACCCTGCTCACCCGCAGCGCCTGGCCCTCGGGGGTGGTGAAGACCTGTGGCGTCTCCTCCAACGGCGTCCCGCTGCCGTCCCTTTGGCTGTCCTGCCTCTCCTGCCAGCACAGGTGGCAGCCCCAGCTCAGGGGGGGGCCTGGGGGCACAGCCCCCCCGCAGGGAGTCCCAGCAGCATCCCGGGGCGGGGGGGCACTCACCAGCAGGACGGGGTAGATGGCAGCGGGGGGCAAGATGTGGTCCCGCAGGATCCCGCAGTCGCAGGCGGGGGGCACAAGGGGCAGGCACTCTTCGTGGATCTGGGGGCAGAAGGGGGTGAGGGGGGCCGGGGGAGGGGCCAGGACGACACCCCCCCCCCCTGCCACCGCAGGGATGTGCCCACCTTCAGGTGACACCAGACACAGTGCAGCCCTGTCAGGCTCTGGAAGCTCTTGATCTTTTTCTGGCACTGGCCGCACTTGCCAGCCTCACAGCCGCCCTTCACCCAGACGTGAGCCTGGACCTGCGCACAGCCCCGCTGCGTCACCCCGGGTGTCACCCCCCTGATGGGGGGCCGGGGGGTGGCTCAGACACTGGGTGTCGTTGTCGTCGTCCCCCCGTGCGGGGTGGGAGGGGTGGATGGGTGGACAGACGGACAACTGCGCAGCCAGATGCATGACTTGAGAGAGGGGCGGACGGATGGACAGGCGGACGGATGGGCGGGCAGAAGGAGGTGGCTGGGTGGGGGGTGGGGAGCAACGGGCAAGAGGCCAGAAGGACGGGTGGGTGGACAGATGGACAGGCGGATGGACGGACGGATGGATGGGCGGACAGGCGCACGGATGGGACAGGCGGATGGACAGATGGATGGGCAGGCAGGTGGATGGACAGGCGGATGGACGGACAGGCAGACGGACGGACAGGCGGACGGACGGACAGGCAGACAGGCGGATGGACAGATGGATGGATGGACGGACAGGTGGATGGATGGACAGGTGGACAGGCAGCCAAGGGGGGGCCACTCACGCCAGCCTCCTTGCGGGACTTGGCGTAGGTGCTGATGCAGCTGGGGGGGGCCCGGCGGGCGCAGCGCTCGTGGACCGTGAACTTGCAGACTGGGGGAGGGGGGGAAACGGGGATGGGGGTGGGGCTCAGCCCAGGCCCCGCCCACGCACCTAGTTCCACCCCACCCCCCCTCCCCCCACCCCCCCAATCACAGCACCACCACATCCAGCCGGTCAGCCAATAGCAACCCACCCTCGCAGCTGAATGGCTGGTTTTCAGATGGGTGGGGCTTATGCACCGACCACACCCATATGGGTGGGGCAGGGCGGAGCTTTCCCCACAGCTGGGGGCAGCGGAGGAGTCGCCTGCCACAGCTGGATCCAGAGCATCCCCATCCCTGTCCCCATCCCCGTCCCTGTCCCCGTCCCTGTCCGGGTTGGACCACCATCCCAGTCCCCACCATGCCCCCGCCCCGTCCCCACCCTTGTCCCCATCCCGATTCCTGTCCCCTCCCCATCCCCACTGTCCTGTTCCCTGTCCCCACCCTTATCCTGGTCCGACTGCCATCCCTCTCCCATCCCATCCCTGTCATCCCCACCGCGTCCTCATCCCCATCCCTATCCTGGTCTAACTGCCATCCCCATCCCGTCCTCATCCCGTCCCCATCCCTATCCCCGTCCCCGCTGCATCCTTTTCCCAATCCCTGTCCCGGTCTGACCGCCGTCCCCGTCCCCGCTCACAGGTGCAGCACAGCCCTTGCTTGCGCAGCCCCACCAGCAGCGTCTCGCACACGTTGCAGTACACGGGGCGGTTGAAGTGCTTCAGGCGCCACATGTGCTGCCCGTCGTCCTTCATGTGCTGGGGGACGGACGGACAGACGGACACGGACACAATTAGGGGGGCCCCAGCCAGGCAGAGGGGGGTGGGGGCCCGGTGCGGCGGCACCCGGGTACTCACCACCTCCAAGCCCAGCAGCACCAGCAGCGGGATGTTGGTGACCCCCCCGCGGAGCCACTCAGCCAGCGACACCGTCCCGCTGCCATCGTAGTCGATCTCCCGCATCATCTCCTGCAGGATCTGGGGGGACACGGGGCTTCAGCAGAGGTGGGGGGACACAAGGACGGCCCCCTGCCCATCCCAGCATCCCGGCCCCGCTCACTGGCTTCAGCTCTGTGACGTCCCAGTCCAGGTACTGGGCCACCCGCATCATCTGGGTGATGATCCGATCCACCTCCTGGGGGGAGAGTGTCAGCGCGGGGGGGGGCTCAGTCACAGGCCCCCCTGCCCAGTGCTCACCGAGCTGTCCAGGAGCCCGTTCCCGTCCTTGTCGTACAGCTTGAAGGTGACTGCGGGGGGACACAGCAGTGTGAGGTAACCCTGGCAGGTCCCTGGGGACCCCTGAGCTGCCCTCCCCCACCTGGGGGGACCCCCCAGCTCACACTCCAGCTTGTCCTCAGGGCGTCCCCCCTCCAGCAGCGAGAAGTAGCAGGAGACATCGTTAATGCAGACGAGGTCGCTGCCTGCATGGAGAGACCGTGATGAGACCCCGGGGGTACCCTGGCCCCCCCCACCCCCCTGCACCTCACCGGCCCCCCCCTCACCATCCCGGCTGCCCAGTGGTGCCGCGGCCCCGCTCTGGAAGGAGGCGAAGAGATGGCGGCATAGCGGCTCCGGAATGTCATCTGCCTCCAGGTAACTCCGCAGGAACAGCGTGAACCCCTCAAAATCGACGCACTGTGGGGGGGGGGGGGGCAGAATCAGGATGGGGGGGGGCAGCGTGCAGCCGCCCCCCCCCCCCCAACAGCAGTGCCATTCCTGGGAACACACCAGTGGGGTGCCGGGGCCTCACCTCTCCCTGGCGGTGCTGCGACAGGGTCCCACTGCCGTAAAAATCCTGCAGCACGTCCTGCACCTTCCTGCTGCTGTCTGGAGAGCGGAGACACCGACGAAACCGCTTCGGTGCGTGCACACGCGTGCACCCACCCCACGCACACGCGTGCACCCACCTTGGACATGCGTGCAAGTGGGCAAATGCGCATTGGTACAACGTGCGAGGCCGCCCGCCCGCGCCCGCGTGCGAAAGCCGCCGCCGTGCACAAGGCTGCCACGGAATGCGAGTGTGCGAAGCCCCCCCCAGGTGTGTGAGGCTGTGTAAAGCCCCCCCACCATGCTAGAACATCCCCCCCCATACTTACAGTCCAGGTATTTCTGCAGCTGGGCAAACTCCTGGGGGCTAAGGGTAGCCCAATCCCGGTTTTCCTCCATGGCTGCCTGCGGGGAAAGGTCGTGACAACGGGGACGCCCACGGTTCTGTGGCGGGTGACGGGAAAGGGGGTGCGCTGGGGGCGGACGCCCCCAACGCACCCCCTTTCCCGTCACCCGCCGCAGGCCCAAGGGGGGTGTACGGTTCCACACAGAGCCGGATGCCCGTGGCGGGGGGGGGGGATGAATTTTGAACCCCAGCTGGCAAAAAAACCCAACCAAAAAACCCCACAACACCCGTTTGGGGATGGGCACCCATGGGTGACGGGGAGGAAGGGGGGGGGGGTGACACGGATAACCCCCCTCCCCAGTGTATTCCCCCCCCCCCCCCAGTAACTCCCGCTTCCCAGCCCGTACCTGTCGGGTCCCGGCAGCCGTGGCTGGGCCCGGCCCCGTGACATCACGGCCCGACGGGGCGGGGGCGGCACCGGCACCGGTGTGGGTGTGTGTGGGAGCACCCCCCCATCTCGGGGTTGGGGGATACCGCGGTCGCCATGGAGATGGACCCTTGACGGGGGGTTGTGTCTGGCCTCGTACCCCCCCGGCGGGGGATGCCATGGCAACCTCGAACCTCTGGGGGGTGGGGGAGAAAAGCGGGGGAGGGGGGGACGGACACAGATACATGCTCTCGCGGTGCACGCCGGGAGTTCCCCCAGACGGGGCGCTGCCCCTTTAAAAACAAAATGGCCGCCCCGCTCCGCGTTGCCTCTTCGGCGCCACGCCCGGCTGCTGCCGCCGCCGCCACTTCCGGGGTGGGGCCGGGAGGCCGGAAGTGTGTCGCGCTCGCAAGATGGCGACTCCCTATGTGACTGACGAGACCGGTGAGTGAGGCCCGGCCCGGCTCTGTGGGGCGGGAGGTTCCCGTGGGGTCAGGCCCGGCCCCCGTGGGGTTGTTGTTTTCCCCAGATCCGTAGGGCGGGACCTAGCCCCGGTCCCTGTGGGGCTGGCTCTCTCCCCGGTCTCTGTGGGGCCTCTCCCCTGCCCCATCTCTGTGGGGCAGGTCCCGTTCCCTGCCCCTATGGCGGGGGGGGGGGAGTTTCCCCTCCCGCTGTAGGCCTGGGCCGCGGCCCCATCTCTATGGGGCTGGGAGCCGCCCCCCTCCCCCAGTCTCTCTGGGGTCCTGTCTGTGTGTGTGTGTGTGTCCCACCTTGCTGGTCGCTATGGGGCAGGTCCCACCTCCCCAGTCTCTGTGGGGCTGGGCCCACCTCACCCCCCCACCCCGCTGTCTGTGGTGACTGGCTGTCCCCATCCTAGTCTTGGGGCAGGGGACAGACCCGTGGGGTGTGTGGGGGGTCTTGGGGTCCCTGTGGGGGGTGTCCTGGGGCACCCATAGGGTGTCCTGTGGGGTGTTTTGGGGCCCCTGTGGGGTGTCCTGGGATCCCCGTGGGGTCCTGGGGCCCCTGTGGGGTGTGTGGAGTGTCTTGAGGCCCCAATGGTGTGTCCTCTGGGGCGTCCTGGGGTCCCTGTGGGGTGTGTGGGGCGTACTGGGGTCTGTGTGGGGTGTCCTGGGTCCCCCATGGGGTCCCGGGGTCCCTGTGGGGTGTGTGGGGTGTCCTGGGGCCCCCGTGGGGTCTTGAGGCCCCCTTGGTATGTTCTCTGGGATCTCCTGGGGCCCCCGTGGGGTCCTGGAGTCCCTGTGGGGTGTCCTGGGGCCCCCATGGGGTGTGTGGGGTGCCCCAAGGCCGCCAGCCAACAGTGCCTTGGCCTCGCAGGGAAGTACATCGCCTCCACGCAGCGCCCTGACGGCACCTGGCGGAAGCAGCGGCGGGTGAAGGAGGGATACGTGCCCCAGGAGGAGGTGCCGGTGTAAGTGGGGCAGGCGGCCAGGGGGGAAGGCGGTGTCCCCTGGGGGGGCTCCCTCTCTGGGGCTGGGGTCTGCCGCGCCGCGAGAGGGGAGCGGAGCTGCTGGAGCGTCCCGTCCCGTTCCCCAGGCACCCCAGACCTCGGCCCCGCAACTCCTGGGGCTGTGCGTGCCGGGTCACGTCTTGAGGTCTCAGTCTCTTTCCAGGTGCCCGAGCAATTCCGACCCCCTCACCCTTATCCCATAAGCCGTAGCCTGCCGGTACGTATTGACTCCCGTCCCAGTCCTCCTCGGGGTGGCCGTGCGGGTCTGGGCCGTCCCGCGGACGCGAGGAGGACCCCGAGTGGCGGCGTCTGCTGGGGCGCAGAGCTCGGCAGGGGTGACCCGTTCCGAGGGTGGCTGCTTGGCCGCCGCGTGGTGGAGGGCTCAGAGCCCGCAGGTGCCCCCCGGCCTGGGGGGAGAGCCGGACATGGGGGCTGTGCCGCGTCGGAGGTTTTGCTGGAGGCGCCGAACGTTCCTGGCGTTTGGCGGTGGGGTCTTTTAGCACCGCGCCAGGGACTTTTTGGCACCGCCCTGGGGTCCTCAACACCATCCCAGGGCGGGACGGCGGGGGAGAGGCGCCTTCACAGGCTCTCGTTCTGTGCAGGTACGAGAATAAATATGTGAAGTTTTTCAAAAGCAAACCTGAGCTGCCCCCGGGGCTGAGCCTGGAGGCCACCGCGCAGCCCGGCAAGCAGCCCGGCAAGGCGGAGAGCGGCGAGACGGGACTGTCCAAGGCGGCGAAAAGGAACTTGAAACGCAAAGAGAAGAGGAAGCAGCAGCAGGAGAAGGGGGAGCGGGAGACAGACGAACTGATCCAGGCGCTGGAGAAGGCCTCTCTGTCGGGGGGCAGTGGCGGGGACAAGGGCCCGCCGGGGGACAGTCGGGCGGCTGCGCCGCAGCCGGCCTGTGGCACCAGGGCCCCCGCCGAGGGGGAAGCCCCCGCCTCGGAGAAGAGCAAGAAGATCAAGAACCTGAAGAAGAAGCTGCGGCAGGTGGAGGAGCTGCAGCAGCGGCTCGACTCAGGGGAGATAAAGCAGCCGACGAAAGAGCAGCTGGAGAAGCTGGGGCGGAGGAAAGCCTTGGAGGAGGAACTGCGGGACCTGGAGCTGGACTTGTAAGGGGTGGGCGGGGGGGGTTTGGGGGGCGCGGGGACTTGGGGAGGGGGGAGGGCACGGGCAGCGTCCCCAGCGCACAGGCTGCCGGGACGAAGTGCCTGGCCCTGGGGATTTGGTGTGGGCGGGTGCCGTTGGGGGGGGTTTTTTCAGAACAGTTGTTCCCAGCTATCCGTGTTAGAAACCTGGCGACTCTCGAATACCTCGCTCCTTTTTTTTTTTTTTTTTTTTAATATTATTTGGGGCGGGGTTGTGCTGCGTCCAGGGTGGGGCAGCAGCCTCACCCACCCCTACCCCCCACTTCGATCTTCCCTGGCCCCTCGTGTTCTGTGTTACAGCCTCTCTCTTCCTTTATTTTTAAAAATCATGCAATAATAAAATTGCAGTAGTGACCTGGTGCCAGGAGCTCCGTTCTGGTTCTGCCTTTCCCTGGAGGGGGGGGACACAACACCCGTTCCCTGCCTGCTGCTGCCTGGGGGACGGGGATGCTGTGGGGTAGGCAGGGGCCAGCTGGACCCCTCCTGGCAGTGATGGGGGCACGGGGGGGCTTTTGCCCACCCCCACCCCATCCAGCCCCAGCGGAGGAGCCCCAATGGAGCCGTGGGGTGGGACAAACCCCACTTTATGTCCCAGGAGCTGGGGATGGCTGGACCCCCCCCCCACTTCCCTGGCTTCGGCTGCCCCCTCAGGCTGTGCCCCCCCATTTCCCGGGTGACTCTGGGATGCCGCAGAGGGGCCGAGCTGCCAGGTTCCTCCCCGCTGCCCTGGGAGCTGCCTGGTGCGGGAGCACCCCCAGCAGCTGGCCAGGCCCCTCTGCTCCCCAGCTCCGTGCCACGGGGCCCCCCCGTTTCACCCGGGCCCACGGGTGGGGGGTCCCCACCGTCCCCCAGGAAGAGCACGCTGCAGTTCGGGCACCTGCAGGAGTGGCCGATGGGCGAGTTCAGCACGGCCAAAATCACCGGGGCCAGGTGGTCAAGTGTTGGGGTGTCCCGAGCCCCCCCTGGCCGAGGTGGGGGGTCCTCTGCTGGGTGCCTGGATGCTGCGGTGTGGAGGATCCCCTCAACCTGAGGCTGCAGCAGCACATGCTGAGGGTCTGAGGTGGGGCATAGGGGGTCTGGAGGATGCTGGAGCATCTGGGGGGTCAGGGCTGGGGCCGTAAGGGCTCCCGGGGTTTGTGGGGGGCCACAGCTGTGGGCATAGATGAGTCTGGGGGGGTCCTGGTGACCCACCGGCTGGGGCAGGGTGCTGGACAGAGGGGATGCCCCGGGGCATCGCAGTGACCCCAAGACTGACCACGTCCTGGGGCTGGGCACTCTCTGACCCCCACCCTCACGGCTACCGGCTGCACCAACCCCTGCGCCCTCCATGGCATCGGACATGGGGAGGCTTGTCCCAGCAGGGGTCCCGGCACCGATGCCTCCCCTCCCACTCGCAGGCCAGCGGCCCCCCCAGCATCCCCCTCCCTGGCCTCCCTCAGCAGCAGGACCTACTTCTTCAAAGGGGGGGCCAGGGGGTCCCCACCGCCACCCACATCCCCCCTCAGCTCCGGCCGCAGGTGACGAGGTCTGGCGGTACCGGGGGGGGCTCACGCCAGCCCCCCGTGATGCTCTTTAATGCGGCAGCCCCGGTACAAGCCCAACACGGGCAGGCGGGGGGGGCCCTTCCCCAGGGTGGGGGCCACCGCGGTCCTCGGGGGGCTCGGGGCAGGGCTGGAGGGCCGGGGAGGCCCCATGGCAGGGTGAGACACACCCCCCCCAGTGGGGTTAAGGCTTTTGGGATCCTCCCCAGTGGAGGGTGGGAGCTGGGCTGGGCCCACGGTGCGTGCACAGCATTTGGGTAGGTCCTACAAAAATAAAAGTGGGGCTTTATTTTTAAGGGGTCCCCTCCGGTGCCGGGGGCTGGGCAGGAGCTGGGGTGAGGGCTGCCCCCCAGGCTCTCCCCTCTGCGGGGCTGGCGAGGGGCTGCAGCGGGTATGGGGGCAGGTTATGGGGCAGGCTGCAGCGGGGCAGGTTATGGGGCAGGCAGCAGTGGCCGGGGGGGAGGCACTGGCTTCGCCCCACCACCAGGGGACCCCCCAGCCCCTAGGGGTCCCCAACATCCACGTGCCCTGAAGCCCCACCTCCCCTCGGCCACACCCTCCGGGGGGGGCGGGGCATATGGCATTTCATTTGCCTATTTAAAGGGGAAGGCACAGCGGGAGTGGGGGGCCCGGGAACCCCCAAGGCACGTCGGTGGGACGCAGGGGCTCAGGGGCGGCGGCGGGGCGGGGGCGCGGTGAGGGGCGCGGTGGAGCCGCAGTCGGCATCGGGGGCGGCGGCGGGGCCCGGCGCGGTCCCGCTCTCCAGCTGCCGATCCCGCAGGCTCCGGATGTAGCTCTGGGGGGACACGGGGGTCAGCGCGGCCCCGCGGCCACCGGCACGGCCCCGCCGGGGCACGGACTCACCGGGGCCAGCACATCGCCCGCGTAGCGCTTGACGGGGGGGGGCTTGCGGCGGTAGGTGCCCTCGGGGGGGGCCAGGCTCTGCCGGCGCTTGGCCTCCTTCTGCCGGATGCGTAGCAGCTGCAGCCGCTTCTGCCGCCGGCTGAGGATGACTGCGGGGAGCGAGGACTGAGCTCTGCCCTGCGTCCCCATCCCCGGTGACGCCTCCGTCCCCATCGCCTTCGGCACCGCCATCGCCACGGCTGTCTCCATCACTGCTCCCGTGGCCGTCCCCATCCCCATCGCCATCCCCTCCTCATCCTCACCCTCCTCATCCCACATCCCTTGCGCTCACCCACACGCCCTCCCCGCTGCCCGCTCCCACCGCCAGGTGCTCCCACCGCCCGGCACACCCCCTCACCCCGAGCTGGCCGGGAAGGGGGGGGTACCCCTCCGTGCACCCCCACTCACCGTCGGTGTGGGAGACGCCGTCGGCCGTCAGCTTCCACTGGAGCAGGACGGCGAGGAGGCTGAGCGCCGGCCAAGCGCCCAGCAGCACCCAGCTGTGCCAGCACAGTGGCCCCGCCGGCGCCAGCCGCAGCCGGTCGTAGACGTAGAGCACCAGCGCCAGCGCTTCCACGAAGTAGTCGGCGCAGACGACGACGACGGCGGCGCCGAAGACGGCGGTGGAGAGGACGGTCAGCGCCTTCGGCCACTGCAGCGCCAGGAGGGCGCAGAGCAACGCCAGCCCCAGCAGGCTGCCCGCCGGCACCCAAGGGCTCGGCGGCGGCAGCACCGGCGCCGCCGCCACTAGCGCGGCCGTGGCCAGCAGCAGCCCCAGCAGCAGCCCGGTGGTGAAGAGCCCGACGCTGCGCAGCAGCATGGTGACCAGGCCGCAGAGCAGCCCGATGCCCAGGGCGATGCCCGCGCTGGCCTCCAGGCTCAGCTGCGTCTCCAGCACCCGCTCCTTGTAGCACAGGAGGAAGATGACAATGGAGCCGAAGAGCAGCCCCGAGAGGAACATGATGGCCTTGAAGCAGCGGTACCCTGGTGCGGGCGCGGGGGCATCACCGGGGGCTGCCCCGGCAGTGCCCCATGGCTTTGCCCCATGGCTTTGCCCCCCGGCATCCCCTGTGCCATCCCTTCTGGCCGTGCCCCCCACAACGCCCCTCTCCTTGTCCCCCACCGCGTGCCTGCCGTGCCCCCCAAGTGAGCCCCTGCTCTGCCCCCACTCCCAGCCGTGCCCCCCCAAACCGCGCCGGCGCTCACCGAAGCAGCTGCAGACAACGCCGAAGAGGGCACCGAGGGCGCAGAGGGCGGCAGGGACAGGCTCGTAGGGGGGCCGGGGCTCCAGGGCACAGCGGGGTGCGGGGGGGGTGCCGGGCTCCATCGCCCCGGGGGGGGCTGTGGGGGCTGGGAGGGGTGGGGGGGTGCTGAGCCCCCCCGCTGCGCCCCCCCCCCCCAGCACCCAGCCCCTCTCCGGGCGGTGGGTGAGCACCCTCCTCCCCGCACCCACATCTGGCAGTGGTGCTGGGGGGGGGCACATCTGGGAGGACTGGGCTGGGGGCACTGGGAACTGTAGGGAGGTGCCGGGGTGGGGAGGGCTGGGAGTGCTGGGGGCTGCTGGGTGGGGGAACTGGGAGCTACTGGGCGACAGCGAGGTGGGGGCTTTAGGAGCACTGGGAGGGGGGACTGGGAGCTACTGGGGGACAGCGAGCTGGGGGCATTGGGAGCACTTGGGAGGGGGCACTGGGAGCTACTGGGGAACAGCAAGGTGGGGGCACTGGAAAGGGGGCACTGGGAGCTACTGAGGGACAGCGAGGTGGGGGCACTGCAAGGGGAGTCTGGGAGCTACTGGGGAACAGCAAGGTGGGGGCACTGGGAGCTACTGGGGAGCAGCGAGGTGGGAGCGTTGGGAGCACTGGGAGCTACTGGGGGACAGCGAGGTGGGGGCACTGGGAGCTGCTGGGAGACAGTGAGGTGGGGGCGCTGGAAGGGGGGTCTGGGAGCTACTGGGAGACAGCGAGCTGGGGCACTGGGAGCTGGTGGGGGGCCGGGGCGGGGGGCGGCGCTGCCGCACTGGGAGCTGCTGGGGGGCCGGGGCGGGGGGCCGAGCTGGGTCGGGGGGGGGGGAGCCGCTCGGTCCCCACCGCCCCCGTCCCGTCCCGGGACTCACCCGCTCGCTGCCGGTCCCGGGGGTCGCGGAGGGGCCCGGCCCGGCCACGGAGCCGAGACTCCGCCGGGAGCGGGGCCGGGGGCGGTGCGGGGCGGGACCGGGAGCGGGGCCGGGGCCGGGGCCAGGGGTGGGGGGGGGCGGCGGCGGGGCCGGATCGCTGCTGCGGGGGCCGGGAGGGGACCCACGCGGGGCCGGGACCCCCGTGGGTGACGCCGCGGCCCCCAGCGGGCCCCTCCGCCGGGACAGAGGCGCTTTGTGCGCGGGGCCACGTGACGGGGTCAGCGCAGGACGCCCGGTTCTCCCCCCCAACCCCCCCCGGGGCGGCCAAAGGGTTAACGGGGAGGGAGTGGGGAGGGGGGGCTCTGCCCCTTTAAGGGGCGGGGCGCGGGGAATGACGTTCCCGCGCTAGGCCCCGCCTACCCGGAAGTGGGAGGCGGTGGCGGCGGGCGGGCGGGCGGAAGGCGGAAGTGAGGCGAGCGAGGAAACTCCGGGGGGGGGCGGGAGGCGGCGGCGACCCCCCCCCCGCCGGCACCGGCACCGTGAGTCTCCGCCTCCCCGGGCTCCCCGACAGCCCCGGGGCCGGGGCCGGAGGGGGGCAGCGGTCGAGCTGCGCTTCAAAGAGTCCCCGGGGCGGTGGGGGGGGGCCGTGGGCAGCCGGGGCCGGGCCGGGGGTCGGCGGGGCGCGGTCCGGAGGGATCCCCGGGGTTTGGGGTTTTGGGGGGGGAGAATGGGGGTCTCCGGGGCCGCGCTGACCCCGATCTCATTCGCAGGGCCCGGCGATATGGCCGTCACCTAGGCCCGGCGGGGACCAGCGGGGCCGGCGGGATGGAGCAGCCCCGGTACCGGGGAGACCCCGCCGGGGATGGCGAAGGGGGCGGCCGCCCGGCGGAGGACAGCGCTGCCTGGAACGGGAGCTGCGGCCGGCCACCGGTCACCATCCCAGAGGACAACGACGACGACCACGACCTGCCCTTCCTGAGCCCCGAGGGTCCCCGGTGCTCCTGCCGCTGCCGGGGGGAACCGGCCGCCCCCCCCAACCCCGCGGCCGAGCGGCAGGACGGATCCTGCAGCCTCACCTGCCGTAACCGGGCCGCCGCTGGCCCGGTGCTGCCGCCGGCCCGTGGGCAGGAAGATGGTGAGGAGGACGAAGCCGGCGAGGACGGCGCGGGGAAGGGGAGCCGGAGGACACGGAGGCGTCAGAGGCATCGCTCGACCCCCAAGGAGAAGGAGGACGGCGGACGGCGTGAGGGCGGTGCGGGCAAGCGGCACCGACCATCACGGAAGAGGAGCCGCGGGGACGGGACCGAGGCGCCGGCAGAGGAACCGGCCGGCTACCAGGGTCTGCTGGCAGCGGCGCTGGCCCAGGCGCGCAGGCTGGGCGCGGAGGCCGGCGGATGGCTGCTCTGCTCCTGCTGCCGCCTCGGCGGCCACGACCTGGGCTCGGCACAGGCCAGCGTACGGAACTGGGGCCGGCGGGTGGGCCAGCAGGCCCGGAGCGGCTCCCTGAGGGTGGCCCGGTGGCTACGGGCCGGCACGGGGTTCTTCCTCTGCCTGCTCTGGATGCTCTGCGCGCTCCTCGTCCTCCTCCTCGTGCTGCTCCTGGGCAGCTTGCGGCTCTGCTGGCGCGTGGGTGCCGGCGCGCTCGTTGCCGGCGCGGATCAGCTGGGCAGGAGCCAGCGGGTGGCCCGGTTCCTCACGCTTTTGGACGCAGCCGTGTTCCGTAGGACGTGGGGGCTCCTCGGGGAGAGCCGGATGTGCCGGCACCTCTGGGACTGGCTGCAGAGACGGCGAGCTCCCCCCTGGGCGCCCGGGGCGGGTCGGACAGGGGGACTGGGGGATGCGGCGTCTGTTGGCGACGGGGGGGCTCCCGCCGCCAGCTGCGCGGAGGAGGTGAGCCGCTTGCTGGCCATGGCAGAGGTGCCCGAGGAGGAGCTGAACCCCTTCCAGGTGCTGGGCGTGGAGGCGACGGCGTCGGACGCCGAGCTGAAGAAAGCCTATCGCCGGCTGGCGGTGCTGGTGCGTGGGTGGGCAGGGGGTGTCCGTCCCCCCCCTACCCTGAGACACGGCACTGGCTGAGCTTTTCCGCTTTTTCCAGGTCCACCCGGACAAGAACGAGCACCCGAGGGCAGAGGCAGCGTTCAAGGTGCTGCGAGCGGCCTGGGACATGGTCAGCAGCCCGGAGAGGAGGAAGGAGTACGAGATGTGAGTGGGCGATGCTGGGGAATGGGGAGGGTTTGGGGGTGCCGGGGCTGACCCCCTTTCTCCCCACTACCCCCAGCAAGCGGATGGCGGAGAGTGAGCTGACGAGGTCCATGAGCGAGTTCCTGAGCCGGCTGCAGGACGACCTGAAGGAAGCCATGAACACCATGATGTGCAGCAAGTGCCAGGGGAAGCACAAGTAAGTCTCGAAGCCCCGGTGGCGTGGTGCCGGCGTGCCTGCAGGGTCCCAAAGTTGGGGGTTGGGGGGGGAGAGGGGTTGGAAATGCCCGCTGTCTCCGCAGGAGGTTTGAGATGGACCGAGACCCCCTCAGTGCCCGCTACTGTGCCGAGTGTGGCGGGCTGCACCCTGCCGAGGAGGGTGACTTCTGGGCCGAATCCAGCCTGCTGGGGCTGAAGATCACCTACTTCGCCATGATGGACGGGAAAATCTACGACATCACGGGTGGGTGCCGCTTTCCGGAATCCCCGGATGGAGGGTGTGCCGCCGGCTCGTTGCCCCTTCGCCGGGGCGGTGTGACCGGCGGCTGCATGTCTTTCGGCAGAGTGGGCCGGCTGCCAGCGCGTGGGGATCAACCCGGACACCCACCGCGTCCCCTACCACATCTCCTTTGGCTCGAGGAGCTCCGGGCCGGGCGGGCGGCAGAGGTGATGGGAAAGGGGCCTGACCCCCATCCTGGGGAAGGGGGGAGACATGGGATGACGGGGGGGGGGGGGGGCTCCGAGCTTAGGCGAGTCCCCCCCCCCCGAACACCCGCTTTACCCCCTGCAGGAGTGCCTCCAAGGGCAGCCCCACCTCAGCTGCCGACCTGCAGGAATTCTTCACCCGCGTCTTTCAGGGGAGCTCAGGACCGATGCCCGGGGGGCCCTTCCCGCCACCCCCCACACCCCCGGGGGCTGCAGCCCCCCCCGGGGTTCCCCCCAGGGCCGAGGGTGCCGTCCCCAAGGGCGACGCGAAGCACAAGAGGCGGAAGAAGGTGCGTCGGCCGTTGCAGCGCTGAGCGGCGCCAGGCAGACGGCACTGTGCTGGGCACGAAAAGGGCTCTTTCCAATAAAAAAAATCTATTTTTCTTTTTTTTTTTTAAAAAAAAAAAAAAAAAGTCCTCTCTATATTTAAAAGTAACCAGGGAGTTTGTGGGCTGACGTGGCCAACGCGTGCTGGAGGAGCTGTGCGTTGGAGCCAGCCATACCAAAGAGCCCGGTGGGGCACGGGGCAGGAAGGCGGGGGCCGGGACGGACAGACAAACAGACAGACCGGCCGCCGGATCTCTTCAGGGTTATTGTAAACGTTCAGGTGACGCTCCGGAGGGAAGGGAGCTGCAGCCGGGTCCCTTCCTCTCCGCGCTGGTGCTGGGGTGGGGGAGCTGCCACGCAGGAGAGCCCCCCTCCCGGCTCATTCAGCTGCAGGGGGCTGTTGGAGGGGCCCCCCCAAGCCCCCTGCCCCAGCTGCGCCTTGTCTCGAGCCTCTGCCAGCATACTTTGCATATTTTTTTTTTTAAGCAGCTCATTACTTTTTGCTCGTACAGATCTATTTATTACCGCGTGCATCCTCTTTCTATTAATACATCCGCATACGTTAGCTGTGCTCCTCCTCCTCCTCCTCGTGGGCGCTGCCCAGCCGGGACCCCAGTGTCACGGCCTGCCCCCCCTCCCCCCCCCATGCCAGTTTTGCTTTTCCTGCCTCCACTTTGCTTGAGGGACCCTCGTCCCCCTCCCTCAGCGCCGGGGACAGAGAGCAGCTTATTATTTTTTTACAAAAAGCAAAGTCCAGAGGCAGGAGCTGGTTCCGCGCTGCCACCAATATCTTGAGTTGTATCGCGAACAGTTTTTGCCAAGAGACATATGAGTGTCCGGCACCTCACCAAGCGTTTGGCGTTTCCCAGCTCTCCAAACCGTGGGCTGGGCAGTGGCATGGCAGCTGCGCCGGTCCTTAGCAGGGAGTAACAGCCCTTGGGGGCTGTGCGAGGCTCTTGGCGACCGGAGCCGGGTGCTCAGGGGGAGCTGGCCACCCCCCCAGCCGAGCTGAAACACCCTGAGAAACGCTGCTGCAGGCCACGATTGCTTTTCGCTAACCTTTTTGTACTCCCAGAGCAGCTGGGTTTTAAATGGTAGTGTACCTTTTTCTTATCACTTTTGTTAAATTAAAAGTACAGTTTGAAGAAGACTGGCTGGTCTGTGCGGGGAGAGGTGGGAGGGAGCTGTGAGCCGGGGCTGGTCCCACTGCGAGGAGGCCGCTCCTGTCGCTGAATTTCTTTATTGTGGTGGAAATCTATAAAACATGAGGATGAGGGAGGTGTAGGTGGGCGACTCTTCCCACTAGTCAGCAGTTCTCCCCTCGTAAGTGCTTTCTGCAGGGTTACACGGAGGTTAGCTTGAAGGAAACACGCACGTGATGCAACTGCTCGCTCTGTACCACTCAGCTGCGCTTCTCGCTTCACCGAAGAGATAAAGGTCCTAGCGAGGAGCTTCTCTGAGATGGAGGAACCTGGCTAAAACCCTGGCTAAAAGCTAGAGCAGTCCCTGCCCTGCGCCCAGCCCTCCTCACCCCTGCTCTCTAGCTGGTGCCTCGCACCGCTCCTGCGTCCCCTCTCTGTCCCCCGGCTTCACTGGAAGCCTCAGTACTTGTTGATGCCAAAGACCCGCACGCCGTGGAACTGGGGCAGCTTGGGCAGAAGGACGCTGAGCAGGGAGGCTGTGTTGACGACAAAGTGCACAGGGTCGTATTTGGTGTAGAAGCTGGTGAGGAGGTACCTGGGGGAGACAGGGAGACCCTGGGTGAGCTCTGTGTCGCTCCCACCCTCCCCACTGCCAGCACTGGGGGGATTTCCCCCCAGGTGCCTTGCTGGCGTTCCCTGCACAAAACAGCGCCTCACAGCTGGGGAACCCTCTAGCCCCAGGACCCGTTAGTGCCAGGGCGGCTGTGCCGACAGAAGCCCGATGGTCCCACCGCGTGCCTTAAACACCCTCCTGAGCCCCCCTGCGCTCTCCTGCCTGGTTCAGCAATACTCACAGCACTACCGGGGAGACGCTGAGGAACTTGCGTGACGAGGTGCACTGCGTCCCGTAGTCTATCTGCTCCCAGTGTGTGAGGAGGCGATCCTTGCCCTGGTCCGGGGTCTCAAAGGGGGTCCCCTTCACTGTGTGCAGCAGCAAGTACATGACCTGCAGTTTTCAAGGGGGGAGGAGATGTAAAGCCAGCCGGGGACAGTCTGCTGCTGGGACAGAAATGCACTTTGTGCCCTCTCACAGCAGTTTCCCATGCTAACGACCTTTCATCAGCTGCATCTCCCCCTGCAACGCCAAGCCCCCAGCCTTTCCCTCAGTGCCCAGCAGGAACCAGGGGCTTCCTTATAGCCGGGGGACATGGAACCATACCTGGCGAACACCAGCCTACATGCTTTCCAGCCCTGGGAGAAGAGCGAGCCAAATTTTGACTAACCAGGTTGTGTATGACATTGGTGAGTGTCCAGACCACAGGAACGCTGAAGAATGGGATGCTGAGGAGAACGACGTGGAGGACTCCCACAGAGATCACATACGCCAGCCAGATCCCCCGGCTGTTCATCACCCGCGTGTTGGGGTTCACCTCGCTGTGCGCCACGCCGACGTTCATCCTGGAGCAGACAAACGGAGGCTTCCAGAGGTCTCCTCAGAGAGGTTTTCCCAAATCTCTGCAATTCCCAACCCAGTCAGGGCTCTTGGTGTAGCCCCACATCCACGGTCTTCCTGCAGCACCTCTCAACCCGGCCTTCCCATGTGCTTAACCCCAACACACCGCTGATGCCAGCTCCCTAATTAGCAACTCTGCACCTCAGCCTTAAGGCCAGCAACACAAGGGTAAGGAGAAAAGGAAGGAGCTCACCCCAGCCACCAGAAACGCTGGGAACTGAGGAAGAACCACCCCATAACGGGGCTCCCCTCTCCCCCACGCTCAGCCTGTGCTGCTTCCCCACCGGACAAGTAGACAAAATGCCTGCTCTCCTCCCCGAGAGCCTGACTCCTCGGCCCTAAGGCACGCGTGGGGCCGGAAAACGACCGCAGATCCCTCCCCAGGGCCTGGTACACCTGCTCCCGCCTCAGTGCCCGGTCCTGCCGCCATGGCCTCGCAGCCCCCCGGCCCCTCACAGCCCCCCCCGTTCTCCCCCAGCCCCCCAGCCCAGCTCCCCCGGCCCCTCACAGACCCCTCCCGGTCCCGGTCCCGGTCCCACCGACGCACCCGGCAGCTCCGCGGCCGTTGCCAGGTCCCTGCCCGCCCCTGGGGCTCGTCTCCAGGAAGTCCGCACGCCCGGTGAGGTCACTCCCCCCCTCTCATTGGCCGCTCGTCCCGTCGCTCAGCGTCTCCCCGCCCCCCAAGCGCCGGCAGGCCAATAGTGGAAGGGGAGTGGCGGGGGAGGCCCGGCCAGTCGTGAGAAGCGGTGTTGGGAAGTGGTTTGAAATCGCCGGTTGAGGAAGGGCGGCGCCGATTGGGTGATGGGCGGTCAACGGGGCGGGGACGGCAACGGGCTGAGGGGGCGACAAGATGGCGGCGGAGACTGTGGAGCTCCATAAGCTGAAGGTACCGGCCGAGCGGCCTACGGAGCTCGGGGAGGAGCGGGGGTCGAGGCCTGTCCCGGCCCAGGCAGCTGTGGGCCCCGGGCTCCCGCCGGCCTGGCGCCCCCCCCCCCCCGGTGTCCCGGGAGGGTCCCCCACCTCCGGCGGTCACCCCTCCTGCCCGGGTCCTTCTCAGTCTCTCCTAGCAGCCGCTCTCTCGCCGCTGCCCGCCCAGGGGAGGTGGTGGCGGTGGCGTTGGGGGGGTCCCTGGGGAAGCCCCTGCCCTCCGGGGCACCGCCGGCGTTCTCCGGTTGCCCGGCCCGGCCCGTGACAGGCGGCGGGGAGCGATCCTCCTCCGGGGCTGAGGAGGGAACCAGCCTGTTTGGGGGAAAATCCTGGGAGTCCTGGTGTTTGACGTGAGGAGGCGGCCTTCGAGGCTCCTAAAAAAACCCCAAATCGCCTTGGCTTATATATATGCTTTTTCTAATTATAATTTTTTTTTATGTTCTTGGTGTGCTTCTGCACGCACTAACTGGAAGCTTCTTGCGTTCTGTAGTTGGCTGAACTGAAGCAGGAGTGTCTGGCTCGCGGCCTGGAAGCAAAAGGCAACAAGCAGGATCTGATCAACAGGCTCCAGGCTTACCTGGAGGAGCACGGTGGGTGCCTCGTTGAGCGGGGCGGCTTGTTAGCGGGCTTCTTCCCAAAGCCCTTACGAGCTGGGGGTTGCTCTGGGGTTATCGGTGGTGAGAGATCTCCTGGGGTTCGAGCTTTGTTTGCGTGGAACGCCAGGGTGAAGGAGAAGAGCCCTGGTCTGAGTGCTTTGCTGTAACTGCCTTTGCTTCCCACTTTCCTGAGTAAAATCCTCATAGTAGGCTTTATCTGAGAAGCCAGAGATATTACTGAAGTAATTTGATACTGCAATTTCTCTGTTGTTTTGTCCTCCAGCTGAAGAAGAAGCAAATGAAGAAGATGTCCTGGGAGAAGAAATAGAGGTAAGTCTTCTGCTGGGCAGATCGTCCTGCCGATGGCCTGTACAGGGGCTTCTGGTTTGTCTGGGAGCACGCGATCTCCCACAGGCTGCGTTCCGGTTCTGTGCCTGAGGAATGCAGCAATACCTGAGGCTGTGTCTATTTTAAAGCACCATTGTCATTCCTTGTTGGGTCTAAACCCGCTATTTTTTATGCCAAAGGCTCTATGTTGCTCTATTAGCAGGCAGAGTGTGTGGTGGGGGGTTCTGCCAGAGAGTGTGTAATCTTGGTGTGTGGCTGCCAGTTCAGAGCGGGGTCATTCTGTCCGTATTCAGCAGGATTCACACCTCATTGCCCTGTGGTTTTTGTCATGAACTGAACAGCAAATGCGATTGGAGCGTGGTGTGCTTTTAAAGAAAGTACATGTAAGAAAAAGTTGCCCAGCTGGTGCCCTGACCATGCCGGGCCCGGGCTGGGCTGGGCAGCCCATGGGAGCAAGCCTTAAAGCAGGAGAATTTGTTCCGAGGGAGGTGAGGAGATCTGACCTGGGAAAGTGCTTTCCACTTAAAACACCAGCGATAACCGATTCTTCCAACTGTCAGGCTCTTTGCTGCTTGGCAAGCCCATGCGCTGCAGGGGCAGGTGGAGGATATGGAAGATTTCTCCCCAGTTTCACAAAAAGTATTTGGCGAGAAGTGAGATGGGTCTTACCAGATTGGTGCTGGGCATTGTGCGTGAGCGCTGTGTAGTTTCGATGTTGTTTGCTGGCTCCACGTGCGGGCTGGAGACTGTCTCGCTCGAGTTATTTCTGAAGCCTTGTGAAGCCCAGACCTGGTAAGAGTTTAGACTTTGGGAAAACAAAACAAGAGTCTGTGTCTGTAACAGCTAGTGTTCAAACCCTGCCAGACTGAGGCTGTGAGCGCGTAATATTACTTCTTGCTGCAAACCTTGCCTTAGTGGGCAGAGTTAAACAAATTGTACAGAAATCTTTGGATATGTGCAGGCTGAATTATAGGTGTGTGCCTTTTAAACCAGTGAGAACCCAAAAGACTTGACAGTGTCCCTGCTGTGGTGTTTCTCTCTTGCTCAGCTGGCCGGAGTATTTATTATCTGACCTCCTCTCAACTCCTTGACTTGCAGGAAGAAGAGCCGAAGCCGGTAGAGCCACCCGTCAAAGTAGAAGAGCCTCCTGTAAAATCGCCTGATGTGTAACTATCCTTTATGAGTAGAATGAAGCAAACCCGTGGGGTGTGAGGGCTGGCAGCACAGCCCCGTTTTGGAGTTTGGGACGAAAGGGGGTTGCGGCTCGTGCGCGTTAGAGCAGAATTGTGGCCCTTGCCTGAGCCCTGTGTGATAACGTGGTGGTCTGTCTGTCTGTCTATCTGTGGGGCTGCTCTCCCCTCCGTGGCTCACAGGACGAAGTGAGCCCGAAGTGAGCCCCGGGCTTGCGGCCGGCGGGCCCGAGGTGGCTGTGTGGGCAGGAGGGGGCGTCCTGTGCCTGCCAAGCCGCGCCGGCAAGCGCCAGGTCCCAGGCAGAATTGCTTCCTGTGAAAGTGCCATTAAACCATTACTACCTTTCAGGGCATAAAATGAGAAACCTGTCCGGGAATCTGGAACAAAAGCAGTGCATTTTTCTAAATGGGAGACCTTAATGAGGCTGGCTGTGACCCACTGTTTTATGGGAGTTGTTTGGAGGAGGAGGATGCTATTTCATTTAGCCTGGGAACTTCCGAACTTTGTCTCTTCTTCTTTTGTTTTCCCCCTCGAGCCTGAGCTCTGTTTTCGGAGCATAAACTTTGGAGCACGCCCACTCCATTATATTTTCGTTCAGTCTTTTTACTGGTCCTGCTGTTGTCAGCTGCACATTGTTCAGGAAGTGTGTGTTTGAAATGGAGCCTGGGCTCGGGGTGCTGGGGCTGACCTGGGGAAAGTTGCCTGCGGCTGTCCCATGAACTAGAACAGAACAATCCTTTGTATTTGTGGGCCATAAAGGAATAAAGCTCTTTGGGGCTTGCAGTCGAGGCTTTGGGCTTCTAACAAGAGCTGAATGTTACTGTTAAGAGCCTTAAGATGGGCAGGGGGTTA
The DNA here is from genome assembly GCF_947461875.1 of Haliaeetus albicilla. NCBI lineage: Eukaryota > Metazoa > Chordata > Aves > Accipitriformes > Accipitridae > Haliaeetus > Haliaeetus albicilla. The sequence continues at coordinate 30,275,509 of NC_091500.1, read as the reverse complement.
TTCTTGGGTGTGTAGGTCTGCGGCCTCTTGCTGTAATATCTCCCCAGCATTTTGAGATGCATCTGCAGCACCCTACTAAAATCACAGGATGTTTCTCTTGCCTTAAATGGAGTTATTCCTCCAAGCCTGTGTAGAGAATGGGTGAGAGTGTGGCTGGTTCTTGTGTCTTTTTTCAGCTTGCTTGTCATTGTTGCCAAAGGAATTTGGGAGTGCTCAAAGCACTAGTTAGGCTCACAGGAGAACCTGCGGCTGCACCTTCACTGGGCCGTGTGTTTCCTGCCCCTAATACACCCTAGACTTTGGTTAAAAGTTTCACAGGCTTCATACTTCACTTAGCATCGATATCTGGCTCTAAACTTGCCCTCATAAGGGGGATGCTGGCTTGTGTTAAAAACAGGCCGTCAGTTAAGATGGTGGTGGTGTTGCCAGAGACTAGTGGCTGGGAGGAGAACCCCGATACCTCTGCTACTGGGGCATGCTTGTGAAACTAATGAGAGCTGTTCTGACTGATTTCTCTCTTTCCCACACACTTCTAGGATTACGGAAAAGAAGGTAGTGAAAATAACATCAGAAATATCACAGATGGAGGTAAGGTTCCTTCTGCTACTTCATCCTCCGAGGTGTCGGTTTCCGTATTCACTTCATTCAAAGTCTCTTTTGTGTGTTGCTGAGATAGTGTCAGTGTTTCCATTGTAAACCTGCTTTATTTTTCCTTGATTTTATATTAATGACTGGTCGCTGGCAGTGGAGTGACCTGGCAGGGTGGTGACCTCATGACACATTTCATTTTGATGCTAGATCTTAAGGAATGTTTCTCTCAATTGTCTGTTAACGCCTCTTTCCTTGCTGCTCACTGCCGTTGCTTTCTGCCACCAACCACCATTGACCCAACCTCAATATTTCCAACTTAGCAGCGACAAGCTGAGTCATTCCTGGGGTGTCGTTCCATTGCAGACAAAGATGGACTTTGCCCCGTAGCATCCTCTGCTCTGGATCATAAAGACTGATAGACTTGAACCACCTCTGTTATGATTCTGGTGTATAAATTGTGTTTCCTGCTATTGCGAATGTGAAAAGTTCCGCTGCGGAGTTCACCAGGCCGTGGCACATCCCTGTCCCTCGTGACTTGCTGCAAGCCCGATTGCTTCAGACACGTAAAACTACGAAGCCTTGTTGAGGATATGCTTCAGGGAGTAATCAGTTGGGGAGGAACTGATATGAGCTAACAGATCATCTCATCTTTATCTTCTTTAACTTTGCCGCTTGCATTTGCTGGGCTTATTTAAAACAAACACACTTAGAAGCTGCCAATTCCTCTGGGAAAACTTTGCGAAACTTTGGGTTTCAGGAATCTGATTGTGGTTCTCTAATCCCCCCTCTTATTTTTTTACTCGTGTTCCATAAGAAAGAAATCACTATGAAAACATGATTCTTGTCTCCCTGCTGTTCACCACTACTTTAGAGATCTAATCTTCTGTTTGGGACACGATCATTTCCACAGCAACCAGGGTGATGTCGCAAGCAGAGGATTATGACCTCAGTGAGGGAGTTATGAGGAGAAACATAGTACCTGATGTGAGCTGGAACTGTTGCTGAAGGAGCAATGTCCCCCATGATGTGGGGGTGCCCTTGGCTGTAGCTGGTTAAAGAGCTCATTAAGCAAACTTGCTGAAGTTATACTCTTGCCCTTTGTTTTTCTCCAAATTCTGACAAACCTGTTCCCAGGAAATCCACTTTTTTTTTTTGACTGAGAGTGAATCAGGTCTCAGCAAAATTATGTTGTAGATGGTTTTTGAAGATAGGAATTATTTTCCCATACAATGCATAATTGAACACTGGAGTCTGTTAATGTGGGCTGTTACAGATGCTAGAAATGCAGATGAGTTCAAAAAACAAGGAGACAAATTCCTAGGAAGGGCGACAACCATCAGGGATAAACGAATGCAAATGTGAGCACAGCCTGAAATTCAGTCAGTCGTTTGCTGTGGATTACTTGAGTCTGGGAGGGTGTAAAGGAGGCAGACTACCTGTCTGACTGTAATAGTCACCTTTGGGGGGGTACTGGGGTAGTGGAACCTTTGCTCTGATCTGGCATGGCTTGGCTGTAGTTGAGAGTCCTTTCAGAAGCTGCCTCTTCCGGTATTTCTTTTGATATTCTTCAGTGTCAGAAAGAATAAGGAAATATGCTTTGACCCGAGTGGTACATTTTTTCTGTCTTTATTGTTTCTACTTAGTTGAGTAAAAGTTCCTCAGTACTGACACCATTAGGAGTGGTGTTCCTAATCCATCTTTTCTAAACATTTATGTTTTGATGCACATGTTTATTACGCTCCTCACTGTGCTTTTGGCTAAAGTAAATGTTTCCATTAAAATAATATCTGTTTCTCTAACCTTTAAAACACCAAACACGTTTTTGGGCCCTTGTGTAATAATAAAATGTTAAATATTTCCCTTAAGCTTTTAAGGGATTTAACACTCGTAGGTGCAAACGCTTGCGCTTCTGATGTTTCCAAGCTTTTCCGTGCCCAGGGCAGTGTGCTCCAAGCCAGGCGAGCCTTGCCTGCAGCAAGGGCAGCAGGCCGAGTCCTTTCTACGTAGCTAAACTTCGTGTTGAATTGCACTGCTAATGGCAAACTCTGTTTGCAAGGCTGAGCCAACTTCATGAATAGTGTCGGCCTCTTGTGAAAAGGCTTGTGCCAAATAAATAAGTTCCCTGAAAACAAACACCCCCCCATCCCCTTTTCTAGCATATTTCTTTGGCCTTTTGCTTAGGGGGGAAGAAAAGGAAATCTTGTTTGCCTCTCTTCTTGCAAATCAGCCGAAGCCGGTTGTGCCTACTGCTTGCTTCCTGCCTCCAGGAGGGAAGTCAGGGCAGTTCCCTTTGTAGTCCCTGCCAGGAGCACTGCTCCTTTCCCTCTGGCACAAGGGCTTCCCTGGGCGAGGTGTGCGGCACGCCAGCCTCCAGCACAGTTGCAGCCTTGTATTATCTTAAAATAGTCGCCTGTCTCTGTCAGCTCCCTGGTCCCATTCTCTTTTTGCACGTCTCCTTTCCTAGGAACGCTCTCTGAGCAGCAGAGTAATGGCATACCTTTTTTATGAGTTTTTTTTATTAGGCCTGTGTTTATCAGAACCATGAGAGCACCTTTTGGTCAAGCGTATGTCCTGGAGGCTGCGGGGTGGCTTCTTGGATGGCACAAGCCAAGGGAAGGTGCCTGCAGCAGCTCTCCCTTTACCTGCGGGTACAGCAGGGTGCTTTTCCCCTTTCCAGGCTGCGTGCTGCTGGTCTGGCAGGGCGCATTGGAGCGTTAGGCCACCATATGTTGAGTTTGTGTGCCTCTCTCTGTCTGCAGAACCTCCTTTCTGTACCCTTCAAATTTTTGCTTTTCCTCAGTTGGTTCCTTTCTCTCCCTCCTCCAGCGAATGCAGAAGAGGGCTGAACGCTTCAATGTGCCTGTGAGCCTGGAGAGCAAGAAGGCAGCGCGGGCGGCTCGGTGAGTCTACACTTGGAGCCTTCTCCCCTCTTCTTGCCTGAGAGAAGACCTCTCTGGACATGTCTGCCAGTGGCAGGTTGTGTTATTGTGAGGTGAACCTGGCTCTGTGCTGTGCTTGGGTGATGGGACAGCAACGCTGGGGAGGAGTCTGAAAAATGAGGTGGAGGTTGCCCCCAGCCTGAACAAACGGTGGACAGGTTTACTGGAGGGTTTGCAGACATGTGCTGTGTTACACCTGCAGGGAGGTGGTGCTCCTCATGAGGCAGAAGAGCCCCGTGCTGAATTTGGGCTGTGTCTGATTGTGGAGTGCTTGATGCATGCTTTACTGGTTGCTTGGGCTGAAATACTGGTGAAATTTGTGGCAATTCTCACAGTTATTCTGGAAAGACAGGGCAGTGAAAGGGGAAAAAGGTGAACTGCTGGTGATACAACTAGCTTTCTGGACTTTGAGGTTGGTTTTATGAAGAAAGTGGGGAATTGCTGTACTCAGAGTAAGCACAGGAGCTGCTGCAGTAATTACAGTAGCCAATAATAGCGTGTTCCAGTTAATCTTGCCCCCAAACCAGTTTTACTCAAGTACACTCATGAAAAGTATTTGAAGGAAAAGTTCACACATAAGACTTGACATGTCAGATATTGGCTGACCTTATCTTTGCCCGAGTCTCTGACTAAGCTCTGTTTACCTTCGGCAGGTTTGGTTTGGCCACAGTTTCGACTAAAGGTGAGGAGGTGAAGCAGAACCAATCCATGGAGTGACCTTGCTGCAAACACTTAATTACTCCTGGGAATAAAAATCCTGGTGGGACTACCTTTTGTTTTCACTTCTGTCCCTTTTCCTGACCATGCCCAGGAGCTCTGAGTGGGAATTGTAGAATCGGGAAGAAAAGGACACGTGTTGTTCCCTTGGTAGTTCAGACACTTTTCCCAGTATCTATTTTTTCTAAGCAGAGCTGGAAGAGAGTAGCCAGAGTTTCCTGTGGTATCCTTAAACAGAGTGCCAGACATTGTTTGGATTCATAAAATGCCAGGTTCAGTTGCCAAAGCTGTCTTAGCGAGGTGGGATGGCAGCAGTTTTGCAGGTGGAAAAGCTGATTTGAAGGTGAAAAAGAAATTGAGAGACTCATTCTGTAGTGAGCAGAGATGGAACCTGGGAAAAATGGGACAGCAGTTCTTCACTAGTCTATGGTGGGATGGGTGCAGGACTGCTTCAGGCAGTGCTATGACTTTACTGCACCTCCTTTTAGATAAGATGCTGCTCCTGATGTTTGTTCTCTTAACTGGGTTTTCTTTTTCTTGCCTCCTCATTTCAGGCCTCTCTGCAGACAGCAAGCCCACGGTAAGACATGCTTCTTGTTCTTGAGTTACTGCTGGTCAGGCCCTTAACACATGTTGTAATTTGTGGAAGGAGGTTCCTGTCTGCAGTGGTAAACTATCAAAATGGTCCAGGAACAACATATGTGGAGTGAGAGTTAATGATGTAGCCCACCTGGATGTTATGCTGGCACTGAACTTGATGGGTTCACATCCCTGTGGCTGCCTCTATGAAAGTTTTCTCAGATGAGCTGATTTTAGAATGAAATGGTGAAAGGAACAAAGATGGATATTTGGGTTTTTTTTTCATATGCCTGACTTTCATTCTCTGTTTTTGTTTGAATTGCTTGAATTATGCCTGGGGAATGGAAATAACGAATGACCTGTAGTAAATTACTCTGCTTTTAATGGCTGATGCTGCTTTGCCCATCTGAATTCCAGGTCTAAGTAGGAGGCACCAATGTGTGCAGGGCTGAGAGCTCTGTCAGATTGGGCAGCTGGTGCAGTATTTGCCTGCTCAATTGAGGATGAGTGGAACAGAGTTAAGCCATGATCTGTCACCAGGCAAGGTTCTAGGTTTTTCTCTGGTGCCAGGGGCATAAAAGATCTTGCATGAGCATCTGCGAGGCGGAATAGCACCGGGGTTCCCTCTGCAGAACTACGTACTATGGAAGGCTTGTCCCTGAAGGTCTGCGTTTGTTAGGGATAAGTGCCGTAATGGTGGCTGATGCCTCTCAGTGAAACCAGTCAGGCTGGGTGATGTGTTGGGAAGCTGCTCGGTCTGGGGACCTGATTAGATGTGACACAATAGTTTTGGAAGGGTGAGGGTACAGCAATGGCTTCTTAAACCTGTGGCAGCCAGATAGCAGTGATAACTTTTAGGAGTACTGGCAAGTTTGCCTACGAGGCTGTTTCTTTTGTTTGTGTTGACCAGACTGCTACAGCAAAGGTACCAGGTACAGCTGGCTCACAGTAACAGTCTGAAACCACCACTCCTTCAGGAGGGGGAACAGCACCTGGGGTCTTTATCCTTTGGTTGGTTTGAGGAAGCGAAGGGGCAGACTGGCAGTTTCTGGCAGCTTCGTTTGGGATGCTGGTTCTGTCTTGCAGCCCTTGGTGCTGGCAGGAGCTGTTGCTGCTGGATGGCAGTGCAGCACAGTGCCCAGAGGTGTTTTCCCTAGGGCTGAGCACTGTGCACAAGTCTGTTCCGGGAGGCAGCCTTATCTCTATCCCTGCAACTTGAGTGCTGGTGACTTTTAAAAAAAAAAAATAAATTGTTTCCTATGTCTTTGTAGGTAAACATGGATAAATTAAAGGAAAGGGCTCAAAGATTTGGGTTGAATGTCTCCTCGCTCTCCAAGAAGGTAAGGTGCCTTGGCCTCCAGGACGCTCTTTGCACCTCCAGATTAGCCTGGTGCTCCAGCTCGTAGTGTGCCGTGACCGTTCAAAGCCTTTGTGCTGCTTGAGGTTTTACATCTTGTTATTAGTGCAGCGGCATGGGCCCCGGACCCCGGGGGAGTCTTGTCAACACTGTTTCCTTCATCTTTCCTTCTGTTTGTTTTTGTGTGTGTGACTCTTGATATGGTTTTGAGAGAGTTACAACTGCTGAATGCAGGTGTTGCATTTTAAGATTGTTCATCCAAATTTTAACATGGGCAGAGACACCGTTTAGCAGGCTGTGTAATTGGTTTGTTTTCAGGCATTTGACTCGCGCTGTGTAAGTGCACATTTGTGATTGGGGTAGGAGCCAAGTCTGTAAAGACCAAGGTAATGAGCTCTCTGAAGAGAAGGCGTCCAGAGCTCCCTGGTAGGAAATAACTCTTTGAAGTACAAATGAGATGAGCTTTGTAGGGGGATGGATTTGGTCCTAAAGCTATTTATTTTTTCCAGGGGAGAAATATACACAAGCTTCTGAGCGTAACCCCTTTTCTGGTCCTCATACCTAGCAACTGATTTAGCTCTGCCTTTGCATGCTGGAGCTGACTGCGGGGTTCTGTTGGTGGGGCAGGAGATGGAGCCACGCTCTTGTTTCCAGCTGTAGGGGTGGGCTGTGCTGAAGGGTGCTGAATATGCTGGGGGGGCCTGGAGGTAAAAGTGTGCTGGAGAATGGTGTGCTTACCGGTGTGACAACCCCTTGCCTAAATGTGTTCTGGAGCAAATGGGGGAGAAGATGAATTTAGCATGTTTGGGGAAAACAGAAGAAAGGATAAATATATACTCTGAGATTAATACAACATCCTGTGCACTTCCCAAACAAAAATAGCCTTTTCCTCTTCTGGGCTGTAACGAACCTCGTGCTGCAGCACTGTTCAGAAATAGTGGCGAGTGAAAAAGAATTGTCCAGCTGTAACAGCTGGATAATGTTGGCATGGAGACCTCTCTTCTCGATGTGGAAAAGGGTGAGAGCCAGGGGAGCTTCATCTTCTCTCCGTCCCTGTGAAACAAGCCCCTCTCCTCCTCGGGGGGGATGGATTTGACCTTTTTTGCTGCCTGTTTCTCCATGTACGAGTGTTCTGCTTTATTCCACTGGCCCTGGGAATTCACTGATGTAGAAAATATCTGGCATTGGAGGTCGCTGTTCCCCCCCCTTCCCTCTCTTGTCCCTTTGGGGGTGGGGGAAGGAGGCCAGTGCATTAAAGCTGGGATATGTGGAGCTCAGGGTGAGAGGCTGCTCAAACATCATTAACCCTGTCACTAGGAGCTCCCATTTTTCAGGAGGAGTATATGCCTTGTCGGTGTTTATGGCCGTGGCCTTCCCTGGGTAGGATTGTGTGGATGCAGCTTAATAAAGCCAGGGCTTATGGAAGGGAGTGGGCTTCGTGGGTTGTGCCGTGGTGCCTATACGTCGCAAAAACCTGAAACCACCAAAGTGCGAGGCCTGAGCTCCCCAAGCCGTTCACCAGCAAATGCAGCTTGCTGTATACTAATGAACTGCTCCCTGTTGTACAGATGGAGACCTACCAGTGGGGAAAATGACTTGCCCAAGGTCAGGAGTCGGTGGCAGGGCTGGCTCTCGCCTCCAGATTGCCCAACACTGGGCTTTGTGTCCCCCACGAGCTCTGGCCGCACGCTCTGCAGAGCGGTGTCCAGCGGCAGGGCTTGCCTCGCTGCGCCGTGTCTCTCTTTTTGTTTGCTCCACCAGGAAGCCGAGTTCATGGGCTTAGAAGTGGCTTCTCCCACTGAGCGGAACACTCTCTTGCATTCCTGGGAGGAATATTATTGGTTACTTTAATTAGCTGGTAGTATTGTGCTTCCCACCTGGGTGTTCTTTATAGCTTTTCATTATGGAGGAGCCTGGCAGTTGCGAATGTTTACATGTGTCTTGGCAGGTTTTTATACCGTGCGTCGCAGCAAAAACTTTACAATAAACCATTGTCTCCACGGAGCCACACTTCATTTCCTATTCAAATTGGTTTGGGGAGGGGTAGGGACGTGGGGGGGAGAATCGTAGCTAAGGGGGATTTCAGACCTGCTGTGAGCCAGGGAGCAAATGCAGAGCTGCGTTAGTGGCTGTGAACTCATCTGTAGCTTTGAACCCCCCTTCCCCCTCTGTTAGCCCTCTGGGGTAGAAATCTTTCAAGTTTAAAATCTTCCTCTCTGCCTAAAGGGAAAGCAAGACCCTGGTCGCTGGGAGGAGAGCAGGCGAACAGAAAGGTTGGTGGTGCTGGAGCAGAAGAGGCAGGTGCTCATTTGTCTCAAGGCAGTACGGGGCCATCAAATTAATTTTTAAAATAAATCAAGCAAGCGTTTATCTCCCTGTAGCACTGACTCTCCCCTCTGAGGCCTCCTGTTAAAGCACACGTTCGCTGACCTAAAGCTACCATCCCTTGACTCCTGTTAGTTGTACTTAACCCCCCACACTTGTAAATGTTCCCTCTCTATAGCAGCTGCTCCCTGTAACACTCAAACTCTCGTCTCCCCAGGGGAGGATGTTTAGCTGCATGTTTTATATGCAGGGTTTGATGCTGCAGAGGGAGCTGCCTGCGTCGTGGCTGTGATTCAGAAGCTTTTCTCCAAGGAGGTGGTTTGCTCTTTATGTATAAAATAGCCTTGTAAGTCTCCTGCTGAGAAAGTGTTGGCACCAAATGGACAGCAAGAGCCCTTGGGATAACATAAAAGCTCTGTTTGCCACCTTTGTATTACATTATCAAATACCTTTCCCAATCCGAACAGATGACTAAAATAATTGGCTTTTATATCTCCTCTTAAACGTGGAGGTCTCAAACTGCCTTACAAACGATTAGCTGATTAACCCTCGGCTGTTCAGAGGTTGGGAGCAGAGAGGTGAAGTGACTCTGCTCCGAGGTCGCTCCAAGTCAGGAGTCCCCACTTGGAGCCCTCTTCTCCCCAGCGCGTTTCCATGAGCTGGGGGTGAAACAAAGGATTTTTGCTGCAAATCTCCATATGCGTGCCTAGCGTTCTCATCCCTCTTCAATGGGAGACTTGTCCCATCACCAGCTTGGTGATTTCTCAGAGCAGGGGGAAGTTTATGTGTCTGTTGAGAGGTGTGGTGACCTGTCTGTAGTGAGCGAGGAGTGCAGCTCCTGAGCCGTGTGTCACCTTGAATAACTTCGTTTTTCTTTGCCTGGTTGCAAGTCTTCCATTTTACAGCTGGAGCATTGTAGCCATAAGACATGTCGAGAGCCCTGCAGGCGTCCCGGGTTGGATCCTGAGCAGCAGTAGCAGCACAGGATGCTAAAGTATCCCCTTGATCAAAAGGTACTGACTATCCTGGCTAGGAAGAGTTAATGTTTTAATATGGCCACCCGTCATGATTCTAGATTAATGCTGGTTTAATTCCATTTAATGAGAATGTGTTTTACATGGAGCAGACAAGAGCTGCGCTCGCCTGAGATCAGCTGGCCAGAGCTGGCAGGCTGACTGTGTGACGTTCGTGTGGTGTTGGAGGAGAGCAGGGGTCAGTGGACCAGCAGAAAGTCTGTGTGTATACAAAATAGCTAAATGAGAGAGAGAAAACAATTGGCTTAATTGTTTGGCTTCCAGCAAGCTTATAATAACGTGCTGAGGAGGAATCCTTTTCCTGGATAATTTTTCTGCCTGCAATCTTTCCAAACACCCCCCGCCAGCCCCGGATGAGAAGCTATTAACCACCAAGGAAGCAAAGGGTGGTGGCGGGGGGAGATGTTGGCAGAGGAAAGGAAAAAGGATTCGTGGACAAGGATTGTTTCTAGCGAGCACCAGGGACGGACATGTCATGCATGGTGGCATATGCCTGCATTTTTGAGAAGTGATTGGCTTATGTGGCCAGCTTGTCGTCAAGAAATGCCTTTTGCTGTCAGTTTGAAGAGATACCTCCTGTATTGATTGAAAGGGCACGTGCCCCTGAATATTATTTTCTTTCCAAACTTCACTTTTTCTGCTTGTTGTCAGGCTTTGTGTCTTTCTGTTGCTGTCCTCTCTGCTTTCTACCCAGTCTCTGCTGTGGCAGAGTGGAGGAAAGCTGCCTCCTCTGGGTTATAACCCAGCCCCTTCTCTTTCTGTGTGCTTCATCTTAATTCCTCTTTCTCTCTCACCTTCTCTTTTACCTTCTGTAGTGCATTGTGATTAGAATATATATAAGATGGCCCTGGAAAGTGTCTTCACCACGCTGTAAATTCGTAGTGGGGTTGTATTTGTCCCGAGAAGTTGATGGCTCATCTGCGTGTTGTGTGCACATCGTTCCTCTTCAGGACCACTGCATGAGCTCTGCTTTTTGAATGGGTTTATGGAGCACTTGCCACTTCTTAAATCAGCCATGTAAAAGAAGTTTTTCTCCCTTGGAGCAGCATCACAGTGACACATGGAACGGGCAGGGTGGTGTGCCAGATGTGAAGGGTACGTCGTGATAGACCGCACGATGAATGAGAGTGCTTCTGTGGGCAGAGTCCTGGTGCCACAATTGGGACTTCTTTCCCAGTGCCTCGAAATGCCCATGACATTGTACTTTTAAATCTTAATATTTGTAGGTATTTTTAAAAAGCTGCTTTAGGTAATTTTTAAAGGATTTTCCGTCTCCCTCTGAGTTGGACTAGTGGTAACTAAGGCAGCTGGCTTTACAGAGGGAGAAGATTAAAAAATAGTCCTGGTTTAAAGACTAAAATGAAAGCAAAGCCCTCTAAAACAACCCTTGTGTTTTCACTTGTTACAGAAACTTTCCAGTAGTCCTGCAGAAAGTAGAAACTAGGTCAGATAGAAGAATGCAGCTAGAATTGCATGGGTGTGCAGAAATGAAGTTGGAAGATCCAGATACAAAATAATGCAATTAGCAAGGAGTGTGGAAGCTGGTGAGATGCGATTCTGTGAGTCCAGAAAGCCGTTAGCCCATGCTAACTATGGGAGTGCTTGGGGAAGGCTCAGCGGCAGATGACTCGAAGGAGGCTGAGCTGTTCTGTGCCTTTTTTTGCCTTAGCTGTTGCTGAGCAGGTCTGACTGCAGATAGGTAATGGTGTCTGTATTGAAAGGTAAACCTCAGCCAAAAGGTAAACGTCAGTCTTGAGGAGAGAAAGAGCGGGTTTGGGGCACTCCAGCCTTAATGCTTTTGCAGGTAAATGCTGGAGAGTTTCCAGCTGGCCCCTGTAGGATTTATAGAAGCTGAGCACTAATCCCCGAAGAACTTATTTTGTCTCTGCTGGACAGGAGCCCCGCACAGGTCGGTGTTCAGTTCTCTGTGTGCTTTAGCTGCATGCCGCAGTAACTATCAGTGTGTGCTGCCTGTCCCCTCGCTGCCTCTCCTTCCCCCAGCCCCTACGAAGTGACGTCACTATTTTCCAAGTTGAGCTGCTGAATGCAGGCCTGTTGGTTTAAGATAATGGGAAGTGACAAGGTGAAGAATAGTGCTGGCAGTCATGGACGTTTTAACACAAGGGTGCTGTAAGCGAGGCCTCTGCCACCCCTGCCCCCTCCCGGGTTGCTTGGGGAAGGGGTTTGTGTCGACCGAATCGCCAGCGCAGGCAGCATCCCTGGGTGAAGGGCAGGGCGGGTGAGATGTTTATGTTCACCCTTTTGTAATGGTGAGGGGGTTGTACTCTTGTTTTTAACACTCCTGCACCCAGAGAGCCCTCCCCGTCCCTGTCCTGGATGTGGTGAAGCTCAGCACCAGAGTGCCTCTGGACAAAGGCTGTCAGATGCTGTCGAACACAGGCTGCGTGGCATGCTGCAGACCGGCCCTGGGTCTGACCTGGGCTGCGAGATGCAGCGCAGAGCAGCCGCTGTTGGAGACATAGGCATGGGAAGGGAAGGCTCGACAGAGCCTACATGCCAGCATGTGGCTTACTGGTGTGCTTGAAAATAAGCCCAGATCTTTGTAGGGCTGTAACCCTGGGGAAAATAAGACCTGAGGTTACAAGACAAATGTAAAGGTTTAACAGACCTCAATCTTTTTCCCTTTTGTGTTTTTTGTTTAAGACAAAGCAACAGTCTCCCCACGAGGGGCACGTTGGTGGTCTTCACTGGCCCGATGCACTCTGGCCAAGGGCAATGCAACAGTCTCCTCTGGGAAGAGGGATGGATTTGTGGTTTCCAGCCCCAGTCCCTGGTGATCCAGCTGGCATGTGATGGGATTGTGCAAGGAAATTAAGGTCTTGTGTTTCCTAGAAGGCAAATAACAAGTTTTGTCTAACCAGCCTCTTCTCTTGCGAATGACTCTAGACTGGTATGCAGGGAAAAGGTATCTAGTAGAAACCTCACTGAAGCGCTAAGGAGCTGGAGGTGATGTGTGCCCGTGGACCTGAACAGCTGCAATCACTGTGTCGGGAGGAAAAGCCAGCCTCTACACCGGTGTGTTCAATGGTCACATATTGCAGGTTGCTGCGAGCCTGGCTCTTTGCAGATTGATTCCTGTGCAAGAGAGTAAAGATGAATTTGAAATGCAAGTATTGGATTGAGATGCCTTTCAAGGGGTTGTCGCCCTTTCTGGACTAGGCAGATCTTAAAAGCTTGAAATAAACTCAAGTTTCCTGCCTCCCCAGTCTCTCTGCTATTTTAGTGGCATAACGCTCATTGCTCTTCTAAATGTTGTACACTCTGCTCCTGCGAATGAGTCACACTAATAGGAAGTAGTGAAGTTAATGAGACGCAAAGCTCAGTCGTGCTGCACGAGGTATGAGGAGCCTTAGGTGTGTTGTCGCAAACTACAGGTTACGCTTTTCAGGTGGGAGCATAATTTCATGGTTTCAGGTTGACCGTGTGCCTGCAGGCATATAACTGCACAGGAACACAAGCGTAGTGCTCCCGGGAAGCCCGTCCTGTTGCCTTGGTGGGGATGCTGGTGCTTTTCTGCTGCTCCCCTAAAACTCAGTTGTGCCGGAAGGGTTCAAGTTCAGCTGTGCAGCGGGTAAGTTGCTGTGCCTGAGGGGCTGGAAGGCCTCTCGAAGCATCCCTTCTGCAGTGCCTGTGCTGTGACCCTTGGTCACCTGTGCTCTCAGCTGCTGTTATTTCCTCCCCTCTGGCATTTCCTCTCCAGCATATCCAAAATAATTTCCCTCTCTCCTGCTGCCTCAGCTACCCACGCTCTTGTAAATCTTGCCACCAGCTTCCTCCCCTTCTCAGACAGCCCAGGCAGCGGTGTGGGTCTTGTGCGTTGGCAGCGAGTAAGGTGCTGCGGCAAGTGCTGGGGTTGCAGAGCTGCCCTGTGTGTTTCTTGATTGTGTTATTTTCTCCCATCACACTGGCTGCTTTCTGGCTGCCTTATCTGTGAGCAGGCGTCACCACAACCAGGCTCTTCCCGATCTCGCCAGAACCTTTTGTGAACCCCCTTCCAGGCAGACTCTCCTGACCCTCTTGCATGTGCTCTGCTGGGGATTTTTGTTCCTTACCTGTCAGGGCTTTCCTGAATTTTCAGTTCTGGACCTTCTGACTTTGCACTTTACCAGGGGCTTTACAAGGCCTTGGTTTTCACCTCCCCATGAATAAGCTCCAGATCAGGCAAAGGTGGAGCTGCCCTTTTCTATGGTCAGTGCTTAAGTGACTGTGGTTTTGGTGCCATGGGAATTCGGGGTGTGAATGAGCTTGTCATGAAGGTTTTGGGCTGTAGGAAAGAGTAGAGGGAGGTGCTGTGCAGAGCCAGCCCCTCCGGGGGCTGGAGCCTGTGTGCCCACCCTAGGATGGGGTAAGGTACCCAGAGCCTGCCCTTGGCTCTCCTACGCACGGACCCATCTCAAGGGTTGGTGGTGGGATCTGTATGCTGTGTCACTGTCATTGTCTTTGTACTGGAAACTCCTGTGGTTGGGCACATGAGAACATCTTATGACCTTCTACAGCTGATAAGACTGTGGCTTTCGTTATCTTTTCAGTGCTTACTGGGTATCACGGGATGTTTTCTCTAGCCTTTGCCTAGGTGGGATGAAAAAACAGCAGCTGAAGAAACCCATAACTTTGTTTCCAATAGAAATGTCAACTTGGCGTCCAGCTGCCCTCCAAAAGGGCCGGAGGGTCTTCTGCTGGGCTGCAGGGTGTCTGCCAGGGCAGCACCATCATGGCTCAGCTAACCGAGTCCCAAAACTGCGGTTACGTGTTCGCCACAGTCCTATCGCAAAGGAAGAAAGCTGTTGTGAAACAAACAAACTAGAAGTGACTGTGTGGCTTAGTGCTATGCTGTTGCTCCTGTCTGCTGCTGGCTTCAGCTCCTGAAGCTATTTGGTGTTTACCATTATTCCTTCGGAAGCGCTTCCCCCTCCGCCCCAACCCTTTACGCGCACTTACACACACCCACGATGTCATTTTAAAAATAAATGACGAGAGCGCTGTGCGGGGTCAGGGGGACTCCTGCTCGCGCATTGATCCCGGCGCTGCCTGAAAGGGCTCCGCATCCTGGACAAACCTTCGGGGAGTGGCGAAGGGCTCGTTCCCGGGGGGACAATGCTGGGGGGGACTCTCTGACCTCCCTCTGCCCAGTCATCTGGTTCTTCATTGGTCCCCGCTGTGAAACAGAACTTCGCTTTTGTCTGTAACACAAATACATCTTTTCCCCACCCCCCCTTTCCCCCTCTATTATGATTCAATCAATGATGTCATTATGTCCCATTCAGGGGCTCTTGAACCATTTGGCTGCAGGAATTTGGAGGAGCGGCAGGGGAAGAATGGCAGACCCGGCTCTCGCTCCCTGCCTTCCAGAGCCTATTCGAGTCTCAACCAGAGAAACAAAGTCAGGTTTCTCCGTAACCCCTCTTCACTGCAGAGGACAAAAGTGAAAACAGCCCCCCAAGAACACCCTGTGAAATGCACAGAGGGGTGCGTGTGCTGTGCACATGTGGAGGGGGACTGCGAGGAATGTGTGGGTGAACCAAACTGTGCACAGCTCTGCGGAGGATCACCTCCTTTCTATTTAATACTTTTAATTAAGATAACTTAAGCAGCTCTTTCTGTTCTTGGAAGACTTGATGGTTTCACATCCCCTGGCAGCACTGGGCTCTGCGGTGATGTTGCACCAAGTCTGTGGCTTTTGAGGGGGACTTTGAGCTTCCTCTTCATGGCCATGCATGCAGTGCTGACAGCTTTGTAGGAGCATTAGTAAAATCTCTGTAAAGGCAAGTGATCCGTGGTCTTAGCCCCTAAAAATTTTCCTAGTCTTACTAATTAGGCGATGGAAGGCCTCACTTTTTCAGAAAACCCTCTCCAATTCAGTTATCAGATAGCAGAGCTGATCTTCCCCAGCTCTGCACTTTCTGGAAGGTCCTTTAGGGCACGGATGGGTGCAGGGTTGGGGAGCGCTGAACTCATGGGGGCTTAGAGACTCTTGAATGTAGATCCAGGACCATCTTGAATACCTTTTCTACCGAAGCATCTGTGAGTGGGTGCCCCGTGGAGATGCTGCTGGTGCATGGCTGGGTGTGTCCCAGGCCTGGCTTTGTCAGAACATGTGGATTTAGGTTTTCTGATGTTTTAACTGCAGATGTGTAATGTGCTTTTGTAGGTTGGACCATTAGGCGTCTGGGCTCATCCTGCAGGGCCGAAAGAAGCATCTTTAAAAACCTGGTCTTATAATAGCAACATTTGGGATGGAACAGCTTAATTCCCTGGGTAATTTAGTGGCTAATATACTTTTCCCCATGCTCTGGCCATTCTTATTATTTAAAAGGCATAAAAGCGAGTGAGGGGTTGTTTGTACTGGAGATATGGCCGGGAGAGGAGGAGTCCCTGTAGATGGGACTGTTCCTGCTCTGGCACACAGCTGGCCAGCGGAGGCTTGCTGACACATGAGCTGCCATCCTGGAGGAATAAATGCACAGGTTTAACAATTATTAGGGTTTAGTTAGTCAAATATTTGCAGAGCAGTAGCTCTTTTGCTAGATCTCCCTTCAAGCTCTGCTAGGATCTCAAGCTTTTAGTGATATTGGAGAAACCGAATGAAGTGACCATAAAAGATCAAACATAAAGTATTTTCTGAGTGTTTTACCCATCGCCTTTTATCTCTTCTGGTTGAAAGAGGCCTGAAGACTTTTATGTGTGGAAGTGATGAGCATCCACACAGATCCTGACTAGAGGTGCTGGGCTGTGTGTGGATGAAGGCTGTCAGCCTGCGTGTTTCCTCTCTCCGTCTGCTGCTCAGACATCTGTTGTTTGGTTTTTCCGTGGTACCTTGCTGGTTGGAGACAGCCCTGGGTGCTCTTGGATGCCAGCTCTTTCTGTAGTGCAGTTCCTGTTTGCTGGGATAGGGCAGCTAACTTCTTGAGTTTGGTTCCCTGTCCAAAATCTAATCAAATGACCCTCTACACCAGGTCCTCCCTCCGCAGGATTTTGTCTTTGCCTTTCTGCTGGAAGGTGGGGCTGTGTTGCTCATCCCTGCCACTGCTGCACACGAGGAGGATCGTCTGTGGGGTGAGGCTGGGAAACCAAGTGTCCAGCCTAGAAGTCAAACATGGACCGTCCCCTGGCATTGCCTGGGTGAAGGGCTGGGCTGTTGGTGCAGGGACATGTGGGGTCCAGGCATGCCCTCCGCTCAGGACAGTTATTTGGCAGAGAAAAGGGATTGGGTCTAGGAGAGAATTGATAATCTAGCCTTTGCTCTGGTACTTCTCAAAGAGAATCTGGGTGTAAATGGTGGGTGAAGGACTGTGTTATGGCCAGTGCTGGGCTTCTCTGCTTAGAGGTTAGTGCTTGAAGTAGTTTATGGATTAGCACGAAGTCTCTTAGAATTAAACTCCAGGCAGTGAAATTGCACTGGAAGGTGCTGCTTTGCCCTGCCAGTTTTCTCCTGCAGGCCAGTTTACTTTTCCCTGGTCATATTCAAACTGACGGGTTGCTAACTCTGCTCTCTTGAGCCGCTGGCATTTCTGTGCAGTGGTCAGTCTATGGGGTGCAAAGTCATTGCAAGGCCACAGGTGCCTTGGGAGCTTCTGCACAGCAGGAGGAAACTCTTTGGTCTCTCTCCAAACCTGCTTCACTTCTTATTGAAAAATCTTTTACCTTTGGGGTTAGGAGTAGTGAGTGCTCACCTGGCTTCCCAGGGTACGTATACAGAGCCTGGAGATAAAACTGCCTTTGAGTCAAAATTAAGCTGCTTTCCCTGGGAACCCCAGGAGAATAAACGTGCACGGCTCCGATGATTGTCTTTGCTGTCCACCCTGGCAGTTGCAGCGGGCATGTTTGCACTCAAAAGTTTTCTTGTTCTACAAACTCCCTGCAATTTCGCCTCCTTTTACTGGGACTTCATCTAGCTTGTAAAGCAGCAGCACTTAGACACTACGAGGCACTTCTCAGCTGGCTGGGGAGGTCTGCTGGACCCGGCAGCATGGTGGGCTCGGCGTATCCCACTGCCTTGCAGAGGCGTATGGATTTGCACTGCCACTTGCAGAGGAAGGGTTAATGTTGCTGTGGTGTGTTGCTGTTTTTGCGCTTGTTGGGTTTGAATAGAATGGATTTTTTTTTTTTAAATCTGGGGCTAATGTGCAATTCAAATCATGTTTAGTCATCGCCCGATTGCCTCTTTTTAATAACAGCTGGACTCTTTGAGGGAAAACTCTCTTGCTCTGCCAAGTGGCTTTAACTCTGCCGGCCTCCCATTCCAGAGCCAGGTGTATCGCTCTTAAACATGCTCCTGGGGTCTATGCCGAACACGGGGGCTCGCCTCAAAGCCTTCCCACGCTGGGGCCAGTGAACTTTAGGAGAGAAGAGCCTCTGTAAATGCCATATGATATTTAAGATGCTGTTTGGCGGGTGCAAAGAGATAAAAAGCCCCTTCTGAGGCCCTTTGCCTTGTGGTGCACCTGAAATGCGTCTCCTTCACTTGGCTGTGCAGCATTCCTGACATGTTTGTTTCATCCTTGACGTCGAAGTCGAAGAATGCTTTTCAACTCAGCGCTGGGAGAGTTGCAGGTGTACTCTTAGCACATGTCTGTGACTTTCTTCTCTTCCTCCCCTGCTGATCCCGTTTGAGGTGAGCATAAACTTCTAACTGTGAAAACCATGGTGTCTTGACACAGAGAAACCTCAGAACCGCTGGCTGTTGCGGCTCCTGCCCAACACGGTGCACAGAGAAACACTGCAGTCAGATGGTGTTTTTCCCAGCCTGTTTTCCAAGATATATGTTGGAAGAAAGGATGAGGAGCCAGCTTGCAGTTGCCTGTTTCCTTTAGCTTGTGTAAAAAAACCAACCAAACAAAAAAAAAAACGTTGCTAAGGTTAGTCCAAGAAAGCAGCCAGTCAGTGACCCTGTGTTGCTCAGGCTTCATTAGTGTGAATGAGTAAATCAGGACCTTTCTGGTCTACAGCCAGAACAGGCACAGCGTTTTAAACAACTCGTGCTCTTGATGCTTCCCATCTCCTTTTGTAAATAAAGATCTTCAGAGACCTGCAACTTGGTCTGTTCTTGCACTAGACTTGTCCCAGGCACTTACAGCAGGTTTTTAACAGATTAATTAAGCCAGAAGATCAAGCTTTGCTCTAACTTTAGGTGACTTTGTGGACTAATTCTGTAATCTAGTACCAGAAGAGACAGCAAGGAGTGTGCAGATTTTCCAGGGTCATAGGCTGGCCTGGGGTGTGTTTGAGTGAGGCCATCGGTGACCCAGATGTGTTGGATGTTGCCCCGTCTTGCTGTGAGTCAGCGAATGGGACATTTCTCTGAATCCCCAAGTTGAGCCCGGGCGCTGGGGCTCTGGTGTCTCTTTTCTGTGGAGATAAAGCTGTGTTTGATGTTTCTGAAATGCGTTGAGGCCCTTGGATCTGCCTGCGTGGCATAATTTTGTATAAGCTGTGCTGTTTAGAAGACATTCTTCCATGGCAGCAGAATAGAGGGTCCTTCTAACACACTGTTTGTATAAGGAGTGTGATAGGAACTTTAATGTATATTCCTGCTGCATGTATCTAATCTAAGTGGAGTCCTCATGTTGGCGGTCTTTGGAGAAAGGCTGCGGCTATCTCTGCTGGCTCAGTCTCAGCGTGTATCCCTCTGTGACCAGCTCCAAATCTGAGCTGGGAGCATTAAGTGCTGTTGGAGATGAAAGAGCTGTGCTGACTTGGGTTGAAAGGGGCAGCTGGAGATCACCTCTGCATTTTGTTGGGCTTTTGGAGGAGTGGAGTGTGAAATGCAGCATTGCTCCTTGTGCCTGCACCCTGCTCTGTGCTATGAGGCGAAGATCTCCTGTGTGAAAGGCAATTTTGTGGATGGAAATGGGAAGGGGTGTAAGGCGCATGTGGAATATTTCAGTATAAACCTTGGGCTTCCTTCTTGCTTCCTGTCCCCTGCTGAACGCTTGCTGGTGTATGGGAACATCGACTCCAGAAGGACTTAGCAGCACTCAGAGCCTGCGAGGGGAAAGAAACAGGAGGAATAAATACGTTGAGATGAATTTCAAAAAGGTGGTGGGCGACAGCTGTGCGTCCTAGGATTGGAGTGTTTCTGAGAATAAAACCATCGGTTGCTGTCATTCACCCTCCGGGTATGAAATTGGAAGCCCAGTTACCCTTGAGTGTTTCATAACCTTTACCTTTTGGAGGTCAAGGCCATGTCATCATTAATCTACCATCGCCTGAAAGCCTCGGGGCTCTGCTTTTCATCCTGCCATCCGTCATGCTGCAGTGAGATACAGGAGAGTGACCAGAAGGGTCCGTTTTTATACACCCATGTGGGCACACACCCTTCCATTCTCCAAGAATGAAAACACTGAGGATGCGATTATGGAGGCTTGTGTCTGTCTCTCTGCATTTGTGATGAGGATACTCCAGGCTTCATCTGCCAATCCAGAGCAGTTTCCTCCTGGGGATGCTTTAATCGGCGGAGAAAGAAGCACTCTGCCCATGCAGCATGAAACTTGGCCTCGGGGGCAGAGATTTCACAGCAACGCGGGCTTTTGAAATACAGAGTGGGTGCACTGAGCAAGTCATTTCCCTGCACATCGGGGAGCTGCCCCTTTGAAGAAGGCTGTTGCCTTACCTTTTACGTGGCTGTTACTGCGCAATGAGCCTGGCCAAACTGGGGCAGTGAGCTGTGATCTGACAACGGCATAGCTGCAGATGACAGCTGAACATGTGGAGTATCTCCCGTGCGTTGGTCCCTTTTCCCTGGTCTGAACCTGTGCCAGGGTCGCCTGGAAAGCCAGGTCGATTCTTCATCCTTCTCCCTACCCAGCTGCTTGGGATGAGCCTGACATTACTCCTGAAGTCTCATTTCATAGCACACATGTGGAGCAACTGCTGTTTAATCTACATGTCTGAGACCTGGGTGCTGTGAGCCCAGAGCGGGATGTGTGAATGGATGGTGGGGCCTTGCTGGCCTTGTCCTTTGCAGCAGCTTGCTCAGTGCAGGGATCAGAGATGCTCATGACGAGTCATTTATTACAAGGTTGTAGGCGCTGGGGGCCGAGGGTGGCCCTCCTGCTTCTTGGCCTGAACACTAAAGGCACTAAGATGCTTCTAGGTGATCTGGGATCAATTTTTGTCCGCCCTTTAAGAGCAAGGCCAGTGGCGGGGTTTTCCCCTCCATGAAAGTTTGAGTCCTGTGGGTAAGTTAACCAGAACATCACACCAGAGCGCTGCTGCTGTGGCTGCTTATTCTACTGCTGTAGGAATTGCTGCTTGCAGCTTGCCGAGCTCAGGTGGGAGAGGAGAGTGGCAAGCTCGCTGCCAACGAAGGGCTGAGATCTGCCTTGCAGGGAGCTCCTGTGGGGTGTTCAAAGGTAACCGGCTGGGCTCTGCCTGCCCCGAGCTGGGATCTGCTCTGTTGGCTGGGCAGCCGTGAGTGCCAGAGCTCTGTGCACCATGGAAACCACGAATTCATGCCTTTTGGCATTAACTCTTCCAGCACCAGCAGTAGCACTTCTGCCTTCTCCCAGGAGAGAGGGAATGATCCAGTTTTTAAATGGATCCTTCTCTCTTTTGGGAGTAAGCGGTATGAGCCAGAGGACAAGCCATTAAACCTGGATTTAATTGCTGCTGACAGGCACTCTTCCAGTCTGGAGCTGTGCAGCCCCTCTTGCCCTTTGAGACCTCTTCCCATGCACACCGGGGAGCTCCCCACTTGTGTCACTTGCTTCAAGAAAACAAAAAATATTGCTTGAAGCCCGATGTTCCTCCGGATGTTGCATGGGGCTTGTTGAAATGCTGGGGTGTGGAGGGGTGAGCCCCCTTTCCTTGCTTCCCTGTTCCCTGCGTGGAAGAGGGTAGGCAGCAGCTTGGGGACATCAGCCGTGGGGACAGAGGTGCCTGATTCTGCCTCAGGTGGTGCAGAGTCTGTCCCTCGGTGCCTGGAGTCTGTAGGGTTTAGACTGGGCACTCCAGATGAGGAGGGAGCCCGGATCTCGCGCAGAGAGGAAGCAGATCCCGAGGCAGATTCCCATGGTGGTGGGATGCTGTTACTGGCAACAGCCCCACGGGGAGCTGTGCCAGTGCCCTGTGGTCCCACAGATGAAATTTAGGGGTCAAAATTAAAGCTTTGGGATTGCATACAGCGCAGTGCAAATATATCGATACCCTTGTGTAAATGCTTCCTTGTTACCAGATCACAGGAAAGACTTTAGCTTCAGGGCTTGGACTCCTTCATAAAAGCTTTTTTTCCTCTTCTTTCCTCCACCCCCCCCCCTTTTTTTTTTTTTTTTTTTTAGACAAACTACAAAATAACTATCGTGGCATGAGTGCAAAGGGAACAAGCCTAGAAATAGTAAGGTTAGAAAATAAATCTGACATCCTGCCAGAAAGGTCAGCTTTCCCTGCAGATGTTGGTGCACCCATTTGCACGCTGGAGCACGGCCCCGGGGCACTACCAGGGGTTGATAGATGCAGAGATAGCAGCGTTTTGATAGAGGTAATTTTCC
The DNA here is from genome assembly GCF_947461875.1 of Haliaeetus albicilla. NCBI lineage: Eukaryota > Metazoa > Chordata > Aves > Accipitriformes > Accipitridae > Haliaeetus > Haliaeetus albicilla. The sequence continues at coordinate 30,253,461 of NC_091500.1, read as the reverse complement.
TCAGATGGGTTTCAGCACCCCATGAATCAAAACCTGTCAGCGAGAAGCTAAAGATGGAGTGAAGTTTATTGTACGCGTGTTTGCATCTGACACTGTCGTGCTAGGGGGTCAAGTGAGCGAGATCATTAGGACCGTGTTGATTTAGTAGGACGGTTATGTGCTTTCCCTGCAGGGCAGTGGTGGGGGCGGGAGGCATGGGGGTGGCTTACCGAAAAAATAAATAAAAACCTACAGCTTGGTGCAGTCCCTGGGAGTCTCCCATGTCCTTTTATTAAAGACACAGCGCTTTTCTGCTTGAAAGTGGCTTTGGGGCCATCCTTTTGCTCATGGGATTTACACCACGCAGACAGCAGTGGTGGTTTTTAAGAGCCTGTTTGTTTAATGTTGTTGCTAATGCGCAGGTTGGATTTTCTTTGGCCGCGGTTTGCATGTATGTCGTGCTGCTCCAGCGAGCAACTTTTCCTTCCCTTCCCTGTCCCCGTGATGATAATCCCTCCCAGCGTCCTTTGTTCACAACCCTCAAGTTTCACTGCTTTTCTGGGATGTTGCTTCTTCCTGAAAGCTGGAGCCATCCTAACCTGGATTGGGTGCTGGATTGGGAGAGAGCTCTCGGCTGCTCCACTACAAGAGCCTAGGACAGATGTGTACCTTCTGTCCTCCTCTATCCACCTCCGTGACATGAGGCTGGGGAGGGCAGGGAATGCTGAGGGTGATTTAAGCTTTGCTCATAGCTTTGCTATCAAACCACGGAAAGGAGGACCAGCAGAACAGAGCAGGTGGGTGAGGGTGGCTATGTCCTCATGACAGAGCCGTCTTCAAAACAGTCTTGCGCAGAGAATTTCTGGGAAGGAAGGTTAAGCTGCAGGCTCGGCGGGGCTGCCAGCACTTGCCGTGGTGTTCAGCAGCAGTCCCTGCAGTGAGGGGCTGTAACGCACAGGGGGAATCAAATGTGTTTGGGACATGGCTGCTGGCGGCTTCCTACAGAGCTGGAGCTTGTGAGAACCTCAGAGTTTTCAGTTCAAACACCTTGGCCAGCCCTGTTGCCACAACACATGTCTGTGTCAGAAGTAATAGTGCTGAGCGGGTCGCTGCAGCCTCATTTATGTAAGGTATTGACACAGCGAGGTTACCCCGCTGCTTGCTAACAGGGTGCCCAGTGCCACTCTTGGTCAAATTTGGCTGCTGATGGTGTGGTTTATGACCTTGAGCTTAAACCAATAAGTGTCCAGCTTGATTCCTCTGCTTGGCCAGCTAATTCCAGTTGATCCAGGTGGAGCACTGGGACTTGAAGTGCATTTTCTTGGAAACGGTGCTCCTGTTCTCCTGCCTGCTGCCCCTTGCTATAAACCCCAGGCAATGGCATTGGTACCTCTGGTTCCCCAAGGCGGTGGGATGCCATGCATCAGGGCGGCACGGATGGGGACCCTTCAGCGAGCGAGAGTCTGCTTGTAAGCCGTACTCCCATGGTTAACAAGATGTAGTGGATGGGGTTATGGGGGTGAGAGCTCCGAGATGTACTTAATAACAGGGGAGAGAGAACTGGTGCGAGCCCAGCAAAGTAATTGGGCAGCCTTAACTGTAGAAATGGCCTGAAAAAGGCACAAAACAGCCAGAGGTGGGAATAAATCTACAGAAAATGGATGTGTTGAGGCTTTTATGGGCAATGATGGGTTTGGCTATTACTGGCGATCAGGACATCAGCGTGAGTGATGGCAGCGGAGGTAAAAAGCCTCCAGGTTTTTTGGAGGACCTTGAGAAACAGGGATTGGAAGGTGCTGGGAAACATCAGTAGAAATTTGCTTGCGGGCTGGAAATAAATGAAATAAGACTTAGGAAGATAGGGTGAGTGCTGGGCTTCCATCTCCAAATGGGAATGTTTCCGAGAGAAGCAGCACAGCACAGCATCTACCACAGGGGTGGGCATCAGGTTCCTGCCGCTCGCTTTCCCAAGGGCATTACGAAGGTCCCTGTGACAGCTGTAAATGCTTCCCCCAAATCCTTCCTAGACCACATCCAGACAAAGGTGAGGTTCTGGCTGCTGAGGCTGGATTTTCCTTTGCACGTGCCCACCTGCACCCTGTTGCAGTACCTGTGACGAGCGTCTATCCTTTCCTTCCACCGTCCTCCATCATGCTCACGTTTGGGCATGAAGAAATTCAGAGCAAAGACGATACGGTGCTGTAACGATGGGCAGGCTTGAAGGGGGCTGTGGTTTTATTTGAGGCACACAGGCTGGTAGGTGGACGCTGCCTTTGTGTGTCTTCATTGATCACTGCTGAAGGACCAGAGCCATCCTTGTTATCTGACGTGCTCTGCAGGAGCTCTTCTCTGGCACGTGCAGTGCATCCCCTACAGACAGTGCACTTTGCCAAGGCAGAGGAGAAGCCTGCTCTGCTCTCGGTGTCTCTGCTGCCTTGTCCCAGCTCTTTTAGCAGGTGCTCTGGTAACCGACTGTGGGAGGAGTGGGGGTAGGAGGAACACGATTTACCATTAAACGAGTGCTCTGGGGCATTGCCACCAAAATAAATCTTCGTCCTTCTTTGTGCCAGAGTGAAGAAGATGAGAAACTGAAGAAGAGAAAGGAGCGGTTTGGCATTGTAACGAGTTCTGCTGGGGCTGGAGCTACAGAGGACACAGAGGTAAAACCTTTTTCTAAGCAGATGGGGAGCAGCCGGGGATGCTGAGGGGAGCAGTGATGGTCCCAGGGGTGGCAGCATGACTCTGCACACCTGGGACCTCACTCGGCATCAAGTCCCCCGGGCTAGCGTGGGACTGACCCCGAGCTGTGGGTGGGTGCGCTCCCATGGCCACTCAGCCTGTTTGCCTTGGCAGTGAGCAATGATGAGCTTCTGCCATCCGATCTGTTGCGGCTTTTCCCCTGGCTCCTCCTGGAAATAGGCCGCTCTGGAGTCTACCAAGCCACAGGAGCGTGCCAGCATGTGTTGGCATCCAGCTCCTCCTCTTGCAGGATGGCGTAGATGCTTCCAGAAGAGGTGGGGGGCACATCTGCTCTACTCCAGTTTCTCCCACCTTGGTTCCCCCTCCCCTTGGTTTGAGCTGGCTGACTCTCTCTCTGCTCCTTGTACTCTGTAACTCCCTGTGTCCTGGATGCTTCTGGACCCTCTGCTTCCCCTTGGATGCTATTGTAGGTCTTCATCAATAAATCCCTGGAGACTCTACAATATAATGAGGATTGAGATGCTGACCCTGTTTCCAGCTTTTTCTCCTCTATGCTTTGTTCTGTCCTCTGTGGTTTTGGCCCATCTTTTAAATTTGTAAGGTCCTCAGGGCAATTTTGTGCTCTTTTATGTACTTTTATGCTTTCTTCTGCTTCAAATTGTTCCAAGTCACCATGCAGGCTGTGCTCCGGTGCGGTAGCTCCTACATTAAGTTAGGTGGGGAGTGCCATACGCACCTATGGTGCCACGTAAATATGGCTCCAGTGTGGATCAGCCAGAGTTGGGGACCCCTCTCTTGGGGACAAAGGGACCCCTCCAGGGTGGGGACTCCTGCGTTAACAATCAAATGGCAAAGGTTGCGGCAGGGCGAGTGTTGGGTCTTGGAAACTGCTTAACCAGATGGCTCCTGGGCTCGACAGACGAGAAGTGGGTTTTGTTTGGTTCCTAAGAGCAATCTCAACAATTCAGGTGGGGTTTAGGGGCTTTTTTTGTCTGTGTGTGTTTTGTTTTGGGTTTACTGCAGAAACGCTGCCCCGCATGAAGCGGGGAGCGGCGTTCCCAGCCTTCTGCCGAGCATGGGAGAATGAGCCCCTCCGGCCCGCACGGAGGGGGCGGTTGGGCGAGGGATTCCATGCTTTTCCGTTAGGTCACTTGGAGATTGTGCCTGGAACAAAAAGGTCTTTTTACTGGTATTGTGTGCACTCAAATGCACCTTTCCCCTGGAGATTCTTGATTAGGGCTTCTGTTGCCCCCGGGCTATTTATCCTGCTAAAAATTAAGATTTATACGCCCCTCGTGTATCGGCTTAAAGGCATATCTGAGAGACGCAATAGTATATTTAATGCGTTTTAGTGTGTCCCTCTCACCTTTTCCATGAATAGGAGAGTGTTAACCCTTTGCCCTTTTACATTTCCCACCTCCCCACTGCCTGGAAGGGTTTCCAGGCCTCTGAAGTAGGCATTGTTCCCAGCTCAGCCCCTTTGTAGCACATTGCCAGCAAGACGAAGTGACTTCGGCAGCACTGTATCTCAGGCACTGTATATTTCTGCTACTTGATTTTGGGGCTCTCTTTGTCCCAGTGTTAGAAGAAAAACTTCGTAGCTCCCTTGAACTAACTTGGTGGCGGTGCGCTCAGGAGGGGGCCAGAGCTGCCGAGCTCTGGTGGTGTTACTGATACCAAATTTTTAATAAATTCTCCATCAGGTTGTGTGTGAGATTTTAAAGAACTTGTTAATTTGTTTCTTTTTGGTTTTGATTTTTTTTTCTTGTAATTCCTCTTTGCAGGCAAAGAAGAGGAAAAGAGCAGAACGTTTTGGGATCGTCTGATGCTGGTCCTTTTTAGCTTCAGCCCATTTGCAGTGTGCCTCTCGAGTGCGTGCATACTCTTTCTCTCTCTTTCCCCCCCACTTTCTCTCACTCCCACACTGTTTCTCTAGGTTTTAGTGATGAGTAGACAGGGAATCCCCCGTAGTTGTATGATTGTTCTACTTATTTTTTCAAGTTACGACGTTTAAAAATGAAGAAAAGTTGAGCAAAAAGAAGAAACTATTGTCAGTGCATCTCCGTTAGCCCACAGTCCTGCGGTCCGGTGGTTTCCCAGCTGCTGGTGGGATCATTTGCAGCAGCTCGCACCGGAGGTATCATCCGGCAGGGAGAGATGGAGAGTGTCCCAGTGCCCTCCTAGTGCTGCTGGGAAACACCTGTGCAGGGGAGAGCCACAGTCTGCCCGGTAAACAGACAGGCAGATAGAGCAACAGTAGGAGCGTGGTGTCTGCCGTGCAATGAGGAAGGGAAAACACTGAGGAATGGAGGTAGAGCAGGGTTTGCTCTGCCCTCGGCAGTTGCTTTTCTAGCTTAAGGACTCCTAGTATGCTGCTAATGCAAGGACCGGTTGTTGTCTGTTTGCCATTGAATGCCGTCTCCACCTCTCAGACTGCACTGGTCCTTTCCTCCTCCACCCCGTGAAAACAGGCCCCACGGTTCAGCTGTATCATGGTCTCTTCCTAGCAGCTGGGATAAGAACGCGCCTCGTCTCGAGAGCACGATGCATTGCGTGAGTCCTGCTCTGGATCTCTGGCATCTTACCCCTGGCTCGTCCAGGATCTGACAGGTTGAACATCAGGGAAGGATTTTCTCAATTATATTGTCTCATGTTTTCAAAAATGGAAGTGGCGTCTGTGATAGCTGACACGCGGGGCAGTTTCACGACTGCCTTCCTTCCCAGGGTGAGGCTAATGGGAATTGTCAGAGCAAGAATTGCCGATTAACCCTAGATCAAGACTGGTGTCCTCAAACGAGGAGGAAAATGTAGCCATGCATTTGCAAATGGAGCCTGTTCTCACCGCTTCATTTATCCTGCCTTGCTAAGCCCTCTGTGTCTCATGGCGTTTCACCTACATTTTCCAGGTTCCTCGAAGGTCAGTGATACATTTCTCTCCTTAAATGACAAACCAGCAGAATTGTTTTGCCCGATGTCTGTTCTCAGGCTGGATTTTATCTTGTCCTTTCTTTGCCTCAGAGTAGCTGCCAAGCTGGTTTAACTCGCAGACTTGCTGAAGAAGCCTCAGTCTTCTCCGAGCTGCCAGGCAGTGCAGGAGAGCACCGGCGTTATCCTGGGACCTGTGTTTTGAGTGTGGAAGTTCTTGGTAGCTGTGCAGGAACACGGTTCCTTCTGCTGCATTATCCATAACCGTTTCAGTGAAATTACGGAAAAAATCTGGCTGAGTCGCACCAAAGGCAGCGCTGCCGCAGCTTGTGAAGCGCTTCTTGCTGCTTTAGTGTTTCATATGGCACCTTTGTTCTTGGGGGGCTGTAAAGAGCCACTCCCCGGGGTGGCTTGCGCGGGTGGAAGAAGTGGTGGCAGTGGAGAAGCGTAGGACCCCGAAGCCAGGGGTGTTGGACTGGCAGCGCTGGGGCAGAGAGGAGCTGCCTGGTGCCCTTTCCTCCTTTGCCTGCCTAGAGAATTAGTTTCACTCGCAAACATTCGTTCCTGCTGCATCTCCCACCCTGTGCAGAGCTTTCCCTCCACGGATACCTCGGCCCCAGGCGCAAGCAGAAATCTGTCTGTAAGCAGAAATCTGTTTGTCTGCTTGGATTTTTAGGTGGGCATTGTGGCTGAAATCCTTCTCTTGTCTGAAGACTGACATCCTAGGATTCTTATTTCTGACTGTAACTTCTTACCGGAGAGATGTTTGCCTTGTCCATGCTTGGTTCTTTAAGATGCTAGAGAACAACGGGTGTGTGTACAAATCGAGCTTTTCAGAGGCTTATACCTGATTCTTGATAAGCAATATATATATTTTTTAACGTAGAAGTCTTCAAACTGCTTCTGTTCCATTAATGTTTGCAGTCTGACTGCATCCATGTGCCCTCGTTGACTCTAAGCAATACCCTGGATGTTTGTTTACTTTCCCAAAGGGCAGCTAAAAGCCACGGGGTCCGGGTTACGTTGTGTGTCTTGGGTTGTCAGTGGCTGAGTGAATTGAAGCTCCCTTGATCCTTCCTGATTTAATGTAATAACGTTATTCTGATTTTTTTTTTTTTGTATGTCAGATTTTGTAAGATGTATTTTCTATTTGGCTCACAATCTTTTTGCTGGTTATTTGCTTGAAATGTTTTGTAGTGTGCCAGGGCAAACACTGCATTTCATTCTCGGTTTCATAATAAAACTGCTTCTCCAAGGCAATGCTGGTATCTGTCAGTTTGATGCATGGCACGGCTGAGGCTCGGGGCCGGAGTGTGCTGCCGGGAGGGAGCTGGAGCAGATGGAGACTTGGCCACGGCTGCTCCTGCCTGCACGGGGCTGGCTGGGGGACAGAGACCCTGGCTGGGGGGCAGAGACCCTGCCTGGCCAGGCCGTCGCCAGCGGTTAGAGATTGTCCTAACATTAACTTCTTGTGGCCTGGACAAAGTCCTAACCCCGCCTCGCCTCTCCAGATTGACCTTGCTGCTTCATTCGGATGCCAATCTCCTTGCTTCCCTGGGGAACCGCGCAGGCTCTTCAGAGCTGGGACCCAGCCGTAACCCAAATCGGGACTACGTACAAGATACAGGGTGGTCACCGCTTCTCACAGCCAATGGTTCGGTGCTGTAGACCAAGGATCGTTGTAGAACTTGAGGGGAAGCACAGATAGCTCTTGGCTTTGCTGTGTCTGCTTGCTTCAGGTCCCTCTGTGTTGGAGCTTCGGGGTTCCAGCTGACCGGACATGCCGGGGACTGCCATGTCATGAGATGCTGCTGGTCCAGGAGCTCTCCAGGGCCTGCAGGTCGGTGGTGGCTGGATCCTGAGCTTGGAGGGCGAGAAGCTGCCGTAGGCTGAGCTGTCTCCTGTCTTCCAGCAGTGTTGATGATGGCACGTGGGACTTGGGCTCCGATGGTGGGATGCTATCACCTTCCCCCTGAGCCAAGGGCAGCAATGAGGACTCCGGATTTTGCCACCAGCTCCACTTTCTGGTCCGGGGACCAGAGCAGTGTGGGGGTCCCAGCCCCATTTCTGCCCTGCCTGGCCACGTGTCCTCCTCCCTGGGTCGCTCCCCTCTGCTCAGGGGGGTCCTGGTGGTGTTTCTGTCCTGGCTGATCTCCTGGGGCCGGTGAAGTGACATGTGCATCTTGTCTTCTCCTCTTCCCTCGCGCCGTCTCCTCCCCTTGTTGGGGATGAGTTTCCCTTGGCCATGGTACCAAAATTGGGAGCTCTGTGCGGATGTGCCGGTGTCCCCAGCCCGTCGCTCTCTGTCCCCCCCCGTCCCCGGGGAGGTGCCGGGGGCTGTTTTGTAGAGGACGCTGCATCTTTCACCCGCCGGGCTTTCCCCTCCTGGGTGTAGGGGAGAATCATTCCAATCACACTGTGTTTAAAACACCACCTAATTTATTTTTCCTCTCTAAGCTGGGGGCTGCTCGTGACTAATTTGGGCTGAATAGGGGAAGAAAAAAAGCAGCGGGCACACAATGAGCGGGGGAAAGTGTGGGAAAGCGAGCGAAAGAAAAGGAGGGCCGGAGCTTGCAGCGTGAGAGCTGGTAACGCCGAGCGGTGCCCAAATTCAGCATGAAGTCACTTTTCACAGCAGACGCTTGGGCTGTAAATGCGAGTGGGATGATAGGTCAGGCCGGGGAGGGGGGGACAAGAGGGAGAAAGGGGGGGTTTGCACAATGGGGTGAGGAGCGAGGTGTGCAGTGGGGGGGATGCGCACTCCGGTGCCAACATGTCCCTTCCAGTTGCGCTGTCCTCGTCTCCCAACAGCCTCTTGCCCCCAGATCCTCTGTGGGGGGCTTGGAAAAGCCTTTTGTTCAAATTCACAAAAATCGGGAGACAAAAGAGTGGACCCTGGAAGCGTGGACGAGCCCAAGGAGGGACGGCACCGAGCCCCCACTGCCGCCCTCCACCTGCACTTGTGCCGGAGCCCATGAGCGTGGCCAGTGTCCCTCCTGGCTCAGTGCCGCCGTTCCCGCAGCTGGGAGCCAGGACCGCACTGCAGGATCTGGCATGTCCTGAATCCGTTGTGGTGGAGGCAGGGCTGGGTCCCGCTGCAGGGCTCCATGGGGCTGAAGCGGGGGTTTCCATCGCAGGAGGTAGCCATGGTCCACTGCTGCGAAGACCTTCTTCTCTCTCGACTGCACGACTGCCCGGTCTTGTGCATCTTCTCCCGGAGGAGCCCGCGTGTTGACCTTCCTCAGCTGGTTGCTCCCATCCCACAGCGCCTTTCTCCAGTGGTGGGAGGCTGGCTGGGAAAGGAGCGATGGCTGGTCACTGCCTCCATCCCCTTGAATCCTTTCCAGCCCAGGCACCCCTGCAGCCAGGGAGGAGATGGCTCTGTAAGGGCCGTGCTCACTGGGGCACAGGGAATTGGGATGCCTCAGGTCCTACTTGCAAGCAACATGCTGCCCTGAGCCTGGGCTGGTTTGGGGATCTTTGGGATCGCATCAAAATCCCATTGCTACTACAGGTTGGAAGTCAAGCGGCGGCGTTGACGGAGGGGGGAGCCAAGCCACCCTTGTCCCCAGAGCCGGGCATGGACCCATGCTGCTGCCTGCCCGCTGTCTCTGCGGCAGCGCGGCATCCCGCCCTGTCGCCGGCGGTGGGGGGGCTGGACCATGCCCAGCTCTCCCGGATAATCGCCCTGGTTCTGGCGTCTCCCCCCGGGGCCACGGCGAGGCCGGTGGAGCTCCGCCAAGCTCCCCGTTGATGGTTTAATTACTGTGAATGTTGCATGCGGACGGTCTTGTTAGGCGGCAGAGGGGAAGGTTCGGGGAGCCATAGTATGTCGTGGTGCAGCTGTGGGTGGTCGTCCGGATGTCCCTGTCCTAATTTGTCCCCCCCCCAGCCCTGCCCCTGGGTCTCTGAATTAGGTCACCCGATGGATGGCCGGGGGGGGGGGGGGGGGGGAGCAGGGATGTGGGGTGCAGCCCCCGTGGCCTCGGGGGAGATGTGACCAGAACAAAAGCAAGCGTTCGTTAGCAAACAAACAAACCCCCCCACCCGGGACCTCTCGGTTCCTCTGGCAGCCCTCTGGGTGGGTGGCACAGCCTGGCCCCCCACCCAGGGCAGACCCCGAGGCCATGGCCCCCGAGGGACGGCGGGCAGAGCGGAGGCTTGGTCGCAATGGGGATGCCATGGCCGAGCCTCCCCATCAGAGCTGGCCGTTGTCTCCTGGGGCCGGGGAAATCGGGGCTGTGCTGGGGTATGGGGTGTCCTTGCCCTCGGTGCGTCGTGTTGTGGTTCACGCTGCCCCGTGGTTGCTGGTTCGGTGCCGTCCTGTGGGTCCTGAAGACCCCCCGGAGGTTTATCCGTGGGGAAGCCGAGTCTGGAGGGGGCAGAGCAGGCAGCTCCCCCTGGAACAGCTCTGGCGTTGGAGGGACTTGGCGTCTTGTCCTCGACCACAGCCAAGACCTCAGCCCGGCCCGGAGCTGCCCATGGCCCCACGGCAAGCTCTTGGCCAAGGTGGGACTGGGGTCTCGGATGGGACTCGCAGCAGGAGCGAGGGGTGCAGGGCAGGGATGGGGTGTGGAGGGGGCTGGGGTGCTGCCGGAAGGAGCAGCAGCTTCCCGGCATCTCCTGGAGGACCTCGGCCGGAGCAGGAAAATGGCCATTGTCCACGGAGCCGCTGGCGGCAGGGCCTGGGACCCAGCTGACCCCAGCAGGTCCAGAATCGGTGCCGGAGCCGTGTATCCTTCTGTCCCTCCTGTCCGGTCCTCGCCTGTGCCAGAACATCCCCCTGCTCCCCCAGCACCGGAGGCAGTCACCCTCCGCTGCCCACCCTGTCCCCTCCCGCCGGCCACAGCTGTAATTAGCTGCGACATTCTCGGCATACCTGCAGCCCCTAATGAGGCTCCATAAAGGCTGCCCCTGAGCTCGGCTCCTCCGGCACTTGGGGCCACTTGTAAATCTCAGCTTTACAACGGGGAGCTGCGCTGGGAGGAAGCGGGGGCCGGGGGGAGGGCAGGGGGGGCTCCCCCCCGGGGGGGCTCCCCCCCCGGGAGGGGGGGATGCGGCTCGCCATTGCCCGGAGATGGTGGTCCCATGCAGGGTATCTCCAGCACTGTGCTGGGTGTCACCATCCCTGTCCGGTGTCCTCCATCCCATCCTCGGGGTCAACCCACCCAGGTTTGCTCAGCCTTGCTGTGGCTCTTGGGGGGGGGGGTGTAGAATATGGCAAACCCACCCCCGCTGGTGGGCACAGGCCACCTCCGCATCTGCTGCCGGGATGGGGACATTCTTCCCCAACGGGTTTGAGCAAATTTGGGGGCGGTTGTGTTCTCCTGGGCTGTTTCTCAAGGTGTTGGTTTGGTGTTGGCTGCCAAAGCGCAAGGGCAAGCATGTTCAGAGCGGGGGGGGGCTGTGGTTTGGCCCCAGCTGGGAGATAAACCCGGGAATGTCCTTGGCCACAAGTGGCTCCAAGCCAGGCACGGGGCATCAGGGCGGATTTCGTCCCCTCTCATCCGCTTGTCCGTCGTGCGCAGCCAGCATCGGGAGCGTGGGAAAAATGAGAAGCATTAGGAAACATTTCCCAAGCCGGTCAGAGCCAGGGTCGCCGGATCAGGCCAGGAGCTCTCAAGGGAAGAGATGGGAAGGGGACGGCAGGATTGGGTGCAGGGGGCTGCCGTGACGCAGGGACCTGGCATGCGAAGCTGGGCGAGCGGATGGAGAAGCCGAGGGCCCGTCCCGGGATTGGCACGTGGGGTGAAGACCCCTGAGGAACAGCGGGGCTGCTTGTGCCCCTCAAAGCCCCCACCTGGCCTCCTCCATCTCCACTCCGGTGGGGATGCTGTGTGGCCAACCCTGGAATCTGGCACTGACCCTGGGATCTGGTGCCAGCCCTGGGATCCAGTGCCAGCGAGGGGCTGGGTCCGGGCGAGGGGCAGGAAGGCAGCGAGTGGGGTGCAGTAACCCAAGCAAAATGCATTTGTCAGCAGTTTTCCCTTTTTTTTTTTTCTTTTTGGCTATATAAATTTTTTTATTGTACAAAAAGTCTAAAAAAAAAAAACAACCAAGGACGGAACCGGGACAGAGCAGTGGTTATGATATCATACACAGGAGACTAACGCGAGTTACAGACCAAATGTAATTTATACAACACAGAAGTAACTGGGACGCTCTTTAAGCTTTTCCTTTCCTGTAGCTCTTCCTAATCTGGTTTGTGACCGAGGAGCCGCGAGCCCCCCCGTCCCGTCCCCCCGCGCCGGGGGCACCTGCTCCCTCCGTTACTGCTGCTGGGTGCCGGCGCGGGCGCTGCCTGGTAGCGGAGGTGGAGGGTGGCATCGCCAAAAGGAGCTTTATAACGAGGCCATGGTATAACGAGGCCATGGTGTAACAAGGCAGCCGTGCCGGATCCCCCCATGGCCCTGGGCCAGCGGCGTCTCGGAGAGCGGGTCCGGCTTTGCCTGCGGGTCAGGGCACCGCGGCAGCCGCCGCGGGACGGCCGGGCTGCGAGGAGCGTGGGTTGGTGTTGGCGGTGTCTCGAGCCTTGCGCCGGCCCTGGGAGGGGGGTCTTCTCCTGGGGGACGCTGCTCCAGACCCACCGATCCCTGTCCCTCAGGGCTGCCGCAGCTTTCCCGGACCCAGCGGCCGCATCCTGCCGGGCTGGTGGGGCCGGAGCCCCTTCCTCCAGCCCGGGGCCAGGGGGATGTCGTGTCCCGATGCTGTGGCACGGCGGCGAAGCCGGCAGCACCTTGGCATCTCCTCCGGCAGCGAGGAAAAACCATCCTGGCGCAGATGGACCGATCCTTGCACCCAGCCAGCCCACGGACACGGCTCTGCCCAGCCCCGGCTCTGCGGTGAAGGCGATCCTGTCCTCGTCTCTTCTTTAACCTTCCATAGTGCAAATGGTTCCCCAGCCCCCGGCAGTCTCTCCCTCTTTCTCTCTCTCTCAACACACCAGTTTTACAGGGAACATTCGGCATCCCCCAGGCCGCCACTCCACTCCCTCCGGCTGCCTCTCGCCACCGGCTCCAGCATCACTGCACGGCTCCGTCACGGTGACATTTGTGCTGGAGGTGAGCTGGCAGCATGACATCTCGTGGGACGTCGATGTCGTGGGGGGACGTGGCGCTGGCTGTGCTGGCTGGGGGTCCTGGTGCTGTGGCGGGACCGGTGCCACCAGCGTGCAGGAGCCCCGGCTGTGGTGCCGGCAAGCCCTGGGCTGGCCGGGAGCCCCTGGTGCGGGATGGAGCTGAAAGCTCTGAACTCTTTGATTATTTATTTTTTTAAATATTTTTTTAAATTTCTTTTTAATTTTATTTTTTGATGTTCAAGTGCTGTGTTTGGTCACGTGATTAAACCCCCCCCAACCATCCATGGTCTTTTGGTCGTGCGATTTGGACCTGCCGCGTCCCCCCCCCCCATCCCCGGGGCCCGTCCTGAGCCCCCGCCCTGGCAGACGCGTCCCTGCCCCCCCAGACACCCTGAACGACAGAACGAGGAACAAAACAACGAACAAACGAACAGAAAAATAACCTAAGACGTTACACACAGGACCAATACACCGGGTAAATAATAATAATATATTGACGGGGCTGCCACCCCCTGCCCGCCCATGAACCGCCTGGGGGACCAGTCAGCCCAGGGCACTGGTCCCAGTGCCACCCGCTGTTGGGGGCTGTGGGACCAGTGCCCAGGGCTGACTGGTCCCAGTAACCGGGGCGGCCCCATCCTTTCTTCTTCAGCGCCACCTGCCTGTAACCGCCACCCCGGGGCCCTGCGGGGGCTTTTGGGGTGATGGGCTGTGGGTTTGGGGTGCTCCATGGTTCCCCCAACGCTGGGGGCAGACGGGGTGGCTGGACCCCCCCCGCTCTGGGCTCCGCGCTGGACTGGACCCCGCCGCAGCTGCTGCTGCCCCGACGCGGGGGGACGATGCCTGGGGCGGGGGGGGTCCCACCTGCCTCGGTCACCCCCTTGTTCGAGGCTCTTAAAAACCAGAGGAGCGCCCGTCCCAGGCACATCCCATCCTTCCCAGCTCTGAATCGCTGCCATTCCCCCCGCCGTGCCAGGCGGGAAGCCCCCGCCACCGGCCAGAGCCCGGCCATGCCTGTCCCCCTCCCCAGCAAAGGGCCATGTGCCCCGAGCGCAAGGCCGGTGGCCACATCCCGGGTCGGGGGGGGAGTGAGACCCCCTCCCCAACAAACGGGGCTCCAGCACGTGGCGATGGTTGGGGCAAGGGGGGGCAGGTGGATCCCAGCCGGATCCCAGCCAGACCGCAGCTCCCCTGACTCCAGAGCAGGATCCCGTGGCCGGGGTAGCTCCGTGCCCTTTCCAGTCCCTTCCAAGCGGCTTCTGGCTCTTTCCTGGCGTGTGGCTCCGCTCCTGGCGGTGGCTGTGCCATGCCCGGCATCTTACAGGGCCCAGGGTGGACTGGCCCCAGTGCTGGCAATGGCAGGATGGTGCTTCTCCGTGCCAGCGCATCCTTGGCCGCATCCAGTATGGTTTCAGTGGTGGAGGGGAACGGCAACGGCCAACGGCCAGGGCTGGACGAGCCCTCATGAGCCACGAGCGCCAGGTGGAAGCGAAACGGGGACCGGCAAAATATTTCCATGAGCGGCTTCGCCGGCACCGACCCCTTCAGCATCACGCAGGCACGGCCGGGCGGGGGGCACCACACAGGGACGCAGGCGTTGTCCCTGGCTCGGCGGGTCGGGAGGTCTCCCCCCTGCCAGGCCGGAGGCTGCCCGCTCCTCCGGCGTGGGATGCGCCAGCTCCACAGTGAGACCCGGTGCTGCCGGAGGACACGGCACCCCCGAAAGGCACTGAACGGCAGGGAGAAGGGGTGCCTCGGCCCCCGGCCCCGGCGCTGGCTGTTGCTGGCTGCAGCCAGGCCGGGGAGGGGGATTTGCATCGGCATCGTTACATCCGATGTATTGCAAGAGCTGGCAATGACCTGCCGGCACGGGGCTCAGGGACCTCGGCCGTGAAGCCACCGGCATGGGGCTGTCAGCCACGGTGTGACCACAAGCTGGTGTTTCTGGGCTGAGCTGTGCCCCCTGCCTGGCCCTGAGGGGTGAGGGTGGCTGGGGGACACTCCCCCAGGACAGCCCGCCTGCCCCCAGCACCCTGCTCCTCGGGGGACCCCAGCTCTCCCCATCCCCATCCCTTCTCCTCCAACTCCTGCCACAAGCTGGAGCTGCAGGGTCCGGCTGGGGTGCTGGGACCCTCGTGATGCCGCGGCGGGGCTGTAGGGCTGCGATTGCCAGAGCCGCTGGGCCAGTGGCATCGGTGCCGGTGGCAAGACCCCAGTGGTGTCGGGAGCCCGGCACGAGGGGCCCTAAGTGCTTTGGCGCCAGGCGGGGTGGCCAGGGTTTGGCACTGCGGGGGTTCAGCACCGCCGGGCCAGCGCCGCGTCCTCGCCCCAGGGTAGCCTCATCCTTGTAAGCGCTTTGGGCTCCGCGGAGCCGGGGACAAGTGCTAAACATCCCGGGTGCCCCCGGCTCCCCGGCTCTGCCCCCGGCGCCTTCCCGACCCTCGCCGCCCGACGCCGTCCCTAAGTGCTACACGGGGTGCGGACGTGCCGGACTGGCCTGGCTGCGGCCATGGGGTCATTCCCCACACGGTCCCGGTGCTTCTGCCCCGCGGTGCCGTGGGCGAGGAGGGATGGAGGCGCGTCTCCCGGCCAGAGCCGTCCGGCACCCTCGGGATAAGTGCTGGGGCCGGGGTTTGGGGGGTTCCCCCAGGCCATCCCCCCTGGCCGGGCAGAGCCGCCGTTTCCACCCTGGTGCGGGGCTGGCGGCCGCCTGGCGCCAGGGACGGCTCCCAGCCGGGACCCAGCGTGGCCCCGGTTGCATCACTCCAGCCACGGCGCAAGCGAAGGGGAACCGCCGGAGCCGCTGGGGCGGCTGAACTCTTGAGAAGGCAGGAGCCTGTTCTCACGCGAAAATAATCCAAACGCCGAGGGCAGGGGGAGGCGAATCTGCCGCATAAGCGGAATTTCTCCCCAGCCGGAGCCTCCGTCCAATTCTGGCCGGTGCCGCCTCCGGATAACCCCGAGCTGCTGGCCGCCCTCCTTCCCGCCGGAGGAGACCCCCTGAGCCGCTGGCTCCTCCGGCCGCCCCGGGAGAGCGCTGGGTGCCGGGGCGAGCACCGCTGTCCTGTCGGCAGTACCGGGGCAATCATCACCATCCTGCCGGCAGTGCCAGGGCCGGATCCGAAGCGTGGGCGGCAGCTCCGTTCCCATCAAGCCGTCAGTGGCCAGGGATGCCACGGGATGCTGGCGGTGCTGGCTGCCACCGGCCGGTCCCCAGGGGGGCTCCGGACTGAAGCAGCCCCTCCAGAGCTGTCCCTGCCATCGGGTTGTGGGTGCTGGGCCGGTGCCGGCGACGTGAAGGGAGGGACCAGGGCAAGTGGGGGCTTCCCGCAGCAAAGCGCCGGCCGGGAGGGTGATTAATAAATAAATAAATTAAAGAAGGGAGACGGTTTCCTCCCGGGCTGGAGCTGCTGCCGGCGCTCGCGTGGCCCAGCCGCCCCGGCGCGCCCGTCCCGGGGGTCCCGCTGCCGGATCCTGCCATCCTTGCTCTGGCAGAGCGCCCGGCGCGGGGCTGTGGCGACGGGGCCATCGGCTGCTCGGGGATGGGGCCACCCACCCTTGGATGTCACCTTGGCCACGGGGTGGGCAGGGATGTCCCCATCCCCACTGCCTCTCCGGAGGCACGGGGAGATGCGGGGTCTGCTCGGCCTCCTCCTCTCCCCCTCACCGTTGAGCCGGGGTGGGAGAGCCGTCCGGTGAAGAGCTGTGCCGCCGTGCCGTGCTGCTGTGCCGTGCCACTGTGCTGGGGGTCCCGGCCGCCCCTTCCCTTCTCCGTCCGGTTGCTTTATTGCACAATGCATGTCGAAGCGCGGGTTTGGTGCAGCGTTTCTCCGTGGGATTTTCTTCTCTCTCTCTCCCCCTGACATCCAAAGGAATTTAAACGCTTGTTCTTTGTATTTAAAAAAAAAAAAAAAATCAAGAAAAAAACCCAAAAAACAGTGGAAGAAAAGAGGAGTTTGTTGTCGGAGGGGGGCGCGGGGTGGAGGGGCAGCACCAGCTGGGCTCTAAGAGCATCCGCATCTGTCAACCACCATGCCCGGGATCTTGCCGTAGATGATCTGCTGTTTGTCGTTGAAGTAAAGCATGTTGATGGGGGACATCTTGGTGGGGGTGCAGCAGGGCCCCGCCGAGCCCCGGGGGTTGGCCTGCTGCACCAGGTGGGTATGGGGGTACTTCTGCATGAACATGTACTCGCACTGCCCCGAGCAGTAGTTGGCTTTGTATCTCTTGGGGGCGATAATCCAGTCCCAGCCGAAGGCTTCGAAGTCGACAGTGAGGGGGTAGCGGCAGCAGCGCGACTCGGTTGAGTGCTCGTCGCAGTCCAGCCCCAGGTTCCGCCGCGAGCGCTTATTGTTCTCCAGCACCCGCAGCTCCATGAAGGGGTGCTGGGGGGAGAGGGAAAGGGGGGCGTGAGCCCCGCACGCTGACCCACCATCCCACTGTCCCACCATCCCAGGTCCCACACGGCCCTGCGGAGCTGCCACTAGCGCCACAGAGCTGTCACCAGCCCCACAGAGCTGCCACCAGCCCCATCGAGGTGTCACCAGCCCCACTGGGGCGTCGCCAGCCCCGTAGAAGTGTCATTGTCCCCACAGAGCTGTGACCAGCCCCATGCAGCTGTAAGTGGTCCCACAGAGCTGTGACCACCCCTGTGGAGTCATAACTGGCCCCACGGAGCCGTCATTGTCCCCATGGGGCTGTCACCGGCTCCATGGAGGTGTCACCAGCCCCACGGGGGTGTCACCAGCCCCATGGAGCCATCACCAGCTCTGCAGAGACGTGACCGCTCCCACGGAGCTGTCGTCGTCCCCATAGAGCTGTGACTGTCCCCATGGAGCTGTAACCGTCCCCACAAGCTGGCACCAGCCCCACAGAGCTGTGCCACCACCCGTGCCCACCCCCATTGCCCCCCCCATGCTCTCCAGTTCCCCAGGGATGGCTGGGAGCCCTGCGCTCAGCCGAGCACCAGGGCCGTTGCGACGCCCCACGAGCTCCGCGCAGCACCGATCCCCGGGGACTGTGGGGACCCTGAGCCGCGTGCCCACCCCGCAACGGCCACCTACCAGCCCTTCGGCCCCGGGTCCCAGCGAGGTGACGGCCAAGTCGTTGCCGTTGGGGTCGAAGGCGTTGATCTCGATGCCCCAGTTGTTCTGCGGCTGCTTGAACCAGTTCTGCAGCACGTGCTTGAAGTCGATGCTCTGCCAGTGCCCGATGCGGGAGTTGAGGTCGATCTTCAGGGAGCGGATGCGGATGTGGCGGCTGCCTTCCTCCGTCACCGGCTTCAGGCGGAGGATCTGCAGGTAGACGGTGGAGGTGTGCTGCACTGGCCGCAGGTACACCCACAGCTGCGCCTTCACCACCTTGGTGAACATGATCTTGGGGCTGAAGTTGAAGAAGCAGCAATGGGGGTTGCCCTCGATCTGCACCACGGGGTCCGCTGTGGGAGGAAGGAGGTGTCAGGGGTGGCCCCGGGACCCCCCCCCAAAACCTCTATCGGACGCAGGGTCGGGGCGAGCTCCTCCTCGGTCGTTAGGAGTTGAAGGTCGGGTCAGAGGCCGCCCCAGGGGTCATTGCCCCTCCATTCGCAATAAGGTCCCCGGCTGCCCCCTGACCCCATGTCACCGGGGATTCATGATCCCCCGCGGGGGCTGCGGGAACCGAGCCCCCAGCTGAGCGGGGCCGGGCTGAGCAGGGCGGGGGGCTCCGGCCCCGCAGCACCTGCTCCGGGGCAGCCGGTTCCCAACACATCCCTGCGTCAGAGCCGGGAACGCGCCTGGTCCCGCAGCTCCCGGGGATGCGGCAAAGCCCTGAGGAGGGTCCCTGGCACCAAGCCGGGTACCACCAGGCTCCCTGCCAATGGTCCTGCCAGGTCTGCATCTCAGAGGACATCCATCTCCCTCCCTCTCATCTCCCACCCTCCCATCTCCCACCCTCCCTAGGCTTGTTTTCGGGGCAGCCCCACACCTCTGCCGGCCTCGGCAGAGCAGCCAGCGATGCTTCACCCAGGACCCTGGTGGGTCCTGCCCAGGGCGATGCTCTCAGAGGTGGCAAAGGCGAGCGGCCGCTGCGGAGACAGGGACACCCACCCCGGTGGGATGACAACCCCGAGCACCGGCAGCACAAGCATCCCTCAGAGCCGGGGGTCCCCGGCCGCCCTCCCCCAGCCCCGTGGCAGCACCCCGGCTGGAGCCGGCCCCACGCTGGCCCTCCCTGCTCAGCAAACATCTGTGTCAAATTGAGCTGGGAATTTCCCCCCCCTCGGTCGCCCGCGCAGCCCCCTCCCCCTGCCACGCACCGGTCAGGTTTAATAGCACCCAGCTGCAGCGCGGGGCCATTTGCTGCGTGCGAGGCCTCCCCGAACACATGGGGGTCACGACACCGGCCGCAGCCCCGGGAATGCCATCCAGCCCCCCGCCGCGCTGCACATAAACCAAAGTGACAGGGGCTGGGGGGCCGCGGGCGCCGGCCGCCCAAACGCCTCCCAGCAATTTGCTGTGCACAAGCCCCCGATTAAACCTGCGGTCCCCCGAGACCTGCCTGGGGAGCGTTTCCACCCTGCTCTGGTGCTGCCCATCCCCTCAAAGCCACGCTGGTCCCCCCCCGCAGCTGCCAACCTCAGGACAGGTTGTGCCCCCCAGCCCCTTGGCGGGGGCTTTGCCACCCGTCACCATCCCAGTCTAGGCCGGTGGCCACCTTGAGGGGCTCTGGGTCCCCCGTGGTCCCGGTGGCACAGAGGTTCCCGGTGGCCTTAGGGGATGCGGTGCTGGTTTGGTCCGGGCTCGCCGTGGCTGGCACCGTGGCAAGGTCGGTGCCGGTGGGGTTGTTTTTGTAGGGTCTCCGGGTGAGAGATGCCAAAGCAGCGCTGGAGCCGGTGCAGGTCCCTTAAAGCTGCCACCGGCTTCACACCGAAGCCCCTCGCCGCTGCGACGGCAGCACCGGCAGCACCGCTGACCATCCTCCGGCCTGGGACTCGGTCTGGCATCCCGGGGGACACCGGGCGGCTGCAGGTCCGGGGACGAGAGGGGGGTGTGGGGTGCCGGGGAAGGGGGGGTCCGAGCGTGGGGGCTGTGCCACGCTGGCTGCTCCTGGCACGGGGCTGCGGTGGTGCCAGGATGCTCGTCCGGTCGCTCTGGCAACGGGGGATAAAGGTTACCGGGACATCGGTCACAGCTGAGTATGTGCCGGGAGGGGGGTGGCCCCGAGCCCCCCCCTCTGCTCTTTGTTCCCACCGGGGCCGGATTTGGGGCTCCCACCTCTGCCCCGTTAACCCCTCGCCTGCCACGGGGGACCGGAGACCCCCCCAGGTCCCGGGTACCCCGGGGACCCCCCCCGATACCCTGAGATGCCACATGCCAGCGATGCCTCCGTGATGTCCCCTCGTCCCCGCTCCCACCCGTGTCCCGCTGACCTTGAGCGGCTCCGGCACTTTTGAGCAAGCGGCACAGGCGGCCCCCCCGGCCCCCACCAGCCCCTCGCCCCGGCCCGTGCCCGGCCCGAACCCCCCCCCCCGGCCCCCCATAGCCCCTCATTAAGGTCCCTCCACCCCGCAGGTCGCGGGGGTCACGGGTAGCCCCTAAATGGGTTTAGGACCCAATTAACCTTCCCGGGTTCCTTCTGCAGTTAAGAAAAAACCCGGGGGGGGTGGGGGGTGCTGGGGGTGGTGGCTTGGGATTAACCGGGGCGGGGGGCGCCCGGGGGGAACCCGAGAGCTTTATGGCTCTGCTGCCTATAAAGCCCTTTCCCTCCTTCTGTTCAGGAACCATAAAACCCCACACAATTGCCACGGGGGGGGCGAGGAGGGAGGAAAAATCATAATAATAACAGAGCGGCCGCAGCCGAGGCAAGCCGGACCCGGCGGTGCATCCGGCTGCAGGGCCGGGGGCTGCGGGACCCCCAGAGCAGGGCCATGCGGGGCCCGGCCGGCCGGGAAGAGGGGCCACCCTCTGGTATTTATTTTGGGGGGCCCCCGAGCTGTTAAGGGGCAGGAGGGGGGGCCGGGGGCAGCGAGCGTTAACGCGGCACAGGGAGGAAAACCCCAGCGTGTTGTCAATTTTATGGGTAATAAAATTTCAAAGCCGCCCGAGTCTATTAATGCCTGGGAAGGAAATTCGTCGGGGGGCTGCGGGAGGGGGGGACAGCGCCTCACACTTCCCTCCCTTCCGCTCACCCTTCGCACCCGGCCCCCCTAGCCCCGCTGCCCGGAGGTCCCGCAGCCCCCTGCGCCTCGGGGGTCCCGCAGCCTCATCCCACCGCTGGAGCAGGTGGAGCCGGGGCCGGACACGCGGGGAAACCGAGGCACAGAGAGGTGAGGGGTGCAGCCACCCAGGCACCCCATCCGTTCTCCCTCTCCTCGCCCACAGACTGACAGATGGACGGACAGAGCCACGTCACGGTGCAGCAAAGCCCCCGCGCCCCGTCCCCTCGCTGCCTTCCCACCAGGGACCACCGCGCTGGCCGTGGGCAAGCCCAGGGCGGTGGGCACTTGCCTGTCCCCAGCACACCCTGCCGTCACCCTGCCGTCACCCTGCCACGTGCCGCGGCAGGAGGTGAGCAGTGGCACCCACTGCCTGGCAGGGCCCTGGGGACCGGGAGGTCACCGTGCCATCTGCCCTGTGCCCCCAGACCAGTCCCAGTGCTGGTGCTGGTACCAGATCCCAGTACCCAGTGCCAGGTCCCAGCGCTAGTGCTGAGTCCCAGTCCTCAGCACTGAGTCTCAGTCCCCAGTGCCACGTCCCAGTCCCCAGTGTCAGGTCCCAGGCCCCAGTACTGAGTCCCAGTCACCAGTGCTGTGTCCCAGGCCCCAGTGCCAAGTCCCCATTGCCACTACTGAGTCCCAGTCTCCAGTAGTGAGTCCCAGGCCCCAGTGCCAGGTCCCAGGCCCCAGTGTCAGGTCTCAGTCCCCAGTACTGAGTCCCAGTACCCAGTGCAGAGTCCCAGTCCTCAGTGCCAAGTCCCAGACCCCAGTGCTGAGTCCCAGTCCCCAGTATTGGGTCCTAGTCCCCAGTGCCGAGTCCCAGACCCCAGTGCTGAGTCCCAGTCCCCAGTATTGGGTCCTAGTCCCCAGTGCCAAGTCCCAGTCCCCAGTACTGACTCCCAGACCCCAGTACTGACTCCCAGTCCCCAGTGCCGGGTCCCAGTCCCCAGTACTGACTCCCAGTTCTCAGTGTTGGGTGCCAGTCCCCAGCACTGAGTCCCAGTCCCCAGTACTGGGTCCCAGAGCCCAGTGCCGGGTCCCAGTCCCTGCTACCAGGTCCCAGCACCCAGCAGCCATTCCCACTGCCATCTCCCAGTTCCCGGTGCCCTGTACTGACTGCCGGCCGGGCTGTCCCCGTGTCCCCGGGACTCGCGCGGAGCCACCCAGGGGATAGGATGGGGGTGTGTGTGGGGGGACGGACACGGACACTGGTGGGGTCTGCAGGTCGGTGCGCAGGGCGAACGCGGGGGGAGCCCCAAGGGGAACCGGGCAGCCCCGGGAGGGGGGGAACGGGGACGGGGAGCCGCGGGGGAAGAAGGGGCACCCCGGGAGGGGGGGGGGAACCCCGGAGGGACGATGCCCGCCGCCGCACGGGACGAGGCGAGCGAAGGGACAGAGGAGAAGGGAGCCGGGGGTGGGGAGGGGGTGGAAAGAACCGGGAGGGGGGACGGTGGGGAACGGGGACCTGGGGTTGGGGGGGGGAGTCCGCCGGCGAACTTTGCGGCGGCGGCGGGGCGGAACAAAGGCGGCACTGACTTTCCTGGGCCATGCTGATGACGGTCTCGGTAGTGGCGTGGTACTCGTCCTCCTCCAGGTACTCGTCGGGCTGCAGCGAGTCCCCCTGGAAGTCGTGGAGGTCGAGGAGCTGCTGGAGCGGGGGGGCCTTGGGCAGCAGCTGCTTCACCACCTCCCGGGTGATGTTGGGCGCTTCCTTCAGCCGCAGCTTGCTCAGGATCTGAGACTTGATGCTCTCCAGCCGCAGCTCCTTGCTGTGCCGCCGCCACAGACACACCGGGCAGACCGGCTCCGAGGCGGGGGGTTGCGTTTCCAACGATTCTCCCCCCCCCGCCGCCGCCGCCACCGCCAACGGCAGCAACCACAGCAATACCGGGGCCATACCGGGAAAGCTTCTCTCTCTTTTTTTTTTTTTCTTCTTCTTCTTTTTTTTTTTTTTTCTTTTTCTGGGTTTGTTTTTTTTTTTCCTCTTCTCCCCCCACCGGATCGCCCCCCGCCCCCCCCCCCCGCCCCCCGCTTCCACCGCAACGCGTAAGAGGCGCGGAACGGGGGGAAGGCGGTAACGGCGGCGGGGGCGGGGAAGCGGGGGGTTGGTGAGGGACCGGCGGTGGGGGGGGTGAAAAGGGGGGGGGGGGGAAGAAAAAAGCGGCGGTAGCGGCGGCCCCGGGGTTTTATACCCCAAGAGAAGTGTGTCGTCAGCGGCCTTGATTGGCTGCGGGCGCACAAAAGAGGTTCTGGCAGGGGCTTGTCACCAGCCGCCGCCGGCCCCCCGAGCACCGGGAACGGCCCCGCCGCCACCGCACGTTGCCCGGTTCGGGTCGACACCCCCCACCCCCCCCAATCCATCAAACCCACCCCCCCACCCCCCCCGCTCCGGTTGCGGCGCGGCGGGACCCAACTCCCGGCAAGTGCGGCGGGGCCGGGCGTTCGCCCGGCCCCGCCGCACTTGCCGGGAGTTGGGTCCCGCCGCGCCGCCCTTCCCGGTCCCCCCCGCCCCGCTCCCGGAGGACTCCTCGGAGGTCCCCGCCCCCCCCCGGTGCCGACCCCATCAGAACCATGGAGAGGGCAAGAAGGGACGTACGGCCGCGCCCGTGGCACCGGGGCTGCACCGGCAACCGCTCCGGTGGAGGGCAGGCCGGGGCGGGGGGGGGCCCGGTGCTGTCAGGCGGTGGGGAGATGGAAGGGGGGGGGGCTCCCGGTAAAGCGGAGAGGGAGGGGGGGAGAGGAGCGCTCCCGTTACCCGCCCCGGTGCCGGTGAGCGGGGCAAGCGCGTTCCGCCAGGGGGCGCCGCAGTGCCGCTCCGGAGCGGGCGCGTCCACACCGGAGCCGGTAAAACCGGCGCGAAGCGAAGCGCCGGGAGGAGAGCGCCACCGCGCGGCGCGGGGGGGACATACACAAACGCACCGGCTAACCCGGGGTTCGGGGGGGGGGGAGTGGGTGTCGGTCCCGGGGCCGGGGGAGGCGTATCCCGGTATGGGAGTTTTCCCCACGGCGACGGTATCACCGCTTCCCGGTGTCACCGGTCCCGGGGGGGGGGGGGAGGAGAAACGGAAGCGGGAGGCGGCGCTCGGAGCCCCCTCCCCGCCACGCGTGGACACCGGAGTTTCCCCCCCCTCCCGCCGGGCTGCGGGACCGAAGGGGTTAAGGCCGTGGCGTGACGTAGCCCTGCCGGCCCCGCCTCCCGGGCCGCCCCGCAGGAGCTGTCAGCGGCCCCGGCCCCGGTAACGGCAATGGGGGGGGGCGGGTCCCGGGATCCCCCCGGGGGCGGCACAAGGGGTGGGGACCCCTCCGCGGGGAGGCGGGGGGGAACCCCGGGACGGGGTCTCCCACCCGGGGTGTGCCGGGGCCGGGGGTCCCCCCCACGTGGCGCGGCCCCGGGGCAGCACTGCGGGCGGGGCGCTGCGCGGTGGGGTGGGGTGCGCGGCCCCATCATACCCCCCCCACCTCTCTGGGGGTGCGGGGTGGACCTGCTTCCCCCCCCCCCCCCAACCCTGGCTGCTTCCTCCTCCACGCAGGACAGGCCCCCCCACGCGGGGACCCCACGGCGGAGCCACGTCCTTGGCTGAGCACAGCCCCACGTCCCCATGACCCCCCATCCCCATGACCCCCCATCCCCATGTCTTCCTGTCCCCATAACCCCATGTCCCCACATCCCCCCATCCCCATATCCCCACGTCCCCACGTCCACGTCCCCACCCCCGGGCTGTGGCCTCTGGCAGCAGAGCGGGATAATTTTAGCCAGGTCCCCACCCCCGGGGCCAGAGCTGGGCAGGATGCGGCCCTGGGTGCTGCCCACACCCAGCAATTATCGGCAGGGCGCTCGGGGCCGGGACCGTGGGGCCACGCTGGGAGCGGGGAGGTGACCGGTCCCCCCCCTTGAGCGCCACGTCCCCCCAAGGCCCGGCCATGGCGGGGCTGCTGCAGGCCCTGGTGGGTGCCTCGGAGAAGGCGGCGCACATCGCCCGGCTGTGCCGGCGAGAAGAGCCCCTCTTCCAGCTGCTGGTGGCCGAGAAGACGGGGGCCGACAGGAACAGGAGGTTCCTGCAGGACTTCAAGACGCTGGCGGACGTCCTCATCCAGGAGGTCATCAAGCACGACCTGGGGAAGGAGGTAAGGGACGGCCTGGGGGGGGTCCCCAGGGTGCCCCCGCATCCCCCTGGGCCGCAGCTGAGCTGCCCTGTCCCCCCAGTTCCCTGAGCTGCGGGGCCACATCCATGGCGAGGAGTCCAACGAGTTCAAGAACGGGCAGGGTGAGTCTCGGGGGAGCAGCGGAGCCGGGGTCACGTGCCCCCCCCCCCCAACACTGGGGGCCACGGGGCCATCGCTGATGTCGGGGTGCTGGCAGGGGAGACGGTGGCGGTGCGGGTCTGCGCCACGCCGGGAGACACCGCGGCCCTGCTGCTCTCCGTGCTGGAGCCCGAGCAGGCGGCCGCAGAGCTGCTGGCGGCCGCCGTGCACCGGGACGTGGCGCTGGAGGATGTGGAGTTGGCCGGCGTGGCGCTCAGCATCCCCCCTCAGGACCTGGCCATCTGGATAGACCCCATCGGTGAGGGGGTGCTGGGTGAGGGTAGGTGGGGGACCCCACCACCACGTACCGCAGCTGAGCCCCGGCGAATTCGGCTGCACCCGCAGACTCCACCAACGAGTACATCGGCGGGCGCGAGGACGTGGCCCCCGTCGACGGCATCGCCCCGGCGGGGCTGTGCTCGGCGCTGGTGCTCATCGGGGCCTACGACCGGCAGACGGGCTGCCCCATGCTGGGCGTCATCAACGAGCCCTTCTTCCGCCGGGACCCCCTGACCCGCAGGTACCGGCACCGGTTGGGTGGGCACGGCCGGATCCCGGCCCCCGAAGGCCGGGGAAAGCCTGGGGACCTGGTGACGGGGTCTGCGCTCAGGGTCCCCGTCCCTGCAGGTGGCAGGGGAGGTACCACTGGGGCGTCGCGTACGGGGACACGCGGCTGTGCTCGCTGAGCCCCCCGCCGCCGCGCCCCGTGCCCTGCGTGGTGCTGAGCCGAGCAGAGGGGGGAGCGGTGCGGGCGGCCTTGGGCCCCCTCTGCGGTGACCGCCTGCGCTTCGCCGCCGGTGCCGGCTACAAGATGCTCTGCGTCATCCTGGGACTGGCGGACTCCTATGTCCTCTCCGAGGGCAGCACCTTCGCCTGGGACGCCTGTGCCCCCCACGCCATCCTGCGGGCCCTGGGCGGGGGTGTCGTGGCCCTGGCGGGGGCCCTGCGAGAGCGGCGAGCGGGCGACACCAGGTCCCCCCCCGAGCTGGTCTACAACCGCCCGGTGGAGGGGGTGGTGGGGGCCGAGCGCTGGGCAAACTGGGGTGGCCTCGTGGCCTATGCCCACCCCCAGCACTTGGAGGCCGTGCTGGCTGCGCTGGCCGCCGTGCCGGGGCTCTGAGCCCATGGCGGCCGGGACCCCGGGGTGTAAGGTAGGGGCTAGTAGGGACCCTGGGGTGCAGGTATAGGGTGGCAGGGACCCTGGGGTGCAGGGTATGGGGTGGCTGGGAACAGGGTTGCCAGGACCCCGGGGTGGCAGGGACCAAGAGGTACAGGGTGTCGGGGACCCCAGGGTGCAAGTTATAGGGTGGCTGGGACCCTGGGGTGCAGGGTACATGGGGTGGCAGGGACCCCGGGGTGCGGGTTATAGGGTGGCTGGGACCCTGGGGTGAAGGATGCGGGGTGGCAGGGACCCTGGGGTGCAGGTTATAGGGTGTCTGGGACCCTGGGGGTGCAGGGTGTGGGGTGGCAGGGAACAGGGTAGCCGGGACCCCAGGGTGCAAATTATAGGGTGTCTGGGACCCCAGGGGTGCAGTGTGTGGGGTGGCAGGGAACAGGGTCCCCGGGACCCCAGGGGTGCAGGTTTCGGGGTGGCAGGGACCAAGGACCACGGGCCGACCGGCCCCCCCGGGGCGCAGGGTCCCCCGAGACCCCCGGGGTGCGGGACAGGGTGGGAGCTCCGTGTCCCGGGACCCCCCCCAGCGGTGTAACCCCCCCCTCCCCTCCATGTCCCCCCCCTACGCGGGGCCAGCGGCTCCGCCACCATTAAAGTGTCCCTCGCACCCGCGTGTCTGTCTGGGCCGGGGCCGGGGCGGGACCCACGCGGGGCGGGGGCGGCGGCGGCGGCGGCGGGGGGGGGCCGGGGCGGTCCCGGGGCGGTCCCGGGGTTGCCTCTTGACTCGCCCCGGCCGTCACATGATTTCTGAGGACACGGAGGAGCAGCGGCGCCGGTGAGCGCCCGGGGCGGGGGGAGCACCGGTACCGTACCGGTACCGGGAGGGCGGGAGCGGGTGGGGGAGCTGCACCGGGAGCGGTCCCGGGACGCCGGGGCTCGGACAGCGGGAGGGGGGCGGGGGTTGTGGACCGGGACAGGGGGGGTCGGGGACCGGGCGTGGTGCCGGTACCGGTACCGGGGCTGAAGCGGCGGCTCCCGCAGGACGGACCATGGCGGTCGAGGGCGGGATGAAATGTGTGAAGTTCCTGGTTTTTATCTTCAACTTCATCTTCTGGGTGAGTGCGGGGCCGGGGGGAACCGGGAGGGGCGCTGGGGGGGACACACACACCCCGGGGGAGCCGGGGAGGGGGCTCCGGGGCCGGCAGAACCGGGCAGACGGGCCCTTCCCCGCTGTGTTCCCCCCGGGGACGGGCCCGCCCCAGCCCCATGGCAGGCAGCAGCCCTCCCCCGTGTTGCCCCCCCTCCGTCAGCTTCTTCCCCCCCCCCCCCCATACGGCCCCTTTGACACCCCCTTCCCCACCCTTGCAGGCCCTGAGCTGGGTGTCATGGGGACCCCGGGGGAGGCCCTGCTGCCCGGGGGGGGCTGCAGCGGGTGCGGGGGGGGCCACAGCTGGGGCTGCAGGGAGGGGGCACAGGGGGTGAGGCTGCCCACTCTGGGAGAAGCCTGGCACTGGGCTGTGTTGCGGCCATACACCGCCATCAGTAGGTTCCAGGGGTAACGAGGCTGGACAGGGCGAGGCTGGCACACCCTGGCCGAGGGAAGCCGAGCCCCAAGGTCAGGGTGGGGACCCCACGGGTGGCTGGGTCCCCCCAGGCCCCACAGTTCCGGGCTGCCCCTGGCCGGGGTCCCCATGCAGGACAGGGCACAGGTTTGGGGAAGTTGGGGTGAAGAAAGAGGCATGAGGCGCCCAACGGCCGTAGTGGGGGGGGCAGGCGCCTTCCCAGCTGTCATCCCGTCCCCCCACGCAAGGAGTGACTCGTCCCAGTCCCCACCCTGATCCTGCTGGGCTGAGTCACCCCTGGAGGGCTGGGGGGGGGGGGGGGGGGGGGGCTCGGGCCACCCGCCAGCGGTGGGGGGGACACGATGGGGACACCGGCGCCAGCCCCCCCCGGCCCCCGCCACCGGGAGTGTTTGTGCAGCGGGCGGCTGGGCCGCGCTGTTTACCCACACCCAGCGAGCAAACAGGGCCAGCGGCACTGGGACGGGGCGGGGGGGGGGGGATGGCAGCCCCGGTGGGGCTTCCCATTGCCACGGGGAAACTGAGACCGTGGGAAGGGTCCCACCCGTGGTGGTGGGGGGGTGCCGGAGACAGGGCAGGATGGACGCTCCTGCCCCAGCACCGGGAAAAGCCGTGGGCATCCTGGCTCCCGTGGGAGTGGGGCTGCTGGTGACCCCCCCAACCCGGGATAGCATGTGCCTGGCATGCCCCCCTGCCCCGGCACCCCTCGATCTGCCTGCGGCCCCCCTGGCTGGGGGGCTGGTGCTCGGTGTCTTCCCCCCCCTCCGAGGCCTCTCGCCGTGGCCGGAAGGCCGGACTTCCCGGCGTTCCTGCGGCCGCCAGCCCGGCCCCCCCCTCGCCGCAGCGGGGCTGGGGAGCGTCCCGCCGTGGGGCAGAACCGGGGGCCCCCTCCCACCACTGTGCCCCCATGGGGACATTGCTGGTGGGGCTCGGCTGGGCTGGAAGGGGGGGGGGGCAGAGAAAATCCACCTCCCCCCCCCATCACCCCCAGGAAGGGGGGGTCCCCCCCAATTCGCAGCCAAACCCCAGAGCTGCTCAACTACCCGGAAAAGGAGGATGCTCAGCTGTGGGTGACACCCACACCCTGTTGGTTCTGGGGGGCTGGTGGCTTCACCCCAATTCCCTCTGCCTCCCCCCCCCTGCCCCCCCCAGGTATGCGGCGTGGCCCTCATCGCCATCGGCATCTACGCCCAGACGGCCCTCAATAAGGCGCTGACGGTCAGCAGCTCCTCCGCCTCCAGCACCCCCGTTGCCATCCTGGTGCTGGGCATCATCATCTTCTTCATCTCCTTCTTCGGCTGCTGCGGCGCCTGGAAGGAGAGTTACTGCATGGTCACCACGGTGAGTACCCTGACCCCCCCCCCCGACCCCCAACCCAACCTCTCCCACCTTAACCCCCCCACCCTGACCCCCACCCTGTTCCCCCCCCCTGCAGTTCGCCGTCCTGCTCAGCATCATCTTCCTGGTGGAGATTGCCGCTGCCATCGCTGGATACGTCTTTAAGGACAAGGTGGGGATGCGTGGGGAGACGGGGGTGCAGACCCAGCTGGGTGCTGCAGACCCCCGCTCCTTTCTGACCCCCCTGGCCCCCTCAGGTCCGCTCGGTGCTGGACGAAGGGCTGTGGGCCGCCATGCGCAAGTATGGAGAGGACAAACCCTTGACAGAGGCCGTGGATGAGCTCCAGAGTGATGTGAGTAACGGGGCAGCCTTGGGGGTGGGGGGGGACAGGGACATGGGTGTCTGGGGTTCAACCCCCTGAGGTTCCACAACCCCCCCCCCGGCAGTTTGGTTGCTGCGGAGCCAACAACTACACCGACTGGTTCACCATCGAGCGGTTCAGGGTCAACAACACGGTGCCCCGGTCCTGCTGCCGCATCAACACCACCTCCTGCAACATCCACCCCAGCCCCGCTACCATCTATGAGAAGGTGAGACCCCCCGACCCTGTGCCCACCCCCCCTTGCCATGCCCTGGGTGTCCGGCCACCCCCTGAGCCCCTCTGCTCCCCCAGGGCTGCCTCCAGAGCATCGAAGCCTGGATGAAGAAGAACATCCTCATCGTGGCTGCGGTTGCGCTGGGCATCGCCTTCTTCGAGGTAGGACGTGGGGCTGAGACCCACCTTGTGGGGGGCTGTACCCCCCCCACCGTGGGGGGGCCGTGCAGGATGGGGATGACCCCCCTCCCCTCTCCCTTTCCAGATCCTGGGCATCATCTTCGCTTGCTGCCTGATGAAGGGCATCCGCAGCGGCTATGAGGTCATGTAGCCCCTGGCGGGTGCCGCGGCCCCCCGGCTCTTGCTGCCCCCCGCCTGGGGGGCTCTGGTGGTCGTGGGGGCTGCTCCCGCTTGCTTGCCCTCTGCAAGCTCCTCTGGGGCAGGGCCCCATGTGCCAAACCCCTCCAGGGGGTCGCCGCCATTGGACCCTTCCTCATGTGCCGGTGGGGGCTGGGGGGGTCGAGGGAACGACCCCGGATTTGGAAATAAAAATAAAAGCTTCCGTAGAGCCGCGTGTTCCCCTGCGCCCACCGGGCTGGGAGTGGGATGGGGTTCTTCATGGGTGTGGGGGTTCCCCCCGTGGTCCATCGACCCTGTGGGGGTCAATGCTGCCCTGTCCAATGACTGGAACTTCCCCACCAGGAGGGGACTGGTCCCACTGGGAACGATGAGAGCAGGGTCAGGGAGGCTGGATGTGTGGTCTTGGTGTCAGCAGCCCCATCCCAACCCAGTGCTGGGGGGGCACCGGGGGTCCGGCTTGGCTTGGGGCCACGTCAACAGGACGCTGGGCTGCACCAGGACTGGTGGAAGGGCAGTGATGGTGGCAGTGTCCCTGTGGGTCCCCCGAGGGCCGTGGGCCTGGAAGCCACCCCCCACCCCGGTTGCAGTGGGGCTGGGGTCCCTGTGTGCCACGGCAATGCCACCAATGGTCCCCGAGCCGTGCGGGGACCCCATCCGGACCCGGGGCTACCGCAGGGACAAGCGCTGCAGGCGACGGTTTGCACGGCACCCGGGATGGGCAGTTTATTTGCAGCGCTGGAGGGTGGGGGGTGGGTCTCGCAGCCCTGAGGTGGGGCTGGTGGCTGCAGCAGGGGACTAGCGGACGCGGTGGGCCGGCTTGGGCAGGATGGTGGCCAGGGCGAAGTCGACGAGGCAGGCGGGCAGGTAGGAGGCAGGCAGCCAGAGCAGTTTGGCATCCCAGCCAGCGCTGTAGCGGGTGCGTGGGTGCCGGGCGCCCAGCGCGTGCTCCATGCAGCGGGTCACCTTGCTGAGGTCGGCGTCGCAGATGACGTTCATGATGAGCCGCTGCACCTTGAGGTCTGGGGGCGGGAGTGGAGGCAGGGGGGTCAGGCAGGGGAAACTGAGGCAGCAGGTGCCCCCCACTCCCTACTCACACTTGTGGAAGAAATCCTCGCCGTAGCTGAGCCGTGTCTCAGGTGCCAGGCGGTCCCAGAGCTGGCGCAGGGACGCCTCGATGCTCTCCAAGTTGGTCACCGCCGTCTTGAAGAAGCCGGGCTCCACGATGCTGACCTTCACCCCGAAGTGGTACATGTCACGCCTACGGGATGTACGGCCATCAGGATACGGGATGGGGGGGCTGCGGGGCGGGTTGGGGGGGGACGGACGACCAGCACCTACCGCAGGCTGTCGGAGAAGGCCTCGATGCAGTATTTGGAGATGCAGTAGCCACCGCCGTTGGCGGAGAGGCGACCCAGCACGCTGGAGGTGTTCACCACCCGGCCCCTCGCCCGTTTCAGCAGGGGCAGGAACTGGAGCGTCACCTCGATGGCCCCGAAGGCGTTGACGGCCATGACCTGGCGGTAGTCCTCCATCCTCATCCACTCCGTGGGGCCGATGGGGTTGGCCACCCCGGCGTTGTTCACCAGCCCAAAGAGACCTGGGGGGAGGACACGGGGACATGACAGGACACGCGAGGTCGGGGATGTTGGCCATGATCCCTGCCCTGTGGCACCTCCCCTGGGACCCCCCACCCTCTCCCCAGTGTGCCCTGGTGGGACCCTCCCCTCCATCCTGCCCTGTAGCACCTTGCAGGGACCCCCCCACCCTATAGCCCCTCTCCTGGGCTCCCACCCGCCCCCTGGCAGGACCCATCTTGCCCTGCAGCCTCTCTCCAGAGCCCCCTCAACCTTCGCCTTAGGATGACCTGGTGGGACCCCCCCCCCCCATTCTCCCCTGTAAACACCTCATCAGGGACCCTTAATCCTGCCCTGCAGCACCTCTCTGGGGACCCCCAGCTGTGCCCTATACCCCCCCCCCAGATCTCCCTGTCTTGCCCTATGGCATCCTTTGGTGGGTCCCATCCTCTTGCCCTATACCGTCTCTCCTGAGACTACCCCTCCCACTCCTTACCAGCTCCTGGTGGGACCCCATCCCACCCCACAGCACCTCCCCTGGGGTCCCATCCTGCCCCATCGCATCTCCCCTGGGACCCCATCCCACCCCGCAGCACTCCCCCCCGGGGTCCCATCCTGCCCCCCCTACCCCCTGCTCACCTTTCTCGCCCACCTCTGCCCGCACCCACTCGACGGCCTGACGGATGCTGTCGGAGCGGGTGACATCGAGCAGGGTGGTGCGGAGGTGACCGGAGCAGCCCCGCTGGAGGCTGTCGGCCCCTTTCTGGGTCAGGCAGGCGGCCAGCACCCGGTAGCCCCGGTGGGCCAGTCGCCGTGCCAGCAGGTTGCCGAAGCCGCTGTCGCAGCCCGTGATGAAGACATGCTTGTCCTTGACGGAAGGCAGGGTCCGGCGGTCCCGCACCAGCCAGCCCAGCACCCAGGCCAGTGCCGCCAGCAAGAGGTACAGCCACATGGTGGGGGTCTGCAGGGCCGGGGGGAGGGGGGGGGCGCGGTGGGAGAGGAACCCAGGTGTTCTGGGCCATGCCACCCCCCCGCTCCCCGCCAAGTCAACACCTGCACCCCAAGTTGAACCCAGGCTCCTTGCTCGCCGGGTAAAGCCACGCACCGCTCCCCATGCAGGGAACCCCCAGATCCCCTGCCCCACACCGTGGGGGTCTGACTACACCCCCCCCTCAGGTGGAGGGTGGGAAAAGGCAGCGGGGGGGGGGCGCAGGTTGAGGATTGACCTCAGCTTGCAGCAGGTCCCACATGGGTCTTGGTCTGTGCCCAAGTGCCACGGGGCACCCGGGGACCCCAGGCGGTAGTCCCTGCCCTCCCGGGGTGGGGGGTGAGCACCCTATGCCCCCCACCCACCCCCGGACAAGTCCCTGACCGACCTCCCTCCCGCTGGGCCAGGGCGTCCAGGCGGTGTGCCGGGGATTAGCCGGGCGCAGTGCGTCAGCACCCGGCCGGGAACCAGAGCCCACAGGGCGGAACTGGGGGGGGGGCGTCCCAGCTGCTCCCCCCGGCGTAACCCCGTCCCCCTCCTGCCCTCCCAGGGCAGGGACGACCCCAGGCACCCTCCGCTCCTGACCTGCATGGGTGACCATCACCGCTGCCTCTGGGACCCCCCAACCCACCTGCCCCATATCCCACCCACCCCTCCCTATAAGGAAGCCCTGTGGGGGGGCTGTGTACCCCTCCAGGAGCCCTGTTTGGGGGGGGTCTTTGGGGGTGTCAGGATCCCCCCCCATTGCACCCAGCAGTGGGTACTGGCTGGGGGTTAAAAACCCCCTGAGGCTGCGATGGGGGGGGTCCAGGCTGACCCCCAGAGGGGGTGGCAGCCCCCCCTCCCCAACCTTCCCCACCCTCAGGGGCTGTGGGGGGAGACTCGGTGTCTGCCCTGGGTCCCCGGAGCCGGGTGAGGGCGGGGGGCAGGCAGCAGCCCCCTGCCCAGCCTGGATGGTGTGGGGGTCTCGGCGTGCACGAGACCCGATAGACTCGTCTCACTGTACCCCCACGGCCATGGGGCAGACCCAAAGACCCCCAAAACGGGGCTCTTGGAGGGGACACAGCCCTGGCCTGGGGGGCAGAGGGGACCCCACCCACCGAGCCCCCACCTACCGTCAGCGGGGCAGAGGGCTCCGGCCACTGCTCTGGCTGTGGTGGCAGAAGCCGTCTGAGCTGGGGAGGCCGCGGCCGCTCCTCCCCGTGCGCCAGGGCCAAGCCCGCAGCCAAAGTTCACAGTGGGCTGAGCCCCCCCGACACCCCCCTCCGCCGCTGGGTGCAGCACCGGGGGAACTTGGGTGCGTGGGGGTACTGGGATACCCCTCGCCTTGTTGGGGGACCCTCACCACAAAGGAGCCCCTGACCAGAGCCAGGAGGGCGGGCAACCCCCAGGGCACGCAGAACTCCCCCCACCCAGGTCCCCTTCCCAGCCCTGGGAGGGGGCATCGCCCAGAGCTGGGGGGGGGGGGGCCAAGCTCTCCCCTGGGGGATTAGAGCCCTCCTGGCCCAGAAGGAGCCCTTTGTCTGGGGAAAAAAAGGAGCCTCAGAGCCCGAGTTAAGCGGTAAAGAGGATGAGGGGGCTTAGGAGGGGGCGGCCGAGGGCTGTGCCAGGGCCCCGGCACGCGCCTGGCCTGGCCTCCGCACACCGCCCATACAACCACGCTTTATTCTGCCCACTCTCTGGTACGGAGGGTTCCCCAAGGCAGCCGGGAGCTGCTGTGGCATTGCGGCCGGGGCCCACGTTATCTGCCACGACCAGCCACGGTGGTGGCAGGAGGGGGTCGGGTGGCTGGGGGGGCTGGTGGTGGCAGCGGCAGCTCAGGAGCAGGAGGGCTGGAGCTGCCCCTTGTAGACATACTCCAGGGCGGTGGCGATGGTCCGCATGTCCATCTCGATGCTGCGAGCCCAGTTTTCCACGTCGCCGATCTCCTGCCGGAATGGAGGGGGGGGACTGTCAGGGATCTGCTGGTGGGATCGGGGGCGGCGGGGGTCCGCCCTGCCTTGCTTCCCTCCGGCAGCCGCAGCCCTGTGGGGGCTCAGGGCTGGCTGGGACCCTGCGGGTGCTGCCCGTCCTGGTGCAATCTGACAGCGGGCAGATGGTGCTGCCAGACTGGTCCGGCATCGAGCAGTGGGGCCAGGGGATGCAGCTGGGGGGACACGGCTCACCCACCCACCGGCACTGGGCAGTGCCGGCGGTGGTCTCCCGGTGCATGTGGGGTGGAAGACTCCATCCCTTGGCCACCACCGGTGACGGTTCCCATGGGGCTGTTTCTCCACATTTCCCAGAGGGAAATCTCCCCCTCCCCATGCCAAGCCAGGGATGGGGGGGGCAACCCTGGAGTCAGGGGGCAGGGACAGGGACCCCCACCTTGAGGGCCTGGTTGAAGTTCTCCACCATGGTGATCCACTGCCCAGTCTGCTTGGCGAACTGGGCCGCCTGCACCTGCAGCGTCTTCACCTCATGGTCCAGCTTCCGCTGGTTGACGTATGCCTGTGCCACCCTGCCGGGGGGGGGACACACGACTCGGGGGGGGGCACATACACATACAGGGTGTGGGGTCCCACCCCTATGGCCCTGGGGAGGGGGGAGTCCCCAGGAAGGGGGTGGCTGGGGGCTGGGGGAGGGGAAGCCAAAACACTGGGGTGCCATTGGGGGGGGCTGGGGAGGCCAGGGGGTCCCGGGGGGTGTGGGGGCAGGGAGTTGAGGGGGTCCCTGGGCAGGGGTTGGGGGGGGGGCTGTCCTGGCTGGGGGTATGTGGGGGAAGGGGCTTGGGGGGATCCCTGGCCAGCAGCGTTAGGGGGGCAGGGGTCCCTGGATGGGGGTTTGGGGGGTGCCTGGGCAGGGTTTTGGGGTGGAAGGGGCACCAGGGTTGGGGGGGTGGTCCCTGGCTGGGGTGTCCAGGGGTAAAAGGTGCTGGGGGGGCTCAGGGGGTCCCCAGCTGGGGGTTTCAGGGAGGAGAGGACTCGGGGGGGGGCTTGGGGGATCCAGGCCAGGGGGTCTGAGGAGGAAGGGGCTGGGAGGTTGGGGGCGTCCCGGACTGGGGGGGCTGGGGAAGGGGTCCCTGGAGGGGATTTGGACTGGGGGAGAGGCGTGAAGGGGTCCCTGGCGGGGGTTTTGGGGGCAAGGGGCCGCTGGGTTTGGGGGGGTCCCAGCCGGGGGGGGTCGGTCTCGTCCTCACCCCACGTTGAGGTGATCGACCAGGGCCTCGGTCAGGCGGGTGGCGGCGGCGATGGCCTCCCTGCGCCGCCGCTCTGCGGGGACATGGCCGTGAGGGGCGGCGGGACCCCCACCCCACCCTACCCCGCACACGCTCGCCGTGACGCCAGCAGGGAGCCGCGTGACGTCAGC
The DNA here is from genome assembly GCF_947461875.1 of Haliaeetus albicilla. NCBI lineage: Eukaryota > Metazoa > Chordata > Aves > Accipitriformes > Accipitridae > Haliaeetus > Haliaeetus albicilla. Next base: position 30,217,385 of record NC_091500.1, on the reverse strand, counting down.
GGGCGGGGCGGTGACATCACGCTCCACCCTGCCGGCCACCCCCTTCGGCCCCTCACGGCCACGGTTCCCCCCCCCGCCAACCTCTCCCAGCCTTGACGGACAGCCCCGCCGGCCAATGGGGTACGCGCCCGCGCGGCTCCCCCCCCCCGGCGGTGAGCGGCGGCACCCGCCACCAATCGGACCGCTCCCCGGGGCGCGGGGCGGGGTCGGTCGCCATGGGGACGGGGGGGCGGGCTCACCCTGCAGCTCCCGCCGTTCGCTCTGCCGCGCCTGGTGCTCCTTCAGCAACCGGGAGAGCATGGCGGCCCCCGTACGGCACCGGCACGGCCCGCGTCACCTGACCGGCGCGTCACCGCCACGTGACACACACCCCCCCGCCGCCCCGCCTCCTGGGGCCTATAGGGGCCTATAGGGGCCGTAGAGTCCCATTGGGGGCTGTGGGGGCCCGGGTCGGGGCTTTGTAGGGGCCTAGATGGGGGAGACAGGGACCCGAGGGGTCTACAGGGGCCTGGGAGAGGGTATGAGAGGGCTGCAGGAGTCCACGGGGTCTATAGGGGTCTGGGTGGTGGCCCGTGAGGGTGTCAGGGCCATGTCAGGGCTGCAGGGATCTGTCTGAGGGAATGGGGAGCTGAGTGGGCTATGGGCGCCTGGCTGAAGGTCTGTGGGGGCTATAGGAGCCTGGCTGGAGGTGTGGGCACTTGTGAGTACTACAGGGGCCTGTCTGGGGGTGTGGTGTGCTGTAGGGGTTTGTGCTGGGGGATGTATGGGTGCTATAAGGGTCTGGGTGAGGGTTAGAGGTGCCTGAGGGGGCTACAGGGGCCTGGCTGATGGTATGAGAGGGCTGCAGGGGTCCACAGGGTCTATAGGGGTCTGGGTGGCGGCCTGTGAGGGTGTCAGGGCCATGTCAGGGCTGCAGGGATCTGTCTGAGGGAATGGGGAGCTGAGTGGGCTATGGGTGCCTGGCTGAGGGTCTGTGGGGGCTATAGGAGCCTGGCTGGAGGTGCAGGGTGCTGTAGGGGTTTGTGCTGGGGGGTGTATGGGTGCTGTAGGGGCCTGGGTGCTGTGAGTCTATGGCATGACAGCTGCATGGCTGCCTCATGCGCTGCCCGGGATGTTGGGCTCCCCTTTGCTCTGCTGGTCCCAGCTGTGCTGGCTCCTGGTCCCAGTAGCAGCTATGTGGCTGGGGGGGGCCTGGGCTGTGCCCCATGAGTGACCGAGAGCCCAGGCATGGCTCGGCTGTGGCATGGGGTGCCGGGGTCCCCACCCCATCTTTGGGGTGCTGGGAGGCAGGTGAGCCGTCTCTCCTTCTCCCCGTGATCTGTGATGAGCGGGGTAGTGGTCTGCTCCCCACTGGTGAGGGAGAGGCCAGGGGGTGCCTGAAGGAGCTGAACACAACTGTTTAGCCCACTTTTACTTCCCAGGTGGACCAGCCTGTGCTGCTTGGGAATTCCTGAGCTCTCACCTGCTTCCTGGCTGCTGGGGCTAAATCTCAAATAATCCAGAATCATCTTTGTCAGGGCATCCCAATGTCAGGTACAGCCGCCTGTTTGTGTGCCAGGATGTAATGGATGGGGCTGGTAGTGGGAGAAATGAGCTGGCAGGGGGTGGGGGAGAGATGGCCAGGCTCCCCAGATGCAGCTGCTGCCAGCAAAGCACACTATGAAAATTAAATTGGCCTGCAGAGTGCCGGAAGGGTGAGCTGGCAGAAATGCCGGGATGCATCTGATCTCACCGGGCTTAATCAGCCTGAGACCTGGGATGAGGCTGGTCCGTTGGCCAGGCGCCGGCTGGCCGCAGCCGAGCAGAGTCAGAAGGAGGAGGAGGAGGATCTCGTCATCCCCTTGGGTTGGGCAGGGGATGGGAGTATGAGGAAGGTGAAAAGGAAAGGCTGGGACTGCGGGGAAGGGGGCTGTGGTTGTGCGGGTTGGTGCTGGCAAGGGGTAGGCAGGGCTCGGGGCACACTGGCAAGGCTTGGGGTGCAGGCAGCACAAAGTTCTGCCTCGTCACAGCCATGGTGTTGACTGTTTCATCTCGCCCTCCTCTCAGGGCAGTCCTGGCAGGGGTTGCCCACTCACGGCCCCATCAGGAGCGGGATGTGCATCTCCGCATCCCAGCTGGATTCTCCCCATGGATTCAGTTTCTTGTTCCTTCACTGTCTTCTTGCCTTCGTGCTCTGAGCTGGTGACCTGGAGGAGCTCTGGCCGCAGCTACAGGAACTTGAGCATAAAATGTGGCTAAAGATAAACCAGTGAATGGGTAAAAATAACCCCAGCTTACTCCCCACACGCCTGTCTGATGCTGGCCCGCTCCAGTTACACAAACAAGTTCTTGCCTGCAGGAGCCCCTGCAGCCTTGGGGAGGGGCAGAGGAATTTATTTTGTTGTTCCCATCATTAGCTGACAAGCGTGCTGGGCTAACAGGGGTGCTGTCGGGCAAAGCATGCTCGGGGTCTGCATGTAGTGGGGCCGCTGCGCTCCTCCCTGCACCTGGGCTTGGCATGTGGCGGGGTTGGCTGCTCCCCATGAAAGGTTTGGGTGTATCCGGGGGGGTTTGGTGTTTGCAGGGATAACTGCCGGCAGCTCGCCCACCCGCCCCAGGAGGAGGTACCGCTCCCAGAACCGCGCCAACCCGGTTCCTGCCCTTCCTTCCACAGGAATGAAGATCGCTGCCCAGTTGTGGACCTTTGCTGGTGACGGCTGACGGGCGCCTGTGGGAGTTCACACCTCTCCCAGGCGCTGGCTCCGGCTCTTGGCACGCGCCGGGGATGTGCCTCGGCTTCCCTTGCTGACGCTGCCTGGAACAGCAGCGAACTGCTTTCACGTCTGCCCCGAGAGGCACGACTGGCCCAGGCTGTGGGCACAGGAGCTGCTCCCGTGTGTGGCTCCGCTGCCTCCCCCGTCCTCCCTCCTCTCCTGCCGTCGCAGGGTGCTCCGTGGGGAGAGCCTGGATTCAATTCAGCCCTTCACAGAGTTACAAGTGCTGGCGAGGTGGTTCGGCTACTCCGGGGGAGCCCTCGGGAGCGTTTCCCTCCCTCCATCCGTGTGGAAGTGAGCGGTGGGTCCCATCCTCGCCCTGCCCGAGCTCTGCTCCCGGCCCTCGCCGCTCCCTGACTCCAGCTGTTTCTATGCCCAGGGCAGCGCTTCCCGGCTCTCCCACTCTCCTGCTCCTGACCCTGCAAAAGCCTTGGCGAGAATCCTGGAGCAGATCCTGCCCTTGCTGTGGAAGCGGGATGGAGATGTCCCTGTGTTGCCCCTGGGTTCCGCTGTCCTTGGGTGGGTTGGGGAGCTCAGCCCTGCTTGCTCCCCCCCTCCCCGTGCACTCCCCCCCATCTCGGCTGCACGATGCGGAGGCTGCTGGGGTGAGACTGCAGCTTCTGGGAGCTCAGGGTTCAAATCCAAACCAGGGCTTGGAGCAAAGGGAATCCTCCCAACAAGGAGTTTTCTTCTCCTGACAGCCAAGTTGTTGCCTGACCCCCCCCTTTCCCTCGCTCACCCCCCAGCTATGAAAACCCTCGTGCTTCATGCCTGAGCCACTGGGAATGGTGTCCTGCCGTGAGCTGGGCCGGGGGGGGAGCGCTCCCCTTGGTAAACCCTGCCTCATTTGGAAGTTGGCCCTTGCACTGAAAATAAAATTCTGTTGAGATGGCACGGAGGGGATGACAAAGCCCGCCATGGTGCCAGGAGTGACCAGGCTCCCCCTCTCACTCCCTGCTTGTCCGGGGGCAGCGACGGCCGCTCCTGTGCTTGTGCAGCAAAACTGGCCCCGCTGAAACCCAATCGCCAGCAGCTGGTGCCGGGGTGGGATGAGGCCATGAGGCCCCGGGAGCCCCAAGGTGGGAAGCGTCCTGTTGTCCGTTCACGAGGCAGTTTTGGGGTTGGAAATCCCTGACCCGCTGGGCTCTGGGGTGGGGGGGGCAGGCCTCTGGGAGAGCTGCTGTCGCTAATCTGGAGCAGCTGGCTTCTCCGGCATATTATCGGGCTTGGTGTGGGGAGCGGAGTGAGCTCTCTGCTGGGACCCCGCTGTGGTAGCCCCGAGGGTCTGTCCTGGCATTGCTTGGGATGTGGGGCTGGCTCCCCCACAGCTGGAGTGCTCCAGCCTTGGATTTGGGTCTGTTTGAGGGAAAATAAAGCCGATTTGGAGGCTTGGGTGGGAGGAGGGAGGCTTGAGAGTGTGTTGTCCCTGAGGTGGTTGGTTTGGAAGCTGGGACGAGAGCCAGGTGGCAGAGCAAGTTGGGGTTGCACGCTGGGATCCCATCTCCTCTCTCCCTGCTCCTGGACATCCTGAAGCCTTAATAAGATTTTTTGGGGAGTCCCCTCTGTGCTGAGGGGCAGCACTGGGACCCCAAGTCATGTTTTTATCTAGATGAGCTACTCACCCAGCTTCCTGGCCACCAACACCTTCCTTTCTATTTATACTCGGCCTGATGCTTGCGTGATGCCATCCTCTTCATCAGGCAGCAGCGGCTGGATGGGAGAGCTGATGGGGAGCTCGGTGCTCCCCTGCTGGGTGGGTGATGGGGTGCGAGGGGGGGGCTGCAGGAGGCTGAGCAGCCCCCGGGGACTGGGTCTGTTCCCGTCCTCCGCTCCCAGGCAGGGATCGGCCGTTTCCCACGTCAGGAGCACAACGGCTGGGACATTGGAAAGGGATTTGGGCTGCGCAAGAGGAAAGAACGGGTGAGCGTGGGGAGGGCTGGATGGCAGCCAGGCGGGGGGCGATCTGGGGGGGGCATGGACCCTCTTGGCCTTGCCTTCATTTCCCCCGAACACAGGGCTGGCTGGCAGTGAGGAGGAGGAGGAGGAGCAGCTCGGGGTGAAGGACTGTTCTTGCATCTAGCGCGGAGCTGGAGCTCATTCACACGGCCGGAGCAGCCCTGCCAGCTCCCAAATATCTTCACAGGCCTTTGGAGAGCGGGAGAGGTTAAAAATAGCCAGTGTGCTGGAAAATATGACAGCCCCCCCTTTCCCTCCCCCCCCAAGCTGCCGTTTGGGGCATGGGGCCGTGCTCGAGCCACAACCGCTCCCGTGGGACCCTGCTGTGCCGGTACCGCTGGCCCCCCCGTCCCCTGGGAGCCAGCGAAGGCACCGGCCCCTTTGGCGTGGGGGTGCAGGGGTCCCATTCTGCTGGGGAGCCAGCTGCTCCTCTTGTTTTGGGGTGCGGGGGGGGTTACTCCTCTCCTGGCCCAAGGGTGGAGGAGGTATCAGGGTGTCACTGCAGGTGACGGAGTTTTGGGGTATCAGGGTATTGGGGTATCACTGCAGATGACGGGGTTTTGGGGTATCAGGGTATCGGGCTATCACTGCAGATGACGGGGTATTGGGGTATCGCTGCAGGTGACGGGGTTTTGGGGTATCAGGGTATCACTGCAGGTGATTGGGTTTTGGGTTGTTGGGGTGTTGCTTCTTGGCAATGACCATGCAGAGCCCGATTGCCGTCCTGGCACACTACGCTCAGCAGACATCTTGTGAGTGCTCCTCCACTCCGTCCTGGCTCACAGAGGGTCCAGAGGTGGGCGATTGCCCCCGCCTCAACCCCCCACCCAGGGATCCCCTGCTGCCCAGCCCTGGTGCTGTGCCCGGTCCTGGGGGCCGTGGCCCCGTTTCAGCAGTGCTGGAGGGGGGTGAGCAGCAGTTTGGGGCTGGGGGGGGGTCACCGGTGCCTCCAGGGCTGTGCCTGGATGGGGAGACCTCCCAGGGGTCTGGGGCTGGGCTGGGGGCTTCGACATCTGCCTGCGCACATGGGCACGGCTGGTCCGTGCGGCGTGGGGTGCCATGCACTGTGATATGGGGTGCAATGCACTGCGATATGGGGGTGCAGCGCTGTGCAGGGTGCTGTAAGGGGTGATGGGTGCGATGCACTGCGATAAGGGGTGCGATGCGCAGCGATTCAGGGCACGGTACACTGTGATGTGAGGTGCACCGCGCTGAGCAGCGCTGTGCAGGGTGCAATATGGGGTGATGGGTGCGAGGTACTGCGATGCGGGGTGCAGCACAGGGTGGTACAGGGTGCGATGGCCTGTGTGGGGTGCAGTGCGGGGTGATGGGTGCGATGCACCGTGATCTGGGGTGCAGTACACTGCGATACGGGGTGCAATGCCCCGTGCGGGGTGCAGTTTGGGGTGACGGGTGTGATGCACTGCAATGTGGGGTGTGATACCCCGTGCAGGGTGCAGTATGGGTGTGATGCACTGCGATGTGGGGTGCAGTACACCGTGATATGGGGTGTGATGCCCCGTGTGGGGTGCAGTACAGGGCGACGGGTGCGATGCACCGTGATCTAGGGTGCAGTACATCGTGGTATGGGGTCTGACACCCTGTCTACAGTGCAGTACGGGGTGATGGGTGTGATGCACCAGAATTTGGGGTGCAGTACACGGCGATACGGGGTGCGATGCCCCGTGCAGCGAGGTTGGGGGGGGGGCTGCTGCGATGCTCTGCCCCGGGCTGGGCGACCCGGGCGGTGACACACGGTGGGACCCAGCCCGCGGCAGGCGGGGCGGGGGCCGTGCTTCCCCGTCCTCCTCCTCCTCCTCCTCCTCCTCGCCGGCGGCCGGAGCAGGAGCCGGAGCCGGGAGGAGGGGGGAACCGGCGGTGACCGGCGGCATGGCGGGGGCTCGGGGGTTCTGGCTGCCCTGGTTCTGCCTGCGGCTGATGGCGAGCGCAGCCTTCAACCTGGATGCCACCAGCACCCTGCTGAAGGACGGCGACAAGGGCAGCCTCTTCGGCTTCGCCGTGGCTCTGCACCGGCAGCTCAGCCCCGAGCCGGCCGGCTGGTGAGTGCGGGAGACCCCCGGGAAGGGGGGGGGGGCGGCTGGGGGGTCCGGACCCTCGGGGCCGGGAGAGGCGCGGGAGCCGTGGACACCCCCCCCTCTCCACGCCGGGTCCCCGTGGATCCTTGTCCCGGGTCGGGTCTCCCCCTGCTCTGTGTCCCCCTCCTCGGGTCTGTGTGTCCCCCCCCCTCGCTCGGGGCAGCCGCTCAGGGCTCCCCCCCCGCTCCCCGGGATGCTGGAGGGGCCAGATCCTGCCCCTCACGGCTTCGGGGTGCTGAGACTCCAACGGGGCCGGAGACCCGATGCGACGGGGACGGGCGCGGGGACCCGCCGCCTGCGCTGCCGCTGCTCCCGAATTATTCAGCCGGGGCCGGGGCGGGGGAAATTGGGGGGGCGATCGATGCCCCGAGCGCAGCCTCAGGGTGCTCGGGTGGATGGACCCCCCCGGCCGGGCCCCCCCTCCCCGGGCCGTGCCCGCCGCCTCCCCCGCGCCCGCTTGCCGCTGAGCTGGCAAACGCCCACCCGCCGCATGCCAGGGCAGCCACCGGCTGCGGTCACCGTCCCCAGCCCCTGTGTCCCCCCGTGTCCCCCGCAGATCCCAGCCCCTGTGGTCCCCGTGGCACCTGTGAGCCCCCCCAGAGGGGATCGGGCTGCTGGCGGGGGTCTCAGCAACAGGGACCCCTGGAGCCGGCAGGTCTTGGGGCGCTGTCACCCGCGCCTCCCCACCCGCTCACGAGGGCCCAGCCGCCCTCCTCGTCCCCGATGCCCTGGCATGCCACCGCCTGTCCCCGTCCCCCCGCCAGGCCGGTGGCGCTGGCCAAAGCCTCCCGGCCGCGGCAGCCGCCCTCTCCACATTCTTGGCGGCGGGAGGGTTATTTTCGCTCCCCGGTGCCCCAGCTCCCAGGCAGGTGTTTACAGAGCCGCCGGCACCGCTCTGGGCTCTGCCCCACCAGCACCGCACCAGTGTCCCGCTGCCCGTCCCCTCCGCTCCCCGGCGGGTCTTGGGGATGGGCTCAGCCCCATGGGTTCCTTACCCGCTCCCTTGGCCCTGGCACCCCGGGCAGTGCCCGGTGCCCTGGCGCAGGGTGCACTCCTGTGCCTCCGTCTGGCTCCCTCCTTTTTTGGGCATGTTGCTGCAGGGTTATTTTGAGTGAATTCCAGTTTATTTTTACCGGCTCTGCCTCTCCGCCACCCCCCGGGGCTCCCTCGCGTCCTGAGGCCACCGTCCCCCAGGGCAGAGGGGCTGGGGGTGGCCGCAGGTGCCCCATGGCCACCAAAGAGCCACTGGCGGCGCGGCACTCATCCGACAGAGGAGCGAGCCCCGTCCCCTCGGGGACCCTGGGGAGGGCTGTGCAGGGTGGGCGTCTGGGTGGGGGTCAGGGTGCCCCCAACCCTGCTGCACCAAGGGGGACAGGGCAGGGAGTGGGCAGGAGTGGGGGGGTCTGGGTGTGCGTCACCTCCTGCGCCCTGTCCCCTGCTCACACGTGCACCGAGCTGTGGCTGAGGCCTGCAAACGGCCGCGCCAGGGCTGCAGCTGCTCAGCCGGGCGGGCTGGCACCGTGCTGGACAATGCACCGCGCTGGCACGGCCAACGGCGTGAAATCGGTGCGGGGGTGTGGGGACAGCTGCGTGGGGACAGGGATGCTCCCAATGGGTGCCGTGGGGGGACACCGGCTGTGCAAACCTGGCAGCGCGTCTGTGCAAACCCAGCATCGCACGTGCCCGCTTGTGCACGGCTGGGGCTTGTGGGGAGGGGGCCCGTGCCCTGACGGGGGGCTCCTTGCCATGGCAGGCTGCTGGTGGGGGCCCCCCAAGCGCCGGCGCTGCCCAGCCAAGGTGCCAACCGGACCGGGGGGCTCTTCGCCTGCCCGCTGACCCCCGAGCTCTCCGACTGCTGGCGGGTGCCCATCGACGAAGGAGGTGAGCTGCGCAGCTGGGGGGGTGCTCAGTCTGCAGGGGGGCCACCCCCTGGCTCCCCAACCCCAGGAGTCCCGGCAGGGGCTGACACTGCCCGTCCCCACCAGTGGACCTGCAGCGGGAGAGCAAGGAGAACCAGTGGCTGGGGGTGAGCGTGAAAAGCCAAGGTGCCGGCGGCAAGATTGTGGTGAGCACCGGAGAGGGGGAGAACCGGCAGCAAGGGCTGCAGGGGTGGGGGGGGTCCCCCGGCACCTCCTGACACCCCCCCCCCCGCGCACAGACCTGCGCTCACCTGTACGAGTCACGGCACCGGGTGCATCAGCCCCTGGAGACGCGGGACGTGATCGGGCGCTGCTTCGTGCTGAGCCAAGACCTGCGGGTGCAGGACGAGCTGGACGGGGGCGAGTGGAAGTTTTGTGAGGGGCGGCCGCAGGGCCACGACCGCTTCGGCTTCTGCCAGCAGGGCCTGGCCGCAGCCTTCAGCCCCGACCACCATTACATCCTCTTCGGTGCCCCTGGCACCTACAACTGGAAGGGTGAGGGCTGGGGGGGCGGCTGGGCCACCCCCAGACCCCGGGCTGAGTGAGGGTGCAGGAGCGGGGTGGTGTGCGGTTGGTCGGGTGCATGTGGGTGCGCGTTCCTGCCTGGGCAGGCATGCAAGGTGTGCACATGCGTGTGTGATGGGTGTGCAAGCTGTGGGTGTGAGCATACGAGTGCCTGGGTGCTGCATGCGAGCGTGGTCTAGGGGCGAGCGTGTGGCCGTGTGCGTGCTGTGGGTGTGAGCAAGTGTGGGTGTGTGCACAGTGTATGTGTGAGCATGTGTGGGTGTGAGCACAGACGTGTGTGAGAGAGAGCACGCTACAGGTGTGAGCACAGGTGTGTGTTTGTGCTGTGGGAGTGAGCAGGTGTGTGTGCACGCTGTATGTGTGAGCATATGGGTGTGTGCATGCTGTATGAGTGTGCAGGTGTGGGTGGGTGTGCAAACGGGTGTGCGTATGCAAGTGTGCGTGCAGGCATGTGCACAGACATGCATCATGTGTGAGCATGCTGTGGGTGTGAGCACACCACAGGTGTGTGTTCATGCTGTGGGTGCGAGCACACGGGTGTGTGCATGTGTGGGTTGGGGCACACGTGCACGCACACCACAGCCACGTGTCTGTGTGTCGGGATGCCAAGGCCAGGTCCAGGTCCGCCCGGTGAGCGCAGTGCCGTGGGGCAGCTCCAGTGCCCCTTTGTCCCCAGGCAGCAGGAGGGTCCCCAGTTGGGTGGTGGTGGGGGGTCCCCACCCCGGCCCCCCTCACCCCTCCTCGGTTCGGCAGGGAACCTGCGCGTGGAGCTGCTTAACCAGAGCTCCCTCGACCTGCTCCGCTACGACGACGGGCCCTACGAAGCCGGGGGCGAGAAGGACCAGGACCCCTCGCTCATCCCCGTGCCCGCCAACAGCTACTTCGGTACGGGCACGGCGGAGCCAGGGCACGGCACGACGGCACAGCACCGGGGGACCCCCACATCGCTGCCGTGGGACCCCCGCTCGTCCCAGCCGCCTGGCTCCAGCCTGCCCCGGCCACGATGCCCACCCTGACGCCCCTCTCTCTTTCTCTCCCGCCCGGCTGCGGCGCAGGGCTGCTTTTTGTGACAAACATTGATAGCTCAGACCCCGACCAGCTGGTCTACAAAACCCCCGAGCCCAACGAGAAGGTGCCCGGCGCGGCCGGCGACGTGGCCCAGAATAGCTACTTGGGTTCGTAAACGCCGGCACCGACAGCGTCCCTGTGTGCCACCCTCCCCGGAGCCGTGTCCTGTGGTGTGTCCCCCCCCGTGTCTGTGGAAGGGAGAGGAAAGGAGAGCTCCCGCAGCCTCCACCGGGCCCTGTGAGCACACGTGCACACGTGTGGACACGCGTGTCCACATGCACTGAGCACACCTCCATCCGCACCTCCCCGTGCACGCAACATCACCCCCCCATCTTGCACGCACGCACCAAGCACACCCCTCCTTTGCACACCCCCCCGCATGCGTGCCCCCCCTTCCTCGTGCACACCCCCTTGAACACCCAGCCGTGCACACGTGTGGCTGCACACCCTCCCCGCCCGCCGCACGCTCTCACCCCTCTGGGGTCCATCTCCTGTGGGCACACGCCTGTGGCTGTCACCCCCCCCAGGGTGGGGGTCCCAAACCCCTCCAAGCCCCCATCCCTGTCCTTGTCCTTGTCCTGTGTCCCGTCGCTGTGCCGGGGCTGCAGCGGGGGCACCGCCAGGCTGGGGGGGGGGGGCATGGGCAGAGGCCGGGGGGGGCACAGAGCCTGGCGTAGCCCCCCAGCACCCCACTGTCCCCGTGCTGTTCCCTCCGGAGATGTTTCTGCATGGGGGGGTTGCACGGTTCCCGCGGGGGGAGACAGCGGCCGTAGCCAGCTGGAGCGTGGCTGGGGGCTGCCGGGGGGCTGCACGGCTGCGGGGGGGGGGCTGTACACTGCAACCGCTGCATGTAGGGAAGGGACTCCCGACCCCCCACTGTGGAGGGGGCTCTGCTGCTCTCTCCAGCTGGGGGGGTGGGTTCCAGCCCCCATCTGGCTCTGCTCCAGGTCTTGCTGCTCTGGCCCCAAAATCTTCTTTTCTCTCCCCAAAATCTTCCCTTCTGGCAATGCGGGGAGGGGCTGGTCCTTGCTCACCCTGGCAGCCTCTGCTCCCCCTTGCTCCAGAGCCGGGGAGGGGACCCCGCAGCCCTTCCCCCCCCACCAGCTACAGCCGCTGTGCCCCAGGGAGCGCAGAGCAGGGAAACTGAGGCACGAGCATAGCCCCCCCACCACCATTCCCACGCCAAAGCACGAGGGTCCCCAATGGGAGACCTGGCCACGCAGGGCTGAGCAGAGAGAGAGAGACGGACAGACGGACGGGCAGATGGCGGGTGGGGGGGCCGGGGGCCAGGCAGGCACCGACGCCTGCCCCCCCCCCGCTACCTCCGCAGGCTTTTCGGTGGACTCGGGCGCGGGGCTGACGCGGAGGAGGGAACTCAGCTTCGTCACTGGAGCCCCCCGTGCCAACCACACCGGGGCCGTGGTCATCCTGCGCCGCGACAGTGCCAACCGCCTGGTGCCCGAGGCCGTGCTGCCCGGCCAGCAGCTCACCTCCGCCTTCGGCTACGCTGTCGCCGTGCTGGACCTCAACAGCGATGGGTGAGTTTGGGGGGACCCTCCATGCCCGTGGCAGCTCAGCACCCCCCACACTCCCCCAGTCTCCATGCCGGGGTATTGCCCTAGCTCGGTGCACCGGGACGGCTTGCCGTGGCCGGGAGGGTGATGGAGCCGCTGTCCTTGCAGCTGGATGGACCTGGTGGTGGGGGCCCCCCACTTTTTTGAGCGCAAGGAGGAGATCGGGGGGGCTGCCTACGTCTACATCAACCCGGCAGGGCGCTGGGACTCGGCCACCCCCCTCCGCCTCAATGGCACCTGCGGCTCCATGTTCGGCATCGCCCTCAGCGCTGCTGGGGACCTCAACCAGGACGGCTTTGAGGGTGAGGGGCTCTGGGGGGGGGCTCTGGGGTCCCGATGGGCTGGAACACAGTCTGCATCCTGCCGGGGGGGAGATGGTGGGGGCTGCATCCCATAGAGGGTCCTGGGAGGGTCTCAGCCCCCCCCACTACCTGTCCTTGCCCCCCCAGACCTGGCTGTGGGAGCCCCCTTCGACGGTGCCGGCAAAGTCTACATCTACCATGGCAGCAACCTTGGCATCGTGGCAAAGCCGGCACAGGTGAGGGGGTGCGGGGCCTGGGGGTGCATTGCCCACTGCCCCTCTCCCACCGGTTCCCAGTGTCACGGGTGCCTTGTCCCCAGGTCCTGGACGGGGAGGGTGTGGGAGTGACGGCCTTCGGGTACTCACTCTCGGGGGGGCTGGACGTGGATGGGAACCTCTACCCTGACCTGCTCGTCGGCTCCCTCTCCGACACTGTCGTGCTGTACAGGTGAGTGCCCACCACAGGCAGCCCAACTCCCTGTGCTGCCTCCATCCCCAAGCATCCCCCTCCCCAGGCATCCCTATCCCTGAGCATCCCTATCCCAGAGCATCCCCCTCCCCGAGCATCCCTATCCCCGGGCATCCCCCTCCCTGAGCATCCCCCTCCCTGAGCATCCTTATCGCCAGGCATCCTTCTTCCTGGGCATCCCCATCCTTAGCATTCCCCTCCCCGAGCATCCCCCTCCCTGGGCATCCCCCTCCCCAGGCATCCCCCTCCCCGGGCATCCCCCTCCCCGAGCATCCCTATCCCTGGGCATCCCCATCCCTGAGCACCCCCCATCGCAGGGCTCCCCTCAAACCTCCCAGCCCCCTCAGCCAGGGGGTCTCTGGTCCCTGGGCCCAGCCAGAGATCCCATGCAAGGGGTGAGTGCCGGGTCTGCGCAAGGCTTGGGGGGGGGCCCAGCCTGGCACCCCCCATTTCTCCCCTGGCAGGGCCCGGCCAGTCATCCATGTCTCCAGGAACGTCTCCCTTCTCCCCCCCAACATCGATCTGGAGCGGAGCAACTGCCAGCACCAGGAGGGCGTCTGGTGGGTGCCACCCGCTTCCCCCCCCCAGGCACATAGCCGGGGCACAGCCAGGGGTGGGTGCCGCCCGTCTCACCCCGTGCCCCCGCAGCGTGGATGTCCGAGCCTGCTTCAGCTACACGGCCAGTCCCGCCAGCTACAGCCCCCGCCTCGGTGAGCGTGGTGGGGACAGGCAGTGGGGTGCGGGGACCTTGGGATGCACCACAGCGGGGGGACAGGAGCCCCCCAGGCTGGGAGGCAAGGGACGCCCCGGCATCGCACCCGTCCCTCTCCCTCCCAGTGCTGGAGTACGTGTTCGATGCTGACACAGACCGCCGGCGCCTGGGACAGGCCCCCCGCGTCTCCTTCCTTGGCCGCCGTCCCTCGGATCCTGAGCATCAGTTCTCCGACACAGTGGAGCTGCCCCGGCAGCACGCCCGTGCCTGCGTCAAAGCCACCTTCCAGCTCCAGGTGGGTCCCCATCCTCACCCTCATCCCCATCCCAATCTCCATCCTCATTCCCATCCTAATCCTTATCCCCATCCTCATCCCCATCCTTGTCCTCATCCCCATCCTCATCCTCATCCCCATCCCCATCCCCATCCTCATCCTCATCCTCATCACCATCCTCATCCCCATCCCCATCCCCATCCTCATCCTCATCTTCATCCCTGTCCTCATTCCCCATCCCCATCCTCATCCCTGTTTCCCTCCCTGCCCTCATCCTCCTCCCCATCCCCACCTTCATCCCTGTCCCCCCCCTCACCCTCACCCACCCTGCCCACAGGACAGCATCCGTGACAAGCTGCGCCCCATCGCCGTCACCCTCGCCTACGGCATCCAGGGAGCCGGGGCGACGCGGCAGAGCCGGGGGGCCACCCTGCCACCCCTGTTGCCCGTGCTCAGCCCCCAGCAGCCCAGCAGCCACCGCACCGAGGTAGGGACCCGGCCGCGTTCCATGACCCCCTCCCCACCTCCCCAGGGGTCTGGGGTGCACCGTCCCGCACGGGGGCTGCCTGGAGTGTCCCTGTCCCCCCCCCGTGTTCCCCCCCAGGTGCATTTCCTGAAGCAAGGCTGCGGGGACGACAAGATCTGCCAGAGCAACCTCCAGCTCCGCTTCCAGTTCTGCGCCCGCCTGGGGGACGCTGATTTCGTGCCCTTGCCCAAGTGAGGGGGGGGTCCCCAACCCGTGGGGTATTGGGGACATCCCAGGGTGGGGTGGGGGGCTCACAGCCGCTCTGCCCCCAGGGGCGCGGATGGCACCGCCATCTTCGCCATGAGCGACCAGAAGGACGTGGCCCTGGAGATCCACGTCACCAACCTGCCCTCGGACCCGGCGGAGCCGCAGCGGGACGGGGATGATGCCCACGAGGCCATGCTCACCGCCACGTTCCCCCCGGAGCTGCCCTACTCTGCCCTGCGCCCCTATGATGGCCGGCCATCCTTGGTGCGGTGGGGGTCTGGGGGGGGGAGAGTGAGGTTGGGGTGCTCTGGGGGTGGTACCGAGGGTGCTGGGGGCAGAGGGTGGTCCTGGGGTTGCTGGGGATGTGGGATGGGATCAGATCTGGGGATGCAGAGGGATGGGGATAGTCCCGGGGTTGCTGGGGATGGAGAAGGATGGGGACGGTCCTCAGGATGCAGAAGGATGAGGATGGTCCTAGGGAGCAGAGGGATGGGGATGGTCCTGGGTGTGCTGGGGGCGGAGGGTTGGGGATGGTCCTCGGGATGCAGAAGGATGAGGATGGTCCTAGGGAAGCAGAGGGATGGGGCTGGTGCCAGGGGTGCAGGAAAGGATTAGTCCCAGGGTGCAGCAAGCTGGGGGGGACCCCCAGCAGCAGGGTCTCAGCTCTCTGCCCCCCCAGGACAAACCGGTGGTGTGCCTTGCCAACCAGAATGGTTCGCAGGTGGAGTGCGAGCTGGGGAACCCCATGAAACGTGGAGCTCAGGTGGGTGCAGCTCCCCGCTCCCCCCAGCCCCCAGTCCCTGGTCCCGGCCCCAGCCCTCACCCCTCTGCCCCCAGGTGCGGTTCTTCCTCATCCTCAGCACCCTGGGCATCACCATCCAGACCACGGACCTGGCGGTGGAGCTTGCCCTGTCCACGTGAGCCCTGGGGGGGTCCGGGACCTTCACGGCAGAGCCCCACACTTGGCTCTGTGTGTCTGCAGTGGGGGTTCGGGGTGATGCCCCCCCTGATTCCTCCCTGCCTTGTCCCCAGGATCAGCGAGCAGCCCGGGCTGGAGCCAGTGGTGGCTCGCGCCCGCGTGGTCATCGAGCTGCCACTCTCCGTGACGGGGTGAGTGAGGGCGGGAAGGGGGGGGGTCCGGGACCACCACCACCCCCCCCAAGGGCTGCCCTGACCCCCGTCTGTCCCCACAGTGTGGCCGTACCGCCCCGGCTCTTCTTCGGCGGGGTGGTGCGGGGGGAGAGCGCCGTGCGGCGGGAGAGCCAGGTGGGCAGCGCCGTGCGCTTCGAAGTCACGGTGAGTCACCCCAACGCCTGGCTCCCGCAGCAAGGGGACGGGGGGCACGCGGGACACCGGGGGTCTCAGCCCTGCTGCTCCCCTTCCTGCCCTATGCTGCTGGATGGGGGGGTGGCTGTGGTGTGTGGGGGGGTCTGTGCCGCCCCGCTCACGCCGCCGTTCGCCCCCACTCCACCCCGGCAGGTCTCCAACCGGGGCCAGTCGCTGAAGACGCTGGGCTCAGCCTTCCTCACCCTCCTCTGGCCCCACGAGATCAGCAATGGGAAATGGCTGCTCTACCCTCTGCACCTGGAACTGGTGGCTTCCCCGGGGCAGCGGGCGGCCTGCAGCCCCGCCGCCAACCCGCTGCGCCTGGCCCTGGTACCGCCGTGGGAGGGGGGCACGGGGATGGATCCATGGCCGGGGGGGGTCCTTGCCGCCCCCCCTTCATGCCCATCCTTCCCCGCTCCAGGAGCCACCGGGGGAGGCTGACAGTGCTGAGGCACCCACTCCAGGGTCCTGGTGGGTGCCGGCACCTGCGGAGAGGAGGAAGAATGTCACGCTGGTGAGTGGGGCTGGGGGGCACCCGCTTCTGGGGGGCACCCGCTCCTGGGGTGCAGCCGATTCTGGGGTGCACCCAGTCCGGGGGTACCCCTGCTCCTGGGGTACCCATGATCCTGATGAGCACCCACTCCTGGGGTACCCCTGCTCCTGGGGAGCACCCACTCCTGGGGTGCCGCTGTGCATGGGGTGCACCAGCAGCTGGAGTATACCCGCTCCTGGGGTGCACCTATTCCGGCACACCTAATCTTGGGGTGCCCTGGCTGGTGGTGGGGTGCTTGGCCGGGCTGATCCCCCCATCCCATCCCATCCCATCCCGTCCCGTCCCGTCCCGTCCCGTCCCGCAGGACTGTGCCCAGGGCACTGCGCGCTGCCTGGCCTTCCGCTGCCCGCTGTACAGCTTCGAGCGCGCTGCCGTGCTGACGGCCCGCGGGCGCCTCTGGAACAGCACCTTCCTGGAGGTAGGAGGGGATGTGGACGGGCCTCCCCAGGACGGGGATGGGTCCCCCCCCGGGCTGCGGAGGGGGGTCAGCCCATCCTGTGCCCCCCCACCACAGGAGTACCTGGCCGTCACCTCGGTGGAGCTGATCGTGCGTGCCAGCGTCTCGGTGACCTCCTCCATCAAGAACCTGGTGCTGAAGGATGCCTCCACGCAGGTCTGGCCCTCCCACCCCTGGCCCCCCCCAGCCCACCACCTCGCTGCCCCCTGACTACCCTCCCCTCCCCAGATCCCCATCTCCATCTACCTGGACCCCGGGGCGGCGGTGGCCGGCGGTGTGCCGTGGTGGGTCATCCTGCTGGCTGTGCTGGCCGGCATCCTCGTCCTGGCCCTCCTCGTCTTCATCCTCTGGAAGGTGAGGGGATGGGGTCCCCGTGGCAAGATGTGTCCCCCTCCCTGTGGCACGGGGTCCCCTGGACATGCTGTGCTGTGCCATCCCAGCTACGCCGTGCCGTGCCACACCGTGCCACATTGTGCCGTGCCGTGCCACCCCAGCTATGCCATGCTATGCCACCCCAGCCACGCTGTGCCGTGCCGTGCCGTGCCATGCCGTGCCATGCCGTGCCGTGCCACGCAGCCTGGCCTTGCCCAGCCTCACCCTCTTGCTTCCTCCCCAGTGCGGCTTCTTCAAGCGGAGCAGCCGAAAGTCCCGCTACGCTGCTAACTATTACCGGGCCCGCCTGGGCCTGCAGCCCTCCGCGGCAGAGAAGCAGGCGCTGGAGGGCGAGCGGTAACGCAGGGCTCTCCCGCCCTGGCTCCGGCGGGCAGCGAGCACCGGTGCGCAGGGGTGTGCGAGGGCTGGCAGCCACCCTGCGCGGGTGTGCGAGGGCTGGCGGTGTGCCGAGGCGGAGGGACGAGGGTTTGCAGGGTCTGCGTGCGGGTGTGCGTGGGTGTGCGGCGTCAGGGTGGAGGGAACGAGGGTTTGCAGTGCTGCTGTGTGGGTGTGCGAGGGTTTGCAGCGTCCAAACTGGGACGTGCGAGGGTTTGTAGTGCTGGTGCGTGGGTGTGCGAGGGTTTGCAGTGTCCAAACTGGGACGTGCGAGGGTTTGCAGTGCTGGTGCATGTGTGTGCGAGGGTTTGCAGTGTCCAAACCAGGACGTGCGAGGGTTTGCAGTGCTGGTGCATGGGTTTGCAGTGCTGGTGTGTGGGTGTGCGAGGGTTTGCAGTGTGGGTGTAGGTGGGTTTGCAGTGCCGGCACACGATTGTGCAAGGGTTTGCTGTGCCCAAACCGGGACGTGTGAGCGTTTGTGGTGCTGGTGCATGGTTGCACGAGCACTGATGCAAAGCGCACGCCCCTGCTCTTTTGGGGTGAGTGCCGAGGGATGGGCCAGCGCCGGCACAAGCGCCGGTGCCGCGGGCTTGCGGAGCCGTTCCCAAAGCCAAGGCGTCCCCGCGGGGCCCTGACTCGCCGGTCCCCTGCAGCTGGGCTTCTTCCGTCGGGCGCGCTACGCGCCGCCAGCCGTGCCGCAGTACCACGCCGTCAAGATCCCGCGGGAGGAGCGGCAGCAGTTCCGCGAGGAGAAGACAGGCACCATCCAGAGGAAGGAGTGGGCCGCCAACTTGAGCGAGGCCAACGACAGCCATGTCGCCCCCAGCTCAGCGTAGACCCCCCAGGCCCCGGGGGATGGTGGCACACACATGGGATGCTGGACACGGGACCCTCCTTCCCGGCCCCGGGGAAGGACCCTCTGGCACCGCGTGTGGGGAGGCACACGCGTGTGCCGGCACACGCAGGACTGCTCGCAAAGGGACGGGGCCCGTCAGCCCCACGGGAAGGGCTGGACCCCACGGGGAGGGCTCGGCCCCGCAGCGATGCTCGACCCAATAAAAGAAGGAACAGCCCCTCCGCGGAGACCGTCTCCTTTCTTCGCAGCTTGGGGGTGTCCGCCATGATGGGAGTGGCCTGGGGGGGCGGCACTGGGGAGCCGCCATGATGGGTGTGGCGACGGGTGCCGCCATGATGGGTGTGGACGTTTCGACGGGCGGCGGGTAGCTATACTGCTGGGGCCGGGTCGAGCCCTGTCTGCCGGGATAACGGGGGACGTCCCCGTTCCTGCCCGTGGGTTGGGCCCGGCCGCCCCCGACCCACCGGCGACGGCGGCCCCGAAAGGAGCGGGGTGGACGCGGGATGTGCGGCCCTGCCCTTAGCCAAGATGGCGGCGCCCTGAGCCAAGATGGCGCCGCGCCTCGGGGGCCGGGCGGAACCTTTAAAATGGCGGCGCACTTCCCGGCTTCACCGCGCCTGATGCTGATGTCAAACCGTTTTCCGGTGGGTACCCGGAAGCGGCGCCGTCCATGGAGGCGCCCGGGCGGACGCCGTCGTGGAGCGGCTGGAGCCTCCGCTCCCGGGGATGGTGAGGCCGCGGCACCGGAGCCGGCACCGGCTGCCCGGGGCGGGGACGGACGGACGACGCCCCGCGGGAGGCGGCAGCCGGGGGTGGGGGGACGGACCTGGGTCCTCCCCGGGCCGGGGAGGGGGGAGGGTTTGCCCGGGGGGCCCCGACAGGGCCCTGCGCCGCGCCCTCCCCCCCCCCCCCTCCCGCCAGCACCGTGTCCCCCATCCCCTCCCCGGGCTCCTCATGTAACCTCCGGTGCCCCCGTGTCCCTTCGTGTCCCCTTGTGTCTCCCCCCCGTGCCCCACACCTTGCCCCGTGTCCCTCGCTGCCGCCCACGGCCCCCCGTGACACTCCCCCCCCATTTCCGCGACCACTTTACTTCCCCCATGTCCTCATGCTTGTCCCCGCATTCCCAGCATCGCCCCTGATCCCTACAGGGTTGGAGTCGTGTCGTTGTCACCCCCCCAAAAGCCCCCTGGAAAGCTGCACCCCCAGCTGCAATGGGGAGCCCAGAGGTTTTGCAGGTTAGCTTTTGGGGCGCAACTGGTGACCCCCCTCTCTCTTCTGTCCCCCACAGACGTGCTGCTCTCCGGACTGATGGCGTCGGGCGCAACGAGCCGCTCCGAGGACGAGGAGTCACTGGCGGGGCAAAAGCGGGGTTCGGCCCAAGCCTCGGGTGCCATCCCCAAGCGCCGCAGCTCCTCGCGGTACGCCAGGGTGGGAGAGGGAGGGTGCAGGGCTGAGCCTTGCCTGCTGCCTGCCTGTCTGCAGGAGATGGTGGCCTGCGGACACCGGGACTCAAAGCTGTCTTTGTTTTTTCCAGCTTTATCAAGCGGAAGAAGTTTGATGATGAGCTGGTAGAGAGCAGCCTTGCTAAATCCTCTAGCCGGGCCAAGGGCGCCGGTGGGGTCGAGCCCGGGCGCTGCTCAGGCAGCGAGCCCTCCTCTAGTGAGAAAAAGAAGGTAAGGGGCTGGTGGGGACATCCAGGGGCCGGCCAGGGGTCTGGGGAGCTCAGAGAGACCCCGAAACCTCGCCTCTGCCCACCCAGGTCTCCAAGTCTGTGTCCACCCCCATCGCACCCAGCCCAGTCCCGACCCCCGGCCTCGCCAAGCGGATGAAGAAGAGCAAACAGCCCCTGCAAGTGACGAAGGACCTGGGCCGCTGGAAACCCGCTGATGACCTTTTGCTCATTAATGCTGTGCTGCAGGTAACGACCCCAGGGGAAGCTGCTTGTCCCCCTGGGGACCCTCACAGGAGGGTGTTTGCCATCACTGTGTTTTGGGGTTGGCCCTCCATGGGACTGTCCCCTCACCTGGGGACTTTTCCAGACCAATGACTTGACCTCCGTGCACTTGGGCGTGAAGTTCAGCTGCCGCTTCAACCTGCGGGAGATCCAGGAGCGGTGGTACGCGCTCCTCTACGACCCCATCATCTCCAAGTGAGTGCGGGACAGGCCCGGAGGGGTAGAGCCATCCCAGGTGGGGGCCGGTGGGGGCTCTCACACTGTGATTTCCCTCCCACACCAGGCTGGCCTGCCAGGCCATGCGGCAGCTGCACCCTGAGGCGATCGCCGCCATCCAGAGCAAAGTGCTGTTCAGCAAAGCTGAGGAGCAGCTGCTGAACAAGGTGGGATCGGTAAGAGCCAGCCGGGAGTGGAGTGGGATGGGGGGGTTCTAGTCTGGGGTTTTGGGCTCTCGATGGGGGTCCTTGCTGCCATGTTTTCCTTTTCTCCTCCGCAGACTAGCCAGCCCACGCTCGACACCTTCCAGGAGCTGCTCCACAAGCATCCTGACGTCTTTTACCCCTCCCGGACGGCCAAAGCTCTGCAGCTCCACTGGCAGCTCATGAAGCAGTACTACCTGCTGGATGACCAGACTGGTGAGGCCGGGAGGGTCCCCTGTGTCCCCTGCGTCCCCTGTGCCCCCCGCCAGCCCCCTCACTCCTTCTCCTCCTGCTCCTTTCAGTGCAGCCGCTGCCCAAGGGGGACCAAGTGCTGAACTTCTCGGATGCTGAGGACATGCTTGATGACAGCAAGCTGAAGTGAGGGTTTTGGGGGGCTGGGGTAGGGAGAGGGGCCATGGCTGGGGGGTAGCACAGTTTCATCCTGCCTCTTCTCCCCTGCAGGGATGTGCGGGACGAGGTGCTAGAGCACGGTGAGTCCAGCCCGCTCCCATCTGGGCAGCCTGAATTGGTGGGGAGAGGCCCAGGACCCCCCCAGGATGGGGGATAGGTGCCCCCCACCCTCCACACCTCCCTTTTTCCCCAGAGCTGACCGTGGCCGACCGGCGCCAGAAGCGGGAGATCCGGCAGCTGGAGCAGGAGCTGCACAAGTGGCAGGTGCTGGTCGATAGCATCACAGGTGAGAGCTAGGAGCGAGGGGGGGGCCATCTGTCCATCCCCCCAGCTGTCTGTCTGTCCCTCCACCCCTCTCCCTCCTCCTTCCTGCAGGCATGAGCTCCCCGGACTTTGACAGCCAGACGCTGGCCGTACTGCGGGGCCGCATGGTGCGGTACCTCATGCGTTCCCGGGAGGTGAGCGCAGGTGTTGTGCCCCCCGTCCCTCACCCTAGCAGAGCCCCCCCACTCCCCAGGGAGCCCCCCTGGCCTCATCATGGCCCCCTGTCACTTCCTTCCCTCCAGATCACGCTGGGCAGAGCCACAAAGGACAACCAGATTGACGTGGACCTGGCACTGGAGGGACCGGCCTGGAAGATCTCCCGCAAGCAGGGTAGGGATGGGGACTGGGGCTGGGGCAGGTCTTGGGGGGCTCTGGAGCAGGGAGTGCTGCGTTCCCCCCTCCTCTCGCCCCATATCCCCCCTCACCCCATATCCCCCCTCCAGGCGTCATCAAGTTGAAGAATAACGGGGATTTCTTCATCGCTAATGAGGGCCGGCGCCCCATCTACATCGACGGGCGCCCCGTGCTTGGTGGCAACAAGTGGAAGCTGAACAACAATTCGGTGGTGGAGGTGAGCCCTGATGCAGGTGGGGGGGCGTCCTAGGGGGTCTAGGGGTCCCATCCTGCTCACCCTCTGCTCCCCACTCCCCAGATCGCCAGCCTCCGCTTCGTCTTCCTCATCAACCAGGACCTGATTGCCCTCATCAAGGCGGAGGCGGCCAAGCTGGCCCAGCAGTGATGAGGGCTGGGGGCTGCTCTGCCAGGTCCCCCCCACTGGCCCTGTATGGGGGGAGTGGGGGTCCTCACAGCCCCCAGTTTGGCACTGGGGCCCCCTCGTCCCCCTCAAGATGCCTCCTTGGGGGTGCTGGGCCCCTCCTGCCCCCAGCCCCAGGGCTGGAGATTGTTACCTTCCAATAAAGTGTTTTCCCCTGCCCCGATGTGGGGGTCCCCAGGGCCTGGGGCCACCCCGGGGGGGGACACAAGACCCCCAGCTCCTGTTCTTAACGTTACTTCTTTATTGAAAAAGTCACCCTGGGGGTCCCGTTACATGCCCGTCCCCTCCTCTTGGGACGAGGGGGGCCCCTGCCTCGGGGGCCCCTGCCTCTGGGACCCCCCCATCAGTGCCAGTTCCAGGCTGGGCACATCCCAGGGCATGGTGGGCTCCAGCATGGGGACACCCTGGCCCCCCGATGAGGTAGGAATGGGCGGCCACGAGGGGGGGCTTCCCTGCAGCTGCCCCTCCTGCCCCCCCGGGGAGCCCCAGAAGGGGTTGGGGCACAGCCAGGGCGCGCTTTGAGCAGTTGGGGGGCCCCAGCCCCAGGGCTGGCTGTGGGTGCAGTCGGGGGGTGGCTGGTGCAGGCAGAGCCCCGGCCCCCCCGTCTCCACACGGAGCGGCTGGAGGGCTGCGGCCATCACCGGGGCATCGGGGCGCGGGGGGGGCGGCAGCAGCAGCAGGAGCTGCACGGCCTCTCGCAGCACCCGCAGCCCCTCCCGCAGCTGCAGCACCTGCCCTGACAGCTCGGCCACCTGCAGGTGACGGGGGTCAGCGCTCCCCTGGACGCCCCCAAACCCCCCCGCAGCCCCCCCAGGCCCCCCCCCTTACCGCCTGCCGCAGCTTCTCGATGGTGTCGGCGCTGCTCGGCTCCGAGGGGCCAGGGGGGATGGCCAGCAGCCCCCCGTCCCCAGCTGGGGGGAGAGGTGAGTGTCTCCTTGGAGCACCCAGGGGTCCAGCCCCCCCACCCTGTCCCAGCATCGGGGCCCCCCCCACTTTACCTGGCCCCAGGGAGGGGTCGAGGTGGAAGTTGAAGAGGGGCTTGTCGGTGGCGCAGCCCTCCCCCTCGATGCCGTCGACCACCCTGTGGGACAGTGGGGGGGGGCGGTGGGGCATGGACCCAGTGCTCTAGGGCCCCCCCCCCCCCCCCCCCCCCCTCCCTGCCCCTCACCTGGGACTCAGGTCTGGGGGGCTGCTCCAAGGGTGCAGCTGCAGGGCCGTGGGGCGTCCGGGCTCGGGGTGGGCGCGGGGACCTCCGCCGTGGGGGGGCCGGGGCTGGGTCCCTGCTGGGGGGGACGGCTGGGGACTGGGGGGGGCCAGGCTGGGGCTGGGGGGCTGCGGTTCAGCTCCCTCCTCCAGTGTGGGCAGCGGTGTGGGCGAGCGCAACTCAGCCTGCAGCCAGGGCATAAAGGGGGGGGACCCTGCTCTTGCACCCCCTGCATCACCCCTTCCCCCTGTGACATCACCCAGGCCCTGTGATGTCACCCACTGGCTCTGCACTGTGTGTCCCCCCACCCGCCATTGACTTTGGCCCCGCAGGTCGTGCCTCAAATTTGTCATGTTCCCCCTTAGCTAAGAGTCATGTCATAGCCTGGGGATGGTGATGTCACTAGGAGGCTGTGACATCATCCGTCAGGCCAAGAGCTGCCTCAGGGTCTTGGACCCACCGAGCCCATGACTTCGCCTCCCTTCTCCCCCCCACCTTTGCCGTCGCTGCTGGGGGGTAGCATCAGCCCCCCTGCCACCCCTGGCTCCGTGATGTCACTCCCCCACCCCGTGACATCACTCCTCGTCCCCCAGTGACGTCACCTCACCTCGGGGGCACCCCCTAGGTCGTAGCTGAGCTCGCGGGGGAGCTGCTGGCGGAAGGCGCGGGCGAAGTCGGGGTCGAGGGCCAGGCCCTCGGCCAATGCCGGCAGCCCCAGGCTCTGCAGGGCACAGTACGTCAGCCCCCGCACGTCCGCCCGGGCCAGCCGGGACCCCCCCAGGTCGCAGCCGATCAGGTCCCCCTTCCCTGGACAAGGTTGGGGGAGAAGGGAGCGTCAGGCCGACCATTGGCGTCACGACGTGGCCAGCCTCAGCCCGCTCCCGCGTCCCGCACCGAGGATGGCGAGGACGGTGCCGTCCCGCAGCACCTCCATGGAGCCGGAGCGGAGGAAGTAGAGCGCCTGGAGCGCATCGCCCCGTCGGATGAGGAGCTCGCCAGGGGTGCAGAAAGCGGGGCGCACCCCCAGGGAGAGGGTGCGCAGGCAGCCCCGGCTGGCCGCCCCGAAGAGGGGAAGCTGCAGCAGCTCCTTGTGCAGGTGCAGGGCAATATCGGCCCGCAGCTCCTCGGGCAGGCTCTGCAGGAGCTGCGCGGACAGAGCTCAGGGGGGTGGGGGGTGACGCACCCCTCCCCCTGTGCCCCACTGCCCCCCAAGCCCCTCGGAGCTCCCCATCCAGCCCCACCACAGACCGTGCACCCAGAGCCGCCCCCATCCATCCCTACTGTGGGGCTGGGGCATCCTGAGCTCCCCATCCCTTCCCACTGTGGACTGACCACCCCAAAGTCCCCCCCCTCCATCCCTGCTATGGGGCTGGGGACCCCCCCAGGCCCCCATTCATCTCCATGATGGACTGAGCACCCCAAATTCCCCCTCTCCATCCCTGCTATGGTGCTGGGGACCCTCCCCAGGCCCCCTCCACCACTGCTATGGGGTGAAGCACCCCAGTTCCCATCCATCCCCAACCGCAGACCGTATATCCAAGTCCCCCCATCCCGATCCATCCCTGCTATGGGATCACAGCACCCCAGTATCCCTCCGTCCATGCACCACCGCTGCCTCCCCAGGTCCTGGGGGGTCCGCGGCGTGGGCTGACCTCAGCCGTGTCGATGCCGTTGTTGGCCGCCCAAGTGCTCTGGAAATACTCGAGGATGCGGCGCTTGAGGGGCTGGGGGATGCGGTGGATGCGGATGTAGTCGTGCAGGTCGCGGGTGCGGCTGTGGTACAGGAACCGGCGGGCGTACAGCCGCTGGATGATGGCCGTCACGTTGCCGAAGACCACCGCGTGCATTAGCGCTGGGGATGGTGAGGACATCCGTCACCCAGTTAGTGGGGTTCCCCCCCTTCCACACCCCCTCCCAACTTGCCCGCCCTGGCCCCTCACCCCCGACCAGCATGGTGCAGATGGAGAAAATCTTTTCGGTGTCAGTGTTGGCGGAGACATTGCCGAAGCCCACGCTGGTCAGGCTGCTCAGGGCGAAGTAGAGGGAGGTGATGTAGGCACTGCGCAGCGAGGGGCCCCCCAGCAGCCCCCAACTCCCGCTGCAGTTGGCTCCTGGCCCCGTGCCGTTCCCAGCCCCGCCGGTGCTGCAATTTCTCCTGGCTAGGTAGTAGGGGGTCTCCAGCCGCCGCGCCAGCTCCTGCAGCCAGCCTGGGGGGGGGGAAACAGGGGGTGAGCAGAGCCATGGGGGGCTGCCCAGCTTGGGGTGGGGGACAGGGACAGCCCCACATGGGTGCAGGGGGTGCGGGCAGAATCTGGACAGGCTCTGGGGCTGGGGGGGGGGGCACAGGTTGCATAGGCAGGTCTCGGGGGGGGTGGTGGGGTGGTGGCCATGGGGTGCACGGGCAGGTCTCAGCCTCAGGGTGCAAAAAGGACATTGGGGGGGGGGAACCACACCAGTAGTTCAGAGGGTGCACAGCCACCAGCTCTGGGGTATGGGGACATGGGGGCACGTGGGGACATATTAGCAGGGTCAGGCATGTGGGGACAAGGGACAGGAACCCCTGCAGCCCCCCCACCATGGAGGGGGGGAGCGGTGGCAGCGAGGCGGCCGTACCGATCTCAGGCAGGGCGGTGGGGCTGCCTTCCACCTCCCGCTGCCCCAGGAAGAACCAGCCGCAGGCGACCCAGTGGGCCAGGAGGCCGAAGACCACCATGAGGAGCGCCAGCACCACGGCACTGTACTGCGAGTACCGGTCCAGGTTGGGCAGCAGCCGCAGCAGCCGCAGCAGCCGCACCGTCTTCAGCAGATGGGCCCCCACATACTGCAGGGAGAGGGGCAGTGCCGGAGGGGACGGGGCACCAGTTGGCTCCGTCCAGCCACAAGCCCCTGTGGGGGGTCCCTCACAGCCCATGAGGGTCCCTGCAGCATCAATGGGGGGGGGTCTTGCAGACCATCAGGGTCCCCAGTACCCCATCAGTGTCACCACAAACCATTAGGGTCCCCAGTACCCCATCAGTGTCACAACAGCCACATCAGGGTCTCCATAATCCCACCAGGGTCCCAAGAGCCCCATCGGGGTCCCCACAGCCCCATCAAGGTCCCTGCAGCCTTTTGGGATCCCTGCAGCCCTTCAGGGTCTCTCGTGAGGTCCCCTTGGTCCATCAGCATCCCCAAAACCCCAGTGGGATCCCCGCAGATCGGGGCAGTGGATGGGGGGGGGAGGGGTGTCCCCGCATCCCAGTGCTTACCACATTGACCTGGCAGGCGGCGAGCAGGTCGAAAGGCAGCGCGGCCACGAGGTCGAGCAGGAACCAGCCGGCCAGGTAATGGTGAGCGACGGCACGGGGCTCCAGCACCACCTGCCCTGACTTGCTGACGAAGGTGGTGCGAAAGTTGAGGATGATGTCTGGGTTGCAGTGGGGCCGCCATCAGTGCACCGAGTCCTCCCGGCCTCTGCCAGCCCTGAGCTGGCACGGGGCAGGGTGTGCATGGGGAGGTGGGGGGGCTTTACCCATCATGAAGAGGATTTCCACGCACAGGTCGCAGGCGCTTGGGGGGCCGCGGGCGGCCGGCAGCCCCTCCTCACTACCAGCGCCCACGCAGACGCTGTAGGGGACGGTGACGGCCACGTAGAGGGTGGCGAGCAGGATGAGCCCGTCCCAGCCCGCCTTGAAGGCCCCGTAATGCAGCAGGATGAGGGGGGGCTTGCGGATGGCGGCCACCTTGTACTCAGGCAGCGAGGGCTTGTCCCCGAAGACGCCCTGATGGAGACTGGGGGGGGTCAGCCTAGATGCCCTATCCCCTGCCCCTACACCTTGTCCCCTGCCCCGACACCCTGTCTCCAGCCCAGACACACTGTCTACTGTCCCCAACTTCAACACTTTGTCCCCAGCCCTCTCCTTCCCCTGTCTCCAGCCTAGGTGTGTTTCTCAGCCTGGACATCCCAAACCCACACACCTCATCTCCGGCCCCTTCCCAGTCCAGCCACCTTGTCCCGACCTCCGACACCTTGTCCCCAACCTCAACAACACCTTGTCTCTGTCCCCCGACACCCTGGAAACAGCCTGCCCTCAGCTGCAGCACCTCGTCCCCAGCCCTCGTGCCACCACATCCACAGCATCAGCCTCTTCCCAGCCAGGATGCCCTGTCCCCAGCCCCGACACGTGTCCCCCAGCCCCAACACGTGTCCCAGCTCCACCTTTCTGAGCTTGTGCTTGCTTTTTCTCTGCTTCTGCAGGTGCCCTGAGAGGTGATACAGCACCGCCCGGCTCCGGCGCCGGCTGGCATTGAAGCCTTTCCCTCCTGCACGGCTGAACCGCCGGAGTCCGCCTGCCGGGAGAGATGGGAGGGATGGTGGCCACGGCGGGCTCCAGCCGGTCCCGTCTTCCCCCTTGCCATCCCCTCACCCGTGTCCTTCGTGCTGTCGGCGCCCGAGCGGCTCTTGGTGCTGGTGATGTCCTTGTGCGAGACGAGGAACAGGGCCACCTCGTCCTTCTCATTCTTGATGGGCACCACGTCCACCAGGCACCAGAAGGGGACACCTACCGGTGGGGGCAACACCCGGGCTGACGGAGCATTGCCCCCCAACCCCGGGGCAGGACGGTCGCAGGGGTACGGAAGGACTGCGGAAGGGACCCGGCCGCCCTCGCTACCACCCACCGCTCTTGCGGTAGAGGATGAGCTCGCCCTTGAAGGCCTGGTGCTCGTCCAACGCGCGCCGGAGCTGCTGCCGCAGCAGCTCGCTGGTGTCGGGGCCGTAGAGGAAGGAGCAAGCGCAGCAGCGCTGCATCACCTCCGCCCGCGAGAAGCCCGTCAGGTCGCAGAAGCCGTCGGAGCAGTAGACGACGGGGAAGGCGCTGGGCACCTGGGCATTGCCCAGCACGAAGTTACTGTCTGCAACGGAGAGGCGGCTGGGAAGTGGGGGGGGGGGCAGAAGGGGTGTGGAGAGCCCGTGGGGCTGGGGATAAAGGGGACTGGGGGGGACCCCAGGGGTTTGGGGGAGCCTGTGAGGCTGGGGGATGCCATGGGGTTGGAGGGAGGAAGGGGCTGGGGGTGCTCCTTGGGTTTGGGGGAGCCCATGGGGCTTGTGGGGGGGGAAGGGGCTGGGGGTGCTCCTTAGGTTTGGGGGAGCCCATTGGGTTTGGGGGAGCCTATGGGGCTTGGAGGGTGAAGGGGCTGGGGTGCCTGGGTCCCCCTGGCTGGGCTGGGGGGTCTGGGGGTGGTCCGGGGGTGCTGGGAAGGGGGGGGGGTGTACCCGCAACCATCTGGGTCTGCTGGGTTATTTTTACCCGCCGCGCAGCAACGCTTGGGCTGAACCGCCCCGTTGGCACCGGTGGAGCCCACTCTGTCTCATTTGCATACATTTGCATAGGAACAGCGTGGGGGGCTGCCTCCCACCCACTCTCCCCGGGAGAGGCCAGCACCGGGCCGGGGGCGGAGGAGGAGAAGGAGGAAGGGGGGGGGGGGGGCCTTTCCCAAGGACTGGAGTGATCCCGGGGGGCTTCAGCCCCCTCCCCAGCCCTGCGGCTGCCGGTCCCAGCCTGGTGCAGTCCCGGTACCACGGAGCTCATCACCGTTACTCACCGGTACGGCGGGGGCAGGGGTGGGTATTTATAGCCCCGGGGAGGGGGCAACGGGGCCAGATCCTTCCCCGGTGGGCAAGACGGGGGGGGGAGGGAGGTGGGGACCAAAGCGTAGCCCACCCCACCTTGTCCTGATCCCAGCGGGTGGTCTCCGAGGGGGTGACCGTTCCCGGGGGGGTATGCACAGCACCGAGCATCACCTGGAACCAGGTCAGGAGGGGTTGGGGGGCGGGGGGGGGGATGGCCCCGTGGTTGCCGGTGCCGGTTGCCAGTACACTCACGCGTCCCGTCGAAGCGGCGAGCGATGGTGTCCAGAAAAGCGTTTTGCGGTGCCAGGAGGCCCCGCATCGGCGACATCTCAACAGTGGCTCCGAGCTGCCGCCATCCCTGTTGGTACCGTCGGTCCCAGGGTTCCCCCCCCCAAACACACACCATGCCGGTACCGCCCCCCGGGAGGGGCTGTAGGGGGGAGCACCGGGACCCTGCTTCAGCCCTGGAGCCTCCAGTACAAAATTCTGGCTCTTTGCTGTGGGGAACAAGCCCACAGGGGATCACATCCCAAGGGGAGCTTTGGGAGTGACAGCGGGGGTGGGGGGGCTAAGGTCAGAGCCCAAGGATCAGACTCAAGCAGAAAACATTTAAATTTGTCAAGGTGAAAGTTGGGTTTCATTTATTTAATTTGTTCAACCAATTCCAGAGAAGTTTAGTTCAAGAGAAGGAAAGAAAAAAACCCTGGGGTGAAAAGAAGAGGAGGGGGGGGCAAAGCCAGGGACCCCCCAGGAAGCCCCATCCTCCCCCCACTGGGATTACTGGTGGCAGCAAGGCACAGACAGCGACATTCACTGTGAACATCGTCTTTATTCATACAGCTATAAAGAAGGACTGTCGCAATCTCCACCCCGTGTCAACCTAGGATTAGCTCTGCTAATTGATATTGCTATAAATTTAATTTAGGGCCGAAGAAGGGCTGGAGAAGTGGGGATGGGGTGGGGGGAAAGGCAGGACAAGAGAATAAAAGAAAAAGAGCTCCCCAACATAAAAAACAGAGAACAGCAAAGTGTGCGGACAAAGTGTGCAGGTCCCCAGCCCCGTGTCACAGCCCGGAGAGGAGGGGGCCAGATTCCTGCCTGTCCCCAGGGGAGAGGGGACACCCGCAGCCCCCATGTCCCAGCACTCATCCTCGCTGCCAGCACGAGGGATGGGCTGTCGCCGGCCGTTCCTCTGAGGTGAGACCCAGATAGATGTTGGTGCACAGAAGGAAAAAAACCAAAAAAACCCCCAAAAAACCCAAACCACCGGGGACTGGGTTTTTGGCCAGCGCTGTCAGCGATTTTGCAGACAAAAGGCAATTTCTGGAGGGGAAAGGAAAAGGGCAAGAGCTGGGGGAGGCCTGAACCCGCTCTGAGGGTGCAGCGCAGGCGTGAGAAGAACACAAAGCAGACAGGGTGGGGGAAAGGAAGCGGGGGGGGGGGGGGGAACAAAAAATGGCACAAAAAATGAGAAGTGTAAACTTTCCTTCGTTAGTATCCTAGCTAGGAGCTTCCTACAGTCTGGTTCTCACGTTGGACTTGTGGCAGGAAGGGAAAGCCTGGGGCTCTCAGGAGTTCGCTCCCTCCTGCCGACTGGCTCTGGGCTTACGCTGCGGGAGCCCCTTGGTCTCTGTACCGGAGGGAGGGGGACCGGGCCGGCCCGGCTGCGCCGAGGCACTGCTGGTGCCGGTGGGCTGAGTCTGGCCGGGGCTGGCAGCGGAGGCTGCCAGGGGTGAGGTTTGCCGCCTGCCGTGGGCCTGGCCCGGCCCGTTCTTGTGTCGGTTGCCATTGTTGGAGCGTCCAGGGGGGCCGATGTGGCGCTGGCCCTGGGACCTGGGTCCCGCTCCCGGTCTCCTGTTCCCCTGGAAAGCCTGAAACAGAAGAGGGTGGGCGAGTGAGCGTGGGCTGGCAGAGGCAGCTCCTGCCAGCTGGAGGGCTGCGACCTCCTGCTGCAGCACCCCTACACACTCCCAACCTCCCCTTCCAGGGGGTTGGTGGGGGAGAAAAGTGGAAAAGCAAAACCCCCAAAGCCTGCTCTGAAGCAGAACCATCAAGGCAAGGCTGCACCCTGCGGCTGCCGGTGCCCTTGACCCTGCTGCTGCCCAGCCCTGAGTTGAGTCCTGATGGCAAAGGGCACCTGGCAGGGAAGGACCTGGCCCAGGAATCGGGAGAGGAGCCACAAACGCAGAGCAAGCTTCCCGCAGCGCTGTGCCGGGGTGCGGTTACCTCTCGTGAAGGCTGGGGAGGGCGGCCGCCAGCATTCCCCACGGCTGCCTCCGCTGAGGACGAGGGCTTCTTGCTCGCTGTGGTAAGGCTTGCAGCGGAGGCGGAGGCAGAGGCACACGCAGGGGTGGAGGGAGCAGAGGTCTCGCTGGAACCACTCAGGGACGTGGCCATGACGGAGCTGCACCGCGATCGGGTGGAGTAGCTGTTCTTTGGATGGGAAACTGGAAGAGAAATACCCCAAAATGTGTTTTTTTCAGACAGGACCCAGACCGTTCACCCTCTGGCCTCCGGACCCTGACGGCTACAGCACTGCCGGGGTGGAGCCGGCTCACGGCTGGAGCCAAAGGCTCGAAGGGACAACAAAGCTTTTTCCAGCAAGATGAAGCTTTGGTCATGTGAACGGTACAAGGGGACCAGTGGCTAACAGGGACCAGCGCTCGACAGCAAAGGGAACGGGCACAGACACCTCTTGCCAAGGAAGGAGCATCTGCAGCAGCAGCGAGAGGGCTGGTTCCTCTCTCCACTGCCCAGAGGAAACAAAATGCCCAGAGCAGAACACTCCCAGTCCTGCCGCTATCAGGTTTTGGGGCACACATGAAGGGCTTTGGTGATGGCAGGGCTAGCAAAGGGGTGACTGACACCTCGGCTCCTCCCCGACTCCCATCCAGCTCACCTTGGCCGAACGAGGCAATGCTCTTCTTCAGCGCGTCGAGGTCGCATGTGAACCGCGCCACCCTGCCCAGGTCCTCATCGTACTTCCGTTCGCTCACAAAGTGCTTCACAGAAAAGGCAAAACACACACGTTAATTCAGTCTGTGCACAGGAACAGAAAAGGGAGGTGAAAGCCTCCCGCTTTGGCCCAGGAGCAGGTATCCGAGTTGGGTGCTGCTTGAAAAAAAAAAAAATCTTGGTGAGAAGGCAATGACAACTTACAGAAATAGAAAATCAGATTTTTTCAGCCCATACACAAACAGCCTTCCCCAAGCTCCAGCAGCCAAGCCATAGGTTAACTCGGTCCAATGGTAGCTCCACTCTGCCAGTCTCTAGTCTGTGAAATCAGCACAGCCCAGGTCTCTGGATGCTCACAGGGGCAACAGGTTTCTCAGCTGCACTCATCCTGCTACAGGGGTGAGCAGTTTTAGTTTTCAAACTAGAGTTTAATTGATGCAACTTCGCACTGACCTCTTGCGGCAGGAGCTGGCGTACTGGCGAGCAGAAGTGTTTTCTGGAATATAGAAGTCACTCAGCAGCAGGCAGGCTCTCCCGATTTAGGGGGAAAGGCAGAGGTCGGCCTGCGCCAGCGGGAGGTTTTCACAACCTCTCTGAGCACAAAGCTGCGGCCTTGCCGTGTTCCCTGCTCTCTGCCAGTTCACAATGAAAGCTGGGCTGCACGCACTGGGGTTAATGTTTGGATGATCGGCTGTTGGCTGAAGTCAGTATTTTACAAACCAAATTATTTTAAATTAAGATTCAGGATGAGGTGTCCCGTATCCCGCTGCGTGGCTGCAGACAGGAGTATGCAGAGCATTGGCGGTGAATTCGAGAACTAGGGACGCAAGGAAAGACTTGCACACAACACAAAATTGCATTCAGAAGCGTTGAAAACCCAGAAGGTTACAAAAAAGCGTACTGTTGTTGAAAATTGTTAGGATTAATAGCCTGGCTTAGCGCTAGAACCTAAAAGTAGTTGAAGCCTTAGGCCGCAAGAGCTGACCGAGAGTAAACTTTCTGATAAAACTAATGCTGCAAACAAACTTGCTGAATCCAGCAGATATGAGCAGAATAAAGAGGATAAGGACCAAGGAAACAATTCCAAGAGAATAAGGTAACTTCAGAAGGCAGCCAGCCCAGAGACCAAGAAAACCAGTAAGAAATCAAGAGACCACCGACCAGAATTAAGGGATTGGACTTGGGGATCAGGTGCTGGGTGGTACGGGTATAACTGGGGTGCGCAATCTGGGGTAGGGGTCCCTTGGAGGCACCCAGCTTGACCTGCTCTGCATGTTGGACAAATAAACCGCTTATTTACTCAGCAGATTGGCAACTTGTCTTCTTCGAGCAGGAACCTAGGGCCAGGCACTGTTGAGGTGGCACCCATGTAATTCCTACCATGGACTAGGTGGCAGCTGCGTAATTCCTGCAACACCACGTTTGGGTGAGATTAGGACTAGGCTGGATTAGACAGAAGCAGAGTGAAAAAGCTCACCTTTATGTCAGCTCTGAGCTCGACCAGCTGTTCCTCTGACATTCGCACTGCCACATCAGTCATTTTCTTCAGGGCTTCTGCCTTCTTCTGGCGGCTGACTAGAATTTCCACTGAAAAACAGACCACAATCTTAGGCAGCATCGACACTGATCTAGCCTACCCAGAGTTAAACAACCCCATCCCTGGCACACAGCACCTTATTGGTAAACAACAGGTTCCCCCGAGTCCCCCCCAGACAGCTCTGTGCCAGCTGCACAGCAGCCCTGGCCACTGCCTCCTGTGGCAATTTACATCTCCAGACACAGACTGAACCTGAGCTGTAAGCTGACTCAATGAGGGGTACAACATGCAGCTTTGGTAGAAGCTTTGCCACAAGCTTTGCCAATCTCCCCAGGCTAACTGCTTTCTTGCCACCCCCTAAACAGTGGGGCTCGGTGCTGCTGGTGTAGCTGTCCCCGTAGATCACTTCCCACCCACACCAGGCGAGCTGAGAAAGCCCTTTCCAGCTCCCCAGGAACGCTGAGAATTTCAGGAACAGCCTCCCATGGAAGAGTGCAGTTTATGTCCCACCCTCTAACGAGGGCACAGAGCAGTGGCCTCAGAGAGGACGGTTTGAGTCAACCCCGTCAGGCAGCAAACATAATCTAGTCACGATATATACAGCTAACTCAAGCCACGTGACAAGTTTTATCTGGATAAATTGCCACATATTTAGGAACAATGTGAACAGGAGGTAGATCACAGAAATCTGCTTCTAAGGGGGCTGTCTCCAGTGCGCAGCAACGCCTACAGCTCTTCAGGTGGGCACTTGGTAGAAAGACAGTCTTACTTGCTTCTGCTTTCACTTTGTCCATTTCAGCCAGCAACGCCACCTCGCGATCCATAAGGCTGGGGGAAAAAAAAAAAAAGAATATATATATATATATATATATAAAGGGAAGAGATTTAGTAATAAACAAAGAGGATAATGAAATCCTACTGCAGGAACAGTGGAGGGAGGGTTTCCAGGCATGCCGGCCAGCGGGGAGAGACCGGCAGATGGCGGCAGGAACCCGCCGTGCACGAACCCCAGCTTTTGTTCTGGAAGCTGAGGAGTTGCACGCAGGCTTCGCTGGCGTTAAAACTTGCTCAGGCTTGGGTCAGTGCGGAACATGGCACGGTGTTCCCAACAACCCGCTGGGTATGCGGTCACCTTACTCCGATAAAGTTGGAGCCACCTTGGCAAGGGGAGAGGGAGCGGCAGTTGTGGTGTCGGGGGAAGTTGCGCTCCGCTAGACTTTTATCACCGAAGAAAACTGGGGCACAACATTTTAAAGAGTCACTCAAAATACAAAACTAATCAGCAGTGGGGCAGGGTGAGGATCCACGATAGCAGGAGCAGGATGCTGGGCATTCAGGCACCCGTCCCCTCCAAGGCAGCCTCTCAGCTGCCATGCTGTGGAGGCATCCGACTGCAATGCTTTGCTCTTATGCCCTCATTAGCTAATTTAAGCCAGCGCAATTGGCCCACTAATCCAGAAACCTGAATTCTGGTACTCTGTGCCGCTTCTCAGGAGGCATGCACCCTGCTGATCCCCACAGGGCTGCAGGACCCACAGGAGTGCATGCACACCCTTCCACACAGTGCAGCAGGTACAAGGACACGACCTCCTGCCTGCAGCCACCACACAGCCGGCAGGTCACCTGGAGCCACACAGGTCCACAATCCAGGAGTCTCTTACAGTCTGAAGATTTTTTGGCCACAGAGGGAACACCTGAGTGGGTCACAGCAAAGCATCTCCACTCACCAGGAGGCTCCAGCTTGCCTCAAGTGTGTCTGTTGCCATGAGACCGCAATTCCCCCAGGCATCACGGTGGCAGCCTTTACGCAAGCAGAACTGCACAGCTACCGGCTGGCCAAATTTAGCAAATTCAGGCTATCGAGCACACTCCAGTAAGGCAGAGCACCCAGGGAGCTTCCCATAACTGCTGCTCATAGGCCGTGCAAAGAGGGCTCTTGTCTCTGGAGATGTGGACATTAAGTAACTCGGGTTACAATGGAAGCTGTAGAGGAAATACCAGTCCTCCCATCCTGGACAGGGGCAGGTACTGGTCGCAGCTCTGTTCTTCGCCATAAGGAATCCAAACCCTTGCAGACACCCTCCCTGCAAATGCTTCTTTTGTGCGTCCCTCTAAGCTACGCCTCCAACGTCCTCAGCCCTGCACCGCTGCAGCTCACCTTCGCTCAGCTGCTGGCAGCAGCTTGAACGCATTCGACATCCAGCCTATTAATAGGGTTCATTTCAGTTTCTGCTTTCTAAATATAAAAGCAGAGCCTTCCTCTCATGTGTTAGCTGTACGATACTTGCAGACACTAAATGGTACTTGGACAGATATCAGCATCATGCAGGGTTAGCCCTTCAACACCAACCACATGCTTTTTAGTGAGAAAGATTTGCTTGAAAATGGGAAGAATATTTATTTTAGCGACCATCTGAAAGGGAAACCACAGAGCATCTGAAATGCAAACTCAAACCACCGCTCCCACTCCTCTGCATGTCAGAGAGGGCTGAGGC
This sequence comes from Haliaeetus albicilla, assembly GCF_947461875.1. Classification (NCBI taxonomy): domain Eukaryota; kingdom Metazoa; phylum Chordata; class Aves; order Accipitriformes; family Accipitridae; genus Haliaeetus; species Haliaeetus albicilla. The sequence continues at coordinate 30,181,360 of NC_091500.1, read as the reverse complement.
AAGATCAATTTAAACAATTCCCTCTGAACAGCAGCTTTGACATTTGGCTTCTTCTGTTGATTTATCGCTCTGTCCATCTGCCTTTTCAGGGCAGGAATTGTTTCTGCTCGTAGCACAGCAGGGGCCTGATCCAGGTCAGGCACTCTCAGCCGAACTGCACAAATACAACAACGCATGTCAAAAGCTACGCTAATAAGACTTCACCTTGTCTGCAACCATGCCCAGAGTGGTTCAACCTGGCTCTGCAACACCAATGGGCAGGGTAAAGGGAGATACCCCAGCTGCCTTCTGCCCAGAGCCACGTCAGCTGCAGGAATCCCCCAGAGCTCAGAGAGATATGGGTGTGAACGCGGCCTTAATGATTAATTAAAGTGCAGGAACAGCCTTGCAGCTCTCGTGCAGCAGAACTCGGTTGTGCTACACCTTACCCCATTGCCCCCTCCCTGAACACACAGGCACACGCCCAGCTCCTGCAGAGCCAACACCCACTTTATATGGGCCATTTTGGGCTTTTTCCGCCAGGCTGCAGGCACGCACGCACGCACCTTGGCACAGATCATAGCTTGCGTCTCTTTGTAATTTAATTTACTCAGCAGAGCTCAGCTGGAGTCCTTTACCCAATTTTACAGTTGGGCTGGCTGAGGAACAGAGGTCAAGTGGCTTTGCCTGAGGTTCGTGTGATGAGTGACTCGGATCAGACCCCACTGCTCCTCCATCCTGCACGGCTTCTCGTCAAACAATCTCACTTCCTTCTGCCGGATCCGTTCGGAAAGATGCCTGCCTTTCTCGACTGCTCTGTCCTGGGATGAAATCCCATGCAGGACAGAGAGCGCATCTGCCCCTGCCAGAAAGACTGGGCTTTAAGAAAGGACATTTAAGAACTGCACAAGGAAGAAAGAGGAGCAGCAGGTAAACCGATAACTGCTGAAGATGAAATAATGCTGAATACTCAGTTGTGACCCAACCATCAGAAGAGATGCTCTCAGCTGCAAGCCAGCTCGATCGAGCAGTGGCTGCAAGATGTTGTCTGTTCGTGAAAGACAACAGATGTTTGCACAAGCATGCTAAGGGTTTTGGGGTCAGTTTTCCTTGGGGCTGAAACACAACGATCTCAAAGATTGACTGCAAAGGTGGCTGGAAGCATGCCTGGCAGCTCTGCCATGAGGAAGTAAGGACGATCTGCAGCACGAGGTATGCAGCGGTGATCTCAGCAGTGAGAAACCTCAAACGCTGCCCCACATCCAACTCAGCAGACAGCGCTAAAATTGAACTTACCCACACCACTCACAAAGGCTCGGGGTTTTTTTCCTGATGTGCTTCTTTCCCTGTCAGCAGATCGCAAAATATTCAGGAATTTAAGGACTATCAGGATTTCCTAGTTCAGGTTACCTGATCATCTCCAGTCTAGAGGAGCAAATCCTCTCAAAATAGGAAGCCAAAGCGGCTACTGCTACATCTGCCACTCAAACAGGATGGATTTCAGAGATTGAGGTAGGCACGACCCCAGCATTAGAGTGTCCTTCTTCACCCTCACCTACCTACAGACCACAGGTCTAATGTAAGCACACTGTCTAGCGAGAGAAGATGAAGGTCAAGAACTCTAGGAAGCCTCACTGGTTAAAAGGACATCTGAAAGGCAGCCCTGACACTGACAGGCAGAAGTTAAACCAGTCCAAGCTTTGCTACTTAAACATCCTGTTTCAGTTGAACAAACCTGCCTTTAAACCAGGTTTTCCTTTGGTAGAAAGCCAGGTGGAGAGGCAATTCAGCAAGAGGATTTAACTATCAGGTCTTGCCTTGTGCTGTAGGATTTAAAAATAGACTAATTATTCTCTGGGTCATGAAGGGAGTTGGAAAAAAAACAAACCACCAGCCAACAACAAAAATGTGAAGGTACAATTTACACCTCAGCTGACCAGCAACTGCATCACTTTCGGGGAAAAAGAAAGTGAATCTCTTTCTGCGGAGCTGAATGGCCCTGGCTGCCGAGTCACCGCTTATGAACTGTGCAGACCTGGCATGCTGCTGGGCAGCTCTTTCACTTGGCATTTGTCGAAGGAGGTTCCCAGTGGCCCCGTTCCAGGCAGGCACTCGCCTCCCCTCTCACGGAACCACACATCCTGCTTCACCCGCTGCCGGCTCATCGGAGCAACGCTGCGGGACTGGACTTGAGTCTTTAACCTTTCCAAACATGACGCAAGTGTTTTATAGATGATAACATAAGTCAAAGGGCGAGGAATTACTTATATGGAACCAGACACGTTAGCCAAAGGAATGACATTTTCCATACGAGGGAGAGGTTTTTACAGATGTTGTAACTGCATAGAGAGGCAGACAAAAAAACCTTAAAAACAAAAACCCGCTGTATACAGTAAGAACATTGAATCAGTATTGACTCAGTAGACAAAGCCACTAACAAAGTGAGAAATAATATTCATGAAAACAAACCTGAATTAGGGCTACAAATCCCTCAGCTACTGACAGGTTAAATCCCCTTACATTGCAGCTTTTCCAAAAGATAGGAGGTGCTGGGAGCTCCACATCCATCTTTGGCTTGGAGACCACAACTCAGCACGAAAACACAGGTCAGGGCACACGGACACCTTTAACCCTATCCCTCCAGTTTGGTCTAGTCTCCTCAGGTAAGTTTAAAAGTCATCTGTAAACATTTTTGTCAGTCTTTTTAGCACATGCTGAATTTAAGTACAGGACACCATTCCACTTATTTCAAGAGAGCACTTCCTGGTGGCAAAGTTCAGCACAAGTATGAGCACAAGAAAGTCCACACTGAACAACCAAGTTTGCTAAAAGGCTTCAGAATACAGCTCTTTACATCACTACCACTAAACCCTCTTGCCTTTGAGGCCATATACAGTTTTCAGACATAGACAGCTTTTGACACAGATTTGCAAGTCTGCCAAACATCTACTTTAATCCTTCAATGCGATAGCAGCATTTTAGATACTTGTCAAATGTTACTCACTTCGGGCAAGGAGAACTCTCTGTGCAGTTTGTTATGAATATTTCTTTACCAAAAGCAATCATATTTGTATAATCAAGAAGAACAATCTCTCAGTAATAGATTCAATCAGCCAAAACAGCAAGTGTATTTGATGTTAGGCCTTTCAGAATATCATCTTAAATCACTTATCCAAACCAATAAAGATGTTCATTAAAGAAAGACCCGACTGCACTCAGGGAACATCATGCACAGTATCAAAAGCTTGGCTTAAAATGGGGGAAGCAGTGCTGCACAGGATGATCTTTGATGTGTACTTGTACCTTCAAAAGGATCCCTCTCTTCCATGTTATATTCAACCATAATTTGAAGATTTCAAATATGAATGTTTGCTTCTAAAAGACACATGCTACTGCACCCTGAGCTCCCAACAGTTCTCCTTCCAGCACAGCTAACATTAGTACCTAACTGACAGTATGTTATCTGGCGAGTTCCTCATATTATCTGCATCTAAAATGACTTTATGGTGGTCAGGACAACTGTCTTGTACAGACATGGAGCCACAGTTCATCAAAGACCCTGATGGACACACCGAAGCCCTGAACAGTCTATTAACATCCCACTGGACATGTGGGACAACAGCTCGAACGCAGGCTTTGCAAAGCCGCCCGCAAAGGCGGCTTCTAAAAACTGCAGAGTACAGGACTTTAGACTCCAGTTTATTCTTTATGACATGCTGACCTCCCAGACGCTGCAGAACAGTGCTTGGGCGGTAGGGCATACAAAAGCAAGTCATTAACCTGACTGGAAAGCTGAAGTCTTAGTCCAAATGTATAGGTCTTAAGCCTTAACGCCTGGATCTGTCCCTACATTTAACTTACCTACTCTGCAGTTCAGCAAAGGCCTGCTTCATCTTCTTAATGGAAGCATCCATTTCCTCCTTCACCACAACCCGGTACCGAGCCAGTGAAACAGTGCAGCGCTGGAGATCCTTCACTGATTTTTCAATATTAGAACCTACCAAGAGACAGAGTGAACTCAAACAGCCATGTCAATCATATTGCTAAATCCTCCCAGCAGGGATAAATCTAAAGTTGGCTTTCCATCTTATTTTAAAACTATACACTGCCTGGTTTAAAATTTTTCTTCCCCTTCCCCATTACAAAGGCACTAGGTTCAGCAGGGACAGTTTGAGAGATCTTCTTATTGGGGAAAGTCTTCCCAAGGCTTGTAGAATTTCCTTCTATGGGCAGGGATGTCCCTCCACATTTTCAAATACATGAGAGAAATCAAATGCATCTCTGAGTCACTTTTGGGCCAGGGACTGGAGACGAGTGAAATGCAGTCTACAACGTATCACTAAATGATATAAAATGACTGTTTGCTTGGAGAAGGGAATTATCTTGGGAACTAAAATTAAGGCTATTTCCTCCAGTCAGGAGATGAAAGGATTGGTTATCACTGCCAAGGTTAGTCCCCACATCTCAGCTTGCCAGCAGGGTACATCACCTTGCCCACGCTCTCTGGAGCTTGCTGGAGCGCAGTTGCCCCCTGCCAAGCTACATTAACAATGGCTCGTTACAGCTTTCCCATGCAGCAAGGTGAACTACCACCACCTCATCTCCCTAAGCTAAGTATAATAACCATGATCACAATCGGGGTCTCTGAGGTCCCTCCTGTCCCCGCTTGTTATTGTAAGAACTCAGCTGTGGAGAAAGCACACGAAAGAGGAAAATAAAAAAAATCCAGTAGAAGGAGGCTGTCACTTCTTGTAAGAGGACTGGTCCGAACTTCTGGCCTTTCGACAAATTCTCACAAAAGATGAGAAACAACCTAAAGGCTCTGTGATGGAGCACACAGAAGAATGGGCTAAACGTATGCAGCGAGACTGGCTGCTTCCTCCCCTGCTTCTCTCACACATATGGGTTTGCCGCTCCAGGCACTACATCTAAACTGCTGTCAAGATTCCTGCTGTGCATAGGGAAGAGGAGGAGCAGAGTGCAAGTTACTGGCCAGATAATAAGAAGCATGTTAGCTCGCATTAAAATCAAAGTCCGGTACGCCTCAGCACTGTGTCTGTCACTGACACTGCAGAAGAGGCAGTGAGAACTTGGCCAGCAGCAACCTGCTCTGACATTGGAGAGCACGCAGACCCTCAGGGCCTTACCTAGCTTCTTGTTTGCAGGTGAAACTGGAACATCTTCCAGCCGCGTTACAGACAGGGACGCAGGAGTTGAATTGCTCGCTGTTGATCTGGACAGAGACCTGCTAGTGCTCCTCTGCTCAGGCCGCTGTCTAAGAGATGCAGGGCTCTGGGAAGGATGCATGATGAGCGATTTTGCGTCAAAGTCTGCTATTCCATTCTCTAGTTCAGGCACTGCTGTAGAAAAGCACAGTCGTTTAAAGGGGAACGCGAAGAGGACAGCAGAACACTGACCGCCTTTTTACAACAAGCAAAAAATCAGAAAATTAGGGTGAGCTGCTCTTTCACGAAGAGCCATCCAAACAAATCAGTATTCAAAGCTGACCCAAAACAAAGAAGGAACACAAAAAAAGCAGGAGGCAGCTCCTCTGCTTTTTAAACACTCAGTGCCCATCTCCTGTGCTACTTTATAGAGACTAACCTGTTCTATCAGGCATGTCTGGTGCAGCAGACTCACAATCCTCCAACTCCCTGGCATCAATTGAAAGTGCATCCAAACCTTCGCTGAGCGAGTCCACAGACTCCGTGTCGTGGGCACAGCCGTTGACATGGAAACCGTTAATTCCACCCTTCTCCGAGTTCGCTGACTGCTCCTCTTCAGTGGACACCAATTTACCGGGGTCTGGGAGGCCAGGGCTTGATTCAGCTTGCGGTTTTGGTTTGGTTTTCTTCTTCTTGTTCTAAGGATTAGGTATCCACACCACAAAGGGGGGAAAAAAAATGTTAAGCTTAATTCCTGAAGGGAAAATTAAGCTTATGATTACTGGCTGAAAGTAGCTGAATTAAATGCTTTTTCAGCCAGCCTGGCTGTTGATCCTATTAACAGTAGGAGGGATTTATTCAACAATGAGGACAGTTATAGTGGCATTAATGAGGCGCGAATACATTATCCTCTCTGAAGGTGTGCCAACAAGAGCAATGGTTATCAGATGAAGGCTGCATAACTGATGGGAAACAGCGGACAGGTTTGTGGCTGTAACCCACAGCACCGGCTGGGTCACTTCTGGGGGTGCTCACTGGCAAGGTGCAGCTTCCAGGGTGCTCTGCTAGACCTTGCTCTGACAAAACTTCCCTCATTTCCCAACACAGGGCTACTCGGTCACATTTTTTTCCCTATCCATTTCATGCTGGTGCTTTTCACGTATGCAAAGGAGTCCTTTTGAATAATTATGATTTTATTCTTGTCCTGGTGGATTTAGACATTATAATATAAAGTAGTGAAACTTTGCAAATCTTTATTTAACCCTTTCACAGAGGTCTGAGCAAAGAACTAGGCAAAACACTCGAGAAAGCTTACGTGACAAAGAAATATATTTCCACAGAGCTCAGCATTAGACGCAACTGTTCAGCTCCAAAGGTTACCGATGAAAAATGGAACAGCGTGACTATCTGAACAGTGAATTACAGAGCTCCGTTGAAATAAATGGACCTGATAAAAGATTTACTTCAGTGTGGGGCTGTGTGTGTGGATTAGGGGTCCTATAGAGGGTCAGCAGAATAAAAGCGACTGCAAGAAAGTCTAGAATTTTTTTTTTCAGATGCTATATTTGACACAATGTGTCTGACAAGTAAATTAAATGCAAATGTGGCAAGAGGATGATGTTTACAACTTGCACTGAATTTACCATGTAAATCATTGCCCTGAACAGTGAGGCACCTGATAACCTAGCGATTATCTCCGTGCATCAGTTCTGCTAACATCAATATACACGTTTGCTCTTTGGTTTCTTTTCCCATCTAAATCCTGAGGAATGCCTACTGTTCTCCATAGTCTAAATCCTCAAAACAAAAAAATAAATGCCTTAGCAAAGTATATTTTAAAAGTGTTACCTTTTTTTTGCCTGTTACAGTCCATTCTTTCAGTACTTCACTGGCATTGCCTGAAACAAAATGCAGCGATGAGCAGTGGATGAGGCATCCACTCCAGTTCTTTCCTGGTCACGTGGAAGTGCCTCCATACCTGGAGCCAGCTGTAACACTTTCTGCAGCTAAGTTTCAATTCTCTTAGTTGATGTAATAAAAGGATCGGTTTCATTTTTGCTTTGGAAACATACTGCTGAACGGGACTATCCCCTTACACCACAGTGCCAGCTCTTTCCAGGAAAAAAAAAAAAAAAAAAATCTTCTCTTTGGCTCTGTCATACTAAAGGTTTAGGTACTTGGAACCCTGCTGGAGCATGTTCTGAACTCAAAGGTTGCATTCGGGTCGGATATCTGCTGGCCTTCTCTCCCCAGAGACAGTGACTGTGTCAGGATGCCCACCGTCTGAGGAATAGCTGTCATACCTTCTGTGGGCCAGAGGCAAAGCGCAGTTGTCAGTGATGGCCAGCATGGAAATAAGAGCTGCAAAGCGACAGGCACTGTCACCAGCAACAGCCTGTTTTTCCAAGGTCAGGAAATCCATCTAATGCAGCATGCCAGCCAGACCCAAGAGAAGATTTGTGAGCCAGGTTTCAAAGTACAAACAGCAACTTTCAAAGCTGAAGACACTCCCATTCTGTACACATGAACAAGAGTTTCTGTAATTGCATATCAAACCTCCTTTATCTAAAGAGCTATCAAATGCTTATCTCTGCCTTGACCCCTAGTTGAACAAACACCAACTAAAACTTGGGAAGAGAATCATCCGTTAGTTATCTTTGTGGATAGACCCTGTACTTGGATGGGCTGAGAAGCTACATGAGCTTCTGCTACCTCATGTACTTACTGCACACAGCCCTTTCTGCACAAAGGCTATTGCTGCTTCTGAAGTTAAGTCCATAAACATGGTACGTATGAGTTATCAAGCCACAAACCCTGCTAAGAAACTAGCCACAGTTACCTTCCATAAAGGCTTGCACTGTTTTGTCCACACAGTTGTCAAAATGCTGCAGCACAAGGATGATCTCATTGTTGCTCCTGTTGGGGACTATTGCACGCACCGCACTGATCTAGAGGGAAGAAAACAGGGTAACGTGTAAACCATTTGCTTTATCCCACACGGAGCCTACAGCAACCCTTCTGCAAGCAGTCTAAAAACCATAACTGATGACTTCCTTATAAAACTTTAATGTGCCAGGACGATTTAGCCTGAATAAAATTTTGCTTTTGACAGAGCTGCAGTTAGCTCCCAGACAGAAACATATTTCATCTCAGAGAGGAGATGAAGATACAGCATTCACGAGCTCTTCCACGGCACATGGTGAGTTAAAGTCTCAGAAGACACATTTACCTTCTCCTTCATGTTTTCAAAGGTTCCTCCTTGGGCCATCACAGTATTGGACTGCACATCAAAAATAAACCCAGACAGATCTGTGAAGACAAAGGAGAAGGAAGCTCTCTTCTGAACAACAGGCACCGAGAGACATTTAGAAAGATAGGAAGCAAGAGGTCAGCTCTGAGTTGTTACTTTGCCAAGGAGAAAATTGAAATCCAACAAACGTATGGTGTTCGCTGGCTAATTCTGTCCTATGGTTAGCAGAGGATTATTAGCTGCTGAGAATAAAACGGATGATATCCCAGCCTTGTTTAAGGACGAGATTCTGTTCAGCCAGGTAACCCCAGCTGAATCTGGTTTGCCAATGCCCCCACTGAACTCAAGCTGATTCACTCCTCAGCTCTGGGTCAGTTTAAACCAACCAACCATGGATCAAAACCGCAAGCCAAAAAACACAAGCCCCAACAGGGCTGGCGCGAAACAGAAGACTGCTGAAGCAGACCAGATTAGTACCGTTTCTCCATTTCCGCATTAATCTTTTCCCAAGCCCAGCAATAAAGAGTTAACAAAAGCACTAGAGCCTTCGAGCAGTGTGGTTAACAATTTCCTCCACCTGGAGATACAAATGGCAAGCAGACTGATAAATGGGTTTGAAGATCCAGCAGCTTGTGTTCCCTGCCAGCTATGATCTCCAAGGTAATGGTTATATGTTCCAAAAGAGACCCATAATTGAGACAGCCATCACCAACAGGTTTGCTCCCTGCCAGCGAGCAAAGGTCACATAAATCTGCAGGCCCTACCGTTTCACCGAGAGATCCTTACAAGTGCCTGGTATCACAAATTTGCACTCGATTTTCCTGCCAGAGGTCTGAGCAGGCTAAATTTCACGTTTGCTAAAGAAAAGGGATATAGTAAAACACATCTATGAACAGCTATGAGAAAACATACTTCAAACCGGCATTTTAGCCACATTTCATCTCAGGAAGAACACGTGTCCCTGGGCAGGGGCCGACGGCAGGACCCCAGAGGTTTTAAGCACTCCTATTCTGCATCACCAACCCCTCTCCAGAGAGTTCACATGCAGGCACAAAGCCCCAGGCAGATTTCCTAGGAGGGCATTTGCTTGCATGTGCTTTGATGCCTTGAGCCCTGCACGGAGCCAAGGAAGCACAAGACCACTGGTTCTTCTGCAAAGCTTCTCAGGTGGGTTTCTATAGTTGCTGCTGCCCAGTGGCTTTGGGGACCGCCTGGGGGAAGGGACACTTCCAGCAGGCCAGGGTGCTCTGCGGGGACTCTCGCTTGGTCACTGCCCTTTCTGCTTTATCTCAGCTGATATTCCAAGCTGCTGATTCATGTTCTTTCCCTCACCTCCTCTAAATAACTCGTACGCGATTTTGAGACACACCATTGACTTCCGCGGTTCCCAGACATTGATGTAGCATTTAAACTGAGATGCGTCCAAATACAGTGACAGAATTGTGAACATGATGGAAAGGTCAGCCTCTTATTAAGGCTACAGATGAACGGTTAAATTCTTCCTCGCGCCATCCTTACCCGTTTCAGCCCCATGAGCAAGATTTTCTCAAGTTTCCCAAGCTCACAGAAGTTCGAGTTACCAACTTTCTAGTCCTTAATCTTGTAAATGGCTTTCAGACTCCCATCACTGAGTGCGAATTAGCAATCTTTTTTCAAAATCTTCATTGCAGAGCAGCCACCAAGGACCCAGGTGCCAGGAAAGATGAAGTTCAGCTCCCCCATGCAGCACATTTTCAGCTACTCAATCCCATCCCTTTCCCACATCTCCATTTGTGCTTGGTCCTACAGGGGACTGAGCTTGTTGGCACCTTGCTCCGAGATGCTTCTCCAGCTTCCAGTCACTTCACTACGGCCCACGTCCTCCTGGTGTTAAAATGTTTATCATGCAAAAATTATGCAACAGACACTACACCATATACATTTGATATTGCCCTTGAGCACTCCCAAGCATCATAAAAAGGGCTGCTGGCACTCAGGTCTCTTGTGACAGCGGGTGTCTGCAAGAAGGGATAGAATTTAAAACGCTCATGCCCGCGTGGACCGAAGTCCAACGGCCACCAGTGACTTCAAGATTTTTGAATTAACAACCTTGTGGCAAAGGAAAGCTCCTTCCCAAAGCCAGGGCTCAGACTATGCATGTCATGTCTGACATGACAAGTCAGTCAGACACTTGGACTGATCTCGGTTGCATTAAAACATACACAGTGCAGTGCTACCCTGTTGATTTGATGTGATAAACCCCAGAGATGATGCCAACAGCCTTAATTGCTTCTCTGTTCATAACTGCATCCTCCAGAAAAATGAGGTGGTAAGAAATTGTTCATCCCAAATCATTTACTTTTGTGTTTCAGTGCTATTTATTGGACTAATCAACACAGGATCTCTTAAATAGAAACACCAACGATGCCAGGAAGAATCCACCCTACCAAACATCAGTTTGCTCCTCCTGTAACTCCGCTAATTAGTCCTTTCTGTATGAACCACATGCAAGAATTAGAACTACAGACCTAACAAATGCCTGCTCTGCTTCCTGGGACACAAGAAATAAAACAGCTTCACACCCAACACCTTGAGGAAGTCAAAACAGGGGCCACTATTTCCCCCTCAAGCTCCAAGCCAACCCAAGTCCTGGCTCACTTTTGAGCCACGGCAGGCAGTCATTTCATAAGGAGACACAGAAAAGCATCAGCCTGACAGCTACGCAGACTTTGTCCCAACCAGCGTCACACAGAGAACGCTTCACGAAAGCGTATAGCGCAATCACATTTATGCATTTAGCTCCTCTGAATCCATCCAGCACCTCATCCCCACTGCACCCACATGCCAGCTCATGGAAAGTCTGCACAGTAAAACAGTGTACAAAACTAATTAAAAAAATAATCCCACTCCAAACGCTAGGTTCACCCTCCTGCCCCAGCCAGGACACTCGCAGGCAGATGGCTTTGGGGAACTGGACAGCATATACACTTAAAATGCTATGCAATTAAGATTCAGTTAAACCATGAAACATTTATAGACTCTGTGGCTTTTCAGGTCAACAGTAACCACGCTGACTCTCCCAGGGATAGTGCGGGAGACCTCAGCTAATGTGAAATAAAAAGCTCTTAAAGAAATGGCACCTCGCTGCTTGCTCAGAACATCTCCAATTTGCTCTAATTACAAGCATCTTCAGCAGTCCCTGCGTTGCGAGAATCGGGAGACGTCTGTGCCCAGGACTGCAGAGGTGACTGGACAGGAATTAATGCATCTTCCCAGGACAGAGTAAAGAAGCCAAAATGTCATTATTCTATCAGTCTATGCTTGCAGTCATACCATCACACCAAAGTATCCACAAATATTGGGGGGTGGGGGTGGGTAAAAATCAGGATTTCCAAAAAAAAGTGCTACATAAGAGATTACATCTGTGGGAGCTTTCTGTGATTTCACAGCTCCCAGAGCATCAGGCATTGCACTTGAAGCAAACAGACCACCACAGGCTGCATTTCACATCTCTCACGTGTCGTGCTTTTCCTTACAAATTACATCAACACATACTGCTATTTTTTCCTTGTAAGAACAGTTCTTGCTAACAGGCAACAGAGGTACCAATGCTAAGCTCTCTCTTCACGAATTAGAGAGAAGTGAGGACTAAACTGGGGCTAGAATCAATATTCCTGGGTTTGCTGCTGTTGAGACAACATTTCATTGATACCAGAAAAAAACTACATAGAAACACTAACTTTCTCCATGATCCAAGGGGAAGAACATCACTATCACAGACCATCCTAAACCCTCCCTTCCCCAAAATACATTAAGATATTTGAGCGGGTCTGCTGGGTTACTAAGCTGTACTCGCTCAATTTCTGTCCCTGCTTGCTGCCTGGGTGCATTCAAAGTCGGGGCTTGGTACCTCAATCAGCTGTTGTGGAAACTATTTTAATGCCCCAAGGATAGCCCTGCGATATTCCTGCAGCGCACAGCCAGCCCACGGAGGTGGCAGCTGCACTTCAGAGTCTTGTCTCAACAAGAAATACCACTTTCTTGCTTATTTTCTCAAACAGATTTCAAGGGGCCAAGCATGCAACACAGCCTTCTCGGTCCAAACTTGATTTGGGAAAGTGATCGGTTCACCAGGGTGTTATTACAAAAAAAAACCCCTGGCTACGCAGGCAAGAGATGGACTCAAAATTTGAAGAATTCATTCTGAGGTGAGCAAATTAAACCTTCCAGACATCCGGTCTCCAGCAGAAGCTGGATGGCTGCTGGATGGCAGCAGAAGAGTTAGCCCTTGTATTAATGCAGGCTACCTTCCCAATATAAGGCCATATTCATTTAAGGGCTTGGAAGAGTGGGGAAAAAAAGAAATTAAATATGAAATAAAAATTAACTTCTTGCAAATCAACTAAATATGCCTAAAGTTATGCTGCTAAAACTGGGTATTTCTGCCCGACACAAAAAGCAGGCGTTTTTGCCACAAAGGCAGGGACACAGCTCTCCTAAGCACCCGTCCTGCTTCCAGGGGCAAGGGAAGCAGTTCGAGTGCAGGTCTAATTGCCCCCACGGTGTCACCGACCTGCTCTAGCCAATGCAGGCACGCTGCCATTTCCCGGCCACTGTCACAGCTGCAGTTTTAACCTGCGCTCCGCCTTCTGCTTTGGACACACAAGCAGTGAAGCAAGGCAATCAGCTTTCAGTGGAGCTAAAGCAGCGAAGCCAAACAGAGCCATTAAGGTAATTCAAACTGCAGGATGCCGTCTTCCCCCTCCCATCTAATTTCCATCTACACATAAAAAAAATGAAAAATTAAATTAAACCTGCGCGCTTCCAGAGCATCACACTCAGCAGAGTGATGCAGCTGAAGTTCCCATGAATTCCTGACATCACCTGCATCCTCATACCATACCCACGCTCACTCACAAGCCAGGATCCGATTTATCAGGTTACAGAACACATGCTCAATATTCGCCTTTGTGCATTTTCAACATAACTCACAGCAAGTGCTGCCTTGCAGATTAACTCTGCAATCTGCCGGTTTGACAATTCTACCAGAAGTCGTCCGGACACAGACCGAGCAAATAGTTTGCAACCACCCCAATCGGCAAAGCTTGGTTTCTGCAGAGCAGTATCTTCTGCTTGATTGATGCGTTGTTAAACAAAGTATGAGCTTAAAATTAAATTTCTCCCACATTTGGGTTTTTTTGTAAAGGTTCTGGTGTGCAGGCTCCTTGCTGCTTAACACCACTCCAGCTGAAGCCCTCCCTTCCTAGCGACTAATACCAAAGACCTTTCGCCTTCGCCAAATTCACGTAGGGCAGTTTTCCATCAATTGAAATGGCTCCTTGATGTATCCAGATGAGTAGGAACCCGAGTGCTGTTTTATTCAGGAACCTGGCATGCCTAAAACCGTGGCTGACGTCCGAATGGAAACAAGATTTATGTGATTGCTTTGTATCCTGGGGTCACCAGTCATTCCTAAGCCTGGTGGCTGCTTTCACTCAAATCAATTAATCGAGTCAGAAGGGGGGATGAGAGGGAGTGCACATGCTTCGTGTTGGGGGAAAAAACGAAGCACTAAGAATCCAAGACCACTTCAGACAGCAGCAAACCAACAAACCTACTAGACTCTGGGGAAGTATTTATTTAGAGATCTGGCATCACTGAGACAATCTTTCCTTGGAATTTCTAAGTTCTCCCTTATAGAATATACTAAAGGTGAAATCAGCCACCCAGTATAACCCAGACATGGACCTACATGTGGATGCACGCATTTGGATTTTGAACGGGGATAATTACATGACTGGTTTACAGATTGAACTGTTTTCTCCTCATCATAGATCTTTTGAGTAAAGAGTTATTTACAGCCAGTAATATTCAGGAGTAGAACATGATTCTGTGCCCAAACTTTGCATATACATTTTCACAAGACTTAAAAATACCCTTCTGAATAGCTCAGATGTTCACTCTGTTCTGTGGCACTTCTAAGAAGAAGAAACAGGTGGGCTTCTGACTCAGTTTCAAAACTGCTGCATTATTAAAAATAGGTCTGTCTCATTCCCTACCTCTCAACACTTCTCACCAGCCCTTTGTTACAATGCAAAGGGGTTTTGCTTTCAGAAAGAAAGGAAGAGAAACTGAAAAGACATTCCTCACCTGGCCAAGGTACACTCCTTTACAGAGGAGTGGAAAATATTCGTTGACTACATTAACATTCTAGAGCAGCAGAAAAGTAGTAATTGAAAATTCAATCACAGTCCAAACAGGACAGGGCACAGCCAGAAGAGTCTGCAGCTTTAACTCTCACCTTCCCTTATGTCCACATTGCAACGCGGACTGGAGATGAGCCTGCTTAACAAAGCAGGGCGTATTTTATATCCCTGGTGGCAGAGTGAATTAAAGCCTACTCTGCATTCCTGCTCGGTGTCAAATATTTATGTCTAAGATCCCTTTACTTTTCTTTAGGAACCCAATACATGCCAGCACTTCCCAGTGGGTTCTCTCTATGACACACTCTGCCGAACCACACCAAGAGCAGCAATTGTGTTGGCTTTCTCGTTTGGCTGGGGATTTGCCAAAGCCCCGAATTCCCTCAGAGTAACAGCTTCCCATGTTTTCCCCCAGTTGTCTCCTACAGATTTCTCTTGCTGTTCCCCTACCTAGACCCATTAATTTTCTTCTGCTGTTTCAAGGTGTGCTTTTCTCTCCACATGTACTCAGCAGCAACGATTGCTGGGCTCCGTTTCCAGCATCAGAGAGAAGTCAATTTCTTAATGACTTGTACTGAGGCTTCCAAGAGCACAGATACAAATACAGCGTTTTAAAAATCACTCAGAACTATCCTATACAATAATTTCCATAACTGTTACTAATTGCTTTGAATCATGTATGGATCTAGCTGTCAAAGGACGGCTGGGCTCCTCAGGTAGACACTGTTTCTATGCCAAAGCTGCTAGAAAAAAAAAATCTACAGAGAACAAAAGCTCTTCTCTTGAGGTAGAGGACATGAATTGTCAAACCCATTCGCCTTAAATTATTAATTAGTAGTCAGCTCAAATAAAAAGAGAACCATAACCCTCAACCCCCCTTCTCCCCCCACCACACACACTTTGGAATTAATGTTTCACACGCGACAAATAAGATCCCTCCCTGAAATAAGCTGCTTGACGCCAGAACAGCTTTGCCACTTAACATGCGATGGCAGAGAAAGGAAAACCAGCCTGTGTATTTGAAGACAAAAGCAAGTGAAAAAGCTTCTCGCAAACTTGCTCGTTCCTGTTCTGTACCCATCTTGAAGGAAAAAGATTTAAATAGGTCTCATTTGAATCGCATCCCCAGGAGACAAGGACCTGAGCTGAGCTATCCCACCTAGACTCGATGGCTTGTTTCTCAACTGGATTCCTGGCAAGCAGTTGCCACAGACAGGTCAAGCAAGTCCACAACAGAAGCCTGCCCTGAAACCACAGCGTCCACAGGGCACTCTGAGAGGGTGGAGAAGGCCTGCTTCGGAACAAGACTAAGTTTTGGTAGAGTTAATCCCATGGGGGACCCAGACAGCACTCAAATTCATCCTGGCAATACCCAGCAAGGGGAGGTCGTGCACCAATTGGGGACCCCAGCAAAATAAAGAAGTTTGGCTCCATAACTCTCCAACTACTAAACAAAATTTTTTTCTCCTGTTGTCTGACTGTGAAAGTGATGCAATATTAACATTATACAGGAACTCGTGAAATCAGAACTGTCCAGCTGGACAATTGAAATGTTACTAAAAATGTCACAAAACCCAACAGGTTATATGATGTCACTAAGATAGCAACAATAAGGTGTCAAGTGACACTAGCAGCCTTGAAAGGGAGTACAGCAAAAGCAATTAACCCCTTTCCTGATTGATAACTTTGGAATCAATGGTGCTGTTTATTGGCATTTGATTGTATCACATTCACACGCATCTTACCTTTTGTATTTTGCTTTTTAGACATCTCAGCGTGTTTGCTCTAATGTCCAGCTATATACAGGAGGGGGAAAAAAATAGAGTCCTCGCCCTTGGAGTGACGTAGCTGGCAGTTGCAATTCACACACCACCTTGTATCAATGCGGGAAACGGCAGATATCTAGTTTGGGATGGCAAAATCCCAGCTGCGAGGGCAAACAGGGTCTGGAGTTGTCAGAAATCTGCTGACAGGCCAGCAGAGCACTACAGCTCCTTCCTCTGAAAAGCAACTTCTTGTCACAAAGCCTGACTGCAGCAGTTGGTATTGGTCTTTTCAGGTTCTAAAAAAGAAAGAAGAAAAAAAAAAAGAAAGGAAATAAGAAAATTGCTACTGTACTAGCCAAGGCATACCCCAAGCCTCCCAGCTTGTCAGAGCCATCTTGCTCATGCTTTTTAAGAGTAAAATTTTTATTTTGTTTAAAGGCGTGGTGAAACAACTAGCCAGAAAAAAAAGCAACATTAAATATAAAGCAACAAGATCCCTACATACTTGGTATGGTTTCAACAGGCTTAATTCAAAGCTACTGTAAGACACTGTCACTTAAGCATGCAAGCGGTAGAACCAGGGAGGTTTGGAACGCATCACAAAAAAAACGTTTACACAAATGCCAGCATTTATGGACGTAAGAGCCATCAGACAAAGTGGACCGAGAGCACGGTTCCTACCTCGGTGACAACACTTGTGACAGCATGAACTCTTAGCCCTTTCGCGTGTTAATGCAACCAGCATCCCAGGGAACGCAAAATTCACTTTGCTGCCAGCACCCAAAAGCATACAAATTTTAAATGCTTTCTCTGCTTATTTCAACAGAGCACGAAACACAAGCCTCCCCCACTGAGGCAGTGCTGGGGCAGCTCCGTGTGGCATTACATACGAGTATTTTCCTTGCGCTCCCAGCACTCCTAATATAAGGAGCCAGCGAAAGCAGGGGCGGCAGGCACCACATCAAGTACGATGACAGGTTAAACAAAGAACAACAGGATACACAAGGTAAGGAAACAATAGGGACCTCTCTGCCACGGCAAACCCGCCTAACCCCAAGGAAGGATCTGGCCCCCATTATAAAACCTCAAAACCATATTCACAATGGAGTAGGGAAAAACACAAAAATTGCCACTTCAATATGTAAAACGCAGGTAACTGAAGATACAAAATATTTTTGTAAACATCAGGAGACCTTGTACATTTTAGCAAAACCCACACGCTCTTGAAAATGAAATGACAGCATTGAGAAACACGCATCTAATTTGCTCCAGAATTAATTACAAGTTCAACTTCCCTCCACCCCGATGATCAGGATTATTTTTAGGGATATGGTTTACAAGTCTGAGGAATGCAACAACGCTCCTGCAACACAAGAACCAGCAACACTGCCCCAGGGTTCATCGACAGGGTCCTAATGAGCCTATTTTGATTTAAAAATACACGTTTCCTATCATCAGAATTTTCTTTTATTAGCTACACAGGAGTTCAAAACTTATTTCTAACCAGTGACCCTAGCAATCTAAACCTGAGACAGAGTCAACGCTCACTGTCTGTGCAAAAAAAAGACTGTGCAAAAGAATTTTTTACCTGCAAACAGCGTTCCCAAAACGAGAGGTGGTTACAAACTCCTGCCTCGCTGCCTTCAGCTCTCTGAATTAAATGCCTTCATTCGTTTTGAAGCCTCGAGGCACTAAATACCACCTCATAAAAACTGCGGCATTTGAAACTCTGCTCAAAAACACAGAAGCCGGAGAATTTAGCGAAGGATTAAGCTGCCGTATCGGGATGTGAGCGGCCCCTGAGCTCGACGCCTGGAGACTGCCGGCAGGTCGAGCTCTGAGCTCTGCCAGCCGTGCTAGCATGGCCGATGTGCTTTGGTTTGCACGATTACACCCAAGTTTCACTTCCCTGCCTGAGTGCTTTGTGTCCACGACCAGGAAACGCTCTGCGGGCAGCGCAGCCGTCCAGCTGCCGGGAACCACCGGTACCTCCTGTGATTTTAAGATAACGTTGGGGTTGCAGAAAAGGAAAGTGCTCACGCACCGACCTATGATACCAGAGTTAGATGCCTTCGGTATATATTGCTCGGAGTTTTAAAAACAAACAAACAAACAAACAAGAAACAAACAAACCGCAAAACTGCTTTAGAGTAATCTTTATAATTTCATTTTTTAAATAAAGACAAGCATGCTTTAATCCGGAGGGAGCATGGAAATACACAGGTACTGACGAAAGCCTGTAACATCACACTTGAGAGTACTTTACGTGAACTCCCACAAGTTGTCTCAAACTTAATTCATGAAACAAAGGAACACTTAAAAACTGCCTCTGCACGTACATCCCCGAAAAGAAAATAACTGCAAGAACACTTCATTCAAAGTCGAGAAACAAGCTGTAAAAAACCAAAGTTGCCAGTAGAGAAGTTTTTAGGCTTTTTGAGATTTCCTGACAAACACTACACCTTATCACCCAAGAAATATACTTTTACCCACTTCAAAGGAGAAAAATAAACAGTAATTAAGTCTTGGTGGGGGAAACAAACAACATACAGCAGGTTCTGAATTACTTTTTGGCAAGCTAAATTCCAAGCACAAAAGTAATAAAATAATGGACTGGAAACAAAACCCCACTGATATATCTGATGAGTATAAAATGGCAAATCTTTACTCCTTGATGATGCAATTAATATTTCATCTGATATACCCTGTGGTAAGAATCTAGAGCCAGACAGTCAAAAGCAGCTCCGGCTCGTGTCAGAATCGGGGTTCAGGCTGCTGCATGACCTGCCTTTAACTCCGTGTCTCTCACAGCAGATCAGCTGGAAATTTCAACACGGCTATTAGCTGGGAACCTTAAACAGGTCGGCGCGAGAGGGCTGTAAAACACACAAGCATTTTTAAAACCCAAGCGGAAATTTCAAGACTGGTAAAACAGCAAAAGTTAATGCAAACTCAAATAAACTCATTATAGGGGGCGAGCTCCTTCAGATAAGGGCCATATAAGGCTTATATAGCACACTATGTGACTATAGAAACAGTAAAGCATCAATACAAAAACGTCAAGAAATCTACCTGCAGGATTTCAATAAAATATTGCAGTTATAACAGAATTGACGGGGGAGCAATATAACCCATAGAAACCCAACTCCCTCCTGTTATGGACGGAGCAACCAAACTCCTCCCAGAGCTGCCAGCGTTCAGCTGACAACATAAAACTTTTCCAAATCACACTGGAAATGCACATTATTGTTAAATGCACAAATATCAGCATATTCCATCTAATTTAGAAAGAAAGAAAACATTTGAAATTTTACAGACAGCAAGTCAAAAAAGAAATGACTTCTAAATCCCCCACCCGTAGTGTTAGCTTGCCATGCTATTCTTGCTCCGTCTAGACGGATTATTTCAGTAAACTTTCGGAACTCGATAGCTCCCTATTTGAAGGAAAAGAAGATAAACAGTGAGAAATTCGTCTGGATTTTTTTATTAGTCTATGGAAGATGCTTTTGCCATGAAATCTGGAGTTCTGAAGAATAAATAAATCTGCTTCTTGGGAGGGTTTTTACCACGGTTGTTTTGGGATCTCGGGCAGGCGGCATGGTGGGCTGTCCCCAGCCGCCACCTCACGCCCGGCTGGAGCATAATTCACACTGTACAGTAGCATCTGGCTAATTGGCTTTTGAGTTAAGTAGTCCCTTACCAAGCTATTTTAATCTTGTTGATCAAGCATGTAAGAGTCGTCTCTGTGAGTACACACAACAGCATTTCAGTAGAATAAATTGTCCTGTTTGTAATTTATAATCATTCTCAAATAAAAATCCATTTTCCAAGACTCCAGCACCTCAGAGGACCTGGGTGTTTACCTACAGCACTGGACCCCCCCCTCTGTAACGCACTCAGGCAAGAAGAGAATTAACTCAATTTTACAGCGTGTCCTGAAAAAAAAAAAAAAGGCGACAATTACACTAGAAATTCAGGAACTCATTCTACCTGTCATGGAACACAACTTGGAGGAGCAGGTTTAATATGCCCACTGTGCACAGGAACACACTGACACCCCAAATTTCTATTGCCTTTGCTGGGTGCCACCAGCCCCGACTCACGGCATAAGCACAGCCTGGTTTTTCCCAGACCTCCACTGAATCCCTGGGGAATTTATGCAGCACTGAAATCCTGAGACTTGGAGGTTTTTTGGCAAATACCTGTTAAGTTACAGCAGACCAAAATAAGCCTGTTCATCCCTCATGTTCAACAGATGCCTCAGTCGTTTCTGTTCGAAGAACTACATTTTTTGCCCTGAAACAGACCACGAAACACATCAGGCCAACACTTTAATCAAAGCCAGACAGCTTTATTACCCCGCATCTGAAAAGAAGGAAGCGCACCGTTCAGCAGCAAGCGCGGCGCAAGCCCGACTGTAACTTGGGTTTGGGGGTTTTTTTCCCTTTTTTCCCCACCCTCTCAAATCGAGACAATCGGGTTTTCAGAAGCTCCCTCCACCAAACAATGGCTCGGTCAGAGCACGCGGGGAAGGAGGAGCGTGGCCTCCTCGCCTCTCCGAGCACAGGTCTGGGAAGGTCTTACGCCAGCTCCCACAGCCAAATCCCTGCCTGCACAAAGCAGCTTCTTTTTCTATCCTGGACAAGTCCTTTCATGGTACTGGATGACGGATCATAAAATTGTACAATACAAAGAACCATTTTAGGATTTTAAAAAATAGTTTCTTAATATCGCTCTTGGGGTTTGGTTTTGTTTTGGTTTTTTTTTCCAGTATTTCCTCAGGAATGAACTGAACATTTAACCTCAGGGATAATTAGCTGTCTATATTCTGTTTAAATCCACACATTTATTGTTCTTTCACCAAATGCATTATGCAGAGCACGACAGGGCATTAGCTATTCTCAAACATCTACCTCTTATAAGCTAATTGTGTATCGTTTTGCAGCACAAAGAAGTAAAACTAGTATTTCAGGTGACAAAACACTCCCATATCTATTCTGATGATGTTACAACACCCCAACCGGTGTGCTTACAAATACTTAAACAAGATGAAAGAGCAGACCACCAGGTTTTGTGTTCTTCAGGAGGGGGCTTCAGTGCAGGATTCCTGGTCTGACGCTGTCTTCCATACTCACTTTCCAGATAAACAGGTACTGGGAATTGCTGGTGGGATTTCTGACACTTTACACAGCGATGAAAGTGGAGCAAATGGGCAGAAGTGAAACACTCTTGAGTTGGACATCAAATTTTGCTTTCCTGAGGCAAAAATCTCTTTGCACTGTGTCTTCTGGTCCTCTCTCCATCCAGTCAAAGCTTTCCGTATCCCTTCCTAACCAGCCGGCCCGGGAGGGAACAGCTGCAATGGAAACTTGCACATGTATGTTTGTCCTGTGTAATTTTGCGTGCATTGCTACTATTTTTAGATCATATTTGCCAGCGTTGTGATCTGGAAGAGTCTCAGTGACTTGCCAAGAATTGTTTCATATTTAAGAGGATGAACACGTGTCTTTCAGATTAAATTTTACTTTTTATCAAAGTATCCAAAAATCAGAAGCTTTTGAAAAGAAGGAAAAAATAATGGCAAATACAGCAGAAGATGACACCTTTCATTGCCCCACTTGAAGTGGTGAAAAAATCCTTCATCTCCCCCAGTTTAAGTGGGGTGAATGGGATTACTGCAGTCCTGCTAGAAAGCTGCCCCTCTCCCTCAGCTTTTTCTTTGGTTATAGCTAATCTCCAGGTCTGATATCCCAAGAGAGAGCTTGAAAAGATCATTAAAAATAAGGCCTATATTTGAATCGCCAGATCTATTATATTTAAAAAATGCAGTACCTATATATCCTCTTCAGATTGCAAGTCACCTTTAGAACTCCTTTGTCCTGAACCCAACAAGAATCTTCTGCTTAGGGGTTGCATGGCTCAGAAAAATCATAAAATATTTAAATGCCCCTTGAAGAGTAAGCTCCAATTAAAAAAAACCCTTATGCATTAGACAATTCCTGCAAGAGGAGTTCAGTCTGGCAAACCCAAAACAATGGTAACCTCAGCAGACATCGCTATGGCCACATATATGTGATATACAGCAAAATAGCTGCTGAAGCCGCACACAACTTTCATGCAGATCGGGTCTGAGAGTTAAGACGGGCTGCATGGGCTTTGCTGGCCCAGCACACATGAACTACATTATTAACAGAGTATTGCAATAAAAGAAATAAACACCGAGGCCCGAAGCACCGAGTGCGTAGAGCAACACCGTACGACAGTGGGAGAGCAATACGGATCCGAGTGACACTTCAGCAGGACCCCAGTGGGGATGTCCCACACTCCCCAACCATTGGAAGGTCTAGCAAGCTGGCAGTACAGAGGGAGAGGAGAAGCTGCAGTGCTGTCAGACCCACGCTTCTTCCCCTCCACCTTTCAGGAGGCAGCAACAATACCGACCGCAGGCACTTCTGGGGAGATACTGCCTTTACTCCTCAACCTGAGCACAGGCAAGGCCGTGCTCCCACACTTGCCCGGGACAGCTTATAAAGGAAGCCAGAAGCTCGGTGCCAGCTACAGCCATGAGGACTCAAGGAGCTCTCACACTACACAGATGTCCGCTTCCCTTTCAGCTCTACCAGACCTCCTTCAGGTCCCAAAATCTCCTGGATTCAGGCCTACTCTCCATCCGGACTGCATAATGGGGCACCCCCAGCTTGTGTGAGCAAGTCTTGCTTAGAAAGCATGAAGTCCCAGAGCCAAACAGTACGGCAAAACACTCCACACCCTCTACCTGCAACTTTCGAGGCAAACGGCCTCAAGATCTACAATACCTCCAAAGAAAGACATGGCAGCCAGAGCTTTCCAATGGAAGCATCCAGCAGGAAACGCAGCACAAAGTTAGTGAAAAGTAGTCATCATAAAAAGCTCAAAATCATGAAAAGAGCTGCCAGGCTCTGGTGGGACACTGAAGCAGATCCCACAGGTAGTCGGCAGGGAATTTTCTGTCGGTTGTTCCAAGTTTACCTCCCCTCAACTAACAAAGGCTCCACTCAGAAGCTTTTGTTTCTGTTTTGGCATCTCAAGCTCCTCTGATGGCCCGATGATGGCAAGCTGCTTTGCAAGAGAATTGATCTGACCTTCTCCCCTCCACAGAGGATCATTATACCCAGGGAGAAAGATTACACCAGGGGAACCATTAAAGCACCCTCAGAAAGAAATCCCACATCCCTCTCAGGATTTTCTCCCCTCTCCAAACCGAACAAAATCCTATTCATTGCCTTCCTTCCTATGGAACCACGGTGTAGGGCCTGTCTCTGTGGGGAAGGAGGCTTCACAACTTCTCTGCAACAGCTCCCTCTGCGGATACATTAACGCCTCTTTCTGCTCCCTCAGGAAGCTGATCATCGAGCACAAAACAAGAACAGTACCGATGAGCACCCACGGGGGGGAAAACAGTGGGGACCAGGCACTGGAAGCCACCTTCTAACTTACTGCTGGCTCGCTTTCTCGTGGAGAAAAACCTGAGTGAATAAGGGGGGCGGGGGGGAGTCAAGCTTTAGGTGTGCTAAAGACCACAGCCCTGTAGAGGTATGGGGAAAAATAACATTGCCCTCTTTGCAACACAGCCTGCTTTTCACCACCCTCATTAGTTAATTATTTGTGTTACAGTAAGAACTAAAGGCCACACACACAGCAAGATCTCCAAGCACACCGGGAGAGGATTCCTGCCCCTGGGATTTATGAGCCGGGTCGGTACTGGAGAAGAGGCACGGCAGAGGAGGGATGGAGGACAGCGGGTGGAAGCAATGGGCCAGCTGGGCTGTGTACGTGTACCGGCTGTGGCATAAATAATGTATTAACACTCCGGACTCTCCGCTCCCCCCATGCAGCCAGCCGCTAGCTGCACCCCTGCCGTGCCCCCCCACCCCCTTGACCCCACGAAAACCCCACTGCTCCACCCAGTCCAACCCGCAAACCCCCTTCTGCAGCCTCCCCTGGGTCCCCCCCGCCCCCCCCCCCCCCGTGGGCCCACTCCACGGCCGGCCTGCACTGGCTGCCCCCTCCCCATCGCTTGGGGGGGGGGGGCACTCCTCCCCGTACCCCTCTGCTACCCAGGCCTTCTCCCAGCCCCCCCTCACCCCATCACTGCCACCCTCCCCTCCCAAACCACCCTCCCCCGCACAGGGCACCCCCTTCCCCACACAGCACCCACCCTCCCCCATGTCCCCCTCGCAGCCCACCCTCCAGGCTGTTCCCTCCCCCACAGAGCCCCCCCCCCCCGTACCCCTCACAAGGCCCCTCCGGCCCTCCCTTCCCCTCACAAGGCCCCTCACCTCCCCCCTTCCCCACACAGGGCCCCTCTCGACCCCCCTACCCCTCACAAGGCCCCTCAGCCCCCCCTTTCCCCACACAAGGCCTCTCACCCCCCCTACCCCTCACAAGGCCCCTCAGCTCCCCCCCCTTCCCCACACGAGGCCCCTCCCGACCCCCCGGCCCGGCCCCCGGCTGCGCCCTCCCCCGCCGACCACCCTTCCCCCCGCCCCCTCCCCTCGCTCCCCCGGTCCCCGCGGCCCACGGGCGCCCCGCACTCACCGGCCGTGGACGGTGGGGGCCTGCTCGCCCCTGCCCGCCGCCGCCGTGCCCCCCCCCTCACCTCAGGCCGCCGCGATGCACCGGGGAGGGGGGCGGGGGGCCGCGGCCCGGCAGGAGCCCTCAGGGCCGCGTCAGCCAATCGGGACGCGTTCACCGCTCGGTAGCCAATGGTGGCGCGGAAACGCCGCAGCGCGCCCGCCCTCCTGGAGGACTCCGCCAATGAAAGGGCGGGGAAGGCCCGGTTCGGCCCGCCCTCCTTCTCTTCCAGCCATTCAGGTGCGACGCGGGGGCCGGGCCGAGCGCTTCTGGCCAATGAGGGAGCAGAGCGGAGCGCCCGGGCGCGCGGGGACGCGGCGCGGGGCGAGGAGGGAGGCATCCCGCCAGCCAATGGCGAAGCGGCCCAGCCGACTCGACTGCGAAGGCCCCGCCCTCTCCCGCCTCCGGCGCGCGAGAAGGGCGTGACCACTCTCCGCCGAGAGCCAATTGGATCCGGCAATGACGAAGCCCCGCCTCCCCGCCCCCACGATGGGCGGAACGGGGCGGGGCGGCGGGTGCCGAACGTGGACGGAAACTGCCGAGAGCCACCGCCCTGTAGCGGAAACACCCGAGTGCCCTCCGGGAAAAGGCGAAGATGAGGAGCGACGGGGGGGGAAGGTGGCTGAGCTCAGGAGTCCGCGGGTTCGCGTCCCCGCTCCGCCCTAACCGCCCCCCGCCCCGCTTCACCCCCGGGGGGCACTGGGGCTGCCACCCGTGGAAGGGTTCTTCGTCCAATGGTCCACGCAGATCTTGGTTTGCACAAGCCGATGTGCAACAGTTCTTCACCCAAGCCCCCATGCAACAGTTCGCCCAAGCCCCCCTCCATTGCTCCGCAGCCATCCCTGGGCAACGGTTTATCACCGACCCCACGCACGCTTTGCTCTGCTTTGCGGTCCCTGCCGCCACGCGCTGCAAGGATCGAGCGAAGGAACGAAGCAGCAGCAGCGGGAGGGAAACCTCCGTGTTTACAAACGCCCCCCCCCACGGTTCTCGGTCCCCCGGCATGGCGGGGGCTGCCGGTGGTGTCACCCCGCCGCTGCTCTCCTGGGCCCCGCCAGCTCCTCGTAGGCCTCCTGCAGCTCGATGAAGCGTCTCTCGGCCTCTTCGGCCCGGTGCCGGTTGTGGTCCGGGTGCCAAACCTTTACCAGCTCCCGGTAGCTCCGGTGCACGTCTTCGGTAGAGGAGCCAGCCGGGAGGCCCAGGACCTAGGGACGAGAGGGATGAGCTGGGGTGGGCTGTGGGGACCCGGCTGCCCCCCCCCCCCAGGGCCATGCATGGGGCTGCATGTACCTTCAGCAGCTGGAAGGGACCCCAAAAAGGGTGTTTTCCCCCTCCACGGCATGGGAACAGCCAAATCCCGTGGATCCCCCCAGCACAACATCCCACCATGGCATCCCCCCTCCAGCCCGGGTACCCAGCGCTGCATCCTGCACCTCATACGCCCGCTGCTGCCGCTCGCTCCAGCTGCTCGGTTCGAAGCTGGCGCCGTGCTCCCGCGCCGGAGAGCCGCCAGCGAAGCCCAGGACCTCTGCCAGGAGCCAGCTGGCACGGAAGGGCAGGAGCGGGAGCTCGGTGGCGGCACGGAGCAGGGCCGAGAGGGTGCCCAGCACCCCGACGGCGCCGAAGACCCCGCGACAGGCGAGCGGGGCGGCGAAGGCCAGGCACGCCAGCCCCAGGTGGTAGAGCCGGGCGGCCAGCCGGGGCCGCGGCATCCCACGGAGCTTGTAGCGCCGGTGCCGCTGAGCGGTGATGCTGGCGGCCAGGCTGGCGGGCAGCACCGCCAGCACCCGGCCCTGGAAGAGGAGGGAGGCAAGGAAGGCTGCGGCCAGGATTCTGGGTGCCTCCGCCGTCTGGTCACCCACCGAAGAGACCAGCTGCACCCCCAGCCCCACAGCCAGGGGCTGCGCCAGCAGCGCCGGCACCCAGGGCAGCCCCAGTGCCGCCACCAGCCCGAAATATATCCCCACCATCACCTGCCCCGCCAGGCGCAGGGGGCTAAGGGCCGGCACGGTCCTGCCATGGTCCCCGGGCGCCCCGGTCCCATTGGCGGCGGCGACCCAGCCGGGGAGGTGCCAGAAGTCCCAGAGCCATCCTCCGCCGAAGCCGCCCAGCGTCAGCATCCAAAGCAGCGCATGGCTGTCCCGGCCCAGGTAGATGTGGTGCAGCCCCAGCGGCCCCCCCAGCACCCACAGCCCGTAAGCCACCAGCAGCCGCTTGGCCATCCTCCCCCCGGCTGCAGCAACCGGCTCGGTGGGGCTGCCCTGGGGGTCACCGCCCCGGCGGGCATCAGCACAGCCCCGGCATCCGGCACCCTGCGGGACGGACAGTGCAGTCAGGGACCCCAGGTCGTGCTGTCCCCCCATCGTGCCAGACCCCTCCAGTGACCTGCATGCCCACCCATGGCCAGTGCATGCCCAGCCGGGGTCCCACGTGCCCACCCAGAGCTATTGCATGCCCACCCAGCTGCCATGTGCCCACCCAGGGCTGGTGCGTGCCCACCCAGCACCCTGCATGCCCACCTAGGGTCCTGCATGCCCACCCAGGGTCCTCTGAGCCCATCCAGCACCCTGTGAGCCCACCCATGGTCCCGTGAGCCCACCTGGGGCCGGTGCACCCCCTCAGCCTCCAGACCCCGTGCCGGCGGGGCTGCAGCCCACCCTGACCCACCTCTCCCTGCGGAGCTCCCGGCAACACCGCTCCCCCCACCAGACTTTGCCCCGGCACGACACCGGGCAAAGGGCACGGCGTCGGCATCGCCACGCCGGTGCGCGGAGCTGGGGGGCGGACGGGGTGCCCCACACTGGCACCCCCAACCCTGTACCCCCTCCCAAGGTGCAGCCGGCCCCGGCATGCCATGGTGCCTGGTATTGGGGTACCTGCTGCATGGTGGATGCAAAACACCCCCCCCACCCGGTGCAGGGGCCCCCCCGGGACTCTCCGCAGCCCCTGTTTGCTCAGCCCACGCTGCCGCCGCCGTGTTTGCAGGGATTAACCGGCTGCCGGCCGCCAATTTGGTCTCATCCATTATTAACAGCCCCGCAGCTGCCCTGTGCAGGGGGCTCAGCCCCCGTTAGCAGGGCCTGAGGGGCTGCAAGCCACCCCCCCCAGCTCAGCACTCCCCCAGGTGCTGCGGCCAGACGGGTTTTGGGGGTGCATCGCCCCCCGCTCGCTGCGGCCCTGGGGCTGGATGGGGACCCCTCCCTGGGTTTTAGGGGTGCAATGGGGCAAAGCTCTGTTTCGGGGGGGGGGAGCTGAGAGTCCAGGATGGCTGTGTCCCTGGGGACCCCCCCTAGGATGCCAGTGGGGTGTGGGGGATGCTGGTGGCCCCCCCCACCCCAGCTCGGCTGCTCGTCAGTGCGGGCTGACAGCGGCCCCCCCTGCGCTGCCCACCCCGCGCCTGGCTGCCTCCCTGACAGCGGGTCCCAGCGGACCCCAGCCCACGCTCCGCTGCCCCCAAGCCCTGTGCCGGGGCGGGGGGGGAACCAGCCCCGCCAGCCTGAATGGGGGGGGGGGGGCACCCTGGCTTGGGTGGGTGCTGGGACTCCTCACCGGACCCCCCCCCTCCCCAGGACTCCCCCAGGCTGGTGGGGGGCTGCGGTGCCGTGCCCCCCCGCTTCAGGGCAGGATCGATATGGGGGTGGGGGGGCAGGGGTCTCGCATCCTGATCGATTCCTTTAAGTATCTAGATTTAAAAATGTCAAATCTGCCTTTGGCAAGAGGGGCCGGTGGTCGATGGGGCGAGGGGGGGGCCGGAGCCCCCCACAGCAGCCTCAGTTTCCCTGGGTGCCCCCCGACATGCGGAGCTGGGGGGCTGCAGAGTAACCCCTAGGGCGTCTTGGGGTGCCCCAGCCCGGGGTGGGGTGGTCATGGGGGGCTCCCCGGCCCCCCACGAGCACCTGTTTGCGGGCGTAATTGGCGGCATTGATCAGCCCCGGCCACCAGCGTTTAAGGCATCGATTTTCGGAGCCTTCCTGCGAATTGAAGCATCTGTCACCGGCCGAGCGCACGGGGACCACAGCTGGGGACATGCAGGGACCACGGCGGGGGCCGCATCCTGCTTACCCCTCCCTGCAGGCAGTGGGGTCGGAGGGTCCTCGGCCTCGAGCCATCCCTCCAGTCCCCGTGCGTGGCTGTGCACAGTGCTGGGGACACACGCGTGTCCTGATGCCCATGTGTGTCCTCATGCACATGTGCCCTGATGCACACGCATGTCCTGATGCACACGCGTATCCCAATACACACGCGTGCCCTGATGCACAAGTGTCCTGATCCACGTGCATGCCCCGATGCACACGTGTGTCCTCATGCACATGTGCCCTGATGCACACGCATGTCCCGATGCACATGCATATCGCAATGCACATGCATATCACAATGCACATGCGTGCCCTGATGCACACATGTCCCAATGCACACACATGCCCCGATGCACGTGTCCCCTGATGCACACACATATCCCAATGCACATGCATGCCCTGATGCGCACATGTGTCCTGATCCACGTGTATGTCCTCATGCACATGTGCCCTGATGCACTCGCATGTCCCGATGCACATGCATATCCCAATGCACACGTGTGTCCTGACGCACACGCCTGCCCCGACGTACCCCCCCCTCTCCCAGCAGGAACACGAAGCACTCCCCCACCCCAACACCCACCCGCCACAGCCCAACCAGCGTGTCCCCACACGCAGGGACACGGGACACACGCGTGTGCAAACAAACGCGGCGCCACCGGCCCGCGCACACGCGGCTGCACCGCACACCCCTCCGCACGCCCGGCTGCGCCGCACACACGCTCACACGCCAGGGCTTGGAAAAAAACGGGCCGCGGGGCTGTTTGAAGGCATCCGGCGCCTTCCCGCGTGTCACGCTGCCTTGTCAGTTTGCTGGTAATTAATGCAAACGCCGGGGCCGGAGTCCCTCCGGACTCGTACATCACTGCCAGCGCCGGCTGCGGCACGGCCCCGGTACCCAAGTGCTGTTATTAGGGGAATTTTATATGTATTAGCTGTTGATGCACATTAATACATTAAAAATGTCAGCGGTGGAGGCCAGCTAATTGTCTGATTTAAATGTCTATTTGTCAGCGCCCGGCTCAGGTGGGCATGAGGCGAATCTGCAATGAGCCCCCAGCCCCGCCGGTGCGGGGGGCAGCACCGCAGGGGGGGGACCCCCGGCACCCCACGGCGAGGCTGGGGGGGACCCATGAGGCGGGGGGACCCGGGGTGCTGGCGCGGGGGGCCCGGGCAGGTGGCGGGGGGGCGAGCAGGACCCCCGTGCCCCGGCCAGCCGCCTAATTGCCGCCCGGCCGGGATGGATTTCTCCGCCTGACATCCTCTGCATCCGTAATAAATGCCGCTTGTCCAGAGAATTAATCCGGGCCGGCCCGCAGCCATCCATCTCGGCAGGCGCCGGCATGCCGTGACGGACGGCCCCGCAACCGGGCCCCCGCTAGCGCGGGGGGGACGACAGCCGGGAGGGGATGTAAATCCCCCCCGGGATCCCCCGGCCTCCCCTTCCCGGGGGATGCCCCCCCCCCGCCAGAGATGGGTGAAGGGCTGCCACCGCTGTGGTCCCCCCACGGCTGAGACCCTGCAGCTCATCACAGCAGTGGCCCAGGTGCAGCCTTGCCCCCCCCTCTGTGGGGCACCCGCAGCGGGATGGGGGTGGCAATGTTGGAGCTGAGCCCTGGTGCAGGATCCGGCCCCGCATGTGGCAGCCCCCACGAGCGGCTGCGGGGCTGGGGCTCAGCACCATCCCGGGGGGGGGGAATGTGGGGAACTTGGGGTGCGGATGAGACCCCCCCCCAGCACTGCTCAGCCCCGGCGCGATGTGGCTGCCCCTGGGTGGGACATCCCACCCCGTCCCATCCCATCCTTGTCCCGGAGCCCCCCGCTCACCATGTCCTGAGCCCCCCACTGCTGAGGGGCAGCCGGCTCCAGACCCCCGGCCCCCCAGACCCTACCAGCAACCTCCCAGTTGCCTCCTCACCAATTAACAGCAGAGGCTAATGAGCCGGGGGGGGAACGACAGGAGGGGAGGTCTGGGGGTGCTGGGACAGAGGGGTGAGGACTGGGGGGCACATTGGAGACCGGGTGCTGGGGGTGAGCTGGTCAGGGTTGGAGCCCACGCTGGGGGGGGGAACGTGGTGGTGGTCCCCCCCCCAGTGCAGGCAATGCTCTGCCCACTCGGCTGCTTCTGCCACCCCACGAAAGCTGTCAGGGGGCACCCGAACGGCCCCCGGTGCCCCATGGTGGGTGCTGCAGTGCCGTGGGCTCCATCCAGGGGTGACGCTCCCAGCACCAGCCCCACGGTGCTGGCACATCCCGCCCCGGCCTCGCACCAGGATCCCGACGGGCATTTCATCGCAGCAGCACCCAGCCGGCATCACCCCCAGCCCGGCGCCTCGCAGCCCCCCCCAGCACCCTCCCCCCCCCCCCCTCCCACCCTAGCTACTGGTTTATTGTCGCCGTTCAAGGACAATTTTCATCCAATTTGGGCCGGCCCGGCGGCCCGGCTTTATTGCAAACATGCCCTGGATGAAGCGCGCAGCGCCCGGCCGCCTCCAACCCATCTATATTCATTTGCACAAGGCTCCCTCCCGGCCTGCGCGGCCGGTGCTGACACGCCAATCCGTCTGCCATCCCGGCACACCACCGCCATGGGGAGGCAAATGTTTGGCGAAGCCATGAGGAGAGGAAAGGTGACGTTCCCTGGGCACCAGGAACCACGCACCGGCGCTGGGTGCCATGCACCGCGGGCGAGGGACCACGGACCAGCACCGTGCACGGTGCGCTGGGCACGCACCGGGTGATGCTGGGGCTCAGGGACCGAGCGCCGGGGCCGTGCCGGCGCTGGATGTGACCCTGTGGGGCTGCACGCCGCTGCACGAGCCGGTGGGTCCTCAGGGGCCGCGGAGGCAGATGGCGAACGGGGAGTCGCCGGAGGACGGCTGCACCGAAGCCCCCCTCCCCGTGCCGGCGCTGCCGGCCCGCCTGGCTGCTGGGAGGGGGGACGGTGGGGACGTTGGGGCCGCAGCGTTATGCATTTATTCATGCTCTGAGCCCCGGCACTGCAGCTCTGCCAGCCGGCCGCCTCCAGCCCCAGCGGCTTGCACCGGGCTCAGCTCCCGGCTTTGGCCCCGGAGCCGCTGGCTCCGCAGTTGGGGACGCATCTGTCCCCATCGGGGTGGCCCACAGCATCGTCCCGGGACCTGCTTGGGGGGCAGCGAGAGCAGCCAGGATGGGGAAACTGAGGCACGGCTCGGCACCGGGAGCCATGAGGGGTCGGGGACACCCGCGCCGTGGCTGCTGGCACGCCATAGGGGCTCAGCGCCGGCACTGGGCTCGCAGCCCCCATGGATGGGGTCGAGCCCCTCCAAGCCCAGCCGCCCCCCGCGGCAGCCGGGCACTGGATCCAGGCCCAGCCTGGGAGCCGCGGGCAGGATCCGGCCCTGACCCCCCCATCCCTCCCCGTCTCCCCCACGGCTGCTCTCGCCGGGGCTGACCTTTCTCGCCGCCGCCGCTATTTTTACCCCCAGCGTTGGGTCCCCCCCCACCCTGCTGCCGGCAGGGCTGGGGACAGCCAGGACCCCCGGTGTCCCCTCGCGTCCCCTCACATCCCTGCAGCCAGGGCCATGCCACCAGGCACGAATTCCCCACCAGCCCTCCGTGCCGGCTAATTAGCACTCGGGCTTCCCCTCGCAGCCTGGCTAATTAATTCACTGTTGCTGCTCATTAGGATCAGCCAGTGAGGGGTTAGCGGTGGCGGGACTCCGGCGTCTCCGGTACCTGGGGAGCAGGATGGGTGGCATCGATGGCACCCGGACCCCGTCCCCGTCCCCACGGGGGGCGAGCAAGGGAGATGCTCCAGCCGCCGTAATTTGTTGCACAAACATTGCCGGGTTTTTCAGGATTGCATTGATCCTCCTGCATAAAGGGCCCATAAATCCATCCAATATCCCGGCTGATTGATCGCCGCCCTTTGGAGGGAGCTGGCCAGGCCTGCAAATTTAAAAACTATATGGATAAATTACACCCGCGGTCGCTACAGTGGGAGCATCTCCCCTGCCTGTCCCCCCCCCGCACCCCAGCATCCATATGCACACGCATGCGGCATATACACACATGCACTGAGCATGCACACACACGCGCGCAGAGCATACACACGCGTGCAAAGAGCATGCACACAGCATACATATGCATGCACACACACGCACAGAGCATACGCACAGAGCACACACACACATGCACAGAGCATACACACGCATGCACACGCATGCACACACATGCACTGAGCATGCACATGCATACACATGCACGCACACACCCCTACGCACCCCCACGCACCCCCCAGCTTGCATCCATACATGCACACGGATGCAGAGGACCGGCCGCTGACACCGCAACGACACACGTGGACCCCCGCACATAGACACGCGTGTGCAAAGCCACCCATGGGCCCGTCCCCACCCCGGTGGCTCCATGCAGGGGGATGCCCTCGGCTCCCACTCCCCCACAGAGGGACCTGAGGTGTCCCCGGTGCGGGGCAGCACCGGTGCAGGGAGCCGAGCAGGGCGGCCGGTGGCTCTTGCCCGATTTCTCCTCTTTTTCCCTACTATTTTTCCAATTGCC
This sequence comes from Haliaeetus albicilla, assembly GCF_947461875.1. NCBI lineage: Eukaryota > Metazoa > Chordata > Aves > Accipitriformes > Accipitridae > Haliaeetus > Haliaeetus albicilla. Next base: position 30,147,769 of record NC_091500.1, on the reverse strand, counting down.
GGGAGCCGCAGGCGAGGGGCTGGTGGTAGCGGGGGGAAGCGGCTCCCCTCCCGGGAACGCAGAGGGCAAGACTTCATTTTGCATAACGGAGCAAATTCAGGCAAGATTTGAAAAGAGCAGCCGTAAATCAGCTCCCAGAGCACCGGATCTGCCGTGGTGCTGGGAGCAACCGGGGCTGGATCCAGACACCCCCAGCAGCCCCGGCCTCATGGGCACCTCGATGGCAGCTGGGGGGACCGGAGCCCCCCAGGGACGGGGGTTCTGCCCCTATTCCGGGGCTGGGAAGGGACCACGCACCCCAGCAGACACCCCCCCCCCCGCCCCGGTCTGGGGGTGCGCGATCGGAGTGAGCCCTGGGGAGGGGGGTCCCCAAAAACAGACCTGCGGCCTCCAGCCTGCCCGACCCCTGCACGGACCTGTGTCAGCGTGGGGGGGGGGTACCCTGTGCACCCCCCGCACCCCCCCGCCCCGTGCCACGCACAGCCGTGCACCCAACCTCCCCCACACCTCCCCCCCGCCTTGCACCCGCACCCAGCACCCCCCCTTGCACCCACACAGCCCTGCCCCCCCCCCCGCACGCTCACACCCACCCAGCGCTGTGCACACGCACCCCCCCCCCTTGCACACTCACCCCCCCGGCCGTGCACCCATCAGAACCCTGCACACCCTCCCCTCCCCGTGCCCCCCCCCGCTCTCCTGTCCCTCCCCACCGCCCCCCCCCCCGCCGTGCCCGGTGCCGTCGAGCGGGGCGGGCGGAGCGGGGCTGCGGGCGCGGCGCGGTGCGGGCGGCGGCCCCGGCACGTGGCTCCCGGCGCCGCGGGCGGCAGGTACCGGCGGGCACCGGCGGCGGCGGGGGGGGGGGGGAGCGGAGGCGGGATGGAGGCGGGGGGCTCCGCCGCGGGCCCGGGGCTCCGCGTCCCCGGGGACCCCGAGCGGGGTGCGGGGGCTGATCCCGGAGAACAGCCCCGGGCGGTGTTGACCGGTGCCGGTGCCGGTCCCGCCGGTGCGCACCGGGGAGAGAGCGGCGCGGGGTAGCGGTGGGGCCGCTGGGGTGCCGCTCCCGGGGGAGGGAGGAGGGGGGGGGGGGTCCCGCTCCCCGGGGTGCTGCTCCCGGGCAACTTGGCGAGAAGTTGCCCCGCGTGTCGCGGCGGCTCCATCCCGGCTCGGTGCCGGCTCCGGTCCAGGCTACCAATCCCGGCTCCATCCCGCCGCCATCCCGGCTCGGTCCCGGCTCCATCCCGCCTCCATCCCGGCTCCGGTCCCGGCTCCATCCCGGCTCCGGTTACATCACCAGCTCCAACACCGGCTCCGGTCCTGGTTGCATCATCGGCTCCGGTCTCGACTCCAACACCGGCTCCGGTCCTGGCTGCTGCAGGAGCTCCGGTCTCGACTCCGTCCCCGGCTCCGGTCTCAGCCCCTTCCCCGGCTCCGCTCCCGCCTCTGTCACCGTCTCGGGTCCCGGCTCCGCTCCCGGCTCCGTTGGTGGCTCCGCTCCCGGTTCCATCGTCGGCTCCGATCTCGTCCCCTTCACCAGCTGAAGTCCCGGCTCCAGCCGCAGCTCTGCTCCCCTCGCCAGCCCCAGCCCTGCTGCTGTGACCGTCCCCGTGCCTGTCCCTGTCCCTGTCCCCAGCCCTGCTGCTGTTCCCACTCCCATCCCTGCTCCCGTCCCCACTGCCGGCTCCATCCCCAGCCCCGCTGCTGTGACCATCCCTATCCCCAACCTCATCCCTGTCCCCATCCTCATCCCTGTCCCCATCCTTATCCCCTGTCCCCATCCTTGTCCCCATCCTCATCCCCGTCCCCATCCCTGTCCCCATCCCCATCCCTGCTCCCGTCCCCACGCCCAGCCCCGCTGCCGGCTGCAGCCCCATCCCACTCCATCCCTGCTCCCAGCCTGGTCCCTGCCGGGGCGTAAGGCTCAGTGGGCGGCTGGGTGCCGTCCGCCCCCCCGGCATCACCATCGCTCCCAAGGGCGAGGAGGACCTGCTGGCGCTGGCCGCCTCCCGGCTGAGCCGCAGGAAGCGGGTGGCCGGGGCGGCCGTTGGCGTGGCCATGGTGCTGGTGCTTCTGGTGGCCATCCCGCTGCTGGTGCACAGCTCCAAGGCGGCCGCGCACTACGAGATGCTGGGCAGCTGCCGCATGGTCTGCGACCCCTACCCCGGCCCCGAGCTGCCCGCCGCCTCCCCGCCGCCCTTCCTGCCCGGTGCCAAGGGCGAGCCGGGGCGCAAGGGCCGTGCTGGCGTGCGGGGTCCCCCCGGACCACCGGGACCACGGGGGCCACCGGGCGAGCCGGGCCGGCCAGGGCCACCAGGGCCACCGGGGCCGGGTCCCGGGGGGTACATCCCCTCCTTCTATAGCCCCAAGATCGCCTTCTACGCGGGGCTGCGGAAGCCCCATGAGGGCTACGAGGTGCTGCGCTTCGACGATGTGGTCACCAACGTGGGCAACTACTACGAGCCCTCGAGCGGGAAGTTCACTTGCCCCCTGCCCGGCATCTACTTCTTCACCTACCACGTCCTCATGCGCGGCGGCGACGGCACCAGCATGTGGGCCGACCTCATGAAGAACGGGCAGGTACGAGCCAGGACCGGCACCCCTGCGACAGCTCCTGCCGGTATCCCCGTGCCCCCCATCCTGCTCCCCCAGCCAGTCCCTCACCCCGTTCCAGCCCTGCTCCTCCAGCCCCGGTTTCTTGGTGCGTCTCCACCTGGCTTCTCCAGCCCCGCTCCCCCTGCCTGCTGCCCCTGCCTGCTCCCCCATCCCAGCTTCCCCCATCTGCTCCCCTCATCTTGGTTTTCCCATCTTGTTTCCTCCCATCCCGGTTTCCCCATTCTCCTTTCCCTTAATCTCAGTTCCCCCATCACTGGTTCCCCCCATTCCTGATCCCCCATCCCGGCTCCACCCATCCTCACCCCCCCATCCCCAATTGCCCCCACCCCAGTCCCCAAATTCTGTTTCCCCCATCCAATTCCCCCACCCCATTCCCATCCTCTTCTCCCCATCCCTCTTCCTCCATCCTATTTCCCCCTATCCCTGATTCCCCATCCCTGCTCCCCCCACCCACCCAGTACTCCCATCCCCATCTCCCCTCCATCCCGTTCCTCCTCTGGAACCATGGAAGGGGTGACTGGGGGAGCCACCCTGCTCCCGTCCCTGCCATCGCCTCAGCCTTGGGGACACGAAAGCCCCATCCCCGGGGCTCCTGCCGCAGGGGCAGGGGGGACACACTCCCCCAGGAGTGCCGGGCTTGGAGCCAGTGGGGAGTGGGGTCTGTCGGGGCTGGCTGGGACAGCCACCATCACCGGAGATAACCGGCTGTGCCCCCCAACTGGGACAGCCACCAACACCGGAGGGGGCGGGGGATGGGGACGGGCTGTGCCCCCAACTGGGACAGCCACCAACATCTGGGGGGACAGGCTGTGCCCCCCAGCCGGTCCCTTTGTTCACGGAGGCGTAGCCTGGCCAGCAGCTCCTGCACCGCCTCGCCCCGGACGCTTCCCATTTATTATGGGAGAAACAAGGATCGATCCAGCGCGGTCGATGCCAGCTTTGCCACCGCCCTCCCGCCCCAGGAGCTGCCCCCACCCCCCCGGGGCATCCCTGGTCCCCAGGGGCAGCACAGGAGTGTGGGGCAGGAGAGGGCCCTGGGGTCCCACAGGGTCCCGGGCGTCTCCGGATCCGGTCACCAGCAGGTCCTCGGGACCGAGCACCGATGGTGAGACCCAGCTCCGACAGCCGGCCTTGGGTGGCCCTATCCTGGGGGACCCCGGGGTGCGGGAGGGGCTCTGTCACTGTCCCCTCCTGTCACTGCTGCCGGCTGGCAACATTTAGGGAGCCGGCGGGGAGGGGGGAACACTGGCTACCTTGCCCGGTTCTGCCGCAGACGGGCGATGTGACCTTGAGCGGTGATGGGCAGAGGGGCTGAGCAGGCTGGGGGGGGTCCAGAGCAGCTCAGCCCCCCCATTCCTAGCCCCACACCCCACTCCCAGGGTCCCTCCCCAGGGATGGTGGGGTGGTGGGTGGGGGGATGTCCCTGACGGCCGTGCCCCCCAGGTGCGGGCCAGCGCCATCGCACAGGACGCGGACCAGAACTACGACTACGCCAGCAACAGCGTCATCCTGCACCTGGATGTGGGCGATGAGGTCTTCGTCAAGCTGGACGGTGGCAAAGTGCACGGCGGCAACACCAACAAGTACAGCACCTTCTCTGGCTTCATCATCTATCCCGACTGAGCCCACCCACCACCCCCCCCCCCGACCACCCCAGCGTGGGGACGGGGCTGTGGGCATTGGCGGGGGGGCGTTTGGAGGGGGGGTGTCCCAGCTCCCGCTGGTGTGACCGTCCCCTACGATAGCGATGGGTGTGATGAGACACCCACGAGGACACACGTGCCCCCCCCTCCACCGCACGCTGCCCCGCGCACCCGCACCTCTTGGCTCCTCCACACCCCCCCCACCCCAAAATCACCCCCATGCCCCCATCGGTGTCCCCCCACCCCCGCATGCCAGCACCCTCAAGGGTGTCGGGGTGTCCCGCTGCTGTCCCCGTCCCCGCGGCCGATCGTTGGGTCCCTGTTCCCCCCAATAAAACACTCTGGGTTTGGATGTGCAGCTGCTGCCTTCGCCTCCCCGGGTGGGGGGACGACGACACGGAGGGGACCCTTGGGGAGGGGGCTGTGCCACCATCGCTCCTTGGCTGTCCCCGTCTGTCCCCTGTCCCCGCAGCGGTGAGGGGCTCCGGGCCACTGGTGGGGACCCTCAATTGTCACTTTCCCACCCCCCCACGCCGTTCCGGCTGCCACCGTCGGGGGACACGCTGGGGACAGCGCCTGCCCCGGGGGTGTTTGGGGTCCCCGGGGTGGGAGCGGAGCCGCAGGACGCCGGATCCCCCCACCCGAGCCCTGCAGACCCCGGTCCCCAGCCCTTGTCCCCGAGTGGCCGTGGGCCGGTGCCGCCATCGCGTGGCCACCGGCCGGGAGGACACGGCTCCCGCTGGCTTGGGGCTGGGGGGGGGCCCCGGCAGCCTGGGGACCCCCGGGAAGGGCTGGCAGGGCTGGGGGCTCGCCCCCCCCCCGGGCCCACGGCACCCCAGAAACCCTGCCACAAGCGGCAGCATCAACGATTTTATTGTCCGTGCGGTGTCCGTGGGTGCGTCCCCATCGTCCCTGTCCTGGTCCTGCGGTGGGTCAGGGTCCCGGCTGCCCCCGGGGGTGGCTGTGGGTGCGGGGGGGTGGGATCCCTCCTCCCTGTGGTAACACTCACCTCCCCAGGGTGCCGTCCACCTCCCCAGGGTCATCCCCCACATGGTGTCCCCAACCTCTCGAGAAACACTCCTGTCCCCAAATGTCCCCCAGATCCACTCCCAGCGTCCCTCCCTGGCCCCAGTTTTCCTCCCCCCAGCCCCAGGGTCACCCCCAGCCCCAAGACACCCCCACACCCCCCCCCAGCACGGTGGGTGCCTGGGGAGACACTGGGAAGAGCCGGTGCCGCCACCTCGGGGTCCCCCTGGCCCTCATCCCCCTTAAAGTCTTGCACCACGCTCTCCTCCTGGGGGGACCCCCACTCCTCTGAACGCTGGGGGGGACGGGACAGGGGGCCCAGAAAGGCTCTGCATCCCCCGGCACTCACCCAGGGCACAACTGCATCCTCGGTGTCAGCGGGCTCAGGGCTGAGGCCAGACCAGAGGGACGGGGTTGATTTTTGCCATCAGAGGCTCTGGAAGTGACACCACCATCAGCTGGGGGGGGCTGGGCCTGGACCCCCCCAGAGCCCCGAGCTGTCACCCCCTTGCTGGGCAGCCGACCCACAGCTGCAGGGGAGAGGAACACGGGAGAATTTCAGGGACTGAGTGGCCGGCAGGTCGAGGGAGGGGGTTCTGTCCCTCTGCTCCGCTCTGCCCAGACCCCCCCAGAGCACTGCGTCCAGCTCTGGGGTCCTCAGCACGGGAAAGACGTGGACCTGCCGGAGCGGGTCTGGAGGGGGCCACGGAAATGATCGGAGGGCTGGAACCCCTCTGCCCCATCTGACTAGATGTCCCTTAAATGTCCCTTCCCACCCAAACCATTCTGTGATTCCATGAATTGTTCCCTCGCTCCTCATCTCCTCGTTCCACTCCCATCTGCCGGATTCGGCCAGTTCTGTGTTTGCAGCGCTGGTTTTATCAGCGAGCCGAGGCTGGGTCGGCTCCTGCCGCCTCGGGCGTCAGTTGGCTCCTTTGGCCGCTGGCACCGAGCTGCTCCTGCGAAATGACTCTTCAGAGAGAAAAGCACAGTTATTCCAACTTCTTCTGTAACAACCCCAGGTGCTGCTGCGTGGGGGTCCCCGCACACCCGCACCCACTGCAGGGGGGGGTCCCGCACACCGTGGGAGCCACCTGGGAAACGGAGGTGGCCTTGAGGCCGCTCAGCAGCAGCCAAAACACGCCGGCGGTATCAGACACCGCCGTTTTGCTGCCAAACCCAAGGCTGCTGCGGAGAAAAATAACTCTGTCCTGGCCACAGCAGTACGGCGGGGGCCTGCACAACCACCCCCATCGCACGAGGGTCCCTGCACAACCACCCCCATCGCACGGGGGTCCCTGCACAACCACCCCCATCGCACGGGGGTCCCTGCACACCAGCTCCCGTTGTACAGGGGTCCTGCACAATTGTCCCCATCACACGGGGGTCCCTGCACAACCACCCCCATTGCACAAGGGTCCCTGCACACCGACTCCCATCGCGCAAGGGTCCCTGCACAACCACTTCCATCGCACGGGGGTCCCTGCACACCAGTCTCCATTGCACAGGGGCCTTGCAGAACCACCCCCATTGCACAAGGGTCCCTGCACACCAGCCCCCGTTGCACAAGGGTCTCTGCACCGCCACCGCCATCGCACGGGGGTCCCTGCACACCAGCCCCCGTTGCACAGGGGCCTTGCACACCGGCTCCTATTGCACAAGGGTCCCCGTGCACCCTCCCCTCGTCGCACAGAGGTCCCTGCACAATCCCCGCCATCGCACCGGGGGTCCCGGAGCAGCCATACCCCCCCCCGCTCCCCATGGCACGAGTCGCAGTGCGCATGCGTATTCCCGTCGGGCGGGGACTACAACTACCGGCGTGCCCCGCGCGGGCGGGCCGTTGGAGCCGCGCGCTGATTGGCTGCCGAGGTTATTTGAACGGGCGCGCGGCGAGGGCCAGCACCCAGGCGGCGGCGGCGGCGTGAGTCTGCGGGGCCGAGGAGTGGGGATGGGGCGGGGGGCTGTGAGAGTGTGAGGAGTGGGGCTTTGGGCACCGGGGGGGCCGGGGAGTGGGGCTGGGGGGGTGTGTGAGCCTGTAGGGGAGCCAGGGAATGGAGCTGGGGGGGCTGTGAGCCCATAGCGGGGCCGGAAAGTGGGGCTGGGGGGGGCTGTGAGCCCGTAGGGGGGCTGGGGAGTGGAGCTGGGGGGGCTGTGAGCCCGTAGGGGGGCTGAGGGGGGGCCGTGAGCCCGTAGGGGGGCCGGGGAGTGGGGCTTTGGGCACCGGGGGGAACGGGAAGTGGGGCTGGGGGGGGGGCTGTGAGCCCGTAGGGGGGGCGGAGAATGGGGCTGGGGGGCTGTGAGCCCGTAGGGGGGCTGGGGAATGGGGCTGGGGGGGGGGCTGTGAACCTGTAGTGGGGCCGAGGAGTGGGGCTGAGGGGCTGTGAGCCTGTAGTGGGGCTGGGGGTGGGGGCTGTGAGCCCCTAGGGGGGCCAGGGAGTGGGGCTTTGGGCACCGGGGTGGCCGGAGAGTGGGGCTGGGGGGGTTGTGTGGTCCCCCAAGGGGCTGGGGAGTGGGGCTGTGGGTCTTGGGGGGACGGACTGGAGAGGGAGTTGGGGGCTCCCAGGGGGCTGGAGAATGGTGTGGTGGGGGGCTGTGAGCACTGAGGAGGCCTCGGGAGTGGGGGCTGGGAGTTGCCTGTGAGCACTGGGGAGCCTGCGAGCCCGGAGGGGGGCTGGGAGCTGTGGGGGTCCCACACCTTTCCCTGCCCACCCCAGCCTGGTGTCACATCAGAAACACCCGAAAGCAGCTGATTTCGCCGCCCGGATGGACGGCTGGGAGGGCATATCCGAGCTGCTCGCCAAGCTGTGGGTAAGCCGGGGACCGGGGGGGCTCTGCTGCCGGCACTGTGGGGGTGGAACCCTCCCCTGGAAGGCTCTGGGCTGGGTGCCAGAGGTCTGACATCCTCCCCTCTCCAGAAATGGCTCTTACACTCCCCGGGAGGTGCCTCCGATGCCAGCCAGGCCTCCCGGCTGCAGAAAAGCCAGGTCTGCGACAGGGTCCTGCGGATTTGTGTTGAGCAGATGGCCAAACCCGGGGGCTGCCCGGCACACACCGCCAGCCTGGTGGCCGTGGCTGAGGCCGCGTGCCAGGGCTACCTGACCGCCGTGCCGCAGCCTGCTCCCCTCTACCTGGAGAAGATCCTCTACCACCTGCTGAGGAACACGGCCGGCCGGGGGAGCGGCGATGCCTGCTGGAGGGTGGCTGACCTCCTCCGTGCCCGGCTGCTGACCTACCGCCCTGGCCAGGCACCCTCCAAGGACTTCACAGCCATCGTCCACAGCAGCTTCAGCGTGCTCTGGAGAGGGGCGGACGCTTTGGCTGAGCCCGACCGGCCACAGGAGGAGGGTAGAGCTGTCCTCTCAATCCGTCTGCGAGCCCTGCGCTTCCTTCTGCTGCTGGAAGAGGACGGGGCGGCCTTGCCGCCGCTGCAGCCCCCCTTCTTCACCTCCCAGACGGCACAGCAGGCAGCTGCCGCCGCCACCTTGTACGAAGCCCAGCGGGCGCCGTCCTCGGCTTTCCTCGGCCGGCAGCTTGGGGACTGCTTGCTCGCAGCTCTGCGAAAGGAGGCGACGGAGCCGCCCACCCTCCAGCAATCCTTCTGCTTCTTCGAGCTCACCCTGGAGCAGTGCTGGCATCTCTGCAAAAGCGGCCAGTACAGGGCAGCCAAGAAGGCGGTAAAGGACGCGAGGGGCTTCCTGGGGGCCACCGGCAGCTCTGTGAACTCTTTTGGTGATCCTCTGTCCCTCCTGGAGGCTGGGGTTCAGCTGAGCCAGGTGCTGGCCGAGAGCGCTTGCCCCGCGGGGCCGCCCTTCTCCCAGGCTGCGGCGGCTCTCGGCATGGCAGCGGAGGCATCGGAGCGGTTCCTCAGGGTGCTGGCTGAGAGCTGCCAGCTCATCGTCTCCTCCCTGGGCGAGTACGCGAAGAGGAGCAAGCAGTGGCCCTTTGGCCGGGAGGACGTGCTCGGCTTCTGTGCCTTCACCGAGGGGCACTGCCGTGTCCTCTACCGGCTGCTGGAGAGGGTAAGGCTGGGGCTGGGAGTGGGGTGACCATGTAGCGTGGTCAACCAGAGCTTCTGTTAGTAGCTGGAAGGTTTGTAACCCCACTCCAGGCTTGATGCTCCCCTTAATCCATTAGCGAAGTGTCCCTGTCTGGTGTCCCCATCCTGAGCAGTAGCACCCAGTGCTGCCCAGGCCCCATGAATGCCGCTTTTCCCCTTCCCTCCCCTCTGCAGATTCCTCCCGATGGTGTCAAACAGAAGCTCATGGTGAAGCAGCTTCTCTACCGCAGCCTCCAGCTCTTTGCCAGTGTGGCCTACGACACCTTCCAGTGCTCCCAGGTACCGGCAGTGGAGGGGATGGTTGCTGGCACTGGGGGTGGGTGGGACCCTCATGGTGCTGGGTGGCTTTTCCCTTCAGAGGTAGCACGTTGGTGGGGTTGGAAGGGGCTGCTCAAGCCACCCTGGGGGGGGTTCTGGGGGGCTGTGGGTCCCTGGCGGCCTCTTGCCAGCTTCCATCTCCCTGCAGCCGTTGCAGGCAGCGGGCTGGCCGGGTCTGGAGCGGCTGACGGCGGGCTGCAGGAGGAGCGTGGCGTGGATGCTGGAGGCACTGGAGGGGCTCCCCGAGAGTGAGAGAGCCCAGTACCTCGATGTCACTGGTCAGTGCTGCGGCGGGTGGGACCAAACTCAGCATCTCAGCCCCGGCTGGGGTCGAACGCAGACACAGAGCTTGGGGTCTGTGTATCTGGGGAGCAACGAGGGGGTTCTCCGTCATGCAAAACACATGGCTGGTGGGGCCAGGGCAGAGGGTGATGGTCCCTGGCTGGACAGGGAGAGAGGGGTCGTTCTCTCTCCATCACATCTTTAATATTCGGCTTTCACTTGTGGCAGTGTCATGCACGTTCAAGCTGGCCTATATCTTCTACAACCAGAACCTTCACGAGGAGGCCAGCTCTGTCTGCGAGCTCCTCTGCAAGTGGCTGCAGACAGCAGATGCGTACGCTTGTCCAGAGATACCCCCGGAGAGGGTAAGCGCTTGCCTGATGCTTCTGGCAAAACTGAATGGGGCTGAGCTGAACCATCTGGTCCCAGGGCCAGGGGAGCAAAGGAGAGGATGGGACCAGCTTTTGCTCCTGGAACAACCCCAGTTCCCTGCTCTGAGGTCTTCCCTTCGCCCAGGCAGGGAAGAGGGCTGCGGTACGGGACATGGGATGGAGGGATTTTGCTCCCACTGGGCGCTGAAGCCAGTTCTCTGTGGTCTCCCCACAGCTGCACAAATGCTTCAGGCTGCAGGTGGAAAGTTACCGCAAGCTGGGGCGGCTGGAGAGAGCCCTGGCATGTGTGGTGCAGTGGCTGGCTGCGCTGCAGGGCCAGATTGGGGAGCTGCTGGCAGAGCCCATCTCCCTCTGGGTCAGAGTCAAAACAGATGCTGCAAAACAGGGGGCTGAGGAGTTACGATTACGGTAAGACCTGGAGGGCTGCCTGGTGCGTGGGGGGTGGAAGTCTTGAGAGCTGTGGTTCACAAGCCAATAAAATGATGATGTTTCTCCCTGCGAGATGTGCCCGGTTCCGCTGCGCTCTGCACAGAGCCCCCCTTACAGCTCCTGTTTCTCCCAGGACCCTGAAGGAAGGCTTGGAGGGGCACAGCCTGGATGCAGAGACCTTGGTGACTGTCCTTTTTGCGGAGTTGAAGGCCTACAAGACTGTGCGAGCCAACACAGGGCAGGAACGCTACAATGTCCTCTGTGACCTGCTGGAGATCTGCTCGGAGGAGAGCGGCCGCCTGCATGAGCGAGCTATCGGCTTGACAGAGTTGGCCCAGGTCTTGTGCTACCACAGCTACGCCCAGCAGACGGACTGGTGGGTGGACACTGGTGTGCTGGGATCACCTCCCTGAACATCACCAGGGAGCATTTGAGGGTCCTCAGGGGGAGTTTTAAGGATCTGGAGTGTTAGTGCTCTGGCTGTTTGCTCTGTTTGGGGTTCTGGGGTGTATCTATCCCTCCCCTTAAAATGCTCCAGGGGTTTTGGGGGTAGAAGGCTGTTTCTAATCCCTCTGTCTGGCAGCTCCTCCCTGGATTCCATCCAGGAAGCCTTGCGGCTGCTGGAGTTGGTGCCCAGGAGCGCCCAGAACCGGGACCGACTCCTCGATGACCAGGCACAGGCTCTGCTCTGGCTCTACATCTGCACCCTAGAGTCCAAGCTGGAGCAGGTGGGTGGGGGTGGTGGAGGGGGGGCTGTGGGATGCTGAAACGGGTCCAGATCTAGAAACGCCATGGGGGTCCGTGCACGCATCAGGTGCCCTCCTCAGCCTTGGCAATGCTCAGCTCTGCACTGGGGCCACCAAAAGCCACCCAGAACCCGCTGATAAACACGATGGTGTCTCTTAACATGTGTTACTGCTGCCTTCTCCCATGCTGCAGAGCATAGAGAGGGACCAGAGAGCCAAAGCTCAGGGGCTAACGAACCTGGGTGACTTTGAGCCCAACGACCTCAACTACGAAGGCAGGCTGCTGGAGAACAGATTCCTGTACGACGGCATCTCTTTCAACCTGGTGACAGAGACTGGTGAGGATGCTGGCGGGTTTGGGCCCTTCGTGAAGAGGCTTTCCAGGAGCACCTGGTTTCAGGTCAGGGTGTCTCAGACCTGTGGTGTGCCCCCTCAGCTCTGTCCAAAAGCCTGGACGACGCGTTTGCCTTGTGGAAGCAGCTCCTGGCCACGCCGGGTGTCCCGGCCGTGCGCAGCCCTGAGCAGACTGTAGCCTCCCTGCACCTCCTGGCAGCTCTCTACAAGCTGATGGCCAAGGTAATGCTGCTGGGGAGGTGGTCAGTGGGATGGCAGCCTCCCCAGGCACACAGAATCCCTCTGAGGTGGTCTCTGAGAGTAACCATGAGGGTTTTCCTGACCCCAGCCCTTGCAAGCCATGGAGACCTACCTGCTGGTCAGAGCCCTGTGCAGTGCACTTGGGGACAGCCTGGGCATGGCCAGCGCCCTGTGCCAGCTCACCAAGCTGCTCTTCCAGCTGGAGTGCCCCAGCTATGCCCAGGTAAGTCTGGCAGGGAGGGAAAGGGCTGTGGGGCGAGCTTGGCTGATCCCCGAGGCTGCAGCCCTCAGGCTGGTGTGTTGGTTTCCAGCTTTTTTTGGAGGAGATGGAGTCCTGCCTGCAGAAAGCTGACAGCAGCAATGATTCCTACCTGCTGCTGCAGCAAACCTGCCTCCTGCTCCGCAGCCAGCTGTGTTGTGTCAACCACCGGGTAAGGCTCCTAAAAACCCTTTTCTGCCTCAGAAGTAGTGTCAGAGGGCAAGAGGAGACTGCAGCAGCTCTGTCTGGCTATCTCAGTACCTCTTGCTAGGAACCTTGGGTGTGGAGATACCCTGGACCACAAATGGTGACTCTTTTTCTCCCTCTGCAGATTGAAGAGGGTCTCACCCTGTTGCTGGAGGTGCTCCAGAACCCAGCTCTGCAAAAAAGCACAAAGGTCTGGTACCTGCTGCGAGCCCATGTCCTTCAGCTGGTGGCCGTCTACCTGAGCCTCCCTGCTGCCCGCCTCTCGCTCAAGCTTCGGCAGCAGATCTTTGTGCAAGGTGAGTTGCAGGGGATGTTTAAAACCCTGCCGGTGAGCGCCAGGTTGACAGGGGTCATGGATGAAGCTCCGTGCAAATGTTTCACCTCTGGGTTTCTCCAAAGCAGCCCCTTTTGGGACAAGGAGAGGGAATCTGGGCGAGTTGCTCTGTGCTGGGTCTGGGGAGGGTCTTGGTTAGTGCAGATACCCACGACTGCCCTCGCACAGGGTGGAAGAGTCCCAAGACGGCTCTTGTCGAAGCCCAGAAGCTTTTCCGCAGCATCATCCTCCTGCTGATGGGCAGTGATGTGCTGGGCTGTCAGAAAACAGCGGCCGATGTCCAGTTTGTGGATTACGGTGAGCTGGTTGTTAGCGTGGACCAAAACCCAAGTGCTCCTCTGGAAAGAGTCGGGCTCCTTGCCTGCCTCTCCCGGAGGAGCAGCTCCCATCACCTTCTTGTCCTCCCTCGCAGGGGACAACCTGCTGCTGAAGTGGCAAGTGCTGGCTGATACACTGGCCTGTTCGGAGCACCTCGTGGCTCTCCTCGGCAGGTTGGAGGTGGTGTGTAAAGCCAAAGCCTTCTGCTTGGAGGCTGTCAAGCTCGCCGTGAAACTGCAAGCCACCCGGTGGTGAGTTGACCGTGGAGTGGCGGGGTGAGCCTGGCCCCGAGCTTGGGGAATGCTAGGTTAGGGATGAGCTGCCCTGTGGCCACAGGGGACACTGGTGTCTTTGTCCCTTGGTGAGGGACTGGCCCCGGTGGGAGGGTTTGGCACCTTCTCAGCTTGGTCTGGAACAAGCAGCTGCTCTGGGGTGTGTTATCCTGTGAATTCAGCTTGCCAGGCCAGACGTGAGCTTGTTCCTCGCTGCCTGCCTCCTGCATGGCCCTGGGAATGGAGCGACGGCTGTTGTGGAGGGGCTCTGAGGGCTGTTTTTCTCCCCCTCCCAGGTGTACTTCTTTCCTGGTGCTGAAGGCTCAGCTGGAGCTGCAGCAGAGTGAGCTGGAGCTGAGCCACTTCGACCTCCAGCAGGCTCTCTTCCTCCTGGAGTCTGATGCTGGTGAGTCCCTGCTCTGGGCTTGGAGGGGAATGGAGGGGCCGAGGTAAGCTCCAAGCTCAGCCAGTGCCAGGGATGACCCCTCTTGCACCCGCTTTTGGGCTGGGGTGAAAGACCAGCCTTGTGCAGATGCTGCTGGAGCAGCTGAGCCTCGTCACCCCAGAGGGTGCAGAGGTGGGGGATGACTCTGGGCCACGTTTCAGTTCATCGAGCGATTCCTCCAGCCAATAAAGGCGTAGCTGGGGAAAGCAGAGCGTTGGGTCTGGCCTTCTGCACCCCTCCTTGGGCTGTCTGTGGTGGGAGCTGGGGGAGGGCTGTGCAGGGAAGACACCGAAATAACCTTCTCCTCCGCCCACAGACCTTGGAGCCAGCCAGAGGCAGAAAGGCCAGATGAAGATCCTGCCCAGGAAAGGCAAACTTGAGGGCAAGAAGCCAAGGGACTCCATCTCTGAGCCCCTCAGGGAAGAGGAAGCTTTCCTGAAGGGCCCTGCACTGGAGTTTGTGGCCACAGTGAGTGGGCTGGAGAAGGCGGATGCTCTCACCGCCTCACCGGAGCTGAAGCCTGAGAGGAGGAAGAGACTGGCCTTCCTCACCCACCCGGCAGCCTGCCTGTGCCGCCTCTGCTCCGACTTGGCCCTCTCAGCTCTCTGCCTGCGCTGGCTCCTCTCCTGTGCCCACGGCGAGCTGGCAGCGGGCAGCACAGCCGAGGGGCTGGGTCTGATCCACGAGGTGCTGCCACGCTGCGCCGCCGTGGCCACACGCTTCGCCGCCGTGCTGCGAGACAAGCTGTGGGGCGGCTCTGTTGGCCGGGACCTGCCTGTGCTGGAGCTGCTGGACAATCTGGTGGCCACTGGCTATGCTGCGTTGGCCCTTCAGAGCCTGGCCAGCCCCCGGCCGGCAGAGGAGCTGCAGGAGGAGCTGCAGACGGGGTTGACCACCTTAGCATCCTGCAGCCCCCACCTGCCCAGCCTGGAGGTCTCCAGGGCCAGCCTGCTGCTCACCAAAGCCACAGCCGCCGTTTGCCGCCTGGCTTCCAAGCACGGCAGCTCCGTGGATGGTGTTTTTGCCAGCTCTAGGAACTGCCAGCTGCCCACGCTGACTCCGATGGAGCCCAAAGTGGCGGCTGTGCCCCAGACCCTCAAGATGGGCAAGGCTGAACCTCAAAGGCGCAAAAAGAAGACAGCATTGGCCCCTGCCATGCCCAAGCCCAGAGTGAAGAAGAGCCAGAGAGCGAAGCCCCTGGTTGTGCCGAACACCGATGACGCCTTTGCTCTGGGTGACTCGGACAGTGAGGTGCCCCCCATCGTCATCCAGCCGGTGACAGTGCCCTGCACCCCACACCAGAAAGCCTGTCCCCTCGCCAAGGCACGTGCAGCCCTTGGCCCCAGGACTCCCTTCACCATCTTCAGTGAATCCTCCCCGCCGGCTGGCAAGTCCCGGCACCCACGAGCACCCAAAGTCTTGCAGAAAGTCAAGTCTCGCCTAAAGGTGAGTGAGGAGAGAGGCGAGGGGCAGCCCGGTGCGCCCAGCACCAGCCCCAACACCCCCCTGTCCCTCCGCTTTAGGTGACGTTCAGTGATGACAGCGACATGGAGGATCCTGAAACGGGGCCGACTCCCACAGCTACCCGCAAGACATCCTGTGCCCGAAAAGCTCTGCCTGCCAAATCCATGGGGTCCCAGGCAAGCTCGCTGGGGTTTGGTGGCCAGAGCAGCACTGCCCAGCCCCGGAGAGGGCGGCCAGGCAGCCGTCGAGCCGGGGCTGCGGAGGAGAAGAGGGAGCGGATGACCCGTAGGGCTCCCAGAAAGAGAGTGGAGGAACGGGAGCTTCTGAGAACCATTGAGGAAGAGGAGAAGGTGGAGGAAGAGCTTGAGATCAGCTTTGAGGTCTTGCGGGCCTCTGAGGAAGAGGAGGGAGCTCCAGGTGAGCTGGGCTACCCCAGGGATTGGGGGGGGGGGGCTGTCCTGCCTTTGTGCACCCCTAAGCAGTTGCTGTCCCCACTGCTGCCACCAGTCCCAGGGACCAAGTGCCTCTGTCCCTCCCTGCAGGCAGGAGACGGCTGCCTCGGCGCAGGCAGGGGGGCGCAGACGTGGAGCACGAGGTCCTGCAGCAAGAGGCCGGCGAGGACGTCTTGGCAGCGCGGTGGCTGGGCAGTGGGGACCCCCTGCGCCTGGAGGGGACCCTGTCCTCCACCCTGCCTACGGCTGGCGGTGAGAACCCGGCCCCATGTGGGTGGGGAGGTTTTGGTGTTGGGGAGCTGTAGGGGGAGGAAATCTGAAGCTGAGCCTCTCGGTGAAATCAGTGGCACCTCTGCAAAAACATATTTTAAAATGGGCAAAACCCACTGTAGGGGCAGAGAGCAAAAGAACTGAGGAGGAGTAGGGGCTGCTCCCCGGTGCCGGGAGAAGGAGTTTCCAGACCCGCTCCAGCAGGTCCGCATCCTTCCCGTGCTGAGGACTCCAGAGCTGGACGCAGTGCTCTGGGGGGAGGTCTGGGCAGAGCAGAGCAGAGGGGCAAAACCCCCTCCCTCGACTGGTGATGTAGCCCAGGAGACAGTTGGCTTTCCGGGCTGTGAGCGCACATGGCCAGCTCATGGCCAGCTTTTTGTCCCCCAGTACACCCAGTTCCTGCTGGGCAGGGCTGCTCTCCATCCCTTCAGCCCCCAGCCCGGGCTGGTACTGGGGTTTGCCTCGACCCGGGGGCAGGACCTCGTGCTTGGCCTTGTTGAACTTCATGAGGTTCACAGGGGCCCCCTTCTCGAGCTTGTCCAGGTTCCTCTGGATGGCATTCCCTCCCTCAGGCATGTCAGCCCGCCCCAGCTTGGTGTCATCCCCAGACTTGCTGAGGGTGCATTTGATCCCACTGTCTATGTCTTTGAAGAAGATATTAAACCGTACGTCCCCCTGAGGGACACCACTTGTCACTGATCTCCATCTGGACATGGAACTATTGTCTCGAATCACCTCCCTGTCCTCCATGTGCCTCAGCAGAGCTTCTAGGAGGATCTGTTCCATGATCTTCCCAGGCACAGAGGTGAGGCTGACGGGTCGGTAGTTCCCAGGGTCCTCCTTTCTACGCTTTTTAAAAATGGGTGCAATGTTTCCATTTTTTCCAGTCACTGGGGACTTCACCTGACTGCCATGACTTTTCAAATATCATGGCGAGTGGGTTGGCAACTACATTGGCCAATTCCCTCAGGACTCTGGGATGCATCTCGTCAGGTCCCATAGACTTATGTATGTTCAGGTTCCTCAGGTGGTCATGAACCTGATCTTCTCTTACTGTGGAAGGGACTTTGCTCCCCCAGTCCCTGTCTTGCGGTCCATCCACTGGAGAGGTATGGGAAGAGAGGTTGCCAGTGAAGACTGAGGCAAAAAGTTGTTGAGTACCTCAGCCTTGTCCCCATCCTTTGTTACCAGTTGTGTTGATCGGCGGGGGGCGGGGGGGGGGGGCTATGCTTTCTTTGACCTTCCTTTTCTGGCTGACATACCTGTTGAAGCACTTCTTATATTCTGTGTGTCCCTTGCCAAGTTCAGCTCAAGCAGTGCCTTGGCCTTCCTGACGCCAACCCAACAACGTCCCTATACTCTTTCCAGGATACCTGTCCCTGCTTCCACTGCCTGTATGTTTCCTTCTTGCCCTTTAGTTTGACCAGCAGGTCTTGACTTACCCATGCTGGTCTCTTGCTTTCCTTTCCTGATTTCTTACACCTGGGGGTTGAGAGCTCTTGCACTCTATAGAAAGCATCCTTAAAGATAGGCCAGCTCTGTTCTGCTCCCTTGTCCCTGAAGGCAGTTTCCCAGGGGCTCCTGTTGACTAACTCCTTGATCAGCTGTCAGTTTGCTTTCCGTAAAT
Source organism: Haliaeetus albicilla (assembly GCF_947461875.1). Lineage (NCBI taxonomy): Eukaryota > Metazoa > Chordata > Aves > Accipitriformes > Accipitridae > Haliaeetus > Haliaeetus albicilla. Next base: position 30,130,024 of record NC_091500.1, on the reverse strand, counting down.
TCAGGGTCCTGACTTTACTCTTCGCCTGACCCATATCCCTCAGGACTGTGAACTCCACCAGTGCACGATCACTGCAGCCCAGGCTGCCTCCAGTCTTGATGTCACCGATTAGTTCATTTGCATTAGCGACCAACAGCTGTGGTATTGCATCCCCTCTGGTAGGGCTGTCTGTTACCTGCCTTAAGAAGTTATCCTCAATGCATTCCAGAAGTCTCCTGGATTGCCTACAGCTCGCCGTGCTACTTTTCCAGCAGACATTGGGGTGGTTTAAGTCCCCCAGCAGGACGAGAGCCTGTGAGTGCGATGCCTCCTGTAGCTGGAGTATGAAGCCTTTGTTGATAGGCTCCGCTCAATTGGGCAGCCTGCAGTAGACACCAACCTCAAAGTTTCCTTTGTTGCCTTGGTCTCTAATTCTTACCCATAAGCTTTCAACCTGCTCGTGGCCGTTCTTCAGAGACAGCTCTTCACAATCGATCCATTTTTTGATGTAGAGGACAACCCCTCTGCCCCTTCTTCCTTGCCTGTCCCTTCTGAACAGCCGGTAGCCTTTGAGAGCCACACTCCAGTCATGGGATTCATCCCATCAAATTTCAGTAATGGCAACTAGGTCATAGCTTTCTAGCAGCACGGTGGCTTCCAGCTCCTGTTTGTTGCCCATGCTGCATGTGTTGGTGTGGAGGCACTTCATCTGGGCTGTTGTCACCTTCTTAGAGGAACACCCCTTAATTCCTTTGAGGTGTTTCAGTGGTGTTTCCCTCTTGGCTCCTATTACTTCAGGAGCCCCTGGCTCATCTCTGTAAGACTTCCAGTGTACCCAGCATGTCTCAGAGCAACAGGCTGAGGTTCCTCACTAGCACCCCATCCCTCTAGCCTTGGCCTATTGTCCCACAGCTTGTCGCGGGCAAGCCTGATTTCATCCCACTCCCCTCCAAGTCTAGTTTAAAGCTCTGTCAATGAGCTCTGCTAGCTCGTGAGCAAAGATCTTCTTCTCTCTTTGAGAAAGGTGAATCCCATCCGATGCCAGCAGGCCTGGTGCCGTGTAGGCCATCCCATTATCGAAAAAAAACCGCCCTGCTGGCCAAGGGTAACACGGGACTGGTCTGCAAGCCTCCAGTGCATGGGATGCTGGTCTCGGGCTGGGAGCTGGTGGCTGTGATGGGGACGCTAGGTCTATCCCCTCTGCTCCCTGCTCCACCTCCCCTCGCCACTGCTTCAAGTGTTGCCCAAGGGCTCGGCGGCTGATCCTGGGGTTTTGCTGCTTTGTCCCTTCCAGATGTCTCCTCGCTGGACACAGTCCTTGAGCTCCTGAAAGATGCTTTCAACTGCATCAGCCACTGCCCTCCCGGTGCACTCTACAGCCAGCTCTGCCAGCTCCTGGCTCTGGCCATGGGGAACCAGGACCCCCTCCTCACCGCATACCTGCTCTCCGAGTCAGTCTCCGTCACCACTCGCCATCAGCTGCTCAGCATCATCCACAGGAAGATTCAGTGAGTCCCTCGGTCTCACCTCCCTCCATCCACAGAGCATCACGGAGAAGGGGCTCACCCAACACCAGCAGAGCCCCAGCAAAGGTGATTTTGGGGTGGTTATTCCCCCCTGACTGCCTTTCCCTCTGCAGCAAAGAGAAGAAGTCAGCGGGGGACGTGGCCGAGCAGCTCCGGGGGCTCTCCTTGCAGGAGGGGAGCGCTGCCCAGCGCAGACACCACCTCACCGAACTTGAGAGACTCTTCATGTTCAGCTCCACAGGGCTGGGATCTGAGGAGCGGGACAGCTTCCAGGCGCAGCTGCAGCAGATCCCCAGCGGTAAGGGCTGATGGGAGCAGAGGGACCAGGCAGCTCATCGCCCAGGAGGGTGTTAAGTGATGGATGGTGCCCTTGGGGCTGTCCTTAAGGTCTGGGTGTGACTTTCAGGGGTGACAGTGTGCGTGTTGACCCTCGTCAGCATCCGGCCTGGCTCCGTAGGGGACACGCTGCTGCTGGCACGGCTGGAGAAGGGCACTACTCCTGTGAACATCCGTATCCCCACCGCGCTCGCCAAGGTGAGGGCAGGGATGGGAGAGGGGCAGCCCAGCCATGTTTGCGGCTTGGATCATGGCTCCCTTCCTCCTCCAGGCCCCGCTGCGCTCGGTGCTGAGCGACTTTGATGCCATCCAGAAGGAGCAGAAGGAAGTCAACAGCTGCACAGACAAGCGAGAATGGTGGCTGCGCCGCTCCGAGCTGGACCGCAGGATGAAGGTGGGGGAAAACCACCCTGCACCCTGACCGTGGGGCATACTTCAGAGGAGGTTGGGCGGTCCGGAGCCCCCTCAGTGACTCTCTGACCTCTTGCAGAGCCTCATCGAGACCCTGGAGACGCAGGTGCTGGGCTGCTGGAGGGGGGCCCTGATCCCCACTGCTCCCCATCCCAGTCTGGCAGAGGAAGCCACCCATTTGCACACCCAGCTCTGCCAGTGCGGCTGGAGGGACTCGGATCCCACCCTGCTCAAGGTGCCCGGGCTGGGGCAGGGTTTGGGGGAACTGAACCCCTGCTTTGCCGATGCTCACCCCTTCCTCCTCCTCGCAGGTGGTGCTGAACACTGCTTCCCTTCTTGGCCCCCATGACGTGCAAGCCCTGGCCTTCAGCCTCTGCCCAGCGCAGCCCCGCAAGGCTCAGCTCCTCTTGCAGGAGGCGGTGGAGAAGTGGAGAGCCTGCACCACGCAGATGGGCGGCTCCCTCGTCCTGGTTCTGGATAAGGTGAGACCCCAGCTCCTGCTTCACCTCCTCCTGGCTCTGCTAACCTCCCTCCCGCTCACGCCTTCCTCCTCCTCCTCCTCCTCTTCCTCCCAGCACCTGCAGAAGCTGCCCTGGGAGAGCATGGCGTGCCTGAAGGCTGTGCCTGTAACCAGGCTCCCTTCCCTGCGCTTCCTGGTCAGCTACTCCCTGGCACAGGAGGTGAGAGGATGGGAGACCCCGTGTACCCCAGCCCCGGGGTTTGGGGGAACCCCCCAAACCTTGCGCTGGGCTGGGACCCACTCGTCTCCCCTGCTCTGGCAGCAGTCAGGGTCCGTGCTGAGCCGCGGAGTGAACCCCAGCAGCACCTTCTACGTCCTCAACCCACACAGCAACCTCCTGGGCACTGAGGAACGATTTCGGGGCTGGTTTGAGAGGTGGGTGGAGATCTTGGAGGGGGGATATGGGGTTAGGGGGCATGGTCTGTGCCCCCCACCCCCTTCTCACTAGCTCTCCCACAGCGAACCTGGCTGGAGAGGTGTGACAGGAGCCGTCCCAAGGCCGGAGCAGATGCAGGCAGCCCTCCTGGAGCACGACCTCTACATGTGAGCATCACCAGGGCTGCTTGGGGAGACCCTGGGGGGGGGGTGTACGAGGGCAGCCGGAGCTCACCTGGGGGGGCTTCTTCCCATAGTTATGCAGGCCACGGAGCAGGTGCCCGCTTACTGGACGGACAGACCATCGCCCGGCTGGATTGCCGTGCCGTCGCCCTGCTCTTCGGCTGCAGCAGCGCCGCGCTCGCTGTCCGTGGCAGCCTGGAGGGCTCCGGCATCATCCTCAAGTACATCATGGCCGGCTGGTGAGTTACGGAGTGGGGGGGTGTCTGTGAGGGGGGCAGAGGCTTTGTATGCATGGTGCTGGGTTTTTTTTGGGGTGGGAATGGGTCTAATGCCCTCCTCCCTTCCAGCCCCTTCGTCCTGGGGAACCTGTGGGACGTGACAGACCGGGAGATCGACCGCTATGCCCAAGCGCTGCTGCAGGGCTGGCTGAGGGGGGGCTCGGGTGCCCCGCTCCTGTCCTACGTCACCCAGGCCCGCCAAGCCCCCAAACTTAAGTACCTCGTCGGGGCAGCCCCCGTTGCCTACGGGCTGCCCGTCTGCCTGCAGTGAGGGCTGGAGGGGGCCGCCGTCCCCGTGGGGAGGCAGTTGGGGACTCGCGGGGTGGGTGTGTGTCTGTGTTTACAACTGCTTTAATTTATTTTAACGAAAGTGTTTTTATTTGCGTGTTCTGTGACAATAAAGCTATTGCCCTGCTCCCTCCTGTTCCCCCACCACCCTGTTGCCCATTTGTTCACTCTCCCCAAGGCTGGACCCCCCCCCTCCCCCCCCAGGGAAGGTCTCCAAGACTCCTGCCCTCCTCCTCTGCTGCTGGAGGTGACCCAGAGCCCCCAGCCTTTGCTGCTCCCCCCCCCCATCCCTTGGTTTTTGGTGTTAGGGGGTCCCCAGGAGCCCTGGGAAGGTGGGGGGGGGCTGCTTGCTCAGGGTTCCATCACCATGACAGTGCTGGGCTTTAGCCTCTGCCCCTGGGGGGGCACCTTGGATGCCCCTTCCATGGGGGGAAGGACCCTTTTCCCTGGGGGAGGGTATTGGGGCGCTACAAGAGAGCTGCCCCCCCCTCCCCGACTTTGGGGGGGGGGGGCCTGCTGCCTCCCCCCTCGGAGCGCTGCCGGCCGCCGGCCGCTAGGGGGCACGCGTCCGGCGGAGCAGCGAGAGGCCTGAGGGGTGCTAGAGCGTCGCGGCGGCCCAAGATGGCGCAGACGGTGAACGTGGGGGAGCTGCCGCTGCCGCAGCTGGAGCTGCTCAAGGGGCAGCTGGATCAGGTGGGGTCGCGTCGGGGGGGACTGTGTGGGGCCGAGGGGGGCTCTGTGGGGTCGGGCCCGCCCGCCTGGGGCTGTGTGGGAACGCGTTGGGCTGGGAGGGGCTGGGGGATGATGTGTGGGGCCTGACTGGGCTGGGGCGGGGGGAGGGGGGGGCTATACTGGACCAGACTGGGCTGTGGAGGTGGGAGGGGATGTGTGGGACCAGGCTGAGCTGGGGTGGGAGCGACAGGCCCGGACTCGGGGCGGGGGGGGCATGTGTGGAGGCAGAGTGAGCTGTTTGGAACTGGGGGAGGTGTGCTGGACCAGACTGGGCTCTGAGGAATACTGAGGTAGAAACTGGGTGGCTGGGTTGAGGGGGTGACGAGGCTGGAGCTGACCGGGTGAGGTGCTTCAGCCCCATGTCACCCTGTGTGACACTGGCTTGGAGACACCGCTGGGTGTGGGACTGTGGCCCCCCCTCCGTGACATCTCTTGGGGCTCTGGCACTTGCTCTTTGGGGCTGTTCCAGGCTCCCTCCTGCTCCCCCCCCCAGCCCCGGGGCCCTCTCCCCACTGACAGGGCTGTGCTCTCTGCCAGGAGGTGGAGTTCCTCTCGTCCTCTATTGCTCAGCTCAAGGTGGTGCAGACCAAGTATGTGGAAGCCAAGGACTGCCTCAACGTGCTCAACAAGAGCAATGAAGGCGAGTGGGATCCCCCCCATCCCAGCTGGACCAGGGGGTGCTGTGCCAAGCCCCCAGAGGCCGGTACCCTCTTCCCTGGCTTTGCCGGCCCTGGCTGCTCCCCCAAATCACTCCTTCCTCCCTAGGGCTGAGACGTACCAAGTCCTGCTCTGAACAAACCACCCAGAGCCCCCGTGTCAGCTCTTTTGGCCCAGGCTCTGGCACCTCGTGCCCGGCAGAGAGGCTGAGGGGGCTGCTGGAGTGGCCCAGATGTTACAACACCCTGCCCAGATGTTGAGTTGTGGCCCTGTGGGCTCCCCTCACTCGCCTCTGCTTGCTTTTTCACAGGGAAGGACCTGCTGGTGCCCCTCACCAGCTCTGTATCCTTTCTCACCCCCGCAAATTCACTCCCCTTGGGGCTGTTTGTGCCAAACCAGTGGCGCCACCATCACGCTGTGGTGCCGCTACCTGGCACACCCAGGCTCTGTCCCTGCCTTTCCTGCCAGAGCCGTGTAACCCTCCCGGTTCCCTGCTTTCCCTAACACCCCCTCCCAGATGTATGTCCCAGGGAAGCTCTCGGATGTCGAGCGTGTCCTGATCGATGTCGGAACTGGCTACTATGTGGAGAAGGTGAGGGGTGTGCGTGAGGGACACTGTCGGGTTTGGGGGGGTGGCTCGGTGCCTTTCCTGGGGAACTGCTCCCCATGTTTGTGTCATGGAGGCCCCCCTTAACTCCCTTGCTGCCCCTTCCCTCAGACAGCAGATGACGCCCGAGACTTTTTCAAGCGGAAAATCGACTTCCTGACGAAGCAGATGGAGAAGATCCAGCCAGCACTGCAGGAGAAACATGCTATGAAGCAGGGTAAGCAGCTGGCTCCCTCCTCGCTCTTGGGGGGCACCCCCAGAAGCCTCCCCCGACTCCCCAGCCCCCTTCTCTCCCTGCAGCCGTGGTGGAAATGATGAGCCAGAAGATCCAGCAGCTCACGGCCTTGGGAGCCACGCAGGGTGCGACCACCAAGGCTTAGCCTTCAGCCTCACAGGCCCCCCTCCTCGCCATTGCCGCTGGGATGGGAGCCGAGGCTGGAGGGAGCCGTGGGGTGCAGCGCAGCCCCCGACCCCATCCTGGCTCTCTCTGTCCTGGTTCTCCAGCGCCTCTTTCCACCCCCATGGTGCCCGGCAGCACCAGCCCCCACTTTTTGTAGGCAGCATCTTGCTGCCGCGGTGCGGAATAAATGAATTGACTTCTCAAAGCGGGGTGCTTTTGGGGGTGGCGTTGGGGGGGGCTCTGCCAGGTCTGTGGCCACGCGACTTGGGGCAGCCTTATCCCAGGAATCCCGCTGCTCCCTCCATCTCCAGCCTCTCTCGCCCAACTTTGCAAGGCCTCAGCTAGGTCCCCCCCAACACCCCTGTGGGGCTTTTTACCCCCCTGAGACAAAATAATCCACCTTCCCCCAAACAGAACAACTTTATTCCATGGCCAAGGCCCCATCCAGCCGCGCTTCGCTCCCCCAGCGCAGGGTCTGCCTGGTGGTGCCCCATGGCTTCTACCCTACGTGTGTCCGTCCCGCCCCCCACCCCCAACCCCAGTATATACATCTATAGGGTCCATCCCCTATGAGGGGGTCACCGAGGTCCAGCCTGTGTCCGTTAGGGGCCACACAAACCACAACGGTGTCCGGCGTGGCTTGGCGTCACCTCGTCCCCCTGCCCGCAGCGCAGTCCGTGCGTCCCCCCTCGTGTCCCCCCAGCCGGTCTCAGCGGACAAAGAGGGGCTTGTGGACGCGCTTGTGGCGGTTGAGTGTGGCACTCTTGGCGAAGCTCTCCCCGCACTCCACGCAGATGTAGGGCTCATGGCCGTGAGCCTGCGCTCGGTGACGCTCCAGCTCAGCACCGTCACGGCAGCTCTGCCCGCACTCTGGGCAGGGTGAGGGCTGGCCGCGGGCAGCGTGAACCCGCTGATGCTTCAGCAGGTTGGTGCTCTGGGCAAAGCCGCGGCCACACTGCCCGCAGCGGTGGGGCCGGGCGCCCGAGTGGGTGCGTTGGTGCTTGATGAGGTTCTTGCTTTGGGTGAAGCTCTTGCCGCACTGCCCACAGGTGTAGGGCTTCTCCCCGGTGTGGATGCGCTGGTGTTGGATGAGGTTGGAGCTCCAGCTGAAGCTCTTGCCGCAGTCCCCGCAGCGATATGGCTTCTCCCCGGTGTGCGTCCGACGGTGCTGAACCAGGTGCGAGTTTTGGCTGAAGCTCTTGCCGCACTCCCCACAGGTGCTGGGCCGTTCCCCGGTGTGAGTCCGCTGATGCCGCAGCAGCTTCGACCAGTGGCTGAAGCTCTTCCCGCACTCGTTGCAGATAAAGGGGCGCTGACGGCCACCCCGGTGCCGTCCCCCCACGCCCTCCCCCTCTTCCTCCTCACCGTAGCCCCCTGCCGACGTCGCGGCACCGGAGCTGGGCTGCCCTCCTCGTTTCTTGCTTTTGGGGGCTAGGGGGCTGTGGGGGATGACGGTCTGGATGATCTCGTGGGGCAGGACCTCGTCCTCGCAATCGCTCACGATGCCATCGTCGGCTGCGGGGGTGGGTAGAGAGGCTGGGGAGGGGGCTGGCACCCCCCACCCCGGGGACAGGCGTCCCCCCCTCCAGAGCTGGGTCCCCCCTCCCCAGCCCACCCTCGCCCCCTCCTCACCAATGTAGACCCTCCGGACCATGTCCCCCTCGTCCGAGTCGTGCAGCTCCACCACGCAGGGCTCCTCCTGCTCCATGGGGGCGGCCGGCGGACCCCGGTGTCCTGCAGGGCAGTGGGGAACCCTGAGCTACCCCACCTGACATGGGACCACCCCCACCACCCCCCTCCCTGGCCTGAGACCCCCCCCCTCAGGCTCCAGAAACTCATCCTGAATTCCTCCTCCCTGATGACAATTTGCATCTCGTTTCCTGTTGCGCCATGGGGCCAGTTCCTGTGTGCTCAGGCCACACCGGAGCATGCGGGAGCTGGGCTCAGAGCTGCTGGGGGGGCCCCAGGTCCCTTCATGCCATCCCAGATCCCCTTCTGCTGCCCCATATCCCTCTCCGCTGCCCCAAATCCCCTTGTGCCACCCCAGGTCCCATCATGCCGCCCCCAAATCCCACTGTGCCACACCAAATCCCCTTGTGCTGCCCCAAAATCCCTTTGTGCGACCCCAAATCCCTTCATGCCCCCACAATTCCCTCTATGTGACCCCAAATCCCTTCGTGCCCCCCCCCCCCCCAAATCCCTCCGGGGCCCCATTCCGCCGCATTACCTGGGCTCCCGGGGGGGTCTGGGGGTCCCGCTGTTTCTCTGGACTTGGCCCTGCTGCTTTGCCCTGGCGTTGGCTCCTGAGATCGGGGGGGGGGGGGGGCACACGGACACGGGTAGTTATGGCCCTGCAGCTGGGGGGGGGGCACTTGTCCCCCACCCTATGGATCTGCCCCCCACCCCCCAGGACTGGGGGGGCTGCAACCTCCCCTTAGCCCTTGCGCATCCCCCGCCCCCGCCTCTCCGGGGTGCTTCCCCCGCCGTTTTGCTCCCGAACGAGTCGTCTCCCACCCCCCCCCCGCTCCGTTCGGGGGTCCTGCAGCACCGGGGGGGGTGTGGATCCGTCCCGGGGGGGTCCCTGAGCCCTCACAGCCCGGGGCGGGGGGGGGGGGGGCCGGTGCCGGGCGGCGGCCGGGGCCATTTTGGCCGGAGGGAACCGGCGGAGGGGACCCGGTTGGGGGGGGGAGAGGCGCGGGGACCCCCGAGCATCCCCGGGGCCGGGAGGGGGGCGGCCCCGCCGCTGCCCCCCCCTCCCCGTGTCCCCCCGCGCTCACCGGCCCCGGCGCGGCGGCGCCTCCGCCGCTTCCGCCGCCCGCCCGGCCCGAGGGGGCGGCGGCTCCGCGCGGGCCCGGCCCCCGCCGAGGGGAGGGGGGGGCGAGCCGCAGAGACCCCCCACGGCATCGCGGAGCGACCCCCCCGGGTGCGGGTGTGCGTCGCCAGGGTGCCCGCAGCCCCCCAAAAGCACCCTCCCCACCACCCAGGATGCTCGCTGCACCCCAAAAGTGCCCGTACCCCCCCCTCCGGGGGTGCCTAGGGCACCCTAAAGCTGCCTGCACACACCCCCCCCCCCAGGATTCCTAATTCACCCCTAAGGTGCCTGTACTGCTCTCCTGGGGTGCCCAATGCACCCCAAAAGTGGCTGCATCCTCCTCTCCAGGGTGCTCGGGGCACCCCAGCGGTGCCTGTACCCCCCCTCCCAGGGTGCCTCCTGCACCCTAAAAGTGCCTGCATCCCCCCCACGATGACCACTGCACCCCAGAAGCGCCTGTACCCCCCTCCCAGGGTGCTCCGTTGCTGCCTCTACCTCCCCAAAGATGCCCGGTGTACCCCAAAAGAACCTGCGCCCCTCCCCAAGATGCCCAGTGCACCCCTGCCGTGCCTGTACCCTTCTCCTGGGGTGCCTAGTGCACCCCAAAAAGTGCCTGCTTTCCCCCTAGGCTGCTAGCTGCACCCTAAAGGTGCCTGTACCCCCCTCCCAGGGTCCCCTAGCATTGCCTGTACCCCCCCAAAGATGCTCAGTGTACCCCAAAGTTGCCTACATCCCCCCCAGGGTGCCCCGTGCACCCCAAAGTTGCTCACAGTTCTCCCTTGGGGAGCCCTGGAGGTGCCCGCTGCATCTGAAGATGCCCACACCCCTTCAGGAAGCCTGGTGTACCCCAAAAATGCCTGCACCCCCCCATTCAGCATGCCCAGTGCACCCGGAAGGTGCCCACAATCACCCCCCCCAGGGTGCCCCATTGGTGCCCGGTGCACCCCAAAGCCACCCGCCCCTCCTGCCATAGAGTGTGGTGCACCCCAAAGGTGTCTGTGACCCCCTCAAATGCCTGGGGCACCCCAAAGGGGCGCACCCCCCCCTCCAAAGCTGCCCAGTGCACCCCCCAGGTTGCCCAGTGCCCAACCAAAGCTGCCCAGTGCACCCCTCAGGTTGCCCAGTGCACCCCAAAGGTGCCCAGTGACCCCCTAGGAACTTGCCTCACCCCCGCCCCAGGTGCTCAGGGCACACAGCACCCAAATGCCCCCCCGAGGGTGTCGGGGGGGTGCCAGTCCTCTCCCAGGGACCCCTCCCCACACTCAAGACCCTCAGCTCTGCCTGCCAGCACTCGGGGCCCTGCTCAGGGATTTTGGGGTGGGCCTGTGGCACTTTGGGGTCTAAATGGGCTGAAAAAGATGAATTTCCAGCCCAGTGCCACCCCCGCACCCCACAGTGGGGGAAACTGAGGCATGGAACAGCAATCCCGCTGGACCCCCATGTGTCCTTTGACCCTAAACTGGGCCCCCCCAAATTGGTGGAGAGTGAGAATGAGGGGCTGGAGCCACTTCCCACGTGAACTGGCCCATTCCGGGGGGGGGGCAAATGGGTCTGGGGGAGGAATGCCAAGCCCCCCACCTGCATCTGGGGGGTAAGGGGGCTTGCACATCGCCCCGGGAGGGGGCATGGGTGCTGCAAGGCCGATGCAGCCCCCAGCCCCCCACCTTTGCCCCTCCATCCCCTCTCCCTTCCTCAGTTCCCCCCGCCCCCATTTATTTTTGGGGTGGGGGCCGCAGCGCCGGGAGCGCAAGGCACAAAGAAAAGCCGAAGCACCAGGACCCCCCCCCAACCACCACCGCTTCCCTGCCCCCCCCCCCAGCAGCTCCCCCCAGCCCCAACCCAAGATGGGGGGGTGTCCCATTTTTTTGGGGGGCTTCCCAATCTCCTGTCGTCCCCCCCCCACCAGCCAACCCCAAGGACAGTGGCTCATCCATGTGTGTCATTCCCCCCCCCTTCCCGCAACACCCGCCGGCCTTCGACTCACCTCTCCGAGGCCGAAGGATGGGGTGGTGCGATGGGGTCTGGGAGGGGATGGTGAAGGGTTTGGGGGGTCCCTGGTGAGGGGTTTGGGGGTGCGAGGGCTGGCGCTGGCCCCCGAGCGCGAGGCTGGCGTTCGGGGGAGGCCGGGAACAGGAAGGTCCCAGCGTCATCCCATTCCCCCGGCCCTGCTGCCGCCTCGCCGCGAGCCGGATGCTTTTTTCCACTCGGCGAGCAAAAATAGGGGTGAAACCTTGGAAGGGGGGTCCCCCAACCACGACACCCTCAAACCCCACAGCCGAGCGATGGATCCTGGTGGGGAGGACGAGGGGGCTCGGCCCCTTCGGTGACAGGGAATGGTGGATTCGGGTTTGTTTTTTTTTTCCCTGCTCCGCTTGGAAAACATTCCCGGGCAGGAGGATTTGGGGGGAGTACACAAGGCTCATTTTTGGGGGAGATGGCGGGGGGGAAATGAGCAGCCAGACCCCCCCTAGCCCCCCCACTTTGTGTAATGGCTCCAGCTCCAACCTCGTGCATTCCTCCCCCCCCCCGCCCCGCCCTGCTCCAGCAAAAAAATGGTTGGAAATTATGCAACGAGGCCGGCGCCTTCATTAACGGGATTGAGACGAGCTCAGCACCAGCCCTGGGCGTCAGGGTTTTGGGGTGCCTTCGGCATCCCCTTCTGCACCCCACCACCACTGCCCCGCTGAGACCCTGCAGCCCCCAGGAGGGTCTGGGGGTGCAAGGGTGGGGAGCAGCGGGTCCCCGTCCCCATCCCTGCCCTGGGGAGGTTGGGTGGCGCGTGCGGGCGCGTGGCGGCAGCCGGCGTGGGAGCCGTCCCCGCGGGGCACCTGGCGCTGCGGCACCCGGCTCCGCTCCAGCCCCAACCAGGAGGATGGGAAAAACCTTTCCACGGTGGCGTTGGCGTCACCGGAGTCGTGCCACCACCGCCACAACCGTCGCCTCGTCCCCTAGGGGTGACGCTGCCGGGGGTGTCCCTGGAACCGCATGGCAGGACGATGCTCAGCAAACTCCGCTGCTCAGGGACCTTTTATTGATCTCATCGGCAGACCCGTGCGCCCCAACCCTGTACCCACCCCCCCACAACCCTCCTTGGCTTTGGGGGTGCTTGGGGTGCAGGTGCCGAACCCCGGCTCCGCTGTGGGAGCATCCAGCCCTGTTCCCGGCCGCTGCAGTCCCCAGCCCTTGCCAGGGCAATGCCAGTCCCCCTTGCTGGGGATACACCCCAAAACCCATCCCCACCCTTGCATCCCCATCCCTCTATCTCCATCCCGGCATCCCCGTCCCCATCCCGGTGTCCCCATCCCCATCACGCGGCATGAAGCTTCTGATGCCGATGGAGCTGGGACTTGTGGCGAAAGCCGTCCCCGCACTCCCCACAGATGTAGGGCTTCTCATCGGTGTGGGTGCGGCGGTGACGGATGAGGTTGGAGCTGACGCTGAAGCGTTTCCCGCACTCGCCGCAGCTATAGGGTTTCTCGCCGGTGTGGGTCCGCTGATGCTGGATGAGGGCCGAGCTCTCACTGAACCGTTTGCCGCAAGCGCCGCAGGCGTAGGGCTTTTCGCCGGTGTGGATACGTTGGTGGGTGACCAGGTTGGAGTTTTGGCTGAAGCCTTTGCCGCAGGCACCGCAGGTGTAGGGCTTCTCACCGGTGTGGGTGATCTGGTGACGTGCCAGGTCCGAGCTGCGGCTGAAACCCTTCCCGCACTCGCTGCAGATGGTGGGGCGCAGGCGACCCCCCCGGAGCCCCAGCAGCTCCTTCAGCGGTCCCAGGCCCCCCGGGTGTCCCGGCGTTTTGGCCGGTCGACGTGCCGGCGCTTTCCGTCGCGGCCTCGCCGGGCGGCCAGGTGGCTCACTGCCGGAGGCTGGTGGGCTGGGGTGGGCTGCGGGGAGAGGAGAGCTGGGCACCGGCGGGACGGCGTGGGGATGGGTGGCACCGAGGGCAAGGGGATGGGCCCAGGGCTGTGTCCCACTGAGCCTTTCCCGTCCCATTGGCACCTTCTCTGTCCAGTCAGTCCCTTCTCCACCCTTTTTGCCCCTTCTCCATCCCTTTTGCCCCTTCTTCATCTCTCTGTCCCCTCTATCCCTTCCCCATCCCCTTGTCCCCTTCTCCATCCCATTGATACCTGCTCCATTCCCTCTTCCCCTTCTCCAGCCCCTCTGTCCCTTCCCCATCCCTGCTGCCCCCCCTCCATCCCTTTTCCTGCTTCCCTGTCCCCTCTCTGGTTTGGGGACAGCAGTGACACCCCTGTCCTGCTCCCAAGCCCTGGTTTAACTCCCAGCTCAGCCCTCTGTGTGTCCCCACCAACCCACCCCATCCCACCCCAAGGACAAGTGTCCAGGCTCGGGGGGCAGGAGGAGGTTCATGCACTGGGCAGGATGCGTGCGGATGGCACCACCGAGGGGGACTCGGAGCCCAAATTCCCTCTGCAAACCATGGCTGGAGTTGGGGTACTAGGAAACCCCATGGTGCAGGAGCAGGGCATCCCTGCACCCCAGGATCGGGGCATCACCATGACATGGGATCAGGACATCTCTGCACCCCAGGATCAGGGCATGCCTGCACCCCGAGATCAGGGCATCCCCACACTGTGGGGTCAGGACATCCCTGCACCCCATGACTGGGACCATCCCTATGGTGTGGGAGCACGGCATCCCTGTACCCTCAAATCAGGGCATTCCCATGTTGTGTGATCAGGACATCCCTGCACCCCAGGATCAGAGTGTCCCCAGGCCAAAGCAATGGGGCATCCCTGTACCCTCAAATCAGGGCATTCCCATGTTGTGTGATCAGGACATCCCTGCACCCCAGGATCAGAGTGTCCCCAGGCCAAAGCAATGGGGCATCCCTGTACCCTCAAATCAGGGCATTCCCATGTTGTGTGATCAGGACATCCCTACACCCCCAGATCAGGGTATCCCAGAGCCACAGGAATGAGGTACCCCTGCACCCCGGGATTGGAACATACCTGTGCCACAGAAATGGGACATTCCTGAACCCCCAAACTGGGGCTTCCCCATACCATGCAGTCAGCACATCCCTGCACCTCAGGATTGGGGCATCTCCATGCTGTGGGGTTGGGGTATCCCTGTACCCAGGGATTGGGGTATCCCTATGCCGGGAGAAGGGGGTATCCCCACTCCGAGGGACTGACGCATCCCCACATGCTGGGATCGGGGTATCCCCCTGCTACGAGACCAGGACACCTGCACCCCAGGACCAGAGCATCTTCTCCTTATAGGATCAAGGCATCCCTACGCCAAGGGATCAGGATACCCCCATGCCATGGGAATAGCACATCCCTGCACCCCAAGACTGGGGTAACCCCATGCTGTGGAATTGTCATACCCCCATACGCTGGGATTGGGGTACACCCATGCCATGGGAATGGGACATCCCTACACCCCAGGACTGGGGTATCCCTGTGCTGTGGGATCGTGGTATCCCCGTGCCATGGAAATAGGATAACCCCACATCCCTGGGACACCCCATATCCTGGGATCAGGGTATCCCCATACCATGGGAGTGGGACACCCACACCCTCCGGCATCAGGGTCCCCCCCACCCTCCAGGATTGGGGGATCCCCATGCCACAAGGTCAGGGTATCCCCACATAGCTGGGTCGGGGCAGGTCCACGGGGGACCCCCAAAAAGGACTCCCCACCCCACTCCCCACAATGCCACGGGGACACGCCGCATGGGGACACCTCGGCCGAGCCCCTCACTGTGGCCAGGTGCCGCTTTGGGGGGGCTCACCTGCGGAGGTCCCCTCCGGCAGCTCGGCGTCCTGGGGGTCCCGGGGGTCCCGGGTGGACGGCTCCCCCTCCGCGTCCATCGCCGCTGTCCCAGCACACTCAGACGGGGGGACCCTGCCCGGGGCGGTGAGAAGGAGCAGGCAAAGAGATGGGGTGACATGGGGGCACCCCCGGGGGGGTCCCGGCTGCACCCCAAGGGGGGTCCCGAACACCTCCATGCCTCAGTTTCCCCTCTTGATGCTGGGGAGGGGGGGCATCAAGGCCATGGGTTGGGGCTTGAAGCATCCCCCTCCCCATCCCAACAGCATCCCCCCCCGCCATGCTCCCCACCCCTCTCATGGAGGGGCCCCCCAAGGTTTGGGGGGGGGAGGGCTACACTACCCCCCCCCCCGACTCTGCCCCGAGCATCGCCGCCATCTCGGGGGGCACCGGGAAGGGGAAAAAGAGGGGGGGGCCTGTCTGCCCTTCTTTTTAGGGGGGGGTCCCTGGCCCCGACTCACCGCTGCGGCCGGCCTGGCCGGGGGGCCGTGGGGGCCCGGGGGGGTGGCGGTGGGGAGCGATGGGTGGGCTGGAGCGGGAGCGGGGAGCGGGGAGGCCGCGAGCGGAAGGGCCTTCCCGCATGGCCGCCCTCGGCTCCCGCCGGCTGCCGGATGGCGCAGCTCTATGGTCGGGGGGCTTCGACCCCCCGCCACTGACCCCAAATTTGTTCCCCCCACCCTGCCACGGGGAACGGACATCCCCCCTCCAGGGGGGTATGGCCAAGGGGTGCGGGAGGAGCGGGGGGGGGCCACCATTGCGGGCCTGGGCTCGGCAGCGGGACGAGCCTGGGTTGGGGGGAGTTTTGGGGTGTCCCCCCCCTACCCCTGTGTGTCTGGGTGGGGGCTGGGGTGTCCCCTCCTGTGATGTGTCCGGCTTTGTGGGGGCACTGGGGGGAACGGAGCCCTCCTCGGGGTCCCGCTGGTGCTGGGGGTTTGTGGCTGGGGGGGGCTCGTTGGGGGGCGGGGGGGTCTTTTGCCCTCCCTCCCCTGCCTGGTGCCAAATATTGACATCTGGGGGGGGGGGACACAGCTCCCTCTGCACCCCCAAAACACCCTATCAAGTGCTTGCAGCTGGAGGGGGTGACAGGACAAAATAGGGGGGGTGCCAGTGCCCCCTCCCCCAGCACCCCAATTCAACCAGACGTTGGCAGCTGGGGGGGCATTGGCCTGAGAGTCAGGGCCCTCCAGCCCCCCCAAACTCTCCCACCAGATGTTTGCAGCTGGATGAAGCCACCGAGGGGACACACACGTGAGGGAAATGGGGGCACCCATTGCCCCCCCCTCCATTGGGGACCGCCCCAGGCAGGAGGGACCCCCAGCTCCCGAACCGGCTCCCCACTCAGCTCTATGATTTTAACCCTTCCCAGCCTGAGCGAGGGTTGAGCTGGCGGCTGTTGGCTGGGGGAAGTGGGCAGCCAGACTGGGAGTCACTGGTTTGAACTGGTGGCAGTGTGAGCCAGCAGCGATGGTCAGTGTGGGGGCTTGGTGCCACGGCACAGGCGGCTCAGTGTCCCCTTGGGGGGACAGGTTTGGGGGTGCGAGTCCCACTGTCACCTGGCTGGGTCACCCCTCAAGCTCAGCTGTCACCCATCAGGCTGTTGGGTCACCCTCAGGCGGGAGAGTCACCCTTTCGGGGTGCTGGGTCACCCCCCAAGCTGGGCTGTCACCCCTCAGGGTGCCAAGCCATCCCGTGTGACAGGGCTGGGCTGTGGTGACAACCCGCTCAGGTGTCTGCGGCAGGAGGAGTCGTCACACCTGGGCACAAACCTGTCCCCAGCTCAGCCACTGTCTGACTGTCCCTGACAGGCAGAAAAACACCCAAACCCTGTCCCCACAGTGATGCCCCGGTGCCACACAGCTCAAGGACACCCCAGTGTCACCCAGCATAGGGATGCCCTGGTGTCACCCTGGCAGGGACATCCCGGTGTCATGCAGTGTAGGGATACCCTGGTGTCACCCTTGCAGGGACATCCCAGTGTCACCTTCACAGGGACACCCCAGTGTCGCCCTCAGAGGGACGTTCTGGTGTCACCCTCCCGGTGTCACCCTCGCAGGGATGCCCCGGTGTCACCCTCACAGCGACACTCCGGTGTCACACAGTGTAGGCATGCCCCAGTGTCACCCTTGCAGGGACATCCCGGTGTCACCCAGCATAGGGACACCCCACTGTCACCATTGCAGGGACACCCCAGTATCACCCTCAGAGGGACATTCCAGTGTCACCCTCCTGGTGTCACCCTTGCAGGGACATCCCAGTGTCACCCAGCATAGGGACACCCCGGTGTCACCCTCGCAGGGACACCCCGGTGTGGCCCTCCCGGTGTCACCCCCGCGGGGACGCCCCGGTGTCAGCCGCCACCGTCCGTCCCCCCAGGGTGGCACCCGCGGGCCGGGACTCGGGGCGCACCGGGGGTGCGCCAGGCCCTGTTGCCATGGTGACACCGGGGCCGGAGGGGCGGGTCCCCAGGGCCACCCTCAGCGCTCCCAGCTGGGGCCGCCGGAACCCAGCGGCTGCGCAGCGAGAGGGCGGATTGGTGAAGAGACGGGAGGGGGCGGGGCTTACGGGCGGGAGCGGCTGGCGATTGGAGCAGAGCAAAGGGGGGGCGGGACCGCCGAGGGCGGGGGCGGAAAAGCCGGGAGGAGGCGGAGCCTCGAGGTACTCCGGGAACCGGATTGGCGGAGAGGTCAGACCAGGGAAAGGGAGGGGGGCGCGGCCTCTTCCTGCGCATGCGCCGCTGCTCAGGCTCGTCACTTCCGGGTGGCGGTGCGTTTCCGCCTCCCGCTGGGCCTGGAGCGGCCGCGCCGAGACCGCGCGGACCCCCGGGGACCCCCCGGGACCCCCCCCCGGGCCCCCACCCTGGGACCCCCTGCTTCTCCCCGCGGCGCTCGGTGCGGCCCGGGCAGCTCTTCCGGCCCCTCCCCGCCATAGCGGGGGGGCCTGGCGTGTGCCTGGCGCCGGGGGCTCGGTGAGAGCCGCCCGGGGCATGAGGAGGAGAAGGAGGAGGAGGCCGGCCGACCCGCACTATGTGGTACATCATGCAGAGCATCCAGAGCAAGTACTCGCTGTCGGAGCGGCTCATCCGCACCATCGCCGCCATCCGCTCCTTCCCGCGGGACAACGTGGAGGATCTCATCGGCAGGGTGAGCCCCCCCCCCCCAACCCCCCGGCCCGGCCCTGGGTCGCTGCGAAACGCTCGGGAAGGAAATGGAGGGTTTGTAGGGGAGGGGGCCGAGGTGGAGAACCCCCTCCGTGAGCCAACGGGGTGCCTCGGTGCTGCGGGGGCGGTGTGTGTGGGTATGTCTGCCCCCGTTTCGCGGCTGAAGGGCCAGGCCGGGCTGTGGGCATCGCTCCCCGCTGCTTGAACGCCCGTCGGGGTGAGGTTCTTGCGGCTGGGCCCCCCCTCCTTGGCCCCGCGGAGGGGGGGATCTGGGAGGTTTGCCTGTGCCCGGGTCACTCTTACGTGCAGCGGAGAGCCCTGGCTAAACCTGGCTGATCCGGGCAGCTGCTGAGCTATTTCGGGTGGTGAGGGCTCCGCGGAGCGTCTTAAACCTCCTCGGAGATGCCCTTTCAAAGCCGACAAGCTCCCGGGTTCAGCCCGGGGCTGTGTCCCACCTGAGGATGCTCCCAGGGCAGCTCAGGCTGTGCCGGAACCTTGCTGGTGGCTTTTAGATGGCTGTCAGTTTATTTACCAGAGGCAGAGCACCCCGCTTGCCTTTTCAACACCCCACCCCCCCCGCACTGTGCCTGCTGTCGGCCTCACACCAGCCATTCCTCGTGATCCTGCCGGAGCAGAGAGCTGACAGACAGAGAGCGGCTGTACGGGTTATACCAGACCCCTGTGGCACCCAGGTTTCTTCAGGCATCGTTTAGTGACGATGAATTAATTAAAATCAAGCCTGGGAGCAGGGATGCAGACTGTCAAATGCTTTTGCCCGGCGGCGAGCTCTGTGCAGCTGCAGTTCCCGGCCTGAAAACAAACCCCAGGGCTTGCGCGGGAGCATTATGCTGGATATCTATTAATAAATCTTTTCTAACGATGCAAATTGAGGCGCATCAGCTGCTGGCTTGGGGGTGGAAAAGGGCCAAGAACGGGTGGGTTTGCTAATCCCGGCTGCGGTTTCCTGTGCTCTCGCAGGGCGCGGACGTGAACTGCATGCACGGCACCCTGAAACCGCTGCACTGCGCCTGTATGGTGGCTGACGCTGACTGCGTCGAGCTGCTGCTGCAGAAGGGAGCGGAGGTAAAGGCTTTTAAAGAACAAAACAACGTTATATACGCAAAGGTCACTTTGAAAAGGGTTGGGAGGTGGCAGTGGGTGCTGACAAACAGCTGAGATTTGAGCCAACTGTTTTAAGCGGTGCTGGTTTTGTGCCCCCTCGCAGGGCAAAATGGGCCCAGGTGAAGGTTTATTGTCCCAGTAGGGAGCAAAATGTTTGGGCCCAGGATCTTGGGGGTGCCCGCTTCTCTGGGGAGGGAGGGTAGTTTTGCACTGGAAACCTGAGGGAAGAATTGAAACCTATATATTGCCTGATCTTTGTCAGCTCCTTCTGGCTGCTGGGAGGTCGTACCCCCCACTACCTGCCTCGTTTTCCCATCCGCTAAATTTGTGATGTGGAAACAGTTTTGTGCGGCACCGGCAGAGCTTCCCCTGATGCCGGCAGGAGCTGGGGTACATCAGTGACCCCCAAATCCTTTCTTCTCCCTCCCCTTCTCCTGCAGGTCAACGCCCTGGATGGCTACAACCGCACAGCCCTTCACTACGCAGCGGAAAAGGATGAAACCTGTGTGGAAATCCTCCTGGAGTACGGAGCCAACCCAAACGCTCTGGACGGCAATAAGGACACGCCGCTCCACTGGGCCGCCTTCAAGAACAACGCCGAGTGTGTGCGGTCGCTGCTGGAGAATGGCGCCTTGGTGAATGCCCGCGATTACAACAACGACACACCGCTCAGCTGGGCGGCCATGAAGGGTAATCTGGAGAGCGTCAGCATCCTGCTCGACTTCGGGGCGGAGGTTCGGGTGGTTAATTTGAAAGGCCAAACCCCCATCTCGCGGTTGGTGGCGTTGCTGGTTCGGGGATTGGGTACGGAGCGCGAGGATTCCTGCTTCGATCTTCTCCATCGAGCTATCGGACATTTTGAGCTGAGAAAAAACGGCAGCATGCCCTGGGAGGTGACCAGGGATCAGCAGCTCTGCGAAAAGCTCACACTGCTCTGCTCAGCCCCTGGTACCCTACAGACGCTGTCACGTTACGCTGTACGCCGCAGCCTGGGTGTGCGGTTCCTGCCGGAGGCAGTGAAGCAGCTGCCCTTGCCCACCTGCCTGAAGGAGTACGTGTTGCTCCTTAGTTAAGCAAAAGACAAGGCGACAGGGCTGTTCTGCACCGGCATTCGGCTCCCTTCGTCACTGCTTCCTCGTGGCAGCACTGGGGATGAGGTTGACCGCTTGGTTTGGAACTCGTGGGTGCCGGATTCCCCTCCCCGGTCACCGTCCCAGTTTTCATCCTGCTCTGCTCTTCCACCTGGGCTGGTGCAGGGCAGCAGGGATTCACCAGTGCCACTCACAGACGTCTCCATGTTGTGTCTCTGCCCGCAACGCCTGCTTGGTGGCTCCTCCCACGCGCTATCCCCTTGATTTTGGCCTTGTGAGATGAGTGATCCCCCTTTAATGGCAAATTATATCCCAGCTGTTGGATTAACCTGTTTTTTTTTCCCCTTTTTTTGCATTGGGGCAGACTCTGGGAAAGGAAGGCTTTCTGGGTGTGGGGAGAACAGGGAAACCCTCATTCTTTGAAGGACCTGGGGCAGGAAGTCAAGAGAAGGTGTTGTCGGACCCAGAGAAGTCCTGTGGGATGTGTCGGCTGGAAGTCTGGTGGAAAAACTCACCTTAAGTGCGTGTAGCAAGCCTGTATGTTGTGTAAAAGTGCAGGCTGGCACCTTCGCTTGGCGCGAACACCTGCACACAGCCACGGCTGCCCCAGCACGACACCCCACAGACAGGGCAGACCTTGTGTGTCCCCGGCTCCCGGTGCTTCCGGTGGATGTGGGGCATCCCTTCAAAACATGGAAGTGTATTTTTCCTTTCTTATCTATAATTTTTAAGATGCATCAGTGCTGTAGAGGGGAAGAGGGTGGGAACACCTCAAAAGCCAACACTTTGTGGGGCTGTAATTCATGTGAGCGGAGGAAATGTTTCCCTCCCTCTCCAGAGTAGCTCTGCTCAGAGTGCAGAGCGCTCCATGCCCCTGAGCAGAGGGTTTCCCTCCCGTCTGCCATGCAATAACCCACCCGAGCTCTTCCTTTGCTTTGGTTTTGCACCATCAACTCACCATTTCGTTGTTGATTTTATGTACGCGTGTGTATATACAGATTTTAGGAGGAGGCGTGAGGATGTGCTGGCAGCGGGGCACCAGGCAGGACCCCCATGGGCAGCACCTGCTCTCTGTTCGGCACGGCTCGCTCTTGGTGGCAACGGCATCCCCGCACACACCGTCATGTATTCACAGAAATAAATGGCTCACCGCGTGCTGGAAGGTGTGTGTGTCGCACACTTGTGGTTGGGATCATTGAGGGAGCGCAAGGGGTTGGCCCTGTTCCTTTGGGGTCCTCCCTAATCAGGGAGGGTGTGTCAGGATGGAGTTTGGGGGTGCTGCTGCTGGTGGTTTTGTTCCCATGCTTGTTTTCAGCACGATGTACAGTTCCCGTCACACCTCTGAGAACAGTAACGTCACCTTGTCTGTGATGATGCCTTGTTAAACCCTCATTCTGATGAGTTCTGTGTGGGTTTTACCTCCGAGTGCAGCCTGCCCCCTCCAATCCCCCTCGCTGCTCCCAGCCACCCTTCACACCCCTGCCTCTGCCCTTGTCTGGGGTTTTTTTGGATCTTGACAATGCACTGAGCTGCATCATACTCCACGTGCATGTTCCCCACCCAGGGATCTTCTGGGAGAGCTGCGCTGTGCTCTCGGAGATGAAGTGAGGAGGGTAAACTTTGATAGTTACTTTACAGGAGAAACTTGGAGGAGAAGAAATCAGATTATATGTACTTTATTCCTCCCTGTTGTGCTGGGAAATGAAGGTGTCAGGACCAGGGGTGCCTGTGGGGCTGTGGGAGCCATGTTCCCCTTCCCCAGGGGCTGAGCACTGGAGGGTTGGAGCATGATTCGTGTTTGCCACCATGAGCAAATGGTGAGTTTATTGAAGCATTTTAATTCTGAATTTTTAACACTAAAGTGGTGCCCTAGGGACTCTACCCAGACCGCTTGCTCTCAGCTCATCGCAACATCCTGCTGCAACACTTGGGGAACCACTTCTCTGTTTAAAAAGCCCATAAAATACCTAAACCAACCCTGAGGAAACCCTCTGCTTCAGTAAAACTGGTCTTTTGCTGAGGCAGCGGGTGCCCTCGGGGCATGGAGGTGCTGCCTGGCTTCCCAGGGGGTGCGAGCTACAATGGGGAGTGCTTGTTTTGGAGGTTCCCCAGAGCAACACAGGGACATGCTCTGGGATGGGGGAAGCCACGCTGGTGATCGCCTCTTAGATGTTGGACTCGAGTGAGATCCTCTTGCGTGTGACATGCTCCAGGTGGGCTTTCTCTGAGGTGTCCAGCTCGATGTTGTACTTGGCCAGGATTTTTAGGATGGGACGAAGCTTCAGCCACCACTGCTCCTTGGGGATGCGGTGCCTGTGAGAGAGAGAGAGGGTGGTGTGATGGTCCTGGGTGGAAACAGCGCTACATCGCCTGGGGAAGCGTTCCCAGCCTGTATTTATCCTTCCCAGGGTTGGGGCACAGTCTTGCGGTGGAGGGGGAAGGGGGGTACCTACTCAAAATCTGTCTGCTCCTTGAGGTCAGCGATGGGCTGAAAGACGAGGCTGCGCTTGCGCATACCCAGCAGACAAGCCGAGTCAGCCGTGTTGGCGAAGATCCGACCTGTGAGGGGAGGTGGGGAGTGAGCTCAGCGTTTTGGACCCTTGAGGAGGGGAGAGCACCCCCCAAAATGTGCACGGGAGTCCTTTGTATTGAGATATCAGAACACGCATGCACATTGGGAAAGAGCCAGGCATTTTCTTTTGGCCATCCCACCCTGTGGCTGTGGGGAAGGGTAGGGGCCTTTGGAAACAAGGTAGAGAAACCCCCCAGGTGTGGCACCCACCGTGCCGGGAGCACTCCTTGATCTTCCCGGTGATCCAGGCCACTGCCTTGGCACCCATTTTGGTGCCGAAGTTCCTGTCGAAGGGGGTCGGGGTGCCGCCCTGCACCGGAAAAGTCACTGGGTGAACACGGGGAAGCCCCAAGCAAGGGTCTCCCAACCTGCAGCCCCATCCCTGGGGGCCACATTCCTGTTCCCTGGGGAGGGTCTGTACCTGCTGCATGTGCCCCAGCACATTTTTCCGGCAGTCGAAGATACCCTTCCCCTCCTCCGAGTAGAGGTTGTAGATGAAGTCGGTGGTGTAGTTCTCGTTGCACCGCTCGTTCCTGCACCAGGGGAGGGAGATGGGCTCATGAGGGGGTGACATGAGCGCGGCAGGTCTCAGTTGCCGTTGCCCCCCCCCGCCCCCATCCCATCCCACCCCAGGGACGTACCTGAGCACCAGCCCCCTCTTCACTGTCGTCTTCATCTTCTCAGTTAAATGCTCCACGTTGACCTACACGGATCATGAAATGGGCATTGTGGGGCTTGGAATTGGGAATAAATGTGGCCTGGGACCATGGTGATGCCTGGAGTGGGGGGACATGGGATGTGGGGGGGTCCCCAACCTGCAGGTCGTGGATGTTGAAGTGTTCCTCGTAGATGTAGGCAGCATCGGCACCGGCCGCCAGCCCCGCCATGGTGGCCAAGTAGCCACAGAAGCCGCCCATGGTCTCGATGATGAAGACGCGACGCTTGGTCCCGGCCGCCGACTGCTTGATGCGGTCACAGGTCTGTGGAGGTGGAAGAATTGGGGTGGAAAAAAGGGATTTACGTTAACGGGAGTTGCTGCTGTTAAATGGGGAGAGGGGGCTGGGGGGTGCGGGGCCGCACTGTGGTGATGGTGTTGAGCGCGGTGTCAGCGCCGATGCTGAAGTCGGAGCCGGGGACGTTGTTGGAGACGGTGGCGGGGATGATGCAGAGCGGGATGCAGAGCTCCTCATACTTGGCCCTCCCCTCCATCAGCTCCAGGCTGCCCGTGAAAGCCTGCGGGCAGCAGGGCGCAGGGTCTCAGCACGGGCACGGTGCCGGCAGCTGCCTACGCCCTGCCACCCCTTCCCTGCTCACCTCGAAGCCGCCGATAATGATCAGCCCGTGGATGCCAAAGTTGCTGATGCTGGTGCTGATTTCCTCAAAGTATTTCTTGGGCAAGGTCCTGGGAGGGTGAAACCTCCCTGGCTGAGCTTGCCCAGGGTGGGGGGCTTGACCTGGGACCCCCCCCCGCCATGGGTTTCCCCCCGGGCAGTGCATTACCTCTTTGTCCCCAGTTTGGATCCTCCCAGCCCTGTCCAGCTGCCGACCCTCTCCCAGCTGATCTCTTCCAGCTGGGGGGAAAGCACCAAGTTAGAGGGGAAGGGGAGAAGGATTTTGGGGTGCACTGGCCTTGCTGTGACTGTATTGGAGTAATATTGGGGTAACCCAGTGACCCCCAGGCTGGGGGACAACAGCGGGATAAAGCACAGTGGTGCTGGGGTTAGGAAGGGGGTCGAGCACCCCCATCCCAGGGGATCCCCTTTCCCTGTGGGGCTGTGGCTGCCGCTTTTCGGGGCCATACCCCATGCACCCCCTTTTCCTTGGGGATCGCACCTTCCCGTAGGCAAGCCCTTCAAAGCCGTCGTGCACCGCCAGCATCCGGTGCCCGTGGATGAGTCCGATCCGCACGGTCGACCTGACGGCCGCGTTCATGCCGGCAGCCGGGGCGCCCACGTTGAGCACGGCCAGCGTGTAGCCGCTCTGCGGGGACGAAGGAGCCAACGTTGGGGGGGTTGTGGGGTTCAAGGGGACCCCATCGCCCCTTCCCCGCTGCCGTACCTTGGTGGAGGGAGGGCGGATGTGTGCCAGCAGCTTGTACACATTCCAGTTGTTCTGGAAACTCCTGCAAAGGGGGAGAAGGTGGGTGTGGGAGCCCCGGGGGTGGCCAGAGCCCCGGGTCCCCGCCACGGACAGGGTGCAGACGCTCACCGGCCCCGCAGCTTCAGGGCATCATCAAAGCGTCCCTCGTTCATCGCCGTCGTCACGTCTTTGGTCTGTGGGGAGCAAAGATGGGTGGGTTGCAAAGATGGATTGGTTTGCACCACACCGGCTGGGTTTGCATCGCACCGGCTTTGCAACGTGCTGCGGCGTTTGCATCGCACCAAGCGGCTTTGCATCACGCCCGGCCAGGTTTGCATCATGCCGGGTGACTTTGCATCACACTGGATGGGTTTGCATTGCACCAGCTGGGTTTGCTCTACATTGGATACGTTTGCATCGCACTGCACGGCTTTGCATCATATCGGCTGGGTTTGTGTTGCACCCGTCTGTGAGGAGTGCAGGGGGTGTTCCTGGGGGTCCTGTCCCCCCCCCCATACTCACCACCTGGACGCACTCCATAAGGGGCAGGCGCACGGCTTGGTTGCCCGAGAGGCTGACGACGCAGGCGGGGGTCTCGGGGGTCCCCTCCAGCAGAGCCATGACGGCTTCAACACCCATCCGGCTGCCCTGTGGGGATAGGGATGGGGACGTTACCCCCCGGACCCCCCTCTCCCCCAGGGCCGGGGTGGGAGGGAGCTGCTTACCAGGATGCGGTCGAAGGCGGAGGGCGTCCCGCCACGCTGGACGTGGCCCAGGATGGTGACCCGGGTGTCATAACCCAAACGCTTCACCACCAGCTGCAAGACAGGGATGCGCCTGGATCCCATCCTGTAGTGGGACCAGGAAAGGGCTGGGGGAAAAAAAAAAAAGGGGGGCTTG
This sequence comes from Haliaeetus albicilla, assembly GCF_947461875.1. NCBI lineage: Eukaryota > Metazoa > Chordata > Aves > Accipitriformes > Accipitridae > Haliaeetus > Haliaeetus albicilla. The sequence continues at coordinate 30,104,205 of NC_091500.1, read as the reverse complement.
CTCCCCCCCTCCCCGCTCACGTTTTTGATGTCATCGGAGGTGATGGCCTTGCCATGCTTGTCGATGGCGCCCTCGGCCACGATGATGATGTTCAACCTCGAGCCGCCCACGCGGGTCTGGGAGGGGGAAGACGGGGGGGTCACGACAGGGACGGGGACGGGGATGGGGACGAGGCGCCTGCTGGAGCCCGTCCTACCTCCGTCAGCCTCCGGCACAAGTGATCTTCCCAGTCATCCTCGGGGGGGGACTCGGGAATGAAGACCCAGTCGGCACCGCAGGCCAGGGCGGTGATGAGCGCCAGGTAGCTGGAGCGGGTGAAAAAGAGGCCGTTCAGGGCTTTTTCCTGACTTTCTTTATTGGGAGCCGGATCTGGGTGATGGCACGGGGACATACCCGCAGTGGCGACCCATCACTTCCAGCACGAAGGTCCGCTGGTGGCTGCGGGAGACACGAGTTTCATCCCACGGCAAGCCCGAGTGGGGCCCGGACACCTGGGTCCCCCCTGGTGTGGGGGACCCGGGGGGGTCCCCGTCACCTCTGGGCCGTGGTGGTGATGGCATCTACGATCTCCATGATACGGTGCAGCGCCGAGTCGGTGCCGATGGTCATGTCAGTGCCGCAGAAGTCGTTGTCGATGGAGCCCACCATGCCCACGATGTTCAGGTAACTCGACTTCTTCGCCTCTTCCGCCGTAATTCCGCCTGCCACAGGGTGGGACACCCCCTTTTCCCTCTGTGTCCCCCCCCCCCAAACATCCCCATGGGGCCATACACCAGCACAAACCTCCAGCATGGGGAAAACCCCACCTTTTTGTGTACAACCCCCCTGATTTTGGTGCAGACCCCCCGATTTTGGTACAAAACTCCCTTTTTCTTTTCACCCTGAAGAAGAAATCTTGGGGGGGGTCCCATGGAGGGGGACACACACGTACCCACTTTAACCAGCTCAGCCAAGAGGCTGCTCCACTCGGCCCGGAAGGTGTCGGCGCCAGTGAGGCTGCCATCGCCGCCGATGACGCAGAGGTTGGTGATGCCGCGTTTCACCAGGTTACGGGCGGCTTTCAGGCGTCCCTCCCGAGTCCGAAAATCCTGGCACCTGGCGCTGCCGATGACTGTGCCCCCCTGTGGGACCCCCACATGGGTGCTGGGTCACCCCCCCCCCCAGCACCCCTGTGTCCGTCTGTCCATCCCTCCCCCCCCCCATCCCGGCTCCGGTTTCGGGTTATTTTCAGGCTTGACCCCGGTGCCGTGGCGTAGGGTTACACCGTATCCCCCCCAACCCCTGCCATCAGTGCACTGAGCTGGCTGGGCTCAGCCGCTGCTCACCAGCTGCAGCATCATGGAGACGCTTTCCCACGTGGCCTCCTTGATGTTGTCCCCACCGTCCACCAGCCCCTGATAGCCCTGGGAGGGGGGGACACAACCTGGTGTTGAAACGACCCCCCTCCAGGGTTTGGGGGGGTGTCTGGGAAAAGTGGGGGGGGTGGGTGGGTGTCAGCACCGACCTCGTGCACGAAGTAGACCTTGGCACCGGTGTAGATGCCCACCCGCACCACGGCGCGGACGGCTGCGTTCATGCCTGGGGGAGGAGGAGGAGAACGTCACCCTGGGATGCCCCCAAGGACCCCCCCAAAGCCATCATTTCCCTCCACCTTGCACAACACTCAGCTTGCCCCCCCCCAAGCCCTCCGCCTCCCCCCCTCCGGCACGGATCTGGCCCCGCAGCTGCCCGAGTTATTTTTGCCCCGTTGACATTTAGCAGCGGTGCCGCATGACACTGGGTGACAAGCACGGTGGTGGTGGGGAGCCAAGCGGAGACCCCCGCAGGCTGGATGAGGCCCCCACCCCTCCCAACTGTGGGGTACCCCCCCCATCCCCGGGGTCACCTGGGCAGAGGACAAGCTTTGGGCTGAATCCCTGCGTTTTTGGGCAACGCCAACACTTCTCTGGCGTTGGCTTCACGCCAGAGTGCTGCCGCCGTCCCTTCCAGCCCCCCCAAATTTTGGCAGGGGTTACGTGCACCCAGACACCCCCCTCCACCCCAAAACTCCCCTTAACTCTACCCCACGGCTTCCTCACCCCACCGTCCCCCCAAGGTCACCCCGCAAAACTGCAACCCGGAGAAAACTACTGGAGCAACTCAACCATCCACAGGATCTGGCCACAAAGTCCCGTTTTCACCTGGTTTCTCCCCAAAATAGGGCCTCACCCTCACACAACCACTGGCTTTCGGGGTCACCGGTGTGTCCCTTACCCTGGGCGTCCCCCCCGGAGGTGAGGACGGCAATGGCTTTGCCGGCACCCAGGTTCTCCGTGTGCCCATGTCCTGGCGGTGTCTGCGCCATCTTCTTGGCTGGAAAAAGAGGAAAATTGGGTAAAAAAAGGCTGGGAAGGGTGATGAGGTCCCCCCCGGTCCTGCTGGCACCTGCAGACTGGCACCCACAGCCCCGCCAGTCCCTAAATTGGGCCCCTGGAGGGAGGGACGGCCTGCTGGCAGCGGGGGGGGGGGGGATGTCCCCTCCCCGGTACGGTGGGGGCATGGCGGGGGGGCATGATCCTGCAGGTACTGGTCTGCCCTCCTTACTGGTTCCAGTCTGTATTCCCTGTTGGTAACAGTCTGTATTCCCTGCTGGTACCAGTCTGTATTCTCTACAGGTACTAGTCTGCCCTCCTTACTGGTACCAGTCTAACCTCCTTACTGGTCCCAGTCTGTATTCCCTGCAGATGCCAGTCTGGCCTCCTTACTGGTTCCAGTCTGTATTCCCTGCTGGTACCAGTCTGTATTCCCTGCTGGTACCAGTCTGTATTCTCTACAGGTACTAGTCTGCCCTCCTTACTGGTACCAGTCTGTATTCTCTACAGGTACTAGTCTGCCCTCCTTACTGGTACCAGTCTAACCTCCTTACTGGTCCCAGTCTGTATTCCCTGCAGATGCCAGTCTGGCCTCCTTACTGGTTCCAGTCTGTATTCCCTGCTGATGCCAGTGTGTCTTCTGTACCGGTACCAGTCTGTCCTCCTTACTGGTGCCAGTCTACCCTCCTTGCTGGCACCAGTCTGTATGCCCTGCCAGTGTGCTGTCTTTAGTGGTACCAGTCTGCCCTCCCTGCTGATACCAGCAGGCACTGACCTGGCGGGTGTCCCCCCCTTGGGGCAGGGGGGAGGAAGGTGAGGAAGAGGAGGATGGCGGCGAGGGAGAGTGCGGCCGAGATGAGGAGCCGGGAGGTCTCGGGGGAGAGCTCGGGGATGGTCACCATCGCCCGCCCGCCGCTGTCACCAGAGCTGCTGTCACCTGAGTGGCTGTAACGGGATCGGCTGTAACAAGATCGGCTGTAGGGATCGGCTGTAACGGGATCGGCTGTAATGGGATCGGCTGTGGCAGGAGCGCCCATGGGGACCAGCTATAACGGGATCAGCTGTAATGGGATCGATTTGCTGTAATGGGAGTGCCAAAGGGACAGGCTGTAATGGGATCGGCTGTAACAGGTTCGGATGTAATGGGATCGGCTGTAGGGACCAGCTGTAATGGTATCGGCTGTAACAATATTGGCTGTAATGGGATGGGCTGTAACAGGATTGGCTGTAGCGGGTGCGCCCACAGGGACAAGCTGTAATGGGATCTGCTGTAACAGGATCGGGTGTGCCGCAACAGGCTGTGACAGGATGGGTTGTAGGGATTGGCTGTAACGGGATCGGCTGTAGGGGTCACCCGTAACGAGATTGGCTGTAGGGATCAGCTGTAACAGGATCGGCTGTAACAGGATCAGCTGTAACAGGATCGGCTGTACGGATCGGCTGTAATGGGATCACCTGTAATGGGATCAGCTGTAACGGGATGGGCTGTAGGGATCACCTGTAATGGGATTGGCTGTAATGGGATGGGCTGTAGGGATCACCTGTAATGGGATCGGCTGTAACAGGATCAGCTGTAGGGATCACCTGTAATGGGATTGGCTGTAATGGGATGGGCTGTAGGGATCACCTGTAATGGGATCACCTGTAACGGGATCAGCTGTAACGGGATCGTCTGCCCCATGGCGAGACACTGTCCCATAGGGGAAACGCCCCACAGCCTGACACGGCCCCACAGCGTGAGCCCCCCCCGTAGGGTGACACCCCCGTAGGGTGATGGTGACACACTAGAGGGTGACCCCCCCGCAGGGTGAACACCCTACAGGGTGACATGACATTGCCCCCCCCCAGGGTGACACGCCCACAGGGTGGTCCACTCCGCACAGGGGGACACCCTATAGGGTGGCAGCCCCCCATAGGGGTCGCCACGCCCCCTAGGGTGACACCCTATAGGGTGACACAGACCCCCCCCCCCCCGGGCTGCCAGCCCCGGGACCGCCGCGCCGCCAGGGGGCGCCCTCCTCTTCCTCCTCCACCCGCAAACGGCGCATGCGCCTCTCCAGCCCAACTCGGGCCGCGCCCCTCCCCACCGCCTCTCTCTCTTATCGTCACTTCCGGCGCCGCCGTGCCCGGCGTCGAGTTCCGCTTCCGTCCGCCTCGTTGCCGGCAGCCGCTACCGAGCCCGGGAAAGGCGCGCGCGCTCTCGGGACGCTTCCGCTTCCGGTACGGCGGCCGGGCCGGTGCGGGGGGGGCGGGTAGCGGCGGCGGCGGGCCTCAGCCTCGGCCTGCCCCGGCCGGCGGCTGCGGGCCGGCGGTACCGCCACAGGGGTAAACGGCGGGAGGCCTCGACCGGTACCGCCAGCCGCTCCCTCGGCCCGGCGGGATCCCCGGGGCTGCCGCCAGCCCGTCTCGGGCGCTGACCGGTGGGGCCGTGCCTTTCCCTGACGTTTTTCTCGTTATCTTTGTTTTTAGAAGGAAAATCGGAGTCGTCCGCGCCCGTCCGCCGCTCTCCGAGCCGGCCCGGCCCCTCGGGAGAGAGACTGCTCCGCCGCTTCTCCTCAGCCGTCTCTGGGGGGCTGACGGGGGCTCTTCTTCCTCAGATGCGGTGGTGGAGCCCATGAGGATGGAGGCCCGGGATGCGGCGCGGGCCAACCACGGCTCCGTGTTCAAGGCCTTTCCCCTGCCCTCGAGAGCCAGCCTGCGGGATCCGCTCTCTCAGCCGGACAGCAAGGTGCGGAGGCCGGCTGATCCTCGCCTGCGCTCCCCGGGCCCCGGCGTTGCTGCGGCGAGCTCCCCCCCCCGGATCGCTGCCTGGGGGGGGCACATGTGGTTTTGGGGGCTAGTGGCTTCTCTGGCCCCCTTTCGCCCTTCCTTTGGTGTCCCTGTGGGTCGGAGGCGCCAGTGGGCAGGGTCTATCTGCACAGCATCCCCTGAGCCTTGAGTTCAAAACCTCCCAGGTGGTTTTGATAGCCCCATCTCGGTAACGCCCAGCACTTCTGCGCTGCGAGAGCCCCGCTTGCGCTGTTAGTTACTGGCGAGCGTATAAAATGGAAATCACGTGTGGAATCTGCCTGTGGATGGTAAACCCGCGCGTGGGTGTGCTCGGCTTACGGCCTCGGCAAGTGCGTGCACGTATCTTGACGCTGCAGTTGTGTCTCGACGAGTTGCCAGCGTTGCTGTGAAGCTGATAATTTTTGCCCTGTAACAAGATGAAATCAGCATTTGGTTTTTCTCTCATTAAAACTGCCATCACACCGGCAGAGTGGATTTTAGGAGAGGACGGGAGAGCGAGTGACACTTTGGCTGCATTGTCAGACCAGCACCGGTGTGTTATTACACCAGTCTACTTCAGTAATCGTTAATTTATAACGATGTGATTGGGGAGGAGCTGTAATGTGTCGCGTCCCACCCTGTAGTTTTACTGCACCTGGGGTTTAAGATTGAGCTGTGCTTTCTTCTAACAAAAAGCTGCGATCTTCTCACACAGTTTTTACCCAACAAGATCAGTGGTTTCGCTTGCCCTGCTGGAAATGCATCCTGCGCTCTCAATTACAGCCCAGGTAAGACATTGTTTTCTGCCCTGGAGTGTCAGTTTTTTGGCTGTTCCCTCCCCTAAGCAGCTTGGGGAGGAATATGTGGCACTTTACTGACTGCTGCCGTGTTTCTCGCCTGCAGAAGTCCCCTGCCCCGAGAGCTACCGGGCAGTGGGGGAGCCTCGAGCCTTTGGCTCCAGTGCCAACGGGCAGTGGAGGGGCTTGATTCCCCCTCTGGGCTCCGTGCCACAGAAGCCGAGGGTGAGCCGAGGCTCTTACCTAGAAGCTCGCAAAAACCCCAGGTGCGTACAGATCCCCTCCGCTTTTAACCCTCCCTGCAGAGTCCTGTGGGAGCTTCAGGTGGGAATTTTAGCCATACAAGCCACTGGTATCAATACAGAACGAATTCAGGGTGGAAATAGTTGCATGGGTCAAGGTTGGCCGGGTCTGTAGGTACCTTTTGGTGTTTATAACCTCCTCGTGGCAAAGACAAAGGTTGTGAGCACTGGTTTTGAGAGTAGAAGTAGTGCACAGCCTGGAGGAACCTGTCTCTTATAGAAGATAGTGGTGTAACAGACCGGTTTTGAGTGTATCAGTGTATTGTGATGGGAACAGGAACATTGTTGCACCACTGGGAAATTGGGGGAGAAATAACCTGTCGTCGTTTTCTGATGAAAATGTGCTGGTTAGTGCCTGCGGTGCTAGGTGCAGGAGCTATTTTTGCAGCTGGTATAAAGTCATGTAGCTTCAGACTTTTCCAGATCGGGTCAAGTCTATTGCTCCTGAAGATCCTCATAGTGGCCAGCGTTTGTTTGCAAATAGGGAAAATTTATTTCAATGGGAGAAATGCCAAATCGACCCATGTGTTTTTTCATGGGCTGTTGGGTGAGCCTGAGGGTGGGAGTGGGGAGAAGCAAGCTGAGGGAGGGGATCTGCCCTTACCGATAAATAAAAATGCCGAGAGTGGTGTCTCCAGTCAAGGTTCAGCCATTTTGTGGTGCGTGGATGGAAGCAGGAGCTGGTGGATCTGGCGGGAAGGTCTGGCCGGGGGTTTCCAGGCTGTGGCTCCTCGGCCTCGCAGTGCCACCTGGTGGCATCTGTTTGGCCGCACAGGCCTCAGGAATGGTTTCAGATCAAGCTGATGGAGAGCCAGACTTCAGCTTTGAGATGGTTCTTAAAATGCAAATAAAATACCAATTTCTGATCACGGTTAGGTAGCCTTGTTCTTGGCAGGGTTTGGGGATGGGGGAGAATGAGATTACGGGTTAAAGCAAGCATAAAGCCCAATAAAAGTGGGGTTTGTTTCTCTCCTCACAGTGGGACGTCCAACAGTTTTGTAGGAAAATCAAACCACCATTGCCATGCATCAGCTTTTCCAATCAAACCCGCTCAGAGTCCTTCCTGGAGTGGTCCATGTCGCCGCAGCCTGCTTAGCCCCAAGAAGACTCCCCGACGGTTCATCAGCACGGCGGAAGAGGTAAAGAAAAGGCTGGGAGACTGTTTAGTGGGTGGATTTTTCTGAGGAGATCTCTTTTGGGCACCATGAAGTGCTTGAGGCGGCTCTGACTGACAATCTTGTGCTGGATTTGCTCCTTCTGCCAGGCAGAAGCTGGCTTCAGCTCTGCTCACGTTCAGACTTCAACTGCGGTTGGTCTGATCAAGGCTGATGGCTGAACTCTTGAAGACCCCTGGATGTGCTTCCACCAATTAAATCTCTACTTCCATGTGTTTCTGCTTGCTATTCACAGTGTCTTTGTTGAAATCATGTTGGCTAGATGTATCTGGTTGTTTCCCTGCAGACTGTTCGAGAGGAAGAGCGAGAGATCTACAGGCAGTTGCTTCAGATGGTCACAGGAAAACAATTTTCTACGTCCAAGTCCTCTTCATTATTCCCCTTTCATCTGTGAGTATGTAAAATCCTCTTCCCCAGCTGACAGCGCCACATGTATTTGCTGGGAGCTTACTTTCTGTTGTTCCTAGGTCCAGGTGTTCAAATTCCAGCAAAACCATAGTGAAAGAAACTCCCAGCAAGAACTCAAAGCTGTTTGAAGCTCACAGCATTGCACCAGCCAGTTCAGCAACCAGCATTCTCAGAGCACAGGAGCAGCCGTCACACAAACCGTCTCTCTACTCCACCCCCAGCTATCCCTCCAATATCTTTGAGTCCAGTAACTCCACAGCCCAGCATCAGCAAGAAAATCTACCAGCATCTAACACACAGTCTGAAGGTAAAAAAAATCCCAACCAACAACCAAACCCAAAATGAAGCCTCAAAACCTGGTAATCAACTTAAATGTATGTGGCAAACACGATTTTTCCCTCCCCCTCTGTATTTGGACTCCTGCAGCAGTTGTGGAAATGGGTAGTAATTATGGAATGTTGTTATCCTCACAAACTTTACGTTCTTTAGGGTCGGACTCTGTCATTTTGCTCAAGGTAAAGGATTCCAGAACGCCAGCACCAAGGTAAGAGGCTGTAAAATGGTGTCTGGATGAAAGGGTGGGTTACACTAGCTTTTTTAATTCCACAGAGAGGTGAGAATGCAGAGTAGGAGGTAACCAGTGGCTTTCTGAATGTCTCGTGAAGACAGAGCGGTTTGCTGTAGTTACAGGAACTTGAGTGTGATGCATCAAACCTCTTTCTTGAGACCTGGCTGCAAATCATTGGCAGATCTGTCTGTAGCTCTTACTATCGGTCTAGCAGTAAGGCTGTCCTCAGATAATACTTAAAAATCACTTCTCAGGCAATTACTTTCCATGTGAAGGAGGACGCTTACACCTGTCCTTTCTTCCCCTTTCTAGCCTCCCATTCTTCCAGGCAGAACTGTGGATCAAAGAACTGTAAGTACATGTTTCCTGCTGTGTTTTCCTGTTGTGAGTGTTTGTGTGTAGAAATAAACCACTGATTTGTTCACATAAACTGTGCTTTTCAGGACCAGCGTCTATGACTCACGAGCTCGGGAGAGGTGGCGGCAAATTGAAGAGCAGAAAGCACTGGCCTTGCAGCTGCAAAGCCAGGTAACAGAGAGCAGTTACTGAAAGAACAGTCTTTGCAAGTCCGAATGTTAAACCACAGAATAGAAAGCAAATTGGAAATGGAAAAATGACAAAAATCTCCTCCTTTGTAGTCTGGTGTCTTTGTTCTTTCCTCTTCCCATGGCAGAGCTTTTGGTAGTGCCGTGGCCGGGATAAATGCTCACCCTCCATGTCTCTTTCTGGATCTCCTGGAAGAATGGGCCCCATGTAGCTCCCTCGCAAGCCCTGGGGAGGTGACTCCTTTGGACACCACCTAATTTAAAGGTCTTTCCTTCAGCGGTTGCAGGAACAAGAACACTCAGTGCAGGATCTGGTGGATTTAAATCTTCGAGTACCCCTTGAGAAGGAAATCCCTGTCACGGTGGTCCCAGAAGAGAAGGAAGATGCGAAGTCAGCTGACGGTGAAGAGGAGTTCCCTGAAATCACTGAGGTAAGTCTGCTTGGATCTAGTGTACGCAAACAGGTGCTTGTGTGCGTAAAAGATCTAAATACGAATGTGATTTCCTGATATCTGCGCATGGAAACAGGTAGCTGTTCCTTTTTGCCATGTACATTTTGTAGCGAGTTTATCCTTCAAGGAGCAAAGAATAAACCTGGGTTTGAATCCAGTCTTTGTGACGGGAAGAGCAGGAACTCTCCCTCTAATGCTGTCTGTGTCCTCCCTGTAGGAAATGGAAAAAGAAATAAAGAATGTATTCCGAGGTGGGAACCAGGATGAGGTCCTCAGTGAAGCTTTTCGGTTAACAATCACTCGAAAAGACATTCAAACCCTCAATAATCTGAACTGGCTCAATGATGAGGTGAGGCATCTACCTTGGACTGTTAAGACATTTTTCTTTGGCAATTTAAAGTAGGTTGAAGTGAACAAATGTGTCTGCCTTCTCCATGCTGAAAGAGGTCAGAGAGTGAGTAGTAGGTGTGGGCTGTGGTTCACGCTCTGGAGCAGTTTATCTGTGGAGAAACCCCTGTGTAGACCAGGCACTTGAAGAAATAATAATATTGGGAGGAGTGGGACTGCCCGTGGACGTGATCAGGGGGAAAAAAAAAAGTAAATCTTAAACATAGAAGACAGCTTTCCTAAGTCTTTCTGGATTTTTTGAAGGTTTTAAGGCTGTTGAGCTGTTGTAAATCCCCCCGGGGACAGGTCTTCAGAGGGACAGGTGGAGGCAAAAACAATTTCTTACCTAATTTTGCACAGGGACAGAGCACCTTATGCAGAAGTGTCAACACTCTAACACGTCCTGGATGCTTTTTCTTTCCCAGATAATTAATTTCTACATGAATTTGCTGATGGAGCGGAGCAAAGAGAAGGGTTTGCCGGCAGTTCATGCGTTCAATACTTTCTTCTTTACCAAATTAAAAACAGCAGGGTACCAAGCTGTGAAACGGTGGACTAAAAAAGTGGATATCTTCTCTGTGGATCTCCTCTTGGTGCCTATTCATCTGGGAGTGCACTGGTGCCTAGCAGTGAGTGCTTTAGTTATTCACAGTAGAGCATAGCTGGAGCAGGTCGTCCTATAATTTCACCTGTGGTTGAGGCTAAAATTTCATGGCTCTTAAGCGATGCAGTTGTCAGGTGTTTGTGCATGGAGGGGGGAAATTTGTGTTTGTGGCTAAAATCAAACTCTAGAGTGAGTAAAAAGATAGCTGCAACTTTCTGGTGCATTTCTAGTCTTTAAAGAAAAAATAGACAGCTGCGAAGGTCACATTAGGCTAGCTTATTCTCTGGAGAAAGATCTCATTTCCACATTCCCACAAACTCACCTTTAGAGATATTGCCACAGGATTGTTTTAGAGAGATTTAGATGACAGATACTGCACAGCTTTCTCTACCTCCTGCCCCTGATTTGTTTCGTCCCTTCTCTTGGCTGCTGGCACCTGTGCAGTAAGAGATCGCGCGTGGCTTTTAAGCCTGTGTCAGCCTCCTTAGCTCGAACCTCCTTCTTGGATTGTTAAGCTGCCCAGAAAGGCGGTGCTCACGCAGGCGGGCGGTGGTGTGGAAATGGGGCATGGGGCCCCAGAAAAACCACCTGGGGGACTCATGTCTTGAACTGCTTAGTTATGCACATGTCAGGTGGAGCAAAGCCTCTGTAAACTTATCTGTCTGTGGCTTTAACAATAAGGATAACAGAGTGCTCTTGTGTTTTACTGGGGTGCTCTGAGGAGAGCCTGATTTAGAGATTCAAGTGGTTAAATAACACAGCAGCAAGGGGGGGTTTTGGGGAGGGCTGTACCAAGGGTGTTAGAAGTTCTCTGAAATCCTTCTCTGCTGTGAAATGGTCTAAACTTAACTTCTTTCTATTGGCAGAGTGTGTGTCCTGGCAAAGCGATGAGCTCCTTGTGTTGTGCATTATTAACAAATCTCTCTTCGTGTAGGTTGTAGACTTCAGGAAAAAAACCATCACCTATTATGACTCCATGGGTGGAATAAACAGCGAAGCCTGCAGGATACTGTTGTGAGTAACACTTATTCGAGTTGTGCCTGTTTCAAAATCAGACAGCTTCTTATCTTGCTCTGGAAGCAACAGCCCTTCCATGGGGACAGTCCCTTTCTGGGTCCTGAAAGGAGGATTCAGAGGAACATCCTGGTTTTCATGCTTTGTGTTTCACCACGCGTTGCTGACACAGTCCATGCTTACAAAGCTGGTCTGCGAGAGAGTCCTGTGCTGATGGCTTGTCTTCATCTCTTCCCAGAAGATCTGTCAGTGAGACTGGTGTTGCCTTTGTGGGTATAGACAGGTTTCAGACCCGTTCTGTTAAGGACATCAGGCTTTACCAGTCTTACAGAGTCATCTTGAGCATCATCTTTAGGAGGAAAATGGCTTCTTGGACCCTGAGGGATAGGGGTCCTTCCCTTGTCCTGCAGCCGCTTGAAGAAATGGCATCTCCTGGCCCCTTCCTCCAGGTGGGAGCTTCTCCTGCCTGTGGCAAAGATCACCTCAGTAGCTTGGCCCTTTGTTTCGAGAGGGAGATTCTGGAGAGTGCGATGGTATACGTAGGGTGCGGGAGTGTCTCTTGCATCAGGCTGTGGATAAAGGTTTGCACGGATCTCTTCTGTACTGAGTTCCAGCAAGGCGTTACGTGCCGTACCATGCCTCCAAACCAGAGCTGGGTGAAAGTTGTTCTTCCTGGGTTCAGACTGCAGAGGAGGTCTTGGTTTTCCCATCCTGAGGGGTGCTCCAGGAGGGAGCGGAGCTGGCTGTCTACTCTGAGCCCTTGTAGAAGAGAGGTGCTTGCATGTAAAATCCAGAACTGTTTTCCCATATTTGGAAGCTGCTCCTGAATGGAGTGCAATTAAAAATGAGCTACTCTCTGGGCAGGGGTGAAAAAAACCCCCTCTTTTTGAAGGTCTGTAGTCACGTAGGGCTGTCAGGCTTGATACAAATCAGATTGCAAAGTGATTTATGAAACACAGTCACCAGCTCCTCTGTCGTTCCGATGTTGACCCTGGGTCGGCCGTCGGTTCTGTTTCTTGTCTCAGCTTTGCTCCAACGCTGACTTGGGAATCTGATCCTGAGTCTTCTGGCATGAGATTGAGTATGTCAGCGGAGGCGTCACTCATTCAGTCAAGGAATGTGAATAATGATAAAGACAGACAGCAGACAAATGCCATTTCCAGTCCGTTTAGCACCTTCGTTTTCCAGTTCAGGTGCTTTGCAGTCTGCGTGCACTGGGTTCACTTAAATAACTGTAAAAATAGCTGTTTCCCTTTTCCACACTGTTCTGTTATGTTGGCCTAAAGGGAGGAAAGGGAAAGGAAGAGTATAAAATCTTTGGAAATGGCTCAGGGCAGCATCTCTTACCTTCGCAGTGTGGCTTCTGTCTCTGTGTTCAAGAATGGTGCAAGCAGAGCTGGCCTGCCTTAGGGCAGGGATGGTCTGGGTGAAATCAGTTCCTTTCAGCCTGAATTTCTTTGATTCCAAGGAAGAAGGCATGGATGTCTGATGAAGTGAAGCACCTGGGAGGTGAGAGGGGGACCCAGGAGTCCTGCCCATGGTTCGTTTAGGGGTCTGGGACAAAGAAGCAGGTCCCCAAACTGCTGGTAGAGAGTACCAGAGGATACAAAGTGCTTCGGCCACGCAGGGTGAGTGGTAGAGAGCCGGGATTTCAGGTCACTGTTGCCCTGGACGTAATTGTTTTCCCTCTGTTTCCTTTTAGGAGGCTTTTATTGGTTGAATGCAGTGGGAGGATCACACCGGGAAGAAGGGACGGAGGTCCTATTCATGGTTAGTGACCCTTTCATGCTTTCAATCTTTAGAGCTTCCTAAAGGTGGTGAGTGTTGTGCCATTAGCCAGACTTTACAGAGGAGGGAAACTGAGGCACAGGGAAGGTAACTGATTAAATACAAGGGCCATGTGGCCAGACTAGGAATGAGTAGGGACCACGGATGGTCATGGTTTGGTGGCTGCTGTGCTTTGTTTCAGCATCTGGGCTTTCATGCAACTTGAGTGTGAGACCTGGAGAGGGTTTTAAGAAAGCTGCCTCTGTTTTGGGGGGTTTCTGCTTGGGAAACACAGTGCTCGGTATCTCAGCTGTGCTGAAAGGGTCTGTGTTTTGGAGCAGACATAAACCAGCCTGTTAAAATTAGTTAAAAACTTGATTCTAGTGTACCAAGGCTGGAGGAAATCTTAGGGGATAGAGTGCACAAAGCGACTCGTGCCTGTGAAATCTTCTTATCTCCTGCTAGCAGCAGCGCTTGAAATGCTTACCTTTACATGCCCTTTACTTCAAGGCTCTTGGACATTTAGCAGTATGCTGTGGAGTTGATTTCAACAATTCCCTAAGGCACCTGGTCACGTTTTTGTGTGTGTGTGTAAGCACTGTAGAGGGCAAAAATCCATTTTCAGATTTAGGAAAATGAGATTAAGAGCCTGCAGTATTAGATGGGGCATCTCAGGCATGTTGGGTTTTGATTTGGCTTGTAATTCTGCTTAAAAATTCTGTGTCAACCTTTTTCTCCTCGAGGTCCTGACATAGTTCATTAAATAAGTTCTGCCTCCCAAAGCTGTCTCGCGATTTGAAGTCAAGGCATTTTCTTTCAGTCCCCTCCTAAAAAGGTGGTTCAGGCTGCTTTCTAGGCATGACCGGTGCTGTATTTCTTACATGATGTGTCTGATGTTCACTGATCTCTGTGCGCAAGCTAGATTGCTGGAGGCTGCTTTTAGGAAACCACACAGGTGATGGTCACAGTTAATGTGAACTGTGCATAGTGGGTTATTTCCTCACTCTTCTAGAAGACAGCTCAGAATTTCCTGGCTGCTGTGCATGTGTCAGCATTGCAGCTGTGGCTTGTGGTAGTTGCAGATAAAACTGGATGTGCTGAAGCCACCTGATTGCTTTATTTGCTGAATCTCCAGCACCATTTAAACTTCACTGGTTTCTTCCCTGTCTGCCAGACGAGTCTCGCACTCGGATCCTCTCTCCGCCCCCACTCCATATGTGCAGACCCGGTCCATGTGGAGACGTTGCTTGGAGGCTCGTCCCGGTTCCTCGTGTGATGCATCCTTTTATTTATCTGCACAGCCTCACTCTCTGTCTTTAATGTGCAGAACAGTGGGCCATGTGCTGCTGCTCTTTTTTTAGCTGAGGATTCAAGTGGGTTCTGTAGTAGGCAGTAATTGCCAGGATTTTTTTTTTTTTTAGTGCAATTGAAATGAGGCTGGTAATTAATTAATGTTTTCACCGTGTTTTTATTGTGATGCAGATAGTCTACTCCCTTCTTCCAGCCACCGTGCTGGAGGGTCAGTTCACCCTTATTTTGAACTTGTTGCAAGGAGTTTTTTCATGCATCCATTAGGTTTTATTTTTGGAGATGAGATATGGAGACTTCTCATGCTCAGTGAAAGGGTTTTTTTTTGTTGTTGTTTTTTTCCTGAGATTTACCCCCTGCTGATCTTGTCTTGTCCAAACTGCAGCCGAGTCAAAGCAGCCAAGCAGAGAGCTTCCCAAGAGCAATTACAGCAGTTGCTGGCAGCCAGCAGACCCTGTGCTGGGGAACTGGGCTGGGAGTGTGTGTCCAGCTAATGAAGGCTGATAGAAAATGCTTGTCTGGACCTGATCTGGTCTTGAGGGACTGCCAGGAGGGAGACTTCCCTCCTTGACACTCTTAGATCCAGCAAAACTTATTTCTGGCTGCTTTCTAGGGATTCAGTCGCTAGGATGGGGCTGTCTCCATGTCCAGAGGCAGCTGGGTGGTTCTGCTGCCACTTTGAGTACTTGGTTCAGCGGCCCCTGGGTGTTTCAGGGACTCCTCAGCCCAGGAGAGTTTTCTTGAACAGTTTTTTAAAGTTATGACAGAGAAAAGTTCCGACTGGCACCAGGACACCAAGTGTGACCCTACATCTTTTGACCTTGTCTGCGGGTTGCATCACCCCCTTCTCCCATCGCATTTTTGGCGTTTACTAACAGTAAGATGCGATTTAGCCAAGTCTTTGTGGATCAGATTTCCGAAAGATGGCACATCTCTCCGCGTTGGCGGCCAAACCTGCCTCTCTCTCTGCGCCAGATGCTCTCTTGACCCCTCCGTTCGAGCCAGCAGCATCTAATCCCTTGCTTTTCCTTTCCAAACTTTCTGATCACAGCCATGACAGTGAGAAGGCTCCTCAGGCTGTTTTGAGAAGATGCCAAATGTGCAGGAGATGGTTTCTGTAGATCTTCCAAGTCCTTTTGGTAACCAAGATGAGCAAAAGGTTTCTGCAAAGCTGAGTATCACTTAATTATGTTGGCAGCCAACAGAGAGGGGCTTCTTTACGGCCATTAAGAATGTCTTGGGCCTATCACCCTGTCTCTTTGGGCTCCCTCTAGTCTACCTTTGTGTCTGTGTCCTTCCTGAGCTCCCTTTCCATACTTCTCAGTGAAGGGAATGGTTCATGGTGTTCATGTCTGCAAAGCAGAATGCCTGGCAGTTGCTTGGGCATGCTTAGGGCATGGTCTTCGTAGAGTTTCTAAACTTTTTCAAGGAGGCAGGAAAAAAAACCCTTATTTTCTATTCTTCCAGTGGTATAATTTAGGCCAAACTGGTGGAAGCCTCTTTGGGCAGAGGAGATGGGCCAGTACCTGTGAGCTTTCCTTGTTCTCCAGTTCTAGGAACTGGAATGGGACTGGCTCTGCGGCACTTCTCCCTCTGCTGAAGGCTTGTGAAAAGTATTTGACATCCCACACCCGCCATGGCTGGCTACTTCTCCCACTTTTGCTCCCTGGTTGACTTGATCCCTATAAAAGCATCTCGGAGAGGACTGGTGTGGCGCTTCCCAGGGCTGCCTCCCCTCTATCCCCAAGCCTCGGACCTTATTTGAGAAAAATCAGGTCATCTTCCCTAGTTTGCCTCTCCTTGAAAGTACTTGCCATCTCTCTTCTGCTGTGGTAAGAAGAAATCAAATTGGGAGTGGAGGGGGAAACCTGGGAGAAGAGCTCCAGGAGAACACCCGCCAGCAAGCTGAACCCACCACTGGTCTGGAGAGGAGCTTCGTGGTGGTGTTTTTGACGCTTTACACACAGGGTGATTGTTCCAGAGCTGCTGGGATGATGTTAGGCTTGTGGCAAATTTGCTTCTGTCTACCTTCCTGTTAAGTAAGATCCTCAAAAGACTAGAGGCACCAGTTCACAGGACACAGTTGGAGATGGAGTTCAGGTCTCCAGTCTCCCCTCAAGTATAACACTCTGCTTGCAGGAGCCTGTTGAGGCAGCCCTGTGGCTGCTGAGCTTTTCTCTGCCGTGAGTCACTCTCTGATGAATTAGATTTGTTCTCACTGGTTTATTTGTGGTTTTGACTTTGCTTGGCAGATAGTTTTCTTGGATGAGTTTTTAAGTTCTGCTTGGTCCTTCTTTTGAACGCCTCAAAGCCCAGGTCTATAGAGCCCTTTTTAAAATGGCCAATACTGAGACAAAAATATTGGACTTCAATTTTGCATTAATTCTGCAAACATGGCAGAGGACATCTTGGGTAAACTGACATATAGTGTACTGGCTGGTTTCCCCTGTTCCCCTAAGTAAGCTTTCTTTTTTCTCTTATTCCTACAGGCAATACTTAAAACAGGAAAGTCTTGACAAGAAAAGGAAAGAGTTTGACACTAATGGCTGGTCGTTGCTGAGTAAGAAGAGTCAGGTAGGTTTGTGCAGTCAGGGGTTTGGAGAAGGGATCTCTCTTGGTCCTTGGGTTTGTTCTTGAGCCAGAAGCACGGGATACGTTCTTGTGGTGACTCTAGGGGGTGAACAAATCCCAGATCTTCAGTGCCAGGCTGCTTTACTGCAGATTCCCAGCCAGCCCTACATGGAAGTAGGGAGGCTTTATTGAGCCAGGAGTGCCCCAGTGCCATCTCAATTCCTGCTGCCCACCCTCTTTTCTTCATCTCCCCTTGCTCACAGTGGCATTCGCCCATCCATGCAGAGCTGCCTTGTCAGGACTCATTTGAGAGAGGTCCTTCACTGGGAGCTCTTCATCCTTAGAAGTGAGTGTGTTGGGGCTGGCTCCTCTGGAAATGACATTTGGTTTTGTGTACTTCCACTAAAGGAGATCCCACAGCAGATGAATGGCAGCGACTGCGGGATGTTTGCCTGCAAATACGCTGACTGCATTACCAAAGACAAGCCCATCAACTTCACTCAGGTAAACCCCACCCTGGCATGCCCCTTTTCTTGGGGAGACAGGCATGTGGCACCTACTTCTGCATATTCTGATTTTTCCAAATGCCCTTTGCCTCCTTCTCTGTGGGTTTAAAGTGCCCCCCGTGTGCGTGGGGGTTGTACTACTGCTCCTTGGAGTAGAGCTGACACAAGGCACTGGGGCAAATTTGTTCCTCTAAAGCCATCCTTGGGTCTTTTGTTATACCCAAATCCATGCTGTTGTACCCAAATCCTTGGGGCATGTCACCAATGCAGCTGGGGAACGCTCACAAACCCATAATGGGACCCACTCACAATGGTAATGAAAGTGGGGTGTTGTGGCCGGAATCCCAGGGAACTTCAGCGTTAGTTAACATTGTCGGCCTCCATGGAATATCCCATGCGTGAATATTTTACTTCTAATTATTAGAGAATATAGTCAGAGTTACATTATTACCTAGATCTCATCCGCTGTCCTGTTTTCAATAATCAGAAAGTAAATTTTCCCCCAAGAAAGGCACCACTTAAAAAGCTGCACCCAGGAGAATGGCTGCTCAATGCGTGGTCCAGCAGTGAACGACATGCTGATGTATGTTTTCTCTCTCTTCTCTCTCTTTCCCCCCACCCAAAGCAACACATGCCCTATTTCCGAAAGCGAATGGCCTGGGAAATCCTTCATCGCAAGCTGTTATGATGATGTTGCGCCAAAAGCCGCTTCCTTGCGAGATTGTATCAGAAGTGCCCAGATTTGCCCTGCTCAGCAGCCTGAGCCGTGGCAGGTGTGGACCTGCCCAGGGCTTCAGTCAAAGACACAGCAAATGAACTCTGTATCATATTTTTGATAAACACCATTCACGGACCAATGCGCAATAGAAATGTTCAGAAGCACACTTGCCTTTTTTTTTTCTCTTTTTTTTTTTTTTTTCTTTTTTTGTGTATTTCAAGACCTATTTTTACAAGCAATTTCAGGTGCTGAGACTTGAGGGGGCAGCTTTGGACATTCAAGGAACTTTTTATTTTTCTGCTTTTTTGCAGCTCTTGCTGCCAGCTTTGCTGAGCTGATGGCGTGATGTGGGGTGGGGAGGCTGGATTTCAGGGGAGGGGAAGGCACTTACATGGTTCTGGATGCTCTGTGCACTGGGAGAGCTGTAAGTCGAGTGGCCTATTTGGGGGTGGATGTAGGGAGGGTTTGCTTGTAGAGGAATGTTTTTGATGTGTCCTCCTCTCCTGTATTATCACTCCTCTGTCCTCAAAGCCAGCATTTTCTCACCCATCACAAACTCTGTCCCTGATCACCTATCCTAAGATTATAACCTGGCACGCTCGGTTCTCAGGACAGCCTGGCTGTGGGCTTTGGAGAGCTGGGCAGGGGGCTGGAGGCAGGTCGGGCATCCCTCGAGGCTGGCAGGCAGGAGCGGGGGGATCTCTGAAAGTAACTTGTTTGTTAAACGCCACTTTTGCAGAGTCATTTTTCTTCCCGAGGAATTGGTCTCCCAGTTCTTTAGCATCAACCGTTTATGGAAATTCAGGTACAAAACTGTAGAGTAGAGCTGATGCGCCATCCAATTGCTTTGTATATATTTCCAAATGTTTTTTTCCGGAGTGACAAAGAACAAAGTCTGCGTGTGCGTTGGGTTTGTTGGGTTTTTTTTTGGTTTTTGTTTTTTTTTTTTTTCCTGCCCTGGCTTTGCCTTCTCGCAGGAGCTGGGGCCGCGGCTTCTTGCCACCTTTGTCCTTGTGCGGAGGGCCCCAGCTGAGCGGAATGAATTGCTCCTCTCTCTCCGTGATATTTTGCACATGTTTTGCCTGGGGATGAAGGCTGACGCAAGGTCAAAGGTTGCATTGAAGGCAGGCACCATAGTCAACTTGAGAAGTGCTTCCAAAGGTATCTGCGAGTACGTTCAGTGTGTGACTCCCAGGAGCCTTGAGGACGAGCTGCATCCCCATCTGTCACGGGGGAAGAAGTAAAATATTCAGAAGCACTTAAACCCTTCCAAAAATGGGATTTTTGGGGATGCCCTGATGCTTCTGAACATTTTACCCCCAGCGCCTCATTCCTCTGGGCTCCTCGGATGGTCTTGGATGGGGCTGTGCTGATGCTTTCAACTGTTTTAATTTATTCTCAAGTGCGATGTGGGAGGAAGCGGTGAGTGTTTGACAAGCTTCCCAAGCCGCTGAACCTGCTTCTTTTCTCTCGTGTACATAACCTTTTTAAGTATAAGTAAAGAATGAAATAATGTCCACTTTTGTATTTTTGTCTCCAGATAGGGAGGGATATTTTATACATTTTTCTCTACCTGTAAGCAGTAGTTTTGTACAAAATTTCTCCCTTTCACCCCTTGCTCCCACCAGGTTGTGTTCTTTGTAGGCTGGTTTGTACCCTCTCTCTCTCCCCTCTGTGTGTTTTATACCAAGTTCATTTACTACCTTTTTCTATCTTTTACTGCAAGTAAAGATCTGAGGAAAAAAAAAGTAAGGTATCTTTTCTCTTTTTGTGCGCCTGTTATGATTCTCTGTTAAATAAAACGAGCTGTGAGGTGCATCCCTGCACCAGGAGCTGGAGCGTCACTGTTAGTGAGCAGCCCTTGCTCAGGGAAGGCTATTTTGTGTAATTCACCCTCTAGTTAAAATAAATCATTCTCAGCAGGCTCGGGCACTCCCAATATGGAAGTCTTTTAGCCCAATTTGGTGGAGGAGGGAGCCAGAGCTGTTGTGAGCTGGAGTTAAAAGGCCTTTACAGTTGTGCGCTGGGTGTTATCGCCCTTGATTTTGCTCCTTGCTGGAGGTGGTGAGTTGGGAATGGGGATCCTGTCCCAGTAACCTGCTTTAGGGCTTTGTCCCTTCCCACCCCTAGGAAGGAGCTTCCAGCCCCCGCCACACCGCTCTGAACAGTAGTTCTGGGCTGAAAGAGCCCCTTACAATGTCCCAGGAACAAAATCAACAAGTCCCATGTTTTCCTTGGCTCCTGGCTCCCAAAAAAGCCAGGGAGAAAATGGCCCCGTCAAAGGCGGCTTGTGCCTCGTCTGTGCTGGGACCCTGAAGAGGCTCACACCTCCTCCCTGGCCGTGCGGCTCCCAGCCCTCTGCGGCTACCAAAAATGCATTCAGCATTTATTCCTGCCCTTCTTTCTGGCTTATTAATAGAATAAATCATATTGCCCAGCCTGCCTGGTCGTCCCAGTCTGGGGATTTTCAGGTCATATTGACTTTTTCCTCCTTCCTGTATCCTTATTCCTAGACATGAGCAAGATTTTTGCCTGATATTTCCAAAGAGCCAGTTATTAGCGCCTCTGACATTCCTCACAAACACACACGTGGTTTCTGTAAATACTCACGTCGCTGTCTCCCACCCCAGGGCTCAATGCTCCATTCATCTGCTCCCAAAGCTGTGCCTAGAAGTCGGGAATTACCTGCCCTACTCTATGTGCTAACGAGCTTTTATAGCTCGGATGCCTCCAGAAGCCCCTCTGGCGTGATTTGCATCCGTCTCCCCCCCCGCCCCGAGGAGGGGGTTTGGTGGGGGCTTCTTGCAAAACCTTGTGGGTATCAGGGTGGATGCGAGGAGCAGCGCTGCGGGATGGAGAACCGGTGCTTCTCTGGATGCTGCTGCTTGCTGCAGGAGTGTTTCGGAGCGACGCTCCCTGAACTACTTCCACGTGAGAGTGGTTGTGCCTCTGCAAATGCACTGCCCAAAAACCTTTGCAGATTACTGCTGAAAAGAACCGGGTTTGTTTCTTTTCTCCTGCAGGTGAGGTGGTCGTTTCTGCCCCAGGGACCCTTCTCCATCCTTCCCTCCTGCTCTAGGTGTCCTTCTGGGTTTCCAAAAGGAGGAAAACAAGAGTCGCATCTGCTGAAAATTCATGGTTGTCCCTTTTTCCCAGCTCCCCTCTGCAGCTGGGCTTGGCGGGACGTCCCTGGACCCCGCACTGGCCCCGCTGGTTTCCGCAGCAGGTTCCAGTGTTGCCTTCGGCTGGTGCTGAGCGGCTCCAATATTGACCTGGACCGGGTGGGTTCAAAGAGGGAGCGAGCCCATTGCCAAGAGACCATTGGGGTCATCTTGATACAATGCCTCGATGGAGAACTGGCTTCCTGTTGAATTTAGTGCATAAAGAGATGATCTCCAGCTCTCGGTGTAGAGTAAGGAAGGGCCAGGACCCTCTCTCGGTCCATTGGGCCACCTCTCTCCGGGCTTCCTAGCCTAATCCTTGCCTTCCTGGGTGGAGAAGCTTCTCTCCATGGAAGATGGGTCCCTGAGCCGTGGGGTTCCTCCCAGCACCTTTAACCACTGATAATGATGGAGGAGGTCTGGTTTTCAGAGCTGCAGTGGGTCTGGTCTCCTTTCTGTTGTGCTTTCACAGTGGGTTAGCCCATGGGTGAAGCATCCGGCCAAATACTAAGCTCTGGCTGCAGCAGTTTTGGGGTCTGCTGACCCAAGTCCCTTGAGCAAAGGGCAGGACCCAGACCGGAGGTCCTGACACCAGGAGGTCCCTCATGGGGATGGTTGGGTGCAACCATCTGTCCAACGGCCATGGCTGGAGTAGCTCAATGTCCTTATCGATGGTTGAGGGACCAGGGAGGAGGCACTGCTGGGAGTCCTGATGCTCAAGCGTGGACGACGCGTGCTGTGCATCCCCGAGGTCTTCCCATCCCCAGGAGATCCTCATCAAGCCACCCCAGGCATTCCACCGCAACCCGTCACCCCAAATCCCATCGGCAAAGTGCATCCCCTCCCCCTCCAAGCCCACCCAGGCACAGAAGGTGACAAGCATTGGTTCATCTCCCACCCCCTCAAAGCTGAATCCATCATGGCTGCTATGAAAAAAAAAAAGGAGGGGAAAAAAAAAAAAAAAAAAGCTGTTTGGGACAAAAATGCCCTTTGTGGGCTGCAGCGAGTGGCCGCGTGTTGCGATTGGCATCCGCATTGTTGGGTAAACTTTGTCCAGCCCGGCCGCCTCGCTGCCGGCACTCCGGCGAAATAATTAGGCGAGCTCCTATAAAGCCGAGTCCCAGATTTACGGCGTGTGTGGACACAGACGCCCTTGTGCCGGGGTGGATGGTGGGGGGGGGGCATCCCTGGACCATGGCCCCTTGGCCCTGAAACCAGGGGTAGATGCCCCCAAACCCAGGGCAGATGCCCTGGGGGTGCGTTGGACCATGAGCCCCAAAAATGGCTGGGGAGGAGTTGCTGTCAGAGCTCTGGGCACTTTTGGGGTCTCCCCACCCCAATGTGGGGGTTGCTCATGGCTTGGGAGGGGGTGACTCTGCTTTGGGTCCAATTCTTGGCATTTAGCGACCTGGCGGGGGGTTAATCCCAACCTCCCTCTTGTCCCCCCATCTTTGATTTCCTTGGGTGCTGGATTCACTTTGGGGGGAGATTTGGGACTTTCCCGCCTCACCATCCCTCGCAGCCTGGGATCCCCGAATCCCCCCCCTCTGCCACAGCTGGGGACCGCACAGCTCAGAGCAGGATGGGATGCAGGATTTGGCCCGGCCAGCGATGCTGGCTCAGCCCGGAGGACCCCGGCCCCACTGTGGGGTGGGGCGAGATGTGACTCAGTTTCCCCTCTTGCCCCCCAGCTGCCAGCAGCTGGGGGGGGGGGATATGACCAGGGACACCGTCCCTCCAGATGTCACTGCCCCCCCCCCCCCCCCCCCCCCCCATGCCACCCTGGTGCAATGTTTGGTCCCCAAATTAGACAAGTCGGGGCGGGGGAAGGCTGCACACTCCATGACACTCCTGATCGTAATTTCTCCTAACGACGGGCCCTGCCCAGCCCTGGCCCCCCACCGCCCAGCCAGGGTCCCCCCACAAATCCCCCCCCCCCCACCCCACTAATCCCTCCATCCCCGGCGCCTCATTAGGCCTTGCGACCCTGCTGCTATTTTTCCGCTCCCTTTCCAAACCCCCCCCCCCAAAAACCCCCCCAATCCCCCCCCACAGCCCCATCCCACCCCGAGCCCAGTCTCCGTTCAAGCCGCGGGACCCTCGAGCCGGCCCCCATAAGAAAAGTTGCTTTTAGGGTTGGTTTTTTTTTTTCCTGATTTATTTAATTTTTTTTTTTCTTTCCTTTTTTTCCGGCATCCTCCGGCCGGGGACACAGAGGGCGGCTTTGTGCTGGCTGGAGGACGCCGCGGGGCAGCGCTTGGGGCCCTGGCTCCTTGCCACCCCAAATAGGTAGCCTTTGGGGGGGGGATTCGGCATCAAAGGATGCTGAATCCCTTACTATTTCCCCTCCTCCGTGCTCCGGCAGGGAAAAAGGGGGTGAAACCCCCTCCTGTGCCTTGGGGTTAGGAGCTGGAGTGGTTTTGGGGGATGCTGGGGTGTCCCTGATCCCGGTGCTGGGGGCTGCACCTCGACAGCACTCAGTCCTGCCTGGATTTGGGGTGTCTTTTGGGGTCACTTTTTGGGCTTGGGATGGATGCTCTTGGGTTTGGGATGGATAAAGGTGGGGGAGGTTGTTGGAGCAGGGATGCGCTTTGGGTTGCTCTGAGCAGCTGGGGCGGTCCCCAGGAGGTGGAGGTTGGGGATGCATTCCCTGCCCCAGCAGCTGGTGAACCCCATATCTCAGCCAGCCCCCCCAAACCAGCCCCTTCACCCCCTGTAGGGATACAGCACCAAGGACTGACGTGGGGGGGGTGTTCAGGTGGGTGATTTGGGGGGGTGACAGGCTCAGTGATGGGTCGGACCCCTGGGGCTGGATCCAGTGGAACGGGAGATAACCGGGGCCGGAATAGGGATTTCTATTTCTGGCGGTTTATTTAACCTCAAGCGGGCGGCGGCAGCGGCCGGGAGGTATTTATAGCTCCCGAAACACCCACCGTTCCCCTCCAGGGACGGATCCTGCCCCCATGGCCACTGCCGCTGTTGGGGTCTGCCTTTGGGGACCCTGAACCCCCAAAATTCGGGGTTTCTCCTTTATTCTGCCTTTTTTAGGGCGCTTGGCCCCAGTGTCGGGGGACAGGGATGGGGACAGGTGGGGATGGCGGTGGCAGAGCATCCACAGCACAGGGTGACGGGCAGCAGGTGATATCCCCAAAAAACACCCCCCCTTTTTATTTTCACCCTAATAAAGAACATCGAGGACGCATCCGTCATTAGACTAATAAAACCAGCACTTTTTGCATCACCTGTCCCAAACTTCCAGGGTTTGTCCCCAAAGCTGAAGGGCAGCGGCCGTTCCCGCGCCAGGATGGTTTTATCCGGCCCCACCGACCCCCCGCGACACCTCGAAACCTCCCCCCGGCCCCGCAAACATCGCCGGCCTCTTTCCAGCCCTCATTAATTTGGGATAATCGCGGCTCTCATTAGCAGGGGCGCGCGCCTGCCAGTGCCCCCTGCGCCCCCCCCCCACCCTGGCACTGGCGCCCGCAGCTTTGTGCCCTCTTTTTTGGGGTGGAGGCGGGTAGAAGCCACCCCCCCCAGCCCAGAAAGGGTTTTGGGGCTGCCAATACCCCGATGTTGGGAGTTTTCCCAGCCCTGAAGCTGGTTTTGCCCTGGGGATTCTCTGATGTCTTGTACAATGGTTGTGCCTGGTGTGGGGGTTTGCTTCACCCCCTTTTTCTTGGGCTGCTCCAAATATTTTTTGGGGGGTGGGGTGGGGGCTGATGCCTCCTAAAAGGGGGAGCTGAAAGGCTGCGATTTGGGGTGCTCCTCCCAAACCTTGGGGCAAACCTCCCCATTTTTAGGGCGCAGCTTCCCCTTAGGCGGAACGCGCCAGACCCCCAGATTTAACGCTGCCTCCCGCCCCCAGCCCTTCCCCAGATGTGGGGCACGAGGGTGTGAATCCCCCCCCCCAAAAAAAACCCCCAAAAACCAACCCCAAATCACCAGGATCGCCCTCAAATCCAACCCCCCCGAGGCGGCTCCGAGCTCAAAGGGGCTCTTTGTGCGGCTCTACCTTCCCCAAAGAGTCGCCTTTTCATCCCGACCTCGGCGAGGAGGAGGAGGAGGAGGAGGAAGAGGCCGGGTTCGGGGGGCCTGAACGAGGGCGAATTATTTGACATCATCTCACAAAAATGCCGGCGTCTCCCCCCCCTCCTTCCCCGGGGCCCCCTGCCCACCTTTCCATCGGGGCCGAGGGCAGAAGAGCCCCTTGGGGGGGGGGGACAGTGGACAAAGGGGCTGTGTGTGTGCTAACCCCCCCCCCAAAAAAAAATTGGGGGGGAAAAGGCCTTTTTTGGAGCTTTGAGTGAATCCGGATCAGCTGGGAAAGGAGCTGGGGGTGGATTCCCAGCTGGAGAAGGGAATGGGAGTGAATTGGGGATCCTGGGGGGGGGTGTCCTGGGTGTTTGTTGAGCCTAAAGGTGGTTGGGAGCTTGTGGGGGGGTCACGTTGGCCAGTCTTGGGTGCTCCCAAACCCAGCTTTTTTGGGAGCAAATTCACCCAAAATAGGGCGGCTGGTGGGATGTTGGATTCCCCCCCCCCCCTCGCAAACCGGCTTGGGGCTCAAACTCCATTTTTGGAGGAGCTGAGCATCGCCCCCCCGCCCTGCTGCACCCACCTTGATATATAAATTATATCATAAATATATATTATTAAAATATAAAATTAAATAGCAACAAGTGAGAAGGTAAAAAAAAAAAAAAAGTCCTTTTTCTGGCCACGCAGCCGCAGCCAGGGGGGACAAAGCTCCTTTCTGCTCCCCGTTCCCATGCCGGCCAGGGGAAATATTTGGGGGAAGGTCTGAGGTTAATGGGAGGTGCCAGCATCAAAAAATGGCATTTTAAAATTTTTTTCCCCTTTTACTGAAAAACACTCTTTTAAAAGAAAAAAATAAGGGGGGGGGTGGGTGTCATCCCTGCCTGCCCCGTAAAGCAAACAGCCGAGCGGGTGTCGGGGCTGGTGGGCGAGGAAATCCCTCTGTTTTGAAGCTATTTTTATGGGATTGAGGGTATTTTGGGGATCTCAAAAAAATAGGGAGAAACAGGACTGAAATGGGGCTGAAATGGGGCAAAATGGGGCCTGGTGTCTGAATTTCCCCATCCCCTCCCTGGGTGGTTTTAAGCCCCAAGTTCTTGTTTGAAAAATTAAAAGCAAAACTGGGTTTGGTTTTTTTTTGGGGGGGGGGAGAGAAGCAGCTGTTTGGGGGGTTCCAAGTGGGGTGAGGGGATCTGGGGGGTTTTAGGTGAAAGTCTCCATACAGGGTGGGGCAACAGATGAGGCTTTGTTCACCTGGAAATAGTTTGGTCCCAAATCCAAGTGATGCCGGTGGAATGGGGACGGGTGATGCTCCTGGCCGGTGGCATCAGGGTGGGGACCTGTGCCCTGGCTGGTGGCATCAGGTATGGACAGTGTCCTTAGCTGGTGGCATCAAGGTGGGGACAATCCCCCTGGATAGGGAGAGCGGATGGGGACAATGTCCTGGCTGGTGGCATCAGGGAAGGGACAGTGTCCCCAGCACCCACCATCAAGGTGGAGATGTTCACCCAGGTGGGTGGCATCAGGCTGGGGACAAACCCCCAAGGTGGGGACAAACCCCCAGGGTGGGGATAAAGCCCCAGGATGGGGATAAAGCCCCAGGATGGGGACATCCCTTTTGGGTAGCAGCATCAGGGCAGGGACATCCCCACCTGACGGCAACCCAGGCCTTGCGGTGGCGATGCCGGTGACGATGGTGACTGATGGTGACGATGGTGACGATGGTGACGGTGGCAGCAGAGCCCCCGGGGCGGGCAGAGTTAAGGCCGGGCGCTCTCATTCCTTCCACTCCCGCCACGGTGAATTCCTGAGCTGACTTGGATGTTTCCCTGCGATTCCCTGATCGCCTTTCCAGAGCCCGAAACGGGGAAAACCGGGAAAGTGCCCAGGGACGGGATTTGGAAAAGAGGGGACAAAACCCAAAAGGATGGGGTTGGGATTTTTTGGGGGGAGGGGATCAGGGCTACGCGATGAGGTTTGGGTTAAAAAAAAAAAAAAAAAAAATCCCAATTTTGGGCCACCTGCCCCAGCCAGCCGATGCCTCGACACCCGTCCGTGCCGGGAGATCTGGCGGCTGCCGGTGACGGTGGGAACCGTGCGGAGCCCCGGCCCCTTTGGGTGCTTTTCGCGGGGGGGGGGGTGGCAGAGACCTGGAGGAATGTGCCCCTCACCCAGAGTCGGGGCACGGAGGGATGCTCCATCCATCACCCTCCTCCGGCGGGCTCTGCTGTGCTGGGGAGCTGCCGGTGACGGTGCTGGAGAGGGCTGGGGTGGGGACGGGGGGGGCAGCCATCGCGTTGTTATTTACTCCCAGCCCCGTTTTCCAGTGGAAAGCGGCGGCCGGAGC
Source organism: Haliaeetus albicilla (assembly GCF_947461875.1). Classification (NCBI taxonomy): domain Eukaryota; kingdom Metazoa; phylum Chordata; class Aves; order Accipitriformes; family Accipitridae; genus Haliaeetus; species Haliaeetus albicilla. The sequence goes on along the minus strand of NC_091500.1, from coordinate 30,076,423 downwards.
CAGGTCCTGGCCCCGCTCCCGGGTGTGATCCCCAGCCAGAGCCGGCCGCCGCCAAGGGCCGAGCACGGGCTCCTCCACCTGCTCGGCGGTGGGACCCCCCCCCCACAACCCCCCCCAAGATGCGGCAGGGAACGGGCTTGGCTCCCCTTTACCAGCTGGGGAAACTGAGGCACGGGGCGGATTCATGGAGCAGAGCGGGAGCATGGAGGAAATAATGGGGGGGGGGTGTCACCCATCACCTGCGGAGCATTTTGGGGGTGCAGAGGTGGAAGAGGGGTGCAAAGCAGATTTGGGGGAGGCAGGTTCACTCCTTTTGGCAGGGGGGGGGTCAGCTGGAGCTGCCGCCGTCCCAGCAACAGCCCGGGGAGTTATTTTTGGCCGAGTTTGCCGGTGCCCCGCGGCAGCACCGGTAACACACGGGCTTTGTCCGCGGCGGCCTCCCGGGAGGCTCCGGGGCAGCGGGGAGGCTGGGGAGGCTCTGGGGGGCTGGGGAGGATCTGGGGGGGGGGGGGGGGGGGGGGGTCGGCTGCAGCAGAGATGCCCTGTGGCTGCGGAGCGAGGGGCTGGCTCGCCGATGGCTGCGTGCCGACCCTCCAGCTCCAGCCTTCCCCAGGTCCATCCCGCCCTGTGTCCGTCCATCCGTCCGTCCATCCATCCATCCATCCATCCGTCTGTCCATCCATCCCTGTCCCTCCCCAGCTCCTTCCCTCCCCGGGTTCATCCTTCCCTGATCCTGTCCTTCCCCAGCTCCATCCTTCCCCATCCCATCCCCTTCCCAACCCAAAGCCCACCCCCCCCCAAGCATTGACCCCCCCAGATCTGTGAACCCCAACATCAAACCCACCTGCAAAGCCCCCCCCCCTTATTTTCACGGGGTATTTGTGAGAGATGGGTGGAAGGGAGGTGGATGGGGACCCCCCTTTTTGGGGACCCCCTTTTTGAGACCCCCCCCGATTTCAGCTGCTGGGTGGGGAGCATGGGGGGGTCCAGCAGGGCCTGTACTCAGCAGCTGGAGCTGCTGGGGGGAGCCCAGAAGCCCTTTTAAACGCCGGGGCAGGCCCCCACCATCACCTGACTGCACCCGGCACCCTCCCCATTTGGGGGGGTGGCCCAGGGGTGGGATGTGTTCCCCCCCCCCCATTTTCTCTGGACCCCAGATGTCACTGGCCAGGGGAGGCCACTTTTTGCCCATCCCCAGGCCCCCACCCCCAGCGCCGGGGCCAGGCAGAGCTGGGGTGCGCACGTGGCGGGGGGGCCAAGCCCCCCGCTTTGGAGCTCAGCTCTGGGCTGGGAAATGTGTGCCCCCCCCCAGCCCCACTGCAAAGCCCACACTGTGGCCCCCCCCACTGCTGCCTCGGGGTGCAGGGACCCCCCATCCTCCTGAACCCCTTCCCTAGGGTGGGGGGAAGCTGGGGGGGGGAGGGGGCTTTGAAGGGGTCAGGCTGGGTCCTGCCCCCCCCCTTGGACCCCCTGTTTTGGGGGGGGGGGATGATGGTCCTGGGCCCAGTTCCAGGCAATGATGGGGGGGAGCTACGCTGCACTGGGGGGGTAGCTTGTCCCCCCCCCCGTTTCTGCTATGAATCAAGCAGAAATGGGGGGGCAAAAGTACTGGGGGGGTTCGGGACAGAGATGGGGGGTTGTGGGGAGCTGGGTAGGGGTTAGAGCAGGGACTGGGGGGGCCAGGAAGGGGAGGTGGATTTGGGGCAGGGAGTGGGCTTGGCACCCCTGTGTGCCTCTCCAGGACCCCCGGGATGGGGGGGGGTCTCAGTCTCCCTGGGACCCCCGGCATGGGACTGGGGGGGGAGAGGACAAGGTGTGGGGTTGTCAGCTCCCTGGGGTGGGCTGGGTGGGGGGTGTCTCATCTGTCTGGGCCCCCCCAGGATGGTTTGGAAAGGGAGGGTGTCTCCACCCACTGGGTCCCCCGGGATGGGATGACATGGGGGGATCTCAGCCCCCCTGCAACCCCAGGGATGGGATGAGAAGTTGGCGGGGGGTCTCAGCCCCCCTGCGACGCCCGGAATGGGATGAGAAGAAAGTGGGGGGGGTCTCGGCCCCCCTGCGACCCCCGGGATGGGATGAGAAGTTGTGGGGGGGTCTCAGCCCCCCCTGCGACCCCCGGGATGGGATGAGAAGAAGGTGGGGGGGGGTCTCAGCCCCCCTGGGACCCCCGGGATGGGATGAGAAGTTGGGGGGGGGTCTCAGCCCCCCTGCCACCCCCGGGATGGGATGAGAAGAAGGTGGGGGGGGTCTCAGCCCCCCTGGGACCCCCGGGATGGGATGAGAAGTTGTGGGGGGGTCTCAGCCCCCCCTGCGACCCCCGGGATGGGATGAGAAGAAGGTGGGGGGGGTCTCAGCCCCCCTGGGACCCCCGGGATGGGATGAGAAGTTGTGGGGGGGTCTCAGCCCCCCCTGCGACCCCCGGGATGGATGAGAAGAAGGTGGGGGGGGGGTCTCAGCCCCCCTGGGACCCCCGGGATGGGATGAGAAGTTGGGGGGGGGTCTCAGCCCCCCTGCCACCCCCGGGATGGGATGAGAAGAAGGTGGGGGGGGTCTCAGCCCCCCTGGGACCCCCGGGATGGGATGAGAAGTTGTGGGGGGGTCTCAGCCCCCCCTGCGACCCCCGGGATGGATGAGAAGAAGGTGGGGGGGGTCTCAGCCCCCCTGGGACCCCCGGGATGGGATGAGAAGTTGTGGGGGGGTCTCAGCCCCCCTGCGACCCCCGGGATGGGATGAGAAGTTGTGGGGGGGTCTCGGCCCCCCTGCGACCCCCGGGATGGGATGGAATGGGGGGGGGTGGTGTCTCACCCCCGGCACTCCCGGGATGTGCTGGCGGGGGGGGGTCTCTCTCTCACCCAGCCCCGTCCCCCCCCCGCTCCCCCCGTCCCTCCCTCCCCGCTCCCTCCCTCCCTGGCCGCCGGTGCCGTCCCGGAGGAGGGCCGGGGGGGCCGGCCCCGGCTCGGGTTACACGGCCCGGGGGGCCGCGCCGGGACATATACGCGGCGGCGGGGCGGTGCGGGCACTGCTCGGCCCGACGCACGGTGAGGGGCTCCGCCACCTCGCCATGCCCGGCCGCCGCCCGCTCCGCCTCGCCGCCGGCCTCGCCATCCTCTTCCTCGCCGCCGTCGCCGCGCAGGACCGAGACCTCCGTGAGTACCGACCCCCCCCCCCCCGCCGGTCCCCGGTCCCGACCGACGACCCCCTTGGAGCGGAGCTCTGGGATGTCGGGGGGGTGTTCGCTGGGAAATGGGGGAGTGGGGGGGACACACAGCGTGGGAGGCACGGGGGACAGCGTGGCAGTGAGGGGGACAGCGTGGGGTGGGGGGGGTGTGGGCTGGAGGGGGAAAGTTTCAGGGTAGTGGGGGGGGACAGGCTGGGGTGGGGGGGACGCACCCGGGGACGGCGTGGGACGGGGGGGGGGACAGCGTGGGGACACTGGGGGACAGCACGGGAGAGTGGGGGACAGCGTAGGGGCACTGGGGGACACTGGGGGACAGCATGGGACAGTGTGGGGACACTGGGAGACAGCACGAGGAGAGTGGGGGACAGCGTAGGGACACTGGGGGACAGCATGGGACAGTGTGGGGACAGCATGAGGAGAGTGGGGGACAGCATAGGAACACTGGGGGACATTGGGGGGACACTGGGAGACAGCACAGGACACTGGGAGACAGCATGAGGAGAGTGGGGGACAGCGTAGGAACACTGGGGGACAGCATGGGACACTGGGAGACAGTGTGGGGACACTGGGAGACAGCATGGGGCACTGGGGAACAGCACAAGGAGAGTGGGGGACAGCGTAGGAACACTGGAGGACACCATGGGGACACTGGGAGACAGCACAAGGAGAGTGGGGGACAGCATGGGACACTGGGGGACAGTGTGGGATGGATGGGGAAAGTTTAAGGACAGTGGGGAGGCCAGCCTGGGATGGAGAGGGGCAGTGTGGGACACTGAGGGGACAACCTGGGACACGGAACAGCCTGGGATGGGTTGGGGGACACAGCATGAGGACCATGGGGTACAGATGGGAAAGCGGGGTGCAGCTGGGGGACAGCAGGTTACAGTGTGGGGACGGGGGGGACAGGACAGCCTGGGGTGTAGGAGATGGGCTGGGGCAGGGGGCACGGCAGGGACACTGGGGTACTGTTGGGGGATAGTGGGGGACAGCCTGGGGACATGGGGTACCCCCTGGGATAGCGGGGGACAGCTTGGGGACATGGGGACAGCAGGGTCCAGCCTGAGACATGGGGTCCAGTTAGGGACACGGGGTGCAGCTGGGGACGGGGTGGCGTCCAGCCTGGAGACACTGAGGTCCAGCCCTGGGGTACGTCCTGGGGACCCTGGGGACTGGCTTGAGGACACTGGGGAACAACCTAGGGACCCTGGGGACACCAGGGCATCTCTTGGGGATCCTGGGTCACATCCTGGGGACCCTGGGGCACATTCTGGCAACACTGGGGACACCTCCTGGGGCCACCGCAGCACATCCCAAGGTCCCTGAGGACACCAGGGCACATCCCAGGGATACTGGGTCACATCCCAGGGATACTGGGTCACCTCCTGGAGACCCTGGGGCACCTCCTGACCACCTTGGGGAACCTCCTGGGGACACCAGGACACTTCCCAGGGACCCTGGGGCACCTCCGGAGACCCTGGGGTGCAGCCTGGGGACACCTGGGCACTCCTGGGGACCCTGGGGTACCTCCTGGGGACACTGAGACACATCCCAGGCACCCTGGGGCACCTCTGGGGAACCCAGGGGTGCAGCCTGGGGACACCAGAGCCCCCCCCCCCCGAGACCCTGGAGACGCTGTCCACATCCCACTGGAGGTGCAGGCGCTGTGGGGACACACTGAGTGCCCCCAAGACAGGGGGACACTGAGTGCCGTCGGGGTCCTGGGGGGGGGGGATGGACGGACCCCCTGCTTCAGGCTGGAAACCCCTCACTGAGCCACCACTCCGCTGCTCCGGGATGCCTGGGGGGGGCTTCGCTCCTCCTCCCCCCCCCCAAATTATGGGGGGCTTGGGGGGGGGGGTATCATCCCATAATGGACTATGGTGGCAGTGCCACCGCCACCATCATGGGTGACTGCAGTCCCCTGCCACCCTCAACCCCCCTCCCCTGGGTGGGGGGGTGATGCCATCCCCATCTCCCCGCCGTATCCCCCCCGCCACCTGCCCTTCTCCCCACAGCCGAAGCAGGCAGCTGCCTGCAGGACGGGCAGAGCTATAGCGATAAGGACGTATGGAAGCCGGAGCCGTGCCGTATCTGCGTGTGCGACACGGGGACCGTCCTCTGCGACGAGATCATCTGCGAGGAGCTGCGGGATTGTCCCAGCCCCGAAATCCCCTTCGGAGAGTGCTGCCCCATATGTCCCACTGACCAACCCAGCGGTTGTAATTTATTTATTCCCCTCCTTTCATTGATAAATAAATTACCCGGCCATGGATGGGCTTGTGGGGGGGACATCCATGGGGACCCCCAGGGAAAAGGCAACTTGGTCCCTCCAGAGGGGTAAAAAAAAAAAAAATCATCCCAGGGTGGAAAAATCCTTTTTTTTTTTTACCCCAAATGGCAGCTGGCTTCAAAGCCTGGAGGGTTTGGGGGTGTTTTTTTTTATAAAAGCCATTGAAAGCAGATGGGTTTGGGGTGCAGAGGGTGATGCTGGGGGGGGACTGTGGCCATGGACCCCCCCCAGGCATCCCAGCAAAAGGGACATTCAAATCGGGTTTCCATCCCCAAAACTGTGATAATTCACCCAGAATGATTGAACAACTCTGCCCCCCCGCCCCCAGGAAGGGCTGTGACCCCAAACCCCCAAAGTTGCCTTTTTTAATCCTTCCCTGCCCCCTCTGGGGGGGGTGAAGGGTTGAGCACCCACCCAGCTGCCCCCCCCCCAAAACTGCGCGGCCCCGCTCCTGCATGCTGAACCCCGCTTCACCCCCCCCGCCGCCTCGCTTCGGGGGAGCCCCCGCGCTCCTGTGCCCCCCGGTTTGGCCCCACAGCCCCCCCAGGAGCATCACCACCCCCCGGGCTGGGGATGGAGGCACCTCATGTCCCCCCCCCAGCCCATCCCTCTCTAATTTCTCTATTTCTTCATTTTTTTCCAACAGGGCAACCTGGCCCCAAGGTGAGGCTGGTGTGTGTGTGTGTATCCCACCCCGCGGTCCCAGTTTCCTGGGGTTTTCCCTCAAAACTAGGGGCGGCTCAAGGCAGGACCCCATGGCATCTGCATGGGGCGAGCGGCTCTAGGGTTGTCACCTCCCGGGGGGGTTTGTCACCTCCTGGGGGGGTTAATTACCTCCGGGGGGGCGTGTCACCTGGGAGGGGTGAGAAATCTGGGGGGGGTCTGGGGGTGCCCTCCCTTGTCTCACCCCATGCTTTGCCTTGCAGGGGCAGAAGGGCGAACCCGGTGACATTAAAGATGTAAGTGTAGGGCGGGCACTGGGGGACCCCCAAAACGGAGGGGTCCCTGCCGTTGCAGGGTGGTCTGGAGGGAGGGTCCCCCCCTGCACCCGTCTCACCCCACCCTTGTGTTTCCCCCCCCTCCTCCACAGGTCGTAGGACCCCGAGGGCCTCCGGGACCGCAGGTGGGAGCGCGTTTCTCCGGGCGCATTGCTGGAATATTTGTGGGAGGGGGTTGATGGGGGGGCACGGGGAAGAGTTGACACCCCCCCCCCCGCCTCCTCTCGCAGGGCCCGGCAGGTGAGCAGGGACAACGAGGGGACCGTGGCGAGAAGGGCGAAAAGGTGAGAGCGTGCCCCACCACCCCCAGCAAAGCCCCCCCCCGCCAGCACTGGTGGGGTGCTGCAGAGAACGGTCATGCTTGCTACATGGATGAACCTCCTTTTTCTCCCTCCCACAGGGGGCTCCCGGCCCCCGGGGCAGGGATGGAGAACCCGGCACCCCTGGAAATCCTGGCCCCCCTGGTCCCCCCGGACCTCCCGGCCCCCCTGGCCTTGGTGGGGTGAGTATCTATCTGTGGGTTTTTTTGGGGTGAAACAAGGGGGTTTTGGATCAGCCGGCATGCTCAGCCCCCTTCCCCTTGCAGAACTTCGCAGCTCAGATGGCAGGCGGCTTCGACGAGAAGGCTGGAGGCGCGCAGCTGGGCGTCATGCAGGGACCCATGGTAAGGGGCCACTCCCTGGGTCCAGGGACCCCCCCCCAAAACCCCTACGCACCCCAGGGGGACATGGTGTCTCATCTTGGGACACGGGGGACCCCGTGTCATTGACTGTGGGGACTGTCCCCATTTTGGGAGGACACCCCTGGCTGGGCAGGTGATGGGGGGGGCAGCCGCCTTGCCTCCCCCCTCCCCCATGACACTGTTGTCTCTCTCCCCCCAGGGCCCCATGGGACCCCGTGGCCCCCCCGGACCCTCCGGCGCTCCTGTAAGTATAACCCCCCCCCCCAGGCTCGGGGGTCTCTGGGTGAGCACCCTGCCACCCTGCTGATGCCACCATCTCCCTTCCAGGGTCCCCAAGGATTTCAAGGCAACCCCGGCGAGCCTGGCGAGCCCGGTGCTGCTGTGAGTGTCCCCCTCCCCTTGCCCCCCTGGCTCAGTGACATGCCACCCACAAGCTCCCACTCACTCGCTGCCTCTCTGTCCCCTTTAGGGTCCGATGGGTCCCCGAGGACCACCGGGACCTCCTGGGAAACCCGGTGATGACGTGAGTCCTTTGCTGCTCCAGGCAAACCCTGGCTGAGAACGGGCAGCTCGTTGCAGTAGTAGCCCCAGCCAGAGGCCAAAGGGTGATTTTATTTCCCTGACAACCGCCCCCCCGCCCCCGAATCTCATTTTCCTGCAGGGTGAAACAGGAAAACCTGGCAAATCCGGCGAGCGTGGCCCCCCTGGCCCCCAGGTAAGGCAGCACCGGTCTGGATCTGGCCCCTCCCGGGATGGAGACCCCCTGTGTCCCTCCTTTGCCCCCAACCCACTTTCTCTCTGCTCACTTACAGGGTGCTCGTGGCTTCCCTGGGACGCCCGGTCTCCCCGGAGTGAAAGGCCACCGGGTAAGTGTGTCCCCCCCTGCCGCCCCCCGCCCCCCCCAGTGTCCCTGTCACCCAGTGCAGTGGCACAGAGGGTGACCCCCCCATCTCTTTGTCCTCAGGGCTACCCTGGCTTGGACGGTGCCAAAGGAGAGGCAGGGGCTCCTGGAGCCAAGGTCAGTGTTGGGTGACCATCCCCGTGGCATCAAGGCTGGTGGGGCAACCACCCCCATGGTGTTGGGGCTGGTGGGGTGACCATCCCTGTGGCATCATGGCTAGTGGGGCACCTCTCGCCATGGTGTTGGGGCTGGTGGGGTGACCATCTCCGTGGCGTCGGGGCTGGTGGGGTGACCATCCCCGTGGCGTCGGGGCTGGTGGGGTGACCATCCCCATGGCATCGGGGCTGGTGGGGTGCTGCTCTCCAGGGCTCACCCTTTGCCCTTCCCCGCAGGGCGAATCCGGCTCACCTGGCGAGAACGGCTCCCCTGGCCCCATGGTGAGTATTTGGGCTGGGAAAGGGGGAAACTGAGGCACGGGGGGGGTGGGGGGTGTTGCCCACCCCCCTCCCCAGCCCTGGGCCGGACAGCACAGAGCCCGACCTGCCGCCGTGTTCCCCCCCAGGGTCCCCGTGGGCTGCCTGGAGAGAGAGGACGTCCCGGCCCCTCCGGTGCTGCGGTGAGTGTGGATCCCCAGTGGCACCCGGGTGACAGGGGGCTGCCAGCAGGAGGGGGTCCCCCATCCCTCCGTGGTGCCCCCCGTGACTCCTGCCGCCGTCTCTCTCCAGGGTGCTCGTGGCAACGATGGTCTCCCCGGCCCGGCTGGACCCCCTGTAAGTAAAGGGCTGCTTGGCCCCTTCCTCTGCTGCCGGACCCCGTGTCACCCCGTGGGGGACAGCAGGGTCCCCCAGGACCGCCCAAAGCCTGGGCAGACCCTCACACTCTTCTCGCCCCCCAGGGACCTGTCGGCCCAGCTGGAGCCCCTGGCTTCCCCGGTGCCCCCGGCTCAAAGGTAAGGGGGAAGGGGCTGCTCCCAGCAGGGGAAACTGAGGCACAGCGTGGGCTGTCCCCCCCTCACCCCGTCTTTCCTCCCTCCAGGGTGAAGCTGGTCCCACCGGCGCACGAGGTCCCGAGGGTGCCCAGGGTCCCCGCGGTGAATCCGGCACCCCCGGCTCTCCTGGCCCTGCCGGTGCCCCCGTAAGTGCCATCGCTCACTGTGTCCCCCCTGCAGTGGCTTGTCCCCCGGTGTGTCCCCTGGCCTGGAAGCCACGGGGATGGGGCTGATCCTGCGAGCAGGGAGGGGGGGAAGGGGTCATCCTTTGCTTGGCGGTGGGGAAACTGAGGCACGGGGAGCAGAACCAGGCTCAGTGGTGTCTTCTTTTAGGGTAACCCAGGGACTGATGGCATCCCCGGCGCGAAGGGCTCAGCGGTGAGTATGGCTGGGGATGGGGACGGGGACAAGGTGTCCTGAGCCACTGGGGGAGGGTCAGGGCTCGGGAGGGGTCTGGTCCTGGGCAGGGAGGAGGCACTGCTGAGGGCTGAGCTGTGATTTGGGGACACATGGGGACCCTGGGGTTCATGGGGGACACGGGGATGCGGGAGGATGCTGGGGGATCGGAGGATGTGGGATGCTGGGGGATGTGGGGTGCTGGGAGGTACTGGGGGATGCTGGGGAACATGGGATGCTGGGGGGCATGGGGACGCTGGGGGACATGGGGATGCGGAGGGATGCAAGGATGCTGGGGGACACTGGGGGATGCTGGGGGTTGTGGGATGCATGTGGGACAGAGAGTCGCTGAGGGGTGTGGGGATGCTGGGGGATGTGGGATGCTGAGGGACACTGGGGGTTGCTGGGGGACACTGGGGGGTGCTGGGGGACACTGGGGGGATGCTGGAGGACACAGTGGGATGCTGGGTGATGCTGGGGGACACTGTGGGACATGAGATACTGGGAGACCGTGAGGATGCTGGCAGATGCGGGACACTGGGGGATGCAGGCGGGGACGCTGAGGGAGGCGGGAGGACACAGGGGACATGGGGATGTCGGGGGACACTGGGCCGAGCCGTGCCCCCCCTGACGGTGGCCGGCTGCCCGCAGGGTGCCCCGGGCATCGCCGGCGCTCCAGGCTTCCCCGGCCCCCGCGGCCCACCCGGACCCCAGGGTGCCACCGGCCCGCTGGGACCCAAGGGACAGACGGTAAGAGCCCCCCGAGAGCCCCCCGAGAGGGGGACCACGGCCCTGGCCCCGCCCACCGCCGATACACCCCGCCCACCGGCAACTTGCCCCACCCACTCTTCACCTTGCCCCGCCCGTTCTGGCGCAGGCCACGCCCCCATTCCCCAACCCCTTGCGGGTCCTCTCCCAAGTCGCCCTTGGGTCACTCCCAGGTCACCCGGTCCCCAAAAGGGGCCACCGGGAATGGGGATGAGGATGGGGACGGGATGAGGGTGGGACGGGGACGGGGTCCGGGACGGGAATGGGATGGGGATGGGATTGGGACAGGATGGGTACGGGAATAGGATGAGGACAGGGACAGGATGGGGACAGAAATGGGATGGGGATGGGAATGGGATGAGGATGGGATGGGGACAGGGACAGGATGGGGACAGGGATGGCATGAGGGTGGGATGAGGACAGGGACAGGATGGGTACAGGAATGGGAACAGGATAGGGACGGGGATGGGTCGAGGATGGGATGGGGACAGGGATGGGCTTGGGGACAGGTAAAAGGACTGGGATGGAGATGGGGATGAGGAAAGGGATGGGGACAAGGATGACAATGGGGACAGGCACGGGGACAAGGATAGGGTTGAGGTGGGGGTCAGGAATGAGGACAGGAGTGGGGGAGAGGAAAGGGGATGGGGACAGGAGTGGAGACAGGATTGGGGACAGGGATGAGGATGGGCACAGGAAAGGAGACAGGGATGGGGTAGGGAAAAATTTGAGGGTGGGCTTGGGGACAAGGATGGGAGCAGGAACGAGGGATGGGAATGAAGATGGGGACCAGAGAGGGAATGGGGACAAGGATGGGGACAGGGATGGGGATGGGGACAGGGATGCAGATGGGGACAGGGATGCAGATGGGGACAAGCAAGAAGTCGGAGACAGACAGGCATGGGGGCCAGGGTGTGGGGAAGGGACTGGGGACGGGGACAGCCATGGGGACGCTGCGGCCTCGTCCCTCACTGCCCTCTCGCTCCCCAGGGAGAACCCGGCATCGCGGGCTTCAAAGGCGAACAGGGACCGAAGGGCGAGACGGTGAGTCCGGGGTGGGGTGGGGTGGGGGGGCCACATCCAGCACCCCCCACCTCAGCTGGGGGTCCATCCCGCGGCCCCTCGCTCCCCGTCCACGGCCGGAGTGTCTCGTCGGCGTCTAACGAACCTCTTCCCCTAACGAGGCCCCTCGAGGGGCAGCGTCCCCCCTCCCGCGGGGGAACAATAGCTGCTGTGTTCGTGTCCCCCCCCACCGGGGACATTCCCCCCTCGCTTCATTAACCAGCCTCAATGCGCAGGGCTGGATCCCCGCCGCGGTGGCCGCCGAGCCCCGGCGCCGGCGGGACACGTGGCACCGGCAAGGGGCTCCTGCCCGGCACCCCTGGGGTCTGTGATTTATTGGGGGGGTGGGGGGAGAATGCAGGCAGGGCCCCCATGGTGCGCCATGGGCTCCTCGTGACCCCTTTTCCTCCTCTTCCTCAGGGACCCGCAGGACCCCAAGGTGCCCCCGGGCCGGCTGGCGAGGAAGGCAAGAGAGGAGCCCGCGGTGAACCTGGTGCTGCCGGCCCTGTGGGACCACCTGGAGAGAGGGTGCGTGGCCCCCCCGCACCCTCCAGTGAGATGCTGCTCCCCAAACCCCCCCCCCCAACTTCATTCCTCCTCCTCCTCCTCTTCCTCCATAGGGTGCCCCCGGCAATCGCGGCTTCCCCGGGCAGGATGGGCTCGCTGGACCCAAGGTGGGACATCGGGATCATGGGTGGGGGGCAGTCCAGAGGGGTGACCACCCCCTGAACCCCCCCCCCCCCTCCTTCTCCTCCCTCCCACCCCGCACAGGGTGCTCCGGGCGAGCGCGGTCCCGCCGGCCTCGCGGGTCCCAAGGGAGCCACCGGCGATCCCGGGCGCCCCGGAGAGCCCGGGCTGCCTGGAGCCAGGGTAAGAGCTGGGGGGTCGGATCCTGCACCCCTCATAGGGGGCGGAGCTGGAGGGGGGGTGGGTTGCCTGGGGTGTGGGGGGGCTCCCCGCTGCGCTGGGGGGGCTCGGCTGGGGCAGGACCATGTGGGGACGGTGGTGACGCTGGTGGGACCTGCTGGGGTCAGCGAAGAGGCTCTTTGGGGTTGGGTAAGGTGCTTTCAGGGCCGATAAGATGCTTTTGGGGTAAATAAGGTGCTTTTGGGATCGATAAGATGCTTTTGGAGTTGCTTAAGGGGCTTTTGGGGTTAGCCAAGATGGTCTTTGGCTTTAAGATGTTTCTTGAGGTTGGTTCAGTTCCTCTTTGGTGCTAATTAAGATGCTCTTTGGTGCTAATTAAGAAATTATTTGGGATTAGTTAAAATGCTCTTTGGGGTTAGTTAACATGCTCTTTGGGGTTAGTTAGGATGCTCTTTGCTAATTAAGGTGTTCTTTGGGGTTAGTGAAGATGCCTTTGGGGTTAGTGAAGATGCAATTTGGGGTTAGCAAAGATGCTCCTTGGTGATAATTAAGAGGTTCTTTGGGGTTAGCAAAGATGCTCCTTGGGGTTAAGGTGCTTTCTGGGGTTAGTGAAGATGGTCTTTGGGATTTGCAAAGATGTTCCTTGGTGCTAATTAAGGCACCGTCTGGGGTTAACAAAGATGCTCTTTGGGGTCAGCCACTGTGCTCTGGGGGTGAGGCAGACCCCTGTGTCCCCTGTGTGAGCCCCAGGCCCAGAGCAGCGGCTGAGAGCTGGGCAGGATGGGGTGCCCGGCATCCCCCCGCCTCGGGGCTGGCTGCCGCAGCCCCCCAATTCTTTCCCTCCGCCGCAGGGTCTCACCGGCCGCCCAGGTGACGCTGGTCCTCAAGGCAAAGTCGGCCCAACCGTAAGTGATGCTCCGCAGGGGGTTGCCGTGGGGTGGGGGACCGGGGTCCAGCGCGGTCCTCCCTGATGTCCCCCTCCCCACAGGGTGCTCCTGGCGAGGATGGTCGCCCCGGCCCCCCCGGCCCGCAGGGTGCTCGTGGCCAGCCTGGCGTGATGGGCTTCCCTGGTCCCAAAGGTGCTAACGTGAGTATTGACCAATTTCCACCCAAAACGGGGCTGCAGCCTTGGCACAGAGCCCATCACCATCGCCTCTCTCCTCTCTCTAGGGCGAGCCTGGAAAAGCCGGTGAGAAAGGCCTCCCTGGTGCCCCAGGGCTGCGGGTGAGTTGTTTTCCCTCCCTCACTGCCCCCGCCCCCAAAACACATCTTGGGGTTGCTCCAGCAGCACAATCCCCTGAGGCACCTGCAGACTCTGGGTGGGGAAACTGAGGCACGGGAGCCGGGAAGGTGGAGTGGGGTCTGCAGCATCGCGCCTGGAGCTCAGCAGTGGTTTTTCTCCTCCGTAGGGTCTTCCTGGCAAGGACGGTGAGACGGGAGCTGCTGGCCCCCCAGGACCTGCCGTGAGTGTTGCAGCCTTGTTCACCCGGGGCCAAAATCCACTTGAAATGGGGGGGTCGGGGGTTGTACCCCCCCAGATCTGTGCAAAGGACCACCCCAGGTCTGCTGGGGATGGAGCCTCTGTGCTCCCTGGCCCTCGTGGTGTTGGGGCTTTGGGATTTTGGGATCCCCCCATGATTCCAGCTTTGCCCAAAATCTTGGGGTGGGTGAAGCCCGAATACCGAGAGGTTTTGGGGTCCTTCACCACTGTCCTTCCCACAGGGTCCCGCGGGTGAGAGAGGAGAGCAAGGAGCCCCCGGTCCCTCTGGCTTCCAGGTGAGCACATAAAAGAGGGGGGGATTTGGGGTGCCAGGGTCGGGGTCATGCTCGTGGATGACCCTGAGCCCCTGTCCCCGGGGGTCTTGTTGCTGCCATGCTAACGCTGCTGCTTTCCCCTCCCAGGGGCTGCCCGGGCCACCAGGTCCCCCCGGAGAGAGCGGCAAACCCGGAGATCAGGTGAGGCCCCATTTTTCCCTCTTCCCAGGCATCTCCTGGCTGCAAAGTGGGGGCCAGGACCCCCAGCAGCCCCCAGGCCTGACCCCCAACTCTTTTTCCCCCCACTGCAGGGTGTTCCCGGAGAAGCCGGTGCCCCTGGTCTTGTTGGTCCCAGAGTAAGTATCACCTGTCCTCCTGGCTGGGGGGGACAGGATGCCTCTCCCTGTCACATGGGGGGTTTTGGGGGGCTGGAGGGGGTTGGCGGAGCCCAGCCACCCCCATCCAGGACCATCAGCTCCCCCAGTTCTGGTGGCTCAGCCTCCGCTGCAGCCCGTCCCCTCTCCTCCCAGTACATCCCAGTCCCTTCGGGGCAGTGCGGGATGGATGTTCTGCCCACTGTCCCCGAGGACATCCATGCAAAGGACATTGTGACCCTCACCGTGGCCTCTTCCTAACGTTGTGTGTCCCCCCCACCCCAGGGCGAACGTGGCTTCCCCGGTGAACGTGGCTCTCCTGGTGCACAAGGGCTGCAAGGTCCTCGTGGGCTCCCCGGCACACCGGGCACCGACGGACCCAAGGTGGGTGACAAGGGGGGACAGGGCTTGGTGGCTCGGTGCCGCTGGTGGAACCGTGAGGCTGGTGGTCTGCCCATGGGGGGCTTGGCACCCCAATAATTGCACCTTCGCTCTGCTTTAGGGTGCAACCGGACCGGCCGGCCCCAATGGTGCCCAGGGTCCCCCAGGGCTTCAGGGAATGCCCGGTGAGAGAGGAGCAGCCGGCATTGCCGGTCCCAAGGGAGACCGGGTAAGTGAGGGGTCCCGGAGGTGTCCTGAGCAGCGTCAGGTCTCAGCTCAGCTCACACCACCTCTGTCTCACCCTGCAGGGAGACGTCGGAGAGAAGGGTCCCGAGGGAGCCCCTGGAAAGGACGGCGCACGTGTAAGTGGGACAGGGACATGGCAGGAGCGGGGTGGCCAGCAAGGGATGCTCGTGGTGGCCTTGTCCTCATCTGTCTCTCCTCCTTAGGGTCTGACGGGTCCCATTGGTCCCCCCGGCCCCGCTGGCCCCAATGGCGAGAAGGTGAGAGCCCGGGCAGCCCCTCGGCTGCTTCCGACTGAGGGAGATGCCATCCACCCCCCCCAACTCTCCATCCTTTCTTTTCCAGGGTGAATCTGGCCCTCCTGGTCCGTCTGGTGCTGCCGGTGCCCGTGGTGCCCCTGTAAGTGCCATCCCCCCACAGCCCCCCAGCTGCCACAGCTGGCCTCGCTCCCCCCATGTCCCCCCCCCCATTTAACCCCCATCTTTCACCCACAGGGCGAGCGTGGTGAACCCGGTGCCCCTGGTCCCGCCGGATTTGCTGGCCCCCCGGTGAGTATTTGGCCCCGTTCCCCCCGGCACGGATCCAGCATTGGCTCAACCCACTCACGGCAGCCGCTTCCCTGCAGGGTGCCGACGGGCAACCCGGTGCCAAAGGCGAACAAGGAGAGCCCGGGCAGAAGGGTGACGCCGGCGCTCCCGGTCCCCAAGGTCCCTCTGGCGCACCTGGCCCGCAGGTGGGTACAGCCGGAGCACCCCAAAACAGGGGGTGAACCCTGCGAGTGTCTGTATCCCCGGGAAATTTGGGGCGTCGCCTGGCAGGCATGTTGCAGCCCCCCCCGGCATGTTTTCTAACCTGTTTTCTTCCTCTTCCCAGGGTCCGACTGGTGTAACTGGTCCCAAAGGAGCCCGGGGTGCTCAGGGCCCCCCTGTGAGTATGGGGGCGGTGGGCTGTGGGATGGAGTGGCTGGGGGGAGTGCGGTGCAGCACCCGATCCAACTTTCTCCTTTCCTTCCCCAGGGAGCCACTGGATTCCCCGGCGCCGCCGGCCGTGTGGGACCACCCGGCCCTAATGTGAGTTGGGGGGCAGCCGGAATCTCTTGGGGGCAGCTGGGATAGCTCAGGAGCAGCTGGGATTGCTTGGGAACAGCCAGGATTGCTCACCCCCGGGTTCAGGGGCTTGGGGGATGCTGGTTGCTCCATGCCGGGGGCCAAGCGGTGGAGCGTCCCTGAGCTAAATAACTGCTGGGTGATGCCAGGCAGCTCATGAGCCCATAAAAAGGTTTTTTTCTGAGGGTCTTTAAGTGCAGGAGCCCGCCCAGAGCCCCAGATGGTGCCAGGATGTGGGTGATGAAGGAGGAAAAGCTGCCTCCATTTGCCCTAACCCCATCTTCTCCCCCACAGGGTAACCCAGGCCCCCCCGGCCCCCCCGGCTCTGCTGGCAAAGATGGTCCCAAGGGTGCTCGTGGTGATGCCGGTCCCCCGGGCCGTGCTGGTGACCCCGGTCTCCAAGGCCCCGCCGGCCCCCCTGGTGAGAAAGGTGAACCCGGCGAGGACGGCCCCGCGGTACGTTTTTTGGGGGGCACCTCCCTCCACGCTCATTCGGTGCTGTCCCACCACCCCACTGGGTCTGATCCCCGCCTCTGCCTCCCCACAGGGTCCTGACGGTCCCCCCGGTCCCCAAGGTTTGGCAGGACAGCGTGGCATCGTCGGTCTTCCTGGACAGCGTGGAGAGAGAGGCTTCCCCGGGCTGCCGGGACCATCGGTGAGTCGTCACCCCCCCAGGCTCAGCCCTTTCCACCCACTCCATGCCCACTAGTGGCATTATCGCCCCTCCAAGAGCTGTCGGAGCAGCCGAGCTTGGCTTTCCCAAGCTCAGTACTGTGAATTCGGGTGCTTTGAAGCCTGCATGGCCCCTGGGGTGCAGCTTGAGTGCCCCAGGGACCCCAATCCCAGGTGCAGTTTGGGGTTTTGCAAAGGTACCAGGAGACGCTGGTGCCAGTGGCATCGGGACTGGGCAATAACCGATGCTTATTTGGGCAGAGGGGTCTGGCAGCCTTAAAATGAAGCAAGAGCTGGGTGAAGGGCTGCGCTGGGATCTCTCCCGCTCACGCGCGTTGTATCACAGCTTTTTTTTCCCTCCTTCATTTAGGGCGAACCTGGGAAACAAGGAGCACCCGGCTCTGCAGGCGACCGCGGCCCCCCTGGCCCTGTGGGTCCCCCCGGTCTGACGGGTCCTGCCGGTGAACCTGGGCGCGAGGTAGGCAGCACCCCAGCGCACGGGGAGGGGGCGAAGCGGGACGGTGCCTCCGTCCATGCCGGGCTCGGGATCACCCCAGTGTAACCCCAACGGTGGTGCCGGACATTGCCGATCCCGTGGCCGGAGAGCCCTGCACCATCACTCAGCTCCTGGCAATCACTGGCATCTTTTCACCAGTGGTTTTTGCTTTGAAAGGGGAGTTTGCACGTGTCCTGCCATCCCAGGGTCAAGACTTAATTTCTCCTCTTCTTCTCCCAGGGTAACCCTGGCTCTGACGGACCCCCGGGCAGGGACGGTGCAGCTGGCGTGAAGGTGAGCTTCCTGGTGCTCGCTATCCACATGCCCTCTCATCCCAGCCAAAAACCCCATGGGTCTGACCATCCCCTTGTCTCGGCACAGGGCGATCGTGGCGAGACCGGTCCTGTAGGTGCCCCTGGCGCTCCCGGTGCCCCCGGCGCTCCTGGCCCCGTCGGTCCCACCGGCAAACAAGGAGACAGAGGCGAGACGGTGAGTGCCGGCACGTTGGCGAGGAAAATGGCTTGTTGAGTTTGAGGTCCTATTAGGGGAGATGGGAATCACCCCGAGTGCAGATAAATGAAGAAATAGCAGTGGCCCCCCGGGACCAATTAGCTACTCCGAGTAATTGGGAGAGCCGGGCGGGTGCCGTTAGTGGCTGTTGCTAATTCAGTGGTGCCCTGAGTGCCATTAGCGGCTCTGAACATCTTCCCAAGGATTCATGAGCACCAAGAGCCCAGTTCGGGCTCTGCCTACACACAAGCACTGCCTGGGGAGCTGTAAGCACCAGGAGGCTTAACCAGGGAAAATCTGCCAGGGTATTTATTTGCAAGGGTCGTTACTCGGCTCTGATGCTCCAGCTGAGAGTATTTAAAGATGCCGTTCGGCACCAGCAGCTGCCGATTCCTGGTGCTGTGAGCAGGGCAGCCCGCAGGGCTGGTTCGGATACCCCCAAAGGCACAGGACACCTCCTGGCACCCCGTGTTCCTGGCCCCTTTTGACTCCCCTCTTCTCTTTCCCTAGGGTGCACAAGGTCCCATGGGTCCCTCCGGTCCTGCTGGTGCTCGAGGCATGCCGGTGAGTGGTGCTGGGCCCGTCAGGGCATCCCATGTGTGATGCACGGGGTCCTGGGGCACGTTGGGCAGGGGTCTGCCACCCTAAGCCTGACACGTCCCCTTCTCCCCTTCCAGGGTCCCCAAGGGCCTCGCGGTGACAAGGGTGAGACGGGAGAGGCTGGAGAGAGAGGACTGAAGGGCCACCGCGGCTTCACCGGGCTGCAGGGTCTTCCCGGACCACCCGTAAGTGTTGTTTTTGGGATCCCCAGCACTCAGGCCCCCCCATATCTTGCCGCGGAGCTGGATGCGGCTCCTTCAGGGTGGCTGCAGCCACGGGCAGAGCCCCAAGCCTGTGCAAAGGCTTTGCTAGGGCTGAGCATCCCCCGATGCCAGATGCAGAGCTGTAACCATCCACCCTCGCTTCCTCCTCAGGGTCCTTCTGGAGACCAAGGTGCTGCTGGTCCTGCGGGTCCCTCCGGTCCCAGGGTAAGTCCTGCCTGTGGCATTTGGGGCGATGCGAGGAAAAGGAGGCATCTCTGTCCTTGAGCCCCCCAGGTCGCCTGCCTCGCTTGCTGACGGCAGGAGCTAACAGCTCCCCAGCACCTTCCCTGCCTTCTTGCAATGAGCTGACCCCCACCTTTGGGGATTTCTCCTAGGGTCCCCCCGGCCCCGTCGGCCCCTCTGGCAAAGACGGCTCCAACGGCATGCCCGGCCCCATCGGTCCCCCCGGCCCCCGCGGGCGAAGTGGCGAACCAGGTCCTGCGGTGAGTAAAAATGCCGTCAATGGCAGGGAAGGGGAGTCCAGCTTGCAGAGCAGCCCATCAGGATTGCATCTTCTTCCTCCTGTAGGGTCCTCCCGGAAACCCAGGTCCCCCCGGTCCTCCTGGCCCCCCCGGCACTGGCATCGACATGTCAGCTTTTGCTGGCCTGGGTCAGCCAGAGAAGGGTCCCGATCCCATCCGCTACATGCGGGCGGACGAGGCCGCTGGCAGCCTGCGGCAGCACGATGTCGAGGTGGACGCCACGCTCAAGTCCCTCAACAACCAGATCGAGAGCATCCGCAGCCCCGAGGGCTCCAAGAAGAACCCGGCTAGGACCTGCCGTGACATCAAGCTTTGCCATCCCGAGTGGAAGAGCGGTAAGAGCCTCCATCCCTGCCTCCTCCCCTCCTGCCTCTCTCCCCCAGCCTCTTGCACCCAAGAGGACAGCGAGGTCCATGGTGCTCTTTGCTCTGACCTCCAAAACCTCATGTTCACACACCATTTGTCCTCCCCGCTGCAGGAGACTACTGGATCGACCCGAACCAGGGCTGCACCTTGGACGCCATCAAAGTTTTCTGCAACATGGAGACGGGCGAGACCTGCGTCTACCCCAACCCCAGCAGCATCCCCAAGAAGAACTGGTGGACCAGCAAGACCAAAGACAAGAAGCATGTCTGGTTCGCAGAGACCATTAATGGCGGTTTCCACGTAAGTGTCCCCCTGGGCTGGTACCGCACGCTGGGAGTGGGAAGGGAGGTTGAGCAGTGGAAGGTGTTGGGTGTCTGGTTGGAGGATTGGGTTGTCCTTCCTTGGGGTTACGTTGACGGACGTTATACGAGGGACTGGCTGTTCTAGAGAGCTATACTGAAAGCTTGGTGTTGGGTCAGTTGGGCTTTGATTTTTGCAGCCATCTGGGAACACAAAGCATGGAAGTCTCCTCAGAAGGTGGCTGAAAATAGGGCTGTTGCGACAACCACAGGCTTTAATGTCTCACCTCTTCCCTCCAGTTTAGTTATGGCGATGAAGACCTGGCTCCCAACACTGCCAACATCCAGATGACCTTCCTCCGTCTCCTGTCCACTGAAGGCTCCCAGAACGTCACTTACCACTGCAAGAACAGCATTGCCTACATGGATGAGGAGACAGGCAACCTGAAGAAAGCCATCCTCATCCAGGGGTCCAACGATGTAGAGATCAGAGCTGAGGGCAACAGCAGGTTCACGTACAGCGTCTTGGAGGATGGTTGCACGGTAAGTCCATGGGTGCCTGCGAGAGAAAGACGTAGATGATGAGTTTGGGTTCAACCGGTGAGGTTGCTGTTGATTTGGAGGGCTCGAGCATCTAATAACATCCTTCCTCCTTGTTTTCTCCCCAGAAACACACTGGCAAATGGGGCAAGACAGTCATTGAGTACCGATCGCAGAAGACCTCGCGCCTGCCCATTGTAGATATTGCACCTATGGACATTGGTGGAGCCGATCAGGAGTTTGGCGTGGATATTGGCCCAGTCTGCTTCTTGTAAAAAGAATTGTTTTATTTGTGTGTTTGTTGTTGTTGTTGTTTGTTGTTTGTTTGTTGTTTTTTTTTTTTAAATCCAGCCCAATACCATAAAAGAAAACTAAAAAAAAACCCAAACCCACCCCAAGGACCTGAGTACTTTCCAATCGCTCGTACGACTTCTGCACTGAATGGCTGCAACGACCCCTCGATTCATGCCCTTCCGTTGGGGACCACCGCCTCTTTCCAACGCCGTCTGGGCAGGCTGCAAAATAAAAAAACCACGGTCTTATTTATTTATTCTCTTCCTGTAAGACCTATTTTTTAGGTCGGGTGGAGGTGGGAATCTAACTGACAGGTATGACGGCCCTTCCCTGCAAAAGGGATCTCGCAAATCCAGGTATTACAAATCCCCTCCCGCTCCCATTCCTCCCTGTGTATCACCAGCAGGAGTGCTAATGTATAATACAACAAAAAAAATGGTGCTATTCTTGTAAAACAAGTCTGTATTTTTTAACATCAGTTGATATAAAAAAAAAAAAAACTTTTGGTGGAAAGTACAAGTCGATCTGGGCTTTGTTTTTGTCGCTCTCCGGAGGTGTTTGCTGTGGTCTAACTCCTTTCTCCCCATTCCTCAGCCATGATAAATGAAGGTTTTGGGTCAAATCTCCAACTTTTCTGGGTTGAAGCTACCTCACATAAGGGGAAAAAACTCCAAAACAAATAAACCCTCCAAAAAGCCAAAAAAAAGAAATGGGGAAACCATTTAAAGTGAAAAATCTTGAAACCAGGAGCCAACACAGCAGCCGCAAGGTTTCTGTTAAGGGATCTCTTGTCCCATTGCACCCCTAAACAGAACCAGTGTGACTCAAGGCAAGCGCTTGGGACACCAGTTAAAGGAAACCAGTAAAACCAGCAGGGAGGGGGACACTGAGACCAATCCTCATGCAAATCAGTATGACCATGGCCAGGGGCTGCCCTCTAACTCTCCTCCCCATGGAATTTGTCCCATTTTGTGCATGTAAAAATATAATTTCAGGATGCATTTTGCAATACTGAAGGAGGTAGGGTTTGCAGCCGTCATGTGCACACGCTGATGTCTTCTTATAAAGCAGCTGTGCCTTTATGGTTTCATAAAAAGTTACATATGTAAATTCTTCTCTTGAACAGGCTTGCTAATGAGAGGAAAAGCCTCAGTAGTTGATTTTTATTTTTTTTTTTTACTATCTTAAAGAAAATTAGCCCACTGACCCCACAAGAGTTACAAACATGCTTGAGCTTTATGTGCAGGACGTAACAGGCAGCTGTTGACTGCGGAGTTTATGAGTTTCATGACAGTGCTTTTGTTAAAACCTCAGCTTTTTGCATCCGTTGATAGCATGGACACTGCAGTTTTTCATTAAGAGAAATTACAACTTTAAAGGATTAAAAAAACCCTTTTAAAAATGTTACTTTGGGGCCCTCATCTCAATTTTAAACACTCACAGCTGGCAACACAGCAGCAACCAGCTCCTGCTAAAGCACCTGAGGCAGCCTCTGCAGGGCTGGGATCTTTAAAAAACATTGGCAGAAGAAATTCATTAAAAAGGATTGGAGGATTAAGAAGGATTTTCAAAATAAAATGCCCTTTAAAAGGCCAAGTGCTTTGCCACATGACCCAGAGAGCACCCCTAATTATTGGTGCTCTGGCTCACCGCTGCCTGCTGTCACACAACTAAATTCAGGGCAAAGCCATTCTCCTGTTCAGCTGAGCAGCAGGTTTAGGCTTCCTAAACCCTAGGTTTTCCACTCCAAAATCACCCAGGTAAAAGTAACCCCCAGCAGCAGGCTGCTTTTAAGACTTGGCCATGAGGAGCAGGAGATCCTGGGTTATCTCTGGGGCTGCAAAGACAATGACACAGGTGGGAAAGGCAATACTGGGGAGCAGGAGGCTGTGTCACCCCACGAGAAACCAAATCAGCCAGGACTAAGCACCATCAGGCTGCTGAAGGGGACAAAGCTCAGGAAATGAGATGGATAGAGAGCAAAGTTTGTGACTTCCTCATCTTCCTTAAAAAAGAAAGTTTGACTCATCATAAATCAGGGGTTTAACAAAAGTCATGTGAGAAGCTCGTGATCAAGATCACCAGGGACCATGCAGCATGACAGCCACCGAAGCTGGGGCAGTGACTCTGGTCACTGGTCCCAGCTGCCCTGGGTGGGAGTGGAGGTGCTTCGCTGCTCCCTGGTTGAGTTTCTTGGCCCTCATTCCCCAAAAACCATCAGCAAGAGGACATGTGCTTCTGGGCAAAAGATGACACAATACCAGTCACAACACAGAGCAGTAGCTCTAGGACAAAGTTTGATTTGCACAGGAGAAACCCAGAGCTTTTCTTCAAACAGAGGACACCACACAGTAACATACAACCCGGCTTTAATGAGTAGAATTCAGTTCTAGAAACCCCACTAGGCAGAAATGCCACTTCTTAAAAAAGCAAGGTGTGTTTTTGTTTCACACTTGTAACAAAATAAAGCATCCTTCATTGAAAAACACCACGATCCATTCACCTTGCAGCCTTTACCTGTGCTTTCTTTCCACTCACACGACCTCACATCCAACAGGCAGCCAGGGAAAGGGGTAGGTGCAGGCAGAGAGGAAATGAGGGCAGCTGTAGCAATCAAGTTCCAGAAAAACTACAAAGGGCAGAAGCAAAATTAAATCCTCCAAGCTGCAAACAGTACAAGTCCACAGTGAGAGCTGCGGCAGGCTGAGCTTTCACATTTACTTGCTTTAAGAACACAGTTGATACGATCTGTCGGGAACGATGGGCTCCTGGGAGGTAAGATTTGAGACACCAAACTCCCACAAAAATCAGTTTAAATCCGCACTTGTTTGCGGCAAGCAGAAGTACAAAGCAACACCGAGCTACAAGTTCCCTGGTTTCAAACCCCAGAGACCCCGCAGCTGCAAACGTGGGGAGAGGAAGGTTCAGAGCTGTGCGTGGAGGAGGAGGAAGGTCAAATTTGCACGGAGCCTTCACACGTCCCCAGCAGCGCTGTGCTTACTGAAGCCACCTTCATTAAGACTGTGATGTTTTGGTATTGGTTTGCTGTAGGTGGCCTCAGCTGCCAGCAAACAAAATCTGCACTACAGAGAAAGCATGTTTCAAAGGTTTTGATTCCTTTGCCTCCTTCTAGTGCAAGTTGGAGGTGGAAGACTTATCTGTGTGTTCTTTACAAGAACTATCCCTTTTTATCAAGATCTGCTTTGAAACAAACCAGTGACATGCTGCCACTGAACAAAAGTGGAATAAATTAATTGCACGGAACTAATTAATTTACCCTGAAAGAATCCGACACAGTGCAAAGCTTCAAAACAGCTGCAAAAAAGTCAACTCTAAATCTTTGGGATCTTCAGACCCCAAAGCATGAAGCTTGAGAGTCCAGTTTCCCTACTGAAAACTAGTTCTTCGGAACCAAAGAGGAAGGCAGGCCCAGCAGCACCCTGACTTTGGGAAGGGACCTGTTGGCTTGCACATGAACACCACCCCAAGCAGGTTTCATGGACAGGACAGCAGTGCAGCCCAGCTGCACGTGGAAGAGCACGAAAAGGACCCAGAGCTTTCAAATATCTCCCACCAAAGTCACTTGTGATCCCTCTGCTTCTATTTGAAAGCTCCTGATCCCTTCTACAAATCCATCTGCACAATCATCCACCCACAGAAAACATCAGCTGTGCCCCCAGGGCTTGCTCTTGGCTTTGGCTGCATCTCATATCAAGGGGGAAAGCAGAGGCAGCGGGTCCTGGGCAGCTGTGGAGTTGGTACTGCAATCCACGTAGTGGTACGTTTCCAAAGCGCTCTGCGTCACGTGGCCGATGTAAGAGAGCTTCACTGATGTCCTGAGGGGGTGGGGAAGAGCAGTTTAGTGGAGACAGGACCTGCAACAGCAACCCCTCTATCAAAATAAAAAACCCCAGCAGGTTTTACACTCATCACATAACTCCTCCTCCCCCTCGAAAGCTGCAGATCCTCTCAGATTTTTGCTCAAGATCACTCACTGCAGCAGGCAGGGATATGCAGAGCTGGCAATTGCAGCCTCTGGAGCACACCACCCCTCACATGAAAGCTCAGCGTGGAGCAATCTGGTGTCTTCTCCTCTCTATCTTACATTTCACCCAACTGTGTCAACTGTCCTGGATTAAAAGCTGACACAGTGAACCAGGCTGGGGTGCTTGCCAAGCGGGATTTTCTTCGTGTACCCTAGATTTGCTGTGGCAGCAATTCCCTTTTGAGTCAGGAGCTGAGCAGAGAACCACCTACCTCATGAAGATCACTATGTTATGTACCTTCACCTTGGGAAATGTGCAAAAGAAACTGGAAGAGACCAAAACAAAGAAATATGTCAGCACGGGCTAAGCAGGGTTGCAGAGACACTTGCGTTTCTCGGTATCTTCTGATAATGTTTTCTCTTTGGTGCTAACTCAACTCGAGACATGGTCCAAAAACCATGTCACAACATTCCGACAAAGTGGCCTTTCAAGTCATTTCTAGCAAACAGTTACTTTCCAGGAAGTTAGCAGAAAACAAGTCATTTCCAGAGCCAATTCTAATTAAAGCAGCTTAAATCTGTCCTCTTTCCCAGCTATATACAAAGAGTAGTAAATCCTTACTACACATAGGAGAAGGGTCCACCCAGCTCTGCCTTCACAGTGAAATTCACCTGCAGAAGATAAAAGAAAAATACATTCACATGCAGCTTGAGTACTTTTGCTTAAATCCACCCCTTTCAGAGTCTTCCCTACTTGCTGTTGCAAGCTGGCATGCATAAAGCACAGGCTACTCTAGCCATAAGACTATTTTGCCAAGCAAAGCTTTAAGGTATGGATAGACTATCATCAAGTTAACGTGCAGTGGTGCACAGGTTTCAAACTTGATTTGGTGATGCTTATACTTTAAGCGCAGTGAAAGATGAATACCAGTTTGTCACTCAGTGGCTGGATGCTGGAGACATTGGTGATCTGCTGGGTTCCCACCACAGTGTTCATGTACTGCACCTGACTAGTCAGGCTGGGCACCGTCACCGAGTAGAAGTTGGAGTTCCTGATCCGTAAGGTGGCCTGGATGGAGAGAGTGGGCAGACACGAGTAGCAGCAACCTTCCTGGCAGCTCAGCACAAAATTTATTCCCTCAGGAACACAGGTGCACAAAAAATTTACCGTGATGGCAAGAATGACAACGGAGTTCTTCTTGTCGAACCAAACCTGAACCACTTTAATACCGTCGTCATCCACCAGGACAGAGTGAGGGAATAGGAAGAAAACCACCAGCCCTGATATCAGCAGGCAGAGCAGCACCGACAGCAGGACATACAGCTTCCTGGAAGAGGCAGAGAAGGGGTCACCTCCTTTGCCCTAATACAGCATCTGCAGCTGCAAGAGACCTTGTATCTGAAACCCAACCTAGCCAGTAGACAACACATATTTGTTCTTCCCTGGAAGAGACACAGAAGTGCTGCTCTAACATTTTCGATATCTGAAATTGCTCAAAACCGTCACCCTTTAAACGGTTTATTTTTCAGTAATGAGTAACCAGAGAATCATATTTGCCCCCATAGTGTTTTCACAATCTAGTATTTTTGCTGTTGGTAAGACAGTTTCTGTCTAAGAGCTTCAGTAAAGGGCGCCAGGATGAAGCGTGTGAGTAGGATCATTGTTTCCACGTTCACCCCACAGTGGGATTTCACAGGAAGTATTTAAAGTTACACTTTAAATTGTGTTTGTTGGCATACTTGGATGAAAACAAACCACTAGATGATGGAGAGACCGCAGACCGGGTGAAGCATTTAGTTGTGGCAGTAAACAACAGAAGAGCCCTGTTTGCTCTTTGCAAAGATGCAATTACTTTCTTACTATACACTTACGTTCTCTGTGGACGAAGACGTTGGTCGCTGTAGGGTATCAGAGCCACCAACTCATTTACCTGCTCTGGAAAGCAAAAGGAAGATGTTAACCGATTCCACATGTGTGCAAGGTTGCTCATGCAAATAAGCAATATTTTCTTCTTGTGTTTAAGCCTGAGAGGAGCAGTCACCTGTGGGAATGCAGCCAGTGCCTTGGCAAGTAGGACAGGTGATGCTATCCTGACCTGTGAATTCAACATATGGAAACTTGGCAATGTCTTCCACACGGTCTTGGCTATCGAGTAAGTCTTCATCGTCATCCTCAGCCTTCTTCCTCTGCCTTGAGGTAGCATTATTAACAGAGAAGGAAAGCACAGAACCCATTGCAGCTGCTGTAGAAAAGCTGCATAACCTATAACACAGGCAGCAAGAGCAGTCCTGATCATTAAACGGGTTTTCAACCTGTTTCTAGCCAACAAGGAAACCCTACGTAGAGACCCACCCCCAACACCCCCTAGAGAAATACCCCCACACACAGACACCCTCCCGGGGGGGGTCCAACACCCACCCTAGAGAGCCTCACCCCACAGGGATGACTTCCACAGCACCCAACAAAAAGAGACACCCTACTTCGGGATACCACAGTAGGGGCTCATTCCCACACAGCCCCTCAAAACAGAAACACCTGCTACAGACACCCCCCCGCTCCCCCAGCACCCAACAACCTCCACAGAGACAGCCCTACACCCCCCAGGACCCCACCAAAAGAGACACCCACCCTTCCTCCACAAAAAGCCATGCCTTCTTAGCCACCCACCTCCCCCCAAAAAGAGACACGCAGCTCCCCCAACACCCTCCCCGCAGGGACCCATCTGCTACCACACACAAAAACACCCCCCACACAGAGACCCACGACCCCTCAGGACCCCCCCCCAGAAAGGAATGCTCCGCTCAGACGACCCCACCGGGACCTGCCCCCCGACACCCCCATGAGGGACACCCCCCCACGGCCAGGGGGACCCCAAACCCCCCCTCACAACCCGCATCCTCCTTCCCCCCCCCCCGGCCTAGCACAGCCCCTCAGACCCGCCGCCGCAGCCTCACCTCCTCCCGCGCAGCCGCCGTCTCTATGACAACGCCGCGAGGCGGCGGTGGGCGGAGCAAGCCATCGCCCCACCCACCCCCCCGCCTCCAGCGCCGGCGCAGGCGCACAGCGCCCAGGGAGGGGCTGGAGAGGGCGGGTTTCCACAGAGCCCGCCCCCTCGCTGACGCCCCCGCCCTGTCCACGCCCGGGCGTGGGTGTTTCGTCACTGCGGGGCCGCCCCGCCCACGAGGGAAATGGGCGGGGCTTCGGAGGCACCGCCTGGCTGTGACGAAAAGCCCTGCCCGGGCGTGGCTTTCCGGCAGTGCGCATGCACCGGACAGCGACTGGGTGGTGCCCGCGGCTCCACCCTTTTGGCGAGACCGAGGGGCGTGTCCAGCACTGCGCATGCGCCAGAGCCGCGCGGAGGGGGGTCCCTGCGGACAGGGAGGGGCTGGGTAAAGGGTGGGTGGGGCGTGTTTTATAGCGCATGCGCACTGCATGGCGCGCCACGCCCCCGATTTGCGCATGGGCACACGCGGGGCTGGACGCCGGGACGCAGCACGCATGCGCGGAGAGGGAGGGGGGCGAGGAACCGCTGAGGGGGTTGGCGGAGGTAGGATGGAGATTTCCCACACCAGTGTGAGGGCCCCCGTCCCAGTATGGACCAGTGCCCACCAGTGTGAGGGCTCCTGAGCCAGTGCGAACCCTTCCACACCAGTATGAGGGCACCCATTCCAGTATGGGCCCCCTCCACACCAGTAGGAGGGCACCTGTCCCAGTACGGAACCCCCCCACACCAGTAGGAGGGCACCTGTCCCAGTACGGAACCCCCCCCACACCAGTAGGAGGGCACCTGTCCCAGTACGGGACCCCCCCACACCAGTAGGAGGGCACCTGTCCCAGTATGAAGCCCTCACACACCAGTATGATGGCACCCCTCCCAGTATGGAGCTTTCCCATACCTGTGTGAGGGCTTGTGTGTGCCTGTGCAAGCTTGTGCAAGGCTGTGTGTGTTTGTGCAAGGCCATGTGCACTTGTGTGTGCTGGTGCAAGGCCACGTGCGCTCATGCGTGCTTGAGCATTCTCGTGCAAGCTCACGCAAGGACACGCTCATGCGAGGCCACGCATGCTCCTGCAAGGTCGTGTGTACTTGTGCATGGTGGTGCAAGCTCATGCAAAGCCGTGCATGCCCACGTGAGGCCATGCAACACTGTGTGTGTTTGTGTGTGCTCATGCAAGGCTGCGTGTGCTTGTGTCAGGCCGTGCACATTGCATATGCTCGTGCGTGCTTTTGCAAGGCTGTGTGTGCTTGTGCAAGCTCGTGCAAGGCCATGTGTGCTTAAGTGAGGCTGGGCAGCACCATGCACGTTTGTGTATGCTTGTGTGAGGCCATGCAAGGCTGTAGGCGCTTGTGCACGTTTCTGCAGTGCCACGCAAGGCTGTGCATGCTTGTGCAAGGCTGTGCGTGCTTGTGCAAAGCCATGTGTGCTTGTGTGAGGCCGTGTGTGCTTGTGCACGCTCACGTGTGCTTGTGCAAGGTGGCACGGCAATGCGAGGCTGTGCATGCCGGTACGAAGCTGTGGAAGACCGCAGATGCTAGTGCAAAACATGCAAGGCCATGCACGCACGTGTGAGCCCGACACGCTCTGTTCCTTGCTGCTACCTCACCGGACATCAAGTCATTTTCCCCCAGCGCTGCCTGGGGCTGTCAGCCCGGGGGTCCTCAGCACCCTGACCCTGGGCTCTGCGCCCTGGGGACACCTTCGCCGCAGGGAAAAAACTACAGAAAAAGTCCAATTCCCCCCAATTCCTCCCTGAAACAGCTTCGCGGGATCTCTGCCCTTGTGACGGCAGCACCAGGCGCTTGATCTTTGCTCCTTCTCCTTTATTATCCCCTCCCCAATGCTCCTGACACTTCTATTTCTTATTTTTTTCCAATTTTACAGCTTGAAGGCCCTGGTGCAGCAGCTGGTTCAGCCCAGCATTGCTTCCAGCACCTTGCAACCTGTCCCTGATGCAATGCAGCATCCTGGATGTTTCTAAACCTCTAAATTTTGGGGGAAAAGAAGTCCAACCAGCTCTTTCCTCCCACCACCCCCAGTCCCAACAGCTCTGGGACAGGAGCAAGTGCAAATGCCCCATTTTGGGTCAACATTTATTTAATAAACTCCCTCCTGTGCAAAGGCTGGTGGATTTTTTTTCTGCCGCAATAAACGCAAGAGCTTAGTGGAAAACTGAATTCCTTCCGCTCATAATCACCGAAACCATCAAAATAAAGTTTACGGCACAATTAAATATTTCCACCGGCCTCGCGTGCTCCGGAGGCAGATGCCTCCTGCACACCGTGGCCATCGGAGCTGCTCTCCCTTGCGTCGCTGATGGAAACTTTATGGATCATTTATTCTCTCCTTCCCAGGAGCAAAATGCCAGGGAGAGGGAGGCTTCCCAGCTCACCTTTCCTCCTACACTAATTGCCATCTCCTAACTGCGGGCTGTGCATCTCTTGTTGCCCCTGAGATGGTTGTTGCACGCCTGAGGAAGGTGCTGGGTGCAGGACTGACCCGTGTGGATGGACCTCTGCATGGATGGATGCTGCAAACGGAGCATTGAGAAGGGATGGGGAGGAGGAAACCCACACCGAGCCCTCCGGGGACGGGCTGCGGGGTGAGGTCAACCCTATATTAGACAACAGAGAATCCCCAGAGAGTGGGAAGAAGCTGCCCCCAAAGACAACAGTGCAAAACCCTGCAGCAGCCTCCCCTCAGCCCTTCTTGCCATGTTGTGTCCAGGGCTTAATCCCTTTTCTTCCTGTTTTAAACACATTCTCCCCTCAAAGCCAGCGGGGATGGGCAGAAAGCAGGGGGACAAGCCCCACCTGGCACATCACCATGCTGGTGGAATTTTGCAACCGCTTCCCAAGAAACCTTCGCTCACCAGGGAATGGAGGAAGCACATGAATCACCACTGGCAGAGCCGGCTCCATCCCCGGGATGGGGCATCGCCGCTCCCGGGGAGAGCTGCCGCCACGGTGGAGCTCCTTTGGTGAAGCCAGCAGCTGCAAAGTGGTTTCCAACCCAGTTGTGTTTGTGCTTTTCTCCCATGTCCATGTGTCCGTCAGGGTTATCTGGGGAGGTGACGTGATGGCTGTGCCCGTAGCCAAGGAGGGCTTTGATTTCTCCCTCTCAACATCCCGCCCTGGCTGTTGAACCATCATCATCCTCCCCCAGCCTTGCCGACCCACAGCCGAGACCCACTGAGCTGAGGGTCCCCTTTTCCCAGGCTGGAGCAGCACAAAGATGCCAGCTCACGGTTCCAGCTTTCAGTCACCATTCCCACCCCATGCATCGTGCAAGAATTAAATCCTCCTGCATCTCTGTGCATCCCCTGGCTCCTGCATGGGAGGGATTTTGCAGCCCACGTGCATGGCTCCTCACCGGCACCAAGGATGTGCAAGTCACGGCGATGTGATGGTGAGCAGAGCAGCACCAGGATCTGGCCCTGATTCCCTTGTGCAAGGTGTATCGAGGCAGGAAAATCAGCAGGAGAGCTGCTGGAAAACAGCTATAACCACCACAGGTCATTATAGAGGGAGCAAATTAAACCTCTCATCAGCTACAAGCCTTCCCCATAGCTTGGGGCACAAACTGGGCTGTGGCTGCAGGAAAAGGTGGGTTTGGCAGCAGAGCAGTTTTTTTATGGGGTTGAGGAGCATGTTGCACCGGTCCAGGCAAGGCGAGGTCAGTGGGGCATCCGCTGTGCGAAGGCTTGGGACATATTTTAACATTTAAATGGCTGCAATGGTGGAAAACAGCAGCGGTGGGATGGGTATGTGCAGCCTTGCCCATGCAAAATCACCCCAGCCCCATCCGCAGCCCACTCCCTGCCCTCCCCAAAAAGTTCTCTGCCACTAAATTATCTCTAATAAACTCCCATTTCTTCCCAGACGTTGTTTTCTCTCATTGGCCTCATTAAATCAATTTAAAAACAGTTAGCGAAACACTTCCCCCACGCAAATTAGAGCTGTTGAACTCGGTGATTGCAGCTGAGGGGCGGTGATTGCCGTCTGCCTCGCTCGTGTGCATTGAGGGCTCATTTTCTCTGGGGATTTTGGGTTTAGGGGGCACTTAATAAACCCTGGGAGCATCACGCAGGGGCTTTCTTGAAGCATTTCTTGCTGTTTTATTCAATGTTGCTGATGGCTGCACCCTGGATGGGTTTTTGAGGATGGAAAGGTAAAAAACTGCCAAACAACCTGCGTTTTTCAGACTGGGGGTGTAACATGCCTGGGTGATGGAGCAGCTTTGGGTTGGGGCTGTGACACCGGCTGAACCGGCTCAGCCCATACCCCCATGCTCCAAATTTCACTCATGTCACCAGTAATGGGATTTTGGGTGGTCAAGGTCAGTATTTGCGACCCAGCTGGTCGCATTGTCCCAAATACGACAAGGTCCCATGGGACCAGCCAAACTCGGGTGTCCTGCAGGTCCTTGGTCCCCAGACATGTGAGGGCTTTGCACAGGCTTGGCTCATATTTGGGACATGAAGCCCTGGGCTCTGTGGCATGCTGAGGGTGGCTGCGGGGCTGACCGGAGCAGCCTGGAGGCTGCAAACAGCTACCACTCTGCCAGACACCTGCGCACCCTTGGTTGTACACGTCTCCAGCACTTGGAGCTGCACTGAGGCCCTTGCAGATGCCGCTGTCTCTAGTCCGGAGGCGGAGGATGAATCAGCTCTCCTTCTGCCCTTAATCTGATCTAAGCATCAGAAAAATACAAGAACTGTCTCAAGGCTGTAATCAGAGAGAGGTTTTGCAGTGTGCGATGGCAGGTCTCTTGGGTGTCCTCCTGAAAATGGGAGAGGAGGGAGATTAGCCCAGCAAATACTGCAGATGCTTAAGCCAGAGTTTGTTTGCCAGGTGATGAATGCAGCGAGCGCTCCGAGTACATGGTGGCTTGTTACTTAGAATCCAGAAGGGAAGTAGCCTCTGAACCACCATCAGCTCCGTGGATGGAGGTCTGCAACCCCTGGACTTCCAGGAGACACCAGAGCAAAGGTGCGCAGGGACACTCAAATGTGCTCAGGACCCGATGCTACAGGGAGACAGTTTGCCTGGGAGTGCTGGGGGGGGCACTATAGTATTGATGGTGTTTGCCCTGTCCCGGTAAGGGACTGACCACAGGCCAGGAGGAAATGGGTAAGCTGCCTGAGCCCACCGGGCTTTCTGTAGGGGTTATGCCCCTGAAAGTACCAGGCAGCGGCACCCCAAAAGACCCCAGCAGCATCCCTGAAGCCCCTGGCAGAGCACAGGGCTCCCCACAAGCCACGGCAGCGGGGCAGCAAGGGCAGAGGCTGGGCCGAAGGCGGGGACCGGGCTGGGCAGCGGCGTGGCCGCAGTTGGGGTCCCCAACCCCGGCAGCCCCGGCGGAACCTCCCCCGGTGCAGGCAGCCACGTGCAATCTCCCGCCAGCCCTCGCCACGCCCCCCAGTGGGCGGGGATCGGCGCAGCGCGAACCTTATACGGTGCTGGTAGGCGGTGCCGGCGCTGGCTCGCCCCCGCGGGGGCGGTGCCGAGGCGGTGCCGTGCTGGCATTGGCGGGGCGGGAGCGGGGAGTGTCTCGGAGGGGGCGTGGCCCCGGCGAGGGGCGGGGCGGGGAGCATGCCGGTTCCCGTCAAAAGGCGGCTCCGGGGCGGGGAGGGGGGAGGCGGGTGGTGGTGCCGGGAGCGCAGGTACCGGGGCCTGGGCTGGGGGATACCGGGGACGGTCGGGGACCCGCTTTCTGTGGGCGGAAGCTCTACTCGGTGCCCACTAGTGGGCCGGGTCTTTGGGGGCTGCAGTGGCTCCGGTGGTCGCCGGGACACGGGTGGTGTGGACCGGGAGCGGGTCGCGGGGGGGGTGGCTGTTGCTGTGGGGAAACTCTCGGTGCCCCCACGGACCGGGGGATGCGGGTGTGGGGGGACACCGGCGTGGGTCACCCCGGGTGTGCTCTACCTTCTCCCTGCCGGTTGGAGGGTCCCGTGGGGGTGAGGGGGGTTGCACTGAGTCCCCCCGAGGTTTGGGGATCCTGTGGGGGTGTTGGACCTCCCCCGGTGTTCTGCATGCTCCCTTGTTTGGGGTCCCATGTGGGCACGGGGCTCCCTGTGCTCCCCATCCTGGTTTGGGGATCCTGTGGATGTTTGGGCTTCTCAATACTCTGTGCCCCCTGCCAGGTTGGAGGTCCCACGTGAGACCCCCTGACAGCCAGTGTCTCCCCTCAGCTGGGGGCTCTCAGGGGCTATTAAAGGCTTCCCCTGCCAAAACTGGGGTCCCTGTAGGGTTGGGGGAGTCCCTGCCCTTCTCAGCCTCTGTGTGAGTTGTGGGGGTGGCTCCTGGTTTTGGGGGTGTTGGGGTCCCCCCAGTACTGCCCAGACTCAGGTCTGATCACCCCTTGCTGGGCTCAGAAATGAGGGTTCAGCTTGGAGATGTGGGGTGTCCTCAGGGGTGAATGTGACTGTATTGGGGGTGCTTTCCTTCCCTCCTAAATTCTGGCTGACTTAACCCTTTCTGGGCTGGTTGGCAATTCCCCCTGGGGTTAGCATGAGGGTGGGGAGAAGCTGGACCCAGCCATGTACCCCACGTTGGTGTGAGCCCCCTCTTTCCCCTCCACAGCCCTGAGCCCCCTCCTGAGCTTCACCCTCCATTGCCCATCGTGGTAAGTCACCCTGTCCCCTCTCCCCGTGTCCTGTCCCTGTGTGTCCCTATCTGGGGCTCCCCAAACCCTTTCTGGGGGGCTTTGAAGCTGGTGAATTACCTGGCTGCTGTTGGGGTGCTTAACTGGTGTTTTAGGGTTTCCAGCCTGTTGATAAGCAACAGGCTGGTTTCTGATTCAGATAAGTGCCTGACTAACAATCAGCTTTAAAATTCATCTTATACTTAATTGGGAGAAAATGAAGGTAGTAGGGAGCTTCCTGCAGCTCCCACACAAGGAAGGAGAGGGGGGGAGTGCTCTTTTTTTCCCCAGACCAAGCAGGGCACCCCTGGGCCAGGACTGAGCACCCAAAGGGACTTGGGGGTTTGCAGATAGCTGGTGTAGGGTAGGTAGATGTGCCTGTTCTCTGGGGTGAACTGCTTCTTCCTCTTTTTTTTTTTTCCCTTATTTGAGCCTGGGGCTGGACCCTTCAGCATTAAAAGTTTCTTTAGAAACTGGTTTTCACGAGAAGCCAGCCCTGGCTTTGCAGCATTTTGTGGCGTGCTCTCCTCCCACACGAGCTGGGCAGTGACTCATCTTCCTCTGAGGACTCGGTTAAAGGAGCACCAGCGATCTCAAGGCAATGTGTGTCCCCTCCTGATGGGAGACAGATCTGCTCAGCGTCCCGCTCTGGTCTGTGGACCCTGATGGTGTTTCTTCTGTGTCTGCCGGGGAGTGAGAGTGAGCCGGGCTGCGCTGAGTTAATACTCCGAGTGCCTCTGCACGGGTAGGGAAGAATATTTAACCTGTCTGCTTTGGGGGAGGAAGTTAAGGCTGTAATTACTCATTTGAATAAAACCTCTTCTGCCTTCTCCAAACCAGCCGGTTAAAACTGAGTCAAATCAGATCGGGTTGGTAGCTGTCAGCTGCGCCGTGGCTTTCGGATGGGGCTTGTGAAAGTGTGCTTAAGTGGGAGCTACGGCAAAAAAAAATACGTGCCAGGCTGATATTGGGTAGCTCTGGGAGCCATGTGTTGGCATTGCACGGCTCGGACAGCCGTCCCTCCAGCATCATGTACTCTGCTGAACGAGGAAGGCCTGTCAGGTGCTGGAGGTGTTGGCAGATGTCTGCCTGAGATCATGCTTGTCTGTAAACAGATCAGGTGGAAGATCTCACAACGGGGTTTTGAATAACAAAGGCATGAAGCACAAAAATAGGTTTTTCATAAGGCAAGAATTTGCCTCGGGTCAGTTAGTTTTTCACTAGATGTTTGTTTCCTGAATCCCAATGTACTTAAGACAAAATAACTGGATAATCTAGCCTCTTTTTCCATTTAATAGCTAACTGTGGAGAAGCGGCTGTCTCTGTGGCTGGAGGTGCACTCAGGAGTAATTTTTAACCCACTGTTGCTGAGCCAAAGCGAAGTCAGTCTGGCCCAACTTCCTGTGGCTTGTGAAGGGAAAATGCTGAAATACCAAGTCACTGGGAGAGGAATAATCAGAGTTAAAGGTGGTTGTAAGTGGGTTTGTCTCCCTCATGTGATGTCTGAGCATGAAGGTGAGGGGGGGAAGCTGTCCGTCGAGCTGTGGCACATCTTCCTCTGCTTGTGCAAGGGAGTGTGAGTCCATGGCAGTGCATCAGCTATGAGAGGAAGGGGACGCACATCTGGGGTGCAGGGTAAGGTCTGAGCACTCTAGCGTGAACCTCCTTGGTCCAATTGCGTCCACAAATGAGGGCAATCAGCTGATGCTGCGGCTGGAGAAAAGACGTGCACGGTTGCAGCAGGCACAGGGGCCGTTTTGTAGGTGGGCGTTGGACACTGCTACAAGGGAGTTTCCTAAAACTAAGTTGTGTGGGAGGAATTAAATCCCACTTCTGTGGAAGGAGGAGTCCTGTATGGGGTGTCCTATTTTGAAAGTGTCTTGTGGGCAGTGGGTCTTAAGTGGTGCCCTTCTGTATTTGAATATGATGCAGGTAGCAAGTGAATAAACGCAGGTGGCATCTAAATAATGATATTACGTTGGTGGGGACGTGTCTAGCTGCTGGGCAGGGTCTCATCCCATCCCATAGGACTGATCTCTCCCAGAGTTCGATGCAGCAGCCCCAGGTGGAGAGCTGTCTGCGTCACGGTTCCTCCTCACAGCTGGAGATGCTGGGAAACCGATTCAGATGGCGTCTGCCCCAGTTCCTGCAGAAATGGCTCTGCTCGCTGCCGACTCTTTCCTAACCATAGCTACAAGGGGGTGGTTCCCCCTTTGGGTAACCTCCCGGTTATGTCTCTTGGGTAAGAGGTGGCAGTAGAGCGATTCAGCGCTCTGCTCTGGGGCTTGCATAACTCATGCAAAATGGCTCACACTCATCATGCATCACCAAGGCAGAAAGACTGGGGGGGCAAAACAACTGTTGTGTTTTCAGGCAGCGGGTGAAAGTTGTTGCGACAGCCGTCTGCTCGTCTTGCAGCACACAGAGCACAGGCGCGGAGCATCTGGTTTCTGTTGATGGTTTTCTTCTGCCTCATATGACAGTATTTTGGGAGACCCAGAGGTGACAGCTTCTGCACTGTAGTTTCCCAGTTACCCTCTTTGTTGCCCACTCCAGTGTGATGGCAAACACAGGGTCCTTGTCCCTGCCCGTGGGCACCCCCTGCTATCAGGGGCAACACCCTTTGGTGGGGATGAGAGGCAGTGGTGTTAATTCAGAAGAGTTTTGCAAAGGTGGGGATTAAAATATAACCCCCAAATGAGATAAATGCAAATGGAACCACTTCTTAAAATAAATATATTGACCTAAAATTTACTGCTGAGTGTTAATGCACTGATTGTGGAAAGCATCCCTCTAATTTGGGCTGTTTGTGTTAAATTTTGTCTCTGAAGTTGTACCCACTGAGGAGGACAACTGAAGAACCAGGTAAAAAATGGAGTTGGACTAGCTGATCGTTGTAGGTTGCTTCCAGTTGAACTATTCTAAAAATGAAAAGTACTGTTTTTTGAACAAAACCTGTGTGCTAGTGCTTGGCTGACAGCCCATGAGGACAGCTTATGCCCCTGGGGTTGGGAGAGGGAAGGACAGTTAAACCAGGGTGTGAGGAACATAAAGGACAAGGAGAGCAAAAGTCCAGGGAGATAAAGAAGGTCAGAGACTCTCAAAGGCTTTAAAACGGAGCTTCTCAGCAGTGACCTGAAGCAGCAGATATGATGGCTGGGGAACGGGTCTCCTCTTACAGCCGAGAGACCTCAGTGTGACTTCAGTTGAAGGACCAATGTGGCAGGGTAGTCACCGGTGCCACTCTCACCTTCTTCCACCTTCATTTTGTTTGCTGAATCAGCTGCAACTCAAGTACAATTTTCTTATCTGTGGTGTTTAATGGCAGTATCAGTGTAAACCTCACATGTGTAAGTGAATTTTTGCTACTAATAAATGGAAACGATGTGTAAAAGTGATGAAAAACAATACCTGGAACCTTTATCTGTGTATCTCAAAGTAGTTTCCTCATTGCCAGGAATACATGCTGTCTGCCCAAAGCATCAGGACCTGCTGACGTGACTTCTGAGCTCTGATTTTTCCCGGTAAGTGGAATGCTAGTGAGTGACTCTCCTGTCTTAAATACACACAGGAGTTTTGTTTATAATTCTCAGAGATTTTTGGTGTGCTGGATGAGGTAAGTTAGGTTGAAAAGGGTGTTCTTGAGACATGTTGCCTTTCTACTCTCTCTTGAAAAGTTTCTGCCTTTTCCTAAGGGTTTGCACACCAGAAGCCTCTGCTCTCCTTTACTGCAGCCCTTTCTGTCCCAACTGCTGCAAGCTGGATGCGTGGCTTGTGTAGGTGCTATTTCAATTTCTCAATGCCAGGCTGCAACGCACAACACCTCCTGCTTTATCAGTGCTCCCACTCCTCCGACTCTCTTGGGCAAGAAGCCTCCCACAACCAGCTGGTGCAATGGGCGAGGTGATCGGTGGGGGGGGGACTGACGGGTCCCTTGCCTGCTGGGCAGGCTGGCATCCCATGCTATCTGTCACCCACTTCCAGGCGAGGGACAGGGCTTTGGGAGCTGTGTCACATCAGGTCTGTAAAGGCTTCGCTCCTCTCCCCTGCTGCAGGGACGTCAATAGTGCTGACATGGAGGGTTCCTTATAAATAAGCACTCGTATCTCCATAAATACGCCTGTTTAACAGAACGCAGATAAGATACAAGGAAGGTCTATATTTAGACTTGCTTAGTTTTGCGGAACATGCAGTGTCCTTGATCGGACCTGTGAGCGTTAGCTCACCTTTGTGTCCCTGGAGGGATGGTAAGTACTAGCTGCCACGTGTAGAGATTGAATGCAATGCCCTGGGAAACATGGTCTGAGAAGCACTTGTCTTTCACCAGTCCACATCTTCCCGAGGCCCTTGTGCCCTCTTGGACAGATTTTTTTAGCTTGGTGCTGATCTCGCCAGGAAAAGAGATTTTATTTCCGTAGCCTGGCTTATGTTGAGTGTGGAGATGGTGCTGACTAGTCCCCAGTCCTGAGCTTAAATGTCTGTTTTGGGGACTCTTCCATAAGAAGGATAGCCCTTCTCAACCCAGTAGTCCTGGCACATTACTTTCCTCTCCCCTTTTGTCCTGGCATCTGGGTGCAGGCAGTTCTCGTACCTGTCTGTGCCTGATAACTGGAGTTTCAAGTTGTGTTCTCGCTGGCACGCTCAAAGGAGAGGCAATTGTTTTCCAAGCGTCTCTGCTTCATGCTCAGACATTCGAGTAATTCTGTGGTCTGGTCAGTGTTGGACAGAGGAGGAGAAACCTGTTTTTCTGTACTCTGGCTGCTGCCCTGGGTGGCCTCCCACACTGTCCTACTTGTTGACACTGCACATTACTAGGAGAGGGCACAAAAACTAGTGTGGTTGGGTTGCCTGATGGTCTTGAAATATAAACTATCACTCACCATAGCAGGGTAGGAGACCCTAGGTCTGCACCAGAACAATTGCACATGCACAGGGCTACTGAGCTGCGAGAAACACTGTCTTCTGTTTATTTTACTTGTCATGGATGACAGAATTTCAAACCAGTGAAGTATATTGTGACAAAATGTCTGTGACCATGGTTGTGTGATCTTTGCTACAAAACCTTAGCAGGGAAAAGGATGAGGTGGGATCTGAGGCAATGCGCTGACAACACTGGGTGCCTAAATCTACAGGTAACTTGGTAGACCTAATCATAGCAGGGGTGATGCTTAACTTCTGGCAGGTCAGGGACAGTGCTTAGCGGACTCCTCTGCTCACAGACACTGCAGTGGCAAGCTCAGACAGTGTAATTTCTGTTTCTTTCTGCAGCCCAGACATATCTGGTCAGAGCGCTTTCTGCTCCGGGGCAAGCTGAACTGAAAGTGGCTGATGTGGGGGAATGGGATTGCTACAGCTCATTAGGAAGGAGAAAAGCAAAATTACCCACAGATTTCTTAGTAGAGGGGAAAAATTTTAACCCTGCTCACCTACTCACTTCCTTAAGTAGCAGTAAAATCGTTGGAGAAGGAACTGCCTGTCGAGGGCAGGGCATGACTCTGCCTTGGCGTCATGTGCCGTGGTTGTGCTTAGCTCTGAATTTATCCGTTGGCTCGTCCAGACAGGCAAGAGAAGCAGAGACCTAGGAGCCAGCTCCTCCTAGTCACGCTCTGTGGGCACCCATTGCAGGTGAACAGCCGTCCTGGTCCAGGAGAGCAGCCTGGCTGGCTGCGGAGGACCAGGGGCTCAGCAGAGCTTGGCTTGTGGGTCTGATCCCTTCCTTAGGGTCCCTGGTCTGCAGCGGTAGGCTGTCATTCTTATCAAAACTTCACTTCAAGGAAAAATAGCAATGAATGCAAAGGTTTAATGGTCACTGGGTTCATTTTATCTTTTGTCTCCTTGGTGAGAGATGACATGGGGATGTCCTCTTCGTTTTGTCTGACTTCTGTTTCTCTTCTTGCTCTTTTTTGCCCCTTCTGGCTTGGTGCTCTCATCTTTTTTTAACCTGTGGCCACTGCATTTCTAGTTGTCCTTTAATCAGCTGGTAGAGATCTGCCAAGAAATCACTGCTCCACTCTTGGCTCTTATGGAAACTGAAGTTTGTTGGGAACACTTGGGCTGGAGAGAGGTATGGGTGCATGGGCAGGACTTCAGCATGGATGAAAGGTGGGAGGCAAGAAAGCAAAGAATTAATGTCATGAACAAGAAGACATAGCTACAAAAAGCTGAGCTTCTGGAGCTTGTGCACAAGGCAAAGACCCTTTCTGAGGAGGTGCTCAGAGTTTGGTCCTGGGGATACTCACTTATAGCTCCTATCTTCTTGTATCTGCATGCATGCATGCAAATATTCCTGGCTGTGGGATGGCCTTGGAGATGACATGACTCAGGTTTTTTTCTCTCATAAATTGGAAATATCCCACTGTGATGCTCCTGCTCTGTCTCTTCAGTGCAAGCAGGTCCAGGGATACACTGTTTTTTGGGTCTTATCTTACCCAAAAGCTGGCAGCTCCCATGGTCATATTGTAACTTCCCACTTGAACACAATGATGAGACTCTCAGTCCTGTTATGCTCTATATTGGGAGCTAATTTTTTTTTCTCCTTAACAATAACACTCTTGTAATGCCACTTACTGTTTGCTGTAATGCCGAATTCCTGGGAAACGTACTTGGTGGTGAAGCTGGAACTCTCTTAAAACAGTGGGGAAGCCTGCTGTGTTTATCTAGGTCTTGTAATGAAGGCTGGTCAAGGCTTGTGTTTGTATGGTGTTGATTTAGGGTGACTAATCCATCACAAATCAACTCTTCTGTCACTTGCCGCTTCTCTGACTGCAGCTTTCTCTGTATCAGTGTCTTTCCCCACTCTAATAAATAAAATCTTACAACTATTTAGGAAATAATGCAGCTGAGTAGAAAAGC
This sequence comes from Haliaeetus albicilla, assembly GCF_947461875.1. Taxonomy (NCBI): domain Eukaryota; kingdom Metazoa; phylum Chordata; class Aves; order Accipitriformes; family Accipitridae; genus Haliaeetus; species Haliaeetus albicilla. The sequence continues at coordinate 30,035,433 of NC_091500.1, read as the reverse complement.
TGTAATCAGAGCAGCTTGACAAGCCTAGAGAGATGCAAGGGCCTTTAAAAGTTATTTGTTCTCTTTCATGACAAACATGAAACATAAGCTATAAGCAGCAAACATCTAACATAATCTGCTTCCAGCGCAGGTTGACCAAAGCTGCCAGGTCTCTGCTTCTGGAAATGACCTCAGATGTTGTCCTCTATCTCCTGGAATCTTAGTAAATTAGTTTATTATTTCAAAGGCCACTGGAGCCGATCGGCAGCCTCAGAAGGGTCCTATCTTTCCCACATACAATATGACTTTGTGAATCCCAAGACCTTGAATTCTGGACTCTTCTGGCAGAGCTGTGGGCTGGTGCCTTGCAAAGAGGAGCTGTTCTTCTGTAGCCTAGTCTTGATATCTGAGTGCCCTGGGAGTGGCTTGCCTGGCTTAATGCACTTATTTCAAGCAAGTCTGGGAATGTCTGTGTTGTAATATCTGACCTGGTTGTGTGGGTTTAGCTGTGGCATTAAAAGGGAGCTTGCGTGGCTCTCCCAGTCCTCCCATCCTCTCCTGGGCAGCCTGAAACCAGCCAGGAGTTGCTTCTGCTGAAGAGTGGACGTTCAACTCCTGGCACTTGCTCCAAGTCATGGGATGAAGGTTTAAACTGTCTTCAGCCAAGCTTCAGTTCTCCCAAATCTAGGACATGTCTTCAGCAGATCTTTATTTCTATGCAGACTTCAGCGATATTCTGCAGCTTAATCAACTGAAGTTTTTCCTCCATCTCTGGCAAAAAAAACCTCAAGGGAGGCTTGATATGATAAATGAAATATTTCCAGTATTAAAGTTGTTGGGGAGTTCCTGGGGGGGTGTGTGTGTATTTTTGGTGCGATTTCTCTCTCTGGTGGAGAGTGATAGAGCAGTTTGCATTCTTAGCAAGAACCTGTTTGCATATATTTCGAAATAAGGGAGAAGCTCTTAAGGAGTGTGGTATTTGCCACATGCAGGGACAGCTCCTTTCTGTTGGCCTTTCCTGAATTTTTGGAATATGAGAGAAAGGATTCCTTGGCTGCTCCTACCCTGGAATTAGTGATTGGGAAACAAAGGCACAGACAAAGCATACAAGAGATTTGGAGCGAGAGGAGGGGATGATTGAAATCTAGGAAGGGTTCAGGTGACGCTAAGTGTCATGGGGAAGCATCTGTGGGAATAATTGCCATTCTGAATTTGTTCAAGCAGAATATTCCCTTTGACCTGTCCTTGCTGTGCCCTGCAATTAGCTGGGCGCAAATGTGGTGGTGTTACTTGGAGGCACAACGGTACAGGCAGAGCAACGGTGATATATATCAGCATGGAAATCATGTTGACTAAGCTAAAGGCAGAGTTTCCATTGGAAACATTAGCTTGGAGGAATAACTCTTCTAGATAAGAAGTGAAAATGTGGAAGCAGGAAATCACTATTACGTGCTACTCCTGTCTGTAGTTAAAATTACAAGCCAAAGGGGTAGGAAAGGCAGAGACATCTGCTGCTGATAATTTGTGAATGGGTTAGGGTTACAGCACCTTAATGCCAAAGACTGCACAGTGCAGCTGGTGTAGATTAAATTTAGGAGCCTGTTCTGCAGTTGGAAATGCTTTGTGCTCAGCCAGCTCTGTGATCCTGCTGGATTGCCATCCAGGAGCCCAGGGTGAGCAAGTGCTTGATCGGGCAACGCTGCTTCTGCATCCTCTGGCTGAGGGGACAGACCCTGCACGTGGAGGTCGTCATCTTCACGTTTCAATAAAACCATAGTGGGCAAAGTAAGCGCCAGCTGTACTGGCTGTGGTGCTGTAGGGAGAGAGGCTGTGCTGGTAAACGTGTTTGTTCACTGCATCCATCTGAAAAGCAAACAAAGCTCTGCTGCTTATGGCTCAGCAGCAAAGCCCTGCACTGGCCTCAGCTCATCATGAGGTGCCTTTGGTAGCTCCAGACTTGGTTTTTCTTTCCCTTTGATTTTTGTTGTTGTTGTTGCTGTTGTTGATAGCTTCCCATAGCTAGTTTTATTCTGCAGTTCTTGAACGCCTTAGGACAGTCAAACAGGATGTCCAGCAGTTGAGGATCAGGCTAAGCGTGACTTTTCTCTGCTTCCCTAGCCTGTGGTAAGTCATAAAAGACAGCAAAAAAACCCCTCTTAGTGGGACTAACTCTTTTCTGTACTTTGTCCCTCTTTTTTTTTCTCCTGAGCTAATGAACACTGAGGGTAGGGACTATGCTGGCTGATAGCTGTCTTGCCTTAAGCAGCATCTCCCAGAGAAGCAAGCGCGGTGGTCTCGGCAGCCTCCTTTAGCCGCTCTGTAAGCAGACCTGCTGTAGCTTTGCAGGGACGGGAGCTCGGGGTGTCTTGCAAGGAGGCTGGTTGGATGTGCCTGAGGTGCAGTCAGGAGCAGGCTTTTCCTCTGAATCTGGGCAGAGTGCCTTGCAGGCTGTTTTGGTGAGTCAGAAGGGAAGTTGGATGGGCTGAATCCTTCCTGCGAACTGGCACTTGTGCACCTACTTTCCTGGTAACTTCAAAGCTGAATGATTGTCTTCCAGCATCTGCTTCAGCCCCTCAATCACAAAAGTCAGGTAAAACTGGGTTTCCACACTGGTGCCAAACCAGCTGCAGCGCAATCAGCGTTGCATGCTTCGATCTGCAGTGGGAAGGAGCCTGTAGTAACTGCTTGGCTGACGTGCAAGTGTGAACATGCCACACGTTTTCCGTGTCTGTGGACTAGTTTTGACAAACGGGAGCATCTGGGGACAGACACACACAGACCAAACCCCTCAGCTGCAGCGGTGTTGACCATCTCCACCCTTGTGGGTGTTGCAGTGGCCTTGGGTGTAGTGATGCAGGTACTATGGAAAAAGCTGTAATGACTGAAACTCATCGCATGAACCAGTCTGTCACGCAGACTGCATCTTTCCTGGGCTCTCTATCTTGGGCAGAGGTGCTCACTGGGATCGCAGCCTGGTGTAGGCTGCTACTGTGGAAGTTTTAGGCTAACCCAGCTGTGCTGGAGACCTGAAAAGTGCTTATGTCAAGCCTCACATCAGCTAAGCTGATGAGGCATTGTGTTTTTTGCTGCTGGGCTAGGTCTAGAGTAAGGTCCACGTGCACTTTCAGAGCATGCAGTGAAGTGGTGGGGATGATAAGTTGGGAAAACCTGGTGTCTTGCAGGTTTTTTCTAGCAGAATAAGACTAAAATGGCTCTGTCTTGTTCTGGGTGCAGTGTAAGTGGATTTGGCAGTAATCAAGGGACCACGTTTTAGGTAGTGCAGACGGGCAGTTGTGCCAGAATTTTAAATTCTGGTTGTAAATACAGCACTATACTAGCACCTAAACTATTATTGAGATAATCCAGTTTAATATCTTACAGCTGCTTTTTTCCTTAAACAAATCATAAACACATGCAGCAGCTTCCGAGTGAAAGAAAACCAACACGACTTCCATTGCGTGGATCCAATGTGTGGGGGTTTTTTGTCGTCTTACCCAAGCTTTCTAGCCCATGAGGCGTGGGTTCGGTGACTGCCCTCGCTTCTTGTTCATGACTAACATCCTCCTGCGGCACCGCTCAGGAAATGAGGCACTCGACAGCTCGCACACTGCAGGCACGGTGGTCTCCCTGCTCCAGGAGATGCCTAGCTACTTTTTTAGGTGGCTGTTCAAGCCTAATGCATTGGGGAAAGGGGTTTTGCTCTTCACGGCTTGCAGACTCAGAGGCAAAGTCCCAGGCAGTGCTGCTTGCTTTGACAAAAAGGGAGGGAACACAGTGCCTGTGGGCAGGGGATCCTTGCTGGGGGGAGAGGCATCCCTTGCAAAGGATGTGTCTGCGCGGATGTGCCCGCATGGTTAGGTTTCTTCCCCCTGCAATATGTGCAGATCGAGCTGGGAGGCAGTAGTCTATGGTGGTGCCCCTTCTCGTTCAAGACATGGGGTACGTCAATCGAATGATTAAATACAACTTGTTTGAAGTGCCAGCTCATAGGAGGATCGAGTGAACAAGGAATATTGCTGTGGTTGTGTGATGGAGAGAATAGTGGCATCTGTGGAGCCCCAATACCATGGCTGGTCTCATCCAACATGTGGGGCTGCCATCTCTTCCATGTCTGAGCTTGGCTTTGTGAGGGCTGGGAGCTCAGAAGCTGCTGGGCTTGTTTTTTTTCTCCTCTGACTTCCTGCTCCCTGCTCTCCTGTTCCTGGGGTGTGCTGCCCTAGCATGGGTACGTTTGATCTGCCCTGCTGTTTGCTCTATCGGTTGGCAAACTTTCACCCTTCCCTCTCCTTATTTTCCTGTTTTTTATCTCTGGAGCAGCTAGAGCCGCTGCAAATTGCCTCTCCCCCACATCAAGGGCATCTTCTCTTTAAGAGGCATCTCTTGGGGATGGGGCAGGCAGCCCCCGTGGTTCGGGTGCTGAATGGGGGAGAGGGTAGGGAGGGCTTGGACGAAGCCGGGAGAAGTCTCCTCCTTTCCTGTTCTACCTGAAAGCAGTCATGATTTCCCACAACAGGGGAAATAGAATTGTTTAGCCCATTCCTGGAAACCAGTCCTGGTCTGGCCAGACAGAGCCCTGCTACATGCTAATGGGAAGGGTTCCCAGCTGCCCTGACACCCCCCCCCCCTCCTCCAGGGGGACCATGGGGCTGCTTGGACCCTGACTCTGGGGTCACCAGTGCTCCCCAGTTTGGGCCCACTCAGACCTGCAAAGGGAGAAGAGCCATTGCTGTTCCTGCACCAGCTCAAACTGGAGGTGGCAGTGGGGTTGAAATGGCCAGTCTGTAGGAATAGGTTGGTTTTTTTTTTTTAGGTCTGATTGAGTAGTTTTGGATCTTTGTCCAAGAAAATGAAAATTCCTACCACTGCAATTGATGTAGCTGGTAGATGTGTATACTTAAGTGTGTGATGTTTTTGAGGCTGCTTTGCATGATGTCATGTTGTGAATCATTACTCAATGCTTTCTTTGAAATCCAAGTCCATGAGAGCAATGCTTTGCTGAAACTGTTCTCCTATCTAAAAGCTTGTTTTGATTAGCTTTACCCTAGAAATGCTTTTGGGCTCTGAATCTCTAAATGAATTAGTGTTGCAGATGTGAAGTGTTAAAATGCAGCAGCTCCTTTACTCCATGTGATGCTACAAGCAATTTAGGGCCTTGCTTTTTCATGATTAGTGATCACAGGCATTATGAGCTCATTAAATAATTAGAGAGGGGGTTTCAAACAAGGAGGAAAAGCCCCAGGTCAGGAGGTCTCTATGGAAAAGACTGCTCAGGAAGCCCAAAAGTCTGATGGAGCCCAATGGCAGCCCGTGACTCAATGCCAGAGGATGCTCCACCCTTCCCAGTATGTGTTTCCAGTTCCCATGCCATGGTGCTCACAGGTCCTTCACCAGCATTGAAACTCACTTTGTTTCGGGCTGGCTCTTGCCTCTTCTGCTGTGTTCGCTCCTCAGGGCAGGGACAGGGGGGTCTTTGGGCACTCCTGCGATGCTGTAACTGAGCTCTCCTCTGTTATTGCTCTTATCGGCAGCCGATGGCCTCTGCTGCAGGTGGGGTGTGCCGGGCTTGCTCATCCCAGTTGGCAGACAGTCTCGAGACCTGGCTCTGCGTCTGTAAACTCTTGCATCAAGTTGGTCCAGAGAGGATGCGTGCTTGGATGAGGCTCATCGGTTGGGAACGAGGGCAGAGCCTGAGACAGGCTGAAGCCAAACAGCCCCTTTCTGCCTTCCCACAGCCAGTCCAGATGGCATCAATAGGTACCGGCTTGTGCTGAAAAGCCGCGATACAGGGAAGGTGCAAAGAGGGAAGCTCTGCCAGCCTGTGTCAAAGTTGCAGCCGTGTGAAAAGTTGCTTTCATTTATTTGTTGAAGGGGAGTTTGAGAAAGGACACATTGCTCGCATAAAAATCCCACATTAAAGCGATCCAGCTGCCACTAACGCAGTGCTGGTGGGGTCCCCCTTGGCTCACAGATCCAGATGGGTTGCTGCAGCGTGCACTCTGTCTAATTTTTGTGGCTTAAATGACAAAGCGTCGTGCCAGTGAGGAGTCAGGTTGGAGGTATTTTTGATGCGGTGCCCGAGCCATAATCTGGAAATCTGTTTACTTCATTCCTTCCAGTCAGGGCAATGGCACCTAGAAATATTTTCTGCTTTTTACCTGCACATGTAAGGATTTGTTGCCTAATTGCAATGTGAGATCCTATAAAGATCCTCGGCTTATGTGGTAGAAGAGCTTGTAAATGGCCAGGTGTTTTTTCTTCTGCCTCTCCATGCTGTTGAGAGGCACTGTGATGCTCATCTCTGGCCAGCCCTTGTCCCTGCCGTACACCGGCTCCCTTGGCCCCTTTCCCAGGTTGTTGAACAGGCTTCTCCTGCGTTTCCCATCCAGGGTTGATGCAATTTGTGCCTGGACTCCAGCCCCCGGCTCCAGTCTTGCAGCAGGCGAGAGGAAGCACGTTCACCGTCCTTAGACCTGCCTTGCACACGTGTTTGCTTGAGGACTTGTTGCTGTGCCTTTGGATGTGGGTGGCGGGATGTGTTTTGCAGCCTACCCAGTGGGTTGCACGCTCTGCAGCTCCTGTGTGCCTGCAGGTGCTCCTGATGTTGCTCCGACACCTTTGGAGAGCAATCATCCTTCACAAAAGAGTTGGGAAGGGTAGTGTTGCTGTGTTGATGACCCTGGAAACCCAAACCCGAGTATTTGGGGACTGGCCCGTGCATCCCCTCTCCTTCCTTCTGGTTTCCCAGATTCTGGATGTGATGGCAAAGATGCCCCGTAATGCTGGAGGTGCAGGGTCACAGTGCGGGCTGGTGAGAGCCCTGCCAGGCTGAGAGCAGACCTGATCTTGCTCTGTCAACACTTTTTTTTTTTTTAGCTTTGCTGCCAGGGACATGGCTGCGCAGATGTCTGCTCCTAACCGCATTACTGGGGAGCGCTGGTGGCTGTAATTGAGTTCAGTGTGTCCCCAGGCTTGCTCACTCCCATACCACAAAGTGTTTAGGGAGCGTATAAGTGCCTGATTCCTCACAAGGAATGCAATTAGCATCCTGTTCCTTAGAGGGATTTTTTTTTTTTTAAGTCTCTCTGACCTTCTTGAAAGTAGTTTTTGTAGCTCTTTTGGTTGTCACACAGCCGGACCCTCCTCTGAATGCTTCATTGCAGTGAGATGTTGTTTGCAGGCTGGGAGTGTCTGGGCTCTCCAGGGTAGGAGTTGTCAGGCTTAGGTGTTGCCTGGCATGGAGGAGCCTCCAGCCTTGGTCTGGGGGTGTTAGCAGAGGCTTCGGGAGGGTTTTACACCTAATCAAATTAGCGGAGGAAGGGGTGGCATGAGCTGATGTGCATCAGGTAACAAATAACTACCAGTCTCATGATACTGCCAGGCTTCCCAGATCTCCTTGCCAGCTCCCAGAACGTTGCAGCCACTCTGGGTCTTGCAAAAAAAAAAAAAAAAAAAAAAAAAAAATTTCTTCCAACCTAGAAATGAAGGTAAGCAGTGGCAAGAGGGATCGAACCATGCAGCAGCACAGGGAGCTTCACCTGCTACATCCATCCATGTGCAACACGCAGAGCCACCATCCACGCATGGGCTGGTGCTGGGCTCATGTGGGAGCAGTGCTTCATCTTCCTGGGAGACTGTCAATCCGCTGTCTAATAAATCTCATGGAAAGCAGCTAAATAACAGGGCTCCCTGGAGCTACAGAAGGAAATTATTTAATTGCCTTTTTTAATAGAGAAAGGGGTTGCTCGCATGCTGCAACTAGATGTTATTAATAGCCTGATTTGTACTGGAAAAAGCTTCTTAAAATGCAAGTGTGTTGCCAGAGGCTCTGCAGAGACTCCATGGAGCATCGTTTTGTTTTGACATGTCAACAGTGGTGTTAACTGAGTGTGAGCCAGGAAAATAGTAAAACTTCCATGTAAATGAATGGGTCTGTCTAAGACTTAAGAATCTTCAGCAGCAAGTCAGAGTAGTGCCAAGGGTGAGGACTTACTTAGACTTCAGAAACCAGCCTATTCCTTTAAGGCCATGCAGGTAAAGGTGGTTTTTTTTTGTTTGTTTGTCTTGCTTAGCAAATAAATTCACAAAAAAATGCATTTTGACAGAGCAACAAGGATACTGAGAATGTGACAAATACTTTCACAGTATTGTAATGGTTTATTTTCTGCATCCTGAAAATGTTTAGTCATGGTAGTCTCAAAACACCAAAGACTTCTTGGTTTCTCCCCCAAATTTCAGCAAAGCCTGAACCTCCTGGGGAGCAGTTCGCTGAATACAGACCTGTAGCCTTGGCCAGACAAAGCCCTGGCCTTGCTTCTAGGTATTTCTTATGCTGGACATTCACATTAAAACGTATTTCTGGCTTTGTGCGTCAGGGAAGTGTGGGGCATCTGAAGCCCAGCTGGCTGCTGAGCAGCAGCCCCACAACCAGTCTCCCATCACACCTCTGGCACTGGTTTCTGGCTCTGGTTTTGTTTTAGCTTGCGTGTTATTCCCAGCTCTGGCTATTGCTGTGGCTAGTGGAAGGAAGGAAGCAGTTTGGTGCTGCGATGCTGGGAAGGAAACCTGCTGCTGTGCAGACACTGAACGCGAGTGACTAAGGCTTTCGGCGGGAGCAGTCATCCTCCGAAGCCTGTTCCCTTCTGCCAAGTCCTGATGAGCTGTGAGTGTGAGTTTTGCAAGTTGGCAAGAGAAAAAGGAAAGTGATAAAGCATGAGAAAACACCTCAGCAAAGTACTTCCTACCAGTTTCTGAGTGGTTACTGAGGGTACTTGGAAATATATATGGACTTAAAAGCAAAGGATTCTCCTTTGGGCTCGGCGTAAAGGAGGAAGAAGAGCAGACACTGTGCTTGTTTCCCTCTACATGCAGGTAACTTTCCATGCTCTCGTTTCTTGTCCTGCGGCACTGGTGCCCCTCCTGTACCCCATACTGGAGGTCCCAGTGCTCCTGCAGCCACCCCACGGTCACTGGGCTGTGCTTTCAATGGTTGTTACACTAATTTTCAGGATGACTTGCCTGGTTGCCTTTAAGCTGGGTTATGTTTGGGGAAGGGCAAACCCCTCCAGAGGATGCTCCCCCCCTTGTACCGTTGTTTTGCTTCTAGCAGATGTGTTCTATCTTCCCGGCTGTGTGCCGCTTTCCCTGAGCGCAGCTGTTGAACTGCTGCTCACACGAGGCTCTTGGCCAGCAGCGTGTGGCTCTGTCCGTGCTTCACCACCAGCCACCTGCTCTGGGAAGCTGCTGCCTGCCCCTGGTCCGCATCTGCGGAGCTCTGGTTACTCAGACGAGGCTGGAGGCCAAAGCGGGAGATGTTTCCTGCTTGGGGTTAATGACTCTTCCAGCTGCGGCGATGGAGGCTGTGCGTGTGCAAGGGCTGCATCACTGGTCCGTCCCACGCCGGTGGGAGACGGGCCGGCTGCGTCGCCGGCTGTGCGCAGGGACAGACGGAGGGGGAGGCATGGCACCAGCTTGGGTTGGGTCTTCCCGGCACCGGTGGCCAGCAGAAGTGAGTCACCCCTCTGGGGAAGGCAGGGAGGTGGACACAGGGGCGGCCAGCTCTTGCTTCTGCCTTGCTGCATCCTCTTGCCTTCCCAGGTATGAGGGATCTATTGCAACCCTGGACTAAATAACAGCTGCTGGCAGGGATGCTGGAGCCGAGCTACCAACTGGAGCCCTTTGCACAGCAGTCAGCTGGCTTATTTGCACTGTTTTTCCCTCTCGGTGTCTCCTGCAGGTGAACTTTTCCCATGTCTTTAAACCTTGACCATGGTGGCTTCTGTGCTGCTGCATCATCTGGCAGCATCCCAGTGGAGGGTTCCGGTTGCTAATTACAATCACGCAGCCTTCCCCGCCAGCATCTTGTGGCTCTTTGAGCTTTGCTGCTGTGACAGCTATGTACAAACCCCCAAGAAGGATCATCTGAAGGTTGAAATTTCCTGACCTATGCATGGATTTGGTGCCTTGGGAATGAGGTGATGGGAAACCTTAGATTTAGCGAAGCATGGCTGCTCAGAGCCAACCCCGGGGCTTTGCTGGGGCAATAACTGGGTTGATGCAACTTTGCTATAACCAGCCACAAAACTGGTTTGACCTTTCTGCTCGAAAGAGGTCAGTGCTTCTAATGCAGATTATTTTGCTTCTTCCAAGAGGTGAAGGCTAAATGTCAGGTTTGATGAATGGGCGACCTTTCATGGGGGTGGAGGGAAACTCCCATGCACGCTCCACCCCGCGCACTGACGTCACTTCCATTATGGGGCTGAGTAACGTTTTCCAAGAAGTCAGAGATGGTAGGTTGAAGCAGTGCCACCATCCATGTGGGAATTGCATCTGGCACAGACTTATTACAACACTGGTGACCAAATAATGTCTTGCTTTTTTTTAACTGAGAACTGGAGAAAGCAAAAGGCATGATGAGGGTGGGAGGAGACCTCTCCTAGGGTGACTGGTTGCCATCAGCACCTGCTTTCCCCATCCTGCCTCATGATGCTGGAGGTGTCCCCATGCATGGTCCTGGGAAGGTGTGGTAGAGCAGGGACCAAGACAAAGCACTGGGGCAGTATTAAATGGTGCGTCAGGATGTCTGTATGGCAGGGAGGAGGTTTGCTGAGGTCTCCACAAGGGTCTTCACCCAAAAGCAGCCCTGATGCTTGCTGGAGAGAGATGCCCTGCATGACCAACAGAGCAGCTTCCAGTTTGGGAGCTCAGCGGGTGTTTTGCCATGGCCCAGTATGCAGTGGCTGTTGGCACTCCTGGAATCCAGCCCTTCAGGAAGGCGAGCCTGCTCGGGGCTCTCTGCGCCCTACTTCCCCCTATGGAACTCAAAACCTGGTGGAACAGAGGCGGATGCTCGGGAGGGTGCTTGGGAGCTGGCCTGAGCAGGTTTCTGCCAAGCATGGGTGAGTCTCAGGCTTATCCCAGATCCAGAAGCTCCACTGCGCGCTGCTTTCCCGGGGGGACATCCGCAAGTGCTGCTCTTGGCTGTTCGCTCCTGACGTGACCCTTGGTGGTAGCTGCAGCGCTGTCCTGCAGCGCAGCACTCAAGGAGAATAAACCCTCTGGCTGGAGGCACGTTTTGTGAGCTGACTGGCCGTGGGACACAGTTTGCATCCACAGCTCTCCTTGCTTTGGCCCTATGTTGTGGCACCTTCATCGCTGAGGGCTGTGAGTCTCTGCTGAACAGTGGAGCGACCCATGGGGACAAGCCAACTTACCACCCTGTTGCTAATACAGGTTAGCCAGGCCTTGAGAAGCTCAAGGAAGGCTAAGCACCTAAATAAAACCTTTTCCTAGCTCTGTCTCAACACTGTTAGCCTGGTGCCGGTGTGGTGCTTCTCATCCACGAGCAGAGCTGCTGGAAGAACAAAGAAAAGCTCCACATACTCAGTGCTGCGGTGATCCCATTGACTTTGAGCATGCATGCTCTGTTGCAGGAGGACCCATGTTTATAGCAGCCATTCAGTTCTGCTTTATGCCATCCCACGCAAGCCAGTGGGTCTCACGCTGCTGCACGCTTGGCAGGCTGAATTGTGAAATTTAAATTTATAGGAAAATATTACTGAGGTTAAAGGAACGAGCTGAGCACCTCCTGCTGTCTTTCCTTCCTGTGCCCTTGCCCTCGCCGAGGGTGGCCGCTGCGTTCACCAGTGCGTTCCTCCGGCTCCCTTAGCAACCCGCCAGCGCACGGAGGGTGGCCGGGGTGTTGCGATATCTCCCCACGGTTCCGCGGTGAGGAGGTGGTGTGGGAACCAGACAAGTGGTACCCGAGCTGGCAGGCTATTTCAAGGTCACCCCACCCCGGGCATGGTGCTTACGTCTCGCCAAGGGGCTGGAGCGAGCCGGGACCAGGGCGTGCAGTCGGACACTCTCCTTTGACTCATCGACCTTGATGTTTTGAGCTGTCTCGGACTGTGTCCTGTCTGTCTTTTTAATTGCAGGTGGCTCCATGTCCCAGCTCCAGAGCTCCTGGGAAGTGCACCAGCAGAGCATGGCATATCTTCCAGATACAGGTAAGTGATAACCCTCCTCCGCACAGAGGATGTTGTCCTTGGGGTTGTGTCTGTCTTTTCCTGGGGGCTTTCTCCAAGCAGTATAGGTGACTAGGACTCTGATCTAAAGGTGCTAGGACTGTTGGCTGTGCTAAGTTTCAGGTGAAGTACAGGTGAGACCAAGATCAGAGAAAACTCCAAGCTCCCGGAGTTGCTTTGGGAGCTATACGTCCCCAGGTCCTCCAGGGACATTACTTGCTGGCGGAAGGGCCTTTGGGCTTTGTGTGCAAGCTCTGCAGAGCTGCTCTACCCTGGCAGGGGATCAAGAGGAGTCCAGGCTTTACTGGGATCAAGCAATAGCAGGCTGGTAGACTTAGAGTGAGACTTAAATTGTAGGGTTGTCCTCTTGCTTTTTTCTGAATTCACTTTTGCTCCAGACTCACTGTCTGGAGTTACTGAGTGACTGATAAAGAGTATTTTACACAGGACAATTCCAGCACCAGCTAAAAGCCTTTTGAAAACAGACTAGAGACAGTGCAGCATGCTGCAGCTATCTGCAGTGCCTCTTGAGAAAACATTTAGCCATACTTAAAACAAACAAACAAAAAAGGCTTGTTTGAAGCTCTTGAATCAACTTAAAATTTCTCATCCTGAGATGTGCAGAAGGGGTAACTCTGCCCTGTGTATGGGGAGACTGAGGCACGGGAGCTGCTGAGAACTCACAGGGTAAGCTGAGCTACAAACACAGCCTGTTCTACTGAGCTACTGGATGGTGCCATCTGAAACTGCAGTCTCAGTGTGGTCTTTACCAAGATTTTGCACTGTGAAAACTTCTAACCTTTATTTTCCCAGTGCTTTTAGATACTTGGTCTTTCTAATAGCAGACAGACTTCTACCAGTGGATATTGTAAGCCAGGTAAAGTCTATTAAAAGCTTCATTTTAATATTCATTTCAGCGATCTGCGTTGGGAGTACTATTTCCTCCCTCCCTTGTTTACATCCCTGTTGAAGATTTTTTTTTTTTAAAACAACGTTCACTTGACTTGTATTTGGGATTTTTCTCACTTACGGGAGCTGGCATGAGTGTGCTGGTGCCGCTTCCTGTCAGTGCACAAGGGAAATTCTGCACCAGCGTACGGGCGGCATGACCTCTCTCCCTGTGGTTTCACAGCATCGATCTGGGTGAATTCTGGTCCCTTCAAGGCTTTCTGAAAACAAATGCGAAGGAGTGAGAGGGAGAAAAACAATCTGGGTTTGGGGTGGGCTATAGGAGTTCTTCCACTGAAGCACAGCAAACTACTGTGAGCATGGTCTGTGCTGTGTTTAAGGTTGGGGTATGGGAAGGGGGCATCAGTCCTGGTTTTACTGGGTAGATGAGCAAATGTGTACGTTTACTAAAAACTGGCTAGAACCTGCTTTTTGGTGGTGTTAGTGCACAGAGCCAAAGGGAACAGAGAAGTTTCTCTTGCCAAACAGTGTTGAAGCCAAGGAAAAAGCCTTTTATTTGCATCCAATTTGCTCTTTGTAAAGCTGTGACAGCTTTACAAAATAAATACCTGGCTTTCTCTGCTCTCCCAGACATGGAGACCATGGCTGCTAGCACATCGCTTTCTGACCCAGCTGGCGAGTTTGACAGGAACGTGCCCCGTATCTGTGGTGTCTGTGGAGACAGAGCCACTGGCTTTCACTTCAATGCCATGACCTGTGAAGGCTGCAAGGGCTTCTTCAGGTGAGTGAGGGTCTTTGGGGAGGAGGAATCTTACCAGCAAGCCTGGAGGAGCAGGTGGTCTGATCAGCAGGGTGCTGCCTGGCTGCTCTTCCAGTTACCTGCATCCCTGCAAAGCTGGGCTGCAGACAGCCTTGCCAGACCTGTGCCTGCATTGCAGACAGCTGACATGCCTGCAAATCTTGATAATGGAGAGATCACAAACTATTTCCCTTCTTGTGGCTTGCTGTGGCACCCTGCTACTGGGAAATATGTTGTTTTCCCCTTAGCCAGAGACTTCCATCTGTCTGGGAGCCTTGCAGACCTCCACGTGCTGTATAGGCAGGGGTGTAAGAGGCTCTAGCACACTATGGATGGCACCTGGGAAAATACACCAGAAACTAGCCATCTTTGAAACTAAACTGGTATGATGGCCACAAACTTCTATTCTTTAAAGCAAGCTGCCTCTAATGTCTGCTCTGAAGCTCTGTGCACTTGTGTATGAGCATGGGGTCCTCTGCCCACCTGCTGGAGTGGGCACCAAGCTCTTTCCAAAATCAGGCAGTCTTTCAGTCACCACTCTGGCTCTTGGGGGTTTAAAGTAGCCGTAGGCTGTATATGCAGCTGTTTTGAGGCTTTTTTCCAGTGTCAGGTGGGAGTCTTGAGCGGTGTCAAGCTGACCCTCAGCAAGGCAGAAACAGCTCTGAAAGCTGCTGGGGTCTCTGAGTCTGGGGAGGTTTGTGGATATTTGTTAGCAGCTCGGTTTTACCCCTGTGTCTGTCAAGGCGATGCTCCCATACAGATGGTGCTGAACAATTCACGTGGGAGTTCAGATCGCTTGCACCAAGTGAGAGAATGACTAAGCGCTGGTGAAATGAAACAAGATAATGACTGGCAAGGGACTGGCTGGGAAAAGCCTTGCTTAAGTATTTTGCACTGTAATGAGATGGTGGCACAGGTGGCTGTGGGATTGCAAACACTGGAGTGCACAGCTTTACACCTTGAGCTGGGCTGTTACAGCAACCAGAGCTTGAACTTTCACAGCAAAGTCATAACTCCTCCTCTTGCAGGAATTTCAGGGCTAGATGGGGGTTTTCACATACCACAGTCTTGCAGTCTGTTTTTGAACAGGGCAGATTTGAAGCCTGGCCAACCTGAGCAACAACATTTTCCTCAATTACTACCACTAAATGAGTAATTCTCAGGTGCTCTCTTCTGCACTCTGGTCTGGTGTCCCTGACCTTACCATCCCCATTGTATGCAGAGGCAATGGTCTGGTTTTGACCTCTGAAATGGCCAGTGCTGCTTGACGAACCCTTCCTGGGTGTGATGTGGCTCTTGCACTAATGTTGTGAGCCCTGCTGCTGCACTTCCCCATCTCTATTGTCGCACTGTTGTAATCATGCAAGACGTACAACTGTGACAGTATTTCTGAACAGACATCTTAATGACATGAAAAGCTTTCATCTTCAGCTAGCCCTTCATGCCCCATATAAAGCCTTTATTTTCAATTTAAGGCTTTTACTACTTTTTTTGATCTTGCTTTCCAGGCACGCTCTCCCCAAGCTAGGTCTTGGTGTATTCCCTCTGGCTTACACAGGCTTGTTTACATGCCATTTTCCATCACTGAATTAATGCTTGCAGCTGCCACAGTGTCGAAGTGCCTTCTGCATTAAAATATAGCAGCACTGCCATGGAAGAGCCTGGACCCCTAAAACTCTCCTAGAAAAGCTGTGCATCCCTCTGCCAGCACCTTGGGTTTTATAACAGGCTGTGCTTGCGTGCACTTGCTGTTGTTCAACTTTTGCTGGTATCAGTTTAGAGTGGCTGATCACACTTACCTGGGACGTCAGACTCGCAGCCTTGGCTGGAAGGGGCTAAAAGGGGTTGAGTAGCTGTGAATATCGAACTGCAGCAGCAAAATCTTGGGAAGGTTTCACAGCTTTTGCTGAGTGTGCTCAGGCTGTAGATGTGACTTTGCCTCCTCTGTGGGCTGGACTGAGACTGGTTCCTGCGTACTCAGGACCTTGTGCACCGTCGCAGAGGGATGCGGCAAAGTGCAGCCTGAGCCTTGCCTCGCCGGGGTGACAGCAGAACTGCTGGAAGATCTCCAGGTGGATCTCACCTGCCTTGGGGATGTACTGTGTGACATGATTCCCCAGTGTGAAGTCCCCCAGGAGGTCCTGGGTTTAATGACTCTATAAATGGCATTAGGAGTTTATTGGCACCTCTGGGTGCTCAAACGTGTGTGTAACCTGCAGCACAAACAGACATGAGGCAACCTTTGGCCGCTGGCTTCAAAGTCTGCTGTTTAATAATGATGCCAACGGCAACAGTAGCCTTTTATTGAGCTCTACTGTTTGCTCAGGAGCTCTTAAAAAGCAGCTAAGCCAGAGTGATTTATTCTGCTGTGACTTGGCTGAAGCATCCGTGGATTCTCTAGTTTCTTCTACAGTCCTAGTTTTCCCCTGGTGCAATGACACTGGGCATTGATAGCAGAGCTGCTTGGAAAAAGGTTCTGGGTATTTCAAAACCTACAAAGTCCCCACCCATCCTGTCTGCATCACTGCATCCCCCACTCCTGTAATCCTTCCTCCCCAGTTCTTTGCCATGTTCTACATGAAACTTTTAAAATAAATCCATCCCCTCTTCCTCCTTCCCCAGGGGTCTCAAGATATTTCAAGGCAAAGTGCAGTTGTCTGGAGCGTTCCTGGGCTCAGAAGTGGGGGATGGAGCTGGCAGGATTTGGGGGAGAAAATG
The DNA here is from genome assembly GCF_947461875.1 of Haliaeetus albicilla. Lineage (NCBI taxonomy): Eukaryota > Metazoa > Chordata > Aves > Accipitriformes > Accipitridae > Haliaeetus > Haliaeetus albicilla. The sequence continues at coordinate 30,019,005 of NC_091500.1, read as the reverse complement.
CAAACAGATGCAAAATGGGTGTCGGAGAGCTGCAGCTCCGCTCCTGCTGTTGACTTGACTGTTGGAGTACCGAGGGGCTTCCCTGGAGGGCTGTGTAGGTGTAATGGGGGAGAAACAGGGGATTATCCTACCCCAAGTGGTTTGTGATGGTTTTGAGAGGTGGTTCTGCTGCAGCCTGGGTGCCAAAATGACTCCTCGCCTATTAGCCTGGTGGTGGGTGACAGAAAGGCTGTGCCAGGAAGGCCACTGCGGGGTTTGGTTATGAGTAGCGTAGCTGTCAGGAAATGTTATCTCACAGGTTCTGCAAATGTGGGAGTTTTGTGTGTATTGAAAGCCCAGTTTGCTAATAAAAAAAACTCAGAAAGAGTTACTTTGAAGATCAGCCCTGTCTGGTAAAGGGGAAGGACAGAGCACAGCACTAATACCTGCCACATGATGCAGGTCTGGACCAGGCTTTGCCCTCCCTCTGGTGGGGGCTGTCAGGGCTGCTATTCACCATCTGGCTTTTAGGTAACTCCACATTTCTGATAACCTAAAAGCCATTTCATAGAGGCACTGGGGTTTGCTTTCTCCCCAGTGCACTAGGTAGGACTGTCAGGCATATATCTACCAAAAACCAAGCACAAAGCTCAACCTTTGCAGTCAGGGGGTGGTTAACGATCAGGTTTCCTGACTTGTGGAGCTGGAGTTAGGCAAATCGCAGTCCTCGCTGTGGCTGGAGTGCTCTCCAGATCTGTTGCATGAAATAAAGCCAGATGGGCTCTTTCTGTCCTTGTGGGATGGGCACCCCGCAAGCACCGGTGAGCGATGGACATCGCCCCTCCGTGCACAGCAGCCTGTCCTTTGCCATACTGCATTTGCAGGCAGTGAGTCATGTTAGAGAGCATCCCTGGGAATGCTGTCCCTATTTCTCCCACCAGGTACGGCCACCCCGACCTCGGAGCACATCACTCCCTGCTCGGCAAACCCCAGCTTCCCTTGCTGCGGCCGTGTTTACTCTCACCCGCGGGCTGGCTTTGCGCAGGGAGGGATCTCGTTATTTTTAACATTCGGCAGCCTGCCTGGGACACAGATCTTAAACGAGCCTTGAAACGGCTAGTTCTCGGGCTTTATAAAAATACACCGGAGCCAGACGGCGTGAGCTCCCAGTGTGGGACGGCCGGCTGCTCCTCTGTGCTGCTGGTGTAACTCGCGGCCCCTCGTAGCTGAGAGCCGTGGACCCTTGGGGCAGAGAAGTGGCTGCTTAGAAAAACCCTCTGTTGTGCCCAGCCACCCTGTATTCGAATAAACTGCAATTTTCATACCAAACCCGTAATGTTGGCTTGCCCTTGCACACAGGACATCTTTCCCTGCCCGAGGGCCTCGTGTTTCTCTGGCTTGTTTCTGCATTCCCCAGCCTTGCCGTGGGCTACGGGGGAAAAGGCGAGCCGCCTGCCTGCCCCAGATGCTCAAAAACAGAGGCGCTCACCGAAACTGGGAGATGTTGGGGTGTCTGGTTTCAAATCCTGATTTGCCCCTGAGCTGGGCCACATTTGTCCCCGTTTCTGGGACAGCAAAGGTCCTGCTGGTCTTGGGGGAAGGGGAAAACCCAAAGAAAAGCGACAAACTGAAAGCCGGCTGCTGGGTGAAACAGGAATTTCTTAGTGTAAGGCAGGTTGTGGAGGGCTCTGCCATCCGCCTCTCCTGTATTAATTTTCCTAAATGCATTTATTCATGTTAGGTGAAGGGAGAGTAAAGCCTCTTTGTTTACATCTCCCTTTCTAAAATAGCCTCTAATTGCATGCTACGTGCTGCTCGGGTCTGCAGCCCAAGAACATATTTTATATTTATACCCTATAAGCGCAGGCTTGGCGCCATTCCTGGGCTGGAGGGGCCCCCCTGCCATCGCCCTCTCAGCCTGCAGCCACCCAATTTGGTACATCCACATTGTTTGCCCGCAGAGCGCAGGGGTCGTGCACCATCAGCTCAGCATCGTGGAGGGATTTTATTGCTAGAAGAGCAACTCTTTCTAGCAGGAAACTCTCCATCCCAGTGCTGAAATACATCATTAACTTGGTGGCAGATTTCTTACTGTTGTACCTGAACTGTATCTCGGTTTTGCTTCTCTGCTCCATTTACGCCTCTGAACATCCTCACTTTGACTTTCCAGCCTGGAGGCGCCCTGGGTTTGGTTTACCTCCATTCAAAATCACCTCTTCATTTAAAGTGAGCGGCACCTTTAGAAATACTTGCAAATCCAGACATAAGCTTCACTGGCTGATGGCAGATCATTGAGTAACTTTCTCCAAAGCAAAGACTCGGCATCTCCGAATGCAGAGGAGAAACCGCCCTTAATGGACCAGCTCAGCTATGCCTGTAATGTGTCATTAGTGGAAATCGCGCAGGATGGCCCCGCAGAAAGGCGAGTTTTTGCTGGGAGCTCTGGCCTTGACCCTTTGTACTTGGAAGGTTTACAGTCCCGATTGCAACAGTGGATTAACGTGGCACGGTGTGGTTTTGGTGGAAGAGAGGGTTATTATGTTAAGTGTTGTTTCTCTTGTATCCTGCAGTGAGATTTCTTTCTCCTGCACACACAAACACGTGCTCCAGCCAGTTATTCTAGCAAAGCCAGGCTTTAAAGGCTGGTAAATATTTAATAACATGGGCTGCTTTGGTACATACCGGCCTCCATCCTGGTTTCTTTTGCTGCTGGTGGGGGTTTCTTTACAATCCTTCCACCCTTCTTTTGGCCTTCAAAATACCTGTTCAAAACCAGAAACCTACTTAACCTATGGTTGAACCCCTCAGCTGTGTCCTTGTAAGAAGTTCTCTTCCGTGCTGTCTAGCAATGCCCGAACCATTAAGATCAAACCTGTAGATGCAACCAACCAGGTACAGCCTCTCCAACTTAGTCTTCTCGAGCGACCCGCTGAGCTGAACAGTCAGGTCAGAAATGTTTCCAGCATCCTCTTAGCAATCCCTCTCCAGCAGTTTGCTGTCCAGAGAGCTGAATTTGTGCTTGCATCTCCTCCTGATGTTTGGAGCAGCCTCTTGCACAGTCAAAATGGTGTTGACTTGACCCAAGATGGGGTTTTTTTTCCATTTTTTTTCCAGGAGAAGCATGAAGAGGAAAGCGATGTTCACGTGCCCATTCAATGGTGACTGCAAAATCACCAAGGACAACCGGCGTCACTGCCAGGCGTGTCGGCTGAAGCGCTGCGTGGACATCGGCATGATGAAAGAGTGTGAGTATGCGGACACGCATCCCGTGGGGAACGGCCCGGCTTCATGCTGTGTTGTCCTTTTTCTTCTCAATTAATGTGTTGTGCAGAAGGCAAGGCATGCGAGAGTAAAGCCTGAAAGCCCTACGAGCATTCAAAGAGGATGCAAAGGGCAGGGGATATGGTGGGTAATGATTGAAAGGAGCTCATTTAATGATTGAGGCGGTTCCGGTGGTGGTTAGCAATCTGGAGAGTTGCTTTTATCAGAGCCAAGTTGCCTTTGCTGGCTCTTGGGGACATCAGCTTAGCCAGAGCATCCGGGGCTGTTTCTGATTACCTCCCGGTTACACTGACTGAACTTAGTCCCGTCATGCCTGTGCAAAGTCATGGTCCTCTCCAACGCGTTTTTGCATGCTCCTTGCTGCATCCAAACGGGGAGAGTTGAATAAGCTTCCCTACAGTGACAGTAATTTCATCAACGTGGGACTGGCTTGCATTTTGCTCTGCCATACCTCTTGGGCTTTTTTTTTTTTGGGCCCTTATGCTTGCAACTTAGGTCCGTCCATCCAGCCACGTGCACAGCAGAGAGTTAAGTAAATAGCAGAGGGAAGTAAAGTAGTTTTTAACCCAATCCAAACACGCTAATGTTGTCCAAATATTTATTTTCTTCAACTATATTTATAGATAAGCAGTTTTTAAAAATAAAATCTGTTTGACACACTTCCTCCTACGTACACATGCTTTCCACATCCTAAGTCTTCAGGAGAAGGCTGGTGTTCGGGTAGTGTTCAAACCAAAATAACAGCCTTCTGCTAGGAGACATTGCAAACAGGACGTCATGTCGAATGATTGATGGACCTGAAAATTTGGAAAATGGAAGTGATGCTCATTTCCTTACGTGGTGAGCAGAGAGCAACCAGCATTCGATGTCACAGAGTGCCACCAAAGCACCCGGGTCCTCCAGAAAATCGGAACTTGTAGGTGTTTGCAGAAAAAAATGCCTAACTTTCCAATTGTCCCAAAGATTGAGCAGAACCCTGATGAAGAGAAGGCCCCTGGATCATCTTCTTTCAAACTACCAGCTGTGTCCCATGAAGAGGGAGAAAAAGACCATATAACACACCATGTGTACCCATGTTTTGGGTGAGCACGTGGACGTGTGAGCCCATGGTAGCCAGTCAGTGCGGTCCGTAGCCGTTGCTAATGAGGCAAATGTGTTGACTTGCACCAGTTAATTACCCAGGAAAGAGTGGAAAATTCAGTGACAGCAATGCGTGAGATGTTTGCACCCCGGCCAGGGCCAGGTCCCAGGGATGTGTGTGCTCTCTGCAGGAGTTAACTTATAAGCGACCCTGTTAGCAAACTGTTACTGGATTAACAAAACCTAACCTAAGGAGACTAAAAATAGCCTTTCTGTGGACTTTGCTGATGGTTAAATGAAGGGGAACAAGGTGTGCTGCTGTTATTTTTAGGTCAAATCAGGGATCTTGAACCTCTTGAGGGGAGTTTGTGTCTTCCCCAGGCTGTCATTGAAGGCGATGAGGAGCCCCATGGGCAAGGCTGGGCAAGTTTGACCCCGCTGCCGACGGGATCTGAGTCCGAAGCAGAAATGAGAGTGTGATACAGAGGGGGAGGAAGAGGGCAAACCCCGGCAGACCTTGTCCCTGTGTTAATTTGGGGTCTGGTGAAGGCAGACCCTTCTCCATCCCTGGAGTGTGGGGTGGTTGTATGGTCTGGATGATTTTAGAAATCATCTCCAGCCCAAAACACGCAGGGCTGAGACCAGTGGCAGCATGGCCATGCCAAGGGTCGCTTCCCAACGCATGGTCCATGTTTGGGTGCAGCCGAACCTGTGGACCAGGCGTTGTGGTGATGGGCTGGAGGAACCAGTGCTTGTGAGGGAGGCACAGAAAGGCGAAGGGATCATGCGAGTTCAAACTCGTACGGCGCAAAAGCCCTGAGCCACCGGCGCTCCCTGGGGAGCTGGGGACAACGTCAGGGTGGCCACTGTCCCCTGAGGAGGGACCAGAGAGGGGAGGAGGTGGCAGCTGGAGGGCAGCTGAGGTTACAGCCATAAGGCTGGAGCAGGATTTATAGCCTTGCCGCAACGCCTGGGTTTACCCCAAGTTGTCTGCAGCCAATGTTAACAAATATTTGTGGTTTTCCGCCCGTCTTATCTGTGCAGGGTAAAGCGCAGGGCAAGCTTGCGGGGCTGTGGGGTGTGTGATCGGCAGAGGAGAAATCCACCTCACAGCCCAAGCCATGGTGTTTGGGAACGCTCCTTTCACCACCCTCGGGAGCGGTTTCCCTTCGGATGGCTACAAGGAGGGCAGGTCTCCAACCTAGGGATGCCTCCGGCTACCCTGTCTGCTTGCTGCTGGTTTCTCCTAGGATGATGCTTAGCACTAACGTACTTTAAAGAGGGGCGAAGACTCTGTTGCTGGACTATCCTGCCTGCTTTGGCACTGGTTTGGGTGGCAAGGAAATGCTGAAGTTACTCCTTCTGCCCTGCAAAATTGCCTTTTGCCAACTGCCTGGAGCTCAAGAAGGGACGTTCGTCCCTCGGGGCCACGTTGGCCAAAGCACAGGGCGTTAGATGGACCTGGGCTCCGCAGCCACCCATAACCTTTGGGTGATTCACCTCTCTTAGTGTCTCTGCACCTTCTCCCCCAGCCTTTAACAGCTCTCCAGCGTTCACAGCGTATTCACACAGGGATGGGGGACAGGTCGTCTGTCCTGGACGGTCTAAAGGTGTGGCCACAAAACAGAAAGATAAATTATGCATCACCAAATCAAGCAGCTGGAGGGACCCACGGGCTCCCCGGGGCTGCAGCAATCTCATGGCACTGAATTCATCCTCTCCCTGCCACCTTATTTGCTGCCGGGGAGGTTTTTTGTGCTTGTCGTGGTGCCAGTCAGCTGGGAATCAGTGAGTCTCCTTGGGAGGGTCCCCACAGCTGGGGCGGTTTGTCCCTCTGCAGCTGGGTCCTTGGACATCAGAGAAGGTCGTTGCAGCTAATCACCCTCCCTGGTGCTGCAGCAAGGTCTGTAGTTTGCCTGGAGTCAGCACCCCATGGATCTTCTCTCCCCTTTTCCAAGGAAAAGGCTTGCTGGCATCTGGTTGTAGTCACAGCTGATGCTCAGCATCCTCACCACGAGACTCGATTTATGATCTCAGTGCTGAAAATCCCCAAAGAGGAGGAGAAAAAAAAACAAACCGTCATCTCGGAGCCAGGGAGAGGAGCAGAAACTGGAAGGAGATTGTGCGGGAGAGGGGAATTTCCCCGGTCGGTCAGGAGAGGAGAGGAGGTGCTGAGGGGAGCAGGCAGTGCGAGGGCAGCAGTAGCCAGCAGGGTTACGGTTGTTTAGGGTGGGACTGCGGGACAAGGGTGAGCAAGGAGGGAGGTGGCCTTTCCAGCTCTCCTCTGCTTCCCCGAATAGGCGGTGATACTCAGAGCAAAAAAAGTCCCAGCTGCCCCAAACATGGAATATGTTATTCCCCAGCTTGTGAGCTGCTGCACGGCAGCATTGTGCAATGCCGGCCTCTGGGACCCATGCTGACACCAGAGACTGGCCGAGAGGCAAAGCAGGAGGACGAGAGGGAGGCGAGAGTCGTGGCCATCCAGGAAAACGTCACTTAGCGGCGGCCGGCATTCGCAGGCTGGCTGGGAAGCGTCTCCGCTCCCCACGGGCTTGAAGGACGCGCTATAAACATCCAGCGTCCTCTGTAATTAGAGTAGGCATGGAAGCCGGCAGGCGCTGAGCATCTGGAAAGCCCTTTCCGAAATCTGTGCAAGCATCGCTTCGGTTAGTCATGTCTCAGCTGTGTCGGAGGGACACAACCTCCTTGGCGGGGGGAAGAGCAGTAGCTGGGGGCCCTGCAGCTGCTGTTGCTGCTCTGATTTGCTCCAGCAAGGGTCTGGGACCTGCGATTTAAATCGCTGCTTCTTGCCTATTGCTGCAAGCTTTCCTCCTCTCTGGTTTCTGTGCAAACCCACGTGTTGTAGGTGATGCACACTACCCAGCCAGCCCATAGCATCCCATTACCCTCCCTCCAGCCATCGCAGTGTTTGAGTTCCTGTTGTGCAATCTGGTTTTTCTGTCTGTGTCACCCCTTGTCCCATCCCTGTCTCCGTCGGCTGTGCTGCCAATTACACCTGCAGGGATTTGGCCGCCTTTAGAAAGGCTCTGTCTTCCAGTGACAAAGGCATCCCGGGGTGGTGACAGCTGGGGTTTGGGGCAGGTCAGTGGGGCCGAAAGGTGCAGTTTTGGGAGAAGCAGCAGGGATGAATTAGGCTTCGCTCCCCAGTTTTAAAGGGTGCATCCTGGGTATTTACTGCATGAACTGGTGCAGAGTGATCCTGGGCATCCTTGGCAGCTAAGTGGGGTCACAACGCCCTGCAGGGCTGCTCAGGGGATGATTCCCAACGTTGATGCATGTGCCTTGTCCCTACAGCATATTAAACGGCTTCTTTTGCTGCTTGACCCTCATCTAGCCGTGAATCACCCTAAAGCTGCTCCTGCAAGGGGTGTTTCTGCAGCCCTCACCGCAGCCACTGTCCCAGCAAGATCCCAAATACCACCCCACCGTGATGGCTGTGCCGGGCAGGCTGTCCCAGGGTGGGGGAACAACCAGGGGCCTTTTTGCACCCCCAGGGCTGGACAGTTGTCCCTGGCTCCAGCTGGGGCAGGCAGAAGCACCCACCATTCAAGCTTCAATGAAATGCTCAAACTCCATCCAGCGAACATGCTTCATGCTTGATATTTCCTAAACTTCATTTTTGCTTTATGTTTGGCTGCTCTTTCCTCGCCTGACAGAGCGAGTCTGCCTCCGTGCTGCTCCGTATCATCCTCCAGCACTTCCAAGCCCCTGGTTTTGGCTGGGGTTGCGGGGTTGTATCCTCACCCGGCCGGCTGCGTCCTCGTGTGCTACCCTCGGTGTCGGCCGTGGCCTTCCCTGCTGCCTTGTGGTGTCTCACAAAGAGGGCCAGCATCTGTCTGGAAGCGATGGCCAGATGTTATCTCAGCCTGTGCACGGACTTTGGGTCAGGGCAGCCCACAAACGCTCAGCCACGTCGTCGGTTGTGCCAGGAGTCTGTGGCTGGATGTCTCCAGCTCAGTGTTTGGAAAGAGATCAGAGCTGGGATGTCAAGTGGAAGGTGCAGGCATCAAGCCACTTCCCGGTCCTGTATTCCCCTTGGAGGCAGGCAGGGATGTGGTGGGCAACATCCATCCCCCTGTGAGTACAACTGAGGGTCAAATCCTTTTCCTCAGATCTTTATAAAGCAGGCAAGTCACCATGCTGGCACCCCTTGTCCACGTTACCCCCGGTCCTACCGAAAAGCCGTTCCTCCGGCACAGCCAAGCAAGGTGCGTTTCAGGTTTGCTGCTCCCCAGCATTACCAGGAATGATTTCACCAGAAACGCCGGGGGTGGTTCTCAATCCGCAGCACCGATGCCGGGCTGTGTTGTGGCTTGCACAAGTACCGCTGCGTCATGGCACTGGCCTTCGCAACACCAGACAAGCTGGAAGGGAATCACAATTCTCCTTTTATCTGATTTTTTTAAACACCTGCAGGGCTTCCTTTGGGTTTTAGTCTCCTGTAGGCTCCAGCAAGTCCTATCAGAGCATTAAACACCAAACCCAGGACCTGCTGCCGTCCCTTTCTGTCAACATTGCTGGCAGTTTGGCAATGGATGCGCACCAATGTGCAGCACTGCCGAGCTTTGGTGCAGCCAGCAGCCCTGGGACATAGTGGGAAACTGGATCCTTTGTTGCATAGACCCTGTATAGGGAACTCTTGGCTGCCTCAGGCGATAGTACTGCGGGGAACAAACCTTGCCAGCATTTGCTCCCCCGCCAAAATGATGCTTTGGGAAATCCTCTTGGTTTTCAACTCCTACCAGCGTGAGAAATGCTGCTGCCTCACTGTTTCAAATCTGTTTGAGGGCTGGATTTCTTAAAGGTGGGTGGGAAATCCCAAGTTGATTTCCCTTGCAGTCTTGCCCTAACACAGAAACATCCTTTTCTTTCCGATCTGCTCTGCAGATGCTTCCTAATTTTGGATTGATTCACTTGCAGGATCTGAGATTTGCTCGGTGTAGACATCTGCAATAATCCCTTCTGAAGCCCCGATGCTTGGGACAGGTCATGCTGGCAAAGACTTTGCACACTATGGCCACAGCCCAAGCCCTTGACTCTTTGCCCCATCCTCATTCCCAGCCCCATGTGGCTCTTTCCTCACAGATGCTGCCCCATGTCTGAACAGTTTCCCTTCTTGCATGGAGTGCCCACATGGATCCAATGCTTTTGTAATAAGAACCAGGACGGGAGAAAGCAAAACCCTAATTTTTCTCCCCAAGCAGTCATGCTGTCCCCTGCAGAGCTGGCCATAATGTGCTGATCATTGGAGCGACCTTTCGGCCTGAGCCGGTTGTTCCTGTGCCTCTGAGATCTTCAAGTCCCCTCTGAGATTGTGCAAGTTTGAAAATGCATTGGAAAAATGCCGTCAGCTAAAGGTGGCAGAGGGGAGCAGGGGCTGCAAACAGTTCCTTGCCTCAAGCCCTGCGACCGTGGCTCCCACTGCCCTTCACCAAACTCTCGTCCCAAATTCCACCTTGACTCACCCAGCATCAAATCTCTGCAGCCCAAGGCAGGCAGAAAGCCACCTTGTCATCAGATAACGTGCTTGGGTTTTCTTTAATGACTGGTTAAAGGGCTAATAACATCTTGAGGAATGGGCATTGCTATTTTTAGGACCCGCCAGTGGAGTGTATTAATGAGTGCTTTTGTGAATGTGTGACTCTGTTACAAGGATGGGGGGGGTTGCTTCCCCAAGAGATCATTGCGGCTCCCTGTTGCTTTTCTTCTCTTTCAACCCTGTGAGGCTATTCAGGTTTTTAAGCTCTTTTTATAAAAGTAAGACTTGAGCCCAAATTGCCTGTGGATGCTCCCCTTCCCTCAATAAATGGGAGAAGCCTTGCATATTGATAGCCTTTGAGTCCAACCCTTGGCTGCTGCTGAAGGCTGTCACCCATAATACAAGCCGTAAACACCCACCCTGGGAGTGGGGTTATGTTTATATGTCCCATTAACTTAAAAATACTTGCGATGCTGCAGAAGCGTTGCTGGATACCCAGACTATTGCTGCTACAGCCGGACGAGGAGGCTGAGCGATGCCGCATTGGGCTCCCTCTGTTGTCAGGCACTGACAGCAGCGCTGGAGTGAGATGAACCCGCTGGCTTGAGTCTTGCAGGATCAAGATTTCTTTCACCTGACAGCACCGAGCAAACAGCAAGGTCGCAGTGCAGAGCAGACATATGGCAGCGCTGACGTGACCTTATTGCACCTGGTCCTTGCTTAACAGCACCCAAGTGGGCTATAAACTGTCCAGGTCTCGTAGCGGGAAGCCGTGACCCCACAGTCGAGGACAGGAGCAGGATGGGGTTGATGCGTGTTTAATAATTGATTAGCAAGGTGATGGGGACGCTGGCTGTAGCAGCCTGGGGTTGCTTCAGTCCCTGTTTCCCTGCAGCTCTTTCTGATGCTTTCCCTGTCCCTGCAGTCATCCTGACGGACGAGGAGGTTCAGAGGAAGCGTGAGATGATATTGAAGCGCAAGGAGGAGGAGGCACTCAAGGAGAGCCTGAAGCCCAAACTCTCGGAGGAGCAGCAGAAAGTCATTGACATCCTCCTTGAGGCTCATCGCAAAACCTATGACCCCACGTACGCTGACTTCACCAAGTTTCGGGTACGTCTGGGGCACGCAAACCCCAATTCCCGTGCACAGGACCAAGCATTTCCTGCCCAGATGCACCAAACCCATTTCATCCCACCACTTCTCATTAGAGAGGAGTTAAAAATCCCAGTGCAAAAACCTTGATGCTGTTGGCAGCAGGCGAACGCCTGCCACCAAATTGCTCTCCCAGCCCTGTTCCTCATGTCCTGCTCTCTCTTCCAGCCCCCCGTGAGAAGCAACCCCAGCAACAGGGGGGCAGCAAGGTCCTCCTCCATCCTCACCCAGGACTTGTCGTCGGAGGACTCCAGTGACCTTTTTGGCTCCGATGCCTTCAGCACGTTTCCAGGTACCTCGCTCGTCTCTCCATAGGTGAGGGGGGTAGAGGTGCAGCAGCTTCACCTCAGTCTGGCCATTCAGACCTTTGTTTTACCTCTTCTGGGGAGCTTATTTAACTGTAAGACCCTCCTGGGGCTGTTGCAAAGGCTTTTTGTGAGCAAAAAGTGTTAAGTGCTTGGCTGGATCATGGCCCTGCAGACCTCCGTGTCTGAGCCCTCCAGGATGGCCAAGAGGAGTGTGAATGTGGACGCTGGGCTGCGTCGTCACTGCTCTGGCTGCAGTTAGACTCGATCACAGCACAGGAGAGGAGTTAAAGGCCCCAGTGCAAAAAACTTTATGCTGTTGGCAGCCAGCAAATGACTGCTCTCAGCCCTGTTCCTCATGTCCTGCTGCCTAAATGCAATGCAAAGCCCTCCTGGCAGGATGGATGCCATTCCTGCTGCGGGCTGGCATCGTTCCCCTCACCCGTAATGTCTTGCCTACAACTGAGGTACCCTCTGACCATCTCCCTCTCTCCAGAGTCTGTGGAGCCCCAGATGTTTTCAAACCTGGTCCTCTCCGAGGAGAATGACGAGAGCTCCTCCATGAACATCGACCTCTCCCACCTCTCCATGCTCCCGCACTTGGCCGACCTGGTCAGCTACAGCATACAGAAGGTGATTGGCTTTGCCAAAATGATCCCAGGATTCAGGTGAGACGTTTGATCCCAGATCCGATGTCCATGGCGGTTTTCCACTCTCAGGAATCCCGTCCTATCCTTCACAGCCAGACCATTTTTCTCTGTTTCATCTTCACAGCTGTCCCTTGGGCTCTGTTCCCTTCCCAGGTCTGTTCCTACTTTCACGTTTTCTGTCTCTCCTCCTTCCTGGGGTTACTCCTCTCCTATCTACCTTGATTCACCTAGACTCTGTCAGCAAAATGCTTGAGCTCCTAAGCTGCTTGAGGCCATGTGAGCAGTCCCCATTCTGGTTTTTGAAGGACCTCAGGTCCTGTTTAACTCCACGCTCGTGCCCGGGGTGCTGGGTGGTGCCACTCAATAAAAGTAGCTGCAGAAATACCTGCTGCTTAATCACCAAGAAACCTGGGGTGAGGGAGAAGCTGGGGTGTCCCCAGCAAAGGGACTGGGTTACCGATGGAGAACCTGGCACATGGGTGGCAGGTTTCTGCTCCTTTGCTCACTGGACATGTCTCACATCACCCTTTTCCCCCTGCCCAGGGACCTGGCAGCAGAGGACCAGATTGTCCTGCTGAAATCCAGCGCCATCGAGGTGATCATGCTGCGCTCGAACCAGTCCTTCACCCTCGAGGACATGACGTGGACCTGCGGCAGCAATGACTTCAAGTACAGGATCAGCGATGTCACCCAAGGTAAAGGCTGCCAGACACTCTCCTGCTTGCTGTGGGCTAAGAATGTCATCCCAGCCTTAAACTCAGATGCAAAAATCCCAGACTGAGTAGTCAGCAAGCAGGGACGTGTTGCCAGGCGGCACGGCTGCGGTACACGGCAGCACCAGCACCTTGGTGGTGTCACGGCTGGGCTGAGACACCCGTCCCGGCATCAGCCGTGTTCTCTCATCTCCCGAGCCCTGCGCTGCGGGACACGTGTGCATGCCGCAGCCACGCCGGATGGCTGGAAAGAGCCGTTAACTCCTGAAGAAAAGCAAAGCCAGGGCATGGCTGTAGCTCAGAGCTGTCTTCAAGTCCTCTGCCGTGCATCAGGGGTTGAGTTCCGATTGCTCCGAGCTCCAGTGAGGGCTGGAAAGCTGCTGTGCCTTCTCACCGCTGCTGCGCCTTCTCACCGCTGCTGCTCTGCAGCCAGGAAGCCTTTCTGCTAGGAAAGGTGGTGAATCCTGCCCTAAAACTCCCCCACTTTTAGACTTGGGGACCAGCACAGAGAACAGGGTGTGCAGATGATACATATGGACCTTAAATCTCTCCCTGCGCTTGGAAGAGCCTTAGAGTAACCTGGGGTTGCCAAGATCCTTAGTGCAAGGGCAGAGATCCCCCAGCGCGATCCCAGGGAAACCAGGCAGAGCAAGGAGCGCGTGGGGACCAGGCGTGGGGCAGCTGGCACCCACGGAGCGCAGGAAAGAGAGCTGCTTGCAGGGAGGGCTCTGGGCACACCAGGTGGGGTTTGTGATGCTTGTGCAGGACACAGTGCAGTGTGGAAGTGGTGATAAGGAGGCAAAACATTTGTAGGTTAATTGTCTTTGTGGATTTCAAAAGCAAAATCTGCTCCATGATCTCCTGCTTCAGAGAAACTACTAGGGAGAAAAGTACAATTAAAAACCAACATGCTTTAAGCTATATCGAAAGTCCTCTTCCACTGTCCCGGCTCTCTGCTGTGCTGAAAGAGGAGCTGCCGAGCTCCACGCTTGTCCCTCAGCTGTGGGAGATCTTGTTCCAGAACAGGCTGTGCTAAAGGTCCTTTCTCTTCCCAGCCGGCCACAGCATGGACCTGCTTGAGCCGCTCGTGAAATTCCAGGTTGGCTTGAAGAAGCTGAACCTTCACGAAGAAGAGCACGTGCTCCTCATGGCCATCTGCATCCTGTCCCCAGGTGAGAGCACACGCATGCTGCAGGGTCGCTAACCTGCCAGGTTTTGGCTGTGTCCCCAAAAATGTCACCCTTCCCTGCCTCTCTATTGAGGCCAGCTGGGAAAAGGGAAGGGAGTCACCCTGCACCCGTGGTGTTTCTTAGATCGCCCAGGCGTGCAGGACACCTCGCTGGTGGAATCCCTCCAGGATCGTCTCTCGGAGATCCTCCAGACCTACATCCGCTGCAGGCACCCTCCTCCCGGCAGCCGCCTGCTCTACGCCAAGATGATCCAGAAGCTGGCCGACCTACGGAGCCTGAACGAGGAGCACTCCAAGCAGTACCGCTGCCTCTCCTTCCAGCCCGAGCACAGCATGCAGCTCACGCCGCTGGTGCTCGAGGTCTTCGGCAACGAGATCTCCTGACTCCGGCCATGGGGCTGAGCACCCACCAGTAAAGGGATAAGTCAGCCTGGCTTCCCCGAGGCAGCGAGCGGAGAGACGTGACGCTGGGCAGGAGTTTTGTACATAGACGGTTTGGTTTCACACTACTGGAGGTCCTGCTTTGTCTTCTCATCCACGGCGGCCAAGGTTTGCTCGCTGCGGAGCAGTGACAGACCCAGATCCGTGTGGTTTCCCCCAAGTCCGTGAGCAGCCTTTCTGCTTCCCTGCCGTCTGCGAGAGCTGACTTATCCCTTTATGGATGCTTTTGAGGCTGGGCTGCCTCGAATCACTTCTTTCTTGACCCGAAAAACTGGGCTGCTTGGAAGGAGAAGCGCTGGGGTGTTTTGGCGTGGGGAGGCGGACTCACGGCGTTGCTGAACCCTCAGCAATGTCCTCTGCTCCCCTCCTAAAATCTGCAGCGCTCAATCCCCCCCTTTCAAAAAGGGAGACGCCGACTGAATTGCACACCCCGAAGCCCTGCCGGGAAATGCCGTGGGCCGTGTCCCCACGCGCGTGACCAGCTAAAACCACTCCGTGAGCCCCTGCGAGACTGGGACCAGACCAGAGACGTCCGTGTCAGCCCGAGAGTGGACATTTGTCCTCGGCCCTCAAAGGAAACAGCCGGACGAGCTGTAATTTGCGTTCCCGACACTACTGCCTGGCTTTGGGGGAGCAGGGTTATCTCGAGGTGACACCATGCTCTCGGAGCTGAACCCCTTTTCCTGCGGTTCTCGGGCACGACCCCCGCAACCCGTGACGGCGTCGCGGTAACGACCGCCGTCCCAGTTCGGCTTCGGCACCTTGCGGCGTCCCGTGCCACGCTGGAACCGGGTGCCGGAGGCTGCTCGGTGCCACCGTCCCCGCTCGGTGCCGGCGGAGCAGCCCCCCCGGGGAGGGGGGGGGTCCTGGGTGTGTGTGTCCCCCAGCCCCACTCTGGGCCCTGCACCGTGTCTGGGAAGGGGCCCAGCTCGCTGCCGGGTGCTGCTCCTCCTCGCAAATAAACTCTTGCTTGGGAACGGCGCCTGGGCTCGTTTTTTTTTTTGGGGGGGGGGGGGATGTCTGCGTGTCCGTCTGTCTGTCCCTGCCTGGGCTGTGCAGGACCCTGTATGTCTGTCCCGGGGGTGGGGGGAGGACGACAGGCGGAGGTGTCCCTGCGGGCTGGACGGTCCCTGTGCCCACCTACGTGTCTGTGTCCCTGTATGTCCCCGTCTGCCCACGGACGTGTCCGTCTGTCCCATCCCCGGTCTGTCCGTCTGTACCGCGGAGCGCCCGGGCGGGGGCGTGCCCTCAGCTAAGCCCCGCCTTGGCTCCGCCTCCCACCGCTCCGCGCAGGGCGCATGCGCATCCGTGGCCGGGCGGGGTCGGGAGGAGTGAGCTGGCGCATGCGTGATCGCGCTGAGGCGAGGCTAGGGAGGGGTGAGCCGGCGCATGCGCGCGGCGGAGGGGCGGGGAGCTGGGTGAACTGGTGCATGCGCAGGACAGAAGGGCGAGGACTGGGAGGGGCTGGCGAAGGGGTGGGGCGGTGGCACGGCAGCCGGGCGCGGCTGGTGCATGCGCAGGGCCAGATGGGTGGGGGGGGCTGGGCGGTGCCAACGCATGCGTAGAGCGGTGGGGAGGGGGTCGGGTGGGCTGGCGCATGCGCAGACTGAAGGAGGACAGGTGCGGGGGAGCTGTTGGCGCATGCGCCGTCCGGAAGACTCGGGAAGGCGGTGCTCCGCATGAGCAGTGCCGCTGCGGCGGTGGGGGGTGGCTGCGCATGCGCAGTGCCATGCGAAGTGCCGCTCGCCTTATGGCCGCCGCCGTGGGCACCGGGAGCGCGGCCGCGGCCGGGTCCAAGCGGCTGCGGCCCGAGCCCGCCCCCGCCCCGCGTATCGGCACCCATGACGGCACCTTCCACTGCGACGAGGTGCTAGCGTGCTACCTGCTACGTCTCCTGCCCCGCTACCGGGTACGGCCACGGGCTACCGTACGGCGGGACCGGGATTGCGGCCTGCTTGGGCCCACTTGCTACCGGGCCGGCTCCCTCCCGGGACCACTGCAACGGGACAGGGACACCGTGCGCTGCCCCGATCCCTGCCCGCCCTCGAGGCCCGCATCTCTCCTCGGGGCTGCCCTTAGGTGCCCAGTCCCCCCCTCGGGGTTCCCTGTTACCTGGGGGCACCTCTCGGTATTCCCGGTCGCACCTGGGGGCCACCCTTCGGCTCTCCAGTCCTACTTGGGGGTCCCTGGTCCCACCCAGGGGCCACCTTTAAGTCCCAAGTCGCCCATCGGGGTCCCTAGGCGCACTCAGGGGCCACCCTTCAGGTCCCCAGTCCCACCTGGGGGTCACCCTTAAGTTCCCAGTCCCTCCTCGGGGTCCCTGGTCTCACCAGGGGCAGCTCTTGGGGGTCCCTGGTCACTCCTGGTGACCACCCTGGGCTCCCCAGCCTCACTTCTCCTCCCCGCACCACTCCCCCCCCCCCCGGCAGGACGCGGAGGTGGTGCGCACCCGGGACCCCCAGCGCCTGGCCCAGTGTGACGTGGTGGTGGACGTAGGGGGTGAGTACGACCCCGAGCGACATCGCTACGACCATCACCAGAGGTGAGGCCTCCCCAGCCATGCAGGACACCGGGGTCCCCTGGATGCCAGGGGTCCCTCGGGGCTGACCCCATGGCCCCGCAGGTCCTTTGCGCAGTCCATGCGGAGCCTCCGTCCCGACAAGCCCTGGACCACGAAGCTGAGCAGCGCTGGGCTGGTCTACTGCCACTTCGGCTCCCAGATCCTCGCAGGGCTCCTGGGACAGCCGCAGGACAGCCCTGTCGTGAAGGTGCTCTACGATAAGGTACCGGGGGAACCAGGAGGGTCTTGGGGGGGGCCTCTGACCACCCCAGTGCTGCACAGCTTTCTCCAGGGCTTCCCCTTGGTGGGGGTCACCCCATAAAAGAGTGCTTTGGGGAGGGGGACCCTGTAAAAGAGGGGAGCAGTTTGTTCTAGCTACTGGTGCACAGTTAGGCTCCAGGCTGGGCTGACCCCGTCTGTCCCCCCACTGTCCCCAGCTGTACGAGAACTTTGTGCAGGAGATCGATGCCATCGACAACGGCATCGCACAGGCAGAGGGGGAGCCCCGCTATGCCCTCACCACCACCCTCAGTGCCCGCGTGGGCCACCTGAACCCCCGCTGGAATGACCCCGACCAGGACACTGAGGTGGGGATGGGGAATGTGGCGGGGTGGGAGCGGGGCCACCCTGCTTGGGGCCACCACTGACCCTCTTCTGCATCCCCAGGCGGGGTTCAAGCGGGCGATGGAGCTGGTTGGGGGCGAGTTCATGGACCGGTTCGACTACTACCACCGTGCCTGGCTGCCTGCGCGGGTGGTGGTGGAGGATGCCATCCGGCGACGCTTTGAGGTACCCACCGTGCCAGTTCTGGGGGGAGTCTGACAGTTTGGGGGGGAGCGTTGGGGTGAGGGGAGGCCACGTCCCCTCAGTATAAACCTCCCTGCATGGCCCAGGGTGCCTCTTGTACCCCATATCCCTACACATGGCTGTGCACCCCCTCCTGTAGCCCTACACACAGCCTTGTACCCTCTCCTGTTCTCCTATACGCCTGCCTGTGGGTGTGCACCCCCTGCTGTGCCCCTATATTGTTACACGTGGCTGTGCCACCCCCTCCTGTGCCTCTATACCCCTACATATGGCTGTGTACCCCCCTTCTGCTCCCCTATGCCCCTACACATGGCTGTGCACCCCCTCACGTGCTCTATATACCTATGTATAGCTGTGTACGCCCATATCCCCACGCGTGGCAATGTACCCTACACCTTATATCCATGCATGTGACTCCCCCTGCACCCTAATATCTTCATGCACCCCCTCTGCACCCCCACATCACTGTGCACGATCACGGACCTTCCTGTGCTTCCCCACACCTCCCTGTGCACCCCAGTATTCCCACACACACTCCTGCAACCCCAGAGCTCCCCATGCAGGCTCGGCAGAGCACCCAGCAGCAGATACACGTGGATTGGGGAGGAAACTGAGGGATGGGATGGTGCGGGGCCTGCGTGGGCAGGACCCCCGTGTGCCCAGCATGTCCCCCTCACCTAGGTAGACGTGAGCGGGGTGGTGCTGGAGCTCCTGCAGGGCGGCTGCCCCTGGAAGGAGCACGTCTTCAGCCTGGAGCAGGAGCTGGCGCTGCCCAACCCCCTCCAGCTGGTGCTTTTTCCCGACCGCAGCGGGCAGTGGCGGGTGCAGAGCGTCCCAGCGGGGCCACACACCTTCCAGAGCCGGTGAGACTTGTCCCCTTGCTGCATCCCCCAGCCACAGTGGTGTCCCCATGGGGGCAGGTTTTCACCTGCCACCTCCCTCTCTTCCCCTGCAGCCTCCCTCTCCCTGAGCCCTGGCGAGGTGTCCGGGATGAGGAGCTGTCCCAGCTCACCGGCATCCCTGGCTGCGTCTTCGTACATGCCAGCGGCTTCATCGGAGGCAACCGCACACGGGAGGGGGCGTTGGAGATGGCCCGGCAGACGCTGGCGCAGCAGCACGGCGGGGGAGCATAGAGCAGATGAGACCCCTCCCATCGTGGTCACCCCAAAAGGGACCCCTTGCTCAGTGGGGGGGATTCCAGGGACTGCTGCTGGGGATGGCTGAGACTGTCCCTGCTCAGCACATCAATGGGATCGCAGCGGGACGCTATAATGGCGCTGGCTGGCTGGGGGGGGGCTAAGCTGCCCCTGGGGGTGTCGCTGCTCCCAGTCCCAGTGTTGGACTGGTGCGAGCCCAGTCAGAGCCTAAACCAAGAGACTTTTTGGATCCATTTCTCCGAAGATTGTCCCCATTCCTGTTACGTGTCTGCTGCTGATGGGTTCCCAACGCCAGTAAAACCCAGTGTGTTCCCAGTGCATTTGCTGTTCAGGCAGTGGGGGCTGACGGGGGGTGTCAAGGGGTCCTTGGGGTACAGAGCGATATGGGCTTGCCAAGGGGCTGTGAATTGGGGTACAGAAGCGGGTGCAGGCATCATCCACCCCCTACACCCCTCCCCATACTGGGAGCCTGGGAGGGGAACGCAGGCATCCTGCTGCCCCCCCGCCACAAACCCGTGCAGCTGGCGGTGCAGAGGGGGAAACAGGGAGCCCCCCCCCTCGCTTCCAGCCTCCTGTCGCAGGGCAATGCGGGCAGCCTGGCTGCTCCTGCTGGCACTGGGGCTGCCTGCCTGCCCATGGGGTTGCAGATGCCTGGGGGGGGGCCCACCACCAGTGCTGCCCCCTACCAGCAGCTGCAACGAGACCCTGGGAGGGGGCAGACGGCCACGGGCGCCGGACGTGGTGGTGCTGGCGGCCGTGGGTGGGTGGCTCGGTGCCATCCTCATCTACGTGGGCCGATACGTCCGGAGGAGCCGAGCTGAGACCCAGTTGCACCTCGAGTACCTGCGGGCGCTGCCCTGCGAACCACCCAGCCCCAAGGAGGAGGAGGAGGGCGAGGAAGAGACACTCAGCACCGTCCTCTTAGGCGCCGTGGACACAAGCCATCACCAGCAGCAAACCAGGGAGCCCCAGGGGCGTGAGGGCCCCCCCCAGACCTGCCCCAGCGGCTGGAGTGGGTTCGTATCCCATTGTTTTCACCCCGTATCCTCGTGCCACCCCCATCCAGGCTCTGCTCCCCACACAGCACTGCTGAGGGGCTGGCTGCTGCTGTCTTTGCCCCTATGGGGTTTTCCCTGCCCTGTGTTGGGGCTTGGCTTTGGGGAGGATTTTGGGGGTCCTGGGGGTGTTTGTGGAGCCAAGGTTGTGGGGCTGAGCAGGGACCTTCTGCTCTCCCAATCATCTCCATGCCCCAGGCTTTAGCAGAGCTATTACTGTGTAATCCTAGGGATTAAACACATGTAATCCCGGGGTTTAACCACGCTGCCCCCCTCCAGCCTCACCATTAATCCCTGCTTTGGGCAGGGGGGTGGCCCATCTGCCCCCCCGCAACCGCTTCAGCACTGGTTGGGCTCACGCGGGCTGGCACGTTCGCTGCCTGGCTGCAGCCCCAAATGGGCCAAGTTTCAGTTTTTATGGACTCACAGAGTTTTTGGTTCACTTTGGGTGGTTCTTCCCACCCTCAAGGCAAAGCCCAGAGGCTGCACTTGCAGCTGAGGACCCCTCAGCCCCCTCTGCCCTCACCTTTCCCCTTAGGGCAGCAGCTCTTCAACCCCAAAACAAAGCCCCAGGGCCCATGGGCTGCAGAGGGCTCACACCCACCAGCACTGCAGCACCCCAACATTGCAGCAGCTGCCTTAATTAAAACCGATTTAAGGCACAGGGAATGGATGTTCTCTTGCAGGTTCGCCCCCAGCTATTTTTGACATGGAAAAGCAGCACTGGAGTTCCAGAAACATGCACAGACCCGTGGGACTTTGAGAACTCGCCCCACACAAAACTTTAAGCCCCCCCCCCTCCCCCTGCATGAGGAAAGAGCAAGGCATGGAGAAGGCAAGGGGAAAAAGAGCCACTTTTAATCTGTACAGCACGAGCCCTGTGAGCTGTGAGACCCTGAGGAGGTATTAAAGGCACCTGAGGTCGGGCTGTGTGTCCCAGGAGGAGGATGGAGGATGCGGAGGGAGTGTCCTGGCACCGGCTCTTCAGGAAGATGCTGTTGTGGACCCAGGTGTTATCACAGCTCCAAGATGGGCTACTCACACACACTGGTGCTGGCTATGACGGGGCTTGGGCTGGAGCTGTTGCAGGGGACGTGGGCGCTCATGAAGAAGAAGGGGATGTGGCTGATCTTCCCCGTGGACCAGCACTGGAGGGGGAAGAGGATGGGAGGAAGCAGATGAGTACAGGACACAGCAGGGGATGACAGTACAAGCGTCACCCTCTTGTCTTCCCCGTGATCCCAGCAAGGACACCTTCCCCACCCTCTCCTCCCCACTGGGACACTGTAGGGAGGTTTTTCCACCTTCCCTGCTCTGCCGCTGGATTGATCTCCCTCCGGGACAGCGATGGGGAGCCCCCAAAACTGCTGCCAAAACTGGGGACTGCACTTACCACGGTCAGGAGGGCACCTTTCTTGAAGCAGGGGTGGAAGGCGATGAGCTGGGGCTGCGCGCCGCACTCACCCCGCAGGAAACCGCTGCAGGTGAAAGGAAAAGCCACAGTTACAGCACGACCGTGGGGCAGTACTTGGTCATACCGCCAAAACACAGCGCCTTCAGGGTAGCTTGTGGTTAAGCGGAGATGTTTGGGCCCTGCTGGGATGCACCAGGCAAGGGCAACCTGAAGCAAAGGGTTTTGAGGTGGATAATGGACAATATGGCCAAAACATAACTGATTCTGGGGTAAAAACGGTGACACTGCCTGAAGCAGGAGCACAGAGCGGCAGCATCTCTCTGCTCCAGGTGGGTCTGCTCTTCCCCACCACTCCCCGGGGGACTGCTGGTATGCAACCAACCCAAAAATGCGCTACTACGCACCACGGCAGGAGCTCAAACACGGGGCTGTTGCGGGTGCGAAACACAGCAATGACCGTCTGGCTCTCAGGAACATCAGCATGCCCTGCAGGAGGGAGAGAGAAGGAGCAGTAAGGCCTTCCCTTGCCCGAGGGACAGCACAGGCACACTTACAGGCCCCCCAACATGAGACCCGGGATGTGGAGGTCAGGTTTTTGTGGGGAGCAACTAGAGGCAGCTGGGCACTGCAGAGACAGAGGCAGGCAGACACCAAGGTGGGGGAAAGCTGGCTGAGGTCTGCATTTTCCTCACACAGAGGCAAGCAGGATTCTGGGATGGGGCTTTCAAAGACCTCTCAGTGATTTAAAGCTGGCTCCGAGGTCTCAGGTAGCTAGGTTTGGCTGAGAAGGGTTTGGGCAAGAGATGAGGCGACTCCTTTGGAAACACCCCAGCCTGTAAGGTGTGACGTGGGGGCCCTGTCTCTCCAATATGAAGGGTATTTTCCATCCCGTTGCAGTTTCTGCACTGAGATCCTCACAGGACCTACCTGGAGGTGCAGAGGATGGGGGGGACAGCTATGGGAGTCCTTGTACCCTCAGGGTTTCCCCCCACCTGGTTTCTTCCCCACCCAGCTTTAAGCACAGCAAATGAACCAAGATGCTGAGTTTCGGCCCAGCAGCTTCGCCTGTCTCCCCACCGGTGGCATGCAGGGAGGGAGCCCAAGGCAGCAGCATCCCCAGCACCACGTTTTGGTGTTCCCTCAAAGGTCTGCTTTGTCTCAGAGCGGGGCCCATCCAGGAGAGCCTGAATGGCTCAATTATCCCAAGGGCTGCTCCTAAAAAAACGGAGCCAAGAGGCCCAGTCGGGCTCCAGGCGTAATGTGGGCACTGTGGGAAAGTGGAGACCTTGCGGGGGGGTTGGGAAAGGTGATTTGTCCAACTGGAAGTGGGGAGGGAACTCAGACACATCCCTCTCTGAAGGATACAGAGGAGCGGAGTCATGGTGAAGAAGGATGGAGGGTGGGTGCTGCCTTCCCAACCTGACTTCTCTCCCCCACAGGGTTTGTGCCCCTTCTGCCTACTGGAAAGGGGATTTTCAGGCAAAGCCCGGCGCTGGGGCAGGCAGGGTGGAGGCAGCACCTCCTTCTTACCTCTGATGATCACTGCGAGTCTCTCACCGGTGGGGTCCCACACCATGGAGTGGATTTCTCCTCCAATCCTGAAACCAGCATGAGCAGCGGTGAAGTACCCCACTCCAGCCAATGTCCCCAGCACCTGGGGGCTGTTGCCGAGGGGGGCGCAGACCCCTCTGCATCCCAGGTGTTGCATTAGGGCAACGGGCGCAGCCAGACCCACCTCTCCTCCCCATAGAGTGTCTCGAAGGTGGTCTCAGACAGATCTGCCACGATAGAAGCTGTTTTTGAGCCTCCCACTTGCCCTTGCATCTCCCCTGAAACAAACAGCCTGGTCACTTCATGTCTCCTGCTTAAATTACTGTGTGGGTCATCTCACTGCCCTAAATCACACTTCTGTTTCCAAAGTGTTGCAGAATTCCTCTCTGTTTCTTAGAGCAGCTGTGGGGCAACATGCTGCTAGCCTGGTATCATCTGCTTATGTTTGGGGTGGAGGACAGGGGAGGTTTCCCCTCCACAAACATCAGGACCAGCCACCTCCATGGAAAAAAAGCCACAGGAGTTGGGCATTTAACCCGCTGTAAAAGTTTCTCTGCAAACCATTTGTGACTGCAAACTCATAACTGTGAGCGAGAAGCAACGCGAGGGGGGAAAAAACTCAACCCCACAGAGATTCTGTGCTTTGAGAGACCGCTGAGACACTCTTCCCGCTACGTGTCCTGGCTTTGCCTGCCACTGTCCCAGCAGGCTGGAAAATGCAGCTAATAAGCAAAAAGCCCATCTGCCCAAGCTCAGCCACAGCCAAAAGCAAGATCACTTGGGGACCAGCCACTGGCTCTTGGAAAGCTTCGCCTGGGTGGTTGGCTCAGGCAGACTCACCCCTGTACTCCGAGAAGGACAAGGAGTAGATGACAGACGCACCCAGCACCGTGAAGAGCAGTCGGCTGCCGTCAGGGCTCCAGCACCCTGTCTGCGGGACACAGAGCCACGTTAACACCCACTACCCAGGCCAGGGAGGTAGCAGCTTGCAAGGGACTTTGTGGAGCCAGCTGGAAATGGGGGGCATTTAGTAAAACACATTACACATCCCCGAGGGTCTTGGAGGCAACCTGTGCCCCGCAGGGGTGGGAAATGTCCCCATCCTACCTGGCAGCGTCCTTTGATAGTGGGCCACCGCTCACACGTCCACATCTGAGCTTCCCACACTCTGCAAGAGAGACAGACAGAAGTAAGTGGGACAAACTCCCAAGATCTGCCCCGATTCTACTGCTCTGAGAGAAGCCCAAGACATCAGACACAATTTGCCCACCCCTCTTTACCCCCCACATCAGATGCAGTAGGAATGGGAGCAGTTAGGACACAAAGAATTCAGATCTGCTTCGGTTTGGAGCAAATGAAAAAGATAATAAGGGCTGAAATAAAACATCTTACAGGCGGGGAGCTCACCTGAACACTGCGGAGGGAGCGGCTGCCAGGACCTTGCTGCCATCGGGCGACCAAGCCAAGTAAGTGACACCACCGCCCCCAAACCACTGCAGCTGGACGCAGTTTTCGGTGGACACATCCCACACCTGAAGGAGGGGACAACAAGAAGGATAATGACACCAGGACCTGAACTCTGACCAGGTAGTTAGCACAGCTTTGGGGGTGGTTTTGCGTGCATTAGGGAATGCAGACTGATGCTTTCAGATCTAGTTCAAATTCAGGAGCTGCCTAATCCATCCTCTGACGAAATGCCGCCTGTCCTCAGCAGTCTCACAGCCGAACCGTCCCTTGGTGACCCCACGGTGGGCTCACAGTTCTGGTATCCCAAAGGCAGCACTCCAGGAGGTTCAGCCTCTTACTCACCAGCATGGCTGTGTTGACCGGTGATGCTGAGAGCAGCAGCTCCCCGCTGGGAGCCCAGGCCAGGCTGGTGACAGGGCTGTGCCCTGGGTAGGACAGCACCTGAGCGCAGCCAGATGATGGTCTGTAGGGAAGGAGAGAGAAGCCACCATGGTCGATGGTGAGAAGGGCTGGCCCACGTGCTGCTGAAAGCCAGCGCTTTGTCTGCTGGCGGGATGGGCACCTGCCTGGCGTCAACCCAAAGGGGCTCGCAACAACCCATGGAAGGGCCGGGGAGATGCGTGGGGCTGTCACCTGGTGGAGAGGGAGGTGGGATCCAGGTGCCAAACCAGGACGCAGCTCTGGCAGGCGACGGCAAGGATGGAGGCACAGAGTGGCTTCCAGGCCATGGCGGCCACGTTCCTCTGCAGGCGATGCTTCAGCGAGGGGATGGTGGCACTGCCGGAGAGAAGGGAATCGTGACAAAAGGAAAAATGGGGGATCAAGGGTCCTCACACAGCCTGAGCTGGGCCACAGGCTGTCTCCCAGTGTCCTCTCTCCAGCTCTGACCACAGTTGGGGCCTAAAAGCATAGAGTGAGAAGTGGGGGGTGTGCCCCACCGTGACCTGCTTCCTGGGTGGGGGGGGGAGGGACAGAGGAGATCCCAGCCAGGTGACACCAGCACCGTGCAGCAAGCCAGAGCACACCTCATGCAATTAAGTGTCGTGCCCCATGCTGCCCACAGCCCGGCCCCGGGATGGGAGGTGGCACTTGCTGGCTTGAAATTCCAGCTGGGGGAGAGTGCCTCTGCAGGGAGGCGCGGGGAGGGCTGCAGGACCAGCCGGCAGAGTCTTCTCCTGAGGAGGGCTTTACATGCACTGGGGGAGCAGGGAGACCTGGAGGAGAAAGGAGACTCAATGACACCCAAGAGGCTGCTCTGCCTGTGATGGCAGCCAGGCTGTGTGCCACCTGGGATGCCCCCAGGAGCTACAGAGCAGGGAGGGAAAGAAAAACGTAAACTTAAGGCCAGAGATTTTCGGAGATGTCCTTGCAGAGCTCTGGCTACACAACAAGAGGTTCTGGGGACAGACAGGGCCAGCGAGAGCAAAGCCCAAGCGAACACCAAGGCAGCGCAGGGCAGAGATGGAGGAGGAATCCTCAGCATGTGCTGGAGGTGGATGTAAGAGGGCAAAAGGGGGAGCAGGGCGTTCTGCGGAGGCACTCCCTGAGGAGCAGTGTCTCCCAGGACATGGCCAGCAGTGCTCAAGGAGCGGCCCAGCTCTCACCTGTTGGAGTTGTAGACCCGAATGGAGTCATCCAGAAGAGCCACAGCAAACTTGCTGGTGTGGGGGTGCCAGGCGAAGGCCCGGATGGTGCAGCCGGCCCTGGAGGGAGGAACGGAGCAGGGTGAGGCATGCCAGCTGCCACACCAGTGTTCCCGGCTCAAGGCAGCAATGATGGGTTCGCGGGCATCAGGCATGACCACCTAGCAGCCCCCCAGGGCTGACAAAGGCAGTTCCCAGAGTCACCAGTAAAATAAAACTTCCTTTTTGCTGCTGAATGGGACCATTTTCTCTGATAAATTCCCTGTTCCTGCCAATTATTTGCAGGGCTCTGCTGAGGAGCCAGTTAACAAACAGTCTAGGGTTGATATTTGGAGGAATTTTCCAAGTGCTGATCTAGTTTAATGCTGTTTCCTCCACGTGCAGTGCATCGGGGCATGATTTGCCTCTTCATCATTGTACACAAACTGGGGCAGCCAGAGGCAATGGGGAAATATTTGCCCTAACATCTGTCTAATGGGGAGGCTGAACATCTAAAAAATGGGGTGATCTTGTCCTCGTACCCCCACCCGCTTCGCTCAGCTCCACAACCCCCTTTCGTAGGGTTTTACAGACGCCCACGGACAACGGTTTTCACAACACACAGGACTCACCAGTCCACCGCCTGTGAGAACGCCGCGATCATGTCTTCGCTGGTTAGCTTTGGGGGAGAAGAGTTAACACTGAGCTGGCAGTGCACGTGAGAGCAGGAGCTGCCTCTGGTACAGCAGTGAGGACCCCCCTGTATCCAAACACCCCCTCTTCCTTCTCCCCCCATCTCGATTTCGGTCTCTCTTGGAGCACTTTGCTGTCCTAATGCCTTTCCAGCACCCATTTTCCTCCCTTTGGCAAAGGAAATTTGCAGCATTTGTAGCTGGGCACCACCAGGAGAAATATTTTGCTGTGTTTTCAGCTGAGAAGCACCCACCCGCCATGCAAACCAGCCCACTGGCACAGGGTCAGCGTCGCCAGACATGCTGCATCATCCCTGCCTTCCCGAGCATGAAGGTAAAGCACCAAAAAGACTCACCGAGAGGTGAGGGAACAGGGAGCCATGCAGTGAGGAGAGCCAGTGGCACACTGCCAGCAGGTACCTTGAGCCTGCCTTCACCCACTGCAGCCCTGTGGAGAGAAAAGGACCATCAGATCTTCCATGGTCTTCAACGAGAGGCCCGACGGGCAGAGGAAGCACAGGCAGCTGCGACAGGCAGGGACAGGCATGATGGAAAAGGGGATGAAGGGAACCAAAGGATCAAAGTGAGATCTGGAGAGACCCGGGAGATCTCCAGGTTCTCCCTGAGCAGCCCAGACTCACCCTCCTCCTCGGCACTGGCGATCTCTTTCAGCACCCCGCACAGCCCCACGTCCCGCCTGCAGCAGAAAGCTCGGTCAGCCTCCCTCACCCCGTGTGTTGGTGACGCAAAGCCCAGGCCACTTCTCTCCCCATCCCCACAAAATCCCCCTCACCTGCTGAGAACACCCGGGGCCTCCAAACCAGCTCTCCCCTCAGCTGAGGGCACTTACCCCAGTCACCAGTGACTGCTGGACCTGCCCCCAGCTGCGCTGAGCTCTCAGCCATATTATGAACCCCCCCAAAACTCTCTCAGGAAGCTCAGACTGGGAGCAGGCTGTGTATCCCCACTGCTCGTGCGTGAGAGCTGAAGGGGCAAAGAAGCCTCTGCCATGTTCCAGGGTGAAGTGGCTGCAGGACAGGTACCGGGAAGGGCATTTGAGAGCAGATTTTAAGTGAACAGACAGCTCCCAGCTTTGCCTCCCGCAGACTTGGCTGTTTCTGAGGGTGGAGGGGACACCCCCCCCCCACACACACACTCACCAGGCACTGAGGCATCCCTTCCAGAGGGACTCGCGGTGGTGGATGAAGGCTGGCTGGGTGCTGTGCTCCAGCCGGCTGTGAGCCTTGAGGGTTTCCTTGGGCAGGCTGAGGACGGGCAGGTCTGCCAGCTGCGGGCACCGAAACCGTGTGGTGAGCGAGGCAGCTGAGCTCGAGGGGGGTTCTGGGGGCAGCTGGGAAAGGACCCCCCCCAGTTGCAGAAAGCAAATAGCGATGTGATAAAAGACGGGAAGCAAAGATGGAGCGAAGGGATGAAGAAATGCCCCAGGTGTGAGCCTGCCTCCTTCATGGCTGAGGGGAACCTCTGAGGGGGGTGAGGAGGAGACACCCCCAGCAGAAGGGGCTGAAACTCCAGTCACGGGGGGGTGTCAGTGCGTTACCCCCGGGTCTGGCGGGGGGGGGGGGGGGGGGGGGGGCTGTTCACCTGGTTCTGGAAGGTGAGCTGCTCATGGAGGCGGCCGCAGACCAAGCTGTTATTGACCTCGTAGAGGGTGATGTCCCCGGGGGCCGGCGGGGGCGGGAAGAGCGCTAAGGAACACATCCCGCCGCGGGGCCTGGGGGGGAAAAACGGGCTGAGGGGCTGAGAAATACCCCCCCCAAAATCCCCCCCCATAGCCCTCCCCCCGCTAAGTCCCTGCCCAGCAAAACCTGCGAGCAGCGAGGGGGAACGCTGAGGGGGAAGGAATCCCCCTATTCAGCCCGAAGCCGCCGCCGCCTCAGCCCCTCACACCCCCAACACAAACCGCCTCCCCCCCCGCCTTTCTCAGGCCCAGGGGGCCGCCATGTCGCCCCTCACACGTTCCGAGCGCGCGGACGGGTGCCGGCGAGGGTCAATCCCCGGCGCGGCCGCCTTCGCGCGCCCCCTGGCGGCTCGGGGGGCGGGGGGAGGAATTAAAGGGGCCGCGACCCCCCGGTTCGAGCACGGTGCGGGGGGGGGGGGACACGGACGGACAGACAGACAGACAGAGAGACAGACACACGACGGGTGGGCACCCCTCCCTGCCCGGTCTGCCTCTGCGGTGACTGCGTGTCTCGTCTTGCCCTCTGTAGCGGACCCCCCCCCTCCTGTGAATTGGGGGCTCCCCCCACTGTAAAAGGGGGTGATAAATAGGAGGGTGCACCACCACCACCCACCCCTTGCACCCTGCTCATCCCCCCCACCTTGGGGTTCTCCGAGCACATCATGACCCTCCCGTGCAGGGTCCCATGGGAGGGGAGGTGCTCACTTCCATGGGTGCCCCCCCGGGCATGGGTCCCATGGGTGCCTGTGTCCCCCACCCTGTATTTGGGTCTCATGGGTGCTCATGTCCCCCTATACCCCAAACCCAGGTCCCACGGGTGCTTGGGTCTCATGGGTGTCCATGTCCCCCCACCCTGGGTCCCACGGGTGCCTGGGTCTCATGGGTGTCCGTGTCACCCCCGACCCCAAACCCAGGTCCCACGGGTGCCTGGGTCTCGTGGGTGTCCGTGTCACCCCCACCCCAGGTCCCATGGGTGCCCACATCCCCCCAGGCGGGACAGTGGGTGCTGCACGCCCCCCCCCAGCCCCCTCACCTTGGAGCGCTCCCAACTCCTCTTTTTGGGCTCTCAATTTCCCTTCCCCTCCTGTTTTCGGCTCGCTTTTTATTATATTTATCTCTGTGTTTTCCTTAGCGGCCGCAAAAGTTATTTTAATTTTTTCAGGATATTAAATAAAGGCTGTGGCGGGGGGGGCTGCGGCAGGGGGCCCTGCATTCCTCACCCGTTACGGAGCGAGCGGGGTTTGATAGGAGACAACGATTTGGACGGCGCCGACATCAGAACCACCGCAGGGCTGGCGTGGCCTCGTGGCTTCCCTTCCCTTGGACCCGCCGGCGGGAGCTGAACACCCCCCCCCCCCAAAAAATTAAGCCCCCCCCTTGGGATAGCGAGGCAGGGAAATCTGGTGCTGCTAAAGGGAGGGTCCCCACTGGGGGTTTGGGGGGATCGTTGGATGGGTTTGGGCTCCGTGGTTTGGGAGGCTCCGGGCGGTCGAGCCCTCGGTGGCCGCCGGGTCGGGGTTTGGCTCGGGGACACACGGCTGGATGCTCTCGTTGGCACTGGCCCACCCACGGCGAGCGGCAGTGGGGCTGGTGGGTTTGGGGGGCGGAATACCCCAAAAAGAGCAAACCTGTGTTGGGGGGGGAGGAGAAGAGTTGGGGGGCTATGGGGAGACCTGGCACCCGCCACCCCAAATTCCCCCGGGAGCCATCCTGGGGTCCGCTCTGTCACCCTCCGTGTCACGGCACTGGGCTCCAGCCACGCTGTTGACACGGGGAATACCTCCGTGCCTCAGTTTCCCCTCCCTGCATGGGGGCGATGGGGGGGAGCAGTGTGTTCCCCCCCTCCCTGGGGACACCTGGGTCCTGGCCAGCTCTGCGGAGCCGTGGCCACCGTGACTCAGCCCGGGGCTGGCACACGTGGCCGGGGGTGGCACCCGGGGCCCCGCCACGCTGGCACGGGGACCCACTGCCATCCCCGTCCCCCCATGGGGTGGTGGGTGCCAGCAGCTGCCTTCGTCCCCCCCGTCGTCCCCCCCCCAAATTTGTGCTGGCGCGGAAGCCCGTTTCCGCCTCACTTTGCCTTTTTCCGTGGCTTTTTGGTGGTGTTTTTTTTCTGAAAACCCCCAGAAAAGCCCCAAACCGGGGCTGGGCGCATCAAAGGGCTGGCAGGAGCCCAGGGCAGGGGTGGGGAGGGGGGGGGCAAGGAGGGGTGGGGTCCCCACCAGCCTGCAGTGCTCAAAATTGGGGTGTCCTTGGTAACACGTGGCCCCACCACGTGCCCATGTGCTGCCATGTGGCCCCTGGCCACAATGCCGCTGTGGGGAAACTGAGGCACGAGGCAAGGCTTGGCTGTTCCTGTGTACACGCGTGTTCCTGTGCATGGATGTCCTGGGGGACATACACACACGTGTGGCTGGCCAGGGTGGGCATGCAAGGCCAGGGCACACACGTGTGTGGGGCGAGGCTGGCGTGATCGCTGCTGCCACGTGGGGATGGAAAAGTCCCATCGGGTCCCCGAAAGCGGCTTGGGGCGATCCCCGAGCCTGGGGACATAGGGACACAGGGACAGAGGGGTATGGGGACATGGGGCTATGGGGACACAGGGCCGTGGGGATGTAGGGACATGGGGACGCCAGGATGTGGTATCACGGGGACACAGGGACACGGGACAATGTGGTCCTGGGGACACGGCTACAGGGACGTGGGACCATGGGGCCCTGGGAATGGGGAGAGACAGGAAAAAGGGACACGGGACCATGGAGACCTGAGGTCTTGGGGCTATGGGGACAAAGGGACATGGGGCAACAGGGCCATGGGGAGAGAGGGACGGGGGACCACAGGGGTGTGGGGCTGTGAGGAGCCAGCGGCGTGGGGCTATAAGGGATGGGGGACAAGGGGACGGAGCTGGATTGTCCCCAACCCTGCTCAGTTCCCACCACCCCTAGAGAGGGGGACACACACATGTCCCCTCCGTGCCTCAGTTTCCCTTTGAGCACTGAGGGCTGCAGCAGAGGAGGAGAGTGGGAGGAAGGCAGAGCCCATCCCTGTGATGAAGCTGCCTGGCCTCAGCCCTGCTGGCGCAGGAGAACGGGGCACGGCTCTGCTTTCACGCCTTAGCAATCCCTTTATTGCTTTGGGGGGGGGGGGGGGCAGCCAGGAAAAAGGAGAGGGGGGTCCGTTACATTAGTGCCTAACAAACTTGGCGTGCTAACGAGGCCGGAGGCGGAGGAGAAGGGGCGAACCCTGTCCCTGAGCTCTGTGCGGGGGCGCGAGGTGGCCGGTGAGGTTTTGAGGGCAAGAAGTTGGGGGGGGGGGAGAAAGAGGGGGGGGTCTCACCTTGACACCCCCCCCAGTGAGCCTTAGAGTGCTCGGAGACCCCCCGCCCATAATTTAAGACATAAATTATAATTGCTAACGAGGAGCTGCCACCAGCCCCGGGGTGGGGGGGGGATGCGGGGGCTTGGGGCGGGGGGGCAATACCCCGTAATAAATATCCCCAGCGGCGCAGAGGAGGATGAGGATGGAGGACGAAGGCTCAAATCTCCAACAAACTGCCAGCCTCGGGACTACCGGCATCTTTACCAGGAGAAGCCGGAGGCTGCCGAGGAGAAGCGGGGGGCTGCTCCCCACCGGTGCCGGGGGGGGGTTTGGGGGGTCCGGCTTCAGCGTGGGTCTTCTGATGCTTGCTGAGATGATCGCTACGGGTAAAACGCTTGCTGCAAAGGAGACACGTGAATTTTTTCTCCCGCGTGTGGGTACGGACGTGCCGTTCCAGCTCGTCGGAACGGGTGAACCGTTTGCCGCAGAAAAGCCAGTTGCAGACGAAGGGACGCTCGCCCGTGTGCCAGCGCAGGTGGGCCTTCAGGTGGGATGCTTTGCCGTACACCTTCCCGCATCCCGGAATGTGGCAGCTATGAACCGGCTTTCGTCGGGATCCTCCCGGACCCCCCAAACGCTCCAACTCTTGGCAATTAGGACAATCGCAGGCCGGACGACCCCCTAACGAACCGCCGCGTGGTCCCTTAGGGGTTTCGCCCGGGTTGGTTTTAGGGGTGGGGGGCGCGGCGGGGTTACTGGTGTAGGGGGGGGGGTTGAGAGCCCCGAAATCGGAGCCGTAAGTGGGAAGTGGGGGGCTGAGGGTGGGCTGGCCCTGCAGCGAGCCCTGCAGCCCCTCGGCGCCCGCCGGTCCCCCCAGCCAGCCCCCGTTAGGGTGCACGTCCCACCAGGAGGGTGCTGCCGGCCCCGAGCCCCCCGGCAGCCCCCCGCCGATGCCGCCCTTGTACCAGGAGCCGTAGGGATGCGGCATCTCCAGCGAGGGGTAGACGCCCGGCAGGCAGTCGCCCGGTGGGTGTCCCTTGGCCGTCACCACCACGGGGGCACCCAGCACCTCCTGGGCGCCGGTGGGTGCCGGGAAGGGGTGGCCGAAGGGGCCGTAGTCAGGGCCGTAGGGACCGGGCGATGCCTGGGGGCTGGCCGAGGGCGAGAGCAGCCCCGGGGCGCTGGGGAAGGCGGCCGTGTAGGAGTCACCCATGGCGGCGGCGGTGGTGGTGGCGGCGGGGGGACGATGGGTGGGAGCACCCCGAGGTGGTGGGGTCGGCGTCAGCGGGGGCACAGGGCCATGGTGCCTGGTGGCCTGTGGGAAGAGGGAGATGGGTGTTAGGATGCTGGGGGGAAGGAGAGAAAGGAGGGGGGGGCACCTAGTGCAATGGGGTAACTAGTGCTGGGGGGCACCCAGTGCGATGGGGCACCCTGTAGTGGGGTATCGAGGACCATGGGGCACCCAGTGCGATGGGCACCCAGTGCAATGGGGTAACTGATGCGATGGGGCGCCCAGCACTATGGGGCACCCTGTAGTGGGGTGTCGAGGACCATGGGGCACCCAGGGCGATGGGCACCCAGTACAGTGGGGCACTCAGCCTCGTGGGGTACCCAGCATCGTGGGGCACCCAGCCCCAGGCAGCACCTGCACCCCGGCTACACCCAGCCCCACCGTGACACCCCTCGCCTCCCTCCTCACCTCACCACCACCCCGGTGCTCCCCAATCTCTTGTGCCTCAGTTTCCCCCCACCTCCTAGAGCTGAGAACACCCCATCTCCACCCCAAGAGCAGAGGCATCCTCGCAGGGGCTTCTCCAAGGGCTAATAGCAGGGTTGTGCCGGCAGTGGTGGGGGGCCCCCCTCACCACTGCCCCCCGGCCTCCCCCTGCTCCCAATCTCGGCTCCTTCTGCCTTTATGGCCTTTTAATCGAATTATACTGTGGCCTCCCCCCACCCCGGGCGACTTCCTCTGCTTTTATGCCCTTCATGGCTTTCAGCTGCCGCGGGCTGAGACCGGGCGTCATGAGCTGGTCCCCCCCCATCACCCCTAGTTTTTCCCTTTATTTTAATTTTTTTAAATTTATCCCTCCCCTTCACCCACTTTGTGGCTTTTCCAGCTTTTTTTTTGAGGGGGGTGTCCCCCCCCCTTTTGCCGTGGTTATTGCGCCTATTTTTAAGCCGGCCCCGGCCGCGGCCACAGTGCGCTCCCGGTTTTCCAAGGATAACAAGGGCCAGGCCTGTGCCCCGGGAACGCTGCCCTGCCGCGAGAGCCGAGGTAATTAAAACCAGGGCGAGCGTCTAACGGAGGCACGCTTAAAATAGTGTAAACCTCCCATAAATCAGCTCCGCTTGCGCCGGGAAATTAGGAGCAGGGCAGGCGCCCCAGGGAGCCAGGAGCTGTGGGCTGAGAACGGCGTGAGCTCGGTGCATGAGTGGCTGCTGCAGGGCTGCCGGGGGGTGGGGGGGTGTGTGACAGCTGGTGGCTTCGTGGCTCTGCATGGCCTCTGCTGTGTCAGGGACACCAACCCTTCCTGCGTGTGTCCTGTCCCCCCCCCTGCTCTGGAGCAGCTACCCGGGGTGGGATGGGTCCAGACCCTGCTCTGGGGGTCCCTGGTCCCCAGTTCCCAGTCTCTTGTCCTTGATCTCCAGTCCCTGGTCCCCCAAGTCCCCAGTCCCTTGTCCCCCAAACCCCAGCCCTGTCCCCAGACCCCAGCCCTTGTTTCCTGATCCCAGTCCCTGTTCCCCAAACCCTATCCCTGGTCCCCAGTCCCTGGTCCCCATCCCCATCCCTGATGTGCTGCTGCTCCCAGCCCCGATCCCAGTGGGTGCCCCCCTAGCCCCTGCCTCAGTTTCCCCTGCCACCGTGCCCGTGACCCCCCCAGGCCACCCTGCCAGCGCCTGTCCTCACTCAGCCCCAGCTCCCCACTCTCCCTTGTCCCGTGATCCCAGATGTCCGGGTCACCCCATCACTGGGGGCCCTGGCTCCCCCTGCTCACACGGTGGAGCCATCCCCAGTGGGGGGACAGTTTGGGGTGAAGATGGCACTTGGCACCGTCCCCATGTCCCCGTCCCCTCCCTGGGGATGGCAGCATGCGGGTCCTGCTGGGGTGGGGGACACCAATGTGTCCCCTGTGGGCACAGGGACAGTGATGGGGCGCGGGGGGGGGATCAGGCCCTGTATGGGGATGGGGGACGCAGGGTCCCCATCTCCTGGTCCCCACGGCTCCCAGGGACCACAGTGGCCTCTGGTGCCAGCCCAGTGTCCTCCCAGGGACCTACCCGCCCCAGGGTGGCCCTGTGCCAGGGACAGACGTGGCCCCATCACCGTGGCCTTGGGGACAGATGTGTGTGTGTCCCCCAAGGGGTGCCAGACTCCTGGGGACGGACATGTTCCCATCAGCTGGTCTGGGGGTGCCGTGACCCTGGGGACAGATGTGTCCCCATCCCCAGGTCGGGGGGGGGGGGCAATGGCCCTGGGGACAAACCTGTCCCCAGAGCCAGGTCCTGGGGCACAGTGGTCCCATCTGCTCGCTGCCAGCACCCCAGGGTCCCCCAGTGCTGCAGGACCCTGGCGGTCCCTGGGCTGGGTCCTGGTGGCCCGTGTGGGGGTGGCAGTGGTGACAGGGTGGGGCTGGGGGGGGGGACGGGACACGACACCCGTCTGGAAAGAGCCACAAAGTCTCGGCACTGAAAATATCCCTGAAGCCACCAACCTGAACGCCTGGGTCCTCTCCGTGCCAAGTGCCATGGGGGCGGGGGGGTGTCCCCCTTCCCGGGGAGGTGTCCCATATCCCAGGGGACCCTTCCTGACTCGAGGGGGGTCTCCTTTCCTGGGGGGGGGGGGGGGTGTCCTGTCCCAGGGGAATCCCCCATCCTGGGAGGGTCCCGTATCCCGCGGGGCTCCCCCATCCTTGAGGGGGGTCCTTGTCCTGGAGGGTCCCTGCCCCGGTGGTGTGGGGGTCACCCTCCCCAGAGGGTCCCAGATCCCGGGGGCGTCCCCCGTCCTGCGGGGTCCCTGTCCCGGGGCGGGGGGGTCCGCCATCCCAGAGTGTCCCAGCCCCGGGGGGGCTCCCTCCCGTCCCCCGAGGGTCCCTGTCCTGGCAGGTCCCGTACCCCGGGGGGGGTTTCCCCTCCCCTCGTGGAGCGGGTCCCATATCCCGAAGGGTCCCTGTCCCGGGGGTGGGGGATGTCCCTCATCCCGAAGGATCCCTGTCCCGGGGCTCCTCACCGCGCTCCGGGGCTCCGCGGGTCCGGGGATGCCGGGGATGGGGACCGGCCGCGGGGATGCGGGTGTCCCGGGGTGCCGGTATCTCGGGGTGCCGGTGTCCCGGGGCTCGGTGCGGGAGGGAGGGAGCTCCGCGGCGGCCGCCCGCCCCGCTGTGCCGCTGCGGCGGGGCTGGGCCGGGCCGGGACCGGGGCCGGGGCCGGGAGCCCTGCCCCGAACCGCCCCTCGCTGGGGGGGGAGAAACGGGGAGGGGGGGTGTCGGGGGAAGGGAGGGCAGGGGGAAGGGGAAAGGAAAAAGGGAAAGGGAAAAGGAAAGGACAGGAAAAGAGGAAGGGAAAAAGAAGGAAAAGACCCTGAGTCAAAAGAACAAGGAATAGGAAAAGGGAAAGGAATTGGGAAAAAAAGAAGAGATAAGGAGAAGAAAGGAAGGGAGAAAGGAAAGGAAAAAAGATGTAAGGAAAGAAAAAGGAAAGAAGGAAGTAAAGAAAAAAGTTGTGAAGGGAGGAAGACAGGGAGGCTGAAGGCCGGGGGAGGGAGGCGGGGGCTGGGGGACAGGGACGGGGGGCAGGAGGAGGGGGGAGAGAAGCGCAGAGGGGCTGCACTGGCAGGAGGGGAAGGGGAAAAAGGAAAAGGGAAAGGAAAAGAGGGGAGAAGAGGCTGGGGAGGAAAGGGGGAAGGCAGAGGAAGGAGAGGGGGAGAAAGGGCTGGGCGGAAAGGGAAGGGGAAGGAATGGGAAAAGTGCTGGGAAGGAAAAAAGGAAAAGGGGGAAGAGAGGAAAGGGAAAGGACGGGGGAAAGGGAAGAAAGGGACAAAGGAGGAGGGGAGACCTGGGGGCACCCAGGGGCTTGTCAGCCTGTCACTCCAGGATCTGCGGGGGTGAGATGGGGCGAAACCACCCCAAAACAGTGCCAGTGGGGATGAAGCAGGGATGGGGATGAGGGTCTGGGGATGGGGGGGACAAGGGCTGAGGACAGGGACAGAATAGGGATGGGGACAGGGTGGGGACCAAGGAGGGATGGGGCCAAGACTGGACGCAGGATGGGGATGGGATGGGGATGGAGCAGGGATGGGGACGAGAGGGGACCAGGGCTGGAACTGGAGGGACCAGGAATGGGGCTGGGGAGCAGGGATGGGGACAGGAGGGACCAGGGATGGGGATGGGGGAGAGCAGGGAGGGAATGACTTGGAGGGGCAGAGCTGGGGACAAGGACAAGGGACACTTGTATGGGAGCAGGGTTGGGGACAGGGACGCGAGCGGCCCTGGAGACTGGGCTGGGGAATCCCCCCATGCCTCAGTTTCCCCACTGTGGAGGAGTTATTCCAACCACTCTCCCCCCCCCCCTTTTCTTTTTTCTCCCCCCTTTTCCCCCTTTTTTTCCCCCCTTTTCTTCCTGTTTTCCCCTTTTCTTTTTTATTTTCCCCCTTTCCTATTTTTTTCCCCCGACACGGCCGTTTGGGAGCCAGCGGGGCCCTTTCCCAGCCCTGAGTCAGGGCTTTCCGCTCCGGAGCCGCCGGCGCCGCGGCCGCCCGCCGAAGGCCGCAACCACTATCCCCCCCCTTTGGTCCCCCGCCTTCGCCAGGGCTCCCACTGCCCACAGACTGGGAGCAAACTGGGACGGCCGCTCCATCCCTCCTCTTCCTCAGCCAGCGGGGTGGGGGCACCCCATGGGCTTTTTGGGGGGGGTCACAGGGGTTTGGCTCCCACCGACGTCAACCACGAGGGTTTGGTTCACTGCGGGGTGAGGCGGGGGGAGTTGGGAGCTGCCCGAACGCCTGGGTCCCCTAGATGGGGCTGCAAATTGGGGTTTGGGCCTCCCACCAGCTTAGGGGTGGCGGGGACCCCCCCCGTGTCCCCCGGGACCCTTCAAAGCTTGGCGGTTGCCCGCCAAGGGGAGCCGGGGGGGGTGATGCGAGGGCTGGCGGCGGCGGGGGCTGATTACAGGGCGGCGCCGAGCCCGGCCGCCCACGGGCCCCACGGCCGCACTCGGGGCCCCCGCAATTACCCGGGTATTTATACCCCGGCCGGACGCCTGGGTTCGTTCGCGGGGGCGGGGGGAGACGGGAGGG
This sequence comes from Haliaeetus albicilla, assembly GCF_947461875.1. Taxonomy (NCBI): domain Eukaryota; kingdom Metazoa; phylum Chordata; class Aves; order Accipitriformes; family Accipitridae; genus Haliaeetus; species Haliaeetus albicilla. Next base: position 29,981,080 of record NC_091500.1, on the reverse strand, counting down.
GGGGGCTCCTTCCCCACGGCCGGTCCTCTGGTTCTGCTTCCCTCCGTCGGCTGTCCACCCTCCACCCATCCCTCCATCCATCCATCCTTCCATCCCTCCTGTCCTTCTCCCTCCTTCCTTTCCCACCTCCATCCCTCCCTCCTTCCCCCCATCCCTGACTCATTTACCCACATCTATCAGCCCAGCTCAGCCCCCGTGACGTGAGTTTGGGGGGGTTTCAGCCCCCCATGGCAGGAGTATGGGGGGGATTTCAGCCCCTGTGACATGAGTTTGGGGGGTCTCAGCCCCCATGGCAGGAGTATGGGGGGATCTCATCCCCCATGACATGAGTTTGGGGGTCTCAGCCCCCATGGCAGGAGTATGGAGGGATCTCATCCCCCATGACATGAGTTTGGGGGGGGGTCTTAGTCCCCATGGCAGGAGTACAGGGAGGGATTTTAGCCCCCGTGACTTGAATTTGCAGGGTCTCAGCCCCCATGGCATGAGTATGGGGGGTCTCAGCAGGATGGAGGTTGCAGTCCCCAGGCAGGGCCGGAGGTGTCCCCATCCCGATGCCTGTCCCCAGGGGCCGGGGGGCACCTTCCCCCCCCCCGGCTGTAACCATGGCCCCCCCCCTGCGCGGAGCGCGGGGACCCAGGCGTCCTGCGGTAAGCACCAGCAGCTGGGCTGGGGGCACCGCGGCCCTTCAAAGGGGAGCGAAAATCAGCCCACGAATCGCTTCCATGTGTGCGCGGGTGGGGGCACTGGGAGTGGGGACTGGGAGCACTGGGAATAGGGACTGGGGGTATTGAGAATGGGGAGCACTGGGAATGGGGACTGGGGGTACTGAGAGTAGGTAGCACTGGGAATGGGGCACTGGGAGTGTGGTACCCCCCCATAGCACAGTGTCCCCAAGTCCCCCAACCTGGTGTCACCAATGGCACAGTGTCCCCAAGCCCCCCCCCCATAACAGAATGTCCCCATGCCCCATGGCAGGCCGCCAGCCGGGGGACACCGGGGGTGGCCCCACGCGCCCCCACCCCGCTTGGCGGCGGTGGCCACCGCGTCCCCTCTGTCCCTTGACCCCCCCGCTGTTCTCCGGCCCCCGGATGTTTCTCTTGCGGTCGGAGGCCCCGAAATAGCGGCGGCCCCAGCGCGTGTGGGTGCGCCGGCCACGGCGTGCCAGCGCCCGCGGGCTCCAGCCGGCCGCGGGGACGGGGGGGGACGACGGCGGGGAGTCTCCGAGGGCTCATAGCGGGGTTGAGCATCCCCCCCCCCAGCACCCTACTGGCTTGGCCTCTCCACCGATGTGGGGGACCCCAGTGTTCGAGTGGCCCCCTGGCGTCCCACCGCTCCCCCAAGTTCGGCCCTGCCGTGGAAGTGGGGGGGGGAGATGAGGGTCTGGGGGGGGACCCATAGGGTCTGGGGGAACCTATAGGGCATGGGGGGACCCATAGGGCATGGGGGGGGGCAGGAGGGGAATAGGGGGGACCTGGGGGGTCCCAGGGGAACATGGGGGACCTGGAGGGACCCATGGGGTCATGGGGGACCCAGGGGGACAGGGGGGAAACTGGGGGGTCCCATGGGGTCATAGAGGACATGGGGGAGATTGGAGGTCCCATGGGGTCATGGGGACATGGGGGAGATTGGGGCAGTTCCTATGGGGTCATGGAGGACCCAGGGGGATATGGGGTACCTAAGGGGACATGGGGGAGATTGGGGGGGCCCCAATGGGTCATGGGAGGACCCACAAGCACCAGGAGCACCTGGGGGGACCCAGGGGATCTGGAGGGACCTGGGGGGACATTGGGGCTGTGGGAGGACCCTTGGGGACAGAGAGAGACCCCAAAAGACAAGAGGGACCTGGGAGGACCTGGAGAGACCTGGGGGTCCGGGGGGGGGGGCCTGGGGGGGTCCCCAGGCCCCGGGGAAGCCGGGGCAGAGGTTGCCCCGGGGCCAAGCCGTGCCCACGCCCGTGGCGCTTCCTTCCCACCCTCTAATTATCCCCCGGCCGGGCTGGAAATAACTGCGGTGGCCACGGGGGACAGGCCTGGCCCGTGGGGACACGGGGATGGACCCCGGGGGGGGGCAGGGACGGACCCCCAGGCTGGCAGGACAGACCTCGGGGTGACAGGGATGGACCCCAGGTACCACGGAGGAGCCCCCCCCCCCGATCTACAACTCTGTCCGTCTGTCCCCCATCTGTCCCCCCATCTATCCCTCCACCCCCCCCCCCCCCGCCATGTGGCTCTCATTGCGCTGCGGTGCAGAAGCCGCATCAAAGCAGTGGCAGCGGTGGCCGCGGGGGTGGCACTGGGGGCCCTGACCCCCCTCCAGCTGCCAAAGGACCCCCCCAGGTTGCCAAGAGGCTCCCCCCCCCCCCAAGCTGCCATAGTGCCGTGGGTCCCCCCCAGGCTGCCAAGGACCCCCCCTCCCCATGGCAATCTGGGTCTCTCCCAAGCCCTGAGACCCCCCCCCCAAGCTGCCAGGGACCCCCCCATGGTGTCCTGGAACTCCCCCCCAAAGCTGCCAGGGATACCCCCCTGGCCCTGAGACACCCCCCCCCATGATGCCCTGGGTCCCCCCAAACTGCCAGGGACCGTGGTGCCTTGGGTCCTCCCAGGTCCCCCCGAAGCCCTGTGATGCCCCCCAGGCTGCCAGGGACATCCCCCCTCCAGTGCCCTTGCCACCCCCCCCCCCCGGGCCATGCCCTGTCCCGGTCCCTGTCCCTGTCCCCGCGGTCGGGCCGGGCCGGGCCTGGCTCCCTCCAGGCTGCATTTCTGCGGTTCCCAACCCAAAATTGCTGGGAGTCGCCCGGCGTCGCCCTGATTCCTCCGCGGCCGCGACCTGCGGGGGGAGCCGGGGGGACGCCCCGGGGGGGGCCGGGGGGCTGGGCACCCCAGGCTGCTCCCACTGCCCCCCACCCACCCACTCCAGTGCCCCCGTAACCCACCCCAGTTTCCCCATTCCCTCCCAGACTGGTCCCAGTGTCAGCGTTACCCACCCCAGTGCCTCTGCCACTCCCCCCCCCCCCGACTGGTCTGAGCACCCCCATTCCTCATCCCAGTGTCCCCAGTCACTTCCAGACTGGTCCCAGTGCCCCCATTCCTCATCCCAGTGTCCCCAGTCACTTCCAGACTGGTCCCAGTGTCCCCATTACCCACCCCAGTGACACCATTCACTTCCAGACTGGTCCCAGTGCCCCCATTACCCACCCCAGTGCCCACATTCCTCATCCCAGTGTCCCCATTCACTTCCAGACCGGTCCCAGTGTTCCCATTCCCTACCAGAGTGGTCTCAGTGCCCCCATTACCTATCCCAGTGCCCCTGTTCCCCCCAGGCTGGTCTCAATGCCCCCATTCCTCATCCCAGTGTCCCCATTCACTTCCAGACTGGTCCCAGTGCCCCCATTACCCACCCCAGTGCCCACATTCCTCATCCCAGTGTCCCCATTCCCTACCAGACTAGTCTCAGTGCCCCCATTACCTACCCCAGTGCCCCTGTTCCCCCCAGGCTGGTCCCAGTGCCCACATTCCTCATCCCAGTGTCCCTGTTCCCTACCAGACTGGTCCCAGTGTCCCCATTCCCCATCCCAGTTTGCCACTATACTGGTCTGCCTCCCTGGCCAGAGCTGAGGGCTCCTCAGTCCCCCGTCCTGTGTCCCCAGCGCTAACACAGATGGTGTGAGATGGGGACAGGGATGGGGATGGGGATGAGAATGAGATGGAGATGGGGATGGGACAGGGATGTGCATGGGGACATGGGTGGGAATGGAGATGGTGACAGGGAGGAAGGATGGGAACAGGGACAAGGATGGGGATAGAGACTGGGTTAAGGACAGGGTTGTGAATGGGACAGGGACAGGGATGAGAACAGTGACAGAGCTAACACAGGGACAGGACAGGGTTGGGGAAAGAGAGAGGTCTGGGGACAGGGACAGGACAGAGATGGGGACAAGACAGGGACACTGATAAGGTTCAGGACAGGACAGAGCCAAGGATGGGAATGGGGAGAGGAACTGGGACAGGACAGTGACATGGACACGGTGGGGGACAGGACAGGGGTAGTGTTAGGGACAGGGATGGGGACAGGAGCAAGCACAGGAAAAAGACAGGGCGTTAAGGTTGGGGACAGGGACAGGAACAGGACAGGGCTGGGGACAGGGATAGTGTTGGGAAATGACAGAGATGGGGATGGGAACAAAGACAGGGTTGGGGACAAGACTGAACAGGACAGAGTTGGTGACAGGAGAGGGTTGGGGTCAGAACAGGGTTGGGGACAGGACAAGAGAGGGTTGGGGACAAGGCAGGGCTGGAGACAGGGCAGGGTTGGGGACAGGAGAGGATGCTGTTGGGGACAGGACACTGTTGGGGATAAGGACAGGCTTGGGGACAGGGCTGGGGACAAGGCAGGGCTGGAGACAGGGCAGGGTTGGGGATGTTGTTGGAGACGACAGGGTTGGGGACTGGACAGGATGCTGTTGGGGACAGGAGAGGGCTGGGGACAGGACATTGTTGGGGACAAGGACAGGGCTGGGGACAGGGCAGGAGATGTTTGGGGACAGGACATTGTTGGGGCCAGGACAGGAGATGTTTGGGGTCAGGACAGGACTGGAAAGGTTTGGGGACAGGACATCGTTGGGGACAAGGACGGGGTTGGGGACAGGACAGGAGATGTTTGGGGTCAGGACAGGACTGGAAAGGTTTGGGGACAGGACATTGTTGGGGACAAGGACAGGCTTGGGGACAGGACAGGACATCGTTGGGGACAGCCGGGCCAGGCGCCCCCGCCAGGCGGCAGCAGAGACCCGCGCCCGGGGGCGGCACCGACCGGCTGCGGCCACTGGAGGGCGCCGGGACTGGGGGGACTGGGGAGACTGGGAGGAACTGGGGGGGGACTGGGAAGGATTGGGAGGGTCTGGGGGGGACTGGAAAGGATTGGGGGGGACTGGGAAGGATTGGGAGGGACTGGGGGGAACTGGGAGGTATTGGGAGGGACTGGGGGGGGACTGGAAAGGATTGGGGGGACTGGGAAGGATTGGGAGGGACTGGAGGGGACTGCGGGGGATTGAGGGGGGGACTGGGAGGGGATTGGGAGGGACTGGGTGGGGACTGGGAGGGACTGAGAGGGGACTGGGGGGGACTGGAGGCGTCTGGGAGGGTTTGGGGGACTGGGGTACTAAGGCGTGGGGGGCTAATGGGAGGCAGCGGGGTGCTACTGGGATGGGGCGGCAGCAGGGTTAATGGTGTGCTACTGGGGAGGGGGGGGCTACTGGAGAGGGGGTCCCGGTAGGGGTAGTGGGAGTGGGGGGCAATGGGGTGTTACTGGCGTGGGGGGTTATTGGATGGAGTGTCCCAATGGAGGGTAATGGTGGGGACGGACAATGGGGTACTAATAGGGTGGGGGTTAAGGGTGGGGGTCCTAATGGGGGGGGGCTACTGGTGGGGGGTCCCAGTGGGGTAATTGGGTGGGGCTTAATGGGTGGGGGGGGCTACTGGTGGGGCGTTAATGGGATGAAGATCCTGATGGGAGTAATGGGTGCTGGGGGGGGAGGGGTGCTAATAAGGGGGGCCCTAACGGGAAGGGGGGGTGTCTAGTGGGGTGGGGGCTCTGCGGTGGCTCTCTCCAGCCCCCCCTGTGCCCCCAGCCCCCTCCCCCAGGCCCACAGGGAGCCTTGTCCCCCATTGTCCCCCCCACGGGGGGCAGGACGGGGGCTTGCCAGGTGGGGGGGGGCAGGAGGAGGAGGAGGCAGCCTTTGCCCCGGAGAGGCGCAGGCAGATCTGGCCTTCGCCCCATGCCGCGGTGACATGACGAGTTGGCCAGGACTCAGCCCCGGTGACAGGATGGGGACAGTCCCCATGTCCCCCCACCCACCTTGTGCCCTCCCCACTGCCGGGCCCGGCTCTTTTGGGGCAGGGGGCTGCAAAGCGCCACCCCAGCAGCGTCACCGACCCTGGGGGACGCCACGATGGGGACAAACTAACCAAGAAACCATGAGTTTGTCCTCTTCCCCGGTGGCACAGCACTGTTGGCAATCCCAGAGGGGAAACGGAGGCACGGGGTTGGGTGGATGCACGCTCTGTGTCCCCATGTGACACCGCTGCGGGTCAGGAGGGGAAACTGAGGCACGGCGGGGGACCGGTCCCATCCACGCCTGCTGACGCCGCAGCCGGCGGGACGCGGGCCCGGATCAAAGGAATCGCCGCGTTCACTCTGCGCAGGGGGGGCACAGGGATGGGAACCCCCTGCCTTGGCCCCCTGACGGCTGCGGCGGAGGCGACTTCAAGGCCGCAGCAGGGTCTGGGGTGAAGCGGCGGCCGCCTCCCCGCCGGCATGGAGTTTTCGGGGGGGACACAAAGCCACCGCTTCACTCGATGGCAAGGGGACAGTGGGCAGGACGGTTGCCCCCTCCCCACTGCCAGAGTTTTGGGGGACAGGCTGCGTGCGGTGCTGGAGGCAGGATGAGGGGCTGTCCCCAAAACCCACCAGCTGCAGCGGCCAGGGCGGGGGGGGTTGGTTTTATTTCTCCTCCCCAGGGCAGGGGGTCTCTGCTCTTCATCCAGCGTTGTTTTAATGACACCGGGGGTTCGCAGGCGGCCAGCGGGGCTGGTGCCGCGGCAAGAAGGCGAAATAAAACGGTTCCGCTGGAAGCGGGGTGAGGTCGCGGTGAGCGACGGCAATTTTCCAGCTGCGGGAATGAAGGGAATTAGGCCAAAAAAAGTGGAAAAATAAAAAGGTCACGGGGAAGACGGCATCCGGGCGACCGGCGGGGCGCTGGGCGAGGGGCTCATTGGCCTCGGTAGTGCCTCCAAAATCAACAGTGGGGTGTGTGGGAGGGTGCTGGGGTGGGGGGGCTCCCCACGCTGTGACACCCCCACACACAGCCCGTTACTGGGGGACATCAAAGGCCAGTGGCCGGTGGGGACGGGCAGCGGATGGGAAAGCGGCGTCGGGGGGGACACACATATGAGACACAGCGCCGTGCGGGGCGGGCGGCTTTGATGCTGGAAAGCAAAAGAAAGGAAAAAAAAAAAGAAACTAAGAAATTAAACGTCACCTCTCATGTGTCATCCCCCCCCTCCCCGCCTTGTTTGTCACTGGCTGTGCCCGTTTCCCATCCCTAAGGACACTCACACCTCGTTTGCCTTCAAAAACCTCGTTTTTTGTAAACCAGGGGCTTTTTGCTGTGAACTCCCCCCCCCCCCCAAAACCCGCCCAGAGCAGGGTTGACCGCAGGCGCAGAGGGGCAAGGCCCAGGCATCCCACGGTGACAGTTCCTGTCATGACAGGGCTGGGTGCTGTGACAGGACGTGGGGCATGTCATGACAGGGACTCCAGGGCCCGCTGTGGTGACAGGGCCCTGGGGATGTTTACACAGCGACGAGGCCCCTGCCGCGGGCCTGTGAAGACAAGTCGCACACCCGGATGGCGGCTGTCGCGACAGGGCTGAGGTGGCTCATGATAGGAAAAGGTGACGGAGGGGGGGGGAAGGGGGCGAAAAGCGGCACTGTCGCGACACGGCCCGGGTTACCGAGCCGGCGGGGACGCTGCCGGGGCTGTGGGGCGACCGGCTCCCGGCAAAGCGACGGCGGCGGCCGGGGCGGAGCCAGCGCCAAAATGGCGCCTTTTCCGCCACATTCCCGGCGCCGCCAAGCCGTCCCTCCAAGGGCGCAGCCCGGCCGCTCGCCCCGCCTCCCCGCGGCACCTATTGGCCAGTTTGAGACGGACCGCCGTTCTCATTGGCGCGGCGCCCCGCCGCGGCCGACGCCTCCGAGCGAAGGATTGGTCAGCGCTCCCGTCAGTATGCGAGCCCGCCTTCCTCCGCGGCTCGAACCGCGCGGCCGGTTGGCGCTCCCCGCTGCCAATCCCTCCTGCGCCCCCGCCTCCCCCCACCCATTGGCGGCGACCCGCGCCCATCACGCCGCGGCCCACGCCGCCGCGGCCGCTCCCATACGGGGTCTCCCTGCGAGCCCGCGCGGACCCCGATTGGCCCCCGCCACAGCCGGCCCCCCCCCTCCTGCTCCCCCATTGGCCACCGCCCGCGGCGCTCCCCCTCCCCCACGGGGCGGGGCAGCGGGGGCGGCGCCCCTCCCGCCCCCTCCCCCCCTTCCACCGTCCCGCCCTCGCTTCCCGTTGGCCTCCCTACCCGTCATTCTCCCTCCCGCGGCGGCATCCCATTGGCGAACACGGCGGCGGGGGCGGACCGCGGGGCCGGGGCCGCGGCGCTCGGCTCCCTCCCTCGGCAGCCCCTTGGCGGTCACCGGCGGGGTTAGGCCGCCTCGTCAGCGAGCCGGGCGCGCCCGCCCCCCACCCCTTCCTCCTCCTCCTCCTCCTCCTCCTCCCCCCCCCCCGCCCCGACGCCGCTTGGGCTCGTCCTCCCCCCCTCCCGGCCACCATGAGCGGTAAGGACGGGCCCGCTGCGCCGGCTGAAGGAGGAGGAGGAGGAGGAGGAGGAGGGAGGGAGGAAGGAGGAGGAGGAGGAGGAGGGGGGGGGGGCGGCGATGGGAGCGAGGGGCGCGCGCGGCCGCCCAGGCACACGCAAACGACGGCGGCGGCGGCGGCGCCCGCCCGCTCGGAGGGGCCTGAGGCGGCCCCGCCCCACGCCGGGCCGGGCCCCGCCGGGTCGGGCCGGGCCTCTTGTCGCCTCGTTTTTCGCTTCTCCTGAGGGGAGACGTGCCGAAGAGGAGGAGGGGGGGGGGGGGGGGAGGAAGGCCTCGGGGGAACGGGACGGGATGGGAGCGGAGGAGGAGGAGGAGGAGGAGGAGGAGGAGGGAGGGGGGCGGCGGGGGGTGTGTGTGTGAGGGAGGATGCCGGGGGATCGGGCGCGGAGAGGAGGATTTTTGTGGGGGAAGGGTGTAGGCCGGGGGGGGGGGCGCGCTTCCCCCCAGCCCCCGAGGAAGGCGCCTTGCGGGGGCGGATGCGAGGGGGGGTGGGGGGGGAAGCCGTGGGGCGAGGGCCCGGGGGGGGGGGGGGGAGAGGCGTGGGGAAGGTGTGACCTGCTGGGGGTGGTTTTGTTTTCTTTTTTTGAGGGGGGGAGTCCATGGAAGCGATGCTGGGGGGGCTGGAGGGGACCCTGGTGAAGGGTGCTGGGGGTGTGGGGGAGAGTGGGGGGCACAAGCCTCAGGGCCGGGGCGGGGGGGGGGGGAGTTGCTAGAGGAGGATGAGGAGGCTCCTGAGCGGTGGGAGAAGGAGGGATTTGGGGAGGGGAGCGGGGACCCCCGTGCTGTGGGGTCACTGGGAGGACAGACAGGGGAGTCCCGGCCAGGGGATCCCCGGGGAGCCCCGTGGGCTGGATCCGCGGCGGGGAATCCGTGGGCAGGGCAGGGAAAGGGCTGCCGGGGTGGATCCACGGAGGGCCAGGGCGGGAGGTGTGCTCCTAGGCCAGCGGGGAAGGGAAAGGGGAGGCCCGGGGAGGACCTCGACGGGGGCCAGGGAGTGTCCCGAGCGGGTGGGGAGGAGCTGGGGCCTGGAGCCGGGCCGGGTCCTCCTCCGCCTGTCCCGCTGCCAGCTCCCCTTTGGCAGCTCCCTCCGGTTCCCAGCCCCTTCGCGCCAGTGCCCGAGGAGCACACGGGCCCCCCAGAGTGCTTGCCAGCGGGCCGTCCCCCCCGCCCCCGTTTCTGCCCAGCCCTTCTGCATTCCCTGCCCTTGAATCCCCGTGTGCCCTCGCGCTCCTGATCCCCCTCTCCTGCCCAGAAATGTCTTTAACTCCTGCTGTCGTTTCCCGCCCGCGCAGACCAAGAGAGTCCCGAGGAGATGGCGACAGTGAAGCCCGAGAAGGGCGAAGGAGATGCCAGCAGTAACAGCAGTGCAGGCAGTGGGGAGGGCCAGGTGAGTGTGACAAGGGAGGAACAGCCCCAAGCCGGCGGCCTCCTGGCTCCACTCGCCCTGGGGAACTCGCCGTCCCCGTGGCAAAGTCCAGGGCCGGGCTGAGGTGTTTGTTTGGCCCAGCCGAGCGTTACACCGGTTCCTCTCCCCAGGGAGAGGAAAAGGGCGAGAGTGCGCCGGGGGATCGTCAATGCTGCCAAATGCCCTGCCAGAGCGCCGACCCGCAGCGCCCGTGGCTTCCCCTCCTCCCCCAGCTCTGCACGGTGCCCTCGAAAACATGACAGTTCCCCTGCTCCCAGTAAACACCACAGCCCTGACTGGCCTTTCTCCAGGTTGGGGTGCCCAGAAATGACTGTACTTCCCGGGAGCTGTTCTGTTCTCCTGTGGGGAGGTTCACCCACTTTGGGGTGGAGGAGACATCTCTCCGTGCCTTTTACATGTAGACTCCCTGCCCTTTCCTCCCGCCCAGAGGGTTTTTCCCTGTGGGTTCAGTCTGTCCCGGCCTGACAGCCCTGTGTCTGGCAGTTGTATTTTTCCGGCTGTGGGTGTGTTTTCTCAGGAAGGAGTGTTTATCTTTTCCAAGCATGCTCCTCCCTGTTTGCTCTTTTAATTCCCCCCCCCCCCTTTTTTTAATTTTTGGCCTGCCCATCGGGCCGCCTCCTGCATTAACTCCTCCTTTTCTTCCCAGGAATCACAGCCTTCCCCGCTGGCTCTGCTGGCAGCCACCTGCAGCAGGATCGAGTCTCCCAATGAGAACTCCAACAGCTCCCAGGGCCAGCAAGGCGGGAGTGGCGAGCTGGACCTCACAGCCGCCGCCGCTCAGATAGCCCAGTCCGCCAACGGCTGGCAAATCATTTCTGCTGGCTCCAGCACGCCGACGGCCTCCAAAGAACAGGGCAGCAATGGCAGCAACGGCGGAGATGCCTCCAAAAGCCGGCCCGTGAGTGCGGGGCAGTACGTGGTCACGACCACTTCCAGCCTGCAGAACCAGCAGGTGCTCACAGGCCTGCCAGGAGTTATCCCAAATATCCAGTACCAGGTCATTCCCCAATTCCAAACCATCGATGGGCAGCAGCTCCAGTTTGCCACCACCCCTGCCCAAGTCAACGTGCAGCAGGATGCCTCTGGTCAGCTCCAGATCATCCCCGGCACAAACCAGCAGATCATAACGAGCCGAGCGGGGACGAGTAACCTCATCGCCATGCCAAACCTGCTGCAGCAGGCTGTCCCCATCCAGGGCGTGGGCTTGACCAACAACACCCTCTCAGGGCAAACCCAGTATGTGGCCAACGTCCCCGTGGCTCTGAACGGCAACATCACCTTGCTGCCCGTCAACAGCGTGGCCGCCAGCCTGGCTCCCACCTCTCAGACGGTCACGTTGAGCAGCTCCGGCTCTCCGGACAGCAGCTCCCAGCCAGCTACCTCGGGCGCTGCCATCAGTTCCACCAACACGGCCACGTCTCATGCTAGTTCTGGCGCCTTTTTTACCAACGCCAACAGCTATTCCACCACCACCACCACCAGTAACATGGGCATCATGAATTTTTCCACCAGCGCAACGGTGGGAACCAACGTCCAGGCGCAGACACCCCAGAGAGTCAGCAGCGTCCAGAGCTCGGACTCACTGCAGAGCCCAGTTTCTGGGGTGGCTTTGCAGCCGGGGCAGCAGAAAGAGGGGGATCAAAGCCAGCAATCACAACAGCAGCAGCAGATCCTGATCCAGCCACAGCTAGTCCAAGGAGGGCAAACAATCCAAGCCCTCCAGACCACCCCGCTCTCTGGCCAGACCTTTGCCACTCAAGCCATCTCCCAAGACGCCTTGCAGAACCTGCAGCTCCAGGCTGTCCCCAACTCTGGGCCCATCATCATCCGAACGCCCACGGTGGGTCCCAACGGGCAGGTGAGCTGGCAGACCATCCAGCTCCAAAACCTTCAGGTTCAAAACCCCCAGGCCCAGACAATCACCTTGGCCCCCATGCAGGGAGTGTCACTGGGGCAGACGGGCAGCACCAGCACCACGCTTACCCCCATCGCCTCCCTCCCCAGCGGCACTGTCACGGTCAACGCTGCCCAGCTCTCCTCCATGCCAGGCCTCCAGACTATTAACCTCAGTGCCTTGGGAGCGTCTGGGATCCAGGTGCATCAGCTGCAAGGGCTGCCGCTGGCCATAGCAAACACTGCCGGTAAGTTGTTTTGTCTTGGTTCCTTTTCTGTAGCCAGGCAGAGGAAATCAAAGGCGAAACGATGTTGCCTGGCTGCGTGCAGCCAGATCCATGCACGGTCTGGACTCTGTGGGGTTCAGGGCGCTGGCACAGCCATGCCAGGGCTGGAGCTGGGTGTGATGGATGCCAAACAGAGTTGGCAAGCGGGCTGCTGCTTATGCTGGCTCTGGGAAGGAAGTGTTAAGCCTCTGCCGATCGCCGGAAGACAATGAAACTAATTTTGGAGAGTTTCTGATCTAGTAACTCTTGGGCGGCTGATTGCATGAAAAGAAACAGAGGAGATGGCTGTGAATGGGGAAGGAGGGAGATGTGCGGGGAGGAGAGGCAGAGGAGAAGGGGGACGCTGCGTGCAGTGCTAAGGGTGAAGCCTGGTTTTGTGCGAGGCTGCTGTCCTGCCCTGATGGCCGTGGCAGGGGGGCTCGGGCTGGGGCATGGACCCAAGCCCAGCTCAGCTCCTCAGCTTGCGGGAGCCCACAGAAAGAGTCACGGCCTTATAAAACTCAGGAATAACTTAAGTCCCCCTGCCCTCCCCCTAGAAAACAAACAAACAAAAAGCCCTGGGGGAATTTCCTTGCAGGGGCAAAAGAACGGGCTCTTTAAGTGTATATTTAGCCTAAAGTTGGGTGCTGGTGTGGGACGCTGTGATCTCATCGTGGTCGAGACAGCCCTGTGTTCACGGTTGGCGCAGGACACCCTGCTCAGTTCCCCCTGGATCAGTCCCGTCATCTCCGAAAACCTCCCACCAGCCTGGGGGCGTGTGTGTGGACATGGTGTGTGAGCTTCAGGCTGCTTGGTTTCCCCTTGGAAATGCCTTGCCTGCCTGTACGAGGGGGCCGTAGGCTCCTGCCGCGGAAGAAATCGGTGCTGAAAAGGAGCTCTGCTTGCTTTTCCAGTGTTTTTCTTTTATTTTTTTTGTTCTGGCTCTGGCTAAAAAGGCAGTTGCTAGATTTAGTCACAGCTGAGAGGCAGCAAAAAATGTTGCTCAATCTGACTCGTGCTTCCTTCTCGCGAGAAGAGGCGGTTGCTCTCCCGGAGTTGTTTTGCAGCATTATTTTGGGCTGTTGCTACAGCAGCTTGGCTTGCAGGCGTCCGCGGGTTTATTACAGACTGCACCGCAGTCGGGATTAGCCTGATCCTTGGATTTCCCTGAGCAGAGACACCCGCTTGTGCTAGAGCACGCTTGTTTTTGCACCCAGAGGGGAGCTGGCGGCACATCACCTCTTTTATACGTGGAAATGCAGGTGGTGAAGGGTCCCTTTTGTCTTCGCCTGCCCGGGTTCAGCACGATCCCCTCGCCCTGCAGCCTGGTGGGGCCGCTTGCGTGGAGGCGTGCTTGTTTCTTGTTTTGAAGGCGCTGGAGAAACGCATGGGCAACTCGTAGTTCCTGTATTTGTGCCTGGCTCTGCCCTCGGAGGTGGGGCAGGGAGGAACGTTCCAGAGACCACCCACCCAACACGCTCACGCTGGGGAGCCACCGCCTCCTCCTCCTCCTCTTTTTTTTTTTTTTTTTTTTTTTTTTTAGCTCAGCAGCGTGTTTAGCTCTTGATCCGCAGTGATGAATTCACTGTCCAACGCTGGCGGCTGCACTGAGAACCACGGCCAAGGGCCTCGCTCTTCTTAGGTCCGAGGATGTGACGTTCAGATGGCACTGTGATGTTGTTACGTTTGAAAAACCAGAGCAGGGTTCAGGTTTCAAAGGGTTTGCAGGGTCCCACTGAGCCCCCAACTCAATGGGACTATCAGTTAGGCTCCTAGGACGAGATTGCAGAGGCTGCGGCTGGGACAGAAAGCTTCCTGGCACTGATCCATTCACACAATTTGCGGGGCTTAACTCCAGGCTGGAGGACCTTTTCTCTAGCTGGGTCCGTCAGATGTGGTGATGGGTCTGTTTGTCCCCCTGCCACCTGCAAACAGCCCCTCTCAGGTGGGTGCTGAGTCCCCCTGCCCCAGACCTTGCACTGGGTGCATCGTCTCCAGCCACACCGTGGCCTCATAGCTGGGCCATCTTCTGCCGTGTTTGGGGCCTGCGAACGCAGATTGCTCCGGGTCCGAGCTCTCTGATGGCAAGTTAAGGGAACAGTTTGTTACCGAATCTGCCTGTTGTCCAAATTGCTGAATGTTTTCCATGAGGAGCCTCCCCTTCAGCTGCCGGCAGCTGTGTGAGCACGTGCCACGTGTGCTGGAACGTTCTGCACTTGCTTTCTGCTCGAGACTAAGAGTTGGGAGAGTTTTTTGTAGCAGAGAAAGCTCTTCTGCTTCCGATGGAGGTGAATGGAAAATAAACCCCAGGTTTGCTTGGGAGGGGAGATTCGCAGCCGGTCTTCCCGTCCCCTTGGGTTTTGCCCTGTGTGACGGTGTGGCAGGGAGAAGGGGGTGCATGGCGAAGGGTTTTGGTAGCTGAGCGTGCACCCCAGCTGCCTCCTGGGTTTGCAGCTGCCACGTTTCCTACCACTTAGCTGCATGTCTGCCTTAGCTGAGCTACTTCGAAGAGCTCACTCAGCTCAGCTTCCTTTGGGGCTGACAGCCACTCTGGTGTCCTGGCATGGCTGCTGCTGGGCTGGGGGAAGCACATGTCTCCTCTCTTGAACCCTGCTCCGATCCGTGGGCAGGGGGACTCCTCTGGGCTGTGGCTTTCAGCCCCCTGTTAGGGCTGGGGGCAAGTCGCTGATGAGATTTCTGCTTTTCGCTTTTCTTTCTGCAAAGCAGGAAGGGGAGAGATCCCCCTGGAGAAAATGACACCTGAAAAGGTCTTTAAAAATCAGATTTTTGCTCCTGGGCATGAGGTAGAGCCCTGAGCTCTGTGCAAGTGTAACTCAGCCTGTGTTTATATTAATTAGGTGGTTTGCAGGCTGCCTCCTCCTCGGTGTTAGATGGGCTGTGAATTAGCCCGGTGGCAGAGGCATGAGAAGGTCTGTGACTGTAATGGGCTGGTATGTGGGCAAACAGGCCTTGCAGCCGGCTCTGCTTCGAGGGGAAGGCAGCTACTGAGCCGGGGAGGGGATTTCCTTGGCTGGCATTGCCCCAAAAACCCGCACGTGGGTTTGGGTGCCACTGCTTCCCACATGAGTGGGCAGCAGGACTGCCTGCGGGATGAAGGAAAGACGTTTTGGGGTGCTTGTGGAGGGGATGTCCTGCACAAGGCGCCTTCGTGCGGAGGCTTTGTGGCAAGTGGGGTTGGGGTGATTTTGAGAAGTTTGCGACGTCGGGGTTTCTCTTCCCCTTCTGACCGAGCTTTAGGGAGGAGGAGAGGGACTTTTTTTAGCTCCGTGTCCGCATAGTTTTGCCAGTGAAGTGGCTCTGCCCCACGTACCTGTCCCTGGCAGAATCCTGCTGCGTAGAGCTCCATGCCTGGGAGATAGAGAGCCCTGCCTGGCTGAGGTATGTGCTGGGTAAACAGGCGTCCAGCGGTGGCTTCCCATTAGGTCAGTGCTGCAGTTAAACCCCTCATCTGAGGTCCTTGTTTTGTGAGTGCTGAAGGATGTTTTATTGCTGGGGAGGATGGAGCTGGGAGGGTGCCCGGAGCACTGGTGCGACTGGGCAGCCCCCAGCCATGCCCCTGCCTAGGGGTGTTTTGCTGGGATGAGCTCCCTTTTGGGGCTCCGTCTATCATTTGGACGGAGGCTTGTGGTCAAATCGAGCAGTGGGACGTAGCAAGGACATCCTTCTGAAAGAAAAAAAAAAGCCTTCATAGGGGAAGTAACCCTTTGAAATCTGTTTACCAAATGCATCCCCAGCTCTCTGCTGTGACTTCGTTCTTACAGGGCTCTTCTCAGCCGTCGGGGCACTGACACAAAGACCTGATTGTCTCCTATTTTCTGTTTTTAAGGGAAGCTTTGTAGCAGGGCCTTGATGAGACATCCACATGGCATCGTCTGCAGAGGGGAGGGGAAAATTGAAATCAATCTCGGGCCAGCAAGCCCTGACAGGATCTCTCCTTAACGTGCTTTAATTGTTTGTTTCATTACGCCCATGACATCACGTCAGAAAAGAATTATATTGTGAAATTTCCTTCTCTAAACTCTAGCTGGGCTGGACTTTAAATACCCTCCCGACTTCCTTGGCTGACCTCTCTCCTTGCCATGATAAAGAGGGTGATTTACTGAAGAAATTACACAAACCCCAAGAGATTGCAGGGTCTGCTTGGGAAAAGGGAGTGATCCCAATACAGAGCCTGTGTTACTGCAGCGCAGGTTTGTCCGGGTGAGGTTGTGCCCTGCACAGAGTTGCCGTGGGTCTGGGGCTCTGTGGGGCAGCCCTGCTCCTCCTCCTTCTTCTTGAGGCCGGGGCTCAGCTGTCCAGGAATGCGAGCAGGTTGGCAGCCATGCTGGTTGGACTGGTTGGGTGCCGCGCACCCCGTGACTCCTCATGGAAGAGCTTCCTTGCCCGGCTCCGGACCGTCTCGCCGGGCCCTAATCTTCGCCTTCCTTTTATCTGTGCCGACCTCAGCCTTGCTGCCTCCTCACCGAGAAGCGTGGTCTTTATCACACCTTCGCAGGACCTGGATCCTGGCCCCTGAGGACTAGGGGTAGTTTCAGCGTAGCTCCTTTCCAGAGCGTTGGCTCTCAGGGCACTAGCTCCCACTTCAGAGAGGCTCATGCCGTCCAGCCATCACCCCATCCCCACGCAGGACGTCTAGGTTAGATACCGTGAGTGATGTGGGCACAAATTCCCCCTCTCTGCAGAGGGGCGTGATTAAAAACATGGGCTTTGTGGCTTGGAAAAACCATCCACCCTTGACTGCAGTGGACGAGAGGAATACAGAGGTTCAGGTGCGGTGAGAGATGCCGGCGGGGATTTCCCCATCTCCTGGGTGTGCTTTGGGCTGGGCTCAGGCCACAGCCCTCCTCCTCCTCACTGGTCACGGGGATTGCCCTTCCCTGTCTCAGCTGGGCATTTTCCTCCTTCCATGCTCCTCAAGCATCATCAGGGACTTCTCTTTTTAACTAACCTGATTTCTTTTTTGGCGTGGTTTGGTAGGATCTGCCTATGCTACAGGGTGAGGGTGCTCTGGCTGCCGCGGCTGCTGGTTGCTAGTGGTCTGATTTGCCCTGGCAGGGCCACCCCAGTGAAGGCTTTGGCAGGGCTAGAGGCTTCATCACAGTTTTGCGGCAATCCAGACTGGAATTAAAAGGGCAAAGGAGACCTGCGTTTCAGTTTCCAGTGCGACAAAGGTATTTAGCAAGTCCAGGGGAGGGGCGGGGGGATGTCAGGGATTTTGCAAATTGGACAAGGTGACTTCCGAGCTCACCTCTACCTCTGCCTGTGTGTCACCAGGCTGGGCAGACGCAGCTCTGGCTCCTCTTGCAGCCCACCTCGCTCTTGACCCAACAGCTCTGTCACTATTTATTTCTTCTCCAAAGGAAGTGTAATTTATTGTGACGCACAGAAACCTCCAACAATTAAAGGATATCGCCCAACTTGACGTGTGGCTTTTCAAGTCATTAAACTCCAGATTAAGACACGATTACTCAATGTGCTGCAGTCTGACTTCAAAACTGCACCATCTTACGCAGCCGGGCACCGTGTATTCCCCGCTCCACTGTCCATAACTCCGAAGAATTACTAAGCGAGAGCTTGGCTAATTTACATGAATGACTTCCTACTGCAGATTAACTCATTTTGCAAATTAGTGAGGAAATCAAACAAGATAAAAATCAAGGGGACGGCATTACAAAACCTACTTTGTTCCTTTGTGTAGCAAGTGCAGCTTAATTGTCTTTGATCTGTCTAGAGTAGAGCGTGGTGGTGTGTTTTGGGGAGAGCAGCAAGCACTGGCGAGGCAACGCTGGTCGCTGTCACCCTGGGCTTTCAGACTCTGCCAAAAAAAAGAGGAGGAAACGGTGAGAACTTGAGTTGTCAGCTGGAAAGGTTTGATATGGGGTTTTTTTTCAGGCTCGTGCCTGCCGTCTGTCGTCCGCCATGAGTGGAGATGTGCCGAGAGGTTCAGGGAGCCTCGGGGCTGCGTGCTGCTGGGTTTTGCTGCCCTTTCTTTTTGCCTTGGAACTTCCTCTTGCCTCTTTTCACTGTGTCTGGAAGCTGACATTGGTTTGTCGTGCGTGCCCTGCTCTGTGTGGTGACGACTTACCCCCCTCTTCCTCTCCTGCCTCTGTGGAGTTGCAGCTGCCAATGTTGCAGAGTTTGCACAAGAAACCTTTTTTTTTTTTTTTTTTTTTCCAGATCCTCCCTAAAAATGAACATCAAGTCTGTTTCCCCTCTCCTAAGGTCAGCTGGGGTGGATCTAAAAATGCTCCTCTCTTCTATCCACAGGGCATTTCTCACCTCGTTTTAGTTTGCTAAATAAAACGACTAAACCGAAGCATTTTCCCTCTGACGGGCAGTTAGAAGACAAGAAACACCTTGTCTTGAGAGAAGTCGTGAGCCAAGACTTGGGTGCTTTGGTCTTTTTAGTGTGAGACCAGCAAATGACTACCCCTCTTCTGGGGGGGGTCTTGGCGGTCGGTAGCCCCATCCCATGCTGGTCGAGGAGGGGCTCCATCAGGCAAAGACAGGTCGAGTACAGGAGCCAGGCGCAGCAAAGCAGGGTCAGCTCCTGTTGCCTGTCCTCACAGGCAAGTCCCGCTTTACTCCCCAGGGTTTTCCAAGGATTATACCCCCCTCCTTGCTCTATTAATACATTTTTTTCAGGACTTCGATGACCTGAGCATGGACCAGGGGCTTGGCAGCCTCCATGAAAGCTTTAGTCTTAGAAGTAATCTATATTAGCAGAGATAATAAACATAAATTATCCAGCTGGTTTCTCTCCACCAAGCTTTCTCCTGAAACTGCAATATTCTGGAGACTTCTGCGCGTCCTGATATGTGAAGAATGAAGCGTGTATGTACAAGATCTGTCTTCTCTTGCCGTAATTTATTTATACCTTAATTAGATGCGAGCCATAGATTACCAGAAGGAGGATTTGGGTTTTTTCCCCTCCATATGACATGCCAACAGACTATAAAATGCTGCGTAGGCTTTTGCATGTTTGAAGATTGAAGCCATTCCAAGACATCAGGGCTGGATTCTCCCCCTCCCAAGCGTATTTTGGGGAGAGCGCGTGTGTCTTCTCCTTCCTTTTTACAACAGCTCTCCCCAGATAGCACATACGCGACAGGGAAATCTCTAATCTGTCGCTGTAATGCAAGCTGTTGTCGTTGGCTTATAAAGCTTAAAAAAAAAAACCCCTCCCTGGTTCCCTCCATGCTGGTTTTAGACTGTAAACATATGTTGCAAGAGCTGGGGGGGACGGGGCTGAAAAGGTTTTGTCCTAAAATTGCTAAACTTTGCGGGGAGCACAGGAATGTTGCTGATGAGGTATGGGAGGGCCCAGCCAAGATTTCTGAGTGGGGCTCAAAATTGTGTCCCCTTTGGAGGGACAATTTCCTTCCTCCTGCCCGGTGGTGGTGTTCAACAGCCAGACCTGGCCTGGTCGCTGTCACTCGATGGCCAACAATATTCCTCTCCACCTTGATGTCCCGGTGTGAGGGCAGACACAACCACTGCCATTGCAGTTATTAATGCTACCACCATGCAGGAGCCCCATCCCGGGGCCGAACTGGTCTGAGTGTGTCGGTCATGGGTGTTATTTCCAGCATCTTTTGGCTGTGATTCAGCCAAGTGTTTCCTCCTGCCCTGGTGCAGACTGGAGGGGACCGTCTGCAGGATTATATGGTCTTTGGGGCCAGCACCGTCCTTTAACACGCAGTGTTGGGGTTCAGACACGTTAGCACAGCCCCTCGCCGTACCACGGATGACATGGGTGACATCCTGGCTTCTGCTTAGACGGCAGCGTGTGCCTCATCCCCCTGCAGACAAACTGGGCCTGGTGTGACGTAAGTAGGGACGGGGCAAGTGGATGAGTCAGGCTTCGTTTCCTTGATTGCCACCCTTCTCCTGGTTGTCGCTTTGATGCTCTGAGTGTCTTAGTCCTCAACGGCAAAGGGCTTGCTCAGCACTGCCCTCTCCCAGAAAATCTGGACCCCTGCAGACTTGGCGGGGCAGAGCAGCCAGCCCTAATTTCAAGCCTCCCTGTCTGCATGCTCCTGCATGGGGAGCAAAGCTCCTATTGATGCTGCTGCAGCCTGGAGGAGTGAAATCGAAGCTGTTCCTCTCGCCAGAGGAAGCCCAGATGTGGAGCACAGCCCAGCTGCACACATAAATCACCCACCAGCCATGCAGATCATTGGCAATGCCGCCACAGAGCTGTTGGGCATCGCCACCGTGAGCTGGCTGGTGCCCCAAGTAGCCATCTATTCATGGTGGTTTTTGTCCTTTCCTGAGCATGGGCTCCTGCCCTGGCTCCTCCGCTGAGCTTTGCCAGGGCACCACTGACACCTGCTGGTAACAGCAAAGCCACGGGACCAGGGGAAGGCTGCCGGCTGCCAGAAACTCTTCGTCATTCCCCCCTCGCTGTCTCTGTGTTGTGAAACTCCCTCCCGGCCGCAGGAAGAGAGCCCAGCATGCAGCTAATGGACGTTTCGGGCCAACATAAGTTTGAAGTTTATCCTTCTTCAGTGCCAGCACCTCTCCTGTGGATGCTGCCTCCTGCCTAGAAGTTGTTACATGGAAAACCAGGTTTTTAAAGTGAATTTCACTGCTTTGCTGAAGGTACTTGTCCCAGCAGGGCTTCTCAAAAGGCTGTGCTAGCCTCCTGTGGTACCACTGCCAGTGGCAGCATCTCGGTCCCCATGCTGGGGAGGTGGCCTTCATTCCTGCAGACCTGTTGTGACACAGGGGACACCAGCAGCAGGACCATGGGCTGTTTTTTGGGGAGTGCCGGCTTTGGAAACGGCAGCTTTGCGACGTTTGTGCTCCCTATTTAAGAAGCAGCTTCCGGGCACTGGGAAGAGGAGATGGAGTGAGTGAACCAGCATCCCCCAGGGCACCACTATGTCCCTTGCATCCTGACCTCCCCATCAGCCTTTGGCAGGACTGGCTGGCATGGTCCTTCCCGTTAACTAATCCTCGCTGGACCCAGCCAGGCAGCTGCTGATAAACGGCATCAGGAAAGCCCCCAGATGGGTGTTTTTGGAGAATATTCACCCGACGCAGCCTCATTTCCCGGCAGTGGGAGAGGATCTCTGGAAACAGCAGCAGAGCGCAGTGTTATTTGCTCTTGGGGACAAGCGCATGTGTGTGTGTTTGCACCCACGTGTGTTTTATCTCAGCCCCATGTTCGACCACCACCCTGTTCAGGCGGTGATCTCAACCTTGGCTGCCTGCTTGCGAGGAAGTTGGTAGGAAGAAGGTGAATTTTGGGCACGAATCACAGCCCGTAGCCAGCCAAGGATGCTGCCGCCTGTCCGGCGGAAGCGTCTCGGCTCTAAATCTGCCGTTAGACCTATTGGCATATGTTAATTGCAGCTGAAAAGAGATTACTCAGCCTGCTGTCTCTGCGCCCGCTCTGTCTTTTCAGCATGAAAATAATCAAGCAGCGGAGCTTGAAGGGAAATAAAACACTTGTGAAGTGTAGATGAGGTTATTGGAGAAGCAATTAGATGACAGCATAAGCATAGAGCAATAAAATGGCAATGAAAACTGATAGGCTTAAAAACTTCCTAGCCCTCAACCCCCCCCGTTACGAATGGTTTATGTTTGTCTGCATTTGGGAGCTCGTCAGCACTACCCTGCGGTTCCTATGGCTTTTATAATTGGGAATTGCTCCTCGAGAGAGGGGAGGGATCTCGCTCTGCGAGCAGCGCCAGATGATTTTTCAAGTTTATATATATATCCCTTTCTGTAATCGCAGTAATTAACCAGTGAGCGCGTGCTGATAATATCTTCGCTGATGGATGCTGCTGAAGACTATGGTCTTTCAGCCTGCTTTATTTATCGCTGCCTTTTTTGGAGGGGGGAATGGCAGGAGGGTTCGCATCTGCTCTGTAGATTTGCTCCTGGATTGTTGCTTTCATCAGGTTTAAGCTGGGGAGATGTTTGAAAAGGGAAAACTGCCTCTTTCAGCCCAAAAAAACAAGGTGGGGGGAAGGGACCTCAGTGGGGTCAGTAGCACGGCATGATTCGGAGAAGCCTGGGTTTCCCTTGGCGATGTTTTGATGCTTGCTTTATCACTGACACTGATGCAAGCCAGCCGGCTTACGTCTGAACCGGCTGCTTGGTTTACATTTTTGCTCTGTTTTCTGTGCTAGGTTAGCTGAAATAGCTGAAATAGTTGGCAGGTGGCTGGAGTGACGTAGAGGGCTGTTTTTCCTGAGAGATGTGGCTCTTGCCTCTCTTCTGGTCGCAAACTGGAGGGCATGGACCAAAATGTGGGGCGATGTGGGGGAGCTGGGGGGACCCCCCTGCTTTGCTGGGTGCTGTGGAGGGCAGGGAGAGCCCCAGGGCTTTAGGGAAAGCTCGGTGGGGGATTGTCAGGGCTTGAAAACACAGGAGCTTGTGGAAAGTTGAGGGAGAAGGCTGGAATTAATAACTTCCTATGGTTCAATCAAGCTGAGACCCTCCCAGCTTTGCAGCTGCCATGGGGAAAGGCCAGGGAAAGCCCCTCTTACATCCCTCCTACTGCTTGGGGCTTTGCTGACGAAGAACCCGTAGTAACCTCCTGTGTTTTCTTCCAGGTGACCACGGTGCTCAGCTGGGTCTTCACGGCACGAGCGGAGACGGTCTGGGAGACGAGAACGCGGCTGTGGAGGAAGGAGAGACCAGCCCAGACCCGCAGCCCCAGCAAGGACGGAAAGTGCGGAGGGAAGCATGTACCTGCCCCTACTGCAAAGACAGCGAGGGAAGGTAAGGCTGTTCTGCCATGGATCCAGCAATGCTGGGCTGCCCGAGCAACCTTCGAATCCCTGGGAGCAGGCTGCAACCCCCAAAGTGCCTCGTTTGGCCCCATTCTCCCTTCAGTCATCTGGAGCTTTCAGGGTTGTTTTAACTCCTTTCCCTTGGACTCTTTCAGGAGCTCTGGGGATCCAGGGAAAAAAAAGCAACACATCTGCCACATCCCGGGCTGCGGGAAGGTGTACGGCAAAACCTCTCACCTCCGGGCTCACCTGCGGTGGCACACTGGGGAGCGACCCTTCGTCTGCACCTGGATCCTCTGCGGGAAGCGTTTCACCCGGAGCGATGAGCTGCAGCGACACAAGCGCACGCACACTGGTAGGGCTCAGGATGCTGCTTCCCCTGGGGTCC
This sequence comes from Haliaeetus albicilla, assembly GCF_947461875.1. Classification (NCBI taxonomy): domain Eukaryota; kingdom Metazoa; phylum Chordata; class Aves; order Accipitriformes; family Accipitridae; genus Haliaeetus; species Haliaeetus albicilla. The sequence continues at coordinate 29,957,918 of NC_091500.1, read as the reverse complement.
ATCACCTTCTTGCTGGGCTTGGCGGGGGGGACAGGGACCGGCCCAGCCTCCGCCTCACCCCTCTCTCCCCCCTTTCTTCCAGGGGAGAAGAAATTTGCCTGCCCGGAGTGCCCCAAACGCTTCATGCGGAGCGACCACCTCTCCAAGCACATCAAGACCCACCAGAACAAGAAGGGAGGTGCGGCCAACAACGTGGCCATGAACGTCTCCGCCGTCCCCATGGACACGGGGGCCTCAGCAGAGGGTAACGGCGGGGCCACCCCCTCGGCCCTCATCGCCACCAACATGGTGGCCATGGAAGCCATCTGCCCTGAGGGCATCGCCCGCCTGGCCAGCAGCGGCATCAACGTGATGCAGGTGGCCGACCTCCAGTCCATCAACATCAGCGGCAATGGGTTCTGAGGGCGAAGCGGGACGCGGGCACCGGTGGGCGACACGGCGGCGCCGGGCGGCACGGGGCCGAGAGGCGAGCAGAGACAGAGCCGGGAGCTATTTTCACCGCGAGGGCGACGTCCCTTGTCACCCTCCAGCACTAAAGCCCAGCTCCTCTTACCTGGGATCGCAGCCCTCCTTGAGCTGTCTGACCTCCGGGGCCCGGTGACCACACACGAAGGCCAGAGCTATATATATATTTTTTAATTTCGGCTTGACCTTATTTTTTTTTTTTTTTTTCCCCCTCTCCCTCCACTCCCTCCCTGAGATCCATCTGCCCCTCCGTAGCTAGCCTTCGACGCCATCATGCCTTGGTAAAAGTATATGATTCTTGAAATACTTTTTAGGAAAAAAAAAACACCAAAAAAACCAAAAAAAAAAAAAAAGGAAAAAAAAAGAAAAAAAGATTCTATATTATTATTATATATATAAAAATATAAAATGTGTTCGTTTGAGAGAGGAGAGATTTTGCTGCGACCATGGTTTGGTCTCTTTGATGCCTTATCTTGGGACAGGTTGACCCTCTGGGGCAGTTCGGACAGTGCCCGAGCTGTCCTTCAGACCTTATATTACATTTTAAATTGTAATCTTAAAAAAAAAAAGGAAACACCCCGACCCCCTGGTCTTTTTCATATGCTTTGCTTTTAGGTTGTTCTTTAATTTCTTTGTAATTATTTGGGTGAGGTTTTGCTTTTGTTTTTTTTTTCTCCCCCTTGTAAAAACAGCTGCCGTCTCCCTGCCCTTCACTGGACTTTTTGATCTTTATTTTCCAGCGATCTTCTTCGCGAAGATCCTTTTCTTCCAGCTTTTCTAATCCTCGCTCTGGCGGGCGGAGCGGTGACTCTACATGTGGAATCGATTTGTAAAAGGTTTCGTGCAGGTTCACTCGAGCTATTTAGCAGAGGGTCTGGGACCTGGTGCATTGGGGTACGGTGGGAGATGGCTCAGGAGGTCCTCCTCGGGGAAAATACCTATTTTTTTTTGGCCGCCGTTGGTCTCGAGAATAATAATAATCCTGAAAAATCAGCACCTCCAGAGCTGGTTGGCGGGAGACGGCACTTTTCTACCCCGATGAGGTCCCAGCAGCGAGGGTGAAGCATCGAAGGGACACGGGATGGGGCTGTCTCCTCGTGGGTCTTGCTGTGATGCTGCTGGAGGTGGCTCCTTGTGCTTCCTCCTAAAAGAAAAAAAAAGGGTGTGTGAAATGGGGACAGTTTGGGGAAAACCCTTTTGGTTTTCCAATACCTGGCTTTTCCCACCCCGGGAGGACCAGGATGGCTGTCTTCTTCCGTTCTTCCTCCCACACCCTCCTCTTCCTGCTCCAGTCCAGACAATATCTGCCCTTTCCCCTCCGGCAGTAAACAGGCAGGGGCTCCCCTGCCCGCCGCAGGAAGGAGCTGGGGGGGGGGGGCCCAGCACCGTCCCCCCGATACCAGGGGGGATTTCATCTCAGGGTGACGCAGAGTGCACGAGGCAGCTTTATTTCGTCCCCGAAACAAGGCAGCGGTGGGATGTGGATCCCAACCACCCCCTTGAAGGCTGCAGGGAGCCGTTCGGTGAAATCTCTTCTTGTTTTTGAGCAGAAATTTTGGGGTGAGATGAGCACGAAGTGGGTCTGAGCTGGAGAGGAGAGAGCTCCACCGGGAAGTTTAGAGGAGAGCTGAGCAGAGCGTTGGTCATAGGAAAAACCCTGGGATGTGGAAACCAACCCCAGTTCGGAGCTGGAGAGGGGGTCGAGCTCATGTTAGTGGTTCGGAGAGGTGGAGGCGGACGGGGGCATCCCGGTCGCGCTGGGTCAGGTTTGTCGCGTGTATCCCCTTTGTTCACGGGGGGAAAGCCAGCATGGAGGCAAGAAGCCCCCGCTTTTGCTCGCTGATCTCAGATCTGAGAATCCCACCTGCCAAAGGCATCTTCCTCCCTCCCCACCCAAACACGGGGGGTTCTGCTATATCATTTTCTAGAAGCATTTTATTTTTCCCTGCCTGAGGATAACCAGGAAATTTCTTGGGATGCTGAGAGGGGCAATCCCCACCGCCGTGCTCCCTGTTCCCAGAGATGCCTCCTTCTGCCCTGGGCTGCCTGGTGGGCTTCGGCAGAGCTGGGACCGCCAGGAGGGAGATGCCGACTTGGGGCTGAGGTTGCCAAAATTGCTCAGGTGGGCTGGAAAGGCCTTTGGAGAGGAGTTAAACCAGCGCTCCCCAGCCGGGGCACCCCCAGGAGAGCTACTAGGGCTGAATTTTCTACCGAACCCCAAGTTCATCCATGCTCGGATGCTTCTCACGGTGGGGTGGGCTCACTGGAGCCGGGGAACCCCCCGAATCCACACCAGGGACCCCCCCTGGGGCTGAACCATCGGTGGCAAAACCCAGCCAAACTGTGAAGGGTGAAGGTGTTTTTACCTTGGTTTTTTTTTTTAAGAAAAAAAAAAAAAGAAAAAGCTCTGCAGGGAGGGAGGCGGTGAGCGTGGCGATTCCTCTGGCCGATCTTTCCGCTCTCTCTCTCTCTCTCTCTCGATATATATTTTTGCATTTGTATATTTTTATATAGGAAACTTTAAGCATTTGTATTTTAATAATCTGTGAAGCACTATGAGTTCCCCAGCGCGTCGTGTCCGTCTCCTCCCCCCCTTGATACTGGAAGCTACAGAGAATTGGTAGAAAACAGGAATTTAATTTTTTTTTTTTAATTTAATTGTTGATATTTTCTTTTTTTTTTCCTTAACCCCACCCTGTAACGTGGGGGTCCCTGAGACCCCCATCCCCGAGACCCCCATGCTCGCCGGCTCTGCTCCGTCCCAGCCCACCCCGTGCCGAGCGGGAATCAAGTGCCAAACCCAGATCCCAAAACCTCACCAAGGCTCTGCCGTGGGGTTTTGGGGCGTCCCGTGTCGTCGTGTGTCCCCCCCCGCCCTGCCCCGGTGCCGTTCCCCATCATCCCTAATGGAGCTTAATTTTCCTATGGAAACGCGGCTGGGAGAGAGGGGGGGCCCTCGGCGGGGTCCCGGGGGACCCTGGGGACAGCCGGGGTGGGCTCTGCATGGAGCCCGGGGTGCTCGCCCTCCTTTGTGTTTTGGGGGGGGTCAGAGGATCAGGGAGGGGGGGTGCTGCTGGTGCTGCTCCCAGTGTCGGGGGCAGCTGGCCCCCATCATCCCCCTTTTGGCTCTGCAGCACCCCACAGCCCCCACCACCCCCCCCCAAAACACCTCCAGCCATTCCTGGGATGGGACGGGGGGACACACACACACACAAAAATGTGCCTTGATAAGGGGGTGACAGGCTGGGGACGAGCCCCCACTCCCCTCCCACCTCCCCCAGACTTTTATATCCCCCCGCCAAGGGGTTGGGGGGGCAGAAATTGGGGTGTTGGGGCTGTCCCCAAGGCTTTCCCCATCTCCCAGCTTTAATCCACCATCACCCCTTAATCTCGGGGGGACCGGGGCCGGTTGTCTATGCAGCGGGGGGGGGGTTGGCAGGGGGGTCCCGCAGGATCCGGCCCCTCCACACTGGCAATAATTCTCTTTCCCTGTCAAGACTGTTTGATCTTGTCATGTCTGTGCGATATATTAATTTTCGGGGTTTTTGTTTTGTTTTCTAAAAATCCGGTGGCCAATGTCATAACACCCGAAACGCGTTTTTTGGGTTTGTTTGGGTTTTGTTTTGGTTTTTTTTCTTCCCAAAGTGCTATTTTTTTGTACAAAAAGACTTAGATTAAAATGTTAGTTTTTTGGGGTTCCTTTGTAAATGGGGAATGATGATTTCTTTTTGTAATAAACACGAGTCGCTGGCGTTGTCTGGAAATCTGCGGGGGTTTGACCGGGGGAGCACAGCCGATTCGGCGCAGGGGGGCGCAGCGGAATTCAGTCCCAGGTGGGGAAACTGAGGCACAGCACCGGGTTGGACTGTGGCATGGAGGGGAAACTGAGGCAGGGAGCTCAATTTGGAGGGAAACGGCTGCGCTTTGGGGGGGGATTGGGGCTTTGGGTGGGGGTGCAAGGGCTGGCTCCCACTCAGGGCACCCTGTCCCGCTCTCCTCCCTGCTGTGGGGGCTGCACCTTCCTCCTCCTCCTCCTCCTCCTCCTCCTCCTCCTCCCCAGGGGCTGCCTCCAGCCAGGGCCCGCTTTCCTCTTCCCACCGGCCCCCGCACGCATCCTGCCAACTCCTTCCCCACAGCCGGAGGCACCCATGGGGCTGGTGCCGGGGCTGCCAGGTGGGTGCTGGGGTTCCCCCACCACCACCACCCTAGGGTGGGGGGGGGTGGGGGGGGAAAGGATTTGGGGGGGGGGGGATGCTGGTAGCCATCACCTCTTGTGTTCCACCCCCCCTCCCAGGTCCCCGCAACCTCAGCTGCATCTCCTACAAGCACCCCAGCGTGCGGGGGGGGTTGGGGGATTCGGGGGGGGCCAAGCCTGGTACCGTCCGTTGCCCCCCCAGCCAGTGCTGTATCGGTATCTGGAACCAGAGCCATGCGCTGGTGCAGGGTGAGAACACCTACCCCCAGCTCCGGGGGTGGCTGGGGTGTATTCTGATATGGGGGGGGGGGTCTGATCCTGTCCTGGAGGGGGAATGTGGGGAGAAGGGGCCTGATTCTGCCCTGGGATATTGCTGGGGAGAAGGGGCTGGGGCCTGATCCTGCCCTGGGAGGGGGACAAAAGGAGCTGAGGCAGGATGGAGGGGCCTGATCCTGCCCTGGGAGGGGGGGGCAAAAGGAACTGGGGCAGGACGGAGGGGCCTGATCCTGCCCTGGGAGGGGGACAAAAGGAACTGGGGCAGGATGGAGGGGCCTGATCCTGCCCTGGGGTAGCACTGGGGAGAAGGGGCTAGGGCCTGATCCTGTCTTGGGGGGGGGTATCGGGGGGGGGACAGAGGAGCTGGGGCAGGATGGGGGGGTCTGATCCTGCCTTTAGAGGCAGTTGGGGGGGTTGGGGGCGGGGGGGCTGCTGGGAAGCCCGGACTCCTGGGTCCCTTCCCAGCTGCTGTGCTTGACCTTGGCCTTGAGAAGTAGCTACAGCAGCGCTGGGATGGAGCAGCACTGTGGGGGGGGTCCCAGGGAGGGGGGGTACCGGGAAGGGGGGGTCCTGGGGATGGGGGTCTGGCCTGACCCCCTGCCCCATCCCTGGGCTTGGGATCCCCCGGCCAGCACCCTGGGGTGCCCCAGTGACAGCGGCGGTGTCCCCAGGCTGCTGGGGGGGTGGGGGGGCCACCTGCCCCTCTCCCACTTGCACCCCAAGTCCCGCGGGACCCCCCGGCGGCGGCGTCCTCGTCTGCCTCTGCCACGGCCACCTCTGCAACGGCAACGCCAGCGGGATGGGGACAGCCCTGGGGCTGGGGGGGCCCCACCACAGCCCTGGTACTGGGCGGCACTGAGAGGCTGGATAGGATCCACTGGGAGGCCAGGGGGGCTAGGGGACCCGGGGGGGGGGCCTTGGGGATACATGGGGGACTGGGGGGGACCCTGAGACCTTTAGGGGACCCACAGGGGGATGTGGGACCCATGGGGGGGCTGAACGCCCATGTCGGGGGGGCTTGGGACCCATAGGGGACCCGTGGGAGGTATCTGGGACACCTGGGGGACCCATGGGGGGCACTTGGGACCCTTAGGGGACCTATAGGGGGATGTGGGTTCCAAAGGGGACTGGGGGAGTGATGGGGGGGTCCGGGGACCTATAGGGGACCTATAGCAGGATGGGGAGTTTATGGGGGAGGGCCCTGGGACCCACAGGGTGCTGGGGAACCCATGGGATCCCCAAAAGAGGGGAACACCCCACCCCAGATGCCTGGGTCCCTGCCAGGTCTGGGGGGGGCCCCTGTGTCACCACAGGCTCTGTCCCCAGTGCCCGGCCATGTGGGGTCCGTGGGGACCCTGTGGCTGTGGGGTGCCGGACCTCTCCTCCTCCTCCTCCTCCTCACCTGCCTAGCCATCCTCGGTAGGGACAGGGACACCGGGGGGGGGGGGACACGACATGGGATCTGGGGACCCCTGGGCACAGGCCCCCCCATACCCTGTGTCCCCTGGGTGTCCCTGGGTGTGGGTGTCCCCAAATGCCACGTCCCTGGTGTCCCCAGGGTGGGGGTCTCCTGGTGTGGGGGTCCCCAAGTGCCGTGTCACTCTGTCCCTGGGGCTGGGGGGTCCCCAGTGAACTGGGGACCCCTGGGTGTGGGGGTGCCCGGGTGGGGTGTCTTTAGGATGCAGGAGTCCCCAGATGCGGGAATCCTGGGGTACCACATCCCCTGTGTCCCCGGGGGGTGGTGGGGGGGGTGTCCCCCATGTCCCCAGGTCCTGTGTCCCTGATTATGGGGGGGTCCCTGGGTGGGGGTGTCACCAGTGTCCCTGTGTCCCACATCTCCCTACCAGGGCTGCGACGGGTGAGGACCCATACGCGGCAGCCACCCCGGGGGTGCCGGAGGGTTGGGGTCCCTGCAAAGCCCCCCAGCCCGGACCTGCCTGCGCTGCATTTCCTGCAGGTGCGGGGCACCCATGGGGCGAGGGACACCCACGGGGGTGGCACCCACAGAGGGGGGTACCCATTGGGGGATCCTGGGGGGGACACCCACGCTGGGGACACTGATGGGAGGTTCGGGGGGGGGCACCGAAATGGGGGGCACTTAAGGGGCAATACTGGGGAGGAACCTGTATGGGGGCACCGGTATGGGGAGGGGACTGGGAGGCACCCATGGAAAGGGCACAAATGGGGGGGGGCAGCAGTTCAGGGGTGGGCACAAGGAAGCCCAGGGCTGAGGGTGTCCATGGGTGCCCAGGACTGGGGCTACTGGATTTGGGGTGCTTGGGGCTGGGGGACCCTGGGGCTGGGGTCACTCATGGGTGGCTGGGGCTGGGGATCCCTGGGTGTGGGGGTGTCTGGGGCTGGAGACACCCGTGGGTGCCTGGAGATGGGGATCCCTACACATGGGAGTGCTCAGGAATTGGGGGCACCCATGGGTGCCCAGCGCTGAGGGTACGAGCTTGGGGTTCCTGGGGCTGGGGCCACCCATGGGTGACCGGGGCTGCCTGTCCCTGGACCTGGGGGTCACCCAACCCCGCGTGGGATCCCCTCACCCAGAGGGGACACCTGGGGTGTCACTATGGGCACCCACGGGTGCTGCGGGCGCCGGCAGGTGCTGCAGACGGGGCGCTTCTCGGCGGTGTGGCGGGGCACCCTACAGCAGCGGCCGGTGGCCATCAAGGCCTTCGTGGCGGGGGCGGCTGGACGCTTCGCGGCGGAGCGGGCCGTGCACGGGTTGCCCCTGATGGAGCACGACAACGTGGCCAGGCTGCTGGGGACGCGGGGTGCCGGACCCCACGCCCGGGGGGGGCTCCTCGTCCTCCAGCTGTACCCCGCCGTGAGTGGCAGCGAGGGGTGGGCACGGGGCGCTGGTGGGTGCGGGGGGGTTGCACGCGGGGGTGCACGTGCGTGGGCCGCTCGCGTTGCACGCGTGTGTGCCCGGGATGCCCACGCGGGTTGTGCCGTGCCCGTGCACGCACCGGATCGCGGGGTGCCCCTGCAAGCAGAGGGGGGCAGGTGGGTGCGTGCACACAGAGCGGGGGGGGGCTGCCCCGTGTCCCCACGCGTCTCCCCACACGTGTCCCCACGCGTGTCCGCAGGGCTCCCTGCGACATTTCCTGGAGCAGCACGTGGGGACGTGGGCCGGCAGCGTGCGCCTGGCACTCTCCCTCGCCCGCGGCCTCGCTTTCCTGCACCAGGAACTCTGGCGCGACGGTGAGTGCAGCCACTCGTGCGCCGAGTTCGCCCGGCCTCTGCGAGGGTGTTCCCCCCCCCCCCATCCTGTGACACCCCCCCAATCCCACCTCCCAGGCCTGTACAAGCCCAGCGTGGTGCACCGGGACCTGAGCAGCCAGAATGTGCTCGTGCGGGAAGATGGGACGTGCGCCATCGGGGACTTCGGGCTGGCGCTGGCGCTGCCACCGCGTGCCCAGGCCGGCACCAGCGCCCGCCACGTCGTGCCCATCCGCAAGGTGCCGGGGATGGGATGGGGACACGGGTGGGACAGGGATGGGACCCGCTCGTGCTGCTGGCAGTGTGGTGCAGGTGCAAAAGCAGCTCCGGTGCAAGCCAAACCCTCATGCACGTGCAAGGACAGCCATAGTGCAAGGGGGGGACTGGTGCACGTGCAAGCACGGCCCTGGTGCACGGTGGGACCTGGTGTATGTGCAAGCACGACCCTAGTGCAAGCCTTACCACTGTGCACATGCATGCACAACCCTGGTGCAAGCCTTACCCTGGCACACATCCACGTGTGGCCCTGGTGTGAGCCTTACCCTAGTGCACATGCAAGCATGGCCCTGCTGTAAGATGGGACGTGGTGCACGTGCAAGAGCAACCCCGGTGCGAGGCTCACCCTGGCACACGCGCACACGTGATCCTGGTGCACGTGCAAGCACAGCCCCGGTGCGAGGCTCACCCCGGCACACACGCATGCACGACCCTGCTGCAAACCTTACCCTCGCCCATGTGCACACACGGCGCTGGTGCAAACCCCGTGGGGGGTCCCGGTGCTCGCCGTGTGCCGTGCGAGCGGTTTCGGGTGGGCGCAGGCGGGCACCCAGCGGTACCTGGCACCCGAGATCCTGGACGAGAGCCTGGACCTGCGGGCATGGGGCCGGGCGCTGCGGCAGGCGGACGTCTACGCCTTGGCACTGCTCCTCTGGGAGATCCTCTCACGCTGCCAGGCCCTCAGCCCCGGTGAGCCCCATGGGTGCCCCCCCTGCTCCCTTGAGAACTCCCCCCCCCCCCCCCCATCCCCGCTGACCCCCTCCATCTCGTCCCGCAGGAGCACCCGTGCCGGCGTTTCGGCTGGCGTACGAGGCGGAGTTGGGTGCCAGCCCCACGGGTGCCCAGCTCCGGCGTTTGGCCGTGGAGGAGCGACGACGACCGCTCATCCCCCCCGCCTGGCACCGTGCCCCCCAGGTCAGCCCTGACGGGCACCCACGGTGGCGGCGGGGGGTCCTGCCTGGGTGCCCAGGGGTACCCCGGGATGCTGAGGGTGCCCATGGGCAGGGGTGACCCAAGGAGGGGGGGGTCCATGCTCAGAGGGTCCCAGGGTGCCCGTGCCTGAGTGCCCAGAGGTGTTTGGGGGTGTCTTGGGGTGCCCATGCCCGGGGCGGATCCCTGTCTGGGTGCCCAGGGGTGGTTGGGGGTGTCCTGGGGTGCCCATGCCCGGGGGGGGATCCCTGTCTGGGTGCCCAGGGGTGTTTGGGGGTGTCCTGGGGTGCCCATGCCCGGGGGGGGATCCCTGTCTGGGTGCCCAGGGGTGTTTGGGGGTGTCCTGGGGTGCCCATGATGGGGGGGGGCCTGCCCAGGGGTGTTTGGGGGTGCCCATGCATGGGGAGGTCCCTGCCCAGGTGCCCAGGGATGCTGGGGGTGCCCCTGCCCAGGGTGGGGACAGGGTGTCCCTGTTTGGGGTTGTCATGTCCAGGGGGTCCCTGCCTGGGGGGGGGCATCTCTGCTGGGGTGCAAAGGCATCTCGCTGCCCGAGGGAGGGGGTCCCTGCTTGGGCAGGTCCCAGTTTGGGTGTCCTTGCACTGGGGAGGGGGTGTCTATGCCTGGGGGGGTGTCCCATCTTGGGGGCCCCTCCCCTGGGGTGCTTGGGGGGGTCCCTACCTGGAGCGGGGCGGGGGGGGGGGTTGTCCCTGCTTGTGGGTGTCATCCCCGGGGATTCCCCCACCCGGGGGGGGGGTCCCCGCTGATGCCGTGGGGGGGGTGGCTCCCGCAGCCCGGGGGGGCTCTGCCGGAGTTGCTGGAGGATTGCTGGGACCCCGACCCCGAAGCCCGCCTCTCGGCCGAGCGGGCTCTCCAGCGGCTCCAACGCCTGGCTGCCGGCCCCCCCCCGCCCGCTACCGGCCCCCCCCAACACGCTGCCACCGCCGCCGCCCCCCCGGGGGGTTCCGACCTCCGGACCGCTCCCCCTGCAGCTGACCGAGAGGTGGGTGCAAGTGGGGGAAACTGAGGCACGGGGGGGGGGGGGGGGGGGGGGAGACGGGACCCAGGCGTCCCAGTTCACTGCCCCCCCCGCGCCGTAAGGGACCCAGGCGTCCCAGCCCCGCCCCCGGGGAGGGGCCAGACGGCCGGCCCCGCCTCGGGGAGGAGCTATGCTGCCAGCCCCGCCTCCGGGGTGGAGCCAAGCGTCCGGCCCCGCCCCCGTTTCCTGCCGGGAGGGGCCGCGGCCGGAGCGGAGGCGGCAGGTGGGAGCGGACCCCCCCCCTCCCCGGGACCCCCGATCCCCCCCTGCACCCCTAAATCCTTCCTGCAGCCCCTATGCACCCTCCAGTCCCCCCCTGCACCCCCAAATCCACCCTGCGCTCCGCCTGCACCCCCCACTTCCCCTCTGCACCCCCAGATCCTCCCCGCAGCCCCAGATCCCTCCTGCACCCCCTATGCACCCCCCAGTCCCCTCCTGCACCCCTAAATCCACCCTGCGCTCCCCCTGCACCCCCCCACTTCCCCCAGCACCCCCAGGCCCCCCTGTGCACCCCCAAATCCTTCCTGAATCCCCAAATCCTCCCTGCACCCCCAAATCCTCCCTGCACTCCCCCCGCACCCCTAAATCCCCCCTGCAACCTCCCTGCACCCTGAATCCCCCCTGTGCTCTGCCTGCACCTCCCACTTCCCCTCTGCACCCCCAGATCCCCCCGTGCATCCCCAAATCCTCCATGCACCCCCAAATCTTCCCTGAAGCCCCTATGCACCCCCAGTCCCCCCCGCACCCCCAAATCCTCCCTGCAGCCCCTATGCACCCCCCTCAGTCCACCCCTGCACCCCCCAATTCCGCCTTGCACCCCCAAATCCCCTGACCACCCCCGTAGCCCCCAGCCCTCTGAGCCCTGACCCTCAGTGACCCCTGAACCCCCGCACCCCCCAAATGCCCCCCCCAACCCCCCCTGCACCCCGCAGTAGTGCCCTGTCCCCCCTTGATCCAGCCCCGGAGGGGGGGGAGACACAGCTGGGCTACCCCCCCCCCAAGCTGCCGTGACTCAGTTTCCCCTCGGAGACAGCGGGAGGGGGTCCCCATGGTAGTGGGGGTTCCCCAGGGACCCCTCTTGGGGTGTTGGGGGGCCCCCACTCACCCCGTGTGCCCCCCCCCAGGTCCTGGAGCTGTCACCTGCCATGTGGGACCCTGGTGCAGGTAAGTGGGGGGGGGGCAAACCGGGGTGGGGGGGCAGAGACCCCCAAAATGGGGGGCTGCATGGGGGCTGCCTCGGCCCCCCTCCTGCCCCCCCCCCCGGGGCAGTGAGGGGGTCGGGGTCCCCCCTTCAATTTTCTCTTTTCTCCCCCCCGCCCTAGGGCAACCGCCCCCCCCCAACCCTGTGTACCCCCCAAACCCCACATACCCCCCCCAGCCCCCACCCCCCAACCCGGCATATCCCCCCCAGCCCGCATACCCCCCCCCCGGGGTACCCCCAAACCCACTGGTGGGTCCCGGGCAGCCCCTGTACCCCCCCGGGGCCCCCCCATATCCCCCAGGGGCTCCATTGGCCCCCTCAGGGCCCCCCCTGTGCCCGATGGGACCCCCGGGGTGCCCCACCCCGCACCCTGGGGTGCCCCCCCTGTACCCCCCCGGGCTGGACAAGAAGGCGGCGAAGAAGATGAAGAAGAGGATGAAGAAGGCTCAGAAGAGGCACAAGGTGAAGGGGGGGACACACACATGGGGGGGGACGATGACACAGAGGGGGTCACCTCCCCCCCCCCCAGCCCCTCCCAGGTGCTCATGGTTGTCCTGTCCCCCTGCAGCGCTCTTCCTCCTCCTCCTCCTCCTCCTCCAGCAGCGACTCCGACTGAGGCCACCACCACCGCCCGGCACCTGTGTCCCGCCGTGGCCACCCGGGACCACCCGTGTCTGCCCGTGTGAAGCCATGACCACCTGTGTCCACCTGGGACCTCCCGTCTCCTTCCATGACCACATGTGACCAACCAGGACCACCCATGAGCCCCTGTGTCCGTCCATGAGCACCCATGTCCACCCATGTCCTCCTATGCCCACCCATGACCACCTGGGACCTCTCGTCTGCTTCCGTGACCATGTGTGACCAAGCAGGACCACCCATGACCATCTGTGTCCACCCATGACCATCTGGAACCACCCATGACCACCCGTGTCCACCTGGGACCTCTCGTGTCCACCTGGGACCATGCGTGACTAACCAGGACCACCCATGGCCACCCGTGTCCTCCTGTGCCCACCCATGACCACCCGTGTCTACCTGGGACCTCCCGTGTCCATCCATGACCACGCGTGACCACCCATGTCCACCCGTGACCTCCTGTGTCCACCCGTGACCACCCGTGTCCACCATGTCCCCTCTCCCTGTGGTCCTGGGGGCAGACCCTGGCTGCTGGGGGGGGGTTGTGGGGGTGCCCCTGCTGCCCCCCCAATAAAGCCCTGGGACACCCCCCTGTGTCAGCGTCTCCTTCCCACTGTTGGGGGGGTCGAGGGGGGGGAGACACGACACAACACAACCCCCCCATCTGCCCTTGGTGGGGGGGGAGGAAGCTGCCCCTTTACCCCCCAACCTGCCCCCCCCCCCCGCATTGCCCCTCCTGCCCCTTGTTGCTCCCACGTTCTCCTTCTCCCCCACCCCCTTCTTGCCCCCCATTACCCCCTTCTTGCCCCCTCCCACCCCTTATTACCCCCCAGCCCCCCCAATTGCCCTTCCTGCCCCTGTTGCCCCGCCATATCCCCCGAAGTCCTCCAAACCGCCAGCGGCGCTGACGGTCCTGCGTCGCCGCTCTGCCCGCCGGCCTAACCCTCTCCTCCTCCTCCTCTTTTGGTGCGAGCGGGGCGGGGCGCGGAGGGGAGGGGTGTGTGTGCGTGTGTGGGGGGGAGGCCGCTCTATCCCCGCCCCGCCGCGCCTCGCTGGTGCGCGGCGTCCGTTTCCGGGTCGGGGCGGGGTGTAAATCGGGCCGCTCCCGCCGCCCCCTCCCAGACCCGCCGCGGCCGCCGCAGCAGGAGCAGCAGCCGCCGCCGCCGCCCTCCCCGCCGCCATCCCGCCCGCCCGCCCCGGCGCGTTTCCCTTTCCCCCCCCTACCTCCCTCCCCTCCTTCCCCGCCCTCCCTTCCTCCCGCTCCGCCCGGAGCGCCCTTCTCCCGCCGCCGTTACCGGCGCCGCTCCAGGTAGGCCCGACCCCCCCCCCCCCCACCCCCAACCCCCCCCCCCCCCAACCCCAAACCCCCCCTTTCCCCTCCCCGAGGCTCCCGCCGCCGACTTCCACAACGGCCGCGGAGCCGCGGCCTCGCGTAACTCCCCCGCCGCCGCCCGTCGCCGGCCGCGCCCTCACGCCAGCCCGCGGCCTACGTGCGGCCTAGTCGCGGCCTAGGCCGCGGCCTGCGCGCGCGCCGCCGGCGGGGCGACGGGGGGGGAGGGGAGGAAGGGGGGGGATGGGGGGGTGGAGGGGTCTCCCCCCCTCCCCGCCGATCCCCTCTCACCCCCCAACACCCCCCTCCAGCGGGAACCGGGACCGGGGGGGGCCGGGGAGCCGCGTGCGTCACATGGCGCCGCCACCCCCCCACCCCCCCCCCCGCTACCGAGCGGTTGCGGGGGGGGGTGGGGGTGAGGGGTTTTTTTTTTGTTTGTTTGGGGTTGTGGTTTTTTTTGTTTTGTTGTTTTTAGTTTTTTTGTGTGTGTGTTTTTTTTTTTTTTTAACGGCTGGGCCCGTTTTTGCCGCCATTCCGAATTGTTTTCCCCCCCCGCCCCGACCCGGTTCGCGGCAGCGCCTCCGCCAGTTTGGGGACGGGGGGACGGACGGGGACGACAGGACGGGACACGGGCCCAGCTCGGAGTTGGGGGTTTCCCCCTCCACCCCTCGGGAACTGCCCGGTTTGGAGCCGTGATCCCTGGCCGGGGGTCTTCCCCCCGCCCCCCCTCCCGGGTGCTGGGGTGTTTTCAGAGCCCTGGAGCCGGTCCCCCCCCTCCCCCGACCCGGTTTGGGGTCCTGAGCTGCGCTTCCGGGACTTGGCCGGTTTTCCCTTCCTCTGGGGTTCGGGTCCAGTTTAGAGGCGCAGTCCCGGTACTGGGGATCCCCCCCTTTTGTGGACGGCGCCCGGTCCAGAAGTTCAATCCCAGGCCCGGGGGTCGGTCCGTGGCCCACCCCCCCCTTTCATTCCCTTTCCCGGGCCAACAGGCCAGGTTCGGAGCTGGGATTTCCAGCCCCGGACTTGTTTTTCACTACCACCTCCCCCCCCACTGCAGGGATGAGCCGGTTTTGAAGCCATGTTTCCCCCCACCTCAGGGACAGGCTGGTTTTGGAGCTAAATCCCTGCCCCAGCAACCAGCTCCCCCCCCACCAGTGGTCCCAGTTTGGGGCTGGGGTCCTGAGCGCGGAGGCCCCCGGGGTTTGATCCCGGTGCAGGCAGCGGGCAGGGACCGGGCCTCCCACGTGCACTGTGGGGGCAGGCAGGGCTGGCGGATGGAGGTAAGGAGAAGTTTGGGGGAAGTTTTCCTGTGGAAGAGCCTCGCTGTGAGCCTGGATCGGAGCGACGGCTGCTCGCCAGCCTTGGCCTGCCCCGCACAGCTTCGCTTCTCCCTTTGCGTAACCCCCCGGCAGGTTTGGTCGGCTCCTTTTGTCTCCATCGGGCCGTGAGGCGGCCCTGTAACCAACCCAAGCTCGTTTGACTGGCAGAACCGCTGCCAGGAAAGCAAATTAATGCTAACGAAGGCGAACTGGGACGCTGAACTGGTGGGAGGAGAAGTGGGTTCAGAGCCGGAGAGACGGCGGCGGATGCCAGCGAGGCTCCTGCCACCTCCGGTGAACCGGGAAACTTGTAAACAACCAACTCGTGGGCTCAGGTCTAGACTCTCCTCCTCGCTCTGCCGCTACTGGGCTCGGATCCTGAGGCCTTCTTTCCAAACTAGGCAAACGGGTGCCTTTTTGGATCCGACAGGATGTCAGGCTGAGTTTCATGGAGGCCGTAACTCCTCGCTACAGAAGAAAAACCCCCTTCCATGCCAGCGGCTTCCCCTTGAAAGAGCATTAACCCGGAGTGCAGCAGCGCTGCCTGCTTGGCATGGTCCCCTGCCAGATTAATCCCCCTGCCCTCGCCCTGGCTTCTTCTTTCCCTGGGCTTGGTTAAACTTTGATGGGGTGGTGACCAGCTGGACTGATAAGAACAAGAGCTGAAATTTAGTTTAATTTATTTATTTTTAAAGTTAAACGGCTGACTAGCCGAGCTGGTGGCTGATTGTGGTGTTTTGCAGCTGCTGTCAACTCGGGCCGCAGGTTGTTTGAAACCTGATCGTGGGCTCGTGTGGCCTTATCTGGTTTGAGTAAATCAACTTGGAAACCGGTCTGAAAGGCCTCCACACGCAGGCTCAGGGTGCAGAGAAGTTGCTATATTTTATTTTCTCAACAGCCCAGCTCCCCAAGCGGGTTAAACCGAAGGGAAGCGGGGCGGTCGCTCTTTGTCTGGCGCGTGTGTGTCTACACGCAGCTGCGGAGGAAAGCTTGTAATCTAGATTAAGGTGTGGGGCTCGCAAGTAGAGGCAGGTTCCCCAGCGCTGTAGGCGAAGCCTCTGTGAGGAGCGGGGCTGGAAGCAGGCAGGGGACGAGCAAGACCCTCGCAGCCCAGGCTGTTGCTTGATGCAGGTGGGATTGCTCCAGTTCAGCCCATCTGCCCTGGAAAATGCCTGGCAGGAGAAGCAGCCTGTTGCTTGGGGAGCTGAGCTGCCATGGATTGGCTCTCCTAGTCACTGCTTGGAGAGGAGCGCGGCCTTAAAACTGCCAGGGGGATATTCAAGGGGAGAAGAAAGCACAGGGGGGCTTGAATCCCCCTGGGATGGGTCTGAAACCGGCCAGGGAGGGTTGGCACAGCACCTCAAATGCAACCCCTCTCTTGTTCGTAGCTCCACTCACCCAGTGACCAAAGATCTGAGCACTGACGCAGCCTGACTCAACTCAACGCAGCTCAAGATGGACACCGGTGTCATTGAAGGTGGTTTAAATGTCACACTCACCATCCGACTACTTATGCACGGAAAGGTATGTGTCCACGGGACGTGGTCCGTACTGAAGCCCCCTCGCCCGATGCAGGGCTGGCCCTTCCGGCAGCCCGGATGGAGGCTGGGCACTTCCCTGGCAGTAAATTGTGTCGGTTGGACCTCTCGGAGCTGCCTTGTTACTGCAGCCATTAGGCAGTGGTGTTAGGAATGTGCTCCTTGGCACCCAGCCGGCTCCTGGATATCTCATGACGAGTGAGGCAGTGCTTTAAAAGCACAGTGCATCAATAAAAATAACAGCTCAGGAACGGGGGAAAAAGTGACCTGATGGAGAGCTCAGCTGGGAGCAAAGTGCCAGTATGTCTGGGGGGGTGATCCCAGGAACTTTTTTTGGCTGTAAAAGGGGGTTGTTTGAGCTTGGGACTCCCAGAGAGTTGGTTTTTTTAAGCACTGACTAATTGCGCCTTTTGTTTCCATCCCAGGAGGTGGGAAGCATCATTGGGAAGGTAAGTGAGCAACAAACCCCTTTGCCCTGCCTCCTCCTTCCCCCCCCACTGCCCTGCACAGCCATGCTAATGCCTCTCCCTTCTCTCCCCCCACAGAAAGGGGAGTCCGTGAAGAAGATGCGCGAGGAGGTGAGTCGGGGGACCGGGAGGGTCAGGGGGAGCAGGGAGGGGGGTAGGATTCGGTGTGGCTGTGGAGGCGTGGGGCCTTAAAAGGAATTTGCAGGCAGTGCGGTGCCAGCGGCACCGGCAGCAGATGGGAGCCGTCGGGCGCGAGGCATGCTGGGAGGTGTAGGCAGGGCTGGGGCAGGAAGCCGAGGAGGCTAAGATGGCTGCCCGGAGCTGAGCTGAAGGAGAGAGAGAGGATTCATAACCAGTGGGGGATCCCGGGGGACCCTGGCTGCTCCACGCAGAACTGAGCCGGGAGTGTGAACCTACTGCTGCTTTTGGGAGGGTCTGAGTGGGGGGCTGGGAGCCCTGATGTCTGCTCATTTTCCTCCTGCAGAGTGGTGCTCGCATTAACATCTCAGAAGGGAACTGCCCCGAACGGATTATCACCCTTGCTGGACCTACCAATGCCATCTTCAAAGCTTTTGCAATGATCATTGACAAACTGGAAGAGGTGCGTGTGTGGCCTCGACCCCCTCCCCTGCCTGCAGCGAGCAGGCAGCGGGCTGCTGCCCTGCCTGCAGTCATCCTTTACCCCTGTCCCCAGATAAATTTACCCTGGGATCTACCCCAGAGCATGGAGGGGGGTCCAGAGCATGAGGAAGAGCTCTTCCCTGGGGATGAGCAGCAGGATGGGCTTGTTCCGCATGGACTGATGGCATTTTCCCTGTGGGGCCTGATCTTTGCCCAGCTACGAGCAGGGTCAAGGTCCAGGTAGTGACACTTCCCGTGCGCGCTCAGCCGTCCTTAAGCGTCTGCTCACTGAGCGCCAGAGCACCGCAGGGACTTTCCTGGGCCGAAAACGCTCCATGGCCACTGGTTAAACAGCTTAAAACAGAGCAGGGCTTTGAAACTCCCCTGGCTTTGCTCATCTTGCTGGGTGGTCGTGCTGCTTCCCTTTTGGCACGCCTTGGTGGGTAGCGGGGACTCGGCTCTATCTCCAGCCCCCTGACGAGGGGACCTGGGGGTGCGGCTGTGCAGTGTTGAAGGAGGAGCTGCATCGTGCCCCTGGTCCTGTTGAATCGGTGGCATCCAACGGGGATGTTGATCCTAGATAACCCAGATCTTGGCTGTGGGCGTTAGGGCCTGCTCGGGGCTGTGTTGTCGAGGAGCTTTCCATCCTGCTCCACATTGTTTGGAAGGTGTGAGCGCTGCGTGCCTGATGTGGGGCAGAGCTCCATGACCCTCACCTCGCCTGTGGGGGTAAAAAGCCTGTTGCCCGTTGGATTTGGGACCCTTCCCTGGGAGGAGACAGCCCAGTCCTGGCGGATCTGTCCCCAAGGCCCCTCTGCGCTCGCTACTGAGCCCAGAGCTGTTTCTGCTGTACCCCAAGAGCTGGAGTCCTCCAAGGTCTCCCTGTCTGAGCGTGGCTCCTGGCTGCCAGTGCTCCGAGCGCTGGGCTTGGGAGTTAAAGCTTTTATTTTAGTAGGTCAGTTGAGCGCCGTGGCCTTGTACCTCCCCTCCCCCTGCCAGCACATGACTGCTGTAATCAGCGCTGGGCTTGTTTTCCCCAGAGCTGCTCCTGCCCTGATCTGCCATTACAACAGGACGCTCCATGTTGAACTGGGAGCTGTGGGCACACTGAGCTCCCAGCCACTTATCCCCCTCCCGTATCATTGGTTCCCATTCAGCTGTGGTGTGACCCAGCCAGCGTTTCTGTGCTGCACTGGTGGGGGTTAAACCCCATTATCATTGAGACAACAGAGTTTGGCTGCTTCCTCCTTTGTCAAAATGTGGCTGTGTTGTTTCTGGGCTGCTAACAAAGTTGTGGGAAATAGGACTGGGAGAGCCCTGGGGTCACCTTGGCCCGGCCTGCCTGTGCCAGCGTCATCCTCCCTGTCCCTCTGCCGGGTGTGTCACCTCCCTGCGTGCTATTCCGGCGAGGGCACCGTGCCGGGCTGACCCCTGTGAGTAACTCGTCTTCCTCGCAGGACATCAGCAGCTCCATGACCAACAGTACAGCTGCCAGCCGGCCCCCGGTCACCCTCCGGCTCGTGGTACCTGCCAGCCAGTGCGGTTCCCTCATTGGAAAAGGAGGCTGCAAGATCAAAGAGATAAGAGAGGTGCGTGTTGGCCAGCCTGAGGGGGGGATGCACAGGGCCTGGGTGCTCCCAGGGGCAAGTCCTTGTGTCAGCCCCCCACCCCGGGTGGTAGTGCATAGTAGAGATGTGGCATCACTTGGCTTTTTCAGAGCTTCTTGTATTTTTAGTGCTTGTGAAACTGAAACTTGGGGCAGACCCTCCCCTTCCCAGCACTGTCCCTGCAGCAGGATGCCTGGGTTCTTGCTCCCCCCTTCCCTTGGCTCTTGATTTCCTGTCCCCCCCCCAGCCTTTTCCCAGTTACTGGAGGGTGGGAATGCGCT
Organism: Haliaeetus albicilla; assembly: GCF_947461875.1. Classification (NCBI taxonomy): domain Eukaryota; kingdom Metazoa; phylum Chordata; class Aves; order Accipitriformes; family Accipitridae; genus Haliaeetus; species Haliaeetus albicilla. The sequence continues at coordinate 29,938,512 of NC_091500.1, read as the reverse complement.
GCCAGGCCTGCACCACCCTCGGTAATGCCATTTAGTACCGGGTGCTGCTCATGGATTAACTCTGTTGAGCTCTGCTGGCTGCGGAGACTGGCTTGACTTGGGTTACAGGGAAAGGCTGCAGCCCAGGTCCTCCTCTCCTGCCCCGGGCTCCCAATGGCCGAATTATTTCCAGCTAGGATTAAAGGACTTTATTTTGGGGGCAAGAAGGGGGGGGGGGGGGGGGGCAGTTTTGGCTATGTATAACCCAGCCACGGGGTTTGTTGCTGAGGTCACAGCCCTCCCTGGGGTCTGACCGCCTATTTTTAACCGTAAACTTTGCAGAGCACAGGGGCACAGGTCCAGGTGGCAGGAGACATGCTGCCCAACTCGACCGAGCGAGCCATCACCATCGCTGGGATCCCACAGTCCATCATCGAGTGCGTCAAACAGATCTGCGTCGTCATGCTTGAGGTAGGGCCTCCCCCTGGCCCCACGGGCCTGTTTTTTCCCCCGGGGAGGCACGTGCAGCCCAGGGATCCCTGTTGCCCTTGGCAAGCCGCATCCCTCCTTGCGAGTGGAAACTGCTGAGGACAGAAAAACGGCTGCTTGGGGGATAAAGGGATAGCTGGGGATTACAGCCTCATCCAGGTGAGGCTTGGAGCTGCTTAAAACAGGGGTCGAGTCAGGCCTCCATAGAGCTGCTCACCGGCTAACGGTGTCGCCCATGGCTCCCTGGTGATCAGTCGTGCTGCCCAGCACGGTGGCACTGAGCAGCGGTGTCCTGCTGTCCCAAGTTTACCTCGCACACTGCTCTGCTCCTCGGGTGTCTTCCCTCAGCCCCATGCCCAGGATAGGGAAGAAATAGGATTGCTCTGTGTCCTCCCAAATGGCCGATTTTAAACCTGAAGCAGAGTGTTGGTGTCTGGGGTGCAGGGAAGGGATTGTCAGTGCCAGCAGTGCTTAGTGTCTAACCTCTTCTCTCTGCCTGTCACTCAGTCTCCCCCGAAGGGTGTCACCATCCCGTACCGACCCAAGCCATCCAGCTCTCCCGTCATCTTTGCAGGCGGTCAGGTAAGGCCTCTCCTCTGCTCTCGGGGTGCGGGATGGGGAGGGGAAGGGGGTGTCTTACTGAGCTGCCACGCTGCCAGTGCACATCAGCTGCTCTGCGTGCCTGTCACCCACGCCGCTTCCTCTGGCGGAGAGGGGCTCTGCTTGGCCTTGGCCTCCCAGAGCCTGCTCTGAGCCTAGCTTGCTGAGGGATGGAAGAGGGCAAAGGTGGGATGGGGGGGGAGGGAGGGGATTGCAAAAGGACTGATGTGGGGAGGAGGGCGTGGTGGCAAACAGTCCTGGAGTTAACCAGCCAAAAAAAAAACCATCCCAGTGTGGTGGCGGTGGTGGGGGATTTGAATCAGGCCGAGACTCCAGCTGCCAAATCCAGGCTCTGCCCCTCTGCCTGGGGCTGGCTCTGAGGACTTGGGGCAACCTGTTGTGGGTGACCGGCCCAGAGGGTTGGGGGGGTTCTCTGCTCTTTGGGGCTGGTGCTAGGGGTGCAGAGGCTTAGCCTGTGCTGTGGGTAAGGTGAGGGTGCAGAAGGGCTTCATCTTGCACGAGGGGAGGGTGTCAGATAGGAGTAGCCATCAGGTGATGTGGGATTTAGTCCCTCCTGTGCTGAGCTGATCCAGGGGAGTTGCTTGCCCCCTGCTGCCGAGCCAGGTTACAGGTGACAGGGCTCCCTTGGGATCCTGTCTGCTGTAAAGCCCTGAATCCCCCCCGGCCCTGTTTGGGGTAGGGGGGTGCTGGCTGCGTGTCTCGCCCGTGGCCCCATCCAGGCCACCGGGCAAGGCAGGAGGCTCAGGCCCAGGTGGGGGTCACAGGCTCCCCATCCTGCGGTTCACAGGGCTGCTGTAACGCTCGGAGAAAATGCGGCGACTCGTGCAAACGCATCCGCTGCCTTCCTGCTGTCAGGAAGACCCCTCTGGGGTGGGCTCCGGCAGGGCCTGGAGCCCCTAGCCGGCCCGGGGACCCGCGCAGGCAGGGTCTGGTGTTGTTGATGGAGGTCTCCGTAGGCAGGGAAGGGGGTAGCTGCCGCCGGCCTCCCTGAGAGCCAGGCCTGACTCTGCTCTTCCTCCCCCACCCCTGCCAGGCTGGCACGCCATGCTTGTTTTGGGGATGGACCTGCTGCCGTCCCCTTCCTCGCCTTGGCCCCCCCCCCCCACCCCTTGCCCTCCCTGCCTCTTCCTCCTCCCCTCCCCGAACCTGGTCAGCCCCCCCTGCCTCTCCGACAGCTTCTCCTGCCGCTCTGCGCCCCGGGGGAAGCGCCTGGCCGGTATGTCCGTGCCCCCCCCCCGCGCCTTTTGCAAGCGGAGGGCCATACCGCGTGGGCCCCCCCCCCCCGTGGTGCGGGAGCCGGCTGCCTTCCCTGTTAGAGCAGTGAGGAGCAGGCTTCCCATGGCCACGCATCTCTTCCCTCCCCTCCCCTTTCTTCTCCCCCCTCCTTCTCTTCCACCCCTCTCCCCTGGCCCAGGGCCGCGGCCAGCCCCATGCAGCCATCCGGGCCCCGCTCCCGGTGGTGTTGCGCTCTGTCTTTGCAGCTCAGAGTCGTGCGTAGAGCAGGGTTAGCCCTCGAAAAGCAGAGCTAATGTCGATGTGACTTTGGTGTTAGCGGAAGGTTTCGGATTGACAGCCCTGGAGACTGAAGTCCTCTAATTTATCCACAGGACAGGTACAGCAGCGGCAGTGCGAGCTACCCCCACACCGCCCCATCCATGTGCCTCAACTCTGACTTGGAGGGACCACCTCAGGAGGTGAGAGGGGAGTTCAGTCTCCACGGCCCGTTCAATCCTTGGCCTCTCTGAGACTGCCAACAAGGGTGGCATCCCCGTCCCCGTCCCCCAAAACCGTCAACGGTGGCTTTTGTGCTGTGGACTCCTGTCCACTGGGAACTGGACTCTGAGCCCACCAACCTCTCCTCACGCAGGCCACCCGGCAGCCACTGCATGGCAACGAACTTGGGCCAATTCCAGCCTGGGCTGCAGTTCTTCCGGTGACCTGGAAGTGAGGCTGTGTACCCCCCTCTCCCCTTCCTATCCCACCCACCCCCACCTGCCCGGCCCCCCCCACCCCCCCAAACCTTAGCCAGCCAGGCCCCAGCCAGTGACTCGCCCTTTCTGGGTAGCTTCAGGAGGAATCTGAAGTCTGTGGCTGTCCCTTAACCTCAAGACATGGAATTGTGGCAGGTCAGGCACTCAGCCTTGTTACCCCCCCCCCGAATGCCTCTCTTTTGCCTTGTCTAGCATCGGTAGCCAGCTCCAGCATTTACCTCTAGCTTGCCCGGCGACGTTTTCCTAGGCGTGCGGAAGTGACGAGAGGACTCGGAACGGGACTTTTTTTTTTGGGGGGGGCTGCTGGGCCGGGGAAAGGAGGGGCCGGGAGCTAGCAGGGCTGGCGGGGGCGTTGGAGATCTTCCCCTGTCGGCGAGGCGGGGGGCGCAGGGCTAGAAGCATTGTCGGACTCCACCACACCATACATCTTCATCAAGATCCCAGCCGTTCTGTTTTTGTCTGCCACTTTTTTTTTGGGGGGGACGGCACCATACTGTCCACTCCCTCCCTGTAACCGCCACGTAAGGCCAATTCGAGTAACCACCCGTCTAGAAACTGCTTGTTACAGCATTTATCCGTCCCCTGCCTCTCCCTGCCCCACTTCCCTCGCCCCGGAGAACTCTCCACCTTGGCTCTCTGACTTCCTGGCTAGTTGAAATCTGTCTGTCCCTGGGTGGCTGTCCGATGGTTGTTAATAGGACTGTTTTCCTCCTTTTGTAGGCCTATACCATTCAAGGACAGTATGCCATTCCACAGCCAGATGTAAGTTTTGTTTACAACTTCTTGTCTTGAAATCCACCCTCTTCCTCCCCCCTTCCAAAATTTTCTCCGTGCTTTCTCGACTCGAGCCGCTAGCTGTCAGCTTGGGCTGAATACTCGATCTGATCCGAACTCCCCCCCAAAAAACTTGCCTCCCTTCAATTTGCACTCCTGCAGCCAGCTTCACCCGGTCTCAGATCTCTCCTTTTTCCTTCCCCCACCTTCTTTCTGACACTTCCCTCCTCCTATATATTATTTTTTTTTCCCAACCCACCTCTCCCTGGCTTGGCATTTCACACCAGCTCCGGCTTTTCCCTTGCCCCCACCCCCTCTTGAATTTGGCACGCAGCCCGTCAAGAGAAAACAAAAACAGCACATGATGGTTCACTGTCATGGTGGTTCTCCTGGGGCAGGGGACAGCTGGCCCAGCGAGCGGTCGCAGGTGGCAGTTGGGGGGGGCCGGGGGGAGGGTTGGATCTGGCCCGGCCCAGGCTGCTGCCAGCCTGTCGGGGACTGTTTGGGAGAGGAGTGACAGTCTGGGCAGCAGCCACCTCTCCTGTGGGTGCTGTCCCGGCTTGCTGTTGGACACCACCATCCTCTGGCACCCATGCTCATCCCGTAGGCTTGTTGCAGGCTGGGTGGGGGCTGATCTCCACTCCTGGCACCCTTAGAGTAGTGGGGGGGGTGCAGGGGGCGTGTGATGACTCTGATGTGCCAGGCCAGGGAGGAGAAGGACTAGAAGGAAGCTGGGCTATAAGAGCTACTCCAGGGGCTGAACCGAGCCAGGCTCCATCCCCATCTCCCTTCATGGCACTCCTGTCAGCCCTGCTGCTCCTTGCATGGTGTGGTGTGAGCACCCTGCCATCTCGTCTCTCCTGCTCCTCTGCTTCTCTCCCTGAGCTCCTTTCATACCTCGCTTCACCAGGGGGTGGGTGCAGCCCCCCCAGCCCACCTTGGCCTGGCGCCTTCTTCCTCTCTGTGCAGAGAGGGAAGTGCCGTGTATGGAGGGGCCGGGGGGGACCAGGTGCCAGTGGTAGTGTCTGTGTTGTGTGTGCTGTGAGTCCTGGCCCCCCTTGGGCTTGGGAAATGGCTAACATCAGCCTTTTTCTTTCTCTTTTTCCCCTCTAGCTGACCAAGCTGCACCAGTTGGCAATGCAACAGTCACACTTTCCAATGTCTCATGGCAACACTGGATTCAGTGGTATGGAAACTCCTTCTCTCTTCTGTACGCTAGCGTGGGCCAAAGGCCAGCCTGCGAGCCGCCGCTTGGCTCCTCTCTAATGGGGCCTCTGCTCGGGTCTTGTGCTCTCAAAAAAAAAAAAAAACCAAAACCAAACGTTCCCCCAGAGCCGAGCCTGGCCAGGTAACGATTTTTGTTGTGACATCTCTGGGGGCGACTTGGTACCGGCTTCTGCAAGTTGTGGGGGGCCGCAGAGGGTAGAAAAAAAAAAAAAAAAACCAAACAAGAAAACAAACCACCGAGCAGGCAGGGCCTCCATGCTGCTTTCCTTCCTCTTCACCCCCATCCTCCACAGCTCTGCCAATGCACTGGGAGACCCCCTGACCCGCAGCACCCTCTCTCTCCCCTCCGGCTACTCCAGTCCTGAGCAGGCAACTGTTGAGTTGTACCAAATTTGCTGTAGATTTGCTAAGATGGCTAAAATATCCATTTGGGGCTCTAAACTTGAGACAGCCAAACTCATTGTCACTTGTATCTTAACAGGCATTGAATCCAGCTCTCCAGAGGTGAAAGGCTATTGGGGTAATGATTAAAAAACAAAATCTGTAGTTATTCTATTGTGTATTAATACTGACCGGGGTCTCGTTCTCCCTGTTAAATGCTGCCCACCTTTGTGCACGGATGGGAGGGGAAAGGGGGGGTCAAGGGGAGCCTTAGAAGGGCTGGAGGTACTGACTGGCTTGGTTGTACATGCCCCAGAAGAAGTCAGCTGGACAGTGGAGAGCAGCAGGACTTGTTGGAAGGCTCGGTCATCCAGTGCCTGGCGCTGGTAGTGAGCCTTGGGCCCCCTTGCTTTACCCCCCCAGCCATGCGCCTGGGGGGGCAGTGATTTCCCCCTGCCCGAGGAGTTGCTGGAGCGGATTGCCTGCAGCGGCCGAGCCCCTGCTTGCCGCTGGTGGTGGGGGGACAGCACTGTGTTAACCACCGTGGCTGCCGGTGTGTCCGCAGGTTGCTTCGCCCCTGCCAAAGCCCTGGGGTGAGGTCTTGAGGCTCCCGCTGCTCCCTGTAGCAGGGAGCGAGCTGGGGAGGGGGGGAAAATATATTTAAAAACATTAAAAAAAAAAAAAAAAAACCAAACCCAAAACCCCACTTAGTACACATGCTTGGCCCCATCTGAGATCTGAGCAGCCTTGCAGCGCCTGTGCCGGCCGGCGTAGCACTGCCCTGCCAGGGCCATGGCGGCGAGGAGGAGGAGGAGGGGGGTAGCGTAGCCCTTCAAAGCTGGTAATGGAGCGGGCAGCAGAGCTGAGCGCCCAAATGGAGCCCCCGCAGTGAGAGTGCGCTGCTCTGGGACTGTCCTGACCGGAAGGAAGATCCTGTGGTGACATCGCGGGGAGGGGGACAAGGGGGAGAGAAATTGGGGTGACCAAGGTGGGGAAAGCAGGCGAGCGGGGAGGAGGTGGGGAGCAGCGGGGAGGGTTGGAGTAACCTCACAGCTTGCTCTGCCCTTCCCCTCCTGTTTTAAACTGTCTTCAAGGTAGCCATGAAGCCAGCAGCAAATGCTGGCTTGTCTGCTGCGGTCTGTCTGTGCTGCGCCCCACCATCCCACCGCCTCCCCCTGAACTTCTCCTGCTTTTTCTCTGTCTCTAAGCAGGTTTGGATGCCTCCGCTCAAACCACCTCTCACGAACTCACCATTCCAAATGATGTGAGTATCCAGAGGGGATCCATTCTTTGCAACCCACATCTGGGAGGGAGGGTTGGTGGGCAGTGGGCGGGCAGCTGCCCCCTTGTCCTTGTGGGTCACCGGGATCTGCCCCTCTTTCTTCTAACAAAATGGAGCATGGGGTTGCCTGTTCTTAGCTTCAAAGCTGCTGGAGGGCTTGTGGCTGCACCCCAACTGCCTCCTTGGACCACTCTTGCTTGCATCACATCCCTTTTCCCCCTTCCAGCTAGCTTTAAGGCAGAAAACCCCCTTCTCAACCCTTTAAACACCCCCCAGGAGGTGCCAGCCCTGTCCCTGTGGAGGACAGGCACACAACAAGGGAGGAGGAGGAGGAGGATGGGTTAACACACTTGGCTCTTACCCGCTGTTAACGTAGCTGCTTTCCTCCCCCCCAGCTGATTGGCTGCATCATCGGGCGTCAGGGCGCCAAAATCAATGAGATCCGCCAGATGTCTGGGGCGCAGATCAAAATTGCCAATCCAGTGGAAGGATCTACTGACAGGCAGGTTACCATAACTGGATCTGCAGCGAGCATTAGCTTGGCCCAGTATCTAATTAATGTCAGGTAAGTCTCCAGGCGACGAGGCTCCGCGGGTCGGGTGGGGGGCTGGCACTGCACGCCTGTGCCGTGGGGTACCGCTCGTGGGACCCTCCTTGTGCCCTGACGCATGAGGGGAAGGGGTTTTCTCTCCCGTCGTTTTTTGGGGGGTTGTTTTTTTTCTTTTTTCCCCTCCCTTTCCTTTCCTCTCCTTGTGCCTGCTGTCCCATTTTCCTGGTGCGATCGCCTCCCGGTCTGTGGGAAGCTGTAGGGTAATGGACCCGGCTGGAAAGGGGTCCGGCCACGGTGCCGAGGGGAGCCCGTGGCTGCTTAAAAGCCGTGCCTGGCCCTGTCAAGCTCTTGGCGGTTAGGGCTGTGCTGTTTCGATCCGGCGCTTGCGTGGTGAGGGCTTTTTTGTGGGGTGATAGAGGAGGGACTTGCCTGGGCCTGCTTGTGGAGATCCTGAGCATCTCCCAGTGGGATGCCGTGATCCCAGAGAGAGGAGTTGGTGCTGACTTGGCTCCTCTCTGATACCTCAGAGCAGCCGGCGAGCCCTGACAGGGACGGCTGGCTTCCTCGCAGCCCGGCACGGGGCCTGGCTGCCTGCCCGCCATGCGGCACGCTGCGGCTCTCTCTGCCGCAGCAGGGATTTAGGGCCCGACTTGGGACTCCGTGTGCTCAGACCCATCTTGCCGTGGCGTCCCATGTTCGCTGCGATAAGCCAGGCTGGGAGCGACATCCTCCCCTGTCCTCAGCCCCTGGGGCTCTGGATGGAGGAGGAGAGCTGGGGAGAGCCCCAAGCCTGTGCAGGGACTTGTCACCGCTCCGTGTTGCGTGGGTTGATGCCGGAATGGCACAGCAGCTCCAGCCTGGTCCCGAGCAGGAGCAGAGGAGAAGCTGCCTGTGATTTCTCTCTCTTTTTTTTCTTTTTTTTTTTTTTTGGCTTATTCCACTTGCTCCACACTGGTTGTGTTGAGGTGCCCGGCTCCAAGGGTGCTGGGACAGCCTTGCTGCTGAGCTGATGGCTCGGCTCCGGGGTGTGCGGGGGGTCCCGGTGCGGCTTGTAGGTGAGGCCAGACCTCGCTGGGCACGGCTGCGGCCTCGCAGTGCCGTTCCCTCCTTCCTTCCCTCCCTCCCTCCCCGAGCTCGGCTCGTGCGATTCTACGCTGTTTGTCCTGTGCTTTTTTTTTTTTGTGGTGTTCCCTTCCACCCACCCGTATTTTTTTTTTGTTCCTTTTCTCCTCTGTTACAGTTTAGAAAGCGCTAAACCCTCCTCCCAGGCAGCCTCCGTCACGATCCCTGACCACCTCAGCATCAACCTCTCTCAACCCTCCACCCCTTCTTCTTCTTCCTCCTCCACCACCACCCCCTCGCTCGCCACAGCGGGGGCCTCCGAAGCACCCGCCAGCCTCCCCAACCCTCTTCCGACCGCCCCTTGTGTCTCCAGTCTGCTTGGCATGAAACCTGTCCCTCTCCTGGCTCTAAATGTTGTGTCTGCTGCTAAGGGTACCTCCGCTCCAGCTGTGCCATGTGTCACTAACAAACTGAAAGCGGAAAAGCAGAGATTTTCTCCTTACTGAGTCTGCTTGTGGCCTTAGAGGACCAGCAGATCGGTGGCAGCATGGAGACCCCATAGAGGAGACTTGGAAGAGCAATTCTTTTTCTCTTTTTCATTGTTTGGGTTTTTTCTTCTTTTTTTTCTCCTCCTTTTTACTCCAAAGTGAGCTTGTGATGTTTCTTAGAACGGAGTTTTCTTGCCGGCCGAGAGACAATTTTCCTTGTATCCCAGCCCGGCCTGGAGTCTAGTGATCTGTTCAATTCCTTCTCGATCCTGCTAGCTTGTAGCCGTTGCTTATTTTTTCTCCTTTTTTTTTTTTTTTCCATTTTTTAGTAGCTTGGTTGCAATCGTGGTTTTGGGGAGGGGGTGGGGGGGTGGAGGGAGGGGTTCGTTACCGAATAAACGAGTTGGGATTTAATTGCATTCCTGGTGACGTTGCCCACGGGGCTCGCGGCCTCGCCTGTCTCTCTTTAATGTCTGTACCTGTAATAAAGTTGCCACGGTGAGAATCTGCTCTGCTAGATCTGTGCTGATGGGGGGGGGCTGAGCCCCGGGGAGGGGGCCTTGTGGGGTGCCCTCTTCTTGGGGGGGGCTCACTGCCACCCCGGTTGGGGTGCCCCCCCCTAAATTGCAGGGAGAGCTTTGAGCCGCAGAGGTGGCAGCTCCTGGGGGTGCTCGGTGTGGGTTGGGGGTGCTGGTGTCATTCCTGCTTGCTCGGGGACCCCCTTGCATCGTGTGTGTGTTACCCCCCCTCCTTTGTGCTCCCCAAGGTGTCCCTGGTGGGGGTACAGGCCCCCCCCTCCTTGCTCTCTGCCTTCCCTGCAGGAATTGCTGCCTGATTCCTGCCTGCCCGCACCCTGGGGTGCCCAGGGCACCTCGGGGTCCCCCTTCCCCTGGGTGTCCCCACCCCAAAAGCTTTGCCCCCCCCCTCCCTCCCCCTGCTTGGAGCAGAGCCTGCTGGTGCACTCGGTCTGGATCTGTCCCTCCCCAGCAGTGTGCTGGGCCCCGGGGGGAGCCCTCTGGCTCCATATTGGGGGCGGGGGGGGGGCAGCAGGCTGCACCCCCCCCCCTCCTTGCTGCATCTTCCCTGCCGCTTGTGCATAAAGCAACCCCCTGCACCCCAAAAACCTTCCTTCATTCCTTGGGGGACTGGCCCCCGCCTCCAGGGTGCTCCCCATGGGGAAGCCCTTCCTCCCTTGCACTCCATCCCTCTTCCTCCTCCTCCTCCCCAAACCGGGGCCCCCTCTGACACCCTTTTCTTCGTTGCAGGCTCTCCTCGGAGACCGGGGGCATGGGAAGCAGCTAGGGGCCCCGACGCGGACCCTCGGCCTCACCTCACCATCCATCTGTGTAGTCCCTTAGCAGCCAGCCCCAGATTTTAACTAGTTTGTAAATTTTTCGGTTCCTCCATGCTCTCCGCGGCCACTCATGAGGTTTATTTTTTGTTTTGGTTTTTTTTTGTTTTGGGTTTTGTTTTTTTTTTTTGAATTACAGCATTTTAATTCCTTTCTCTGTTCAGCTGTTAAAATGCTGAGCCCCAGATCTTAGTTTTATAAAGCTTCTCTCTCTCCTCCCTGCCCCACCCCTCACCTCCACCCCCACCCTTTTTTTCGGCTCATGAAGTTTCTGTTTTGTCATGAAATGTAAGAGTGGAAGAGAAACATTTCAGTTTAGTTCTGTAACGTCAGGAAATTTTTCAAAAAAAAAAGTTAATAAAAAGATGGACTGGAGCTTTTCCTTGTGAATAGAAACTGGAGGATATTTTGGTTAATGGATCTGCCTGTCTCCGTCTTTATTTGAACACCCCCACCAGTTCTGCCTAGTGCTCCCAGTATGGCCCAGCTGGGGGATGGTGGGTTTGCTCTGGGGGTGGGATGGGGCCCCCTGGCTGGATAAACCAGTCCTTGGGGGAGGGGTGGGGAGGGGGCAGATGGGGGGGGTGTCTTTGGTACTCTAGATGCATTTTGGGGGTTTCTCTGCTTCTCCCTGCACCCTGCAAACTGGTCTTTAGTGGAAACCAGTATCCCAGCTGGGTATGTTGACTCTCTCTGCCTTGCTTCCTACCACCCCAGTCTGTTTGGGACCTTCCTTGCTTTGGGGGGGTGGCAGCAATTGCCCCTACTTCCCCCTGGGGCTCCAGCCCTGGGTCTCTGCCACCATCTGGTGCTCCCAGTTCCACCAGTAAAGAAGGGGTGGGACTGGAGGGGGCCTCAGCCCCCTATATGCCCCCCCCTTCCTCCAATTATCCTCTAGCCTGGCCTAGGGGCACAGGCCCTCTCTCTCCACCTCTGGGGTGGGGGCTATTACAGTAGGGCCTACATAAACACAAGAGGGAGACAGACAACTTCTATCCCTGTTCTCTTCCCCCCCCCCCCCCCCCAAATAACCCCCACTGCCCCCTCCCTAAGTCCTGTCGTCGCCCCCCCCCCCCCCCCCCCCAGCACAGAGACAGCACAGAGCTTTCTGTAGAGATTGATAGATATTTATATAAATATTTGGGGCTGTACAAGTGGGGGGTGTGCAGGGGGGTGGGGGGACAGGTCACAGGCCGGGGGGGGCTGTGGGTCGGGGGGGCCCCTCGCCGCTGCCTGAGTGGTCCAGCTCCGCGCTGTCGCAGTCTGAGTCTTCGGAGACCTGGCGGGGGGATGTAAAGGTGGGGGTGGTGTTAAACATCCTCAGAGCCTCCCCCTGCCCCACAGCTGGTTCTGGGGGGGTTTGGGGACCCCCCCCTGTGGTAACCGGTTCTGGGGGATGCCCTTTCCATGGCCCCTGATGTTTGGGGGTTCCCCTGCCCAAGGTATCTGCCCCTGGGGGTCTTGAGGACCCTCTCCCCAAGCTGCTACATCCTGGAGGGCTTGCAAGACCCCCCACCCCCGCATGGTGCCCAGTGCTGGGGGGACCCTCTCAATGTGGTAGTTGGTCCTGGGGGGGGGGGCTTTGGGACCCCTTTCCTATCATACCTGAGGCCCCCTCCCCATAGTACTTGAACTTGGGGTCTCATCCTGGGGGGGGGCTCACAGGACCCCTCCCCGTGGTATCTGGGGAGGTCTCCGGGGACTCTTGCCCCTTGCTTACTCTCACTGGGGGCTGGGGCACCCCTTCTCTATGTTGTTGCCCACCGTGGGGGGCTTTGGGAACCCCATAACACCTGATCCTGGGGGCACCCCCTCTCACATGGTATCTGGTCCTGGGGGGGGCTCAGGGGGGACCCCTCCCCATGGTGCTTGTTCCTGGGGACCCCATCCCAGTGATGCTTTATCCTGAGACCCCCTGCCTATGGTACCAAGTCCTGGGGGGCCCTGGCGGACCCCTCCCCTATAGCACCTGGTCTTGGGGACCCCTGCAGCCCCCCCTCCTCAAGATGCTTGGTACTGGGCGACCCTCCCTCCACAGTAACCATCCCCAGGGGACTTAGGACCCCTTTTCCTCTGCTACCCCATCACAGGGAGCCCTGGGGACCCCCTGGACATGATATCCAGCCCGGGGGGGGATTTGGGACCCCCCATGACAGTTGGTCTCTGTGGATCCTGAGAGCTCTTCCCTATGGGATCCATCCCGGGGGTGTGGGGTTCAGACGACACCCCCTCCCCCTTGCTACCTGTCCTGGGGAGCCCATGACCATGGTGCTTGGTTCTGGGGGACCCTGGCACCCCCTCTCCATAGTGTCCATCCCTGAAGGGGTTCTGGGACACCCCCCCCCCCCCGCAGGGCCGATGGGCAGCCCCCCTCCCCATGGCACCTGAACCTTGCCCCCCCCTCCAGGGCCGATGGGCAGCCCCTCTCAAAGGTGCTAGGTCCTGGGGGGACTTATGGGACCCCCTCTACATGGTACGCAGTGCTGGGGGTCCTGGGGGAAACCCTTCCCCTGATAGCCTGACCCAGGGGACTCCCCCCTCCATGCCTCCATGCTTCCTATTTGGGGAGGGGGCCTGACATACCCCCCTACAGTATCTGTTCCTGACACCCTCCCACTCCATTTCCAAGGGGACACCCCCTGCCCATGGCACTTGTTTCAGGTGGTCTCAGGTTCCCCCAGCCACCCCCCCGCCATGGTGTCCATCCTTGGGGGGCTCCAGGACCCTCCTGGGAGACCCCATGCTCCCCTACCCCCCCCCCATGGTACTTGGTTTTGGGGTCTCTGGGAACCCCCCCCTTCCCCTTGTTACCTTGTCATAGGGAGCTCACAAGACCCCCTCCCCATAGTAGCTCATCCTGGGGGGCACTGGGGAGATCCTGAGACCACCTGCCCATGATGTCCACCCTCGGGGGGGGCCTGGGACATCACCCCCTCCCCCTGGTACTTGATCCTAGGGGGGTCTGGGGACCCTGATCCTGCCATACTCAGTAGGGGACACCCCCCCCTGCTTCCCCTTGCCAACCCCAGTGTGAGGGACTCAGGGGACACCACCCCCCCCAGCCCTGGAGGACCTTAGGAACTCCCACCCAACGGCACCCATCCCTGGGGACCCTGAGGAACATCCTTCCCCTCGATAACCCCATCCTGGGGGCTCAGGGGACATCTTCCTCATAATACCTAGCCCTGGGGAAGCCTAGGGACCCCCCTACTCCATGGTACCCATCCCCGGGGGCCCTGGAGACCCCCTTCCCTTTGCTAACCTCATCCTGGGGGGGGCTCAAGGGATCCCTGCCCCACACTACCCAGCCCTAGGGGACCCTAAGGACCCCTGCAGCCCATAGTACCAAGCCATGGGCCATCCTAGAGACACCCTTCCCCTTGCTAATCCTGTCCTGGGGGGCTCAGGGGACACTCTACCTCATAACACCAAGCCCTGGGGGACGCTAGGGACCCCTACACCTTAATACCCAGCTCTGGGGGGACCCCAGGGACCCCCATCCAACGGCACCTATCCCTGGGGGGACCCTGAGGGACCTCCCTGCCCTTGCTAACCCTGTCCTCGAGGACCTTAAGGACCCCCACCCCATAGTACCAGCCGTGGGAGACCCTAGGAACCCCCCACCCCATGCTGGGACCACCCCACCCCATGGTGTCACCCATCCCCGGGGGGGCTGTGGGTGCTCCCCAGCACCCACCCTGGGGTGGGGGCATCACCTTGGGGCTGAGCCCCCCTTGACGGCGGCCAGGACCCTCGGGGGGAGCGGCATCCAGGGGGATCTCGGAGCCCTGGGAGAGCAGGTCCTCGGAACGGTCATCGGGACGCTCGTCCGTGTTGGTGCTGCCCACGTCGGGGGTGGCACTGTGCGAGGGCTCGCTCGTGTGCCCCTCGTCCCCGTCCCCATCCCCGTCCCCATCCGAGAAGTTCTCCGAGCTGAAGGTCGACAGCGACTGGCGCTTGCTCATGCCCGGGGGCCACCTAGGGAGGGGGAGAGTGTGTGTGTGGGGGTGAGAACCAAGGGATTCGGGGACCCACAGCCTCCCCCTGCACCCATCCTGGGCACCTGCTGATTCCCTGCATCCATCCCAGGTGTCTGAGCACCCATGGATTACCGCCCTCCCCACCCATCTTGGGCATCCAGGCATCCACGGACACCCCTGCACCCATCCTGGGCTGCTGAGCACCCATTGATACCACCCTCCCTGCACCCATCCAGGGCTTCCAAGCATCCATAGCCCCCCCCCCCCGCCCCATCCATCCTGGGTGTCCAAGCACCCACTGGCCCCTTGCACCCATCCAGGGCACCCATGAACCCCCCCTCCTGCACCCATCCTGGGTGTCTGAGCACCCATGGACACCCGGACGGACCCAGGCAGCCGATGGGGGTGGGGGTCAGCACCCACCTCTGCCGCAGTGGCAGCTCCACCTCGCTGTCCACTTCGCCCTCCTCCTCCTCCGATGAGACCCCCCGCTTCTGGGGGCAGAGCAGGGGGGTGCATTAGGGTCATCCCACTGCTCCTCAGGAGGGACCTACCAGTCCTGACCCCCCCCCCCCACCCCAGGAGGAACTCAGGGGTCCTGCCCCCCCCCCCAAGATGGACCCAAGGGTCCTGACCCCCCCCCCCCCTCAGGAGGCACCCCTGTGTCTGACGCCCCCCCCAGAACCCTTTCTCAGAAAGGATCCATCCCACTCCCCACTGCTGGGATGCACTTGGGGGTCCTGTCCCCCCCAAACCCCCCCAAAAAATGGACCCAGGCATCTGGGGCTCTCACCTGCCCACGGGTGACGGCCGCCCGGTACAGCAGTGCCGCGGGGGTGAGGTGCTGCCCGGCCCCCGCTTTCCCCCCCCGGCCAGCCCCACTCTCCCGTTCGGGCTCACCGGGAGCGGGGGGCCGTGGCGGGGGGGACCCTTGGGTGCCCGTTGCCCCCTCAGGTCCAGCATCAGGTACCGTGGCCGGGGGGACACCCGCAGCCTCCAGGGTGCCCCCGAGGAGGTCGGGGCCCGTGGCGGCTGGGGGGGGTCCGGGGAGCCCCCGGGGGGGTCCGGCCTCAGGACCCGGCTCCCCACACCCCCCCCGGGGTCCCGCTTTGCGATGGCGGCCCTTGGCCCGGCGGCTGCGCCCCGGTGAGGGGGGGCCCTTGGGACACCCTGGCAGGGCCACCTGCGCCATGGCTGCATCCAGCTTGGGCAGCAGCACCTCCGGCTTCAGGATGTCAGGTCTGGGGGGGGACGACACGGGGAAGGGCTGCAGACGGGGACCCAAGCATCTGGGAGCCCCCAGAACAGCCCCCACCCAGCCAGGAGGGACCCCATGTCTAGACGCCCCCAAAAGACCCCCCCTCCAAGGGACAGTGGCATCTGCAGCCCCAGAACCCCCAAAAGATGTCAGACACCCGCACCCCCAGACTGCCCCCCAAGGGTCGCCAGGCATCTGCATCCCCAGAGCCCCCCCCAGCCCAAAGGACCCCAGGCACCCAAGCCCCCAGACCTGGCCCCCCCCAAAGGACCCAAGTGTGTGGGCTCCCAGCCCCCAAAGGACCCACATATCCAGGACCCCAGACCCCCCACACACCCTGATGGACCCACACGTCCATGACTCCTACCCAAAAGACCCAGGTGTCCAAACCTCCAGAACCTCCCCCTCCCCAAAAGACCCCAGACCTCCCCACCCCAAAGACACCAGGCACCCAAGCCCCCAGACCAAAGGACCCAGTATCTGGGCTCCCAGCCCCCCAAGCACCCACATGTCCCCAGCACCCCCAACCCCGAGGGACCCACATGTACATGCCCCTCCAAGCCAAAGCACCCAGGCACCCAGACCCCCCCCACCCCAAAAGACCCAGGGTCCATCCCCCCGCCCACCCTTGAGGGACCCAGGCGTCTGGGCGCACCGCTTGCCGTGGGGCGAGAGCTTCTGGGGGACATTGCGTTTCTTGATGAGGGTCTCGACGGCGTTGCCGTGCAGAAGCCCCCGCGGCGCCCGCGGCTTGAAGAGCCCAGGGTAGCGCTTCTCCAGTGCCTGCTCCCGCCTGCCACGGGCCACGCGTGGGCACCCCGCACCCCAGGGACACGGCGTGGGGTGGCCACGGCCTTGGGGTGGTGGCCATGGGGTGGGTAAGGGCTGGCCATGGGCTCAGGGGAGCCATGGGATTGGTATAGGGGTGATCATGGCCATGGGGTGGCCATGGGGTAGATACAGGGTTGGCCATGGCCATGGTGCAGATATAGGGTTGGCCATGGGGTAGATACAGGGTTGGCCATGGGGTAGATACAGGGTTGGCCATAGGGTGGCTTTGGGGTGGATATAAGATTGCCCGTGGCCATGGGGTGGTTATAGGGTTGGCCGTGGGCCATGGGCTGGCTATGGGATCGTTAGCCATGGCCAACGGGTCCTACAGGATTGACCATGGCCATTGGCTGGCTATAGGCTTGGCCGTGGCTGTGGGGTGTCCGCTCACCTGAGCAGCTCCTTCTCCTTGAGCTCCAGCTGCAGCATGAGGGCGCTGAGCTCCATGTAGAGGTTGTTGGCACGCTCCAGCTTGCGCTCGTAGTGCTCCCGAATGTCCAGTGCGTGCCTGGCACCCAAGGCACGTATGGCATCGGCACACGCACCCCACCACGCACAGGGCCAGGTCCCCAACATCCCTCCCTGTACCCCAGCACCCCCTGATAACCCCTGCCCTTGGTCCCCCATATGTCCCTGATGCCCCAGTGCCCCCAGTATCCCCAGCTGGTCCTCAGAACCCCATGTCCCCAGTGTCCCCGTGTCCCGCAGACGGGCCCCACCGGAGCTCTTCGCGCCGGCGGTTGATGAGCTCCTCCTCCAGCCGGTGCAGACACGTCCCCTCTGACTTGATCTTCTCAAAGTGCAGCTTCACCTCCTCCCGCCACTCCGCCTGCGGCACACGGGCACCAGCTACCAAGGGCACTGAGCACCCCAGGCAGCGGGCACCCTGGGCACCAGCTACCATGGGCACTGGGCACTCTGGGCACCAGCTACCAGGGGCACTGGACACCCTGGACACCAGTTACTGCAGGCACTGGGCACTCCAGGCACGGGGTACTGCAGGTACCAGGCACACTGGGCACTGGCTACCATGGGCACTGGGCACCACAGGTACCAGCTACTGTGGGCACTGGGTGCCCCAGGCACTGGCTACTCCAGGCACTGGCTAACACAGGTACCAGGCACCCCAGGCACTGGCTACCATGGGCACTGGGCACTCCAGGCACTGGCTACCCCAGGCTCTGGTAGCACAGGCACTGGGCACCCTGGGCACTGGCTATGGTGGGTGCCAGCCACCATGGGCATGAGATACCCCAGACACCAGGTACCCTGGGCACTGGCTACGGTGGGTGCCAGCCACCATGGGCATGAGATACCCCAGACACCAGGTACCCTGGGCTCTGGGATTACCTGGGTGCAGCTACTCTAGGCACTGGGATATACTGGGCCTGGATACCCTGGGCGCCAGTTACTGCTTGGCACCAGTTCCCCCAGCACCAGCCCTCACAGTCACTGGGATTTGAAGCAGGTCCCTGGGTGCTGGGGTATCCTGGGGCTCTTGGGGTGCTGGGGTCCCCAGGGTGCTGTGTACCAGGGATTTGAAGTAGGTGTCCTGCAGGGTTTGGGGGTCCCAGGGTGCTGGTGGGTTCCTGGATGCCGGGAATCCCAGGGCACTGGGGGTCCCTGGGTGCCAGCCGTCCTGAGGTGCTGGGGGTCCCAAGGTCCTGGGGTGCTGGGTACCTGGGATTTGAAGTAGGTCTCCTGGGGGGTGGAGAGGACGTCAGCAGAGGCGATGTCGAGGTGCAGCAGGATCTGGCGGAAGGACGGCCGGTTCCGGGGCTTGCTGTTCCTGGAGGGAGCGGTACAGCACTGGGTGCAGGCAGGGGGGGCCAGCTGGGTGCTGGGGGAGGGTGCTGGGGGGGGTGCTGGGTGGGTGCCGAGCCTTTTTGGGACCACAGGCAGAGAAGGGTGCACAGGACACATGGGGTGTCCAAGACACACGGGGTGCAGCCTGGCATGGGATGCCCATGGGTGCACCCCCCAGGGTGGGGCCACCCCCAGGGTGGGGGTCCCCCTATCACCAGAGGTCCCGCCCCTGCACTGCCCACATTGGGGTGCCGATGGCAGGTCCCCCATGGCATGACCCATCCATGGCATGGGTGCCCATAGTGTGTCCCCCAGGTGGGGTGTCCCCAGGTGGGGTGTCCCCATGGCGGGGTGTCCCCATGGGCGCACTCACCAGCACTGGCGCAGCAGCACCTTGAAGCCGTCAGGACAGCCGGAGGGGACGGGCAGGTGGAGGCTGTTGCTGCCCACCCCCCAGATGATGGCCGACGAGTCCACATCCTTGTAGGGGATCTCACCCGTCAGCAGCTCCCAAAGCACCACCCCGAAGGACCTGGGGGCAATGATGTCACCCACGGCCCCTGTCACCCACGGCTGGGCACCCCCAGTGTTCTCCTCCTGTGCCCTGGTCCCCCCCGCCCTGGGTCCCGTCCCTGCTTCTGCCCATGCTGGTGTCCCCAGTGTTCCCTGCTGCTTCTGTGGTCCCTAATCTCCCTGTCCCTGCGATGTCCCTCCCGGTATCCCAAATGTCCCCATCTCTGGTGCCCTGCAGTGTCCCTGAGGCTTCATGTGTCTCTGATGTCCCCTGTTCCTATTATCCCCAATGCTTCCTCTGCCCCCCAATGTCCCCATTGCCTCTCAAAGCCCCCTGTGTTGCTGTCTCCCCAGTGCCACCACCGCTCCCTGGTGTCCCGAAGGTTCCCATGTCCCCTGTGTCCCCGAGGTCCCTGTGTCCTCACCAGATGTCAACCTTCTCGGAGACAGGCTCGTTGCGGATGACCTCAGGTGCCATCCAGGCCACGGTGCCGGCAAAGGACATCTTGGTGCTCTTGTCAATGAGCTCCTTGGAGGTGCCAAAGTCCGAGATCTTCACCACGTCGTCATAGGTGATGAGCATGCTGGGGGGCACCCGCTCAGCGCCACGCCAGCACCACGCCAATGACACGCCAATGACATGGGCATGGCACCGCCACAGGCATGCAACTGCTACAAGCATCATCGTGTCATGGGTATGCCACCACCATGGGCACAACACCGTCATGGACGTGGCACCACCATGGGCACAGCACTATCATGGGCATGCAACTGCTGTGAGCATGGTCCTGTTGTGGGCATGCCACCACCATGGACACAGCACCACCACCGCCACGAGCATGGCACCACCACGGTCATGCAATTACTATGGGCATGGAACCACCATGGGTATGGTGCTGCCGTGGACATACAACTGTCACGGACATGCAACCACCAAGGTCATTGCACTGCCGTAAGCAGAGCACTGTCATGGACACGTCACTGTCATGGGCATGTCACTGCCACGGACGCGCAGCCACCATAGACATGGCGCTGCTATGGACATGCAACTGCCATGGGCATGCAACCACCACCATCACTGCTCTGCCAAGGGCATGGCACCACCGGGGTCACTGTTCTGCCATGGGCACGGCACCAACAAGGACATGGCACTGCCATGGACATGCAACCATCACCAGCATGCAGCCACCGAGGACAAGGCACCACCAAGGGCATGGCACTGCCACGATCATGCAACCACCACATGCATGTCCCCACCACGGGCACGGCACCATCGCGGGCACGCCATCACCTGGGGCGCCCACCCCAGCACCTACGGGTGCTCCCTGAGCCCCCATCCCCGCTCACTTGGGCGACTTGAGGTCGCGGTGGATGATCTTGTGGAGGTGCAGGTAGTTCATGCCGCCGGCGATGCCCATGGACCAGTCGACGAGGAGGGAGGGGGTGACCTTGCGCCCGGCGCGCAGCACCTCGTACAGCTGGCCCTGGGCGCAGAACTCCATGATGATGCAGTAGCAGGGTGCCTGGGTGCACACACCCCTGCGGGCACAGTGGCACCCTCAGCACCCGCTGCCTGGCCAGCCAGGGCACCCGGCAGCACCCAGCTGCACCGGAGCACCCAACTTCTCCAGGACACCCATCTGCACTCAGGTACCTGCCAGCACCCATCCGTGCTGGGGCACCCATCTGCACCCAAGCCTCCCCCATTAGCGCTAGGAGCACCCATCTGAATTGGGGCACCCATCTGCTCTCAAGCCCACCCCCCCCCGTTAGCAGTAGGAGCACCCATCTGCACCCAGACACCCAGTAGCACTGGGATACTGGGGCACTTATCTGAATCGGGGCTCCCATCAGCGCCAGAGCACTGGGGCACCCATCTGCACCCACATCGCCCTGCCCTGAGAGTGCCCCACCTGTGACAGACCTGTCCCATGTGTGGCCATCCCCTGTGCCACACGTGGGACATGCCAGTGTGCCCCGTGCCCATGGCATGTCAGTGCCCCATGTCCATGCCATGTCCTGCCCACCCAGGTCCATACCATGCTGGTGTTCCCCGTGCACAAGCCGTGTTGGTGTCCCATGCCTATGTTGCATCCATGACCCCTATGCCTATGTTGCATCCATGACCCCTATGCCTGTGCCCATGGCATGTCCATGCCGTGTTCATGCCCATGTCATGTTCATGCTCATGTCCGTGGCCTGTGCCCATGGCGTTCCCCATGCCCATGGCTTGCTCATGGCATGTCCACACCTCGTGCTGTATTCATGCCTATGACCATGACGTGTCCATGCCCTGTGCCCATGGTGTCCTCCCTGTCCGTGGCTTGCCCATGACGTGTCCACGGCCCATGGCGTGTCCACAGCCCATGGCGTGTCCACAGCCATGCCACGTCCTTGCCTCCATCCCTCATGCCCATGCCATGTCCATGTCTCTGCCCCGTGCCCATGGCACATCCATGCCCCATACCATGTCCATGCCCTGTGCCCATGGTGTTCTCCATGCCCATGATGCTCTCCATGCCCCACGCCCATGGTTTGTCCATGCCATGTCTGTGTTCCATGCCCATAACATGTCCATGCCACCTCCACACTCCATTACCATGGCATGACCACGCCACGTGCCATGTCCGTGCCCTGTGCCCACGGTGTCCCCATGCCCATAGCATGTCCACGCCCCACGCCGTGCCCGTGCCCGTGCCCCACGCCCACGCCGGTGCCAGCAGCACCCACGCTCACTTGAAGGTGATGATGTTGGGGTGCTTGAGCTTGCGCAGGTGCTTGATGTCAGTCTCCTTGAGGTCCCTCACCTTCTTCACGGCCACCTCCTCGCCGTGGAAGCGGCCCAGGAAGACGGCACCCTGCGCCCCGCTGCCCACCCACTGCAGGTCCAGGATCTCCTCGAAGGGCACTTCCCAGGGGTCTGCGGGCACCCGTGCCCATGGCACCCGCACACCAGCACCCCTGGTGCACCCACACCCACGGCACCCGCATGCTGGCGTGCCCAGGGTGCAGCCCCCCCCTTGGCACCCTCACCCCAGCCCTACTGTTCCCACCCTGCCCCATTGCACCCCACTCCCTGCCCCACTGCACCCTGCTTTGCCCCATCCCTGTCCCACTGCACCCTCCGGGTCCTGTGGCACCCTCCTCTGCACCCCTTCTCCCACCCTATTGCCACCCTGTTGTCTCCTGCACCCCAGTACCCCAATCCCTGCCCCATAGCACCCTTCCTTACCCATAGCACCCTCCTTTGCCCCCACTTCACCCTCCCTGACCCCTTGCACCCTCCCTTGCCGTCTAGCACCCTCTTGGCCCCACAGCACCCGTCTTTGCCCCCTCCCAGCCCCGTCGCACCCTCCTGGCCCCCTTGCCCCCTCCCAGCCCCATAGCACCCATGCTGCCCCCCCCTTGCCCCGTGCCCCCTCACCTTCCTGGGGGTGCTTGTGCTCGGCGGCGTAGGCTTTGCCAATCATGGTCCAGACGGGCTTGAGGCAGCCGAAAAGCCCCTCCAGGAACCCCCCACCTGCCTGGCACCGAAGGTGGGCGGCCTCGGCGGCCAGGGGTCCCGCTCCCTCGGAACCCAGGTCAGGGTGCCGGGGGGGCCCACGACGGGGCCAGGCCTCTGGGGGGGCTGCGGGGGCTGCGGGGGCGGCGGGCAACACGTCGCGCAGCACGCACTGCGTGGGGGTCAGCTCCTGCTCCGGGGTCCCGTCCGAGGCCAGCGCCAGCGAGGGCGAGGGCGTCCGCGTCTCGTGCAGGCAGGCCATGGCGGGGGCCCCCCGCGCCCCCCCGCCGCCCCCCGGCCTGCGGGAGGGGTGTCAGTGGGACCGGGGGGGTGCACCCTGCCTTGCACCCACGGGTAGCCCCTTGCATGCGTGGGCATCCCTTTACACGCATGGGCACCCCCTTGCACCCACGGGTAGCCCCTTGCATGCACGGGCACCCCTTTACACGCATGGGCACCCACTTGCACCCATCTACGCAGCCCCACGCGTGTGTGTATGCACACCCCGATGCACCCATGGGCACCCCCTTGCATGCGTGGGCACCCCTTTACACGCGTGTACACCCACTTGCACCCATGGGCAGCCCCTTGCAGGCATGGGCACCCCTTTACATGCATGTGAACACACTTGCATGCATGTCTGCATCCCCACGTGTATGTGCACCCCCTTGCACCCAGGGGCACCCCCTTGCATGCATGGGCACCCCTTTACACGTGTGTGCACCCACTTGCACCCATGTGTGCAGCCCCACGTGTGTGTGTATGCACACCCCCTTGCACTTGTGGGCACCTCTACACACGTGGGCACCCCCTCGCACTCATGCATGCAGCCCCGTGTGTGTGTGTGCACCCATGGGCAGCCCCTTGCATGCATAGGCACCCCTTTACACGCATGTACACCCACTTGCACCCATAGGCAGCCCCTTGCATGCATGGGCACCCCTTTACATGCATGTGCACCCCCTTGCACCCATAGGCACCCCCTTGCATGCATGGGCGCTCCTTTACACATGTGTGCACTCACGTCTGCAGCCCCACGTGTGTGTGTGCACACACCCTTGCACCCATGGGCACCCCCTTGCATGCGTGGGCACCCCTGTACAAATGTGGGCAGCCCCTTGCATGCATGGGCACCCCTTTACATGCATGTGCACCCCCTTGCACCCACGGGCATCCCTTGCATGCATGGGCACTCCTTTACATGCATATGCACCCACTTGCATGCATGTCTGCAGCTCCATGTGTGTGTGTGCACCCCCTTGCACCCATGGGCATCCCTTGCATGCATGGGCACCCCTTTACACACGTGTGCACCCACTTCACCCATGGGCAGCCCCTTGCATGCATGGGCACCCCTTTACACGCGTGTGTACCCGCTTGCACCCATGTGTGAAGCCCCACGTGTGTGTGTGCACCCCCTTGCATCCATGGCCAGCCCCTTGCATGCATAGACACCCCTTTACACGCGTGTGCACCCACGTCTGCAGCTGTGTGTGTGCGTGTGTGTGTGCATGTGCATTCCCTTGCACCCCTTTGCATGCATGGGCACCCCTTTACCCATGTGTCTGCAGCCCCACGTGCCCGTGCACCCCCGTGTGCAGCTCCATATGTGTAACCCCTTGCACTTGCATGCACCCCCTTGTATGCTCTGCAACCCCTTGCACCCATGTCCACAGCCCCATGTGTGTGCACCCCCTTGCACTCATGTCACCCCCCCTTACCTGCATGTGCATGCCCTTGCACTCACACGTGCAGCCCCACATGTGTGTGCACCCCCAGCACGTCTATGCACTCCCTTGCACCCAGATGCACCCTTAAGCACCCGTGCACCCCCCCTTGCACCCCCACGTGCAGCCCTGCACCTCTGGGCACCCCTTGCAGGCACCTGCAGCCCCTTGCACACGTGCGTGCACCCCTACACGTGTTTGCACACCCTCTCCTGTGTGTGCACCCCCAGTTTGTGTGTGTGCACACATGTACCCTTCCTCCCACCCGTGTGTGCACTCCTATGCTTGTGCACCCACTAGGCCAGGGGGGACACGGGGGGGGCTGTAATGCACAGAGGGCACACGAGCGTTCGAGAGGATGCACGAGTGTGCAAGAGGGCGTATGGGCACGTAAGGGTGTGCACAAGTGTGCAAGAGTGCGCGGGAGCGTGCAAGAGGGCGTGCAAGGCCGCACACGGCGTGCAAACGTGCCAGGGGAAACTGAGGCAGGGCTGGTGGGGGACCCACGTGTCCGGGGGGGCCCCAGGGGCTGAGGGGTCCCGGGGGGGGGATCAGGCCTGATCCAGCTCCCCTGAAAATTTGGGGGGGGAGTTGCCATGGCAACAGTGGAGCCGGTGGATGAGGTCATCACTAAAATTAGGTGGGGGGGGGTGAGTCACCGCGGGGGGGCGTGGGCGGGGCTTAGCGTCACCCCGAAGGACCCAGGCGTGCGGGCCCGGGGGGGGGGGGAACACGACACGACCCGCCCCTCCAGGTGTCGTGTCCCCCCCGTGGTGACATCACGTCACGCGGTGACGTCATCCCGGTAAGGGATGGAGGCTTCCCCCCGCCCCCCCCCCCCCCCAAACGGGTCCGAACGGGGAAACTGAGGCAGCAGCGGGGGAACCAGCGACCCGGGGGGGGGGGGGGGGGGGCGGGAAGGGTGTGTGTCTGTCACGACATGCGACAGCGCCGGCCGCGTGTCGCGACAGAGCGGAGCTGGGAGGAGGGGAGTGGGGGGGGAGAGAGCGCCCCCGCCGACATGGCATGTCGGGATATGGCGGCCTGTCGCGACACGGGGAGGGGCGGGGAGAGTGGGACGGGCTGCGAGGGGCACACGGCGGTGCGGGGGCCGGGGGGGGGGAGCACACACGTGTGCAAGAGGGTGCACAGGCCTGTGAGGGCTGCACACGCGTGGAGGGGCTGCACACGCGTGTGCAGAGGCACGCGAGGGTGCACACACGTGTGCAAGTGTTTGCACACGCGGGTGCAAAGGGGATGCACAAGCGTGCCGGGGGGGGGCACATCCGTGTCGGGGGAGGGGGAGGGACACGGACACACGCACAGGTGCCGGCATGCGTGGACGCACCTGCAGGCCTTGCACGCGCGTGTGCAAGGGGGGCACACGCGCGTGCACGGGAGTGCAAGCACGTCTGCAAAGGGGCGGGGGGGGTCACACGTGTGCACGGAGCTACCCCCGCGTGTGCAAGAGCAGCTCACACATGCGGGGGCGTGGAGGTGGGGGGGGTGCGGGGGGGCACACGCGTGTGCAAAAGGCCTCTCGTGTCCCATCCCCCCCTTCCCCCAACCCAGGCCCCGCCGAACCCCGGGGAGGACCCGGGCGTCCGTGGCGGGGGGGGGGAAGAGGAACATGTGCCCCCCCCCCCCGCCATCCCGGCTGCATCCCTGGTCCTACCCCCCCTCCCCGCTGCCGCCCCCCGCCCCGGGCCTCCCCGCCGCGGCCCCGGTGCCGGTACCTGGGGGGGGGTCCGGGCCCCGCGCCCGGTGGGGGCGATGCCGGTGGTGCCGGTGGTGGCGGGGGCGATGCCGGTGATGCCGGGGGTGGTGCCGGGGCCGGGGCTGGGCCCGGCGGGGCCGGGGCGCGGGCGGGCGGGGCCGGTACCGGGGCCGGTGCCGCGGTCAGGGCGAGCGGCGCGGAACGGCCCCGCCCGGCGCTCGGCGCGGCCCCGCCCCGCCCGCCCCGCCCCGGCCCCGATACCGGCACCGGCAGCACATACCGGCACCGGCACCCCATACCGGCACCGGGACCCCATACTGGCACCGGCACCGGCACCCCATACCGGCACTGGGACCCTATATCGCCACCGGGACCCTAATACTGGCACCAGCACCGGCACCCCATGCTGGCACTGGGACCCTATACCAGCACTGGGACCCTACATCGGCACCAGGACCCCTATACTGGCACCAGCACCGGCACCCCATGCTGGCACTGGGACCCTATACCAGCACTGGGACCCTACATCGGCACCAGGACCCCCAATATTAGCACCGGCACCCCTATACCGGCACTGGGACCCCATATTGACACCGGGGCCCCCATACTGGCACTGGCACCAGCACCCTATACCGGCACCAGGACCCTATACCAGCACTGGGACCCTATATCAGCACCAGGACCCCTATACTGGCACCGGCACCAGCACCCCATGCTGGCACTGGGACCCTATACCAGCACTGGGACCCTATATCGGCACCAGGACCCCCATACTAGCACCAGCAGCCCTATACTGGCACTGGCACCAGCACCCCATACCAGCACTGGGACCCTATAACAGCACTGGGACCCTATATCGGCACCCCTATACCAGCACCGGGACCCTATATCGGCATGGGGACCCCCATACTGGCACCGGCACCCCTATACTGGCACCGGCACCCCATACTGGCATTGGGACCCTATAACAGCACTGGGACCCTATATCGGCACTGGCACCCCTATGCTAGCACTGGGACCCTATATCAGCAGCGGGACCCCCATACTAGCACCGGCACCCCTATACTGGCACTGGCACCAGCACCCCATACCAGCACCGGGACCCTATAACAGCACTGGGACCCCCATACAGGCACTGGGACCCTATGGAGGCACCAGGACCCCCATACCAGCACCTGGACCCCCATACCAGCACCAGGACACCCATACTGGCACCGGCACTGGGACCACTATACCAGCACCAGGACCCTATACCAGCACCAGGACCCCCATATTGGCATTGGCACCAGGACCCCCATACTGGCACCGGCACCCCCATATGGGCACCAGCACCGGGACCCCTATACCAGCACCAGGACCCCATACCAGCACTGTGACCCCTATACCAGCACCAGGACCCCCATACTGGCACCGGCACCCCTATACCAGCACCAGGACCCCATACCAGCACCGTGACCCCTATACCAGCACCAGGACCCCCATACTGGCACAGGCACCCCTATACCAGCACCAGGACCCCATACCAGCACCGTGACCCCTATACCAGCACCGGGACCCCCATACTAGCACTGGGACCCCTATACCAGCACAGGCACCCCTATGCCAGCACTGGGGCCCCCATACTGGCACTGGGACCCCCATACTGGCACCGGGACCCCTATACCAGCATAGGCACCCCTATACTGGCACCAGGACACCCATACTGGTACCGGCACCGGGACCACTATACTGGCACCAGCACCCCATACTGGCATCCCCATACCAGCACTGGGACCCCTCACACCGGCCCTGGGAGCCCCCCAGGACAAGGACTGGGACCCCCCAGTGTCCTCAGGACCCCCCCAGTATCCCCCGCCAGCCCCAGCACCACACAGGGGCCCCAGTGCAATCCCAGTGCTCCCAGTCTGGGTGTGCTTCTGTCCCCAGTGCTTCCAGTTTGCTTCCAGTGCTACCAGTTCAGACATCTCTGTTCCCAGCGTTCCCAGTCTGACCCCAGTGCTCCCAGTCCGACCCCAGTGCTCAGAGTCTGGGTGTCCCTCTGTCCTCACTGCTCCCAGTCTATTCCCAGTGCTCCCAGTGCTCCCAGTCCAGGTGTCCCCTGTCCCCACTGCTCCCAGGCTACTCCCAGTGCTCCCAGTCTGCTCTCAGCACAGGCGTCCATTTGTCCCCACAGCTCCTTGTCTGTCCCTGTCACACCCCGACGGCCCCAGCTGGTTCCAGTCTGACCATTGTCACCTCTGGCCTGTCCCCATCACTGCCCGTCCATCTGCCCGTCCCCCTCCCCGTCTGTCCCTGTCCCTCCCTGTCCGTCTGTCCCCCTTGCACCCTGCCTGTCCCCACTGTCCCCGTCCATCCCTCTCACACCCTGTCCGTCTGTCCCCATCCCACCCTGTCCATCCCCATCCATCTGTCCCCACCACGCCGCCTCTGTCCCCATCCATGTCCCCCCATCCCTCCCTGTCCGTCTGTCCCTGTCCCACCCCGCCTGTCCCCACTGTCCCCATCCATAGGTCCCTCCCTGTCTGTCTGTCCCTGTTCCCCCCTGCCTGTCCCCATTGTCCCCATCCATGGGTCCCTGTCCTTCCCTGTCTGTCTGTCCCTGTCCCCATTGTCCCCATCCATGGGTCCCTGTCCGTCTGTCCCTGTCCCCCCCCACCTGTCCTCATTGTCCCCACCCATGGGTCCCTGTCCATCCCTGTCCGTCTGTCCCCGGCCCCCCTGTCCCCATCCATGGGTCCCTGTCCGTCTGTCCCTGTCCCACCCTGCCTGTCCCCACTGTCCCCATCCATGGGTCCCTGTCCATCCCTGTCCGTCTGTTCCTGTCCCCCCTGTCCCCATCCATGGGTCCCTGTCCGTCTGTCCCTGTTCCCCCCTGTCTGTCCCTATTGTCCCCATCCATGTCTCCCTGTCTGTCCCTATTGTCCCCATCCATGTCTCCCTGTCCCTCCCTGTCCGTCTGTCCCTGTCCCACCCCGTCTGTCCCCATTGTCCCCATCCATGGACCCTTGTCCATCCCTGTCCGTCTGTCCCTGTCCCCCCTGTCCCCATCTATGCCCCCCTCTCCCTCCTTATCCCCCCCCGCCCCCGTCCAGAGCGGGAAACTGAGGCAGGACCGCCCCCCCGCCACATAGCCCCGCCTCCCGCGTCCTCCACCTTCCCATCATTCCCCGCGCGCGGGGGGTTGTGGGAAGCGTAGTCCGCCGCGGGGGAGGGGTTGGGGGACGCAGCAGCCGACGGCGGACTACGCTTCCCACAATCCCCCGCGCGGCGCCCCTCTCCTTTCCCATCATCCCCCGCGGGGCGGGGCCTCAGCGGGCGCCCCCTGGCGGCGCGGGCGGCGGGACGGAGCGCGGCGGGGATGAGCGAGGAGGGGGCGGGCGGCGGGGCCAGGCGGAGCGGCGGCTTCCCCAGGTACCGGACACCCACCTACCCCCTCCAAACCCCTCCTTACCGGGATACCCCCCTCCTTCCCCCCCTTCCCGGGATACCCACCCCCGTCCAAACCGGGATTATCCTTCTCCTGACGGAGAGAGGGAGGTTGAGGCCTACCGGTAGGCCCCTGGGGTTGTCCCTCGGTTACCGGGGTCTGCGGGACCGGGGTCTACGCTGCGTGTGTGTGTGTGTGTGGGGCTACAGGCCTGTCCCCGTGCTCTGTGGCGGTGTCACCCGTGTCGCCACGGCGTGTGGTGGCTCCGTCCCTGTCCCCGTGTCCCCACGGCGTGTGGCCGGCACCAGCCCCCTCTTCCCCTTGTCCCCCACGCTACCCGGGGGCTCCATCCCTGTCCCCGTGTCCCCCGTGCCACGTGGTGAATGCCAGCCCACCCTGCGTGGAGGCTTCGTCCCTCGTCCTCGTGTCCCTGCGCTGCTTGTCGGTGCCACCCCTGTCCCCATGTCTCCACACACCAGTGCAACCTCTGTCCCTGTGTCCCCACACCGTGTGGTGATGCCACCCCTTTTCCCACACGCCCACACGCCGGTGACACCCCTGTCCCCCCATCCCCACTCTCCACGTCAATGCCATCCTCTCCCATTTTACCCCCCTCGCCGGTCCCCTCTGCCCCCTGCTCAGGCTGGTGACAGCTCTGTCCCCATGTCCCCATCCCATGTGGTAGTGCCACCCCTGTCCCCCTATCCCAATGCCATGTGGCGATGCCACCCCCATCCCCACGCCCCCATGCTACATGGCAGTGCCACCCCTGTCCCCGTGTCCCTGTGCTGCCTGGCAGTGCCACCCACGTCCCCACGCCACGTGGGCCGTGCCAGTCTCTCCCACCACCCCGCTCCCCCCCAGTCCGTACCCCCACCGGTCCCTTCTGACCCCTGCTTGGGCTGGTGACAGCCCTGTCCCCAGCCTGGAGCAGATGCTGGCCGCCAACCCCGGGAAGACGCCCATCAGCCTGCTGCAGGAATATGGCACTCGCATAGGCAAGACCCCCGGCTACGACCTCCTGAAGGCCGAGGGACAAGCCCATCAGCCCAACTTCACCTTCCGTGTCACCGTTGGGGACATCAGCTGCACCGGTGGGTCCCTGACACCCTCTGCTTCCAGGGTGTCCCCCTGCCTCACCTCCCTCACCCCCACGCCGGCAGGGGGTGAGGTGGGGGGACAGCCCAGAGAGGGTGACCTGGGGTGGATCTTGCTTGCCTGGGACGTGGAAGAGGGCGGACAGTGAGGATACGGGGATTGTCCCCAGGATGCTGGGGATGTGCTGGGGGATCCCTAAAAAAGTGGGTCCTGGTGGGGGAATCACCTGGGATCCCAATGCCTGGGACACTCAGGGATCTCTTGGGACCCCAAAAAGTGAATCATGGTGGGGCATTGCCCAGGACCCCAATGTCTGGGGCACTCAGAGATCCCTTGAGTCCCCAAAAAAGTGGGTCCTGGTGGGGGATCCTCTGGGATCTGTAAAAAGCAGGGTCTGGTGGGGTATCACCTGGGACCCCCATGCTTGGGACACTCAGGGGTTCCCTGGGACCCCTATAAGTGGGTCCTGGTGGGGGATCGCTTGGGACCTCGATACCTGGGGATCCCCTGGGGCCTCAAAAAGTGGGTCCTGGTGAGGGATCACCCAGGACCCCAATGCCTGGGACACTCGGGGACCTCCTGGCACCCTGCTGCCGGGGTTATGGCAGAGGGATCCCCCAGGGCCCTGACCCCTGGGCTGTGGCAGCCGTAAGCACAGCCCGTGGTCTGCGAGGGGTCTGGGGGGGCCCCAGGCATCCCCCCCAACCCTCGCTCAGCCGGTGTCTCCCCCAGGGCAGGGGCCCAGCAAGAAGGCGGCGAAGCACAAAGCGGCCGAGGTGGCCCTGAAGCTGCTCAAAGGGGGGGACATGCTGGAGCCCACTGCCCCCGAGGAGCCCAGGTGAGGGGGGGACGGGATCCCCAGGGTGCTGGAGGATCAGGGTGGGGGTCAGGGTGCAGCGCAGGATGGGGTTGGAGGGAACTGGGGGGGGTCTGGGGGGTGCTGGGTGCACAGGGGAGGGTGTTGAGTGTGTCCAGGAGGTGCTAGGGGAACTTTGGGGTGATGGGTGGGGGGTGCGCAGGTGGTCTGGGGGTACCCAGGGGGTTGGGAGTACCCCAGGGGTGCTGGGCACCCAGGCCTGGTGTGTTTGTGGGGGGCCTGCAGGGGCTTGAGGGTATCTAGGGGAGTTTGGGGGTACCCAGGGTGATTGGGGGTGCTGGAGGACTTGTGCATCCCAGGGGATTTGGGGGGTTTGGGCAGCTCAGTTGAATCTGGGGGTGCCGGGGTGGGGGTTGAGGTGGTGGGGGATTAGGGGTGTCTTAGGGGAGCCAAGAGACTTGGGGATGCCTGGGTGGGGGCTAGGAATACCAGGGGATCTGGGGTCCCAAGGGAATTGGGGGTGCCTGGCAGGATTTGGGGCACCCGAGGGTCTGGGGGTACCTGGGGCATCGGCAGGGAGAGAGGTTTGGGGGGGCCAGCTCGGGCGTTAACGTCTCACCTTTTATCCCCAAGCTCTCCTTTCCCCCCAGAGCCCCCGGTTGAGCTCGGCCCCGTGGCCACCCCCCCAGCACCCGCCGCGCCCCCACCCTCGCCCAGGTAATGGGGTGGGGGGCACCCAGGTGCCGGGCCTGGGCAGGGGGAGCACAGTGCCCCCCCAAAAGCTCAGCTCCCGGCACCCCGTTACACCTCCTTGCCTCCCCAACCTGGGGGTCCTGGCATGGGGGAGCTCAGAGCTGTCCCCCCGTCGTGCCCCCCTCATGCCGTGCCCGTCTGCCCCACGCAGGGGCACCCCCCTGGAGATGAAGACGCCCGTGTCCCCCCCCCAGTCGGAGTGTAACCCCGTGGGGGCTCTGCAGGTGGGTGACACCACGGGCTGTGACAAGAGGAGATGTGCCCCTGCCGCCCCGACTTGGTGGCTGTCCCCGTTTTGGGGCTGACGAGCCTGTTTTGGGGATGGCCATCCCTATCCGGGGGGGCCATGCCCCTTTGGGGGTGACCTTACCCATTTTAGGGGTGGCGGTGATGTTTGGGGGTTTCCTCTCCCCAGCTGGGGGGTGCTCTTGCCCCTTTTGGGGACGGTTATCCCTGTTTTGGGGATGGTGGACCTATTCTGGGGACAGTTCTCCTTGTTTTGGGGACAGTTCTCCCCATTTTGGGGATGTTTATCCCCATTTTGGGACTAGTTATCCCTGTTTTGGGGACAGTGGATACATTTTGGGGATGGTTATCCCCATTTTGGGGACAGTTATCCCCATTTTGGGGACAGTGGACCCATTTTAGGGACTATTATCCCCATTTTGGGGACGGTTATTCCCATTTTGGAGGCAGTGGACCCATTTTGGGGCTGGGCCCACCTGTTTTGGGGATGGCAGCTCCTTTCTGGAGGCAGCTCTCCCCATTTCAGGGGGGGGGTCTGTGGCCCTGCCCTCCCCAGACCCCCCCATTTGTGTGTCATCCCCCCCCCGCCAGGAGCTGGTGGTGCAGAAGGGCTGGCGCCTGCCCGAGTACACGGTGACACAGGAGTCGGGGCCGGCGCATCGCAAGGAGTTCACCATGACCTGCCGCGTGGAGCGCTTCGTGGAGATCGGTACAGGGCCGGGGCAACCCCCCTCCACCCCCCCAACCCTGGGTATGTGTCGGGGGACACGACAGGGTGCCAGGCTCACCTCGGTGTCCCTTGTCCCCTCCCCGCAGGCAGCGGCACCTCCAAGAAGCTGGCGAAGCGCAACGCGGCTGCCAAGATGCTGGTGCGGATCCACAACGTCCCCATGGAGCCACGGGAGGGCAGCGAGGCCGAAGTGGAGGAGGACCAGTTCTCCATGGTACTGGCCGGTGAGGGGTTAATGGGGGACACGGGCACCCCGAGACCACCCCGGGGGGGCCAACGGGGGACACAGGCACCCCAAGATCACCCTGGGAGGTTAACAGGGGACATGGGCACCTCTGTACCCCCTATTTCAGGGCTTATGGACCCCCAATGATTAAAGTTGGGGGGGCAGTAGGGCAGGGGGACACTCAAGGGTGACCTGGGGGGGGGCCCTCTGGATTTGGGGTCCCTGGCTGGGTGGGCTTGATCCCCATGGAAGGTGCTTGAATAGGGGGGGAGGTCCTGCAGTTCCTAGGTCCCCATGTCTCCCGAAGGGACACTGCGTGGGGGTCCCAACAGCCCCCACATTACTGGCATGGCCCTACATTGGGGGTCCCTGAGCCCCCTTGTCCCCAAAGGGGTCCCCATGTCTGGGGGTCCTGGCGGTGTCTGAGCCACTGTGTCCCCACATAGGGTCCCTATGGTTCCTGAGCCCCTGTACCTCAAGGGTGTCCCTGCACGGGGGTCCTGGTGGTCCCCGAACCCCCACGGGTGTCCCTGTGTTGGGGTCCCTGTAATTCCCAAGCCCCCATGTCCCCACGTGGGGGTCCAGAGGGTCCCTGAGCCCCCGTGTCCCTGCATGGGACTCTGGGTGGTCCCTGAGCCCCCACATCCCCGTGCAGGGGTCCAGAAGGTCCCCAAGCCCCAATGGGGGGTCGGGATGGTCCCCGAGCGCCCTGTCCCCACAGGCAGGCCCCAGGCTGGAGGGTCTGCGGGGCCGAGCGCCCGGCTGCACCTGGGACTCCCTACGGAATTCGGCGGGTGAGAAGATTGTGCAGCTGCGGAGTCACCCGCTGGCACCCATGGGTGCGGGGGCCTGCGCCCTCCTGCAGGAGCTCTCCGAGGAGCAGAGCTTCGCCATCAGCTACCTCGACATCGGTGAGCATCCCCTCCTCTCTGGGCACCCCACCAAGACCCATGGGTGCCTCCGCCTGGGCTTGTGGGGGGGTGTTGTGGGTGGTTTGCGGGGGTGGGGTGGGGGGTTAGGGTGATGGTGGCCCGTCCCCATGTCCGTCTGTCCGTCCCCCAGATGCGTTGAGCCTCAGCGGGCTGCACCAGTGCCTGGTGGAGCTGTCGACGCAGCCGGCCACGGTGTGCCACGGCGCGGCCCCCTCCCGCGACGGTGCCCGCTCCCAGGCCGCCCGCAATGCCCTCCAGTACCTCCGCATCATGGCGGGGGGCAAGTGAGCCCCCCCCACTCCACCTACCCACTGACACCCGGACGGACCCACAGACACTCCGACAGACCCACAGATGGACCCCTGGACTCACTGACCAACACACGGACCTCGGGATGGATGCCTGGACCCACTGGTGGGCACCCAGACCCACCCACGGACACCCAGACAGACACCCAGCCCCACTGACACACCCTGTGGGCACCTGGACCTGCTGACAGACAGACGGACAGACATGTGGCCCCCCAGACGGAGCCCTCAGGGCCTGGGGGCACCCTCCGTCCTGGACCCCCCGGGAGCAAGGAGGGTCCCCAGGCGAGCCCCCGGGAATAAAGCTGGGGGGGGTTTGTAAACTCCCCGCGTTGGTGTCTTTTTGGGGGGGCTGGGGGACATTTGGGGGGGGGGCAGAAAGGGGGCAGGTCTCCCCCCGAGTCCTCCAGGGGCAAAACCAGAGCAAGTGTTCAGGGGTGAGTGGCAGCAGTTTATTGGGTGACGGATGAACCCACAGACAGACGGACTCATGGACGGACTCAGGGACGGACTCACGGACGGCTTTCCAGACGGACAGCTCCAGGAACGGACAGAAGGATGGATGGACGCTCAGCGGCGGCGGCCGAAGCGCTGCGGCGTCGCCATGGTCCAGAACGGGGCGGCCGGAGGGTCCCAGCTGCGGGGGCTGAGCCGGGCCTGGGACCCCCCCTGCAGCCCCCGCCCGAACCTGCGGTGGGGACACTGCACCGCTGACACCCGCCAACCAGGACAGACGGACGGGGACGGACGGATGGATGGGGATGGACAGACAAGGGATGCACAGGCACAGATGGGGTCAGAGGGACAAAAGGGGACAGAGGGACAGAAGAGGATGGACAAACGGACAGGGCTGGGCACGATGGGGACAGACAGACAGAAGGGGATCAATGGAGCCAGCGGGACGGACAGACACAGATGGGAACAGACGGAATGAGGGACATGGCTGGGGACGGACGTACATGGACGGACGGACACCAACGGGCACCCCCATCCCGGCACTGGTCAGGCTGCCCCCCATCCCCTCTGGGTGCCCCCAAACCGCCCGGGTCCCCCTGCTGTCCCCAAACACCCGGGTCCCTCGACGGCCCCGCTGCTCGCCGGTTCCCCCTGGGTTCCCCAGACCCCCCACCCCCCCCCCCCCCACCCCGGGCGCCCCCCCCCGGTCCCGCTCACCTCTGCGGCTGGAGGAGGGACCCCGGGCTGCGGTCGGGGCGCTGCAGGGAGCGGAGCAGCGCGCCCAGGGCGGCGGCGGCGGCGGCGGGGGGGGGCTGCCCCGGGGGGGCGGCGGCGACCTGTGGAGGGGTCGGACGGGGGGGTCACGGTAGCCCGCCCCCCCCAACCCGGAAAGCCCGGTCTCCTGCCCCGGCCGCAGCCCCGCTTGCCTCCCCCCCGCCAGCCCCGACGGCGCGGCGCGGACCGGGGCTCACCGGGTCCGGGCCGGGGCCGAGGTCGAGGTCGGTACCGGGGTCGGGGGGTCCGTGGCAGCAGCGGGCGGCGCGCAGGGTCCCCGCCAGCAGCAGCAGCAGCACCAGCAGCCGCCCCGCCATCGCCCCCGCCGCCCACCGTGGCCGCCCGCCGCCTTCGCCGCCTTTTATAGCCAGGCCGGGCCGGGCCGGGCCGCCGGGGGGGTCCCGGGGGAGCGGGAGATTGCGGGGATCAATCCTGGCCCCGCCGCCGCCGGGCGCCGCTAATTAAACCCATTTACCAGCCGCGACAGCCGCCCCCGGGGACGGACGGACGAACAGACGGACGGACGGGGAGGGCCCCGCACCCCCTTCCCCCCCCGGGACCCTCAACCGGCACCACCGGAGCTGCCCGCCCCGTCGGAACAAGACGCTCCCCCCGCTCCCCGTCCCGTCCCCGGGACCCCCCCAGTCCCGCACCGGGACCCCCGCCCGCTCCGCCGCGTCCCGCTGCCGCCACCCCGCGGCCGCTCCGCGCTCCTGCAGCCCCGACGGGGCGGCCGCGGCCCCGGGTTTCACCCCCTCCCTCCCAGCCAAATCCAGCTGGAATCACCCCAAATCCTCAGCCCGAGGGTGTCCCGAGCCCCTGCCCGCCCCCCCTCCTTCCCCGCAGGCTCACCTGCTGTATCAGCCAGGGGGGGCAACAGCCCCCCCGTGTCCCCAAGCCTGTCCGACGGCCGGACGGTGTCACCCAGGTGATGGCTGAGGGTCGTCACACAGCCAAAACTGTCACCCCCAGGGACACCCCACGCCGCGTCCCCCAGCCAGGTGATGGCCAAGGGTTGTCCAAGGTGACACCAGGGTTGTCCCCAATGGAGCGGGACCCCCCCCCAACAAAGCAGAGGGCAGCAGCCACCAGCTCCTGGGTAATATTTTAATGTTATATTTGCAGCATAAATAAAAGGCACATTACATGTTCGGTACGACGCGGCCGAGGTGGGGGGGGGGCGGGGGGCTGGGACATGTGTCCCCCCCTGCGTCCCCCCTCCATGTCCCTGGGCCCTTGCGGGGGCTGTGAGGACCCGCTCACAGGAGCCTGTGCGGAGGGGATCCCTCGGGGCCCGGGGGGGGCCGCGGGAAGGGGTTACAGCTAGAAAACCATTTCATTGCATAAGGAGCTGCACATCCGTTCAGGAAGTTGATATATGTCTATATAGGTCTGTATATACTCATAGATATGTTTTTTTTTAATAGATACTACACCCTCGTGGTTACGCTTTCCGGAGGGGGTTGGGGGGAGTGGCGTGTGTTTCCTTTTTCTTGGCTTCTTCCGTTATTGATCATCAAAGCTCGCCCTATGAAGCAGCTGGGGGGAACGGGGGGACACCCAGGACCCTCCTGCCGTGTCCCCAGGGACCATCGGGTCCCTCTGTCACCTCCTGGGCTCGTTTTGGGGCAGGAGAGCATCACCGCTGCCTGAGCCCGCCTGTCCATGAAACTGGGGGGGGGGGGAACAACACCAAACAAAAACAGCTCCACAAGTCCAAAGATGACATATTTCCCGACTAAGCCATTGAAATCCAGGACCAGTTTGTGGGGTGGGGGGGGAAAGGTGGCACCAAACCCCCCAACCTCCCCAAGTCCTGAAGTGTTTGGAGGCCAATGAGGAGATCTTCATCTCCACCGAGGGAGAGGAGGGAGCGCTCCCCTCCATCACGAGCCCTCCTGGGGTTCAGCATTGCCCTGGGGCAGGGGAACGGCTGCCCTGGGATGTGTTTTTCAGCCATTTGTTTCTATTCGACATTACAGCAAAGACGGATCCATAAAAACCCCCGACTCCCAATGGCCGATGCCACGAGTTGGGCTCTCCCCAACCCAAGCGCAATCTAAATGCGACCTTTATAAACGCAGCAGGGCTTTCCCACGCTCCTGCGAGGAGCCCCTATATCGCTCTCCCCTCATCCATTAGGCCACGGAGGAAGGATGGAGATCCCAACCGATCCAAACGCCACTACCGCAGAGATGGGTTTTGGGGAAAAGCACGCGGGAAGCCACGGGACTGACACCAGCACTAACCGGGGTTTCGGTTAAGGCACCGCGGCTGAAGCCTGAGGGATGGCAGAGGAAAGTGCAGGTGCCCGGCGAGCTGCTGAGTGGAGCTGGCCAGGTGGCTGCCAGCCCCCAGGAGCCTCTGAAAAGCGGGAGAAATGATCTTGGAGAAGAAATCAGGTTGGCTTTCTTTGCCCCATCCAAAGACATCCACAAAGCCTTCAAGTGAGAGTTCAACCAGCATAAGAAAAAGCCACCTTCACCCTCACCCATCCTCACGGGTCTGGGGGGGGACCCCGCATCACCGACCTGCCAGAAAGTCTGTCTTTCCAACCAAAACCAACCCCTAACTACCACCAAAACTAAAGCACATCCTCTACAGTTACTGCCATGCTGACCTAGAGAAGAAACCGCCTCCAAGAGAAGCGATGAGGAAGGAGGAGATGATGTGGGGCAGAAACCCACCAGCCGTTCGGCTCTTTGGAGCTGTGTGAAGTGCTCAGCGGGGATTTCCACGCCTCGGAGCCCAAAGGCTCCCTGGGAGCGGCATGGGCAGCTTGGCTCCGGGAGAGGAGACCACATCAACCCTGACTTTTCGGCAGCTGGCTTTTAATTACTTGGGCAGCCCAATGTATCCACGCATGGCTGCTCTACCGGCATGGAGGTGCTGGAGAAAGTGCTGGTGGAAAATGCTCTCTCTACGTACCCTCCTGTCCAAAAAGCCTGGGAAGTCACCTCTTAAAAACCAAACCTGTCCCTTCTGCTGGAAAAGTGACAGCCACCCCAGCGTTGCAATGTTCAGCCCCCTGAGGTTTAAGACCTCCTCAGCATCAGCTCTGCCAGGCACCTTTTGCGACCCCAACAAGGGATGAACCTCACCCATGTGCCCAAAAAAATCACATTTATGGCTTGGGACATCCATCCACTGCACTGGGATGGGACCAGAGAAGTCCCCCGTTGCCTGAGGCTGGCAGGGGGAGATGTGTTAGCTATGCTGGATCTTTGGCTACCTTCCTCATTGCGGGCTCAGCCTGTCCAGGCCGGGAGGATTCCTGCTTCGCACTTGTCTCCCTCCCTGCAAGCAGGGCTGCTGTTAGCACGAGAAACGGGGACCTGAAACCTGCTCTGGGACCTGCTTTTGCAGCAGCAGTGCAGGTATCGAACACTGTTGGGGTAAAACACACCTGAAGGGGGACACGGGAAAGCTGCAACCCTGTCGATTAAAAAAAATAAAACGTTAAGGTATGGTCAAACACTTGTTCCCCGATTATTGCTGCCCAGGTTTGGAGCTTTACAACCACGTTTTCATGGGTTTGCAGGTTTTTCAAGGCACTAAACACTTGCAAGCGGAAGGGAGCTGAGATGGGAAGATGCTGGAGCGGGGCAGCACTGATGACATCAGGAGCACCGAGGCACAGAGGGACGAGGAGAAAAGCTGCTCTTTGCATCCCCCCCCACTCGTCACCAGCAAGGTCTGAGGTACCTCGTGATGCCTGATGGTGCTATGAGGTCTCAAGGGTCGGAGCAGTCAGGGCAGGGAAAGCCCTTTTGTGGGACACAGACAAGTCGCAGGCAGGCTGGGCGATCTCAGCTCTCCAATCAGGCAAAACTGGGTCACTTCTAGTCCCTAAGGGTAAAAGTAAGGGGTCGGGGAAGCTGCTGCATCCGATGCTAACGCTGCCACGTGTGTGTCTGTCCCAGATTTGCTGCCTCTCCAATGTTACCCTTTGCTCCCTCCTTCCAACCCTGCCAGCAAAGCCACCAGATGCTCCTTGCCTCTGCCTCACCCACCAGACCCTGACACCACGAAGCGAACAAGGAACTGGCGCTGGGATCAGCCCAGAGCTCAATTCCTCCTTTCTCTATTCTTTCAACGAACACTTTTCCTCGACAGACGGAGTTTTTCTGCAGAGCTGAACACTTGGTGAGCCTAGGAGGAGCTGGTGAGCTACAGTCGGCACTGCCGGACACAAAACCGCTCGCTCCCCGCATGCTGTCCCAGCTCCTGGCTCCGAGCACTACGCACCAAGGGACAGGGACCCAACGGCTGCCGGGCGACGAAGCAAATATGTTTACAACACATTTTTGTCATTCCTGCTATTCCCAGACAAAGAAAGAGAGAGACACACTTGTTTCAAAGTCCCCTGAAATAAACTGAGGAGATCTGAAGACCAGAGCAAATCCCTTTGCTGCAAGACAGGTCATTTTTACACCTTTTTGGACCACGTGAAGGAGCAAAAGGTTTTCTGCTGTTCCCTGTCACAGGTCTACAGCCTGCATCCAGCAGCAGCAACGAGAGGAAGCAGAGCTGGGCTGGATCTCGTACCTCCTGCGAACCCTCTGCCTTAGATCCTGGCCCCCCAAAAAGGTTCTGATCCCCCAGTGTGCCTCAGCTGGTTGAAACCCCTTTTTCTCCAGGTCACACGGACTTAAGGCACGCCAACCCCCCCGTGTCCTGTTCTCACAGCTCACTCTCACTGCAGAAACACATATCGTGTCAGGATAGTAAGAGCCAAAACATCTGTCCACACACAGACTCTGCAGAAACAGTTTTACAGAAACAAAAGGCGGGTCTGGGGGGGCTACGCAGCATCTGAACCAGAAGTGCAAACTGCCGAGGCCAGAAGTGACCCTGATTACGCATAAGATGACTCTCAAGATGAGCAAGAGAAACCAGAGGAGCGCAAAAGCAGCACTGTGTCAAGACAAACCAAACCCAGGAAACGCTGCGGTCGATACTGCCGAGAAGTCGACGAAAACCTGAAAAAAAGAGGAGAGGAAGAAGACAGATCCCATTGATAGAAAAACCAAACTACTGAACTTCCCCATCCATAATGGGATCTGGGTTCCTTGCTCAGGCTTTGCTTTGGGTTTTGCTGTCCCTGGAAACCTTCCAAGTCTGGATAAGCCAAACGTAATCACTTTGACAAACAAACTTGGCTCAAAAGTGGCGAGTGCAACCTGAGGTGGGCGAGAGCTCAGGTGAGGAGGGACCTCCCGAGAAGGAGACGAAGACCAAGGGCTGATGCAGCTCCACGGACTTGTGGCGAGGCTCCTTCCAAGAGCCTGAAAAGCACCCCTTCCCAAACCATCAACTCCACTCGCTTGCCCAGGGCCAGCGGCAGCCTCGGGAAGCACACACAGACACACACGCCTGCTATGCCCGCCCAGCAAGAAAGCAGACCTGAATCCAAACATCTTTCAATATCGAGGTTGGGTTTTTAACCTGCCCTGTGAAACTGGAAGCTCTGTGAATCCTTCATTTGCTCTGGCTGGGAAGCAACAGATGCTCCATCACCGAGAGCAGAAGATAATCATGAAGAAGAGGTAAAGGACCGGGCAAATAGAAACACTACTTTGTGCTCTCTCCTTTTGTAACAGGCAACTAATTCACAATTTAAGGCCACCATTATTAAGGTCATCGAGGTTATGTGTAAAGGAGATGATCCTTGGAAATGGAGGGATTTGTTTGCTAAGGTGTACAGTGGAGTTGGGAGCAGATGATGAATTCTGGGACTTGCATTACTACTGCCTGCTGGGCTGGCTCATCCTTTCATGTACCTCCCAGAGTGCCTTTGCACTGGTCCCAGCAGACGCAGAGCAGCACCAATTTACTGTAAGGAAGACTGAAAGCAGCCCCTCCACTGCTAGAAGAGACGGTACCTTTTCTCCAGCAACCACAGCGTCCTGTTACAAGAGCAGCACGTGAACGTCTGCAGCTCCCAGTGTGGCACAAGTGACCAGGAACGCGTGTCCCCACCCGGCCCCGTGTTCCCCTCTCCCAACTGTTGGGCACAAACTGATTTACAGCGATTACACTCCCATCATGTCCAAATCTGTCACTGGCATCTTGGGAGTTAGCATGTGACAAGACTAACCTCGATTCCTTTAACCTCAGAGCTCAAGGAGGCTTCTTGTGCGAAGGTGCAATGTTTCAGGTAGCTAGAGCAAAGGGGGGAGCAGATGCCTGGAAGCAGCATGCTGTTAAAAATAAAATACATTGACAGCACAACTAAATGTCACAGCCTCCCAAGAGCTATGTTTTCCTTTGCTGAGAGTGGAGGAGGAAGGAGGGGGGGTACTTGGAAGAGTGAAAGCGCCAAGGGGATCCACCAAGCATGGAGGTTTAGTGTTAATGTAACTGATACCTGAAAGTGAACCTTTCAAGGTGCTTTTCAAAGTGAGGCTCTGTGTGTTCAGATGACTCTCTGAGTTGACGGATCGTCAACTGAAGGATCGAGAAAAGCACTCAATCCACGGCCATCCTGTGGGGACAGGCAATGGCAAGGCAGCGACTGGGGGCCAGGATCTGTACAGGCTATGCAGTGTAAGAAGCGCCATAGCTGCCCTTAACTCACTTGAAAAAAAAAAAAAAAAAGAAATAAAAATCCTTATCGGCCCCCACTCATCAGGGACTTAGTAATGGTCAGTCTCTCTGGCTGCGAGTTCGCGGTTAGCTCCTTGTCACACGCACAGGCTGTGACATCATCTGCCAGCAGACTGCGACTGTGGAGCCATGATGACGTGTGACGGTATCGGCATGCTCAGTTCTGTCCTTTGGCTCGCCATCTGAGTGAGCACCGAAGTAGCAACCGCTTCTGCTGCCGAGCGGACGCTGAGCCCGTTGGGGGAGGCCGTCACGGAGCTGTGCTGGATGACGGGAGCAGGCGAGCCGGTGGGCTCAGAGCTCTCCTTTGGGCTTTCTGCTTGACCAGAGAAGAAGGGGATGGAAAAAAGAAAACAAGGTTAGAGAGAGGCTGTGCGTGTTGCTATCCGTGTTAGCAGCGAGGTGATGGGATGGGAGACTGCTTCTGCCTTGGAAGGCATGCAGAAATTAGCCAGGTATTTACTTAACACTCACCTTTCCAGCCAAAGCAGCCTGGAGCAGAGAGGCTGATCCCTACAGGAATCCCAGGTCCCCCCACCAAGCTGGGCCCCCCCCAAGCAGCTGCTTGGCAAAGCAAGTGAGGACTGGAAATAAAACTGATTAGAGTTGGGACAGAATGACCCACCAGGTCCGGCTGGCCACATCCCTTGGAGAAACACCACCGAATCTCACTGAATTCATGCCAGGAAGGCATAAAGCGCAGGCTTCACACCAAGGATGGCAGACCCAGCGTAACCTTTATTGTAATAAATCTGTTTCCTCATTATAAGAAATGAACTTTCCTACATGTTGTTTCCTGGCGTGGTACTTGGTTCAAGGCCATTTAGCCCAGAGACTGAATAGTTCCTTCAGAGTCCTTACCATCTGTTGGGTGAGCACACAGGAAAGCGTGCAACAGAAACCC
The DNA here is from genome assembly GCF_947461875.1 of Haliaeetus albicilla. Lineage (NCBI taxonomy): Eukaryota > Metazoa > Chordata > Aves > Accipitriformes > Accipitridae > Haliaeetus > Haliaeetus albicilla. The sequence goes on along the minus strand of NC_091500.1, from coordinate 29,895,703 downwards.
TTCTGCAAAGGCAGGTTTTTTTTGGCCATTTTTTATATAAATTACCTGGTTTGCTCTTTATTGTTCTCTAGAACATTAAAATCAATTAGAGCCCATTACAAACTGTTTGCTTGCTCGATTTCTTTCGGTAACTTGAAGCAATATGATTGAAGGGATGGGAGGCAAACAAAGGCAGAGACCTTCTTCCGTGCTCTTTTCTCAGCAACGCAGATTGGTTTCCAAAACTTTGGATTCTCTCCCACAAACAGCCCACTGTGCCCAGGCAGAGCTTCTAACACAGAGGATAATTTGTGACCTATCAAATGCCAAGGCAAGAGCAATCAGACCTCTCTCTTTAGGGGTATGCGCTCATTATCTACAGATGTCAGGAGGAAATTCCCTCCTGTGCACTTGGCTAGATGAATTACGGGTAAGATGCAGTCACCTTCCTTTAAAAGAGCAAAATAATGGCATGTGCTGGGATACTTCTTCCACGTCAAGAGGGTAAACCCCATGACACCCAGGGGAAAAAAAAAAAAAAAAAAAAATCAGAGAAGAGGTTTACAACCTTACTGGGCACTGGCAAACGTATTTTAGGGCTCAGTTTTCTACCAGGTGCTTGAATACTGTACCCCTTTCCCAAATGGGTTTTACCTTCCCTTGTGAAACCTTGGCTTGGCCTTCGCCAGCATATTGAAAGATGCGGCTAGCGCAGCAGATTTGAAAACTGACTTGGCGGTGAGAGAGAAGGTCGAGCAGAGCAATATAATAGTTTGGCATCCCAAAAAGGAGATTTACAAGGTATTACAAATAAAACAACCCAACTGTACATGAGGCAGCTGTAATTCCATCGAGGGAATCTGGCATTTTTGTTTAAGGACCTGCTTAGTCACAAATCTCAATAATAAAAAAGGCAGCCAGGGAGGGGGGTATGGGGAGGGAGGTGTGAATTTCATTTTTATTATTCAGATGTGTGATGAATTCCTATTATTGGAGTAGACAGACTGTGAGGAATAATAATAGGAACTGTAAACTTTGGAAGTTAACAGGAAAAATCATGTCGCCTCTCTGCATTATACACAGAGCGAACACCTGTCTGCAAGGGCTGGGGGACAGCGAGGATTTTCACGACCACATTACTCAAGCTCTGAGTCACTGTAATGAGTGAAAATAAACTGGCTGTGCCAGGCCCTGTACAGCACGTATTTGTGCCTCACCGCACAGGCGAAGAGCGTTTCAGAGACCCAGGAGATGGGAATCAGGAGGCAATCAGGAAGGACAGTGCCTGCTTTCTTGGCTTTTGTTTTCTCCCCCTTCCTTTTCTTATCTCCATCCATCCCTGCCTCTCATCCCGTTAATCTAGGCAACACTAGGGGACTCCAGCATCCTCCCAAAGTCTTTGCACAAATACCACAGCATGGAATTGTTATTGCAGAGATGACATAAGAATCCAGACATAATGTTTAGCTCCCGGGTTGATTATAATGAAATAGGCAGCATTAAAAAAAAAAAAAAAAAAAAAAGAAAGAAAGGAACAAAGATAAAGAGAGGCCTTCTTACTTCCAAACCCGAGCCAATTTGATGTGAATTGCAGAGAATGAGATATAGACCCTCATGATGTCATTTATAGAGTCTGGCCTTTTCTGACTCTGGCTTCGCTTTCAGAGCAGCAATAGTTTTTAACTTCAAAGAGAATATCAAGTGCTTGGCACGCTGCCTGGGAGCGAGTGGAGAGATGCTGGCCCGCACTCCAGGGCGAAGCGGAGATATGGATCTCTGTCAAATATTCCACACTACAGAGACATGGAGGGAGATGCACTACCTCCTTCCCTCGGCGCTTTTGCACCATGGTTGCCCTCACTGCCTTGTTGCAAGATCTTATAAACCACGTTAAAGTGCCAATTTGCAGTGCAAATTTGCAGGTCCAGCCTGGGTGGACCCTCCTCAATACAGAGGCTATGGAGGCAATACCAGCAGAAAACACAGGACCAAGGTCTGTCCTGTCCTGCCTGGTGCACTCACTGGAGGGTGATGGAGCAGAGACTAAGATGAAGACTCCCTTCCTTTATGCCTTATGCAGGTTTCATCTGCTTAGACCTACTTAAAGGGTAGTAAGGACCAGAAAATGTCATCACTCACCGAGATAGCCCTGTGTTTTCTTCTGTAGTGCAGTGACGGGGCAGTCCTTGTGAGCCAGCAGGAGCTGTTTAAGTTGAGCAACTTCGTTCCTCAGTAGCATAACTTCATTCTGAGATTGAAAAACAAACATGCACGTATGCATCACTCATGCTCTTGACAGCAGCCTCTAGCAACATAATTTGTGCCCTGCAAACTTACAATTTGTTGTCTAATTTGAGATGCCTTTGGCCCAAGAACATCCAAAGTTTCTGGGTTTGGGGAATTTAGCGTGCAAGACACGTACTGCAGCATTTCCCTCCAGCAGCCCCCACTGCTGGCTGGAAAGCCCCTCGCTATGTTAATCATCTAATCCTGGACATACATTTGCCTGAGCGCTCCTGCAAATGCCAACTGCTTGAGTCAGACACTCCAGCTTGCTGTTGGCTCTGATGGAAAACTAAACAGAGCAAGAAGCTGAGTGTACAACCAGCTCAGCCCACACCAGGCCATGGGGAACATCAGAGCTCCTCCAAGCTCTCGGTACCTCTGTGAGCTTCTTCTGTAAACCAGGTCTATTCCCCTGAAAGGCATATTATTCCTCTATTGAAATGTTTGGAGAAATGGCTAAACACAGTCAACTGTATTTCAAAATTGCCTGAGGAAACAGTTTCTATAATTATCTGGGGAAGAGATTAAAAATGCCATGATCAGTGCTATTGAAAAAATCCCACGGCATGAGTCACTAGCCACCAGTGAAAGAAAAAGCCCAGAACGGACACGAGTTCAGTGTTCAATCCTCAGCCAGTGCTGAGAGCATTAATAAGGGGGCTAACGGCAATGGAAGTGAAGCCTGTATTTTCAGATGTGCTGCACTTCTGCTAGGCATGCTGGGGGTGCTGCCAGAGAGCCAGGGAAACCAAATTCTCCAGAAAAAATTGGTATGGCTGCAGGCCACAGATGCAGAGCCTCCCTGCTCACCCTGGTGCCAGGTCCACCGTGCAGGGAAGGGAACTGGGACTGCTTCTGCTGACCCTGTGCCAGCAGAGAGCTCTCCCTTGCATAGGGGAGGTTTCCACTCTGCAAATACAGCTGCTTCCCAGGGCCTCGGCGCTCTGCTCCTGAGGCTGGCGTCACTCCTTGAGCTACTGCCTTGATGGGCAGAGGCAGAGCCTTTTTGAGGGGGACAGGGAGAGAAACAAGAGCACTGAAGCGCTCTTCCTACGCGGCCTGTTCAAGGCAGAGCACCAGGATGGAAAGCAAGGAGTGTAATCTAGGCACAGAGGCAGCAATCCTGCTCCAGAGAGCAGCATCCAAACACATGTTGTCTCTGCAGCACAGCGAAGATGTTCCCTCTGGAGCGACGGTCCTAATGCTGGCAAAGGGCTGTGCTCAGCCTCCATGGTTACATACTCACGCTCAGCTGGATGTTCTGGGTCGTGAGCTCCTCAGCTTTCTTCTCCAAGGAAGACACCCAGAGCTTGCGTTTCTGACGGCAGCGGGATGCGGCAGCCCGGTTCCGCTCCAGGAACCGCTGCCGGCGCTCGTCCGGGTCTTCATCAACCGTTCGTCTCCGTCGCCCGCCAGTGCTGGGGGTGGGCTGGGCAGGGGAAACCTGGAGATGGGGCACGTGGAAGAGAGATACTGAAAAGAAGCTCTGGTGCAGGCAGGCAGACACACACCGGCGTAACTAAGGTTTGGCAGAGGAGATGCCAGCACTCACGGCTGGGGCAAAAAGGGATTTGCTTTTGCAGAGCAGCCAGAACTACACACTGCGGGGATGGACCAAGGGCAGCCCTGGCTGCGACGGGGGAGCTGGGGACAAAGCCCCTTTCACAGGCATTTCTGGCAGCCCTTTCTCAGCTGAGTCTGAAGTGCCCTCCAAACTTCAGGTGTGAATCCACATGAACTCTCTGAGATCCTGAACCAGGTGAACTTGTGAATGTCAGGGGAATTTAGTTAAAACCCAGACTCCTACAGTCAGCTAATGGCATGTAACCATCAGCAGAAGTTTCCTCCCCTCCGTACCAAGGAGCTAATGTGGTAAATGACCACGGGCAATGCAGAGGAAACAGCCTTCCTTTTAATTTCACTTAAGAGACTTTAAAAAGCACTTCATGCTGCAATGACTTAGGAGATTCCCACATGGCCAGTGACCACGTATCAGCTGATGGAGGGTAACTTCCAGCTGCAGGGCTGCGAGTGCTCAATCCCGCTCTGATGCACGTAACCACGCAGAGTCAAAGCACCGTCTCCATTTGGGTTCAGTAACTTGCGGAGCACAAACAAATTACAGTTTTTGAGTGGGCAATTTGCTTTAAAAATTAATTTGGGTTGAATTTTCCCTGAATATGTTCTGCTAAACAAACTCTCAGAGGCAACTGGTACAAACGATTTTCTAATGTTGCACATTCCCTGGTTTTAATTCAGGAGAACAAAGGAAAAGTCAGCGAGGGCAAACAGTCCTGCAGACACAGGCTTGCCGGTGCTTCTGCGAGGGCTCTGTAATTACACTGCCACAATCGGGGAGTGCAGTTACACTTCGGTACTCGCTGTCAGGCAGCATATGGATATTAAACTTTTGGAAGCCTATCTAACTGACGGAGCAGGTGGCGATCCTGATGGAAGGCTGGCATTTGGTTAGCTGGCAGGAGCCAGTGGAGTTGATTGCCTAAGAGGGGAGCGTTTAACCCCAGTAATTGAGCAGGGAGAAGCAGCAAAATATTCTTTCAGAACTCCAGACCTCGTCAAGCAAATTAACATGTTGCTGAAGTTTTCTGCCTGGTGGTGTTTGAGACCATTAGTGCTGAAGCGTCACTGAAAAAACAGGGTTTTTAACTCATTCTGCACACCAGGAAGCCACAAGGTTTTCCTTCTCTTTTCCCAAGGCCCAGAAACCCCCAGCATCTCCAGCCCAGCTTTGCAGGCTAAGCAGCAGCAAACCTGTGGCTGAGCTGGGGAAGGGGCATCAGGGTGCTGGACAAGTATCTGACTCTGCTCTGGACGTGCGGTCACCATTGTGCTGGCTGAGCCCACCACCAAGCTGCTGCCATTCAGTGAGGAAGATGCCGTCAAGCTGGCCTTCAGCCTCTGTTAAAGGAGAAAAAAGGACGTCAGTGGACCTGTTATCCATGCTGCTAAGGCTTTAACCAGCTCCTCCATCATTCAAGGAGCCAGGCCGCTGGGGAACGGGCTCTTCAGGGACTGCGGCTGATTCAAATCCAACAGAAAGCCATCACCATCTGGCCTACCCAAAGACAGACAGTGGCTTCCAACTTAGGCTCAAGCAGGCAGGTGTCCACATCCCAAAATTGCTACTGCAACTGGCACCGATCCACTCCCCAGCTGGCAGGCTCTGCAGAAAGACCATGGACTGAACAGGCTGTGGAGCTCAACTGTCCTTGAGCACCCGCAGAGGGGTCCTTCTGGAATGGAGTAGGACCTATGCATGATCGAGACCAGGTATTGCAAGTTCCTTCTCTGGGCAGCCAGACGCTTGCCAGCAGGGCAGGATGGCTGTTTCATGCCTCCAACAAAGTTTAAGATCTCTCACCCCACTTGTAGCTCTGATCTGCCCATGAATCCTGCAGACACCTCAACAGGGTACGATGGGAGCAGTGACAACACACCAGCAACGGTGAGCAGCACCACCGTAAGAGGTGGGTTTGCAAACACCTCTACCCTGTCTCAGCCAAAAAACCCAGGGTTTTTGCTGCTCTCTGCAAACTTAGGTTTGTCTTCCCTCCTCTGCGTGCACCTAATTTGAGCCACGAAGAGCCAAGACAGGAAAATTCTTTTGCAAACTTTTAGTTAAAGGGGCCTACATGAAAACCATTACCAGGATCCTTGGATTACAGCACAACATCTCTCCTCTTGGCTCTGCCTTCCTCAAGCCCACCTCCAACCCATCTGTTATCTTGGAACTAGAAGCACCAGCTTTACAAAGCAGCCGTGTTTAGGATAGGGCTGAGGTTTGTCTTGACAATAGCGTGCCTGCTCTGCCTGCCAGAGCCGCAGTGCTGATTAGTCTAATATTCCTGGTGGCGGCATTTGTAACACCTGCTCTCGGTGTGGGCAGGCACTCTGATGGCTGCGCTTGATTTCAGAGAAGCAGTGGCTCTTCGTGAAGGCTGCAGGGAAAAAGCCTCCAGATGGAGTCTCTTCTGGAGGAGCTAGTGAAGACTGAGGAACAATGCTGTGGATGTGACACCCTCCCCGGCATGTATTCGGACCCTTACCATTTTGGCTTCAGAGTGCACTGGAAGTCCTGAGGGTGAAATGGACCCGCTGCTGTTGATGGGTGGCCCAGGAATACCAGGAATGTTCGGCACCATGGACATCGGCCGAGCCAGCTATCGGGGATGAAACAACGCTTGGGTTATGGAAGCTGAGGTGCTTTCACAAGTGCGCTCCGTGAAGCGGCTCTGTAATAATTCCCGGACCAAGCACATTTATAAATCTTGACAAACGTTCAGCGTTTAACTACTGCCATCAATTATGCCTGCTGTCACTGAAGGCCAGCAGCCACTCCTTTGGTGGCCACGGTGGCTGTTTCAGAATCACCCAGCCATACCAGCCTAGCGCTGAGGACAGGGAGGAGGGCAGCCCTAAAGCCTCCCTCCTTCCCTTCCATCCCAGAGGGCTTTTCCCCACCAGTACACGAGAGTGGATGGAGAGGGAGGGTACAAGATCCCCTATGGTTCTCTGCCCGGTTCTTATTGCAAAGCTGCCGCAACACCAAGGGTAAGTCACAGCATCCCCTCCTAAACATGGAGAGCTTTGTCCCTCACCAAAGAGGGGAAAAACCAGAGTTTGCGCTTGCTTTTATAAGCCACTCAGGTACGCTGTTGCAAAGCTCTACAAACGCAAGTCGTGTTTCAAGCTATCAGGAAGGTGTGAAGATGTTTCCGTGCCCACAAGCTATGCCAAGCTGCCTGCTGTCTGCCTACTTTGATGTCAACATTTCTGTTACCTGAGGCAGAAGGTTTTGGCCATTACTCACTCAAAACCCAGAAGACATGCCCAGCAGGACAGACAGGATTCACACGGGCTGCTTGGTCGGGAACTGAAGCGCTCGGAAGACGTACAAGCCACCCACCAGGCAAATCTGCTTGTGAGTTCTGCACCACGGAATATTCTCCGTATGCAAAAAGCACAACCCGCAAGGCTGATATTCAAACAGCTCTTTAGCACGCTGGCGAGGTTAGGGTGGCTTTCCTGGCCTGCAAAGACCAACATGTTCTCTGCAAGCTCGAATGGTTTCAATTGAGGCACGCTGTTCCAAATGGAAGCAGCTAATCAGGGATCCTACAGTTCCCAGCCCTGGATCAATGGCATGAGCCATCTGTCCAGGCAAGGCTTTGTTTTTTTCCAGACTTATTGCCCTCTAGTGTGATCGACATGTTATTACTACCTTGCCAGAGCTGGTCCCCCTCCTCCTCCTCCTCCTCTTCCAGTCATATCTTGCACAGAGGGGGAGATATATTTTAATTTTTACAAAATGGAAGTGTCTGCATATATTTGGCAGGGGAAAAAACACTGTCCCCTCCTCTGCCACGCAGAGCTGTGTTGGAAGTTTCTCTCACCGATATAACAGAAGGCATCTGTACGGGAGGGCCTGGGAGGACGGGCATGGTCTGTCCGTTTGCAAGCTGCACGACAAGTGGAAGGGAACCTGTGGGAGACCTGGAGAAACAACAATTCAAGTTCTCATGGATTATTTCAAGTTTTTGCTGTCCAGGCAGCCCCACGAGCTCAAGGGCAGAAGCACGAATTAATTCTGGTTCATGGATTTGGGCTCATTTTCCCATTTCTGAATGGCACGTTCTAAATGGGTGGGTGCAAAGCCTAGCTGAGCACGTGTTAAGGTAACTCAGCCTTCTGCACACTCGCTGCATGGCAGCCAGCACGTGCCAATGTCACACCGAGGAGACCCAGGCTGCAGCTCCTCGCTTGGGGCTGGCAGCGACACTGATGGCCAGCATTACGGTGTGCCCTGTTTAACTCCTAGGTGTACGCTGGCTGGCCAAATACACCATGGCTGCCAAAGCCCCAAGACATGATGCCCACCTGGATAGACAGAAAAGCACATCCAGGGGCTGCTGCAACTCCTCCTCAAGGAGATTAAAAGTGCCCTCCCAGGCTGAGCCTGGCACTAGGCAGATGGGGGATCTGGGCATCTGCTCCTGCCTACCAGTAACTTCCTGGCCTGGGAGCCACGTCTGCTGAGCTCCCACGAGAGGGTTTGCAAAGATTTAGCTTTCCATTAACAAGCACTTCTGACTCTGACTCCAGAGAAAATCTCCTAAATATGGAGTCAATGCAGGGCTGGCTTGTGTCTGCCCAGACAATGGCTCTGGGAGACAGAAAGGGTCCCGCTCACTGCAGGCTGGGGGAGGAGGCGATTGCGCTGGAGCCTAATTGTGACAAATTAACAATACCAAGAACTTTTTCCATTGCAGATCACTTTGCAGCAAAAGGCGGTGTTTCTGCATGTGGTGACAAACAGGCACACATCCCCCTGCCTCCATTTTAGAGTGTCATAAACCTCACCGTGCTCCAGCTCTGAACCTCTGGACTCAGCCTTTCCAGGAGAGCGGAGGAAAAGCCAGAGCTGATCTGCTCCGGACAATGGGGAGAGGAAGGAAACCGTCCCTGCCAGCAAGGGCTGATCTCCCGCTCCTCCTCCGTTCATGACAGCACAGCATGGAGGCAGAGATGAGCCGGGAAGAGAAGAGTAGAGCTGCTGGGAGCCTGACTTTGCAGGAGGGAGAAAAAAAAATTGCTGCTGCCTCCTCTGCCGAGCCCAGGGAAGGGGATGGACGAGGCTGGGCTGCCTGGGATCCTTGGAGGAAGCTGTGCTGGCATGGAGCAACGGCAGGGTGGGGAAGCAGGGGACGTGGGTCAGAGGTTGGAGTTCATTGTGCCAATAACTCAGGCTGGAATTTTTAAGGCTGCCTTGGGAACGTGAATGCGCAACTCTCATTCATTTCTATTGGGCATCCCAAATCCTCCAGGCTGCTTTGAAAATCCCAGCCTAACAAGCTGAGTTACAGGGAGGTCACAGACTCCCCTTCATCTCTGTCATGCTGACAACCCCACCATGGCCGCCGTGGCCCTAACACAGGGACCCTCGTTAAAGTTGCAGCCCGACCTCTCCGTAGAGTGCGTTCAACTCTCACACTGTAGGAGGGATCTACCTGCATGGACTGCAAAGGCCACATAAAATCGTATTAAAGTCTAGCTTACTCCAGTTCTGATTTTTTCATGCCTCCAAGCACAAGGCGACTTGGTTCCAAACAGCCCCGTGAGTCTCTGCCTGTGCGGGGTTACAGAAGGAATATAATGCCTTTTCAAAACCCCAGGACAATCACTTAACCCCTTAATACCTCAAGACAGGATTTAAAACTTTCCGTCAGGAAGTCTGGATTGATGGTGCCAGAGGGTCAAAGCAAAAACACACACAAAAATATGAACTGACAGTCGAAAAAAATGGCCTGGTTAATGTAAGGAGCCAGCCTCAAACAAGGGTAATTAGAAAGAGGCCAGGACCACAGCAAAAAAGAAGCACCCTGACACCAAAGAATAGAAGTGAGGCTAAATATATGTCTCCTGAGGGCTCATTGTAATGTGTTTCCTGCATCCTTCAGGCTCCTTCCTTTTATGTGCAGGGCTGGAGCTACCTAACAGTGTGGCAGGCTCATAACCACTGCAGCGAGTGCTCTGGAGTCTCCGATCCAGATTGTTAAAGGGGCAAAAAGGAGCAGGTCATTAGATCTGCTGAAACAAACAGCTCCCGAGGCAGAAGCTGACCATGAAGGAGGCCAGCAGGTTGCAGAAGAGGTTACACTTCAGAGGCAACAGCTGTCTGAGAAAATCCCAAAGCCATTAAAGATCCAGACAATTTCCTACTGCCAGCTTAACTGAGCTCTCTCCACTGCATCAGGCTGCAAAAGCAACTTGGGAGTCCCCAGTCAGGCCACGCTCCCATCGTAGACAGCAAGTGTCATGTCAACGTGTTTGGGGATTGGGTTTAATTTTTCCCTGCAGTGAGTTTTGCCTCGTTTCGTTACGCTTTGACAATTAGTTCCTGCTTTCTGCACTTACACCCCATTCTGCTTTTGCAGACAGTGCTGCAACGAGGCCCTTATGCCCAAGCAGCCGCAGCGGGAATCGCAGCACCTCAGTTGTTCTGACAATCAAGGAACTTATTTAGGTACCTAATTACTGCCCAGGAAGCCTGACAGTACGGGAGAAAAACCTCAGCACACATGTCCCTCCTCTGTACTTACCCAAGCTGTCTGTTGGAAGGGGGAGCCTGGGTAATGACAGAGGTTGGGGAAGGCAGCGTAGGGTGGAGCGGATCATAACCCAAGTGTAGTGGCAGCGAGCCTGGACGCACGATGGCTGGAGTAGGTGTAGAAATGATTACAGGCTTGGAGGTGATCTCCTGAAGAGGATCAACAGACAAAAGGAGACACACTGTTACTTATTAGCTTAATAATCGCCTGTCTGTCTCTTCCTTCTGATGGCTTAAAAGCAATTTAGGGAAAATTAAGGCACCTTCGCCACAGAAACTGAGGCATGGAGGGGAGCAACTTACCCAAAGCCACACTGATTTGATGTCAGTGCAGGGAGTGGGGCACAGAAATTCAGACTCCTGCTGCCTGCAGCAGCCTCTGGGAAATAATCCCCCTCTAAGAACTACCGCTCCAGCCCCAGCTAGCACCTCTAGGGTGGGAAATTATTCAGATGAAGAATGTGTCACCTGGACTAATCTGCTCTGAATCATAAGCCAGCCCCCACCAGGACACAGGGAGCCGGTCTCCGAGAAGATGCGTTACTTGTTTGGCGCTTTTGCCCTGCCGGAAAAGCATTCCCAGGGTGAACAGCAAGGCTTTCTGCATTAGCCAAATCCACATGGAGACTTAAGGGCAGCAAATGTGTATTTCAGTGAACAAGCTTTTATCTTTCTTTCTAAAATGAGGGGAACCTCACAATCCCAAATCAGGCCTTGGCACCCAAGTGGAAAAAAATTTGTTCTCAGTTGGAGAAGGAGAAACCAACATCTCCACAGGGCATGGTCAGGGAGACCTACCTTCTCTTTGTTCTGTGGCGACTGCGGGTTAGATGCAGGGCTGTCTGGCGGGGAAGAGTCCACCTCCACCGGCTCTTCCTCCTTTATCTTGATGTCCGGGGTGGAGGGCAGAGACATGTCCAGGGCTCCAGCACTCTACAGGAAAACCAGCCATGGATTGAGAGGACAATTAGCTCATATTGTTTGTGAAACATTCGGCTGCTCCCAGAGGAAGAGCTACAGCTCTGAGCTCTTGCCAAATTATTATTATTTATTTGTACTGAAGTAGCATCTGGGAGCCCGAGGCAGAGAGCGGTGCCGTGCCGCGCCGGCCCCATCCAAACAGAGACAGAGACCTAGGAAAGACGGTCTCTGCCCCAGATGGCACCATTTTGTGGTTTCTCAGTAACACACACACATTTCTTTCCATGGGTTAGGTTTTGGGGTTTTTTTTTTTCATAAAAGGGCTCTGCTAAGGAGAACAGGTAACAAAGCCAAATGCCTGCGAGTTACAGAAGGCACTTTCATTCACAGAAGAGCTGTAAAGCATTGTATAAATCAGCCTGAATTATTTTATTACCCGATTATCAAAAGCAAACAAAGAGCCATGCAAGTTATTAAATATCTATGAGCGCCCCATTAAAATAAAACCCAACCATATGCCTGAACCTGGCAACTTGCCACCACCCTGGGTTCCAGCAGTGCCACGTGCCCCATTTTAACCAGTTAATGACTTGCTGGGGACGGGAAAAGGGCAGGGTGACAAGGGAGGGGGACTAAACTGAGTGGCCATCTCTCCCCTCCCCAGACCTGGAGGAAGACAAGACCTGGGAGAAGATGGCGTAAGGGAGCACCGGAGGAGCACGCAACGGCGCGAGACTCCGACTGCAGGATGCTGCATTCAATTGGGCTCCAACAGACCTCGCAAATCACCCGGTCCCTCCCTCCGTCTGGGGCAGGAGAAACTCTCCCTAAATCAGTCCTGACAGCTGTTTGTCCAACCTGCTTTCCCTCCCTCCACAATCAATCCCAGCGCTTTCCTTCACTCGCCCGACTGCTGACAGTTTGTCCTAGCATCTAACCTAAACCTCCTCCTTTGCTGCATTTTAAGTCCTCTCAAGGGAGGGAAAATTGCGGCAAGAGGGTAAATCCGGGCATCTACGGATGTTCTTGCTGCTCGAGTGGGGTGCGGCTCCAGCGCCTCGGCTCTGCACCGATTTACGCAGGGGCTTTGCTCGTAGTAAGTGCAGTAACCGTTTACCTGCCCTCTTAAGCAGAGATGTTGCACTGGGAATCACAAAGGAGAAGGGATTAACATGCAGGAAAGTTTCAAACCACTTAAAGTGCCTCCAGGGAAGCGCCTGCTGTGCCTATGTTTTTAATTAACATGCTGGTGTAGAGACCACCCTTGGAACTGGAGGACAAAACATAACAGCAGCAACTGGGCTCGATGCAGCCAAATGTTGAAAGCATCTCAGAAATGCAGGAGGCAGCTCTGGCCAGGTTCGGTGAGTGACAAGCCATCTGGGCCTGGGGACCTCGCCTGTGCAGAGATTTTCTAGGAGGGATAATGCTTTCCCTAACGCCTGAAACCATCCCAAGCTTCACGCTGCCGCATTTGCCTGGCTGCCAGCGGAAATATTTAGACTGCAGTCATCCTAAAGCAAAAAAGGAAAACAGCTAACAGCCTAAGGATCATAGCTGCAGCTATTAGGTAGCACAGCCCAGGAGATGGGTGGTCTTACATATAAAACAACTGGCTAGACTGTGGGCTGCTCAACCATTTATATGTGAAACCACAAACGAAAAGCTACCTTCTCCCAGTGCTCAGGGTCTGGGCTGCAGAGAACAAAAGGCAGGGAATTCAGAGCATAAAATGCCACGCAGCCCCGACAAGGCCCTGCAGCATACCAATGAGAGAGATCAATTTATGCTTTAAAGAGCCCTGTTATTAGGAGAGCGGGTGAAAGACAGTTTTCAGTTTTAATTCTGAATTCCTCCGTTCCCCATCTCGGTGAAGATTTACGTGGCTGTGCTCCTGCAGTTTATTTCCAAGCAGCGCCGCTGACTGTGAGCGTATGTACATACATATATCAATTTAGTAAATGTATGTGCCAGTCTAAGAGCCCAATACGCATCTGCTGCTCCTCAGATCCTGGAAAGGTGGTGTGGGGGGGAGAAATGTCCTTAATTAGCTGCTATCTGACGAGATCCCGTTGTCCTTCAGACCCTTGCGCTCCTGAGGTTGGCAGGGGCAGCCTGAATCGATAGTGCTTGCATATGAGGGAGCTCTTTGTTAGAAAAAGCCTCACTCCTCCATGGAGCCCCGCTCTCTATTTGCATGTACTGTGACACTGTTCAAATGCTAAAGGCACACGGCAGCTAATCGGTCCCTTCCCTGCTGATTGCACCTTAAAGGCATCATCGTCAAGGATCTTGATCCCTGAGGAGGCTCCGAGTGAATTTTTGCTCAGATCCTGAGCACCGAGTCCTGCTCTTTTCCCACATCTCCTTCTCAAGGTGCGAGGTATTTCGGGTACTGCCTTTTTTTTCTTTTTTGAAGTGAAAAGCCAAAGGAATAATAAACCATTAAAATCTGCTCTCACCAGGCCTCGGATTGCAGGATAGCCAGCCAAAGTCACCCGAGTTAAAAAAATAAAGTCCCACGTAAGCCAGCATATTAAATCCGAGACCACACTTAGTTACCCTACAACATATGCCTTTCATCAGAACAGCACCGTCCCCCCTCCAGCCCCCACAATATGCACCCGGCTCAGTTTTACGGCAATGGTGGCCTTTGCCTCTTGCCTTTTTCTCGTCATCTTCTGCGGCTTTCTTGAACTCGTGCTCAAAGGAGCTGGCCAGTTCATTGAAGAGTCCCACTTCTTCACAGTTCTTCAAGAACCGAGTTGGGGTTGGAGTCTGATCTGTTTGGGTTGTAACACCAAGCATCGGTCAAAGAGAGGCTAGAAATTTCATTTTAATCACCTTAGTCCTCTCTGGGGACCCCTAGCAAATGTGGCCTCTGTTTTGTGGAAGTCTGGATGCTTTTCTGCTAAGGTGTATGTCATGTTTGTAAAACAAGTGACAATTCAGAATGGGGAAAATAATTCCTTGTTAATTTTGTTTCTCTGGTAAATGCTGTTCAAAGGAATCATTGCAGCAAGACGCATGCAGTGATTTCTGTGAAATTCCTGCCTGTGGGTCGTGTCCTGTCCCTCCCACCCCAGGGTTTTGCTTGTCCTCATCTGAAATGCTGCTGCAAGGAAGGAAAATAGTGGGGTTTGATCTCCCTGAAACAGCAGATCTTAAAAATATGGAGTGATGAGAGGGGAAATGGCCGATTGAAGCAGCTCCACCGCTGATGTGGAATAGAGCTGGGCAGAGTTGCTTCTCTCCCTGTGCCGGCTCCGTACATTAATGCACATCCTAGGACAGACGGCTACGTGGGAGTGCTAATAATTACCACCACTGTCCAAAGCAATCCCTCTGGGGCCCGTTTTCCACCATATTAACACGTTGAGTCATGATCTCTCTGGCCATCACCCAGGCTATAAAGCAGAAAGAAATCTCCCCGCTCCCAGCGAGCCTCGTTTTTCTGCGTGACGTTAGGTCAGGAGTCCAGGTACTAGCAGGAGCCCGGCACAAACACGTTACACTGAAAGAATCCACCTGGCAGAAAACTACATAGATTTTTAAGCACAAAGGGGATCCCTGGGATAGTTTAGCCTGACCTTCTGCATAAAACATCGGCTGTTTGGCACAGATGCTCCCTGTTCAAGCGCACTAGCTGTGCTCGAGCTGAAGTGTCTACAGAAAACATCCCATTTGATTTCAAACCCGCCAGTGGTGGAGAGTCTCCCACAGCCTTTGGGAAGCGACTCCAGTGATTACTTCAACTTGCTGTTACAGACCTACACTTTATTTCCAGTCTGACTTCAAACCCTACCTATTGGTTTTGTTAATAAAGTAAAGGCCTCCTCTGAGCACACTTCGGTTCCCCCCCAATCTCTCTTCATTAAACCAAGAAACTTTGTCAACTAAAGATCTCAGCAGGACGCTGTTTTTCCAGTGCTTTAACAGCTCTCAGGGCTCTTTTCGGACCATTCCCCATTTAGAAAAGTCCTTCCAAGCCGCGCACGCCAGCCCGGGGCCCAAATCTCCAGCAGAAGTTTTCACAATGCCACAAAGCAAAGCCATATAACGTCTCTTGTCTTACCCTTCCCCAATTCGTACCTCCAGGAATTGCAGCAGCTCTTCCACCCACAGCATCACCCCAGAAGTGCACGTTCCCATTAAATAAGTCTCCCTGCTGCCAGCTAAAACCGGCAGAGAGAGAACAATTCTTTACGACTCTCTTTAGCTTAACCGCAGAGTTACGGCAAGAGATGTACACTGAATCCTCCTGCTCATTAACACACGGGCTGCTGCCCTGGACTCGGCACAAAGCAAGAGGGAGGGAGAGAACAAGAAAACCCAGAGACAAAATGGTGGCTTAAAAAAAAAGAAGAAAAAAAAAAAGGGCATTAGGAACATAGGGCAATAACGCCCTAGATCTCACTGCTCAAAGCCAGCATGCTTTATAACCCTCACAACCCCCCCGGCAGCTCTATCTGCCATCAAGATCTCTGCCAGGAAAGCCTGTGTTAAATAGGCTGGTCTTGCACTGACCACAGCTAAATAAGTTTGGGGTTTTTTTTGCTTTGTGGCTTACCCAGAGTGACCCACTGAGCATCAGCCCAGAAGAGCTAGGAGAGGGGGCTAGACCCGCCCTCGCTGCTGTTCCTTGTGCTAAAACAACAGTGTTCATTCCACCCACGGTTTTACCCCTGAGAGTTTACCCATGCACAGGAGGAATGTACACCTCTGGGAGCAGCTAAGATGAGGACTTTTAACGCCGCATCCCCGTTAGAGCCAGTGGAATTTCAGCTGGAGTTAGGACTGTACCCCATTTCTGCTCCCTCATCACCGCCCAGGCAATTTACGCCCTGGGTTTATCAAGCAAAAGCTAACCCTCCCGCTGTGCACCCTGTTTAGAAAGGGGGTGAACTGAAGTAAAAACGACCTTTAGGAATCTGAGGTTTCTTTCAGCCCCTGCCCCAAATTCTTCACCATCAACTCCCATTAGCCTGATCCCATTTGAAATTAATTCTCCCTCTGGGAGCCTGTTTCGTCTCTGCAAGCCCTCCCCTCGGAGAAGCTTTTTGCCCTTCCAGCAAAGGCTGCACGAGCTCTGTTACAACCCTACCCACAGCTAGAGTTAACTTGAAGGCTTTAAGAAACCAAATGAATTGCTATTTCCTACTTCAACACTAAATTTGGGCTGGAGATGAACCCGGGAAAAGGGTGCCAGGCTCTTGCAGCAGACGCTTCGTTTCCCCTTATGAACTCTTCAGAAAGGCGTCAGAAAGCATTTCCTCCTCTCTTCTTGTTCTCAGCAACAGCCTTTTCATCCAGCGGTAACACAAACCTCACGCCCTTTTAAGAAGCCTGAATGAAAGGGGACTGACAAGGCAGGAGAGTATCTGTAACCGGCAATGATCTGCTGCCAGACAACAATATATGTATTTTTTTTCCCCCAATCTTATAAAGGCTGCATTGACCGTACGCTGCCAGAGCGCCTCATTTGGGCTCTGCAAATGCACTCTCGGCAGTAGCCAGTGCACTTGATGGCATTTTAATTTATTAACTGCTAGCCTAAAAGCTCAAGAAAATTGACACCTGGGCTGAGGAGAGGAAGCTGGGTTTGTCAGATTTTGTTCATCGTCCTCAAAGCACATGCAGAAACGTGAAAGACCTTTTGTCCATAAATCTTCCAGTCTTAATAAAAAGGGTGAGAGAGCTAAAAAAAAAAAAAAAAAAAAAACCAAACCCCACAAAACCTGATACTACCATAAAAAAAGAAAAAAAATAGAAACTTGGAAGCCTCTGGCTTTCCTTTCCTCCTGATTAAATGCAGATCACAAGAGCTTTTTATGGGAGGTAGAGACGTTTTTCAGTGCATCTGGTCCCTGGTATTAATCTTGCAGTCATGCTATATTAATGTGCACCATTTTCAGAGCTGGCCTGGATTGAACGCCGCATACCTGCTATGATGACTGAGTCAGTTCGAGCAGGGCCGAATTTCAATGTCATCTCATGCTTGTGTTTATGAACCGCCAGGTGGTCCTCGTTTGTAAACCTCTGAAATGAAACAATTTAGAAAATCGTGAATAAATGCATTTTGTGTTTTACGGGTACATCCTGCAGCAGGGTGGGGGAGAGAGCCGCCCGGAGAGCAACTGTAACACAATCGCTGCCGAGCGTTAAGCAAAACCAGAGCGGGACAGATTGTTTGAGAAGCGGTGTGTGAACACATTGCTCAAAATGAAAAAGCCATTACATGGGGCTTCTGGGGAATGGGGGACAAATATTTTTAATAATCCATTTTTTTAAGCGGCAGGGCCACACAGCAGCTGCAACTGACCTAGGAAATGCAAATCCGCCCTGCTCGGTGAGATGCGCCGCTTTATTGCTGGCTAATGGAGGGATGAATTAGGTGCTATTAGGGGTCGGGCAACTTTTTTGGATGGCGCGCGACAGAGCTGGCACCCGCCTGGCAATTCAGGCCGTGACTTTATGGAGCAGGACGGAGGCGGCTGCCCGTCGTCCCTGCCCGTGGCTCTCTGCGATGGCACGGAGCAGCCCGAAGCACGACCACCGTCAAACCGGAGGAGGGGGGATGCATTTCACACGCCGTAAAGATGCTGTCTGAAATTCCACCTGCAGGAGAATTGCAGGATAAAAACCCACCCGTGATGGCTTTAGGAATGTACTGGGTGAGGGGGCTCACATCCACCCTGCGAGAACACGGAGGCAGGGCTGGGTGCGTGGGGCCATTGCTGACACCCGGACAAAAGGGCAGCATCGCTGCTGCGGGGCTGCTTTGTGAACGGCCACACCAGCCCCAAGCATCGAGATTGAGGAAAGTGAGGGGGGGAGAAGAGGCAGGGATGGGGTTAAAGCAAATAATCATAAAGACCCGAGGATGGATTGCGCCTCTCCTAATAGACTGCGACAAACCGGGAGGCTGAGGGCATTGCACGGGCTGTACTGCAGGATTTTTATGCATCCAGGAGCCGCGCAGCATCGGGCTTGTTTCTAGAAAGAGCTGCTGCTGCAGCAAAGGATTTCTGCCCTTTTCCCCTTCCTTTTTTCTCTCTCTTTAAACCATCCAACAAATAAACCAACCCAAAGCCACCTGTTTCTGTGAATTAGCTCAAGCGTGACACCCCGGGTTCGCTCGCTCTTTCCGAAGCTTATTTACGACTCAATTTTTTTATCGAGCAAATCTGCATTTTCCAGGCTGGAAGCCGCCGCGGCGCCTTCCCGGGAGCCGTGCGGCGGGGGGGACGTTAGCAGAGGCAAGGGACAGCACTGCCGAGACAACGGGCGCATCCACACATGTCCCATCCATCTTCCCCTTCAGTGCAATAACAAGTGTATTATGCAAAGTGTCCTTCAAACACATTGTATCAGAAGGTGCTTTTGATAGTGACTCGTAACTGGAGCTCAAATTAAAAGAAATTAGAGCTGGTGGGTCTTAACACGCTTGCAGGGAGAAAACCAAAGAGGTATTTGCCCACGTAACCCCAGGCATACACATGCCTGCCTTTCCAGCCACTGCTCCCCGATTTGGTCCGTAACTAAACCTTAAATAACATTTCTCAACGGTTTTGCTGAAGATACACATGTTCTGGGTTTCTTTCCTCCCCGCAGCTTCTGAAACCCTCAACTCTGCTCCAGCCCAAACGTGACTCATTTCCAAACAGCATTACAAATCTCAGCAATGCCAAAAAGCCACCGAACAAAGGAGAAGTGAGCGAACTGCCGCCGTTTTCCGAGGGAGACAAAATTTGCAGCATCGTTTTGCATCGCACCATAAAGCGTTCATGGAAGGGGGAACCGGGGAGAAAGGGTGGGCACCGACACTTTGTCATGTTTCTGGCCCAAAACCGCCCTGGCTTTTAACATACTCGGCTGCCAACCCCACTCGCCCCTTGCGACGCAGTGACGAGCTGTTAGCGGAGGAAAATAGGTGGGTTACGGTAAGCAGAGAAAAATAAATCAGTTTTTTTGTGAGGACAGAGGAGCAGCCGGTTTCAGATGAATATTTAGTAGGCAGGCGGCCGCTGCTCCTGCGGCGTGTCAAAATACTAAACATGCAGAGAGAGGGGAAAAAAAAGGAAAAGGAAGAAAATTCCCAATTCTCTGGCTCCGTTTTGTACTGGGTAAAGAAGTAGGAGATTTTTAGGTCAATGAGGGAAGCAGTAAGAGGATGAGGTGGAGAATGGGGTCACATTTCTCTCCCCCCTATGCTCTCCCCACCAGCCCCAGCTCCACAAGGGGCATGCTTCAGCCCAGCCTCAGTACTGCTGAATTTATTTTAATCTTTCATTTTGCTCCATTGCAGGAATTTTTATTTTTTTTTTTACATTTTTTTTTTCTAGGGCACTTTTCCTGCTTTCGGTGTGCATTACAGCTCTATTTAACATCTTTATGTGGTCTCACTAGCTTGGGAGCGCTCTCTTTCTCTGCACAGAAATGCTCACAGACACAATATATCTTTCTACATACATTTCCAAACGCCGAAACCTAGAGGCTGAGTCTGGCACTTCAGTTCTAAATCATGTCATTTTACACAGAGAAGAAAGCGGGGGGGTGGGGGGTGGGGGGAGAAAGGGGAAGAGTAGGGGGGAGAAAAAAAAAAAATCGAATGAGTTAAAGCCACAGCACTGGCTTTAATATTTAATCTCCTTCCATCAGCAGCTGACATATAGCAGTGTTATTTCAGCCTGCTATTTTGTGGGTGTCTGAATTAAAAAGAAGATGTAGACTGTAAACTCTTTGGGGCGAGGGACAGGCACTGGGATAACGCTGCTGCCTCCATACTGCAAATCGGCCCCGAAAGCAGCAGTGACTCTTCACGCTGCAATGGCGAAGGGCTGCATAAAATAAAGAGTTTAAACACCGCACACAGCCCTGATTTCTGCTTTTCTCTCCCCTTACGATGGCCCTACGACTGCCTTCAGTGCAGGGGACAGAGCACATGGATGGCATTTGGGGTTTGGGTAAACACGGGGCTGGGTTTATTTACCCCAGAGACTGTAACAGCTTTTTGGAGAAAACAGATTTGAGGCAGACTAAGGCTGGCCAGTCCGCATTCTTTACTCAACAGGCTGTGACAGCTCGATGAATAAATGTGCTCATTTAAAAATCTTTATTTAATAGGACACAATACTTCCAGCTGGACCAACACACCATCTTCATTAGAGCAAGAGCCAGAGAATAAATGCAGTAGGCTGAAGCCTGGATCTTTAGTCAGAAGGAGATTTTTCCATCAGCTTAATAAGCACAACATGAGAAACGAGGGGTTGCTCAGGGTTTTTCCTTGCTTTTGTAAAGCCTACAACTGCATTTGATGCAAAAGCAGGGTCAAGTGAGCGCCAAACCCACTGCAAACAACCCTCCGACCGTGCAGGAGCCCAGGCACTCGCTGGCTCTCCCGGCAGCTCCAGCACACAAGCTGCACGGCTATTTTTTAACCTTGACAGTAATTTTCAGAGAACATAAACACCGGCTGCGCACCGAGCCGGTCGCCTGGCCAAAATTCTGTTTTAATATAGACCGGGTGTAGGCTGCAACAGCACACTGTTCTATGGGCGCACGCTTGTAAAAAGGAGACTTTACCTTGCCAAAAGCACAACTTCTGGTACAGTCTCACCAGACCTGAAAGGGGTGAGGAGCCAAACCTGTCTCCATCAAGCTCATCACACGGCTGAATTAATAAGCTGCCATTAATACAGGGAAGCCGAAACGCTGCTCCAACCTTAACTCCAGCACAACGGTGTGTTATTCTGCCCATGGACACCATGGTACTGCCGTGACACGGTTAAAACACCTGGATACCAGGGGAAACAAAAGAAAACAGCACATGTCTTGCAACTGCAGGGCTGGATGTGAATGACTGCACTAAGCACACCAGCGTGGATAAGCTGAACTCAAAGTCATCAACTTTAAAAGAAGCCACAACAGATTTCACTTACGAAGTCCGTCTGGTTGCTGTGATGCCCTACAGCGAGTGATTACGGTGTGATCAGCCCAGGGTGAGGGGACCTGGGGGATGTCCTGGGGTCTGCCTTGCTTTCCTGGCACCACCTTGGGCAGGGGGCACCTACCTCCTTCATTTGGGGACCTCCCGGTGCGCAGGACACCCACGTGAGCTGGGAGACAGCGGTGTGCAGAAAGCAAGGCCAATGCCACTGGGAGATGCTGGACCTCCTGCATGCATCCCAGCCCACCCAGCGTCCAACGCAGCACATCCTCCCCACGCTTCCTGGCTGCGGCAGACCCGCTGCCTACGCCCCATCCATACATCTTGCTGTGACAGGGCTCAGATGGATTTCTAGCCGCATGGCAGGCTGGATAGATATTCCCCGTTCATTCCGCACAACCGCAGAGGTAACTAATGCAGGGTCACAGATGCCCCCAAGGGCTGGGTGCCCAAAGGTTAGCTGTTACAGCTGTGAGTGATGTGACCCCCCAGTTCTTGCGCAGATCTGGGCTCCATCTCACCCATTTCCCATCTGAGCAATGACAACGATAATTCCCTCCCTTGCAGAGAGGCTGTAAGGATTAATTCGCTAATGTGCATAAAGTGCCCCGATACTGGAGTGATTCATAGATTATAAAGGCCGGGGGGACCATTACAATTATCTGCCCGGGACCACGTGAATCCCCAGATGGGCCCAATTCCATAGGAAAGGAGGCGTCACGAGATGACGAGGAGGTAGCGCTGCAAAGACTTGTTGGTTTGAAAGAATGCAACAATAGTATGGCCAAGTTGACTTATTTTTACACTTACGCGAGATGACACAACAAGATTTTGGACCCGTTTCCTCTTGGAGGGTTCCCCATAAGGTGATGCACACTGGGCCAGGTTTCAGAAGAGCTCGGAGCCCACTCGCTCCCACTGGAAAGTTCATGGCTATGTTTTCGAAAGCAGCCAAGGCACTGAGTCCGTGCAGCTCGAAGGTGGCCGCAGCAGCTATGGTTACCGAGCGCTTCTGGAAAGCTGGTTTCAGTGGCAGCATCCTTCCGCTAGAGGAGGGAAGAGACAGCACCTCTGTGAGCCTGAATGAGGATAAACGAGAAGAAGAGTGAAGGTTTACGAGTGATCAGCTCAAGAACAAAAAAAACCAGATCGTGTATCGCACGTACAGGTATTCAAAGAGAGTTCTGCCGCTCCTGTTCGAGCACAAAGCCTTTTGCAGGAGGGGGAGAGGCTGCTCGGTGGACTGTGAGCGCAGCACAGGCTTTATATAGAGAACGCCCCTGAGCCAAGGTCATTTCACCCCAGCCCGTACAGGGGAGAAACAAAAACCTGAAAGAGAGGCAAGAAGGTAATCTCCACAGCCGCATCAGCCAGGAGGCATCAGCTCAGTATCGCTTCAGGGCTTTGCTTTGTCGCTGCCACAGCGGGGCCATTTCTTGCATTGCAGAAGGATGCTTGTCTGCAAGTGCCCGGTGCCCTTCTCAATTCATAGGCAGCAGGAAAAGCTTATTTCTACTCACTCAGGTCCTGTGAAAATCAGAAAGACCACAGCCAGCTCAGTCACCTCAGAAAGGAGCGGGCTTGGATGCATTTTGTGCAATGCCCCCCTGCAGCTCCCCCCCACCACTAAAACTGCATCAAGATTAAATCTTGAAATGTTATTTTTGGCTCAGGCAGCTCCAGGGACCCATCTGGCTATGCATTTTACCTTAAAAATCTGCTTACATCCTGCCCTATGATTAATTCACGTTCCTTTTTTTTTTTTTTTAAACAAGGAAAAGAAAAAAAAGAAAAAAGAATAATAATCAGAAACTTCAGCCTGTTCACAGGCAGCATTGGGTGCTGGTGTTAGCAAGCCACGTCCAAACAGCCAAAAAACCCTTTAACAAACACTTTGTTTGGGACGAATATTGTGCAAACCACAAAAATTTGGCTTTTTTTTCTTTTTTTGCTTAGAGAGAACCATCTGCCTTCAGATTTTGTTTTTCTGGGGGATTGTGTGTTTTGTTTTTAAGCTAGTTATCACGGATCGGCACTGCACAGCAGCATCTTCTCTGTGTCATATAATCTGCCCTCCTCCAAATGCAGACGGCTCCATGTCGGGCTTCTCCCATCTCCAGCAAGCCAAGGGAGAGCAGCAGCAAGGTTAAGATGCCAATGTGTGACACAGGACGCTTTGCTTTCCCTGAGATCAGCACCTGGGAGGTGACAGACGAGCTGCATTTTTTATAAGGCAGTGATGACCAGGCCGGAGGGAGCAGATTTTTACGGGCAGTTCAGTATTCAGCTCCTACCAAATCACTGGTAATTAGTGCCAAGATACTCAGGTTGCTCCACAAACTTCCCTGAAATTTAAACAAAGAGTTAACCAGGTTCTGGAGCCCATCCCATCCCGTTGTTCCTCATTCCTCCTTGGCCAGAAGGGCAGAGCTTTTAACTCGGAGTAGGTAAATAATTTAATTTACATTTCTATAGCTTCCCTTATCCCAGAGGGCTTCTCATACACATGCCCCTCCACTGAAATGCAGGTGTTTCAGCAGGGGGGAAGGCAGCAACCATCTGGCCTACAGCACACCATGTAGCGGTTAGGAGGGAAGCATTCGGCCAAGGACATACGGGGCAAACTCTTTAATAAACTCTGTATTCAACTTTACAGTTGGTTTTTTTTTATTTTAATAAAGTCTCATATGGTAGACACAGCCTCTCCTTCATTTCCAGTGCACCTGAGTTGTGCATCAGCACGTCCGGGTGCAGAAAAAAACAACCACCAACCCTCTGGAGCAGCCAGCAACTGACCTACTCGGCCAGGAAGGCATTTATCCCAGCTGGATTTAACCTGGGTTGGACACTGAGCGCTTCAGCTATCAAACCCAAGCCACCAGCTACTGAGGAATTTCTCTGCAGCACACCGAAGGACCACGAACCAACCTCCTCTCCTTTGTAAAAAGGGGCACATGTAGAAAATTAGCAGATGGTTGAGGTGGTTTATTGAGTATCTGGGAGGAAAGCAGACCCTTGTTTTGCCCAAAGTACACCCAGCCCCGCTGATGAGGAGCCCTCAGGCACAGCTCCTCTGGGACGGCCGCTGGAATTACAGCCCAGACCCTGGGACGCAAACCTGACCTGGGAAGATCAGGCTCCTAAACCTCCAATGGGTCTACACTATGTGAGAGCAAGCAGAATTTTCTAAGACACCGATACCCTCCTCCTTTGCTTGAGCGATGCTCGAGGGCGATGGACACCTCAAGGAGTCAAGTCCACTCCCCCTGAGCTCTCTGTCCACAGGCATCAGCTGCTCCATCCTGTCGGCAGCAGATCTCTGCAGCCAGACGCAGAAGAGCGATGCGGGGACCTGCCTGCAGTCGCACAAAGCCTGCGGCGCTTGGCTAGAACCTGGAAATGCAATAATTATTTACTTCCACACGGTGGAGCATTTTTAGCCTTGTTTCGATAAAAGTGAAGGTTATTAAAATACATGTATTAATTACCGCTGCCACATAACTTAAGAGGAGAGGCACAGCGGTAATTAACGGAGGTGAGCGAGGGGGTGGAGTTGCAGAGCGTCAGCGACTCCACAGCTTGTGCCTATGGATACGCGCCTGCCCCATGGGAACCCCCAGATAGCTCCAGTGTGGATGTGAATCATTATTACGTCCCCGGCTCGAATCCCAGCAGCACCACAGGTTTTCAGTGTGACCTTGGGCAAGCCATCAATTCTTCCCCTACCTACCAGACAGAGCAAATAAAAAGGGAAAAGGCACCATACTTCACGAGGGCGTTAGGAGAGGAAGCCGACCGCGCATGCAAGTACCGGGAGCCATGTGAGAAGCACTGCAGGAAAAAAAAAATATTAACAAAGGCAATTACAGCTGTGTTTCCCTAACCGTATTTCAAGCACGGGCGCTCGGTGATTCATTAGGAGCTCAGCATCTCCTCCCGTCACAAGAGCTGGGGAACAGAGACCAAGGAAAACGGGCAGAAGCACGGCGGAGGGCAGGGAGCTCGGGCTAAGTGAAATTCCTGCCCTGCCCTACCGCAGAGAGCTGCTTGGACTGAGCAGTTTAGGAAGTTATGCGGCATTGCGGGAGGAAAAGGGTGAATTATGCAGCCGTGCTGTTGTGTTATTCGTGAGGCCCTGCCCTCGTGCAATGCAGAGAAAGAATTGTGAGCCCCTGGTGCTGCTGGTAGAGCAGAAAGGGTAAAAAAGAGAAGGAAAAAAAAAAATCCCCCCCAAAGACTTGAGATCTACCACAGAAACCCAATCTGGGCTCCTGCCTTCCCTTGCAAGCCTCTGCTGTTTACCAAATGAGTCACCCTTCCTGCCTTGAACGCTCGACAGCTCCTGAATGAATAATCTGGGAGCAAAGACTCTTTCTCGGCAAACAAACAGCATCAGCAGCAAGCCCCGCACAACGCATGCATGCGAGAGATAATTTATAGAGTGAAAAGAAAAGAATAACAGGAAACTCCTTCTCTGCATACCCCGAGAAACAAGAATGTATGTGTAAAAATAATTAAATCCGAATTGGAGTCGATTAATTTGTCTACAGGGCTGAGGATTTGTGCTTTGGGAGGCTGCACGGGGATCTTAAAAAGTCTCTGGACGGTGGCCAAGTCTGTCAATACCGCACGGGCGAGGAGAGGCTTTGGCAGCAGGTGCCGGAGCACATGCAGCTCCGGCTGCGCTGTGGTACAAGCCACTCCGGCTTCCCTGCTCCCTGCCAAGCCATACATCGCAGCCGAGTGCTCGGCCTCAGTAGAAACGCAGCCCTTAAGCCCGGGGTGACAACGGGGAGTCTTGCAGCCTGCACGTCCCCTGCACCTGGTGGGGACACTGCGATGCTCCCCCAGCAAGGCAGTGCTATCGGCACCAGGAAGGAGAGCTTAAAAATTTAGGTAAAGGGAAACAGAGTGGTTTGAGCCAGCAGAACTGAGCCAAAACCAGGACTCAGACGTCTCCCTTGGACCTGAGATACCCAACGCAGTCATGTCTGAGCAAGGGTTTGTGGTCAGGTCCTCGAGCAGCAGCACAGCACTGCAGGGAGCTGCTGTGCCCACGCGCAGGACAATGGTATCTCCCTTTCTGTACTTACCCTGGGAAGAGCATAAGAGAAAGCTGTGCTGGGAAAGTGGGACTCCAGCAGCGGACTCTGCTCCGAACAGCCGGTCCCTCAACTCCAATCCAACCCCCTCACAGTCATTTCCAAAGCAAATTCTCAAGGGCCGAGGGACCGGAGCTTAAATTTGGTCTCATCCAAGAGGTGTGGTGGTTGTCCTCTTGGAAGATGCCTTGCACTAGGCTAACACGATCCTCTCCGCTGTACTATTGTTTCAGGGCTACAAGAAAGCCGATCCTAAAAAAAAAAGTTAGCTCCAATGGAAAAAAGCACTCATTGTGCCAGTATGCTGCAGCTTGAAAAAGTCGACGTGACTCAGCCTTGACCTTTGAACAACACTACAATTAGAAAAAGGATGCTATGGTCCCCATTCAGTTTTTTAATGCACTGGAAGGTTGATTTCCTTCAATTCATTTGCAATATTGGGTGCGCGCCTACCCATTCATGATGTGTGAGCCTCTCCTTACAGGCTTTACTGCCTGAAAAAAGGGGTGGTTTTTGTGGACCTGAGCTAGGACTTCTCCTGGGGAAGCTCCAACAGCAACAGTCTGGAGAGGGCATCATGTTAAGTGACAGAATTTAAGTGGCTTAGAGGCTTGGGTTTTTTCCCCCTTTACTGTTGGCATTTTGCTAGTCAGAGGGAACAAGCTATAACGAAGGGTAGACCCACATAACCAGAGGTGCGTGGGCATGACTTCAATACATCCACATAGTCTAAAAATGGGGAGGGTAATCGTTGAGGTTGGTAGATGGGATATCATCAAGTTGAGAGGGGCAAGATGCAGGAGGCAAATTGAGATATACGGATCCTTGGTCACCTTGAGAAGTGACTGGGGCATTTTGGAAATGAGCCGTAGAAATACAAGGGGTCTGGCCCCCTTCATCTATACCTAGAAGTATGAGCTCTCTGCAGAAGCTCAGTGGAGATCCTTCAGCCAGCTCCGATTTCCACATATGTCCCAGTGTAAGATGTGAAATGAGAGACTGAGGAATTCACCAAACCCGGGCAGCGACTCGGCCAGAGCCAGTCCTGCCCTCACACCATCCGTATTTACGGAGCTCCCAGATCTTACCTGAGGGCATGATTTCCCCCCAGAACTAACCCATTCTGTAGCTCCCTTCATCTTCTTTACTCCAAGAAGCCCTAAAAGCACAAACAGCTTTCCAGCACCAATCTCACCAACACCATGCATGAAAACGCATCCTTTCTTTGTCCCTCTCCACACCTTTCTCCCGGAGATTTTGGCTAACCTGCAGAGTCCCTTCACTCTTTTTCTGCCCCTGCTTTCCAGACATGGACGTAAAACTTAAGTCCTGTATTTTATAAAGGACCATGATTACCCATGATAAGTTGTCAGATGTCAGCGCACCACGGTAATTAAGCTTTTAAAAGGAGATAGGCAGCAGCAGAAAAAAAATTCCGGGCGTTTGACTATTTTTGCCTCCTGGAAGAGCCACCTGTTTTATCGTAACAGGTAGATTTATGGGCATATTAACGCGGCGCTGCTGCTCCCACCCTGATGAGGTTCTCAGTGACCCTCTTCTCTCTCAAGATTTATGATTTCTCCGAGCAGACTATTGCAGAGGGGTCTAACTTCAAGCTCTTTGCCTGACTCCATCCTGCACCCAGAGTGCTAGGAGATCTCCTGCACTAAGGATCTGGATCCTTTTTTTCCCCCAAATCACCTGCAATCATTATGCAACTGCACCACCTTTCAAAAGGTGCCAAGTTTTCCCCAGCAAGTCAGGTCAGGTTTACGGGGAAGCAAGTCTCCTTGCACTTCTCACGTTCATTTCCAAACAGCTCGCAACGCCTGCCATTACAGGAGCTCACGACGGGGACGTTTCAGCTGTCTACACAACAGGATTACATTCAAGGAGTGCATTAATGCGCTCCCAGCTCTTGGGCACTTGCCTGTGTACTTAGTGACCCGACAAAATCCCCAGCAAAAGCCTTTCTGTGTCTGAAGCGGACTCCCCAGCTGCAGTTCGCACCAGCCCAGGGCTCTCGCTCGCTTCTAATTGCCTCCTCAGCCGCTCCTGGCTAATGGTAAACCCTTTCAACATTACTTTCCACCTGCAGCCCTTAATAAAAATTAAGTGGATAAACTCTTAAGTGCAAGAAAAATCAGACGAGATAGAGCCAAGCATAACGCAAGCAGCTTTCCCATAAGCTTTTCCCCTCGTTGTTTGATCTACAGCCCTCCTCCCCAGCCCCGTCTGTGCTCCCAGCCTCGCAAGCAGAGATTACCCCCACTGAGGTACCAACTGGGTGATGATTCAGCGATGTAGAAATATACAGCTGAGGTCACCAAAATCGCTTTACTTGCATCCTTAGGGTCTTAACAATTTTTTCCGCCTACGTTATGGGCTGCAGATAATAAAATTTCACATGCAGTCAAAGCAAAATGCATTTAAATTTTCTTCTAAAGCTTACAAATGTTTGAGGTTTATAGCAAACATCACACAAGCCTCTTAAAAGGGAGACAAGCTAACACAGCAATCACAAATTGTTTTTAATACCTAAAATGTGTGCAGGAAACACCTCCCCCAGCCACAGAAACAAAAGCTTGGATTAATACCCCAGCGAGTAGGTGAATTAGCAGATTTTACAAGTGCAGAAGCCAGAATTAAGATGTCAACAGCAATGCTGTGCAATGAAGAGCTCGCACCTGTATCTTCAGCGCTGCAAGTATCTGGTAACACATCGCACAGTGAGTTTGCAAATGCCTGGGGTAGCAGAAGCAATGGGGAAGGCAGGAGTCTCGCAACAAAAAAGCAAAGAAAAGAGCCAGCAAGATACACACAAGCAAGACATCAGTGGAATGATCTGCTCCTTACTTTTAAGTCTAGCTTGGATTGCTTAAAATCCAGTCCTTTGAATATTTATTCTTACGAATGAGCTTTTTTGAGACTGAACCGCTCGTCTCCCTGTCTGAAGCCCACATTATGGGGGTTTAAGCAGATAAACATGACGGGTGATGCTTTGAATTCCTGTCAATTACTCTAGTGACCACAAAGCCCTCCCTGTCTATCCCCCAAAATAAACCCCGCTTCTCTGCCTAAAAGCAGCAACTGACACAGCTACACAAGACACATTTACCATTTATAAATAACCTGAAGAAGTTAAGAAGCCAAAAATCTTTAACTGCCCCAAAGACAGACTAATTCAACATTTTGCAAGAACTTCATTTTATGAAATGGTTTAATTTAGCAGGCTTTACTGCTGAGATTAATTTATAGCTTGTTTTGCACTGCTGCAAAACTCTCCCACCCCATCCCCTATACACACACAATTCTTTATTGTCTAGATGTTTACTCTCAGGGGGAATTTTAGGACTTTAATGTTTTTATTGTTTTAATCCAGCATATAAAAAAATTATTTGAGCAAAACAGCTGGTACAAGTGCTTGGGAAGTGGTGGTGCAGTTTCTCAGCTTGCATCATTAAGCAGGTGTTAAATAAACACGATGCCACGCTCCTCCCGAGATTTACCACGGCAGGAGATTTGCAAGGAATCTTTTAAGAATGGCAGGGACGCTACCAAGCCGACAGCTCAGAGTCTCCTGCACGGACCTTTGCTTTTCTGCCAACACACCCAGGACCTGCTTTAGCCTAAATTCCTCCAGACAGTACCACTACGCCAGGGAAGGGGAGAACTGTGGCAAAGAAAAAAATCCCCGCTTGCTACCTTCTGTACACAAAGGGGACTTCTGCAGATAGGCCACGTGCCCTGTTCTTTACGCACAGAGAAGAAAAAGCCCAAAAGGTACTTTTTTCTTTCCGACATGCACATGCTAGTCCTTTGTGTGGCTACAGCATCGCAACCCCCCCAGCGGCAGGATAACGCAGCATTTGCCCAGCGAATCCATCAGTCCTTTACAAATCTCACATTTCCTCCCGCGCCAAAAGAGCTACTAGAAATAAATATATTTATTGTGAGCTTTTATACCTCAACCCAAGAACTGACTCTTTAAGAAAGGTTCTCATGCAAAGCAGCAAACCCCAAGGGGAGAGAAATGTTAGCCAAAAACCCCCTAAAGCTTAAAAAAAGCATGACTAGAAATCCCTTCTATGAATAGCTCCGCTTTCATTCTCAGATCTCACATGAAATCTCTAGAAAGGACCCGAGAAATTATGGTTTAAAGGTTTTTTTCCACCCTGCTCTTCAGCAACGAGATGCTCGGGGGGGTTTCTCCCCACAAAGCGCATAAGGACACGGCATGTCCCATTTGCCCGTGTTCCGGCATCACCGCTACCGCCACCGCCACGGCCGGGGAGAGCCGCATCGATCGCCCGACGCGTTGCTTTGCACCAGCAGCCGTGCTGGCCCAGCTGCCGCAGAGGGGCGGAGCGGCCTCCGCCATCCAACAATGCCCGACTTCGGCCCGGCGAGCATCCTTGGGAGAAAAAGAGAGGATTTTAGCTGCCTTTCCAACTACCAAGAGCCATCTCTAGCTGCCTCATCATGTCTTTGCAAAGCTCAGTTGTGTCCTTCTGGGATTAGAGAACTGAATAGGGGAAGCGGGGTCAGGAAAAAAAAATCCCCTGGTTATTTGGATACTGAAATAAAACCAGGTCACAGGCTTGTTGGTTACTAACAACTCTGTGCAGGGCCTAAGGAGCTGAAGGAAAACATGACACTCTTTCTCCTTGCGACCCAAAGCAGCCTCCTCAGCATCGTTTTTGCTGGGAAAGGAGATGGAAGTCCCAGGCAGAGTCGTCCCTACTTGTTTTTTTTGTCCTTAAGTGTCAACTTGGCTGGATTTTATGCAAGAAGTTTACAGAAAATCCTGCAAACTCATGAACCTTTTTGAAAATTACACTTATCCATTATGGCATGATAACGATGCCTTTGTCAAAGCTATGTGCAGCATCCGCAATTGGGGAGTAAGTTATCTGTTCATGCAGTAAAATAGAAAGAATTCATAATTTTCTCAGAGATTAGCAGACAGGTACCAAGTGAAGCTTTGAACAACAACAACAACAAAAAAAAAACCCCAAAACAAACCACAAAACCAAACAGCCTTGTCTTCAAAAGACTGTTTCTAACATAAGGAAATATTTTACTGGCCAAAATAAAGTCCACAGCTCAAAAAAGCCAGGAAAAATTAAATCCTGAGTGTAAGGCAGGCTTTGATTGTACCTTAAGATCTCTCTCTTGTTTCCTAACCAACCCTCCTTCCTCCCTCTAAAACCTCCAAACCCAGTGCCCTATTTCTCATTTGCTTTACAAGGGACAGCAGCTGCCATACAGCAGGGATGAAAAACAGGTTTTGCAGTTCTGGAGATAAGATCACATGAGGTTAAACTCACAAGCCACGGTCAACATGGCAACACTCACAGGTTCACATTCGGCTTCGAGAGTATGCAGCTACCGGCAGCTTTCTGCTCTCATTAAACTCAAGACCACAAGCAAGCTTTTAGATCAGTCTAATTTCAAGTTAATAAAAGAGCCTGGCTCAATTTATGGCTTCGTGCTAGCAGCACATGCAGTTTGCATTTTTGATATAGAGCAAGAGCTTTAGGTAAGGACTGGGCTGAGATTAGTTTGTTCAAAGCAGAAACTCCATGGTCATGAAACTCCTTTAAATCAAAAAGAGAAGTAACCATTCCCTGCAAGTACATGGCCATGTTCCTTTGTGGATATTTTTGCAGCCCTGATCATGTTGCCAAGAAAGGGGAAATGCTCCATCCTCGTTCCCCCACCGCTGCAGAATGTGGAAACCATCCCGTAATCTGGGAATAACGAGGGTATGGGTCAGTAAAAAAACCAAAACAAAACACAAAACAGAAATTGAAATAATAAGAAACCTGTCTGAGAAACTCCAGACCCGATGCAATGGGCTTCAATGGGCTTCGCTGTCCTGCGAGCAGCACAAGCGACTGGTGCTGCCGGTGTGAGATGGGCATGGGGGCTCTTGCATGCTCTGTGAGAGGGGAGGCGAGAACAGCCCTACCCTCTTTGAAATAGCAAGCCCCTGAGTAAAGCGCACACATCACTGGATATTCTGCAAAACCTCCATCCCCTGTCACCGTGCAGAGGCCACTTTTCAAGCAGGGGATGCTCTCCTACATCGATGTCCAGAGTAACGACTGCTGCTGACTTTCCTTCCTGCTGCCCTCAAGTACGTGGCATCAAACAGCCCCAATAAAGGGGGACTGGTAGCCAGGATACGTTCATATTCATATAAATATATATGTAGATATACATATATGACTGCTTATATAGGAACATATCCTGGCGTGCACACTCTCTCTCTGTACATATATATTTATAGTTGCTGAGTCTGCAAGTCACCCATCGACAAGCAGATGGCTTAACAGTCCAGCTTTCCCTGGAAATAAGGCTTGATGCCCCGCAGCGCTACTCGGCGCCCTTCCTCTGAAACGAGGAAGGTTAAACGAAGTTTTAAGCGCCTCTGAAGAAAACCGTGCTGCTGCCTCCAAGCTCTCAGCCCCCCATCTCACTGGCAGGAGGGGCTCCCTTTGCACGGGAGACCAGAAACACACCTTCCCCAGCGCCGCAGCGCAGCGGTAGGTGCATTTCTGATGTGATTTGTGACCAGTTGAAGAATCTTTTGGGAGAAGAGGTGCTCCAAAAGGGCAATTAGATCCATTACTGGCTATTCTATTGCCACATGAAATAGGTTTACTAGTTGTGTGCCGCCTCATATACTCCATTTTTACGCCAAAATGAACAAGTATGCTAATGAAGCGATTGGAGAGCGTGCTTGATACGGCGGCAGCGGACGGCGAGCCAATGCTTTGCAGCACGGCTCATCCTCCGACAGCGTTTTCTTTGACAGGACCTGCATTAAAGCTGGCTTCTGCATATTTTAAGGCGTTATTAGGTATTCTGCAGCCTCGGCACAGCATCTCTAAGACGATAGAGGGGAAAACCATGCAGCTATTTCTTCAAATCCAGAGGTGCTATTTCTTCATTTTAATTGCTGCAGCAGCCAATATGGCTAAGAAATCCTAATGAAGGCTTGTTCTAGAAAAAGCATTCACCAGAACAGAAATGTAGAAGCTATTGCCAACCTCACTGCATCTCCAGAGCAAGAAGTCAAAGTCACAGCCCACATGTTTCTGAGAAAATCTGAACTAGAAAGGAACTAACATGAGTTGAAGGTACTTATCTCCTCTACATACACATTAAACTGATTTGTGCTAGTAAGCAGTTACTTCACACAAAAAAACCTCACGGATATATTTCATCAACCAAATCTGGGAGGTTTCTAGTGAAATATGCAGCTGAGCCTTATCAAGCATGTCCACTGCGGCTCCCAGAGACCTTTTGCCAGTCATATTCTAGCACTGCATGCGCAGTACACACAGGAGGAGGACACTGTGAGAGCTGAAAATACATGCAATAACAGTTTCCAGATAAATTTTGCTGCAATGCCTGCCCTTTAAGACAGCCTCCTCCCAGAATGGCCTTAGGGGTGGATGTCCCAGCTTGTGGCTGTCCCTGCATAGGAGGGAAAAGCTGCTCTACACACCCAGCCCTTCACACGTGGCTGCAGAAGGCAGAGCAACTCCTGTGGCTCCCACGAGGAAGGAAAGGGAGGATGAGCAACAGTGCGTGCACACACTGTGCTTGTAACATCATGCAGTTTCACCTAGAAACATGTCCAGTTTCCAGATTAAGTTGCCTTCTACCGGTTGGCTTCTTCCGATGAAGACTTTTTAACAAAACCCCTATACAAAACACATCACCCCAGCAGATTAAGGTGAAGATCTCTCGGGTCTCAGCATCCTGCTATCAGCATCCCTGATAACAAAGGCTGTCCTGAGAAGGTATTTGGCAGCAGGATTAAAGCCGGGAAGCTTATTCACCTGCAAAAGGACAGCAGAGAGAGCAAGAAAACCAGCAGGAAAACAGCGAGGACACCATGCAGTAACTGTTACTCTCCCACTGCTAGTTCCACTTTCAAGCCGGCCATATGCCAGTACAGGAACCAGGTGTTGCAACAATCTCTGCATCTGTGGCACTGCAGCAAACATCCAGGGGTTATTTTTAAATGGCAGCATTTCACATGGGGAAGGGGGGGGAGGAAAGAAAGGCAGCAAAATAAGAGGAATTAGCAAGTCCAAGAAAGGGGGCAGGAATGAAAACCAAGCCCCACACGCTGGGTGGGGTGCAACAGCTGCACAGCACCATCCTGCCCCGTGGCACGAGGCCATCGCCTGGCACCAGCGCTAATAAAAAGGGCATTGGGGATGACTGCAGCCTGGAGCTGCGACAGCAAGCGCGCCCCTCCGGGAGGGGGGAGAAGACTGCGCAAAGCCCTTGCAAAAGAAAAGCCTTTTTCCTGCAAGGACGGCTCTCCGAGCCGTCCTTCTGCAGCACAAGGGGCTTCCAGATTCATCACAGCCAGACCGGCTGCTCGGTCCCCAGCTTTCCAAAGTGCCCTGAAAGGCTGTCAGCATGTGCTGAGAACACCAAAGCAGCCATCACGCTAAAAGCACAACTCCTAATTAATACCTAATCAGCCAGAGGGGATGCAAACATGTTTTCCTGCAAAGAATGAACCACCGGCATTTCACATTATTAAAAGTTGAGTCTTTGGCAGAGGCTTACACGGCAGTTTCTTCCCAGAGCCGCAGGATTTGTGCAGAGGTCCAGCGAGTCCTTTGGCATTCAGGCTCTTATTTAGAAAAGAGGAATTTGGAAAGCTGTCCAGACCCATTTCCATTTGACAGACAAGTGTCTGTGTCGGTTCAGCACTGTACACGTGCTTCAAATGCAAAGCAGAGCTGGCATTCTCAGAACTGGCAATGAATCCCAGCCATAGGAATGATAAAGATTTTAACTTACAGGAAATGCTGCTATTAAATAATATTTAAGTCTTAATTATATTTTAAAACAGCCATTTTATAAAAAAAGAAGTTCTATTATAGTGCTTTTGTAGTTAAAGGTCTGTCAACATTTCCATTTTAAACCTTCATTTCTAGGGGGTTTATAATTTGGTCATAAAAATTCATTCTAGGCTGGAACTTGGCATACAGGGGCTCAGCCTAGGAGCAATATTTTTTATTATCCAATTTGGTTTAAATTGGTTTGGCCGTTTTTAAGTTATAGGAGTGTAAAAAATAAACGTTTACTGGTTTCAGATGCCTTCTCAAGCTTATTATTATTCAAAATTAGCTTTCCCCTCCCCACCTCCAAAAATACCTTCAGCAAGAGGTGGGAGATATCATTTTACTCTGCTGACAATACATGAGTTACAATTCAAATTAATTCACTTCTTTTGATGCTAACTACCTCAAGAGTTACTATAACCAACCACTACTTTTACACGGACCCATTACATACTGTAAACGCTTGGAGATTTGTGTAGCATCTGCCATTTTGTGCTTGATGTACAGGTACTGCAGCTGTAAAGGCCTTAATTTGAAATAAATAATTAACTCTGGAAACCTGCATTCCTGTAAAATAATAGAAGACCTTTAACCAAGATGTTTCTCTGTTGAATTTTATTTCAGCTGTGGCAGCTTCAAATAAAAAGCTGCAGATGTGAAGCAAGCAGGCGTATACA
This sequence comes from Haliaeetus albicilla, assembly GCF_947461875.1. Classification (NCBI taxonomy): domain Eukaryota; kingdom Metazoa; phylum Chordata; class Aves; order Accipitriformes; family Accipitridae; genus Haliaeetus; species Haliaeetus albicilla. Next base: position 29,859,779 of record NC_091500.1, on the reverse strand, counting down.
GCTAGGAATTCCTTGCCACAGAGCTTCAGACGTTTCCTTCAATTTAAAAAACAGAAAAGAAACTCTAGTTTATGGCTCAGCTCTTCAAATCACTTGGGTGCAGTAGGGACACAACATATACGTGACTTTGCATGCTAACTACAGACAAGGGGTATCTGTGCCCAAGCATAACAGAAAGCTCAGAAGATTTTATTCTCGATCCATCATTAACATCCACAATTTTTCATTTTAATATTTGATTGGTAGCTGGGGGCATCAGCTGCAGCTTGACCCCAACCCTTTTGTGCATGCAGGTGAAGTCTTGTGCTGCCTGGGGCCACCTGCAAGGGCTCGCAGGCGGATGGGATCTGCTTCCCGTGTGATCCAGCCCTTTGCTTGGGTCCCCTGGTGACACACGGCATCCAGCCCCACGACATCGTGGTGTCCACGTCACCTGGGGGCCCCTGGAGCCGAGACCTGATGTCGATCGTGCCACATAACCCTGGAAGGGGCAGTTGCAAGTCCTGCTCTTGCTTGCCACCCTCACCAGCCCTATCCAGCTTTGGCGATTAGCATTATCCACCCTGCTCCACAGAAGCCATTCTCCTGATTAATAAGCCTCCGATTTCCAAAGACATAACGGCTCCTACCTCATTAAATCAGTGGGTGTTAGGAGTCTGAATTCTTTAGGAAAAACACCCTACGCCTGTGTCCAAGTCCAGTCCCACTCAGTTTTCGTGCCAGGACAGTAACAATTTCTACTGGAGGACAGGGTGTCATAACTCTGCTTAATAACCATTTAAATTCCTGTTTGCTCTAACAGCAGGTAGCCAATTGGGCTGAAGTTTCTCAAAGATTCAATTTTAACTCTCTGAATTTCTTAGGCAGTTTGTCTGGCTTCCCTTCATAAGCTTCAGGAACAAAGTCTCAGGAGGCAGACTCTAAGGAGGCTGTTAAATCAACACACAAGTATTTCTTTCTGTATATGCTCATATTCAAACCGAACACATTCGTGTCCTGCGCATGCGTGGTCCTGGCAAGGGCTGGCAGCAAGCTCCAGCAGGGCTGAGACATCCCTTTGGATTTTCTCAGATAAGTAAAGGAGGCTCCCGGCAGCTTCGAGACAGGGAATATTTTCTTACCTTTTGCTTCACGCCATAACTGGAAGGAAAGAAGGACGGTAACAAAGCAAACCTTTGAAATTATCGCAAAAGAAAGACGCTTTGTTGTAAAGTAAATGGGCATGGGCACTTTCTTCTTCCCACCTCTGGACTGCTCTACACGCCTGTCTGCTTGCTTCACTATATTATTCTGCCTCTCTTAATCACAATAGCTTGTCTTGAACGATCTGTTTCCACTGAGGACATTCAGCCACTGACAGACCTGCAGAGACAGGGACAAGACTCCTTCCTCACACTGGTGGAGCTGGTCCCTACCTGAAACTGGGATGGAGATACACCGGTACAAATCACAGCTCAGGCTGCTGACAGCAGTAACTCCATGGCTGGAAATCCCACAACAAACCTCCAAGAGGCCAAGGGACTGTGCATGTCCTGGGCAACTCGAAAGTTTGAACTGTGACAAGAAGAGCTCACTGCTTCTTGGAAAGAGAAGAGGGCCATTTTTTCCTCTCTACACCAGGACTCATATAAAAAGAATAATCTATATTCATTTGGATTATACAAGCTACAAAACACACCTTAGCTTCAGTTCCACATTTAACCAATCGCAGAAGCCATTTGTTGCCTCGTATATTACAAAGCAATAGAGATTTAAGGGATAATGGTCATGGCAGCAGAGTATACAAAGCAATAAACTGCTTTTGAGGTTGGTTAAATGCCAAGTGATGCTGAGGCCTCAATGCCATAAACATTATTTCTATTATATGACAAGATAAGAGGATACAATAAACCACAAAGAAGAAAAATCATTTTCTGGCCTCGTGAAAGTTCTGGGCTTCACATTTCTCGGACACTGCACGAGCATCACCTCAGTGGCATGAGTTTAAGGGGAATAAATTGTTAAATTAAGGGTGGGTTTAAAAAAGCAAACGATTGTTTGAGGAAATGGCCTGTATAACTGTAGTACTGGAATTAGGGCCTGAGTGATGATTTGTGTCACTTATAAAAAGTGAAATGGTGTGGAGTGGGGAGGCAGGGGCTAGGGTAAGTCCTGGTCCCAGTAGAATACATTCAATATTATGGCTCCTCCATTAGTTTGGGCAACAGGAGTGGACCAAACAGTTTTATTAATAAAGATGTTCCTCCATTATGACACTTCATAAAGCCTTAAGCAACCAGCGTTCCTGAAGCCTTCAGGAGAAGAGCAGAAGCAGCACAACTGTTGGAGAGGCACCTCTATCCACCAATCTACATTTCACACTGCCAGCTTGCCTCCTCAAATCACCCATCAGGCACCCTGAGAAGGGTCTAACAGTTTTATAAGGGAGGATATACAGCCAGACTTTGAGCAACTTCCCTCTGCCATCACTAGCTCACGGTAATCAAGCAGCACCAGAGCATCCGAAGCCCCCTCCTTCCTTCCAGACCTTTGCTCTAGATGCCTTAGACAGGATGGCCGAAGTTTTAATTACCCTGTGTTAATGAGTCAGAGCTGTCTCATTATATAGACTTAGTTAATACCTTTCAACTTTAATGGCAATGCTGAAGTTTACAGCTAACACTTGGTTGCACTAAGGCTGCCTTTCATCACTCAGTATGTTTTAAATGGGATTAGAAGATTTTAATAATGATTAGCAGCGCACACCACCCCCAGATTAGTTTCACTTAACAGATTCAATGAAAGCCTTACTTGAGGCACTGCTCTACATCCTCTGCAGACATTTTGGAGGCAGGGGCCTGCCTCTACCTCCCTTCTTGCCTTCAGACAGCGGCATGGGAGGGCCACGTCCCTGCTGGAGAATAGCTCTTGTCCCTCTGTGCAGAGGGGGCCAGGGGGAAGGGGGTCAGGGAAAAATGCGTCACCTGTCCTCTTAGAGAAGAAACCAGATAAATGACCTTGAGAAGAATCTTTTTTAAAAGCAGTATATATGTGGCACATTTAGAAGTCAGCTGTGTCACAGCAGACTCACTGTTGGGAAGTGATCGCGTACAGGATCCAAAAATAACAACCATTAAAGACCTAGCAACCAAAACATGTTTACATACCCACTGAAAGCCCACTAGCTGTGATGATATGGGGGGTACAGCAAGATCTGCTTATCTATTTTCGGTGGCCATTCCCTCTTCCCCCTCCTCACTTCCCTGAAAAGTTAGCTTTACAGCCTTTTTCTACATAGAAACAGTGAAGGAAAAGGAGGACAACGGGGCATACAGCATAAAAGACGGGGCTGGTACCAGCTACAGAGGGAAAGAGGCAGCTAATGGTTCAAAGAAATTACACCAGGAAGCAAAATAACTTTTTTTTTCCCTTTAAACTAAATGGGGGAAATCACCACTAGCTTCACAGTAATTGTCTCCAGTCTCCTGTTCAAATTAGTTTGGCTCTGCTGTACCTTCTCCTTCTCCCGTGACCTCCCATGCTACTGCATGTCTCAACGCAGCATTTGCAAGAGGCAGATCACTAATTTTAGCAAGCGGAAAAGGACCAGGCGATTTGTCCCCATGCCCACTGCCCCAACTGACAGTGAAATCCAGAAGCCCATCCCATCTTGCTCAGGACCAAAGCAGCCTGTTCCTGTGCAGCAGGAGCAGCCCACCAAAACCTAAGTGCACTCCTCAAACAGGGGAACACCCAAAAGAGCAGGAGTCTGCAAGGATAAAAACACACCAATGGATCGGGCACGGGATCAAAGGTTTAGAAATGAGAAAGGAACAGAGATGCTGGAGCCATGGTGGTGAAAGGACCCAGCGTGCCAGGCGTTATCCCAAAAATGTTGACCCTGATAACCCAGGAGGCTCAACAGTCACCGACACCCTCCCATTCAAAATGGCTTTTTTCCTAAGCAAAATGCACCCAAAGGTCTTAGAGAATCAGGAAAAAAGGCTGAATCCTGCAAGCAAGTCTCCCTTCTCCAGTGCCAGCCACAGTTTGGCTTGCTTTTGAGCTGGGAAAAAGCCTCCCATGCTATAAGCAGTAACACAGCACCACTTAGGCGTGCATTTGTGTGCCTGGGTGATTACCTTAGAGAAAGCTCAAAACTCTGGATCATACAGACTCTGATGGGAGCCATAGGCCCTCAGCACTTGTGGGAAGGTCAGGATGTTTCTGAAGCAGATCACACAGAGATGACTGCCCCTTTTTGTTCCCTGTGTTTGAAGACAAGGGTCTTGATCTTTGGGAATGAGGGAATGAACCGAGATAGGTGCAGTCCCCTCTGACCCTTATTAAGGCTTCACTAACACGAGTCCACACGAAGAAGCCATTTCTGATGGGATGATCCACAGTGGCTTGTCAAGGGTCAGGGTTTAGTGCCAAAAGGCAGCACAAGTTGCTGGGGAAACAATGCAGCACACGCTTCAGAGGTCGAGCCCTGCCGACAGCTGCTGGCCACCACCAGCCTCCCAACTTCAAATTCGGATTTATTTTTTATATTCAAAGCTACCAATTGTGTTATCCTGTCCAGCTCATGCAATGATCCAATTTTACTCCACTTGCCCCAGGAAGCACAACTCATCGAACATTCATTTTAGCTGATGATCGTTCCACAGCCGTCTGTACAGCTCTTGGGAACCACTGTGCTTCCACAGCAGTACTGCTGCGCATTAGCGGTGAGCAGAATTTGTAAAGGCTCTTAAAAACCTTCAACGTGAAGCTGATGTACAGAATACAGGACAAAAAATGCATGTAAGACATTAGGACTTACAGGGAGAGACTCAGAGCTCCACGTATTTAGTTAGTCTGAAGGACTGTTAAGGGATGACTTGATCAGTCAGCAAACACCTACAGACATCAGAAATTTGATAGGAAGGATCTTCTGTTTAACAAACAAAAATTAACAAGATCCACAGCCTGGAAGCTGCAGCTGAACAGGTTTAGACTGGAAATAAGGCATAATTTTTCCTCACCAGTGAGAGCAATTAACTATTAGAACAACTTAACCAAGGGCTGTGGTGAATTTTCCATCACTGGAAATATTTTAAATCAAGCTTGGATCATCATTATTTAATACATGCTCTGGTTTGAACAGGTATTGAAGGACGTTCTAGGAAACTGTGCACGAGGTCAGGTTAGATCACAATGAATCATACCGGTATGAATTACCCGGATTCTAACATTTCAATATTAACATGAAGAATTGTCAGAATTACCCATAAGCAGCAGTCTGGAACAGCGAAAGGAGGAAGCAACCACCTTTATATGTCATTTGTGGGAGATTGTGGGAGATTAAATTTAAATACATTGTTGTTTGCCTTAATTGCTTGTTTGAATCCGATTTTAAGGTTGTATGATTGAAGTCCTCACATCATTAAGTGCTCAAATACAGCTAATACATTTTATAAATGACTTGCACAATTTCACAGGCAAAGAAGTTCAAGATAAAAAGCAGCCTACAAAAAAAAAAAAAAGGAAGATCACCTGCAAGTGGATAGAAAATGCTTCAGATGAGACTAGTGCTAGAATGATCAAAAAACTGAGAAGTCCTAACTGTGTGTTTTTAAAGAGCCCCAGTCCCCAAGAGTTACCAGATGAGATTTTTGACCCATTTCTGTGCTATAAAAATAAATGCGTCACAGAATTCACATGCAGTCTCAGAGGACATGCCCTGGGGATGCAGAATTATCTTTAATTGCAATTGAGAGACCCACAAGTGGCATTAAGATATTAAATACACTGAAGAATTGGGGGGGGAGATGGGAGAGGGGGAGTACCCTGGGATCGGTTAGAGCTCCCAAACGCGTCACAGCCATAATAGTTTGGCAACCCGACATCCAACGGTTGCAGCCAGGAAAACAAAGTGTGTGCACTTCACTAAATATCTAATTAAAAGCCACAGTTCTACCCCACCCCTTCCCCTAGAAAAGGCATCTTAGCATTTTGAGGTTCAAACACTTCAGAACAGACAATCCCAGTTCTCCCTGGACTCTGCACAGGGCTGTACTTCCACAGAAGCCCCAGTTTCTAATAGCTCCCATTCAAATAGCCCCAGCAGTAATTGCACAATTCCCCTGTTCCTCCCATTAATGCAGCATGTGAGTCGCCAAGACACTGTGCCACCGAGTGCCAGAGAAACCCTAAGCTTGGCTTTGGGAAAGCACTATCTTTATTGCAGAACCAAGCAAAATGCAACGGAAAGGTGCCTTCCCAGGCAGGTGAGCCTACGAGAAAGGTTGTATGACTGAAAAGGGGATGTGACTCATTCAAAGCAATAATCGTTTGCCCTAGGAAAGCGAGCAAAAGTTTTGCAAGGCCATAGCCAACTCTAGCATGCTGTCCATGGAGGAAAAATTCACAATGGTTTGGGTGTTGGTTTTTTTTGGTGTTTTTTTTTTTTTTTTGCATGCCCAAAATAGACTACAGCAGTTTGGGGTTCACGTAACACAAACCATCGACTGTCACATTCTCAGCTGCTTTACAGAATATGCTACAGCAGCTAACTCATCCCGACAGAGAACGAGTATCTGTCCTTTGGTTAAATAGCCTTGAAAGAAGATGAGCAATGTTATCAGAAAACATTAACAAGAGATCAGCATGTTTTCTCTGGGCTGCGTGGGTCTCATGGAAAACACCAGCAGAATAACAATACGCCACAAAGCAAGGCAGATTTCATTACTTTGGAGTGCCTGCACTTGCTCATAACCTGGATTTACACACTGCAAATCCTCTGATCTGATTACCTCCAGTGATCACGTAAAACACCGGCTTTAAACTCTTTGCCTCAGTGATAAAACAGCCACTTTGATTCACAACGACACATTCACAATAAAGTATACTGTAAACGTACCTGTCCACAGCCAGGGGCATTGCACACAAACGGCCTGTCGTCTCCCATATTTCATGCAGCTGAGCTAAGCTGAGGAGAGAGGAGAGAAGAGGAAATTGTTAAATAAGCTAAAAAAATTAAAAATATCAAGAGCAGAAGCTGCCCTTTGCAGGGCTGTAATTAATCAACGCCACGCTCACAGGGAAGGAGGATCTCTTTGTGCCCCAGACACGATCAGGGAAGAGAAATTAATCCAACCCAAGTTTAAATAAGACTTTGGAGGGCCCAGTCAATTTTTCACGTATGAAGAGAAAGCGCTGCATCACAGCTAGAAGAGCTCACTGGTAACTGTGACAAAGTGAGACAGTATGGGCTAATGGGTAGGAAAGGGACAGGAGTTTTCCACACTTGTGCTCCCACCAAGGCCCACCACCAATTCTCCAGAGGATCAAGGGACTTTCTGCATCTCAGTGTCACCACCTGCAAGATGGGGACAACACTCATCTCTTGGAAAGGACTGGCCGGTGCAGCAAAGACCTACGAAACATCCCCCCCGATGGAGGGTGTCGAGGAAGGGCACAGCCTGCTTCACCCTCCCTTAGTATTTACAGTAGAAAGTACAGACACATAAGCAAAGACAGTGACAATCTACAGGAAAAAAAAAAGAAAAGTGCAAGCAAGAAGCGATCAAATAAATCCAAGTCCTCTCTATGTACAAGTTATATTTTCAATGGGAGAGAACTAAAATTTGTCATTTAATTAATTAAGGGATTATAGGAGTGGTGCTCCGTTTTACAAGGCAATAATCTGGCTCCCTAGTGGGTAAACTACAAGGCTGATGGCAGGGGTAGTTTATCACAGATTATAGCCAAGGATAACAAAACACTCAGTCCTATTATGCTACAAGTGAAGCTATTCTTATTAATAAAAAATAAGAGTAAATAAAGTAACCCCCACCACCTCAAATTCAAGAAATAATGGTTCCCTCCACCCACTGATATTTTTATAGCAGGATTTTAAAAAGCTATAATAAAGCAAATGCTATCTCTTCAGGGGGTTTACTGTGCGAACATGTTCTGGCTGTTCATGTTGCTTCCAGCATCTCTTACTCCAAGTTCAGCACTTGGCTTCAGAGACTCATGTCAGCCTGCTAAAGCCAAGAGCAGAAATGAAACCAGAACGCAGCCAAAATGCATTCACGAAGACACAGGCTCTTTTAGTTAGCTTTTTGCATTTCTAACCATTAATACACGCACGCACACACACACACACTGAGCAGCAGTGAGAGGGTGGGGAGAGTTGTTATTTTTAGGAGCTATATGAGAAAGTGCTCCAAGAATGCAACATAGCAGCAGAGGGTGAATGCATGTGCTACAGAAAACAGTCCCCTTTTCAATAAAAGCAAAAGACACAGAAATCAATTATTGCTTAATATGAAAAAAAGATTATTTTTCTATTAACATGTGCTAGGGCAGTGTGCAGCTAAAATGGGTGGCTACAAGAGGTGGAATTCCCCTCCCTGAGCGTGGCTCAGCCGCACCACACAATAGCAACAACCAAAAGCTATGAGAAAGTAGCTGCCAGTTCTTCTCCCACAAAAAGGGGAGAGAAGTCCACAACACTAGACTATGTTTGGATTTATTAAGCAAAACTCCAGGGCCTATGCAAACAAGAACTCGCAAAGGATAAATAGCCCTCTCACAAATGGAACAGGCAAGCAGCCAAAACGCTCCCTCGCATAGGACAAGCGTAATAATAAAGGCAATAAAGATGGCCAGGAACATCCACCCACCACAGCAGCCCCCCAGAAAAGCACACAGAAGTGACATGGGGCTTGCAGAACTGGAGAGTGGTGTGGCAGGAGACAACAGCAGCTCTATGTCTTCACTAGGAAGATTAAACCCTGGCGAAGACTAGCCTTGAGGTGACACGGGTACAGATGACACCAAGATGAGTCTGAATGAGGACACATTAAAAAGATAGGACTCTTCGTACCATCCTCCTGAACTTCTAACAAAGCTTCAAACTGGGAACTTGAGAAACCAAAATACTGACCCATTGTTCTTGCCTGCTAAACAAATGGGATCTCACCTCCACCTGATCCTCCTCCAAGAGGAATCTCCTTCAGGCCCTGAAGTAGCTGACTTACATGCACCTGCTGCATCCTAACAGTGGACATACGAGCCGCTGTCATGACCTGCTCTGGAGGCACAGAGAAGCCCAGGCTTCCTCAGGAAGTTTTAACATGCAAAAGCAGCCTCTAGCAAGGAGGGATGAAGAGGTCAAACCTTCTTGTAATAGCAAACCACTGCTCAGATCAACTCCCTGATACTGCAAAGAAGAGAAGCACAAAACTCATTAAACACTTTTTATCACCTTCAGTCAAGGTCCAAAAATATTGCACCTAAACCTTCCACTTAGCTGCACAAAAAGCTACAGCTCTGAATGAGTCAAGAGACAGTGCTTAGTCCATCACCCACTCCTAGCAGAGGGCAGCCTACTAATTACTATTCTTTCTGTAAGAAAATAACAAGAGAAATCAGATCAGACACAAAGGAAACTCGATGACTGCTATTTTACCATCACCTCTGCAGTATGGTGGCAGGTAAGACTATGGTTATCAGGATACAGACCAAATAAAAGTCAAGAATTGCTGTCTTGGTCAACCTGGACCTTGTTTTTCCCCCTCCCAACGGTCAGACTGTGACCAGTCTCACTTTGCGCCTCTCTTCCTTGTTGATAAGAGATAAGGATCTGTCCCACAGCTCTCAGCACGGCCAAGGCTCCCAGGAGCTGCAGTCAGTGTTGTCTATCAAGCTGAAGGTAGAAGTGAGAGTCGTTAGTTCCAAATTTCTTAATCCCTATTTAGTCAATGATTTGTGCAGGCTTTGACAAGTTGGTTACCTGCCTACAAAGTGAGGGGCAGAACTTTGCACTTGTGGGGGCTCACAGGTTCATGTTTGAACAGCGCTTTGACAGTGTAATTAACACCAGGAATGACCATGCTTACAGCTAGCAAGCTAAGCGCGTGGCCATGTGAGAGCCTGAAAGCTCCTCTCCGAGTCCTCACAGCCAGGTATGCTGGTGAACTGCTCTACAAAGGGAGCCTGGGGCATCAGACTTTACAGTTTGTTCTCAAACTAACCACAAAAATCAGAAGTCCTCTGCCAGTCCAGCACCGCATTCAGCAATTGTCAAGTGATTAAGCAGCTCCAAGTTAAAAGCTATGGTATTGAGACAGCAGCAAAGTCACAAAACTTTAAAGGACAGTTGTAATGCCCCTTGCTGTCAAAGTCAGGCTGGTGCTGGAAGTATTCGAAGACTGTTTAAATCACCCTCCTACGTTTAAGCTCGGTTGTGTGGGATGAGGTTGGGGATGTGTTTATTCCATCAACAAACAAGTCTTACTGTTAAACATGCAGCATAATTATTATGGAGGGAGACTGCTGTATTTCACAGGGCAGCCAACCCTATGCTTTTTTAATTAACACAGGTCAAAGATCTGTCCTTACCGCTGTCACTTAAGTGGCCTGCTGCCTTCACCAATATGAAGAACTTTGGGGTCTCTCTAGCTCATATTTATGCTTCTGATGCATATAAAAGCTATTTGAGAAATTAAAGAAATGGATCAGCTGTCACTCCTGGGGCTTTGATAACACTAACTGAAATGGAGAGCAGAAAAAACAAAACAAAAACCCAATGGCATTTCAGGCTGCCTGCCAGCTACTTCTGATAGCATAACAAGCAGCTCTATTAAAAAAAATCGGAACCAACACACTGCAAAAACCTCAGTTTACTTGATCTTGCAAAGTGTCAGGAGGATTCACTCATTCTTTAAAGAAAGATTTAGCTGCTCATTCACTACAGAATATGACTGGTATGTACATACATGTGCTCAGATTTATATCTCATTTAGTCAGGATAAATTGCTTCAATAAATTCTATTCTTAAGAACAGGCAGAATAAGCAGATGATTGGATACTGGGAACACATTCTCATTCCTCTTCCTGCAGCCGCGGGACAGTATTTCACTGTTTTGATGATTTTTAGCATGTTGGAAACAGCAAGGGGAAGCAGAGAAATGCAGACAGATTACTGAAGCGTGCTTCAAAGTTCTGTCAGCACAGACCTGACAAGCAGCTGCTGTCTCACGGAAAACTGAAGAGACATTTTCAACCAAAATAGACTGTGCTCAAGTCTGTATGAGTTTTTCTCTCTCTCTTGCCTTATTAGCTGATGCAAATAACCTACAGGCTGTCTGTAAAAAGAAGTAAACCCAAAGCCGCACTTCGCAGCAGTCTCAAGTGTGTTGTGCTAATAATCAGGCACCCCTTGGAGTTTGTACAGGGTATTTAAGAGTACAAATTTTCTGAAGACTAGCTTGCATAGAGCAGCACTCTCAACAGGAGCAACTCCTCTGGAGCACGCACAGCATGCAGAAAAACAGAATAAACATGAGCTTTGCATCCAAGAGTGCATCTGCTCTGTTGTGGATCTCATTCCCACCTTCAACCTCAACTTTAACGTCTCAAAGCAACTGCAGCATCACAAGAGAATGTTTGCAAAGCCGGACAAGTGTAGCGAGGACAACAGCCACACTTCACCATTTCTCCAGCACTGCTTATTCAAGGGTGTCAGCACCGACAGAGCAATGACGACTTTTTCCTGAAGTTAATCTTGTTCTTGATTTGTTGGGGATATTGCCTCTTCCTACTTCTGGCAAGGAGATAAATGAGAACTATTATGTGGAGTGGTTCTGTGCATGCCAGGATGCTGGGCTGACATGAAGCTGACACAGGAGGCACGTGTTGTGATAGCATCCGAGAGACGAGGGGCTCTTCTCCAAACAAAGTAAGGCAGAGCGCCAGAGCAACGTTCACCCGAGTCCTGTTCCCAGCTCCATCACTACCCTGTGCTGTGGTCCTGGGTGACCGACTTATGATTGCTTTGCAGCTAGAGAAAACAAACCTTCTAGAGATTAAATGCATACCCACATAGGCTCCACTTACTCAACTGCTCCATGCATGGCATTTGCAGGGTATTTAAAGATATTTAAGATATTTAAAGTTTTGATTCCACGAGGAACTCATGCGCAAAGCCTTTTGTGAATTCAGGTCCTTAGCTGGGAGGGATCGCATGCATTTTTTAAAGGAAAAAGTAATCAAGTCACAGCTGATGTGTAATAAAGTTAAGTATTTTGCTGTGTGTGCTATGAGGCAGCATGTTTTAAATGTCCATTAACAAGAGAGCATTTTGGGCAGCCTGAGGCCTTACTGATAGCAGAGGGCTTATATTAAGTTCAAAAGAATTACAAGACACTGTTTTGGAGATGATTATTGGTCTGATGAAGAAAGAATTGGAGACAATCTACTTTGAGGCTTTGGAAAATCTGAGTCAAGAGTGTGAACATGGTGGCGCGGACGCCACATCAATTTTGTTTGCAATACACCAAGCATGCTGCAGATTGCTTAATAAATAATTCAGTCAGCAGACCCACCTGAAACTTGCTGGAAGAATTCCCTTGTGAAGAGTCAAGAGAATTAAAAAAGAAAACCCTCAAACAAATCAAAATATCAAATTAGCACCTGCAGAACTCAACCCATACAAAATCCCCTTAGAACCATGGAGACTCATAAATGAAAAATCTATCACGGGCTGAACCTGGGCACAAGAGCTTACTCTGAGCGATGAAGAAGGTGGCAATTCGCCCCTGTAACAGGCATTAGGAGACCTACAGGCTTTGTTACAGCTACACAAAGAGACTACTTACCACTTTTGAACCGTTTTGTCTTCTCAAAGTTTAAACCTAACAGAAGGCGGCCTTCTCCACATTTCCAAATATATACCTATTACCTTAGATCAAATATATGTAGAACTATGTTTTAACTAACCTGTTTGCAATGCCTGGTGTAGACAGGATCGACTGTAATCCAAGGTAGCCGTGAGGATCCCTAATCTAGGCAAGTCCCTGCAAAGGGAAGGCAGACAGATGGAAGTGTTGAGTTCTGCCTGCAGCACCAGTGCCAGCACAGGCAGATTACATGCTGTGATGTTTTCTGTGCCTCCTCCTAAGTGATGGAAGCAGAAGAAAAGGGTCTTCCCAAAGAGCTGTGTAAGGCCACGGTCAGAGCTGGACAAGCCTTTGCCAATTTTGTGACGACAAAGCATACTGTAATTTGGAGGAGATTCACAAACCCCTACTACCACCATTTTAGGGATGTAAAGCTCCACATACTTTTCAAATGGGCGCTTTGGAAGTTGCTTTGCTATTATTCTTCCTTATGACTTTTCACAGAAGTCTGCCAGGAAACGAGAGAGTGCAAATGAATTGCTGGGATGGGAAGCAGGAAGGGGGTCCAGTCTATGACCTTCTACTTGAGAGTCTTTTTAGTAGACAGGTCATTTCCCCCAGCCCAGGCCCTCCCTCTCTTGCACATAATTCTCCCCAGTCTAACAGGACAGTTCTGCCTTTTCCCACCATTACTGCTGAGTTTCTCTGTCATTCCTTTTCTCCACCAAAATCCACGCATGCACACACCTTACTCATCCCAATCCCCTACCGCCTCCCTGCATAAGGGCATTAGCTGGCAGGTACATTAAACACTAACAAAAGGTATAATTTTAAACTTGGCAATGAACCACAATCTAGGTATGAAGTTCTAGAGGGGTTAAAAGTGATGCCTAGGTTTGTATATAGACAGGATGATGCTGTCAAATTAAAATATGTATTTTACCCATCTAAACAGGCTCTTGGTACTCCAGCAAGAGCTAGAGGGGAAAAGGCTGCAGGTATCCAATGAAAGCTGAAACCTCCCCTTCCCATCCAAATGAACTGAGCTGCCCATCAGATCCTCTATTTAGGATGAAGAACTTGACTGGGACACTGGTCTGGGGATAAGCTGGTTTTTCTTACCTCGATAATCAAAATTTCCTCTTATTTAAAAGTTTAATTCTTCCTGCAGATACTAAAGTCAGCCCATATGCTACTTTCCCCCTGGTATATCAGTCCATAAACTGAAGTGGTCCCAAAGCATGTTAACTAACCCATTAAGAAAAAACTAAGCCCGTTATCCTAGTCTAGACAGACACCTAGGGGTAATATTTTAACTCCCTTAAAAGGAATTAGACATATTACATGCATCAACAACAGCAATGAAAGACCAGCCTTCCTGAAAAGGATTTCCCCCAGGACATGTGTTGGTACCTCATGGAACCCATTTTAAAAACTTCAATTTGGAAACAGTTTAGGAAGAGACATGAGAAGCAGGATACATGTTTTCAAAAGCACATTTGGCATTTATGGATCCTTTCATTCAAGATGCTCTATATCCTTTCAAGATGCACTATTTTAGCTTTACAGAGGAAAAGCGTTTCTGAGGTATGCCCGTAGCCACAGGACAAGTCATGGTTTTGGTTGGCAGCATTAGCCTGATGCCACAGAAAGGGCCACAGTCACACTCTTAATTGTCTTTAGTATTGTTACCCACAGCCACACTTTCACAAGCACACATTACCACAAATATCCCACACCCTAGCAGTAAGTACACTCGATTGCCCCAGTATGCATCAGGATCCAGGTATGAGCAGGGTTTTTGTGTTTGTGAAGCTTTTAGAGACCTGTTCCAGTTGAATTACTGACAAGTAGCTGAGGTCTGGAAGCAGTCTCAAGCCCAGATTTGTAAATCTGAGTCATGCCTCTTCTGGTTTGAAAAAGTCATGAGCAACTGGCCCTTCATCCCCTCCGAGGACATTGCTAGGTCTCTTACCCTTCCATGTCCAGCTGACTCCAACATTGGCCCGACATCTCCTGCGCCCAACAGCAGAACCCTCACAGCTCCCACCAACTGGAAAGCACTTTTTTTTCTGGACCACCTCAAATCCCCATCAAAAAAACCCTTTTCCTTGAACTCCAGTGTTAAGATGGGAGAAACTCCCAGGTCATTAACTCTGCTAAACATTGGGGGATAGAGTTGGTATGAAAAATGCTCTAAAAATAAGGCTCTATTGTGGTATTTCCATGTGACTATTGTTATTGCAGGAATGCTTGTGCCCAACACTCTTGCATCTGTGCCTTGCAAGACAAGCTGAAATACTTCAGATCCCAGTGAACACTTGGGCGTATGCAAAAATTGTTCTGCTTTGAGTTTGCCAGCACAGCTCCACAGCATAGCTCCCCTCTCCAGCATGAATACACTTACTAGTATACCAGTACAAGCACATTTATGGTTTATTCCCATAAATCATAAGGATAAACTTTACATTAATATAACCACAAAATTAAAGCTAGAGGTTGCACCAACCATGAAACAAAACCAAAAGAGCTGCAGAACAACCTCCTAAAAATAGGCTTAAAGTAGAACAGAAAACAAAAGCAAACTGCACGCTCTGCTGACAGAAGTCTTTCTCTGCTGAGATTTACTTGCCTAGGAAGACCTGAGTGAAGAATGAGCTGCAAAATGAGTTAGAAGAAAGAAAATTGCTAGAGACAGGGACATCAAGAGAAAGGACGCACCTAGGGAACTGACCGTAAGTTAAGATTGTCAGTGAAAGGTGCAGTGCAGAAACAAAAGGGCTGTTAGTTTCCCAGAGATGAACAGACGCCTGCAGGTACGATCAAGCTTCCTTCGCTCTATATTCTGCCTGTGCATGAGTTTATCTAAGGTTATTTTTCAGATTCCAGTGAAAAGCTTCAGTCTCCCATCGCGCTCTCTTACCCCTCAGATTTGCAGCCTCCAAAAGAACAAACAATTGCTTGAGCGCTGCACTGCGAAAAGGGACAATTTAGGGAATGTCAGCATCAGTTTTAAAAGTCTGCCAAGAGTTACGGCAACGATGGAAGGAGAGGTGGCGAGGAAAAGCAAACAAATCACAGAGGATAACTGCATTGGTGCCTCCGTGTCAGGATCAGTGCCGACACCACAGTGACTGCGGCACCCAGCCACCTGAAAAGGCTCTTATGAGGGGCTCTACGACAACGGAGTTCGTCTGAGACAGGCAATGCCGTCTGCAAGCAAAAAGAGGATACTCAGATGGTTCAGTGCAACTGCCCCAGTCCTGTATTACTGCAGGACATATACTGGCACAGAGATTATAACTGTTTTACTCTCCAAAATGAAAAAGCACCCTTCACAGTCAGATGTAAAACCTATCAGACACCAGCCTCAGGCGTGCAGGAACAAGTCCAAGCAAAGGTGCAGCTAAATGTAACATGTCTTTCTACCACAGGCAATACAGAAAACCTGTTTGCAATTGTCCCAGGCTATGAAATAGGTGAAAGAGTTTTCAAGAAGGGTGGAGGATCCAGGGAGAGCTATGACCTTTGTAGGAAAATTACAGTACTTAGCTGACAGCAGGAGCAAAGGCAGAACTGGATCAGAAATGGTGTTCTTATAATAATCCCCATATTTCCCCAAAAAAAGAGAAAGAAGTCTTCCCACAGAGGGCTTCATTACCTAGGATTATTGCGAGGTACAGCCTGGGTACTACTACACCTCTGGCAAGCGAAGCTTGTTTTCTCCTTGATGAAGTCACTGTGCTCCTCGCTACTCTTCTACTTTTGGCATGCCAGTTTAATGCAAAAGGTAAAACAGAGCTAGGAGTTAACTTTTTATGAGACTGAGCTACATGGGATTAATTCGCAGAGACTAATGAGTCGCAAGGCCATCCCAGATCAATTTGGGTAACTTTGTTGAGACCTGGGAGCCATGCCAAGAGCGTTAACAACCAGAGCGGCAATACAAACAAGCCTATTCAAACACAAATAGTGCTCAAGACGCTAGACCAAGCCCCAAGGACAGGCAGTACACTGCTACTGGGAAGAAGAGATAAAATCACAATAAACTAGATTATTATAGATGGCTGCACAGAATCTGTGCTGTAGCATACATCTTACTACAGGAGAATATACAAGATCGCAGGCAGACTTGAGACAGAATCTGTAATTGCCACTGGGAGCTGGAACTGGAAGAGAGGTTGGTTGCAATCAAAAACCAAACTGCTTTGGGTAAGTATGACGGAAAGAAAGTCAGACTAAGATGGCCATTTGTACTCCGCTAGCCAAAAGAGAAGGAAGCATAAGGCACTGCCCCAAGCTCTCAAAAATAGTAAAAGACTTCCCACTAAAATGCAAGGAAGGAAACATGTTGCTTTGAGACCGTTCCAGGAAAGGCTCTTTATTATTTTTCTAAGTGCAGTCATTAACAGCTCTCTGCCTCGAGCTTCCTGACCATCGAAATGAATATTCAGCACACAGTTCTCTGAATAGGTTGGGATCAGCAGGGTCACAGAGGCAGCAACAAGAGGCAGCTGCACCCAGAAAACGCACGGAGGGGAACCCAGTCCTTCCACAGCACTTGGCTGGGGTTGTGTCAGCATTCCCCATGCTACCCTGGATTAATGTACAATACTCCGGTGATGATTCAGAATGCCATAATCCGTTGTAAAGTGGGGTAAAAATGAATAGGTCAAGTTCTTCCCTAAAAAAAAAAATTAAAAAAAAAATCCAAAACAAGCCACATTTAGGTTTCCTTGTTGCAGGGTTAGCTCTACAAGACAAAGGGCTAGAGGCCCAACCTGCTTTTAGGTGCTTTGTAAAGTTAATTTGGCACCTAATTTCCACCAGTGAACGACTGCTGACTCTTGAACTAAATAAGATGCCTGCAGGGACTTAGGAATAGAGCTTGTTCCGCACCTTTGGGTGCCCAGATCTCTGTTTGACTATTGCCAGCTATTATACACCCAAAGACATTGCGAAAGATTTTAAGTTTTGCAGGGAGAGGCCACCACCAAGCCTAGTGAAAATGCGCAGGCTGCTGTTAGTCCTAGGCTTTGACTTTAAAGTTATTTTGGGGTGTGAGGGAAGGAGTGAGAATGTTTGCTTTGTAACCAAAAAGCTACAAGAGAGCTTAAAATTGTCACCTGGGAAAGAAGGCCAAAAGCCGACGCTATAAAATCTGCTTTAGAGGCATAACACCCTTATGCTTTATAAGCTTGATAAAGCAAACCCAACTGTATAAACTGGAATATTGGCAAGGAACTCACTTGAAGTAAATCTCCAACAGACATACAGTATTTAACAAGTCATTACAAGTTAACCTACAGCACAGGGTGAAAGCAAAGTCCAACCACGTACCATCTGACTGTACCTTTCTGGGTGTTCAGCACTGCTCTCAAGCTTGTGGAGGATCCCCTATCCACAACAGCAACCCCAAATAGTTGGGACACTATCACCTCGATAGCAAACATGCACTACGTCCTCGCTTCTCGCTTGCAAGTGCCTTAAAACAGCCATGGAGCGTCACCACCCCAGCGAGCTGTGGTTCCTGCTATCAGAAGAACGACCTTTCCTACCACGCATGATATTAGACCCTAAAGTGATTTAAAAAGCAGCTCTCCTCAACTCACACAGGAGCAAATTAACAGCCTGACTGCAAAGAGTATTTCCATGTGCTTTGGTAAAAAAGTCAAACCTCACATGAAGCAATGGCCACGAACAAGAGTCGCTCTCCTCCTCTCAGTGCATGAGCGATGGGATAGGGAAGCATTGTCAGCATCCTGTCAAACGTAAAACAAACTCCAGCAAAAGGAATAACATGGGCCCCAAACCAGCGCATCAGCCATGAGAGACTTCGCTGAGACCAGAAAAGCTTTTGCCCTGCAGTTAGAGCAACAAACCCCCTCGGCTGAGAGCTCCAGGCAGCCAGAAGGCTTTTCCCAGCACAGCTTCCACCCGTCCTCCCAACTACGCAACTTACACTGTTTATAACACTCTTATAAACACTAACAAGTTTACTGTTACCATAACAAAAAGTGTAATTCCTTAACGTTGCCGCCACATTAGGGTCTGGCAGGATAAAAAACATTATAGAAGCTCCATTGTCCAAGAGCCTGCTCGCACTGGCCAGCCTCCAGATCAGATCTGGCCTGGCCTCCAACTTCAGAGCGAGGTGTTAGAGAAAGTCTCGTGTCATCTCGGCACAACTGGGCCCCAGCTGAGCCACGGGTCTGCCTGTACATCACAGGCAGCACAAAGAGAAGGATACCGTGTTTTTTTAATCTATGCAGAACACCGTGGCAAAAAAAGCAAGTGAGACCAACTGCAAGAGTGATCTGGAACCATCTTCAGGAGGTCCTTCTGCTCTCTAACATCAAGCTGAGGGACACCGGTGTGCAGATGCCTTGTGAGCACTTCTACCATTTGGTGGTTTTGAGGTGTGAGGATGTCACATTTCATTGCACTAACAGCACGCATCCTCCTGCTCCTCCTTTCAGTGTCAGATTTCTGAGAGAGAAGTAGCTGCTGCTCTTCAAATACCTACTTTAACAAATCCTTGCCAAACATCACCGAAGCAGCTGTAGCTTGGCAAAACATGCTTTAACGCAGGCAAGGTTTCTCTAGTTAGGTGCCAAGTATCAGATTTCTAATATGAAAAGGCACCTGTCCAAAGTGTTTCAAAGCCTTTGATGAACATGAGACAAAATCCAACACAAACCAGCAAGTCAGCAACTTCCCCAGGCAAGAAGATGGAGAAAGACCATCTCTAAATCATCATCCAATTACTCATATGCCAAAGTTGTGCTTCCACTCCAAATTTCTGGAGGAAAGATGGACTCTACAGAGTGTCCCTAAGGTATTTACGGAAAAACACAAAGGAGAGACCAAACTGCAAGACACCGACAGCAGACAGAGCAGGACTCACTGGCAGCACCTGGATAAGAGTATTTGATGGGGGCACCTAGCCAGCTCCCATCAAATACAGCATCCAGCCTCAAACACTGCAATAAGCAGCAAGGCCCCAGGCATGGTTCACCATCAACTGGTTGCTCCAGGACCTCCTCCAAAACAGGAGGAACTACATGGAAGTCCCTGAGCCTCGCCACTGCTGTCAGACAAGTCTCCACTTAATTCCTACTGCTGCTGTCACCTTTGAGATCAGAGCAGACCCTGCGCTTTTGGCTAGACCCAGAGGTACATCTGTCACCAGGAGCAAGGTAACAACCTAAGCACAAACGCAGAGCGACAACAGATGAGAGCACACCTGTATCCAACTCTAGCCAAAGCAACACAGCACAAACCTTCCCCAAAATCTCAAGTAAAAAGCTTTTCTTTCCTCCTTCACACCACAACCAACTGAACCCTTGCAGCCTGCCAAAAAAGGGGCTCTAAGTAGACATCACCAGGTAGAAAATGTTTCTGGCGTTGCTTCCAGCAGGTTCGAATATGTAGCATGACGGCACACTGAGTAAACAGACGCTCTAAAAGGCAGACTCCAAGACGCACGCAGGCAGCCTCCAGATCTTGGCACTACAGCTCTCAGGTCGCCTTGTGCTTCTTCATTAGCGGTGATACATCTTCAGCTATATACTTCCTCACAGCAGGGACAACATATTGCAAGAGATCTACTACAGGAGAGAGAAATAATTCAAGTTTAAGAAAGAAAGGAAAAACCTAAGAGACCCACTGTTTCTTACTGAGTAGAGATAATTATAAGAAAGCCATGACAAGCCTTAGAGAATGCATTATTTTACCTAGGAAATGCCTAAGTGACCTAGAAACTGGAGTCCCATTTCCTGAAATTATTTAGCCGCTTAAGAGCCCTTATTTCAATGAAAGGGAGAAAAAAGATGCTGAAAATGGGACATAAGAGCCCAAGCCAAGCTTGAACATATTTTCCCCACAATGGTGTGTGAATAGTTTTAAAGGAAGACCAAAGTCAATGCTGCATGGAGTTAAGAACAGGAGAGCCCCTTATGTAAGTGACTACCTATGGATAAAACTCTTGTCAATGAATTAAAGTAACTGAAATAGCACCAGCGGGACAGGGGACAGAAAGGCACGGCACTCTTGTATGTACACATGGTCATAAAGTAAAAATATTTTGTCTCACCTGTTATTATTTACATCACATGTGGGCATTTTTATTTATTTAGCATTCAAAGGCACACACATTTTATGGCATCATTATTTGATATGCGAGCCCTAAAATCAGAGGGGAGCAAGAAATATTCCAAATATAAGCAATGTCTAGAAATCTGGTACATTATTGTGAGTTGTTTAACTAGAACTGCATTCTGCCTTTGGAATGATTGCGTTTTAGTGGTGAACAAAGCAATGATTTCCTATATATAGTTTACATAATTCAAAACGTGAAATCTTACATAGATGAAGGATACAGCGTCCTAAACGTGGATCATACAAACGGGTGCTCTATATGCATTAAAAATAGAGAGCTTTCCAAAAAACAAAGGAAAAGAAAGCAACATGGGCTAGGAAGATGAAAAACATCCACATGAAGAAGAGCGAGCATCCCTCAGGAAGTTTCTTACCACCTCCACCAGAAAACATACTCGCTCATTAAAATGCTGCCAACACACTCAGGATTGTGTTCAAAAAAAATCACGTTTCGTCATGTTTGCTTTGCACATGGCTCAGTCAGAGCGAGGATCTGGATGATGAGCAATGCTCACTCTTACATAAACTCTCCAGCTTTGTAACAGTGCACTCTGCCATATAAAGACTTCTAATCCGATTAAGGTTGTAGATAAACTTCCTCAGCTTCACTTTCATACAGTAAATCTACCCTGCGCTGCGGGATGCTCAGCTAAGTCTCTGCCTTCACATTTTCGGGACCCAACAGTTAACTCCAGGAGACGTGACACCCAGCTGCTGTCACCCCTGGTGACAATCTGCCTTTGGGTCTCAACTCCCTCTGCTGCTCCTCCTCTGGCTCTATTTTACCAACACTCAAAAAAGTAAGGGAATATTCCTACCCCAGGAACAGTGGAAGAATGGCCCATGAAAGGCTGCCAAGCCTACCTTCAGATCCTGCTGCAATGAGAACAGCATGAGGTAGAAGAAAACTTTACATTTCACTGCAAGGAGATTAATTGGCAAAGCTTTCCCTGCCCACACGCAACCTACTTCAACTTCACCAGCAGCAGTTCAACCTCACTTTCAAGACTTCTAAGGATTTCCAGCATCTTCAGCCGTGGACACGACCAGCTGTACCTCTAGAAACAAGTCTATTTTAAATAATTGCAAGCATTAACCACTTAGTGATTTGAAGATCTGTTCCCTTCATCTCAGCAGACTCAGCACCAACAAGAGCTTTTTGGCAGAAAACCCAAAAAGCCATGTTCTGCTCCAAGTCTGGTTTACTCACTTTGGAAACAGTTAAAGGGTGTAAGACAGCTCAGTACGGTTAGTTACACAGGTATAAATACACTCATTTGGGCATTGCTTATTCCCTAGCACTGCCAAGTCCACGTCTAGCCAAGTCTTTAATACACTGAAGTCTGTGAAAGACTGCTTTTTTATTATTATTATTATTTTAAATAGTAACAATGGTATTCAGAACAAGGTCTTTGCCAGCCTGGGCCGAAAACATTCTCCATCAGCAAAAAAAGCAGCAGCAAGCTGTGCAAGAGTTCTGCTAAAGGCAGCACTGCAAGTGTGGCATCATGTCCCCAAAAGGCAGAGAAGTGGTGAACTTTGCAGCTTTACACACTTCTGAACTCCAGGTACAACATGCATTTCACACCCAAGGAGTTCGAACATCTTTTTTTCAGGAGAAGGGGAGGAAAATGTCTTCATACAGCTTATCTTTTAGGGTTTTCGGTAGCCATGCCTCACAAAGAGAGCTCAGAGCTCTGCAGAGCATGCACAGAGAAATACCCGCAGTGGGTAGCACGGCCCGTAGCTGGCAGAAAAGCTTTGTTTATTCATGAACCAGCTTGCAATGGCTGGCACCGTGTCTCCACTGCCGCTTTATTCTCTCGCACAAGGGTGGGACAGCAGAGTGGCATTCCAGACCGCTGCAGGCTCTCTGCGGGCTGGCTCGCTCCTCTGACGAGAGTGGCAGCGCCGTTCGCAGTCCCCACGCTGCTCCCCGTGAGCCAAACACATGGCTTTCGTCGGGAAACTTCAATAAATGGCTGCTGTCGCCTGGAAGCTCAGCTCTGTGCTTGTCCCAATGCAGGGTGGTAGCCCCTGCTCACAGACAGCAGCAAATGGGAGACGTGGACATAGGAAAATTCACCCCAGCCAGCTTGGCCTCTCACCACCACCCCAGCAAAGTGTACAAAGAGCTTAGAGGAAAGAGATGCAAGCCAAAAAATCCCGTTCCACTAAATAATTAGCTTGCATTAAAATTAGGCTTAGCCTCAGTGAAACCACACTGTTGTGGAGTTGGTTAAGGTGCTGAATTTATCATGTTTCAAAGATAAATGTCAAACTTTGGCATGCATTAAAATACACCATGTGCTATATAAAGGCTACTGTACGGCTGACTTCTGCATTGCACATGCCCCACCAGGTGTATCAGGGAGGTGGGGAAAAAAAAAAAAACAAAAAACAAGAAGCCTCCTGAAGATTATGAAATTGAACTTCAGAGAAGCAATTAAGCCAAACTCCCACGAGCCAAGACTAATTGCGGCAAAACACACTGTAAATATCAGCTCTAAAGAGGGAGAACAAACCCAAGTACATGAATATCAACCAGCAGCTTGGAGAGGAACCTCTCTGGATACCGGCACCTCCAAGGGCTGTAAATTAGGAAATCCTGGTGTCCTCCAGCGTGCGTGCTCTCCATGGCCCGGTCTCGCAGCTTACGCGCCTGTGTGTGCATTGCTTGGAGGAGGGCTGAGGCCACAGATACAGCTCGGCCAGCCTCAAACTCCTGCTCTCACTGCTTCTCCCAGCAGAGCAAGACTGCACACAGGTTAAGCCTTAACTTTTTTGGATCTGGGCAAAGCAATTTGAAGAAGCGGAGGAGCAGAATTAAGAGATTCGCTGAGGACTTCAAGTGACATGATGTAGGAATTCATCAGCCAGACAAAAAAGTGTGACAAATATTGTGAAGGCTGATTAAAACCTCGGTTTTATATTCAAAAGGAAGCGAGACTATAAACGTGCTCTTGTTTTAGTCTCTATAGGCAGCTTCCTACACACCTCTACACCAAACAGAAACCATTTCTACCTCCCCAGGGAAACCCTTGCTTACATGTCTGCTCAGCCTACACTACTCAGCATTCACCCATTGTATCACAAGTTCCTTGAAACCAAAACCAAGAAACTAGATTACTTTAAAAGGGGGGGAAAAAAAATTAATGAAGTTACAGGAAGCAACAGGTCCCCACTCCCAAAGGTCTATTGCAAAAAAATGTTTTCTCCCAGCGTTTCCTCTCAAAATGCATCATAGTTGGGTGCTAAATGACTGGGGGAAGGGCGGTTTTGGAAATCTGGCCTCAATTCTCAGTGCTAGGAATGTTAAAAAAAAAAAAAAAAGGCCCCAAGAAAGTCAGAAGGATAAATAAAACGAAACAGAACACGAAAAAGCATCACATGTGATGCAGCAGAAAATGTGTCCAAAACAAAATCCAACCCAGAGATCCTCTACTAACACATGCTGCAAAAAAACCAACACATGCACCATGAGGCCTGCCAGAAGCTGAGCGTATTTTACTAAGCCATTTTAAAAATGTTTCCACCACAAAGAAGCAGCAACCTGCTCTGGGCAAGGATGTGTCCTTGTTGCCCTGATCCCCACTGCACACCCTCAGAAGAGCTCCAGTTCCTCCTGGCTGCCTTGTCACGTAAAACTGGTGGACTTTGCAAGCAGGCTCCTGCGTGTTCAAGGAGGACCAAAGGAGGATTCGGTTTCTTCCCCTCCCCAACCATCCTCTCACACCCATCCACTCACACTTCCTCTCTCAAACTTCCCCATCTTTCAAAACAGGCAAGGGAAATTTCCTGCCTGCCCCATGCCACGTCCACAAACCCCTTTCAGCCATCCCGAGAACATCCTCCAGTCAGGGTCTCCTCCAGCTGGGCTCCGAGGGGTTTCGGAAAAGATGGTAACAAAGAAATTAATGTGAAGTTTGATTTTTTTAAGCCACGTCCTTTTATTTTTGCCATCTTCCTACACGGCATACCTATGCAATCACCATCACAGTCGTGCCACATGGATTGTACAGCGCTTCCAAGTTAACTCAGACTAGCAACAGTCCCATCAACCAGCTTAAAAAGAGTAATAACACTTGCAAAGTACCAAGGTGGGCTCAGCATCTAACAGCGGGACTCAGCAAGGCTCAACGGCAAGTTCATTTTCACGTGACATCTTCATAAATCACAGAGAAAGAAAATCAGAGCACTAAATACATACGGTGGGAAATGCTGGAGAAGACTGGAAAATAAGGAACCTTGAGAAAATAGAAATATGAGAAAGAACAAGTAGAAACTAATATTAGAAATATCCCTCAACAGGGAAAAGTTAAGTTAGAGCAAAAGACAAATTGCAAGTGGGAGGTTTAACACCTTCACAAAGTTTGCATAAAGCTTTTCCTTCTTATAATCTGAGCAGACAGAGAGCAAGGAGGGAAAGTCCCCATCTCCAGCACTCTGATGCAAACCACGTTCAACTCCAAGCTATTCGGTATCAGAAGGATATTGGCAAATTGGAAGGCATTCAGGAAAATACAGTTAAGCAGCTGGAGGGATTGATTTACAAGGAAAGATTAAAATAACTAGATGCCTAGTTTGGCTAAGCGGTAAGTAAGGTGGACATGATAATTTTTTACAGTTAGTTGACAGGCAACTGCCAAAAAGGAGAGGAAGTGTTTAACATACTACAATTAGTTATAACCAAAAGATTGGCACGCAATTAAGGAAATTCATGGCTGCATTAAAGTTCTCAAAGCAGTGAGGTCTATCGGATACTAAAATAGCCTCCTAATTCTCAATTCCCAACCAACTTCTAGGATCAGAAATAAAACACTCTTCTGAGAAAAGACCATCCTGGCCGCAGGTAATCATTACAAACCTCGCAGGTCGATTGCTGACTAGCTGCTTCCACCAGCTGAACCCACACCTTTTTTGTTTGTTTGTTTTTAACACTAAGAGCAAACAAGCACTCCAGCACTCTCCAGCCCACAAAGTGATTACAGTTGGCAACAGTCATTACCCCACTCATGTCACAGAAGGTGAATATCATCTCTCACTTCAAGGAAACAAGGACCAAGGATGTTAACCCTACTCATTTCCCAAACAAGAATCTGGCTGTTCAATCCACCTCCCACAACCTTCTCCTCCACATTCAAACAGTGAAGTTATTCTTAGTCTCTGCTGAGAAAACCCCAATCCAAAAAACTGTTCAGCAAAGCCCGTGGTTGAGAACTGCTACTGAATTCCTCTCCAGAAATGACTGCATTTTAGTGATAACTATTTTAAAAGCAGTTTGCAAAGAACTAGACAACTCCTTCAGACCGTGCCTGGCAGAAGAAAAGTCCCTGCCCAACAAGCACTCTAGTGAGGCAAAATAAATTGGGAAGTCCGCTGAAGTGTTAACGACACTTTTACATTGTACTCCTGAACGTTAAATTGAAATGTTGTCTTTCGAGGGACCTGAGCAGGGAAAGAAGTGATAGCTTCATAAAGAGAACGATGGGACTTGGTAAAGAAGAGTTGACAGACAGAAAGAACAAAACAAGGAAAGCTGAGCAGAACAAGGAGGTTTTGTTGTCACACACATTTCACCTCACATCTGAGCCAGCCGATCTCTTTTCCTTAGTAAGTTTGAGGGACTCCGTACCAACACTTCTGGCAGTAGGAACAAAACAGCTTTGAGACGTAACCCAGGTTGTGCTCGCAAAGTTGGAGCTACTGAGAGGCAACAGATTCCATGGCACCAGTGGCAGATGAGCAAGTGCGCGGTGAAATCTCACCACTTCAACAAGCTCTCAGAACTTTGAGCTCTTGAAGTGCCCCAGTGAGAATTAACCACTGTTTCAGACTTCAGAAGAAACTACTTAATTCTCTAATTCCTGCTGTTTGCATGTCTTCCTTTACTCAGTGTTGTGGGAGTCACTGATCCACCTGGGACTGCATGGGGCTGAGAGTCCCCCGCCTCTCAACACCCTGCAGATCCACAGCCATACCCCAGCCTACACCCTATTCCCCACCTCACCCCCATGAGCACCTACAACCCCTCCACATCCTTTACACATCTGCTTACCACTGGGAGCCCCTACATATAGGCCTGGATCCTCCCCAGCTGCCCCAAAAGAGTTATGAGCCACCAGGCCGAGTCCAAACCCCTCTTCATCCAGGAGGACAGAGTCCCAATTAAAGGGGTTCCCCCAGCACTTGCACCTCAGGGGGTCCCCCACACAATCCCTCCTGAGGCTCCTCTAACCCCTGAGGTCCCTGTATCTGCCATCCCCCAGGACGTCCCATATCTTTTCAGGGTCCCCCAGGACCTGCACACCAAAGAGTCTCCCATATCTACAATGTCCAAAGACACCCCCCCCGCCCAATTCTCTCTCATCTTCCAAAGCTTCCCCAGCCCTCAAGACCCCCCCCGTGTGTGCAGTCCCTCAAGACTCCCCAAAACCTCTCCAGGGTTCTCTCCTGACTCCCACCACATGACCCCCCTCCCCTTAAACCCCCCCATCTGCAAACCTTAAGGCCCCCTCAAGACACCCACCCCCTATTTGCAATCCCTCAAGCCCCCCCATATTCTCCAAGACCCCCCCCAAGGCCCCCACCCGAAGTGTCCCCCCCCAGACGTCCCCCCCCATACTCCTGACGCCCCGTATCCCGCTGACCTCCCCACAACTCCACCCCTAGCCCCCCAAGTACCCCCCATTTCCCCGGGCTTTCCCCCACCCCGGGGCCCCCCTGGCCTCCGGGCTCCCCCCCTCAGGCACCGCCCGGGCCCCTCACTGCCTCCAGCAGCCCCGCCCACCTAGGGAGGGGCTTACCCCCTCGCGGCGCCCTCCTAAAGCCTCCATTGGCCGCGGCGCCCGCCACTCCGGGCCTGGCGGCGAGCCGATTGGCCTGCGGGGACTGTCATTCAGCGAAAGGGGCGGGGGAGGGCAGAGCGGCTGCCTCACGAAAACTCGGGGAGAGTTGTGGGGTGGGGGGGGGCCGACCGGGGGTTCCCCGCGGCCCCTCCGGGGGCTGCCCCGCCGTCTAACTCTCGCCACCGCCCCCGCCCGGGTCGGCCCCGTGGCCCACCGTAGCCCGGACGCTACCGGTTACCTGAGGGAGGGCCGGGCCGGGCAGGGCCGCGCCGCCGCCGGGGCCTCGCGCTGGCTGCCTCTCGCGCTGGTGCTCCCGCCTCCCCTCTCAGCGAACCGCCCCCGCCCCCCCCCTCCCCGACGCCGCCGCCGCCGCCGCCTCCTCCACCCGCCCTCACGCGCGAGACTCTCGCGAGAACCCGAGGGGAAGGTAAAACGGCGCCGGGGCCAATGGGAGGGGGGCTCGGGGGCGGGGCCTCGCCGCTAAGGGGCGGGGCTAGCCACGCCTCCCTGGGAGTGGTCAGAGAGAGAGGGAGGCCTCGGGGAGGGGGGGAAGGACAGAGAGAGCGCCCGGGGGGGGGGGGGCCCTCCATACACCCCGATAACGGGACACCCCTGATACCAGCACCCCAACACCCAGGGACAGCCCAGACCCCAGCTCCTGGGGCTGCCAGGCAGCTGGTCGCTGTTGCGGTGTTCCTAAGGGGGTGATGTCCCCTGGCAGGGATAGATGGAAGGTGACCCGAGGGCTCCTGGCTGTCCCCGGGGATCGGTGATGTCCATGTCCCCTCGGGGACGTGGCTGAAGGCTCAGGGTGGCAGCAGGACTCAGCTCCAGGCACTTGGTGTCACGTCTGGGGACACTGCCACCTCCCCAAGGGGGAGGGAGAAAGCGAGGCCAGGGTAGTGTGGTCCGATGCTGCACCGTGCCGCGGGCAAGTGACACAGGACAGGGCCACCAAGGAGACACGAGGAGCCGAGAGCCCGTTATCAAACCGTCTTTATTCGCTTCCTGCCCATGGCAGGGCCGGAGCTCTCGCCTACCCCCCAGCCGGCATTCACGGCTGGGCATGGGACCGGGCACGGAGGGGTGCCGGTTCTTGGTCACCATCACCGTCTCTGTCACATGGCGAAGAGGATGAGGAAGGCCACCATGAGGCAGAAGAGCCCCATGGCCTCGGAGAGGGCAAAGCCCAAGATGGCGTAGGAGAAAAGCTGCTGTTTAAGCGAGGGGTTCCTGCGGGGAGACGAGAGGCTGGTCAGCGGGGGGCACAGCCGGCCCCCAACCCCCCCATTTCCACCCCCCTGGTGTCATCCCCCCCCGACCTGGCATAGCCGATGATGAGGCTGCCGAAGACAGTGCCGATGCCGGCACCAGAACCGGCCACCCCCACGGTGGCAGCGCCGGCGCCGATGAACTTGGCAGCAGTGTCAATGTCCCGGTGGGCCGCGCTCGTCTGGATGGCCCGGTGGGCGCTCGGCTGCGCCTGGGGGGACAGGAGGGTGGGCAAGAGGGGGGAAGCTCAGCCCAGCCCCCCCAGGGGCCTCAGTTTCCTGCCATCGAGCTCCCTGCAGCCTCTTGGGGAGCCCCAGAGCGGACAGGGGGCACAGTTGCTTCCCTGTGCCCCTCCCAGGGCTGGTGCTCAGCACCCCCCAGCACCCCCTGCCCCCCCTCCCGTGTCCCGCAGTCCAACGTGGGCACGTTACCTGCTCTGTCTGGGCCTCAGGTCTGCTCAGGACGGAGGCAGAGAGGGGTTGGCACAGCACCCGTGAGCTCCTCCTCACCTACAAGGCACAGCACCCTCAGATTTGGGTGGGAAGCCCTACCCCGCGCTTCCTCAAGGCAGCAAAACTCCACCTGGGAGTTGCCTGAGGCCACCGCTGCCACCTCTGCTACTCCCCAAACCTGCTCAGCCCCTCAGGGTGCCCTGTGAGCCAGCAGCACCCAGACGGGAGAGCCCGTCCTGGCACCCGGCAGCAAAGAGGAGCTCCTGGGCACCCCATGGCCCTGCCACAGGCACCCAAGGCCAGAGGAATCAGCGTATGGATCCTGCATGCCGCCAGAGCCAGCACCCAGCCAAAGGCGCTTTACTCCTGGCACCATATCCACCTCCACGTGGGTAATTAGTAACTACCGAGGGAAGGCAAACAATCTTTAAGCAGAGCGGCTGAGCGCTCAGTGCTCCAGTTGCCTTCAGTGCAGTCCAGGGTGGCTCTAAATGTGCAAAAGTGTCCCCAAACCTCTCCTCCTGTCCCCGAGGGGGGCACACATTACCCCCTGCACACCCTTATCCCGCGGAGAGGACATTGAGGGCGAAGGAGAGGCTTGTCACTACTCACTAGCGCAGGAGCGGAGACGAACTTTGCACAGGCGTACATGGCGAGGGACGGAGGGACACACGTGTGGGACACGGCTGGAAGAGACGCACAGACACCGGGGTGTGAGGAGCCGCAGCACGTGGGATCCAGCCTCACGGATGCGGGATGGCCCCTGGGGACAGGCAGGGGACTTGGGGACACACAGAAGGTCTGAGCCATGCAGGAATGGTGGGGCAGGACATGTCTTTGTCACCCAGGTGACAGCTCCTGGCTGAGTAGCACCACAGTAGCAGTTTGGGGCTCAGGAATTTGGGATCCTGGAGTTGCTCCAGTGCAGAATCCTGGGGGGTTTCACCCACCTGGGGGGCAATAGATGCTTACGAGGCCCCTGCTCCCCAGCAGGCAGGACAGGCCCTGGGTATCCCGCCTTGGCTCTGCCTCCCAGGGCTGGTGTGGGGGGGTCACGGCCTGGGGACCCCCAACTCTGGGGGACATGAGGGCTGGAGAGGACAGAGCATGGAGAGCAAAACCCCAGCGTGGAGGGGGGGGGTCACCTCAGAAGGCAGCGTAAGGGGATATTGCCCCAAAACAGTGTGGGGGTCACCCCAAAACTCAGTGTGTGTGGGGGGGGGAGTTTGTCACCCCAAAACTCAGAGAGGGGATGCCCCAACCAGCTCCTTGGGGGATGGGGGGGGGAATCGCCCGTCGTGTCCCCACGCGGGGGGGTCTCTCTTCGCTGTCCCCCACTCCTGAACGGGGGCCTCCCCTCCCACACACCCCAGAACTCTGTCGCCCTCCCCCACCCCGAGGGGGGTCTCTCTCCCCTTCCCCTTGCCCCCACCAAGGGGGTCTCTGCCTCCCGCCCCAGGCCCCGGCCCGCCGCGGCCGCTCACCTGGCGTACCGGCGGCGGGCAGGTCGCGGCGGCACCCAGTGCGCAGGCGCAACCGGAAGCACCACTGAGAGGTGACGGGATGCCACCGCCCAGAGCGCCGCCCGCCCCGCGGCGCCGCCTGCGGGCCGGGAGGTGGCGGGGCCGGGGGCTGCGCGCCTTCCACGGGGAGGTGGGGCGCGGGGGCGGGGCCGGGAGGAGGGGGCGGGGTCTGGAGAAAGGGGCGGGGCCGCGCGCCGCGCCCCCTGGCGGCGGCGAGGGGCGCTGCGTGCGGGGGGGGAGTGTGCCCGTGGGTGCGTGTGGGGGGGTGTGCACGCGTGACACGTGTGTGCGTGCCCAGGTGTGCGTACATGTGTGTGCATGCACATGTGACACGTGTACATGCCCAAGCATGTGTACATGGGGGTGTGTGTACACCTGTGCGTGCCCAGGTGTGTGTACGTGGGGGGGAGTGTGTGGGCATCGCTGTGGTCCGTGTGCTTTGCCTGCGTGTGTTTGCACGGGTGTGTGCAAGGAGGGTGCACGTGTGTGTGAGGACAGGAGGGCATCATGTCACCTCGGCGGGTGTGTGTTTGGGGGGTGGGCATGTCACCCCAGGGTGCTGGAGGACCGGGGGCCCCCCAGGGTGTGTGGGGGGGCAACGTCACCCCGGGGTGCTGGAGGCCCCCCATGATGTGGGGGGGACACGGTGTCACCCCAGGGTGGGGTGTGGGGCGGCGGTGTTGCACGGGCTGTCAGGCAGCCGTATTTATGGGCGGCCCTAATGCGGGAAGCCATAAAGGCAGAGAGAGCCGCTATTAATTAAATCATTGTTATAATTAACTTTCATTAAAGGAAAATCAATAACGAGGAGCCGGGATTGAAAGGAGGCCATCCATCAGCCCTGCCCTGCCGCCGCGGGGGGAGCGCGGGGGGCTCTGTGTGTGTGTAACGTGTGCGAGGGGTGCCTGTGCATGGGGCTGGGCGTGCACGTGTGCATGCACGTGGGTGTGAGCGTGTGTGGGTGTGAGCACGTGTGTGCATGGGTGTGAGCATGTGTTTGTGCACATAGGCATGTGCATGGCGGCGTGAGTGTGGGTGTGTGGGTGGGTGTGCGCATAGTGCGTGTGTGGTGTGCACGCAGGGGTGTGCGCGTGTGTGTGTGTGTACACGGGGAGGTGCGTGCACACAGGGCTTTGTGTGTGCGTGCACACTGGGGGGGTGTGCACACGTGGGTGTGTGTATGCACATGGGGGGTGTGTGCGCACAGGGGGGTTGCACAGGGACACACGTGTGCGAGGCATGTGCCAGTGCCTGCCCGGGTGTGGGTGGGCAGGTGGGTGCCCCCAAGTGGGCGCCCCCCCCAAACCACCACCCGCAGCCCCCAGACACCCTGCACCCCAAATCACCCACCAGGGCACCCCAAACCACCGGCTCACCCTCCCCCAAACCCACCCCACTGCCCCACTTACCCCTTTTAACCCCCTCAAACCCCCAGGGAGGCCTGCCCCAGCCCCCCCCCCACCCCTCAGCCCCCCCAAAACCTCCTCTGTGGCCTGTCCGTCCGTCCGTCTTTGTCCGCCTTTCCTCCCCCCTCTTCTTTTTCTTCCTCCTTTTCCCTTTTTTTTTTTTATTCCCTGATTTAAACCTCGGCTCCATTTGCTGCCACTGACCTTAACGGCTTAAATTAAAAAGCAATGTTCTGTGCGCGCCTCCAAAGCTGTCGAGCCAGGAGTGGGGGGGGAGAATCGAGGAGGGCCCCCCCCAGCCCCCCCCCACATCCCCCCCCGTGGGCTCTGATGGTTTTAATATCACCGTAATGGCTTTGACCTTGCGATTAATAGCGGGATTTGCAAAGCCGCCGTGGCGTGACGGCGGCCGCCGCTCTGGGTGGGTGGGGGGGTGTGTGTGGGGGTGTCCCACTTTTGGGGGTGAGGGGGGTTTGGGGGGGGGGGTTGGTGCTGCGTGGGGAAACTGAGGCACGACTGGGGAATGGTGGGGACTGAGGGGATGCTGTTAATTGCGGCAGGGGTTGGGGGGGGCTGGAGGTGGGAGTAGGGGTGCGGTGGGTGTTGGGGGGTTGTAATGGGGGGGTGTATGGAGGATGGGGGGGTTAGTGGGTGGCACATGGAGGGGGGGGGTTACGGCTGCCTAAGGGGGTTCAGAGGGCTGGGGGTGGGCACGGGGGGGGGTGTTCCTGGGTGTCCTCGGGGTGGGGGGTACCGGGGCGGTGGGGGGGGCGAGGGGGGTGCTGGTCCCCGTCCCTCTCCCCGCTCCCGGTCCCCGGCCCCGTCCCGGTGCTGGCGCAGTCGCCGCCCGCGCTGCATCCTAATGAGGCGGCGGCGGCGGCGGGAGCGGGACCGGCCCCGCGGGGACCCCGGGAACGGGGACGGGGACGGGGACGGGGACGGGGATGGGGATGGGGACAGGGAGGGGACCGGGCTGCCTCCCACCGCCTCCGCGCCCCGACGGACCCCCCCCGAGGGACCGGGGGAGGGCGGTTTTGGGGGGCCGGGGGGATCCCCCCCTGCGTCCGGAGGGTCCGTGACAGGCGGTGGAGGGACAGTCACCCACACCGGGCACAACGGCTCACACACACACACACAACCCCCCCGTGGGTGTGAGCACAGGCACCCCTGCATCGCCCGGCCATGCCACACCAGCACAGCTGGATCGGGGGGGGGTCACTGTCACACCCACAGCTGGATCCCAGGGATCACCATCATACCTGCACAGCTGGATCGGGGGGGTCACTGTCACACCCACAGCTGGATCCCAGGGATCACCATCATACCTGCACAGCTGGATCAGGGGGGTCACTGTCACACCCACAGCTGGAACCCAGGGACCACCATCACACCCACAGCTGGATCATGGGGGTCACCATCACACCCACAGCTGGATCCCAGGGATCACTGCCCCCGGTTCCCACCTCCCACCCCAGCCCCGGGGACCTCTCCCTCGCCGGTCCTCCTGTCCCCAGGGCCTGGCCCAGGGTGCCAGGGTGCAGCGGGGACGGTGTGGTGCCAGGGGCTGACTGCCATTTTGCCATGGGAGGGTAGAGGGCAGTGATGGTCCAGCCATGCCAGGACTGGGCCCATTTCTGGACAGTGGGTGACACTGGTCTGTGGGTGACACTGGGCTGTGAGTGACACTGGGCTGCGGGTGACACTAAGTGGCACGTGTGCATGATCCTGCATCCAACTTGGCTCTGCTTTCCCCAGATTTGGGTGGCATCCAGGCTGGATGCCCAGCCAGGGTCCCCAGGGTGGCATCCAGACAGAGGGACACGGCATGCGTCAAGCCAGGCGGATGCTGCGCAGGAGCGGAGCAGGACTGCTCACCCCACCACCCCCAGAGCACCCACCGCCCCCACGAAGCACCCAAAACCCCCACCCTCTGCCAGCAGAGCAGCACCCTTGGGTGCTCATCACCTCCCCTTGCATCTCCCATCTCCTGCCTCCTCCGCAGTGCTCCGGCGGGGACTTTCCCCACCCGTGTTTGCACCACGGGGCACGACCAGCTCTGGGATGGCAGCCAGGAGGACCCCCAGGGTGGCAACCGGGACCCCCAGGGTGGTATCCGGGACCCTTGGGTGCCGCAGCCACATGAGGAGGGTGCTGCGGCTGCAGGGAAGCGCTCGCAGCCACGCGGTGCCACCGCACACCTATGCGTGAAATACGGCCCCATAAATCCATGCCCTGTTGTGTCTTATTGCTTAATTAGTACATGAAACGACATGATTCAGAAGAGCCCAAATGGGATGGCGTCATGGGAAGCATTAAAATGGAGGGGAATTAGCGGCTGGCGAGCCAGGCGGAGAGAAAAAACTGAAGGGGGGGATGTCTTTTGGGGGGGATTTGGGGGTTTTTTGCCCCCCCTGGTAGTGCCAGTGAAGGGTTGGGATGCGCCTAATTTATCCATTGGGATTTGGGGTGCCAACTAAATCACGCTGCAAAAATACCCTTAACACCTCCCCCACTGCACCCATGCCATCCCTGTTCCCTCTCATCCCGGGAGCAGCGGCTTGAAGGAGCCTTTTTGCGGTGGGGAATGTTAAAATGGGTGTCCCCCCCACCCCACAACAATGGGGACAGGGTACCCGAAACATCCCCCAGCGCCTTCGGATGCTGCCATGCTCCATTCTGGCTCCCGGCCCGCCTTGGCGGGGTATTTTCTTCTTTTTTTTACAGGCTTTTTTATGACAAACTTTACTTTACGTTTGACATTTAAAAGCTGATCAGATCTTCCCTCCAGGACAGCAGGAAATGGAGATATTTATTGGGGTCTCGGCGATGCTGGGAGAGCCGCGAGATTTACTCCGACAGCACGGCAGGATTATAGATATCGTCTGTCCGGCCGGGACGCCGGTGTTGCGGGACGTGCCACAGGCAGAGGACAGCGATTTACTGGGGGCTTGCGGCTTGTTTTAGTCCCCCTGAGAAGGGTTGTCAGGAAGGTGATGAGAGCCCAGCCCAGCCGGTGGGGATTCTCCGGCGGCAGGTATGAGGCTGTGCTGGGGTGACCGTGCCGCTTTCCCGAAGGGTTTTGCTGTTGGAAAGTGAGAGGTTTGGCTTTTCCATGTCACCCTGCAGCTCCTCTCTGCCCTCCAGACCCCTGCCTGCTGCTTGCCTGCTTGCTTGTCTGCCCCTCAGCTCTCCAGCATCTCCTGCCTGGGGACATGCCTTGGGCTGGGGACAGCATCTCGGATGTGGGGACGTGTCCAAGTTCGGGGATGGTGTCTTGGACCTTGGAACATGACTTGGGGACAATGTCTTGGACCTGGGGATGGTCTCTCAGGCTGAGGACCATATCTTAGACATGGGGTTGGTGTCTTGGGATGGTGTCGTAGAGCCGGGGACGTGTCTTGGGTCAAAGGAGAGTGTCTCAGACCTGGGGCAGTGTCTTGGGAGTGCCCTGGACTGGAGGATGGTGTCCCCGGTAGGGGACAATGCCTTGGACCTGGGGACATGTCTTGGGTTGGAGGATGGAGTCTTGGGACAAGTGATGGGGTCTTGGACCTAGGAATGGTAGCTGGGGATGGAGGACGGTGTCTTTGGGTTGAGCGACAGTGTCTTGGACCTGCAAGGAGCATTTTGGGACAGTGTCTTGGACCTGGAGTCATGTCTGGGGTCAAGTGACAGTGTCTTGGACCTGGGAATGGTGTCTTGGGTTGGGGACAGTGCCTCAGACCTGGGGACATGACTTGGCTGAGGGATGCTGTCTGAAAACGGGGGCACCCTGGGGCCCAGGGCTGGTGTCTGCAACCCTTTGGGGACACACATTTGAGGACAACATCTCGCAGCTGGGGACACCAGCAGGATTTGCAGCGTTGGGGCAGGGGGGGACAGACCGGCCACGCGTTTCTCCTCTGGCACTGTCACGCTCCACCTCTCCAGCAGCCACCAATATATCACGCTCCCCTCCTTGTGCCAGGGTGGCTTTGAAGAGCCAGCCTCGTAAAAAGGCACAAATAAAATATTATCGCTGCCTTTTCATGCCCGCGCCGCTGTTTTCCACCGCTAACGAAGGAGATTTCCCCTGTGTGGGAGGCAGGTCACAGCCACCGCTGGCTCCGCAGTCCCAGGGACCCCTCGAGGACCCCCCACGTCCTCTTTATTTGCTGCATTTGGGCACAAATATTCCTGGCGGGCAGATTTTGCTGGTGCTGCCGAGGCAGGAGAAGATCAGCCTTTCCCCTTTTGCTCAGGCCACCCCGCCAGCAAAGCAAGCAGCGAATGCCCATCACCGGGGTGTCTGGTCCAGACCTGCAGCCATGGAGTGGAAGAGATGATGTCACTGCTTGCCTTGATGATGCCATCAGTTTTCTTAGCAAGCCAGTGATGTCAGCAGCCCCCCAGACCAATCCTAAGAAGGTTATTTGGCTTCTGGACCAATCCAACCTCAGCACTTTGCCCTGCCCTGCCCAATCCCAGCCAGAGCTGCCCCCCCTGCCCCGAGACTGGGAGAGCCCTGGGGGTACAGGGGGAAATTTGGGGACAACCCCCCCCTAACCTGGGCCACCTCCAAGCCCAAACACCCACCTCATTCCCAGCAGCACCAGGAAAGCCAGACTGAATTTTGGGTTAAAAACTCCCAGTATTGGGACAATAACCCCAGGCCGCAAGCAGAAAACCCCACTTTCCCAGCTGCACCAGGGAAGCAGGGCTAAATTTGGGGCTAAACCCCCTCAAATTGGGGCAAAACCCCCAGTGTCTGCCCCAAACACCCACTGTGCTGGCAATGGACTGGGAAGCTGAGACCGGCCAGCTCATCACATGAGCCCAGGGTGTGGCGAAAAATGGGGATTTGCTGCTTTTTGTCACTAAAAATGTAGCAGAATTTGTTTCTCCTCTTCTTCCTTTTCCCTTTATTCTTTCCTTTTTCCTCCGTTTCCCTTTTTCCCCCTGTGTGAATGTGATTCCCTGCCGTGTGAGTGTGATCCCCCTCGTGTGAGTGTGAACCCCCCATGTGGGTATGATCCTCCCGTGCGAGTGTGACTGCCCTCCCGTGCAAGCGTCCCCCCCGTGCAAGCGTGATCCCCCACTACAAGTGTGATCCCCCTGTGCGAGTGTGATAACCCCCCCGTGCAAGTGTCCCCCCCATGTGTGATCTCCTTGTGCAAGTGTGATTCTCCCCTGTATGAGTGTGACCCCCCATGCAAGTGTGACCTCCCCATGTGACTGTGACCCCCCCCGCGAGTGTGATCCCCACAAGTGTGACCTCCCCATGTGGGTGTGACCCCCTTGCATGGGTGCGACCCCCCCAAGAGTGTGACACCCCACGTGAGCGTGACCCCCTATGCAAGTGTGACCCCCCCGTGCGAGTGTGACCCCCCCACGCAAGGGTGACCCCCCCCAGCATGTGACACCCAACGTGAGTGTGACCCCCATGCGAGTGTGACCTCCCCATGTGGATGTGACCCCCTTGCATGAGTGTGACCCCCCACATGAGTGTGACCCCCCCCCACGCGACGGTGACCCCGCACATGAGGGTGACCCCCAACGTGAGCGTGCCCCCCCCCACGAGTGTGACCCCCCCAGGCGGTTGTGCCCCCCAGTGGCAGCGTGACCCCCCCCCCGCCGCGGTCCCCGGGGGATGCTGCGGGCTCCACGGCGACCGTTGCCGGGGCGACGGCGGGGCCGGGCCGGGGGGGGGGGACACGACGGAGGGGGGGGCGGGCCCGCGGCGGGGGCGGGAGCGATGCGGGCCGGGCTGCGGGTGAGGCACCGCCGGGGCACCGGCACCTCGCGCCGGGCCGGGGGGCGGCGGGGGGGGGAGCCGGTGTGTGCTGCGCGCGTGTGTGCGTGTGTGTCTGTGTGCGTGTGTGTACATGTGTGTACATGTGTGTACATGCGTGTGTGTGTGCGTGTTTGTGTGTGTGTGCGTGCATGTGTGTGCATCTGTGCGTGTGTTTGTGCGTGCGTGCGTGCGTGTGTGTGCATGCATGTGTGTGCGTGCGTGTGTGTGCATCTGTGTGTGCGTGTTTGTGTGTGCATGTGCGTGTGTGTGCATCTGTGTGTTTGTGTGTGTGCATCTGTGTGCATCTGTGTGTGCGTGTTTGTGCGTGCATGTGCGTGTGTGTGCATCTGTGTGTTTGTGTGCATCTGTGTGTGCGCGTGTTTGTGTGTGCATGCACATTTGTGTGCATCTGTGTGTACATGCATGTGTGTGCATGTGTGTGTTTTTGTGTGTGCATGCATCTGTGTGTGCATCTGTGTGTGCATGCATGCTTATATGCATCTGTGTGTGCATGTGTGCGTGCATCTGTTTGTGTGTGCATGCATGTGTGTGTGCATCTGTGTGTGCGTGCATGTTTGTGTACATCTGTGTGTGTTTGTGTGTGCATGCATCTGTGTGTGCACGTGCATCTCTCTGTGTGTGCGCGCATCTGTGTGTGCGTGTATTTGCATGCATGTGTGCATATGTGTATGTGCATGTGCATGTCTGTGTGTGAATGTATGTGCATGCGTGAATGCATGTGTGTGAATGCCTGTGTGCATGTGTGTGTGCGTGCATATATGCATGTGGGCGTATGTGTGTGTATCCTTGTGCATACACGTGCATACCTGTGTTTGCATGTATATGCCTACACAGGCACTTGTGTACACACGTGCACATGGCAGGGGGGTGCAGGAGTGTGTCTGAGTGCCTGTGTGTGTGTTTGGGGGGGTGCAGGCAGGCATGTGCAAGGGTGTGCACTGGTTGTGTGCGTGCAGGCATGGCGTGCACGTGTGTATATATGCAGGCATGTGTGTGTGCGCGCACGCATGTATGTGCGTGCACTGGCACCTGTGTGCATGCATGTGTGTGTGCATGTACTGACACGTGTGTGTGTGCAAGCATGTGTGCAGGCAAGTGAGTGTGCATGCATGGGCGTGCCCAGATTGGGGGTGCGTATATGTGTGTACACGCCTGTACACGCGTGTGCACGCATGCAGTGGTGCAATCTTGTCTGCCCTTAGGATTTACAACCCCTTCTTCTCCTCCCAGGAGCTCACCTGCTGTGGGGGTGCATGTGGGGGGCCCACACGACGCTCGCCCCGACTCCACTCCCAGGCAAGCCAAAAACGGGTATTTTTTTTTTCCCCCCAACCGCAGCCCAGCAGAGCTGCGCTTCCCTTATTTTTGGGGAGGAAAAGAGGGGGTTTGGGGGTTCCCTTCGCCGCCGCTGCTCTGTGGAGCGTGGGGGGCGGTGGGGGGCGAGGGCTCAGCTCTTTCTTCCTCATCTGCTCTCTGCACTGCACCACGATGCTACGGAAAATAATATCCCCGCAGCGGCGAGCGGGAGAACATAAAAAAAAAATGGGAAAAAAAGCGAGACGAGAGGGAGGGGAGGGGGAGGCAGAGCTGGGAAAGGTCGTCCGCTCCGGGCAAAGCCATTTGGGGACGAGCCGGGTTCTTCCCTTAGCCTTGCCGTGACCCCCTTTTTCCACTCACCCCCATCCTGCGGCTGGGAACCCCACAGAGCCCCAAAATTGCCCCCGCAGAATCCGGCCCATTATAAATACCCCCCCCCTCCATGGACCAGACCTGGTTTTGGGTGCCATCGGATGCCCACGGCCGGGTATCGGGGTGCTGGCACGAGGGCAACTTCGTTAGGGGCCCCAATTACAGCAGCTGAGTGAGGAGCAGTGATTTATAGGCACAAATCTCCCCCCCCACCTCCGCACCACGAACCTGCAACAAAAGGCTGGGGCGGGGGGGGGGGCGAATCAATCCAGCGTCTTTTCTCCCAATATTTTCTGCTGTTCCTTTGTTCTCCTAACGAAGGTCTTGAAACGAGCAGCGCTGCAGGGACGAGCAGCGCCCCGCCTGCGAGGTCTTCATCTTTTCCCACGGTTTTAATCTTTTCCCCTTCTCCTTAAGAGTTTCCACCTAAACTGGGATTTTTTTTTCCCCTGTTGCCCCCCCCTCTGGACCTCCATCCCCGGCAGCATGATGGGGGTGGAGAGAAGATG
Source organism: Haliaeetus albicilla (assembly GCF_947461875.1). Taxonomy (NCBI): domain Eukaryota; kingdom Metazoa; phylum Chordata; class Aves; order Accipitriformes; family Accipitridae; genus Haliaeetus; species Haliaeetus albicilla. The sequence continues at coordinate 29,819,473 of NC_091500.1, read as the reverse complement.
GAGGTTGATGAGCCCAGGGATGGGTGGTGGGTTGTGGGATCGTGGGGAGCAACGGGATGGGGTGGTGGGACATGGGTTGGAGTGGTGGGACATGGAATGGGTGGTGGGTCACGGGATGGGGTGGTGGGTCAGGGTGTGGGGTGCTGGATCATAGGGTGGTGGGACATAGGATGGGGTGGTGGGTTGTGGGACGGGTGGGGAGCAATGGGATGGGGTGCTGGGTCATGGGGTGGGAAAATGGGTGATGGGATGGGACGTATGAAGAGCCAGGGGACGCGATGGGGTGAGACAGGGTGGGATGGGACAGGGTGGGGTGGGGTGGGATGCAGGGTTCCAGGATGGGAAGGGGAACCACAGGCCAGTGCAGCGGGTCATGGGATGGGGCTGCGTCACAGGATGGGACACAAGCACCCATGGGTGCCCCACAGGGAAGAGATGCAGTATGGGACCTGGAGCACCCAGGGGTGCTTGGGGGACGCGAGCAGGACAGGGGCACTGCAGGGACTAGGGGGGGACCCGGGGCACCCAGGGGTGCCCAGATGGCACCCAAGGACCCGGCGCAGGGCAGAGCCGAGATTTCGGCTGCCGCCAGGCCCCTTGCCCTCGCAGCCGGGTGTCCTGGGCTGGAGTCAGTCCCCTGAAATGGGGAGGGGGGGAGAAGGAACCAGCAATTCCCATTTTCGGGACAATTGCTCCACCCTCCGGGCTCGTCCAGGAACGCAGCGAGGCGGCCGCCCCTCGCCCCTGGGACCACCTCAGGGTCTGACACCCACCCGGGGGGGTCCACGGGGGGCCGAGGGCTCGGCTCGGCTCCCCACCCACCCCCCAAAACCCCAGTGACCCCAGGCACAGCGCAACACATCCCCCCACCCCCGCCAGTACCCTGCCGCAGTGGATTCTCTGATGTCTAATAAAGGTTGTGCTCGCTGGGCTGTTCCCCACGGGGCCATGCTGGCTCTTTGCCTAATTCCCCCCAAATTTGGCCAAACCGGTGAACTCTGTATTTTTTCTCCCCGACTCCCAAATTTGGTTGCAAAAAGCCAAAAAAGGACAAAAGTTATTCAGGGAGAAAAAGCTGAGGTTTGGGTCAATGGGTTGCAGTGGAGCTGGCTGGCTCATACGCTGACCCCCCTCCTGCCATCACCCCCAGCCCCGGCTCTGTATTGGGGTACCCCAAAGCCAGGCAGAGGCTTTCTCCCCCCCCATGGCAGCATTCTGGGGGAGTGGTGAGTTCCCGGGTCCTGTGGCCACCCCAGCGCTGCCTCTGAAAGCTGCCCGTGTTCAAAGTGAGCTGGGAAATGGGATTCGTTCCACCAGCCCCGGCAACAAAAGGAAGGGAAAAGAGCCGCCAAAGCTGCTGGAAAATGAATATTTAAAAGAGAAGGAAACCCATTAAAACGGCTTCATTTTTATTCCCATTACAGCCCATTAAATCAACGCTGGGGCAGGCAGAGGCAGGGTGGCTGCAGGAGGGGAAGAGGGGAACAGCCCTGCACTGGGGGGGACACGACAAATTTGGCCACCAGCTCTGCCCTGGGAAGACCTGCGGCAACATGGCCCCTCCAGCACCTCCCTCCCTCCTGTGCCTCAGTTTCCCCATGTGCAAATGCAGGGGAGGATGCCCAGCTCCCTCCATGTCTCCCTGTTTTCCTACCCAGATGGGAAATTCAGGTGCGGGTTAGTGGGGATGAAGCTGCCTTGGAGTTGGGAGCTGCATCTTGGAGCTGGAAATGGCTCCCCAAAACCCTGATAACATCAAGGCCACACGGCCGTGGTGCCACCTGAACCCCAAACTCGATAAAATCGGAGCTCCCCGATACCACCATTTCCGCGGCCGCTTTTATGGTGCCGAACATCAAGACTCTGGGTAATACAGGCAGGTCATAAAGACGACATGAGCAGAGCTGCAAAATGGGCGGGGAGACCCATTTTGGGTAAAACCCAGGCAAAATAGGGAGCAATGCCCACACCACTGTTTCGTCCTTCCCTGTGGGAAAGCTGCCTGGAGGGGTTTATCCTCAGGGGATGCTGCAGGGATCTGCTCCACCCTGAACCTCATTTCTCATCCCCAGGGCAGGGGACACCCAAGGTCACGGTCATGGTTGTGTTGGGGACCCAGATGTCCGGGGCTGCCCTTGGGTCCTTATCCATCACCCTGTGCGTGGCACGTTCTCACCCGTCCCCACGAGCCCTTGCAGGGTACCACGGGGACCACTTTCCAGCTGAACGGCCGCCACGTTGGCCAGGGATGCTTGGAAAGTTGAAAAGCAGCCGAGGGAAGGTTTCCATGGCAACGGCCAAAAAAAAAATCTACATTTCTCCATTTGGGGGTAAAGGCTGTCATTTGTATGCAGGCGGGCGCGCGGCGCCTTTGAAATTCAAGCAGAAAATCAAAAAGGCGAAGGCAGGAGCGTAGCTGCTGGGTGATTATGCGGGAGGTGGGAGAGCGGCGCGGCCCCGCTGTTATTTAGTGCCGTCCCCGGCGAGGAGGACAGGGATGGGGACAGGGATGGGGACAGGGACAGCAGGGAGGTGTGAGGGGTCGAGGTGCTGTGGCCAGGTTAGTGTGGGAGCAGTGAAGGCTGGGGACAAGGAGAGGGGTGCCGGGGGGAAGGAGATGCCCAAGGAGAGAGAAATCCTTCTGGCCATCTGTGCTTCGTATCCCGTCCGTCCTTCCTTCCTTCCTTCCTTCCTTCCTTCCTATCTATCTATCTCTCCTTTCTCTCCATCTGTCCTTATCCATACAGCCTTCCTATCCCTGTATCCTCCCTATCTGTCCTTCCTACCAATGTTTGCCCTTTCTGTTTGTCTGTCCTTTCCATCTGTTTGCCTGTCCTTTCTATCCATCTATCCTTTCTACCCATTCATCTACCCTTCCTATCTATCTATCTATCCATCTATCCTTTCTGTCTGTCTATCCTTCCCATTTGTCTACCTGTCCCTTCCCTCTATCCATCCTCTCTATCCATCTAGCCTACCCAGACATCTGTCTGTCCTTTCCATCCATTTATCCATTTTTTTCTCTCTATCCTTCCTTATCCATCCCTCTGTCCTTCCTATCCACACCAGTCCCGAGGGCAGTTTCTCCCTTTGGGTTGCAAAATCCAAATTATGGATTTGGATTCCGCGGGCTGGCGAAGCTGAGCCTCCCAGTCCCCCCATCCTTATCGCAGCAGAGCTGAGCTTCCCAGTCCCCCCATCCTCATCCCAGTGGGTTTGCCCCATCCCAGTTTCCAACCAGTTTCCTGCAGGTTCAGTGAGCTGAACCGGCTGGGGCAGGGACGGCAGACACAGCCCAGACCTGGACACGCAGACCCGTATTAATCCCTCCATCCTCCAGCGATGCCACAACAGGCACCAAACCTCACCCTGGGGGTGGGTGATGCCACAGACCCCCCCACCGCAGGCAGTGTGGGTGCTTTGCGGGGGGGTGACACCCAGCCGGACCATCCCCAGATGTCCCCTGTGCTTCCAGCCCCGGGGATGGGGAGCTGCACCGGCACAGCCGTGATTTAATAACGGCAGCTCCTCGGGAGGCATCTGCCTCCTGTCAAGGCTTTGTTTCACGTGGGCGCTGCAGTCCTTTGTCCGCGCCACGCTCCCAAAATGGGGGTTTTTAACCTTTTTTTCCTCTTCCAGCAGCAGTTTTCCTTTACCCACAGCAGTTTTCCTTTACCTGCAGCTTTCCCAGGGAAACAGGGATGGGGACAATAGGGACATGGGGGTGTGAAGCACCGGGATTGGGGTTTCACCTTGGTTTTAAGCTTTGGGATGCTGTGGGGATGCAGCCCAGATGCCACGGTGAAGGGCGCCTGCCACCTCCACCCCCCAATTCACATCTTTCCCTTCATACCCCCCACAGCAGATGTCCGATAGGATCCATTTGGGTTAGAAAGACCCCAAAATTCAGCAGAGAAGAGCTTCTTCATGGTTGCTTGGCCAAAATGCCCGTGGCGCAGCCCCCATATCCCGGCCAGGTGCTGCAGGATGGGTGACGGGGAGGGGGGTGGTGGTGCCGAGAGACCCCAATTACTCCTGAGGCTTTGGTTTTAATCACATTTTGCCCAAACCAGGAGGCAGCAGCTCCTTGGAGGTGTTACGGGGACTTCTTCCCTCCACCCCCCATCTCCCATGGGTGCTCCCCAGGTGCAGGTGAGGCCTGGATGAGGCAAGATGTATTTTGGGCAGGGTGCCTGGCTCCATCCCCCAGGACTGGGACTTTCCAGGGAGATCCTCCCTCCTCCGGGACGGGATCCTCCATTTTCACCCCAAAATCCCAGCTTATTTCCTTGCACCAGCTCCCCTCCAGCATGTCCTGCAGTGGTGCTCCTGGGAAGATACCAAGATCAAAAAAACCAGATAGATGGTGGTGAAATAGCAATTTTTTCCACCATTTTTCAATCATTTTTTTCCTCCACCTCATTTTCGGATATGGATGTTTTTGTTGGAAGCACCACTTCCCATAGGGAAGACTCATTTTTGGTGAAGAAATATCAAATTTGTCCATTTTCAGCCTTGAGGTGGAACATTTAGGAAAATTTGGGTGCAGGTTCAGGTCTGGTAATAGCAGCCTTGACCCCCACGGGGTATTTTCATCCCCAAAACCCAAATTTTCTACTGATGGAAAGAGAATTAAAGGACATTTTTGGGTCCTAGGTTTTGCCCCAGTGGCTTTTGAAGACCCTCTAAGGGTCTAGCTGCTGGTTTAGGGGTTATTTTCCCGCGCTTAAAAATACCCACTGCAAATGGTTTTACATTCCCCAGTCAGGAAAATCACCAAAAATCTCAAATATTCACCCAAAACCATATTTTCTCCAGCCCTTTTTTTAGCAGGCATTTCTGCTCCTTGCGACAAGAGGAGGTGAAACCTTTGCCGATGGGAGCGGGGTGGAGGTTGGCTCTGTCCCTCTAATATATCATTTTTATTTCCTGTTGTAACTGACAAATTGTTCTGTATTTTATATCGGATCCCTCCAGGCAAAGGGGCTGCGGGATGTGCTTTTTTTTTGGTATTACCTGGGAAAAAAAAAAAAAAGAGTCGTAAAATCAAATAATAAAATAAAAAAAAAGTTAAAATAGTCCGAAAGAACAGATACGGTGGTAATGAGCACCGCAGAGATGCTCTATAAACCTGAGCAAGGCTGCAGGGATGGGGAAGGAGGGGGAATAAAAAGCGACCGGGCAGAAATCCCCCCCCCCCAACCCTGTTATCACCTCCAAAAAACGCTGGGGAAATTTTCAGCCCCCGCACTGCGCCCAATTACCATCAGCAGGTGCAAATGCACCCAAAACCCCACTTATTTCCCCATAAACCAGCACCGCTCACTGCATCATTTCAGCTGGCAAAAGCAAAAACCTTCCTTGGGAAAAAAAAAACCTGATTTTTTTTTTTTCATGCAAAGCTTTGATTATTCTCCTTAAAACGCCGTTTCCGTCAGGATTTTAATTGTCTTTGAAAAGGTCAGGCGACGCTCCTTCCCGCAGGTTTCATTTCGCTTTATTTATTTGCCCCCAGAGAAAAACCGCGTTGGCTGCGTTCCGCTTGAAAATCCACCGCTTTTGAAAAAAATAATGTTAATAAAATTAAAAAGAAATGAAAAAAAAGAGGTTTTTTTTCGGTCTGAAATCCTCATATGGCTCTTGCTGATCTTTGCTGCCAAGGGCTGGTTGGCTCCGGGCTCCCTGCAGTGCTCCCCCGTGGCAATTTTTTCCCCTATATCCATGGGTTTTGCCCCATTTTATGGAGATATGTGGGATTTTGTGCACCTGATTTAGTTGGGGGGGGTGGTTAATCAAAGCACAAACCCATCCCCATCCATCCAGCCTAGTGCCAACCTTGGACACGTGTACGCAATAGGATGGATAGACAAACTGGTTCTTTCCCATCACCCTGGTCAGGAGTGACCCTAAATCACCGAGAATTGCCCCATTTTGCATTTTGTGCTCCTTTTTCTGCGATTCCAACCATCGGCTCAGCTGCTGCATCCTGGGGTGTCATTTGGGGTGAAACTTGCCCTTTTGGGGTTGGAGAGGTGGCAGAACAGGGGTTTTGGTGGCCACCACTCTGCTTTCAGTAGCTGCACAGCAGTGATGAACCCCACACCCATATCCAAGAGCGACTGAGACCCTTGGGGGGCATTTTTGGGTGGAAAACCAGGATTTTCCAGCCTGAAGAGCCAAATCCCTGGGGAAATAGGAGCAAACCCCCATCTCCCGATGCCCCACAGCTGGGGGATGCTCCACGATGCTGCAGACCTCAGCTGGCTTCCCCCCTTCTCTTGCCGTGTCCACCTTGCAAATCTCCTTATTTTTATGGGTTATTCGATCCGTTCAGAGCGTTTCTGGCTTGTTTATAAATATCCTCGTCTATAAATAGCTGCACGGGGAGAAAGGAGCCGTTAGCCCAGGGCTCTTCAATCAGGCCGGGGAGCTGCAGGTAAATAAATTCAAGTAGGAAACAAGATGCTCCTCTCTGGCAGAGCAATGGCATCGTGGCAAATACGGATTCACCAGGCAGAGAGGCTTCTTATTTGAGATAAGGTGGTGAAAAATGTCACTTGTGGATGGGTTATTCCCCTGGGGACCCCGGTGGTGGCTGGGGAAGGGGACCATGGCCACATGTGGTGGCAATGGCAGAGGGATGTCCCCGTTTTCCCTGGGGTTGGGTGCTGCAGGCTGGCTTGCCTGGTCAAAAAAGTTATTAAATGGTTGTATTGAGGGAAAATTAGTAATTAGTAATTAAATGCAACTTGTGGGGCTGCATGAATATGGATGCAGGACCCCCAAACTGGTGGAGAAACAGCCCCACGTTCCTCCAGGTACCCCAAAAGGGGCCATCAGCTGAATTAATGCCCCTTTTCCAACCTGGCATTCCCCCGCCAGCTGCTCTTCCCTGGCCTGAAACCTTTTCCTCTCCCCAGAGATTTATTTCTTTGGGGGAAAATATCTATGAGATGAGATGAAGTTGAAATGCTGAAAATTTAGGGGTGCTGAAATGCCATACCAAAGCCCCCAGTGTCGAGCAGCATTTTTGCAATTCAGCTTTTCTGTTCCCCAAGGCTGCAAAGGGGTTGGGGGGGGGGGCAGGTCCAGCACAACACGATGGAGACGATGAGCTTTTGGGGGGTGAACACCCCCCACACTCCCCAGCCCCATTTTCTCCCAGCTGGAAGAGGCAGCCGTGGCTCTGCGGCAGCACTGATGGATCCCGGTTTTCCAGCCCATCTTCGACAGGGGGAGCGTTGTGTCCGCGCATCCGCAGCCCTGCGTGTCCCTACTCGCAGCGGGGACACCGCCGGCATCCCGCGACTTTGGGCGTCCACAGCACCCCCATGTCACCCAGCACCCTGGAGTGCTCCTGGTCCCCCGCTCCCCCTCCCAGTTCTTCTTTCAGAGCATTTCTTAACGCTTTGAGGAAGCATTCTTGCAGGTAGCTCATCCCCTTGCCAAGATCGAACTGAATTTGGCCGATTCTGAGCCATGCTAATAGCAGGGAGAAAAACTCTAAATTATCCTGAATGAGGCAGCTGGGAAAAGGGGAGACACGGCACCGATGTCCTCTGCAGAGGGCTGGAGTACAACCTCGTATTAGACACTAGAGAAGCCAAGCAGAAGGCAGTGAGCCCCAGGGAAGCAATCCCAGCTGATGGTACTTTGCAGCCTGGCCGAATCCTGCCGCAGGCACTCTCCAAAGGGCCAAATCCTGCAAAATCCTCTGCTGTTTGCAGAGGAGCATTGCCAGCGGATGCAAGACCCAGCTGTTTTGGGTGGAGAAAAGACAAGAAAAGGGGGGAAATAAAAATTAAAAAGATTGAAATCCCCTTGTCGGTCTCTGTGCTGACAGTGAAAAAAAAAAAGACAGAAAAAACCCCCGACTAATTATATTTTATTTGCTGATCAAAAGGAAAACGACTCGCTGCAGGCAAAGAGGGAGCGGGGTTTGTAAGGGCGTTTGGTGGAAAAGGCGGCGTCTGAAGGTTTGCATAATCCGCGAGGGTTTTACCTCTCCAGGGTGCATTTTCTGGGCAGCCGCCTCCTGTCTGGGCTCTGCTAGTCGCAGCTTGTTGCTGTGCCGGCATTTCGGGCTCTGCGGCGGGTTGGGCTCCTTTGTATACCTTCCAAAGCGGCCGAGATGAGGGAAAATGTGTGAGGGCACACAGGGAAAAGTCCCCGCGTGGAAATGCTGGGGTAGGAGGCGGCGGGTGCTGGTTGGGTTTGCGCAGGGCTGGGGGTGCGGAGAGACCACGGGGCTGGTGCAGGACCTTTTTGGGCTTGCTTTTGTATTGGGGGAACATCCCTGCCTTAGTTTTGCTTTTGCATGGGGGGAGCATCTCTAGCTTGGTTTTGCATCACAGCAACAGCCCCATCTTGATTTTGCTCTTGCACCGCAGGAGCATCCCCATCTCTACTTGATTTTTGTACTGGGGGAACATCCCAGCTTTGATTTTGCTTTTGCACCAGGGGATCATCCATGTGGCAGCTTTGCTTTTGCACCAGGGGAGCCTCCTCATCTTGGCTTTGCTCTTGCACCGCAGGAGCATCCCACCACAAGAGCAAAGCCCAGCAAAGACCTCACCCCGGTTCTGCACCCGCTTCGCACCAACCTCTCCACGAGCTCCGCTGGGCGATTATTTGCAAGAATTGCGTGGGGATGCCAAAGGGAAAAAAAAAAATTTTTTTTGAGAAGAAATGTGGGGAGAGCACGTTTCTCCTTGTGCTCCATCCCTAGCGGAGCTGGGGTGAGCCGGGCGCAGCGGGCGGCTGTAGCCTGGGCGGCTCGGCCTGTTGCGGCTTGTTCCCTGCATATTTCACGGCTGCGTCGGCGAGGTTCTGCCTCCCTTTGGGGCTCCGCGAGGCTCCAGAGGCTGCAAAGCAATTACCCCCTCCTCGCTCCTGCGATTTCGGCATTCCTGCCAAAAGACGGCCCCAAATTTCCCTGCCTGCCCCAAGCGGGGCCGGATCCTTCCTCCATCCTACGCCCCGTTCGCAGCCGGGATGGAGCCCTCTTGCACTGGGCAAGCAGGAGCAGTCCTGTGGCTTGCTTTTTTTCAGGAAAATGAATAAAAACCTTAAAAAAACGATGAAAATAAACCTGCCAGGGGCCAACATGCACCCGAGCCACGGCCGTGCAATCACCCCCGCGTTAACCTGTAATTAATGCCATGATGAAATTCAAACAGGTTTCACTCCGTGGAAAGTCCGTCTCGCCTTCCAGTAAATTCTATCTTGGTTTAATTGGCTTTAATTTGCATGAAAACAATTATCGGCCGCGTTTTGCCTCTGGAAAGGTTGGGAAAGTTATGGAAGTGTCTGGAAAAAAAAGGGATTCGTGAATCACCAGCATCGGCAGCCGCGTTGCATCCGGGGAGAGCCGGAGCCTTTGTGTCTTGGGGTGTAGAGCTTGAAATGTCCCATGAGATCAGAAAAGGAAGGGGGAGGATGGGGTTTGTCCAGAGAGAGAGTCAAGGATTGTTTGGGGGGGGGAATAGGTGCCCTGATGCCCCGGTGATGGGATGGGGGATGGGGAAGCCAGGCCCAAGCATTGCCATAGCAGGTTGCGATGAATCAACCCAGAGCAAAGACGCTCCCTCAAACCCCACTTCACCTTAAAGGGGAAAAATTGGGGTGAAAGAGCCTAAAATCAGGGTTCACCTGGGTGCCCAGGGCACCCAGTGCTGGCGGGTGCATCCCCAGCCCATTCCCAGCCCAGCTGCACCCTCCAGAAACAGAAGCAATCCTCGCAATCCAAGCAAATTTTTGCTTTTCTCTTTTTTTTTCTTTCTTGCTTTTTAAAGCCAAAAAAAGCACCGTGTGGGGTGCAAAAAAAAACCAAAACAAAAAACCAAAACAAAAATCCCCCTTGCGCATCCCACTGGCCTCCGCCGGGATTTCAGGGGCTCGGGGCGGGCGCCCACGGGAGCTCGGCCACGTGGCAGCGTTTAGGCGAGAGCCGTAAATCACAGCCAGCTGCTGAGTGGGGAAAGCAGAGGAAAAACCCCGCGGCGGCTGCGGTTGGAGCCGCCTCACGCTCAAGGCCTCCCGGGGCGGGGATGCCTTGGGGTGCCCTTTGCATGCCCAGTTTGGGGACACACAAGGAACGTTGACCGGACCCTCTCCACGCGGCTTTTGGGTGGCATTGCATGGGTGGCACATCCAAGCGCCCACCCAAAAGGTTTGGATTTTGTGTGTGTGTGTGGGTATTTTCCAGGAGCTCTTGTTCCGTCCAGTGTTTATTCAGTTCCTAAATAATTTGGGAGCATCCCAAATAATTTGCAGCATCGTGCATCTTGCTATACGTGCTGTGGTCACTAGATGGGGAGATAACAGCTTAGCATGAGCGCGCAGAGCTGCTGCCTGCTCCTGCCTGGCTGCCAGAGCTCCTCTGGCCCCGCAGAGCTGGGATTTCCAGCCCTGAGCTGGAAATGGATGGGTGCTGGAGATGCACCCCAGCACCCCTGCACCGATGCAATGGGCACCCATCAAACTTCATCCCAGCATGTCCAGGTCCATTGAGATGGGGGTTTGCGGTCCAGGGCTTGTCCTGCCCCCATGGCCACCTGGATCCTGCTGCTCCTGGGAGCAGGAGATGATGGAGGATCCCCCCAGCCTCTAAACATCTGGCCCAACACCAAAACCCAACATGAGAAGCTGCAGGAGATGTAACGGGGGCTCCATCAGTGGCAGTGCAGTGCCGTACCCTTCCTCCCCAGGAGGCAAAGAGGATGGCGAAGCCGCAGCACAGCACCCCAGAAAGGATGCTGGAACCTAGCATCCCTCCTACACCCTCCTCACTGCCACCTCCCCCTTCCCACGGGCCATGAGGGTCCCCGGTTTGGGGCACCGAGCCCTCCCTGCCATCCACCCATGGCAGTTGGGAAGCTGGGAGTCCTTGGCGGTGAGCGTTGAACAACTGGCTGGAGCCGTATCTTCCCAGTGCCACGAGACTCCGCTCTATCTCGCCTCCCCAGGCATGAGTTATAATGTGCAATAAAAAGAAAATCAGTGCATTGATGCCAGTTAGTGTGACTAATCCAAGACCCAGCCTATTAACTGGTGAGTGGAGCATCCGTCTTGGCTCTCATTAGAAACTCAGCCAACTACCCAGGGATAAATCTTTCAGCGCATGGGGGAGCGTGGCTCAGTGGTCAGAGCATCCAGGTTACCAGGGTTTTGCTCGTGGAAGCCTTGATGGAGCCAAAGGGCATCTGGGCTTTGGTTGTTTACTGGGGGATGCACAGGGATGGAGCTGGACACCTGGGTCCTGTCCCCAGCTTGGGGATGGGAATGGGGGGGCTGGTGTGTTGCAGCAGGGGATGAGGAAGCAGGAAGAGCCCCAGGAGCATCCCAAGCAGATGGGGGTAGGGAAGGGAAACTGAGGCACGGAGCAATCAGGGCTCGGGTGGTGCTGGACAGCATCCCATCGCCAACAGCATCCCATCACCAGCAGCATCCCATCACAAGCAGCATCCCATTGCCGATGGCATCCCATCACCAACAGCCTCATCCACCCTTCCCTGAAGGACACAGCGGCTCTGCCGCGGTGCTGCCGCTCCTGCACGTGCTCTTATTTGCTTTATCTTCGGCTCTCTCCATTAATCTTGGCGTGATTTATGGGGATGTGTTATTTATCTTTTTCCTCCCTCCTTCACCAGGCTGGACTGGAAGGTCCACACCTTTTTATAGTGCAATAAAGCCCACACAATGAAGAGGATTTCGTGAGGTTTTCCAGCCACAGGGGAGCAAGGGAATGTTGCAGGAGGCGAGTCGGGGACCTGGGACACCGCAGCCACCCGTGTGAGGAAGCGAGGACTTATGGATGGAGATGTAACCCATCCAAATCGCCTCCTGGAGATGTTTAGTGGCATCTCGCAGAAGACTGTGGCTGGCCACAAGGGGTGTGGGTCCTTGTGCCTCAGTTTCCCTCCTGGCCCCACGCATTTGGGTATTGCAGCTTTACCAATGGGGACATCCCTCCACATGCAGGGTGATGAGGTGGAGAGACCTCTCAGCCCAGTGATGACCATGGTGGTGTGATCACAGTGGTCCCCCCCTACCCATCCCAGAGAAACAGAGGTTGGGCTGGACCCCCAGATTCACTCCCTGAAATTCAAAAGGCTTCCACAGTCCCTTCCTCCCTGCAAAACTCTGCCTCCCAACCCCACCTCTGTCTTGAATTTTAAATAAAATCCCATTACATTTGCTTCCAGCCCAGCAATGGCGCAGACGCTGGCTTCCAGATGACCAGCACTTTACGGGAATACCTCCCTACTAAGCTGCCAGTGCCAGCGCTGCATTGGCCAGGGGCGTTGATTTAAAAGCGCCTTACGGCTGCTTAACATAAAGCGATCGTCTAACCGACTTAAGCTAAATCAATAGAAAGCAGGTTCGAATCAATTTGAAAGTACCCAGATCCAGGGTCTGGGTGCCATAAATCAATATAAAAATCAGACGTCAAATTAAACAGGTGCAATCTGGAGGGGAGATGGCGAGTTAAGATTTTCCTGCGTGTTTCTGAGTGCGGCCAAGAGACTGGCTGGGAAGCACGGATGGTCCCACCTCGCTGTGGCTGCATTGCTCTGGTATCACCTGGAGAGTGGTCGCAGGGTTTGAAGGGCAATGCAGTGTAGCAGGAGGTGGAAAGGGACCTCTGCTCCCTCCATGCCAACTAGGAGACAAATCTGGGCTCTTGTTGAGGCTCTTTGGGGTGTCACAGTGGGATTTGGCTCAGTTGAGGTTGCAGGGACCAGCGGCGTTGGCTGGAAGGGACCCTGGAAGACTCTCGGCCAACTTTGGACCATTGGAGATGACCAACACTTGAAGACCTCAAGGGTGAAGATGCCAAGGATAGAGATTGTCCACTTGCCCCAGGGCTTCCACCCTCCTTATCCCATGGAAGCATTGAGAGCTGGGCTAGAGTGAATGGGGAGTGTGAGGACCTTCATGGTGGTTCCTCTGCCCTAGCTTCAATGTCATCCCTCCAATGGGACAAGGTGGAGGATGCCCTTGGCTAGAAACCACTGCTGAAGATCAGGGAGGTGAGACCCAGCCAATGCATCTTGGGCATGGATAATGCCCTCTTCTCTCCAGCCTGGAGCAGACCTCGCCGTTGATCTTGAATTGGCCAATTTTGGGAGGTTTTCCAACTCACCTACATGTCGTGGCGGACAGGGAGCCGGCATCCCGCTGCCTGCCACTGGACCTCCTCCTGGAGGACCTAAATCTTTTTGGAAGCAAGTCATAAAATCCCAGGCACAGAGGTGTTTTTACAACCCCCTCCTTCCCACCCGCGGCTGCGGCTGGGGCCAGCGCAGAGCAGTGTCACCGCGGGGAGCTGGCCCTCGCCTCTTGGCCGGGGCTCATCTGGCATCGCCACGTGTGAGTAGTCACCTTGTCAAGGAGCTGGAGTGTCTCCAACCTGATGTTTTTCATTTCGTTGTCAGCTCCTTGCCAGCATCCGGCCTCACTGGCTCTCCTGCAGCAGCAGACCACGGGGGGAGCGTCCGTTGGGTGGGAGAGACCTGCCAGAGTGGGTGGTGGTACCATCCTGACTGCTGCTGAGCGCCTCCCAGCCTGGGCTACCCCACTGATTGGTTTCCCCCATCTGCCCTTTTTTTTATTTTTCACAGAAATACCGCCCGAGCAGGCTCTGGAGGTTAAGTAGTGGTTTCTGGATGGTCCCAGAGCATGTCTACCACCCCCGAGGACATATGTAGCTCAGCATGGTGCACATGTGGTGGGACCAAGACATGCTGAGGGCTGGGGTCATTGCTCACACGTGTTGGACCACATACATGGCCACCTTTGGGTGATCCTGGTTGCTCTTCCCAGCACCAAACACAACGGCATCGTCAACTCAACGGTGTTGACCCGGTGGCAGCAAGCCACCATCGTGGATTCGGTGACGTGGGGGACTTCACGGGGGTTGTGCCAGCCCCCCGTGATGGGGACGCATCTCAGCTCCCTGGCGCAGGGCCTGGCTCCTCATCCTCAGCCAAACAGCAGCCTGGCCAAGCGCCCACATCTCCCACCTCGTTAACGTCAGGGGGATTGATGTGGCTTTGGTATCGCCCCAAATGCCCTGACCTTGGAGAATCAGCCATTTCACATGGGCTTAACGGATAATATGACGCTTGAGTATTGGCCGGGCACAGGCTGCCTTATCGCTTTTGCAGGCTGTAGTGTTTGGGGCTATTACAGTAGCATACTGTACCACAATCGCTTTATAAGGATGGATGGTTAGATAGAGATAATAAAGCCCAAGAGCATTAAATCTTCGCAAGACACCGGCCACACTGCCTCATCCACCAGGCTGAAAAGGCTATATATGTTTTTCATAATTTGTAATTACTTTTTTACAGTTCTCTCCCATAACTCTGTCCATCATCTGGGTCAAAATATACAATGTGTGTGGGAGTAAGAGTCATAAAAATGTGAAAACAAACAGTTTGTCTTCGGGGAGATTAACGCACAGTTAAAAGACCCATTTTAACACTCTCTCCATGCCGTCAGCCAATTAGCCGATATAATGGGCTCCACTTGATATTTTAGTTTTATTTTATTTCGCAACGATACCAACGTGCTTAATTGTGAACACATGATCCCTAATTGGTGGTGGTGTCATCTTCGAGGTATGCGGCTTATGCAAGAGAGCAGCGATTTGGGGCTAATCCGGAGAGGACTGGGCAAGGGAATTCTCTCTGAAATTCAGCTGCCGGAAAAAGGCATCCTGGGTGGAAAGAAGAGGATCCTGAATGGCAGATGAGGCAGCGTTGGGTTCACGGTAAGTGACTGTGGAGGATATGCTGCGGTGTGGATTCTCTGATGTTTACAAAGGCTTGAGGGTCCTCCTTTGGGGATCTTTCTTCTCTGCTGGTTCAATGAAATTTGGCAGATCTGAGCATCGCTGCCTCATCCAGTTGGTATTGGCCTCCAGGTTCAAAGTTATTAGGTGACACACACACTGACATGCAGAAAACAACTGCATAAATAGCCATCTTTTACCCCTTCACCTTCTCCATTTTTCTACTTCTAAAATAAATGACGTCGGAGATGTCTCTTAAAAAAAAAAAAACAACCCCACAGCCCTCCTGCCCCTCCTTCTGCTCTTTGAGAATCCTTTAAAAAAATTGTAACTGGTTTCCAAACATCCCATTCATGGGAGCTGGAAAGGGGCCACATTTGGCTCCAACGGAGCCGTGTCTCTTCTTGGCTGCAGCTGGAAAGATCTGGGGCAAAATATCATGTGTTTCATTTCTCTGCTGGCTGGAAGGGATGCTGTGATGGAGGGATGGGGGTAGGGAATGATTTTGCCCCAAGAGAGGAAGCCGAAAACCATAACTCCTCGTGAAAGAGATATTTTTGGAAAGTTTGCCTCGGCTGGTGGTGCTGGAATGCGGCTCCTTGCAGCGAGTGACAAGGAGGAATTATGCTGGGACAGAAAATGGCCTTTCTTCGCCCGCCTGCCCAGCTCACATCAGGGCTGACACCCAATATTATTTTTCTTTAGGAGAGGAATGGCTGCATTTCCCAGAGCGGTCCCAGCCCCTTCCCACCTCTGTGGCTGCAGGCGATGGGTTTGCTTGGGGACAGCATCGTCCCTCCCAGATGTCCTGTCCCATGTTGTCCTTGCACAGCAGCCACCCTCTTCCTCCCAGACCCCATTTCCAGCTCCACGTCCCTTCTCTGGCCATGGAGAATCACTTGCTTCAGTAGATGGGGCCACCGATGGAGCTTTTCCGCCCTCTATTCCCTTCCCAGGGGCTTTTTGCTACGAATTTCTTTCTTTGCTCCAGATTAATGCATCTGAGCAGGAAAGCAGCCCCTGAGCAGGAGGGATCCAGGCTTCTTCTCTTAAAAAAATAAAAGCTGGTTGCTGGCAGGGGATGGCTCCCTAATGCCTCCCCCACCCAGAGCAGCCCAGGACCCCCCACCTGTGCTGGAGGACCGGGGTGGAGAGAAACAGCCGAGAGGGACCTTCAGGGGATGTTGTGGTCCTTGGGCACCCCTGTGGCCTGTGGGTTTGGGGTCCTGACTTGTTTCTACTCCCATGACATTTAAAGACAGATTTTGGCCCACAGGAACTGCTTGGGGCAGGGCTGGAGGGAGGTTATCCCCAGTGGATCACTGGGGCTATCCCTGCAAGGGGGGAAAGAGCATGTGGGGTTTGTAGCTTGGAAAGAAAAGGGGAGAAAAAAATGCATATAGGAAGGGAAGAGGAAAAAAAAAAAAGAAAAATCCATTAGGAAAATGAAAGCAACTGATGACTAAATTGCTTTGGTTAAACATCTGCACAGCGTTATGGACACGGCGCTGTCTTCAAACCAGACACGCTGCTCCAGCCACTCTGCTTTGCCTCTCCCAGATTGTGTGAGCCCTCCTCGCTCTCCCGCTCCGCTGTAATGAAAGCAGCAGCTTTTATAAATAGCAGCTGAGAGGTCCTGGATGGGAATTTGCCTGACTTAACAGTCCTCTATTTAGACTAAGTTTTGGCAGCTCCCGCAAAGGGGAATCGAGCATGAGCTGGCATCCCAGGTGACCCAACCCTGGCCCATCTGGGTGGTGGGAGACAGGGGTCCCGGGCAGGGGGTCAGGTTGAGTTTCCATCTCAGCAGCTTGGTGGCACCTCTGGCATCTCCTGGCCACCCACGGCTATGACCCGGGGCTGGGCTTCATCATCTTCAATGTCAGGAGCCCCCCTCAGAGCCATGAGAAAAGATGTCTTTTGGGCCAGCTCTCCTCTCCCTTCACCACTGCTAGATAATTTGGGGGGCTGTACATCAAGTGACCACCTTGATGTCTCCTGAGACTCATCCCAGGCTGAAATCGGGGCCAGAAGCAGGTGAAATCCCCCCCGGCTGCTCCACGCTTTGGTCGCTCTGGATGGATGTTGGGCTGCTCATTCACAACAGGGTCCCCAGCAGCCCCCATGCACTCACCCTCGTGGGCACATCTGCATCCCATCGGATTTCGGGAGCACCGCGAGGAAGGACCGCAGCCGCCGGGTGTCCCTGCTGCAGCGCGGAGCAGCCCAAACCCCCCCCGCAGAGGCAGGGATGCTTGGTGGCCAAGCAGCCGCAGGACGAGCCAAGAAACTGTTTATATCCAGCAACTCGAAATCTGGCAACAGCTCCGTCTGCGCAAAACTTTTCACTTGGCTACCAGGCTGTTTTCCATCCTCGGGTTATTTCTCCAGCTTGGTTCATGTTTATAGTGGATTAACCTGCTGTGAGGAGCCTAGGTATTATTTATGGCTAATTATTGGCATTTGGCTGGCTGGGAGGATTGCAGGAATACGATACCGTGGTGCTTACACGGCTTGTTCCAAACTGCGTTCAGCTCCTCCGTCTGAGTGTGCGTGTTTACGATGCCAGCTCACGTTATTTTCATTACCCCCTTTCCACTAATAAACTTTTGGTTGAACCAGACTTGAGAAAGAAAATCCTTTGCAGAAGATGTTTTGGTGTCTTTCCAAAGAGCCATTGTCAAGAAATCAAGGGTGCAGCCTTACTCTGGGATGTAAGGAGTTCAGCTGCGGTGGATTCGCCGCATTTGCATCGTATTAACTCCGGCTGCCGGCTGCCAAACGGCTCACTCTTTGCATCTGAAAATAATAAGGCTGAGGGAATAATAGTCCTAAAGTGAATTTTTCAAAGCATCTTTTAAAAATACCAAGGCCAGGCTTGTGTTTACACTCAAGGCTTTCTGCATGGTTGGGAGATGCCGCCTGCTTCAAAGGCAAGAAGAGAAAATGTCTTCGGGTCAGAGCTCAACCTGGAGAACTTGTGGAAAGGAGATGAGCAAGAGGTGATGCCCTGCAGATCCCATCCCTGGGACAAGCTGGAAGGGGTTAAATGCAAAAATGCTAACAGCTCGGGAAATTCAGGATGGTTTTACCAACTGGTGGTCAAACGCCACCCTGAAGTGGCAGCAGCTTCTTCTGCTGGGCTGGGTGGAAAACCCATCCCTTTTGGCCAGGAGACCAAGAAAAAGGTGATTCAGCCCTTGGGCTGGCAGCAAGTCAGCACCAGGCAGCTCCAACGCAGCTGCCTCCACCCAAAATCCCCAAATCCTGCCCCAAAACACAGAGTGATGCTCTGGAAGAGGCATCCTGCCAATCCAATGTTGGGTGATCCAAGGGGAAAAGGTAGGAGCAGCAAAGCAGGGAAGGAGGCTGAGCTGGGACTGGTTTTGAACTGGTTTTTGAGCGCAGCAGCTGGGGAGATGCTGCCCATGGGGCCACGCGGTGGCAAGGAGAGGCAGCAGCAAGAAGCTTGTTGGCCATCACCCTTAGCAGCTGGCTCTGCTGTGCCCACCGCTCCAGCTGGATGCTTTTCCACCATTCATTTTGGGTGAGAAAATGAGTCTTTGCTGACCCAACTCCGTGGACATGACCCCTCCAACCAAAGGAAATGCTGCACAACCCTACAAGCCATCAGAGAATCCACACCATGGAGGGACACTGGGTTATGGGGGACTGAGCAGAGGAGGATTTTCTGGAGGTGGGTGGTGGTGGGTGGGTTAGCAGGGGACCAAGCCGCTCCCACAGCTTCTCAAACTCCCATTTAACTCAGTGGAGGGACACAAGGTCCAGCGAAGGTGACATTTTCATCCCGACTGGAGCCAGACTGCGTCCCATCGCTGTCGGGGACAAGGGTGTCACAGCAATGATGTGTCTCCCAGACTATTTTTAACCACTCTGGGTTTAAAACCCAGCCTAAAGACCCCGCTGGAGTGGCTAAGCCCTTCGCGTGATGCTCAACTCCCAGCCCTGAAGCACCTCCAGACCCAAGCTCCCTGGAAAAGCTTCCCTGCTCTGCAGATGGACGTGAAGGGTGTGTTTTTAAAACTAAAAAAAGCAGTTTTTTAACCAATGTAATTATCCTGCCGTAAGTCCTGGCTGCAGCTGGTGGTTCCTGAAGCTCCACTTCCCTGTAGTATCTTCAAAAGTGACAGCATCAAGTCCTGAAAAAGTTTTGGGGAAATCTGCTCCCATGGTGGCCACTGAACCCGGGTCTTTGGGACTTCCATCACCTGCACATGGCATGTCCAAAGGGCATCCCTCAGCTTGACCGGCTGCATCCATCGGGAGATGATGCTGGAACGCTCTTTCCAGGTTATCTCACATGTTTTCCATTTCTCCCCAGCTGCATCACCTGCCTGGAGAAGATCTTTGGGATAAGGTTTTCCCGAGTTCCAGGTGAAGAGCAGCCCAATGAACTCCGAGTCCATGCTCGCCTCTGGCAGAAGCTGCTTTTTGTTCCCCATGCATCAGCAGAACGGAATACTTTATTACTGTGCCTCGCTGAGCAATTTTTATTTATTTCTTCAAAATCTTAAATAAACCTGTTTTTTAAAAGTACCTCTGGAACAAGGGAAATGTATTATTATGGTAATTGTCTTGTGCTAATTATACTTATTACTATAATAACCGTTTTGTTGTCACACAAATAAAGTGGATTACATCATTTGTAAGTGCCAGAGGCAAGTGATGGCTCTGGAGCAGCGAGCAGGCGAGTTATGCGGGTTTTCTCCTTGGGCTTGGGTGAGATGGTGCCCAACAAAGGCACCTCCGATTTGGGATCCACATGGAGCTGGTGGATCTGTTCAGCGGGGAGGATGGAGCCTCTGCAGATGTTAATCTGTTTGTAGGGATGTTGAGAGGTGGGTGGTGAAGGCAAGATGATGGGAGCTGTCATTCCTCCAAAACTGCCTTCTCGCTGGCCTTGGTCACCTCCCTCATCCTTGGAAGGATTTTGGGTGCCATCAGGGATATGATTGCAAAAGCACCTACTATCTAATCCACCTTGAGGTTGCTTGAGTAGATGGTGAATGAGATGCCACCTCTCCTCCCCGCTCACCGATGCACACATTGCTTGGCTGCCCCACATTTGGGATCCCGTGGCCACCGCTTCTCTGGAAAATCCCAGACATGGTGCCGGGGCTGCGGGTCCGCTCTCCCACCCAGCACCTTTCCTCACCCAAAGCCGGGAGCTGCGAATGCCTCGGCATGTTGCAGCAAGCCGGCTTTGCCTGCGTTACCTACGTGACCGTTTCAGGAGGATGCTGACGGCCGAGCCGGGCTGTGCCCGCATGCGCCGTCCTGCCGACCACGGGATTTGGGTCTCGCGTGGTTTTGGGGGCGAGTTTTGCCAGGCTGCCTTCAACCGGCTCCTTTCAACTGCTGCCTTCAACTCTGCACTCACAACCACCCATGCATCCCCCAATGCAACCCCGCATCATTCCCCTTCATTTCATCCTTCCCCTTCCAGCCTCATGGCCTACATAAAAAACCACCGACCCCCAACCAACCAGGTCCTCGCTTTCCAGGGTATTCAGCAAAAGCAGGTGTTTTGCCTTTTTGTGTGTGTGTGCGCACGTGTGCGTGTGTCTCTCGCCTCCTCTCTCGCACTGATGGGCCCCTGGAGCTTATTTTACACGAAAGCAACACAGGTTGATGTATTTTTAAATGGCTTGATTTTATCACCCTGCTTAATGATTTGTCGCGTTATTTATTAGACAGTGTGATATCCAGAGGGATTCATCGCATTAACGTATAAATAATGTGGCAAATAGTTCAATAGAGCCATAAAAAAGGGGATTTAGAAATAAATTGACCTATGTTTGCTACATGTAAACGAAGGTGGTGAATGATAATGTGTGTCATGCCCTTAAGCATGAAAAATGGGGGCCAAGAATAAATCAGAAAGTTTCTTTAGCAGGTAAAACTGCAAAGCAAAAAGAAAAATCCCGAACTCTCGGGCTTTTTACCCATCTTGTGTCCCCTGCTCCAGCCACGCTGGCATTTGGACGTAGCCGTACATCTCCCGCGGGCTCAGAGACACTGCTCAGCTTCTCACTGCAAAGGCATGTGGAGGTCTGTCCCCACTGGGAGGTTTGCAGGATCCAGCACAGAGCCGAAACATGCTCTCACCTACACAATAAATAAGACCCCATGTCCTTATTGACACCCTGCAACACTGGTTAAAGCAATAACCCAACCACCCTGTGTTCCCACGCTGACTTACAAGTTCACAATATCACCTGATGTTGGGCAATAATTATTTTTGAATAGGTTTTCCCATCCCCTAAAAAAACCCCTTCCACCATGGCAGAGCCAGAGAGCTTTTTCTTCTGCTTTGGGGGCCAAATCCAGCACTGGGGTCATTCGAAATCCCGCAGATCTGCCGGGCCACCAGCCCCAACCCGCGCCCAGCTTTGGCACCGCCGCCTGCCAGAACGATATCTGATCTCAGCATCAGTGCCAAATGATTTTATTCCGCAGCTGTAAGACAGATCACTATTTTTTTTCTCTTTTACAACGTGCTACAGTTTAATTATTTAACACCATGGGGGTATGCGAGATGACACAGACAGTTGCAAGGAGAGCGCGCCAAGCTAACTGATGGATGGGCTCGATGAAGGATGGATTGCAGTGCCAAGCAGAAAAGGAAAAGGGAATTTTCTACTGGTGTTGCAAGGCATCGCCAGGAGCACGGGAGGGAAGAGGTGGGCACCCCCAGGTAGATCTCAGCCCCCCCAGAACCCCTTGGTTGTTGGCACCAGCCTAACTTGGACCACGTGCAATAGGCAGGGTAATTGCAAATGTTGGAGCTCTCTGCCTCAAAACACTGAGGTTTGCAAACTCCGGGCTCAATTTCCACAGTTTTGCAAAATCAAAAAAAGAAAAAAAAAAACCCTGCAAATTCCACCCCAGGAGCTTCCAGCACAGCCCAAGCATCCCAGTGCTGCCAGGCTTTAGCATCAGACCCCCGGCCAGAGCCAGGCTTTTCTCTTTGCCCACTGCTGGCTGCAAAACCAGGGCTCCAGCTTTGGCCTCGCTCCCTCTTCCCTTGCCAGCGCAGTGGGATCCGAGGCTCTAAGCCAGTGAGTCAAACTCACCTCCTCCTCCTCTGCTGCCTCCGCTTTGCACGCACAGAGCCGGCATCGCTCACATCCACGAGCTGGGAACATCCCCTGGGCTCCGGGTTTAAATGCCCTTGCCTCAGTTTCCCCTGCTCCAGCTCACAAACCCACTGTGGGAGGGCATGAGGAAGCCTATGGATAAGAAGAGATTAGTATTATTCGCACTTCAGAGGAGCTTAAGAGTTGGGCAACCAAATTTGCTCCTTTTTTTTGCCAATAGCCGCTCTGTAAGGTGGTTTTTGTTTCCCAACCATGTTTCTGGGTCTTGCTGGAGTCAACCCCAGCAGCAAAACCCTTCCTCCCCCAGCTTTGGCATCTTGGGCTCCTTTGCGACGTATTTATTAATCTTGTGCACGGGATGGATTTTCCAGCAGGTAAATGCATCCACTGGGCAAATATTTCTTTCCTTTTCCCCCTCCTGGCTGCCTCCGGCTCCATCCAGCTCTTGGAGAAAAACAACCCTCAACAGCTAAACCTTCCCAAAACCTGGAAACAGCTCAGAGATCCCTTCCTGGAGAAGGAGGACAAGATCTTCCAGCTTCCTTCACGAGGAATAAACGCTCATTTTAGTAGCCAATTTGATTCACTTTTCAAGGAACAGGTTTTCATGCTTTGTGCATTTATTTCCTAATTTTATTATGCCATTTAATTAGATCATGCACATTGGTTTTATTGTTAAAACATGTCCTTGTTTTCTTTATAACTGGATTTCATGGCACTACAGGGACATTTAGGAAAATATCACATTCCAGCATCGACCGTCGAAATCAGACCTAGATCTGAACGGAGCTGCCGGGTCGTAAATCTAGTCACAGATGGAAAAAGCGGAATATTATTCACAGCATGCGGAGCGCCAGCGGTTCCAGGAAGGGACGCACACCCCCTCCGAGCCCTTAAATTACAGCCCGAGGAGGGACGAAGCGGAGCAGCAGCTCCCTTGGAAGGACACTGAGAAGTTGTTTGCAGGATTCCTTTTTATGGGCTGACAACGGCCAGGGCTGGCCCCCCGAGACACCCCGTTTCACGGCACCGTGGATGCTACCGAGCTCGCCCTCTCCCCCATCTGCCGCTCCCCAAAAGCTTTCTGCTTGCTCCAGGTTTCCTTTGAGGTCCTCTCCTGCCGAGGAGCTGTTTCCCACGTCCCTTGCAAAACCCATGTGCGACCCAACCGGGTTGGATTAATGCGGTTTTTAAGGGGAGTTTGGGAGGAAGGGAGACTTTTCTCGCCGTGGGTCGGAGCAGATGGCTGGAAGAAATGAGGAATGGTTCTGGGAACTTCCCTGGGGATGCCTGAGAAAGGGGAAGAAAAAAAAGAAAAAAAAAGAGAAATCCACACAACTTAAGACACTTGATCAGATGTTTGGAGGTTGACTACAGGAAACTGAGACCCTGGGGCTTTATCTCCGGGTTCCTGAGGGCTGGGGGCTAGCAGGGGGCTGAAAGGGAGCCGGCTGCAAGCAGAAATCAATTAGTGCTGGGGAGAACTTGAGCCGGTTCAGACGGATCCATTTGGAGAAGGCACGCAGCGAGCTGGGCTGGGCCGAGCTGCAAATCATTGCCGCGCCGAGAATGCACCGGCAGGTCCTTGCTGGGCTGGGACTCAGCAGCCCCGCGGCTGTAATTCATGGCAGAGCGGGGTCCTGGTCCCATCCTGCTCCCTTTCCTGGCTGTGGACCATGAGATGGAGGAGCTGCGACCTAAGCTCGCGCCTGTTGGACACCTAAAGGTCTGGCTGACAGGGGCAATTTGGGGTGGTACCCCTCGGATGGGATGCTGTGCAAAGGGATGCCCTTGTGCACGCTGAAACCAGCCTTGGTCTCATGGCTGAATCAGGTGAGAGGGGCTTTGGGGCGATTGTTGGATGCTGTGAGATCTCAGCTTCTTCCCATCTTTCTTCCCAGCTGCCATCACCCAAGGAGACACAACAAAACCACGAGGGCAACCAGGGCTGGTGGATCTAGCAGAGCAAAGCAGAAGACCTGTAGTAGATGCTGGAGGGATCTGGAGGGGAAAGGAGACCCTGAGGAGGTGACTGCTCATTGGGAAAACACCCCGAGGAAATCACATCCCCTTCTGAAATCAGATGTGATCTCCAAGGGAGAGGGGCAACCCCATGCTCTGACACTGAGACGCACAGATCCATCCGTCCCATGCAGACGGATAGCACAGTGATCTAGCTAAAACACCGCTTTCCCTGCAGATCTTGCTCCAAATGGTCCACTGCATCGCCTGGGGCCATGCAAAGGTCTCTTTTTTCTAGTCGCCAGCCCCATCCTTGTGTCTTTTGCCTCTTGGAGCCTGAAAAACCAGAGCCTGAGCTTGGACTTCGCACATGGCATCAGCACCTCCAGCCAAGGTGCTTGATCCCTCCCAATACTCTTCATCCCCTGCAACACCCAGGAAAGGTTTCATTGCGTTCCCCCCTGACATGGGGCCCTCCGTCGCTGCCTTGCCCCAGCCAAGGCTGCCGGCTCATGCCAAGAACGGGCAGCTAACGGCCCATACCGGCCCCGGGGAGCAGCCCCCAGCCCCGACCGCCGCATCCTTTCACATCTGCCCAGCCGCGGCTTTTACAGCCCTGTGTAAACCCAGCGGCTCAGGACATGTCAGCCCTGATTTATACTGGCATAAACGGCAAAAAAAAAAACCCGCTGAGGCGCAGGTACTGAGCTCCATTATGGCGGCAGCGGGCTGAAGGCACCCGCAGCAGCGCCAGTTCAGCTCCAGCCAGGCTGAATTTGGCCTGACTTGTTTAAAATTCCTTTCTCTGCACACGAAACCATTTTCTGCGAAGTTTAGCCTTGGGGAGATTTATTTCCTTGTTAGCTCAAGATTTTCCTATTAGCCCATCTCAAAGAAACATGGCTGCATTTTCTTCAGTGCACCAGCTGTTGTTCGAGATGCAGGTACATATTACAGCCGTCATTAAACGGCCTGTCATTCCTAGCTTTCTAATTACCGTATGAATAGAGAGTAGCACGAACAGAGCGGCCGATTGTTCCACTGTGACTTACAAGGGGAATCAAAAATGGAAGACGCAGCCATCGCACTTGGGTTTTTTCCCTTCCAAATCTAATTGACAAGGAAATTCGGGTCTGCTTTGGCTGCGAGCATAGCGCCGTGCCTCATTTTTCGAAATGGTTTTGCAAAAGGAAAAGCCCCCAGTGTGTTTCCAGTCTCCCCTCTCCTCCTTCCTACTTTGGTTGGCTTTAAACATGTAATTTAGCAAAGCAGCACAACCTAAAATGAGGGAGGACAAACATATGGTAAAGTAGATGCAGGGAATATTCCAATAAGCAGTAATATACTGCGAAGATGTGTCCTGGTTGCAGTCAGCAGGTTTTTTGTTGGGTTTTTTTTTGCGGTAATAACTCCCTCCTTTGTTGCAGGAAGTCATGGTTTAGTTTTGCAGAGAAATGATCTTTTCCGTGCAAAAAAAAATCAGCATCGCTGTGCCGGGGTCACAAAGAGCCCATCGGCGAGTGGCAGCGTGTTTAGAATCCAGACACCCTTGATTTGCAGCACCTATTACTGCCATTTTATAGACTGGGAAAGAAATAAAAATAAAAATACAACAAAAGACGGCACAGAGGTACCAAGGGCTGGTCTTGGGAAAGGGAGAGATGAAGTTTTTGAGCAAATGTGATCCAAAAACGAGGTGAGAGCCAGCCAGCACACAGGCTCACGGTGCAGGACAGCTGCCGCCAGCTATCTAAAGGCTTCGGCATCCATTGCGGGAAGATCTGGAGGAGGAGGTTGCTTGGACGTGGTTTGGATTTCATCTTTCCTAAACCATCCGACAACTAGAGATGTCCCATCACGTCCTTTCTCCTGCTGCTACTCTGCAGCAACCCTGTGGACTCACCGATGTCTAAAGGAGGTTGGGCACATGCTGTGTATGGAGGTGAGATGCCAGGGTATCCTCTGCTCTCCACAGCTGCCCAAGTGCATGAAACTTGTGAGAAAAGAGCACTTCTGGGGTTTCTACCTAATGCAACCCATCCCACCCTTTCCAGGGGCAGTTTTCGTACTGAAAGGTGAAACATGAACTTCACAGCATCCCCCTCAAATCAACACATCAAGGTTTTTGGATCCAAGAAAGGGTCTACCTTTAGGTGTCAAGGGAAGCCAAGCAAGCAGACCTCCGCTAAGACACGTCTCATCTCTTTCTCTCCCACACTGGAGAGAGAATTTAGGTCCAATGGGGCCAGACCGAGGGCCATGTCTCTGCTGGAAGACAGGGCTGCGGCTGGGCACGCACCTAACCAAGGAGCCCCACCAGGATGACAAACATCTGGAGATACAGCAGCCGTCAGGATGGATTCAGGAAAGCCGAGAGCCCGACCTCTGCCGAAAAGGCCAAGGCGAGGAGGAGCAAGCTCACAAACCACCCGCTCTCAGGCTGCTCAGGTTTTATAGACCGACCCCGTCCCCTTCCCATTGCGCCAGAAACCCGGCAGCATTCTTGGGATTAACGATTTCCAGACATCCCCGCCTGCAACTGCGGAGGGGAAGGCACAACACCAGCCAGCAGCCTTGGCTGGAAATCGGGCAGATCTGGAGGAGAAAAGGGGTTTGGGGGGAGGGAACGGGCCAAGAGAGCTGCCTATGGAGAAGCGGTGTTGCACCTCCCAGTGTCCTCAAATGGAGATGCCAAGGGTTCTTCTTGAAGATGCATGAACCCATCTGGGTCTTGGGTGTCTCTGGGTGAAACGGGATGCTCTGGGATGCAGGTAGAATACCACCACATACCTTTTGCCCTTGAGCAACCCCCTCCTTATCAGCCCCCAGCTCTTTCTTTAAACAGAGCTGAGCAGTTTTCGGACACCTTTAGCTCCCGTTTATCCTCATAAAGCTCAGCAACGAACCCCCAAACCCGGCACCTCCCGCTATCGCACCCCAGCGTTGCGGCACAGCTCTGGACCACCACGGCCGCACAAAAAATGGGTGTTTTCTTCCCTCCCCTCTTTGTTTCTCACCAGCTCCATCTGCCCGACTCCCCACCTGAAGTCCTCTGTGGCATCTCAACGCGTTGCCATAGAAACTATAATGTCACAACCCGAGGATGATGGCTTGGAGTGGGAAAGGAACAGCAGGAAACAGTTTCCATGCAAATATCCGTTGCAATAAAAGGCCAATAAATAAACAAGCAAAGGAACTGGGGAGAGTCGAGGAGAAATAGGAGGGGGGGAAATATAAAATAAAAAAACAGGATGCTGGCTCGCTCCTGAAGAGCTTGTTACCTGCAGCTTGGCATGCAAATGAGCTTTTGTTTTAATTGCGGCTTCATGAGGCATGTTGGCAGAGCAGTGACACCAGGCAGGGGTTAATGGGAGCCCCCATGTCCATAGTGGCTCTGAAAGGCAATTAGCACCAGGCCCTAACGAGCTCAGGTGGCTTTGGGGCCCTATCCAGCAGGGAGGAGGCCTTGTGGGGTGCAGGGACCCCCTCTGCCACCCCATGGGGGACACTTTTCGGTGCTCTGGGGGGGCCTCACTAACCAAAAATCCCCATTTTTACCCCCCCCAAAAAAGCACAACACCATGGTTCACACACATCCTCTAGGGCAGGAGCTGCAGCGGGAGGGGGTTTATATACCCCAGGGGGCAGCACGGGATTGGCTGGGAACATGGGTGGCAGCACAGGATTGGCTGGCAGGAGAGCCACACGGCAACATGGGATTGGTCAGGAATGCAGATGGCAGAGTGGGATTGGCTGAGGGGGTGGGTGCAGCTAGGCAAAGGGGGTTGATGGGGGGGGGATGCCCCATGGGGCCCCAGGACCAGGGCAGGATGGGGCCCCATGGATGGTGCTGGGAAGGGGGGATGTCCTATGGGAAAGAGGGGCCTGGGGTGGGATGCAGCCCCTGGAGCAGGATGTGCCCCCCCCAGGACAACACTACAAGGGGAGATGCTCAGCACCATCCAGTTTGCAAACTGTCCGCTGGCCTGGAGGACTGACGCCCTCGAGAGCTGCTGGGATGGAGACGGGAAAAGCCACAGGGCAGCCATGCCCCCACGTCTGCTGACCCCACAAACCCCTCGTGTCGGGGCAACGTGGGAAAACACCCCAGCGGATCCCCCATTCCCCCATCTTGGGGATACCCCGAACCCCCACGTTTCGGACCCAGCCGTGGCGCGGAGCCACCCTGCCCGGCTGCAGCCGCACCGGCGGGGATTAACCCAGCTCCAGCGTGTGCGAGCTTGCAGCATCCCTCCCGACACCGAGCCCTGGCTCCGCTTAATAACCCAGGAGCCCTCACGTAGGATATCGTGCGAGAAGCTCCCAGCCACGAGCTGCCGAGGAGAGGGAGGAATGCGAAACGCGGCGGCGAGGGGTGAGGCCGGTCCTGACAGTGGCTGGCCTTGAGCAAGTCATGGCCCTGTGCCTCGGTTTCCCTGCCCGTAATGCCGGGAGGGCAGCGCTGACGCTTTCTTCTGAAGGTGCTGGGGTAGACGTGGTCGGTTGAGCGCTCGTTATCTCCGTACCCATCTTTGGCACCTCGGTGCCGTTGTAACCGTGTCCCCCATAGGGGTTTTGTTGGTGTAATTATAGTTTGTGTAAGCAGCCACGCCTAGAACCGAAATAGCTGTGCCTGAACCCAACCTGTGTGCGGGGCAGGTCTTGGATTCACCAAAACCGGGAGCCCCAAGAGGAGAAGAAAAGAAAGGAATTGCGAGAGGAACAGATCGGTTTTTGGTAAAATGGAGCTTTTTTGGGCAAACTTGATTTGCACACGGAGTTATTGGTTGTCTTTGGGTGGAGAAAAACCAAAGCATAACCCTCTTTCAGTGTCTCCGCAGCTTCTCTTAGCACCGAGACGGCCACGGATACAACACACTAAGCCTGGCTACCAGCTGCCCAGAGGCCATGGTGATGGGCGCCCTTGGAAAAGCCCAGCCAAAATGCAGGAGTGCCGCCTCAACGGGGCCGTATCCTGCCATAGCCATCCAGCATGGCCTGAGCCATGGGGCTGTTCTCAGTGCCAGGGTCAGTCCTTGTTGGTATTTTCTGAGTTGGGCTGCTGCCTGCTCGCAGTTCTGGGCTCCAGTGACAGGCGAGCGGCAGACGAAGTCACCTACGAGCATCCACGGTCTGGGGATTTCCTAAATCCCAGATGGTATCTGCACCTGCAAAGTCCTGCACGGCCGCTCACTCATGCATTTGCCCCGTGGGGTTTGATCCTGAATTAGCATCGCTTCTGGCCCCATCTGCCCTTTCTGGGCTTGCATTTGCGGAGCAGCAACACTTGGGGTGCTGCCACCCCGCTGTCCTGGCCATGAGGACAACCTCTGCCACCGTGGAAGGTGCCCAGGATCTGGCCTCTGCCCTCCCTCCCTCTGGACCAAATTTGTTCCCAAACATCCGATTCTCTAATTTTCCTTTTAAAAAAACCATTAGGGTTATACAACCACATTAAATGTCTCCTGACAGACAAGAAAGGACACGAATCCAACCTTTCATCATCCCCCCCCCCCCAAATAAATCCAGACAAGGTTCCTTTGTAGCAGCTAAGCTGAGACACCTTAACATTTCCCTGCTAGCAAGCTCCAAGTTTCTTTACTCACCATATATTTCCCCTGACAGTTTGTACAGATACTTAAGACACCATATAATTATCATCACAGCTAAAAGGCAAGGGCTGATTTATTTGTGACAAGCACCACCTTTCCGCGATGACGCCATTGACACTTACACCGAGGGTTTTTTTGGCGTGGGGAGGTACGGAGAAGCAGAAGCCAGGCTGCTTTCTCCTTTTTTTTTTTTTTCCATGCTCATCCTTTTCCCCACAGGCACTTCACTGTGAGACAACTGGCACCCAGTCCCAGGACCGTCCCCACGATCCCTGAGCCCCCAAGGCTCTCCTGATTTTGTGGCTTGGGCCAACACAGGTCTCTCCGTCTGCACTTCTTTGACTCTTGGCGTGTGAACAATGCGTGCACTTATCTCAGTACTTATTTAGTGCCCAGCTCCACACCCTGAAATTGCCTGATTATAGCTTTCGGAGCCTGTGTGATGCGTTGGGTTAGGCAAACAGATGTGCCAAGCAGTCTTGTTGAAAACCCACATCCAGGCAGCAGCTTTCAGCTCTCCAGGTTGTTCCCTTTCTTTTTTTTTTTCTTTCCCCTCCTCTCCCTCCCCCTTTTCCTTTCAGAAGTAGCTCTAATAATTGCCTTCATATTGCTCTCAGCGAGGGAAGGGCTGGGGAGAAACACTCAATGTTTCAGCCATTTGCCAGTAATTTTCTCTCCGAGGAATGGGCCCCTCCATAGCCAAGAACTCATGACTCTTTTGCCTGGTTGTCTCCTTGCCTAGAACAAACCCACCCCCTTGCCTCCTCCCTGCCTCCTCCGCCAACCGAACCGCCAAGATGTCTCCTCTCAACTCGTGACCTCTTCAGGTGCACGTCTCCGCACGGCAAGAGCTGCAGGGGGAAGGCAAGCAAAACTGGGCTTTGTTGGTAACAAAGGTGACCTTCTCCAACCCATCCTCTACCTCTCCAGGGCATGTCCTAACCCTATATCCACCCTGAAAGGGCTTGAAGGGAGAGGGCAATGTGTTGGCCCTGGTATGGAGGCCAGGAGATGTCTCACCCTAGCCTTGTGGCATGAATTTGTCCAGTCTTCTTTTGGAGCCAGTGGAGAGAAATGGGCACCTTGTAAGGGCCATCTAGCCCATCTAAGATAGCAAAATCAGGATGGGAGGAGGTTTTTTGGAGGTACCAGTCTCTCTGTTGAGTAAAAAGGCTTTCATGGCTGTTAATAGACAACTTAAACTCTTACCCAAAAAGACAAGGAGAGATTTGACAGGAGTCTCTTGGTTCCTCCAGATTGTCCTCCCAGCCCAGCCTATCACTAAGCCCTCATGGTAGGAAACCTCCACATGGGGAACAAGCCCTGTGAGACCTGAGCTGCCCAAACCCATCCACTGGGACGCCAGTGTCGCTGATCCCCTCAGTGCAGCCCTGAGCCTCACTTTGCTCTTGAAAGCTGCTCTCAGGTGCCCATAGCTGAGGTCTTAGGGCCCATTGGTTGGGTTCTTCCTCCTCCTTGCCACGTTACCATGCTTTGAGGGGCTGTTTGAGACTTGGGGCAATGAGGAAGGTGCAGCTCACATGCATGTATTTGCTCCCAGGCCAGCAGATGCAGAGACTGAGGTGGCACTTGGTGGCACTGGGGCTTGAAAAGATGGTAATTGGGGCACCTACTGCATGCACCACCTCCGGGAATGCTGGTGTCTGAATCCCATGAGGAATCTGCCTTTCTGTGTCTCGCCATTGTTGAGATGGAGACCAACGTGCTGCTGTGACGGTTCAGGAGCGTAAGGTCCCCTGCATGGCTGATACAGGAAACCTGGCAAGAGCAGCTCACATGGAGACATCTTCCCTGTGGTCTTCTAGGATTGCATGAGATTAGTGTTCAAGGACTCATAGGTGTCTGGAGTTGTTTCAGATGCCCCAGGGTATCTGAGACATCTCACAGAGCAGGTCTTGTGTAGATTGCCCACAACTCATGTCATTCAAGGCAGGCTGGTTTGGCCCATGGACAACGACATGGAGGGACCCCAACTCAATAAGCCAGATGTCCACCCACCCGTGCACAAGCCAGACCCATTCCCACCAAAGCCCTGGTCCCTCCCCGGGTAACACTGGACTCTACACTTGGAGAATGAGGATGGTGATGGATGGACGGTGCCCACCCATCCTCCTCTTCCCCTCCTGTGCTGCCAGGGCCTCGGTGAGCAACACCGCTGTTTCCAAAGCTAACTTCTTGCTGAGAAGCCACAGCTTTCCTCCCTGCCTCTGCCACATCGATCCTAACCCTGCCTGCCCTCCCTTGCCCACTCTCACGTGCAGCGACGGGCTCAGACTAGCTTCTCTCCCAGCAGCAGCTACAGCGGCTTTCTGAGTCACCTCAACGTTCCCGCGTGCCCCAGAGAAGACGGGATTGCAACCACTCAGCTCAGTGCCATCGCCGCCTGTTTGCATCACCAAGCTCCCCTTGGAGTGGCGAATTAAGCCTGTATATCCCAGCTTAGCTCCAGAACAGATCTCTTCTCTGCCCCACCTCCTGCTAATTCTGAAAGCTATTTTAAAAATGTCCTGGAATCAAGCCAATGCTTTGTGGAAAAAAAAGAAAAAAGAAAAAAAGAAAAAAGAAAAAAAAAGGGAAGCCAGATCCTGTTTGCTCCCTGGCACTGCATCCAGGCAATGCCGGACTGTTGCACATGTTCACACCAGCTTCCTACAGGGATGCATAAATGAGAGGGGCAAAGTGACCCCCCCCGCCTTCAATCAGCATGAAATGCCACCTCAGCCCATGCCATGCCATGTCCAACTGAAATCCTGCAACATCTAAATTTAAGCAGGTTCCACCTGGTTCCTGTCATAGGCAGTGGGGAGAAGTACACACACGCTGAGGACAATTCATCTGTGCTATCTTGGGTACCAATCTCCAGTGATTCACCCTCTGCAGGTGTCTCTTCCTTATCTTTGATTATAACGGGAGTCTTTGATATCTCAGCCTTTATCATAGACAGGTCCTACCTGTGCGTCTGCTTTTGAGCACCTAGTTCAAGACCTATCTGGAGGATAAATCAGGAAAAATGCTGAGAATGATCAGAAGCCTAATAAAACACAACCCTGCTTGTGCAATCTTTGCAAGGACTCTAGAGAAGAGGAAGCAAAGGGAGCAGCAATAACTGCTTCATGTCAAAGTTTGCTGGAAGAAGAAGAGTAAATTAATCCCTCTGTCTGCTGGGGATGAGAGAAGAAGTCAAAAGCTTGAGCAGCATGTAGCAAGCTGAGTCTAATCTAGGCTGTCACACCATGGAGCAGCTTTTGTGCCTTGAAGAGCCCAAAATGGAGGAGGAAGGGAAATCTCAGAGTCCCAGTCAGCAGCTGGGCAAAAAAAATGGCTTCAATGGTGTATTGGGTTTGTGTGGCAGGGTTTATGGGTTTTCCTATGATTGCACCTCTTTAAGAAGCTTTATCTACATTAAATATTAATCAAAGCCTAACACCAACCTCTCTATGAGGAGTATGTTATCTGAGGTGGTTTAGAGCTGGGCTGCCAACGGAGGCCCTTGGAGGTCTGATAACCAAAAATGCTTGTTCTTCCCCCTTTCTAAAAAAATTGGGGTATTAGTCACTTTTAGTTGAACACCTCTTGGGAATGACCCAATCTCAATCTTCTTTGGTGCTGTACAACGTGCACCATATAAAATGGGTTCGCCATGCCCTCCTACTTTAGGAGTATAGACAAGGTCCACCTGAAAAACTTTGACCTTTTCCCCCAGGGACTCAGAAACAGATGAATTATGGGCAGAGGTTGGCCAATGTTGTGGTGAAGAGGAGCCGAGATGTCCTGCATCCCAAGCCTGTGGCTTCAAGGCAAAGCCTCCCAACTCCTGCATTATTCTTGGCCCAAAAGTGGTGTAGCTGCAGGCCCAAGTGGTGCAGGAAACCACAGGCTGCATTAAATTTGCCCTTTCTCACAGACTCTTCAAAAAAGAATAAAGAAAACATCCAGTCCCAGAATGGCAAAGGCAAAAGCCAAGGAGAAAGACCTTGGGTGGCAAAACCACATGTTTATAGCCCTCAGGCTTTGACAGTTCGTTGGCTTTAGAGCCTTTCTAACTCCGGAGAAGTAGGAGGCAGCCAGCTCCCAAAAATATGTCATTGCCAGCATTTTGAGAGACACATTTTTGGCAGGCCAGCTCATGAAGACAGGCCCTCTGTCACCGCAAAGTGCTCATCGGCTTGCCCACATGTTGACGACAGCTTTGAGGCTCTCTTGTCTTCTTGGAGGCTTTTCTCAGGAGGAAGGGTGCCGAGCCGTGGGTGCACTGCAGTTTGTGGGTGGAAATACTCTCTGCGTGCAGGCAGGAATGTGAAAAACCTGAGCCCACAACCACATTGAGTCATTGGCCGTGGCAAGCAACCGCGGGCTGAGCTGCCACCCAGGCCCTGAGCCTCTTGCACTGGTAGCATGGTTTTCTGTCATATTTTGGTCTCCCTCAGTGGAAATCCTTGACTTGACCACCTGGTGTCAGGGGAAGGCTGTGGAGAAGTTTGGGCTTTGTTGGGAGAAAGAGGTCTCCAAGAGTCCATGCATCTTGGGTGACCCAAAGGAAGAGAGATACCCACCTGGAGAGTGGGGCTTTGCACCTTCCAAGAGCAGCCACAACTGTGGGAGCCATCTTGAGACCTACGAGCACATCTGCTGGAATCCTCCTTGGAGCAGCTGGGAGCAGGATGTGCTTCACGTACTATGTGTGTCCCATCCCACAGCTGCATGGGTTGCCCATGATGTGGCCAGCATAGGGGTTGTTGGGCCTTGAACCACCACCGGCAAATGGACAGAAAAATGGTTATTTAAATCCACCCTTGCTATGTTCAACATCCCAATTTGTGACTCTGAGCTCCCCCACTCTGCTGCTCCAGGCCTCTGTGTGCCCCAAACCCCACCTGATGGCACTGCATTTCTGTGGGATGCCACGAGCAGAGAGTCCCAAAAGGATCCAGGAGATCCGAGACACCCACCTGGAAGGAGAGATTTGGGGGCAATAGCAGGTGAGCTCCATCCTGCAGCACAGCTCTCCCATCTGGGGCTGCTTAGGGGCTCCTGCCCCACAGACCTGTCTGTCCCACAGATGTTTGGTGCTTATGCTGATGACTGGCTGGAAAACTCCTTGGAAAAGCAATTGTCGCTGAAGAGCCTCGTCCCTGTGGCTCAGCAGCTCCTCCTAAGCCCTCGAGACCAGATTTTGCTTTGGGAGCTTTTCTGGTCTTCCATGTGGGGCATTTCTTCTGCATCCCAATACACATCTGGATGCTGCTTACAACCTATGAAGGCATGAGATGCAACTCAAACCCAAACCGCTGTGACTTACTGATTTGGGTCTGCCCTGAGCACTTTCCCTCCCCATCTCTGAAATGATGCTTAAAAAACTCCTGTTTAGCTCTCATCTGGTTGCAGAAGAAAATAAAATCATCAACAGCAGGAGCGGCAATGTCTGCAGGTATCACATTTGCAAAGCCGGGATATATCAGGGAGGAAAATAATGCAGGTTTGTGCATAGGCAGCAGGAAAGGATTTCGGACATTAAAAGCCATTACAGGTGGGTGATGCACCAGGCTGGGATAAAATAATATGGGAAATGGAGGGAGAAAGTTGAAGAAAAAGGATGGGTGGATAGGCAGATGGATGATGAAGCCCTGATCAACCTTGTCTGACCCCATAGCTGACCCTACTTCCAACAGGAGCTTCGGCTAGGGACCTCCTGAGATCCCATCCAACCCAAATTACCCCATGACCCAACACAAATTTTGCTATAACCCCTGCACACCGGATAACACTATCCCACACCACAGTATAAATCTCAGCATGCTCCTGCCTCTCTTTGCAGGAGCTGTTGCACAAGCAAAGGGGTTAGCAGCACGCGAGGCACTAAATAAAAGGTGCAAAGTCCTTGTCTGGTTCCCCGCCACGGGCATTTCAGAGCCATCCCAGCCCCAGAGGCTTGAACGCATCCCGGGGAGAGCCTGGAACAGGTCCCTGCCTTGTGGTCGTGATGGGCTGAATCAGCTCAAGGCAGTTCTTATCCTGACATGTCTAATTGATACCTTGGGTCCAAGGTGTCATTAAAACGCTTGGATAATCGCTACAGGTACAGAAAGCCGGACTGTCAGTTTAGGTCGGGTGATTAATGTTCCCGAAATCCAGCGGGGGGGGGGGGGGGGGAGCAGAGGGGACCGGGGGCTGGAGCAGCCCCAGTGGGTCCCTGCAGGGAAGGGCCCTGCGGTGGGGGGTGTCCACGGGGGGTCGGTCCCAGCTCCTCCAACCTGGCCGGGCTGCCCACGCTGTGTTGGCACTGGCAGGCTCAGCGGGTGATTACGACCTCTCGTTTAATCTTTTTTTATTAGCATCAAACACCCATAGTCTTGTAAGTACATGTGTTCTCCTATTGACGCGAGGGAGCCTTTGATGCTGATTTACGGCACTGAGGTGCAGCCAATCTATAATTGTACCCTAAAAAAGGGGATATTAAGGAATTAAAGGCATTTCTGCAGAGCCAAGCGATCCAATCCTCCTTTCCGCCACCATCCTGCGACACTTTGCTGTGTCTCTCCCAAGGAAGGGAGGTTGGACCCATCGGGGATGTACCATGGGGTCAGACCACCCTTGGGTTATGGGGACAAGGTGATTCCCCCCAAAACCTTGTCCTTGGACCTGAAAAAACAAGAAACCCTGGGGAAAATGTTGCTTGGCTAACCCCAGGAAGGGAAAAAACGCTAATTAAATCCCATATTAGGGAATGGGGAAGAAGGAGGTTGGAGGAGACCCTTTATGCATCATCTTCGGGTGTATAGGCTCCTCCAGTTCCTCGTGCCACCGTGATGGGCTGGAGGCATTGGCAGCGCAAGAAACAGGTCATTGCCGCAGCATTTCTTGGCAGAGGAGACTTTGCTGCTAAAGAGGCAGGTTGGTATATAGGCCACTGAAAGCGGAGCAGATTTAGTTAAAGGCATTTATTTTCTTCTTAGCACTGAATTAAACTCTGCAGCAAGTAGGTCACCCCATACTTTTCGTGACAGCAATTGCTCTGGGATCTGCTGGCTACCTCCATTCTGGGAGAGGTTTCTGGCAGTACCTGTCTGCATTGTGGCCCTTTCCCATGAGCTGCAGATGCTGGATCTGGTTCCTCACCAACTGCCAGAGGGACATGGTGTCTGTCCCCACTGTCACCCCGCTCTCGTCCATCACCCAGCACAGCCTTGCCTGTGCCCACGCTCCAGCCCTCGTCCATCAGAGCTCCTGTAACCCAGAAAGTTACACCTCAGGGACCTGGGACTGATCCAGTTGTCCTCAGCACCCTTTGGAGTCCCCCAGGAGAAAGAGGTGCCTCCAGCGGGTGGTTTGCCCCATCCTGAGATAGGCAGCTTGGAGAAGGTGGCCAAGGTGCCCTCTGGGTGCTGCACGTTGGGTGCTGACAAAGCCCAGGTGATGGGAAACGGGATGCAATGGGGCATCTCTGGGCACAGGGACAGGATTGTGTCACGGGCTCGAGGCAGGGCTCAATGGATCCCTTTTTGGGCTCTTTGGGGTCCTCTTCCCTCTTGTCTCCAAACAACCCACGCCAAAGCCTGTTTGCCTGCTGTATCTCACTTCAGGGCTCCCTGAGACCTCTCCGAGCAAGCAGTGTGCCGTTTTAGAGATGGGGAAACTGAGGCACAGCATGGCAATAGGACTAATTCGCATCAGGGCTTTAGGACATCATGCAGCACAGCGTAGGGCAGAGGCTGGGTGGAAAGAGCGCCCAATGATGTTAAATTAGACATTTACATTCCCAGATCTTTTGCTCTTCTTTTTTTTTTTCACTTTCCACCAGTATTTTTCCCCCTCATTTCTTCCAACGGGTCATTTACTGAGTCAGAGATCCCCCGAGCGATGAGCTCATGGAGTGGCTGGCGCGCGGCAGACCCGGGGCCATGGGGACGTGCCACAGCCGGTTGCTCTGACCCCCCATGCCCTGCTCACACCGGGACGTTTGCTCCGGCGTGGGGGCACCCTGCAGCCAGACCCCGCGGGGCCAAGCCTCACCTGGAGGCGCCGAGCCCCCGAGGACCGTGCCGTCGCGCTTCCCACCCCCGGCTCACTGCAGACGGCTTCAGCCGGCTGCATCCGCAGGCAGCAGATTTACAACCACCCCATCGTCATTCACTGTCAAATTAACAGCTGAGTCAAAACAGGAGAAAGAGCCGGCATGCTTCCTTAGTCTTCTTTCCCTAAATATTCCCTTTTTCCCCTTAATAAAAGCCTCCTGGAGCTGCCCCTTATCTCCCTGGCATCAAACCAAAGCTTTTGGTGGCAGGAGCATCCCATTCGGGATGGCCCATCCATGCAGAAACCCCCCTGCCTGGGCACGCCAGATTTATACCGGCTTCGAAACATAAATGTCAAGTGATGGGGCTGCGTAAATTACTTTTAATAAGAATAATGCTGCGTCTCACTGGCATGTTAATACATATATTACCCATGCTGAGCGCAGAGGGCTCAGCAGGATGCTGAGCGTTTAATACACTTGTTCGAAATGCTCATCAGAGAGAAATCAGTGGCTCCCACTGGCAAACCCCAACGTGCGCAGCTCAAGCGTTGAGCGGTTAATGCTCTCTAGCTGGGTCACAGGCACACACCCCCGAGCAGCCCCACCGCCGGCGCGCTCGGCGCTGGCACAAAACCTCCCCATAAAACCCAAGACGCCGACTCTCGGCGTGCCGGCGGCCAGCGGCTCCCCGGGGCCGATTTCATCCAGGGCCCGGATTTGCGGCGGGTGCTCAGAGTGGGCAGAGGTTGAGAGCAGAGGGGATAAATACACGAAGGTGTTCGCATCCCAAAGGGACTAAAACGGACGAAGCCACACTCAGACCTTGTTTCCCCAAAATCCAAGTGGGAAAGGTGCTCCAGCACTAATCCCCTTAACAAGCCCCCTTAATCCTCCCCTATCTAAATACCTATAGTTTCCAGGGCCCCTTTTACCACCCTCCTGGGTCTGCCCACTCTGAATGAAGGGCTTTTACACTCTCAAGACTTCTTTATATTTTGGAGAGTGTTTTTCTTGCCAGAGTTGCATGCGGGCTGTGAAGCATGAGCTCCGCCATCGCCTCATTGCATTCACGGGCTGGAGGGCTCGGGAAGAGATTGATTTACGATTCCCTAAAAGTGATTTATGCTCTTAGCAGAGCAGGGCTGCAGAGGCCCCCCCACGCACGCACACCCCTTCTCTGTTGAAAGTTTTAAGATGAATTCACAGGCAGCCTCAAAAAAAAAAAAAGGGGCTTCCCCCCGCAGCCCTCCAACCGCCAGTGCTGCGACTATAATTACCCAACCTGTAATCAAGGTAATTTGCATCCAGCACGACCCAGAGTTGCACATGCCCAGCAGAATTTTCCAGCCCGCTGCAATCCTGCAGAGCAGGGCGAAATTTTTTATAAGGAAAATCCTGCCACGTCATTGTATTCCTCAGGGTCTTGCGCAAGCGGCCGGCGCTGGGGGCAGCAGCGGGAGAGGGTGCAATCCAGCTGGATTTAAGTATTAACTTAAATTTAGGTGGTGCTGAGCTCTCATTCCTAGATGTGGGGTTTCTCCTCCAACTGTGCATCCCCATTTTGCCTGGATCTGCCCACAAAAATCGCTACTGAACCCGTCGATGAGGCTCGGCTGCTTTCCTAAAGAAATTATTACTCGTGCTCTGTGTGTGTCCTCGTGAGGCGGTGTATAAATTCCCCCCTCTCTATGTCTTTTAGACCTGTTGGCCATATTAATATCAGTACTGAGCTAAAGGTCTCAAAGGTAATTAAAATCCTACAGTATTGATGTAACCGGGTGAAGGCGAGGGACGGTATTTCTGTCTCGGGGAGGTCTGGGTGAGCTCCACACCAGCGTAACCTTCGGAGCCTCCCTGCCAGAGAGACACATTAATGCTGCCCAAAGCTCAGCAGAAACTTCACCCAGAGCCTGGATCCTGCTGGCGAGTGGAAAAATCTATTTTTCGGGCAGTGCTTTAGACTTAGTGAGACTTTGCTCAAAAGGGTAACCTATGAACCACTGGCAACCGTGTTTCCACCATCCCAGGACTCATGAATAGTGGCTGGCTCAAATAGCACCCAAAAACCACAGGTATCACGTCCTGGGGAGCTTTCACCCAACCTCAACTTACCGTCAGTGCAACCGTCCCCAAGAACAGCGTGGGAAGCCATGGTGTGCCATGACCCTGGTGGGCATCCTACGGGCGTGAGTACAAGCAGGGGAGCCTCTGCATCCTCCTTTCCCAGTAATCCTCTCCTAGTGGGACCAGTAGCGGGATGGTGATGCAATGCTCATGCCTGAGCAGTGCTGGAGCCCAGGCTGTGAGGAGCGAGCCACCAGCTCCCCCCTGGCTCATAAATCACTGTCTGTCCTGTGGCCCGACATTATCATTCATCTTTGAGTCCACACAAATCAATGCGGTTGATGGCTGCCGTCTGCGAAACACCGCTTTTTGCTGGATAACGTGGCATTAGGAGCTGGAGGGAGAGGCCATTTTTAAAAGCTGCCAGTAAAGTGTTTTACAGGACGGCCGGTAATTTATTTTAAAATAAATAAGTTCAGCAGAGGAATGACAGGAGGAAAGTGAACATGCCGGTTCCTGGCTTTCCCCGAATTGAGTTATTTTGCTGAACAATAATTGTTGGTTTCTCCTTCGAACTTTCTTTTCATGGCATTTTGAGCATTTCTGCACAATTACAACAGCTGCTGTGCAGGGACAAGGTGAGCCTCTGAGAATTGATGGGGATTTAAATCTTGGTGCAGCTTCCTCAAATGGGAGATGAGGATTTACACAGTGATTAGGCAAGGGGAGGGACTCTTGGCCAGAGCTGGCTGGAGTGGAAGGGCCAAAGCATCTGCCAAAGTAGAAAGAAGGCATGGCCCAGTGTTTGGCTCTCTCAAGTCTGCCATGGTAGAACCAAAAGCATCTGTAGTTTT
This sequence comes from Haliaeetus albicilla, assembly GCF_947461875.1. Classification (NCBI taxonomy): domain Eukaryota; kingdom Metazoa; phylum Chordata; class Aves; order Accipitriformes; family Accipitridae; genus Haliaeetus; species Haliaeetus albicilla. The sequence continues at coordinate 29,779,025 of NC_091500.1, read as the reverse complement.
GCAGGATGAGTTTGGGGCTTGTTGGAATCAATGGGAGAACTTGCAGCCTGTTTCTGATGGGTCTTATGTGGGATCAGGCTTGGCCACCACTGAAGGATGCCTATAGTTAAACCATCTCCTGCAGCCAGTGCTTGGCCTCTCCAGGAAGGATCAAGGCTGGTTTCTTGGCCCCGTAAGGTCACTGTGAAGCATTACGGGATATTTAGGGTGAACTCAGGCTGAGCAGCCAGAGCCTGCCCAGTCCCATCACATTCAGTAAGGGGTCTGTGTAAAGGCATGTTGCACCCTTGAGGTCTCACCTTTCCTCCAGGTGCTGCCCCAATGCCTTGCCTGAAGCAGCCGTGAGTGCTGAGAGCCCTCCAAAATACAAATAACTTCAGCAGGGCCAAGATTTTGGGACAGAAATGTCAATGCCCAAGAGCATTGCTGCCCAGAACTTTGCAGCATCACTTGGGCAAGGTGCCATCACGGGCTCTGCACTTCCATCATCCCTCACACCATCCCCCAGTGCTGGTGCACATCAAGGCTCAGCTTGGCTCCATGTCGAGCTGACCCTGGTCAAACCAGCCCAGTCTGGGGAAACTGCAAAGCTGCATTCACACCGCGGATCTCCTGACCTGGTAATCCCTTCTGGAGTCGGCAGACCTGGCTGGAGGCCAGCTGGGCACCTACTTCTGCAATTTATCCCATATTTAACCTGCCCACAACCAGCGCCATTGACTCCAAAGCATGCAGCTGGGGGGTTAGAACCTTCCTCACCTCCTTCTCTTTCCAGATGGAAAGAGTTACAGATGCAGAGGAAAGTTATTTCCATTCCTGATGCAATTTCTGCAGGATGCCTGATGCTGCCCACTCGTGTCCATGCTGGTCTGCCTATTCATTTGCCCAGGTTGATAGGGACTGCCAAAATCTACCGGGGTAGCTGTTGTCTTTCATTTGATGCATGGATGTAAGTGGAGAAAATAGGTATATTTTCCAGCTTTTATCAGACCACCAAAGCATTTCCCAGAAGAGGCACCCCTGGCCTCCATTAGCTCATCCCTAAGTACGATCCTCCAAGCTTATAAATTTTTCTAATGCAGAATCTCCGGGGATGAGGGATGAAATACGGCCCTGGCTCTTACAAAAAGGGAGGTGTTAAAATCTGTTGCTCTAAGGGAACATTGAATCTCAAGTGCTGGAAGAGCAGCTCAGACAAATCTCTGTCGGGAAAGCTTTCTGCTCGGGCCAAGATAACCAAGTGGGTGACTTGGTCCCATCCCACCTCATTGACCGTAACTTCAGGATAACAACCACTTGGCTCTGGTGGAAGTGAGCCTTGGGGTGAGGAGTCCTGTCCTCGTTCATGGGTTTGGTTTGCTTTTACGAGGTTAAAAACAGCTCAGTAAATGCTTGAGAGCCATGTAATTCCCAGCAACCCCAAATCTACCTGTCAGATGGTGATAAAACCATCCTCTGCACACAGCAGTTGTTAGAAAGCTTTTCAGCTGGAGTTGTCCAAATGTTTTGCCAGGGAAATCACAGCCATTATCTCTATTTTATAGAATAAAAAATTGGAGCACCAGGAGGGCAAACAGTGTGGCCAAGGTCACCGGCAAGCTGATGGCAGAGCCAGGAATGAGCACACAGCAGATAAGGGGCAACAAGATGGTTGAGGGCCCCCAACCCTTTCCAAAGGTGGATGGAACAGGTGGAGCTGAAAACTCAAAGCTCTCCAGAAGCTGTGGCTGCTTTCAGCCGAGAAAGCAAACATCTTGCTAGGTATAACCGTGTCAAATCTGGTCACTTGAGGAAAGACATTGTGGGGTGAGAATGTACTAAAATAATGATGTGGGAATGAACCTGGATTTGGGTGAAAAGATGGAGTAATGCTAGGAAATGCATCCAGCTCACTAGGCACGGTCCTCTCCTGTTGATACACATCTTCGCCACTCCTTGGATTTCCAATTTGTAGGGCAAAGCAAGGAGAGCAAAAAATCCCATGGATAAACCGTTCTTTCACCTGCCCCCCCCGGCAAATGCAGTTCAGTCTGTCCCAGCTGTGGAAAGAGATGGATCCAGGGGCCGAGGGGGGCAGGTTTTGCAGAATTGCACAGCAGAGGACATTATTGAAGAGGGGATGAGCAAACAGAAAGTCTATGGGTCATTCCTGATTTCTGGGTTTATGAAACACAATGGATATGGTAGTGCACTTTGGAGTGATCCTCATCTCTGGTGTCTGCAGCAAAGTGCACTGCTTTGGCAGGAAGAAACAAGGTGCAAGCGGGTATGGCTCATCCCCAGAGCTTAGTCATGGAGTTAAAGGGTGGTGTCATCAGCACGCAAACAGAAAACTCCCTGGTCTGAGTTTCATCGCGGCATGATGACAGGGGTAGATTGAACTGGCTTTGCCTCCCCAAAGGTGTTGAGTTTCCAGAAATCCCACTTACTGCCTTTCTCCAGGTCCTGGAGAGGGAAGAAGACATTGAGTCTGCATAAAACATTGCAGCAGCAAACCTTGTAGGAGAGAGCTGAGACCCCCGATTGCAATCGGGGCTCACTGTGCAAGGTGCTGTGCGGACACAGGAACAAAGAGGAGCTGATCATTAAAGAGGGGTTCGTTATACCCAACTTCACTGCCCACAGCAAGACTTTGCCCTGAGCTGAACGTGCAACAGCCCAAATCTCTTCCGTGTCTTCAGAAGTCATGAAGCCGAGGGTGTCCCAAATCCCAGACACCCTCAGCTCAGCTGGGCTGGTGCCATCAGGTGCTGCGGCTGGTTTGAAGCGCTGCAGAACTGGTTCATGTGTGACCGGCCAGGCAGCTCCTGCCTCTCCCAGTGGATAAAGGGGTGAGCTTTCTTTGCCGTCCCCTCAGCCGACTCTAGTCACCCTAATCCATCATGATGACGCCAAGTAACGCGCATTTTGCTGGGAGGAAGCACACCGTGCAACGCTTTGATACCCAAGCTCCAAAATCCCAGGGTGAAGTCATGATTCCCTGGATGGGACGACTTCATTGGTGATGGTGGATTTTACTCAGGTCCCAAGACCTCTTGGGGGAATAAAGCTGTCCTCAGTGGTGGCACTTTGGGTACGCAGCAGGCCTGACCCTTTTAGATGCTGAAGCCGAGCATGTAAATGCCTTGGTGCTCATACATCTGAAACCCAAAACCACAGCTGGCTTTCACCGTGTCTTTTCCTTTCCCCGTCCTTCTGTCTTATTTTTAGCTCACCACATGGAGACTTCAAAAGAAAATCTTCCTGCAAACAGAAAGGCAAGCCTGGCTTATCCTGGCAGAGGTTGTTTCGAGGTGGATTTGCTGTGCGTGGGTATGAGCAGCCACCAGCTGCCATGAATCACAGGGTTGCAGATGCTGAGTAAAGGTCCACTCCCCGGAGCCGAGCGCTGTGATTCAGGGAGCAGGAGTGTGCACGAGGCCATGCCTGCCCTGGAGATTTTGGGGCTTAAAGCCTATTCCCTACAACCAAACCCTAGGTTTGGGTGAGATCCTCCAGCTCAGTGGGCGTTAATCCCATCGAATCCCAACCAAGGAGGGATTGAGGGTGGGCAGTGCCCTCTGGTATGGTCCAGCTGCTGAGATCTCCAAGGACCAGGCACCTAATTCCCACTGAGATGGGCTGGGGCCAGGGGAAGCCTTGGGGAATTGAGTGCTGAAATCCTGGGGGAACCAGGAAATGGGCCTGGAGGATCATTTCACAGGCTTGAGAATGTGAAAGAAAGAAAGGAAAGGAAGAGAGAAGAGAAGAGAAGAGAAGAGAAGAGAAGAGAAGAGAAGAGAAGAGGAAAGAGGAAGAAAGGAAAGGAAAGGAAAGGAAAGGAAAGGAAAGGAAAGGAAAGGAAAGGAAAGGAAAGGGGAAAGGGGAAAAGGGAAAGGGGAAAGGAAAAAGGAAAAAGGAAAAAGGAAAACTTCCTTTAATGCTAGTAAATTGAATGCCCTGGGGGGGGAAAATACCCATGAGTTCCCTCCCCAATGTTTGTTTTTAAAAATATTGTTGCTAAACATGAACCATGGGCCAAACCCAACTGGGCGTAAATTGGCTCTGCCCCAAACACTTCAAAGGAGCCAGGCTTGCCTTACGCTTACACCACCAACACATTTGGCCCAAGGAAGACTTTTTCTTGGCAGTTGGAGCTTCCAGCCATGCCAGGGCTCAGCTTACCCTGGCCCGAGCGAGATGCTCTGTTGAAAGTTCCCCTCGTTTGGCTCCGCAGCTCAGCACCATCCCGGGCGAGAGCATTGGACAAGCCGGCAAACACGCCAGCACTCGGGTTGGGCTTACTTCACTCCTAGCATATGGCAGGCTGTGCATTTCATTTATGGAAATTAATACATTAATTATCCAGAAGTCAGAATAATATCCGCAGATCCAAAATGTGTCGTGGATGGGTTCAAGGGAGACCACATTTGGTTTGGGGTGTGCAGGGGGAAAACCAAGCATTTTTGTGTGTCTGTGTGTGCACAAGAGTTGGCTCTTGACTTAATAAAACCAGGAGAAATCCTTCTTTTGGCTCTAGCACTAACCTAAAAGAGCCACGTGTGTGTTGAAGAATAAACCGTTTTAAGTTGTGGGATTATGGAGGGAATTTACCTTTTATTTCTCTAGCCGCTCTCATTGCTGCTCGTCCCAGCTCGTGTAAATCAGAGCCCCTGTGACAAGTTGGGACCTATCTAGGCAGGCATTTTACCACTGCTGAAACTCAGCAGGAAAAGGCGATCGAATGGGAAACATGATGGTGTGGAGTTGACCCCCTCTTGCCCACCACTGCGGGGTTCAGGGTGGTTTTTCCCCAGACACCATTGGGATAGAGCAGCTTTGCACCTTGGCCATGTGAAGGGAAATAAAATGCTCACATGGGACCGGAGCAGAAGGGTCGCACGCACCTCCTCCAAAATTTTTTAAAAAGGAGATAAAGCAAAAGAACAAAGTGACAATTAAAAGCATGCTGTAACGAAGCCTTCCCTCTCTTCTTCAGGCGGTTTTGGTGGCAAATCCCAAGGCGAAGCAGGCAGGAGAGGTTTTCTCCCAGGTCTCTCCCGTTTTCCACCTGCCCCCAAGTCTCCCCAGGGAGCAATTTTCAAAGAATCCTGCCCAAATTTTGTGCCCTGAAATACAGTGGGATTGGAGGCAAAGGAGTTGACATTTTTCACCTTATATCTAAGCAATTTAGGCACCAAAGAGTTAATTCCTTCTTGGCTTGGGCATTTTTGAAGCTCCTGAGATGAACAGGCACTTCTGAAACTGTTCCCCTGGTGATTTTCCAAGCCTTTGGAAATGGCATCCCTGCATTTGAAGTCCCTTGGCCATTTGCTGCCATTTTTCTCCCTACTGACTCGGAAAGTTTTGCTCTAGCAATGGAAATAAATAAGACAAAAATGTCCAAGAGAAGGGGAAAAAAACACAGATTTAGGGGAGGGGAGAAAGGTCTGGGAGAGGAATATTTCCAGAGGCAGCGAGTCATGGGAAAAATCTGTTGTTTGACTGGAAAACAGATTTTTAACCATGCAAGACACGGTGGAGTGGGAAGGTTTCTTCAGCTTGGCCAACCAAAGGCATATTTAGTTGTGGGTGTGTGTGAGTGGGTTTATTTTTTTTAGCTTTTGTTAATCAGTTCACATAACCACAGCCAATTGCGTTACCCCCCACGTTCGCGTCTGGCCAAACCTCTCCGACGGCTCCCAGGGCGTTTTCGTCCCTTCAACCATCCCTCCATCCCTCTTTCCTCTCTCTGCTGCTCCCAACCCCGGCACCCCGCTTTCCCAGCTCTCTCCTCAGCCTTTTTTTTTTGCCTCTTGACTGCAATATTTTGTTAATAATATGGGGTCGTCTCCAGCCATCAATTTTTAAGCATAACCCCAGTCTGGGTCAAGAGGGAACTTTGTTTAAACCCAGTAAAAGTACCATTTTCCTACCAAGAGGACTATTTCATAGAAGCGTGAGTCATTTCTCTTGCTGTTGACATGTTTTATTTTGTTGAATTTACGCCTGACAAATTTAGGAGGCAAAAAATGAGCCTGAACATCTCGTAAGGGCGGCGATTTTTCATAAAGGGCTGTTGTGAGAGGGAGGCATTTAAGGCAGAATAAATCTCTCCTTGCACAGGGAAGCACATGGGGGGAAAAAAAAAAACCAACACAACAGCCCTGTAAGGTGGTAAATTGTAAAGTTGTTGTTTTTTAAAAAGCCCTCAAAAGTCCCCGAGCTCTAGCCGTTGTTTAGGAAATCAGGTTTTTTGGCAGCTGGGCAAGAAGAAAGGGGAAAAAGAACAACAACAAAAAGTCAAGTGAAATCTTCCCACCAAGAAATAATTTATCCAAGATTTCATCTGCAGGCACATCCAAAAGCAATTACAGGAGCCTCATTACCATTATTTATTGAACCACCCCCTCTAGCTAGAGGAAAAGCAAAATACATAACAAAAACGAGAGGAAAAGGCCTCTTATAAAAATAGTTAAAAGTCCATAAAGGCTGCTGGACGATGTAAAGGAAAACCAACAAAGAAACCGCACTGGAAAGCAAATGAAATCCTTGCATGGTGCCTTGGAGGCAGGGGGAAACAGGAGCGTCAAGCCCAGGTGCATGCTCAGGAGGTCCTGGCTGGGTTCAGATGCCTTCAGACCTCCTCCTCCTCCTCGCAGGGAGGAAGGCTCGGCTCTGCTTGTGCAGTGCCTAGCTTCTCAGTTCACAGACAAGAAAGACAAAATATCCTGGAAACATATTATACAACCTGGGAAATACGCTGGGAAAATATTCCAGAGAATAGATACAGGGTGCTATTGTAGGGCCAGGACATTGCTGTACCCTTTCTCTGACCATGCATGTGTTGGAGGTGGTGGAGAACATCAAGAGTGTCCAAGGTCCCCATTTGCATGTGTTGCACACTGTGATGGATTGATGGATTGATGGATGGATGGATGGATGGGTGGGTGGATGGATGGGTGGATGGGTGGATGGATGAGTGGATGGATGAGTGGATGGATGGACAGGCAGCCCTAAGTGCACTTTGCTATTCTTTCCATTTCCATTGATAATTTTCTTTGGAGACTCTTGGGTCTGTAAAGAGCACCCAAGATTTAAAAAGCCCAACAACTTTGCATTGAAGAGGAATTCAATATTTTCCATGAAAATGAACACTTATGCCAAAAATATCATCTAGGGATGAAACGCCTGTGTGCAATGACCCAGCTCATTGGGAATAGACAAGTGCATTTGTTTCCGTGTTGAATATCGCATCAACACTGGTCCCTGCAACCCAGGGAGGTTGGGGAGCACCTTCACAAGGGCTTCAACATCATGGGGACTGCAAAATCACCCCTCTGCTCCTGCCTCCCATCTTCTCCTGTCTCTTGGTGACCTCCTTTCTGGTGATACTGGGAAAAACAGGCCTCCACAGGTGGCCATCTATGAAGCTGGAGAGAGGACCAGGTCTTCCAGAAGAAGCAGTATTTCTTGCCCCACATGTCCCACTGTGGGAAAGGGAGCCCTTTCCCCTGTGTCTCTCCTCCCTGTGCCTCCTTCCCAGCTCCTGCTTCCAGCACACCTGTGCATTGAGAAGGAAAACGGGGGTTTCCCAAAGAGAACAAAACTCCCCAACACCTTTGAAGTCATTCTTATAATGGATATATTTGTACAACAGACCCCCTGGTCTTGAACCCAGTGGGTCCCCCCTCCTGTACGTTGTCGTCCTCTGGGTCCTTCCCTCATACCCAACATTTGAAGCGTGTGCCAATGGTCTCTGGAGCTGGAGACTGCAACCTCAACTGGAGTCTCATGTACATGGGAAGGGAATAAAGTCTCATTTTTCACAAGGATTGCTCCAGGTTGGCACAGACGATGCATTTGAACAGTGCGGTAGGGACATCGGGAGAAGAGGAGAAAGGCCAGAAATGCAACAGGAGCACGGGGAGATGGGCAGTGGGTGGGACGCATCCATCTCCAAGGGACACTCCAACCATCGCTGCCTCGACCTGAAGAGGGGATGCACACAGACATCATCTCTACACCCCCAAAAAAATTCCCCCAGAAAGTTACAGAGACAGCAGCATGTTGCAGAGGTGACAAATTCAACTTGGCTTCCCACCAGCCTGAGCCCAGACAGGCACCAACCCTGCCAGGGCAGACTCGCACCTGGGTTAGAAGGGATGTAACCAAATTTTGGTGTTACAAAAAGACCTGGCAGCTAGAAGAGAGAGAAAAAAAATCATGTGAGGATGGAAGAAGTGAGATTGTGCTTTTTCTTCCTTTTCTTCTGAAGAAAAAGTATTGGGTTTGTCTACATTTTTTATTTAAAGGGGCGGGGGGGGAATAGGGAAGAGTGGTGTGGGTTGCTTGGGGCAAAAAAAGGGGGAAATGGGGCTGTACAAACACTGCGGGGGGGGACAGAATCCGCAGCCCATACGCGCCCGCACAGCTCCACTGAGGCGCCCGGCGTTTCCCACCCCCCAAAATGCGATTTTTTTCTTTTTTTTTCCCCGGAAAAAAATAAGGATGCTCGGCGGGGGGGGGAGGGAGTGGGGGGGTGCTCGGCGCTGCAGGTGCCGGGGGGCAGAGCAGCCCCCCCCGCCCCCCCCCGCCGCCGGCTGAGCCTGGAAGCGCTCATCGCATTAGTCATAGGTCACCGGGAAGGCTCCGAGTTAAGACATGCACAAATCATCATGGAAATCTCTCCCCATTCCCACGGGAGCGAGCTGGCACCGAACCACCCGTGCAGGGCTGCTTTCCTGGCTTTTTATTATTATTATCTTTTTTTTTTTTTTCCCCCGCTCCTAGGAAAGCCCCAAGTAGATCCATAATTCCCTCCCCCCCGAAAATAGCCCATCGATGGGTTTTAAAAGCAGTCTCCCGCCTGGGAGGTGAAAGGAAAGACCTGAGCACTTACAGGGAAGGGAAAATAAAGCCCGAAGAAACGATTTCCTTCCTTAAATAAATTATTACCTGCTCAAAGACCGGCGCTGCGGTTTCGCGACTGATAATGATCGAATTTTTTTTCTATCAGTGCTTTACTTTCCTAAATTAATAGGTATTTAAATTAGGGGGAGGGGGGGAATGGACTGAGTAGAAAGGCGTGTGTTCACTCAGCAGTAGATATTTCCAAGGTTGGATCCTAAATTGAAATTCCCGAAGGAAGAACATATATAAATATGCCCTGGAAAAAAACAAAACAAAACAAAACAAAACAAAAAAACAAACAAAACCACAACGATTTTTATTTAAAGTTGGTGCGTTTTGTGTCCTTACAGAAAGCCACAACTTTAAGCCTCAAAGACCTTTTCAAGAACCTGGTTTTTTCCGTTTTTAAAACAGAGTTTCTTATTTTCGGTGCTTTTTCCCTTCAGTACTTGCAATCTTTGTCCATCAAGTCACTTATCTATAAGTTAAAAAGGCAGCTTTTTGGAAGGGAAAAGGGAGAAACCTGACAAAAATCGGGTATTTTAGGGCTTGTTCGCTTTTTAAATATTCTCTCTGAGAAAGTTATTTAACTGATTTATTAATTTTTTTAACTTGAAGCTGCAGAAACGACCTGCCCAGAGCACCCGGTGAAAAAAACACTCAGGACACTGCATGGTGGGACATCGGAGGGTGATGGCTTCCCATTTTTGCTCATCTTCATGGATTTTTTGTGCAATTCCTGAGCCCAAAGCGGCATCAAATGCTGGTCCCAGGGAGGATGTTTTTTCGGAGCATCAATTCCCCACGATATTCCGCATTTCATCCTGCAGCTCAGAAAACAACTGATTCGGATTTTTTTTTTTAAAGGAAGAAAAGAAAAAAAGGAAAGACGAAAGAGAAAAAAACCGCTAAATTAACAACTGAGTTTAAAAATTGGAAGGAAAAACCTTGGGAGAGGGTTGAGGAGTGGGGCAGTGACTGGAGCAGTCCCACTGGGCTCCCCAGCTTTGGGGGATGCTGTGAGCGAAGATGTGGAAAAATGGGGGGGAAGGAATTAGGGGGAGCCCAAAAGCTCAGGAAACATGGAAAAAAATAGGCCTTTGCTGGGACAAAATCCCGGAAAAAAAAACCCCAACCCCAAACCCCCAAAAACCAACCAACCAAAATGGAGAAAACTGGGATAAGATGAAGTGGGGAAGGTGCATCGCAGTGCCTTCCCATAACTCATCACCTCTGGTCGGGTGGGAGGTGGATTTTGCCAGGTTTAAGCCCAGACACATAACCGTTTTAATTTTTTTTCTTTTTTTTTTTTTTTTTATGGGGAGAGGCAGGATGGGGGAATCAGCGAGAATTGTTGCTCAAGTCATCCGGGAATGCCCGGCCCAGTGTAATTATTCTCTGACAGTCGCTGTTTTTATTTCTCTGGGCATTTCAGAGTGTCTGGGTTTCAGTGTCAGTTTAAAAGCATCGCCCAGAGCATCTTTTCCATTAATTAAAGTGCAAAATCTATGCCAGACACCCAGGAGCACAGCTTCCCCACTCCCCCCTCCCCATGCCCCAAGTCCATTAGCACACCTTAATGCTCAATTAACATGTTCATCGCACTTAATTAGAGCCGGGAGGATCCGTTTTTCCTCCCCAGCCTCCTGCTGACTCCCCCAAATCCCGGGGTTCCCCCATGACACCTCTCAGCTTGCGGCTCCCCTCAAACCCCAAGGCAAGGAGAGGCCACAGGCTGGCTGGACCCACCCCCCCATGGGGAAACAGGCTGGGTGGTGCTGAGTCCCAGTAAGGGCAGGATCCGGCCCAGAGATGCACCAAGTTTTTGCAAAAAAAAGCCTCGTGGAAGAAACGCCGCTTCTCGTTGCCCCAGTCTGGCCCCTCCCATTGCAGACACATCTGGGTGATTATCCCATCATGCATCTAGACCATGTTTATGCACACGTGTGTTTGCATGTGCAAATTTACATGCATGCATATGTGTGGGTGTATGTTTGCATGTGGATGTGCTGCAGAAGTGTACGAGCATCTGTAGGGCTTTGGACAGATGGATGGATGGATGGATATGCAGATGGATAGGAGGATGGGCACAGAGATACATGTTCCTATGGGGTGACTGCTACCAAAAATTAAGATTTGGGTTCAGGCTGGGCCTGGGCTGGGAGTGGAGGTTGCCACTGCGCGGCTCCATGTCATGGCCTTGCACCAGGAGGGAGTTGGAATGTTGCTCCATCCCAGACTGTCTCCTCGGACAAGAGACAAAGGTCTGCTGTCCCTGGAGGTGACACCTTTCCTCTCCTGGTGTCAGCTGGATTTCATCCAGGGTGAACGCAGACAGAAAGGGAGAGGGGAAGGGAAAACACACATGTAGATGCAGCTGGTTGGACTGGAGCAGCTTTCGGGGGACAATCTTTCCATTCTGGCATCCCACAGACAATGGACCAACCAAGATGACAGAGGCAGAAGATGCCACTCAAGGCTGGCACGAGGAGGTGGCCAAAGGGGACAATAAAAAGGGGAGGTTGGGAATGTCCCTGCATCCCAGCAGTCCTGGATCAGCCGGGATGGACCTGTACCCCAAATATGGCAAGGCCAAGGGGAGGATGGAGGATGCGTGCCCTTGGCACGGAAGAGGCCAGATGTGGCCAGGCCCTGGCTACTGACAGCTCCTATTGTTTTCGGGAGGGTGGAGATGTCCCCATTGTTCTCCTGGGGGGCAGGAGGGGACCTCGGTTGCTGTGACCCATGGTGGCTGCTGGTGCTTCTCCATTGTCTGGGGACCATGAGCAACTCCCTGTTGTCCCCCACGGGGAACGGTGGGCACAGCTTCATTGTGCTAGTGGGACTGGGTGGGATGCTGACTTGAGCAAATTTGGGCCTAAAATGGACAAAGAAGACCGTCTGTCCCGGATTTGGGGTTGGGGCAGGAAGAGAAGAGAGAAAAGCTCTCTCTGAGGACTGTTAACTCTGAAGCCTACAGCCCACCCCTGAGGGTGGGGAAAACCCAGACGGAGGGGACAGGGCTTGGGGGGGGGGGGTGTGCAGCAACAAGAGACCTTGGAGCTGCAGTTCATACTCATCCCCATCCAGGTGGAGAAGACCAAAAGAGTGGGAGCTGGAAAAGGTTTCCAGGAGCAGGACACCTTTCGTGGAGGCACAAGGTGCCCATGGTGGGGGCTCAGGTTTGTGGCTCTGGGTTCTCAACACGTGGGATACAGCAAGGACCCCACTGGCACCGTGGGGTGAAACCTTCCCCTCGGCTCCGTAAAGACCCCTCGGCAGCCCTGGGACTTGCTGGTTCACTCTGCAGATCCCCGGACAAGATTTAGCTCAATGTGGTCAAATGATAAAATGTATCACTAGGAAGCGAAGAACAAGGAATGCCAAACCCAGCCACCATTGGGAAGAGAAGAACAGTTGCAATTATCTGAAGCTGGAGTTTTGCCAGTAAAATTTTCCTCTTGTTTCTCTTGGCTTTGCTTGATCTCAATTGCCTTTTTTTAAAAAAAGAGAGATTAAAATCACAGTTGCTTTTTTTTTCCCTTTATCTTCTTTTCTTTTCTTCTTTTCTTTTCTTCTCACACTCACTCCCTCTTTCTCTCATTTCTCTCTTTCTCTCTTTCCTTCTTTCCTTTTATTCTCCAAAGAGGCTGCAATGCACCACAGAATTTGCAAGGAGGTATTTACTTTTTTCACCCTCAGTGGCCTCTGCCTGCCCCAAAATCTGCCTCAGAATTCCCAAATTTGCCTTAAAAGCCAAGGCGAGTATCCCCCAAAGTCACAGCACTGCTCCAGCTAATCCAGAGCAGCCAACTAAGCTCTTAATTAAATTCCCCCAACCATTTATCCATATCTGCATGCAAATATGCATGTATATATACATAACCACAGGCGTAGCCATAAATATATATGTATGAATCTGTGTAGGCATAGATCCTTTTATCCTTAGATCTCTGGCTGTATATGTAGGAGCAGGAAAAGAGGAACAAATCATCTTTAAATTGCTTAACTTCCCCTTCATGAAAATCATTCCTGCCACGGAATGAAGAGCACTCAGGGTGACTTCGATGCTGGTTCACCACGAAATGCGCAGGAGATGCAGGGTTTGGGTCTTCTTAGGAGGATGTTTGTATGTCAGGAGGTATTTGGGGGGGTAAATAACGTCTCCGAAGCCAGTGTCTGGGGTCTCTGCCCATCTCAGGGGTCCAGGAGGCAGAAGCATCCTGGGCTTGAGTTCAGCGCATCCTCCAGCCCTCCACCGGGCTCTGAGGGGTAAAACCCGAGACACCAACCCCAGGCTCGGGCCATACTCTTCATCTTCGGTTTCTTTCGCCAGGGAGAGATGGCAGATTTGCAGATTTTAACTCCTTAGTGCCAGTAATTCCCCTCCTCTGACGGCTTTGCCGTGGGGTGAGGGATGGGTTCAAAGCGCTGGGGCTGGTGGCCACCGTGGGGTGTCCGTGGGCCAGCAAAGGCAAGGCAGAAAAAAAGCACCTTTTTGTATCGCTGTTTGACCTGGGACCGCTCCAGCCCGTTGGAAGTTCCTGCCAGCGCAAAATGGGGGTTTGTTGAAATAAACCACTTTTACCTCCCAGTTTTCTTACCTTAATCCGGTCCGGTTGTAAAAATAATTCGGGCGAAAAAGGAATTCGTGTATTTAGCCTCCTAAACCTGCGCTTATGGCATAAACCAGGGGCTTAAATCTTATTTTGATTTTATTATTATTATCATTAACGATCCAGTTTGCATTCAAATCGCCTAGCTCTCCAAAACTCCGATTTTTTCATTGAAAACCTCGAATACTCCCCAAATCCCGACACTTTTCCCAGGTGCTTGGCACATCCCTGGAGCCTTTGCAGCCTTGCACGAGAAAAAACCTCTTTGCAAGAAGGAGCAAAGCCAGGACTTTGCAATAACTTCAAAGCATGGCTGGAAAAATAACGCAGAAATATTTAGGTGGGATTTGGAGAAAAAAAGGGAAAAAAAAGCAGTTTTACTGGTAAATATTTGGAGCCGACAATACTGGTACAGGCCGGTAACTGGTATTTCTGTATTTGGCAGCCAGCAATGCAAACAGGGCTGCTGCAAGAGCGGCTCGGTGGGGAATAAATCCCGGTGCCCACAAGCAATTTCCAATTTCGTGAAAAACAAACAAACAAACAAACAAACCAACCAAACCAACCCCACGATGTGGGGAAGGGACCCGGCTGGGACTTTGCCCTCCACCCCCCGGCTTTGCCTGCAAGTCGGGAAAGGAGCTGGCTTTGAAAGAGGTTTGCAGACTACCAAGGGAAATGTTTCTTGCCCTCTGTTTAAAAAAAAAAAAAAAAATTGGAAAAATATAATTTCCCCCGTTATTTTTCATTAGTTCTTCTCAAAGTATGAAAGGAAAGAGAGAGAGGAATGAATTTAAGGAAGATGCCAAAGCAATAGCGGGGATGACGCCCAGGGAAAATGGTTTTCTTCCACGAAACTTATGTGCATTTTTTATGTGAACACTCAAGAACAGGTTCTCTTTTTTTTTTTTTTACCCCCGGTAGCGAATCTATTGATCTACATAGATAAAACGTGTTTTACAGCCGGGATTTTTCCAAAGGTCGATCATTTTACCCTCAGATCTTCAGGTGCTCTTACCAGAAGTCCTGCAAAGAGGAATGGAGAGAAGAAATCGGAGGAGAGTGGTCCCCAACAGAAATCTTACGGGTTTGTTGTTGGAGGTTTTTCCCCCCATAAATAGCTCTAGGAGGTCTCCAACTCACAAGATGCATTTACATATAATAATATGATATTGCGTAAGGTTAATATAACATGGGGAAATCACTGCAGAAGCCACCCGACCGCTTTCTTTCCCATCGCCAACACACTCCCAAGCGCTGCCTGAAGTTCCCACCTCCTGTTCCCTGTAGTCGTGCTGAAATATCAATTAAATTCCCCCTTTGTCGTCGCCTAATTTCTCACCTGGTGAATATTTTGGAGCGATTTAGCTCCAGAATTAAATCCTTGATAGCGGGTTGTGAATGCTTTGGCTCTCCACTTGATCTTCAGAGAAGAACAGGGGATAAATACTGTCCTAAAGACTTGAGGAGCCCAAATGTCCCCGTGCCAGTGTCCAGGCATTATTTAAAGGACATAATTATATATTCATCGTTAGAAAGACACGACCTGCCATCCGACTTTTAAAGCGAGCTGTGGGAAGACGAAATACAAAGCAGGACCCGGGTCGTCTGCAATTATTTTGCAGAAAGATTTGTTAAGTGACTTTTTTGGGGTGTTGTGGGGTTTTTTTGTTTGTGTTGGCTTTTGTTTTTAGCAAAAGGAGTAACGTTGAATAAATTGGCAAGTGACTAAAACGCGAGGCATCTCCGAGGGCTTCAGCATCTCTCCCAGGCAGCGCTAGAAACTTTATTTTATTTTCGGGATAGACCCATAGGAACAGACATAACCGCAGGAAGGAAGATGTCCTGGGGAAAAGGACTTAGGGAGTGTTTTAGACACAGGTATGGTATATAGTCGGTATAGGATATACAATAATTCCATAGGTAGGTGGATGCAAGGATAGATACATGGATGGAGGAATGCAGGGAGGGATGGAGGGAGGGATGTGTCGCACAGATTCTGCTCGGCTCCCAGTTTTCCCCACGCAACACACCACAGCCAAGCGCTCTAAATAAACGAGTTTTGATTTTTACACGGAATTTCAGCTAATTTGGGGAGAAACAAACCACGCGCGTGGCTGGGATTCTCCTCTCCTCCTCCCTGCCTCCAAAGTGCTGCAGCTTTGTGGAGCGGGGAAAGGGCCCCCCAGGAGCCCCCTGTCCCGGGGGGGGGCAGCATCCCCCCCCTTCCCGAGGCCAGGGGGGACCCTCACCTGAGCCAGTCCCCTGCGTGTCTCCCTGCGTGGGTGCCTGCCCCTGCGTGGGTCACCGCGGCCCCACTCGGGTCTGGCACCCCCCAGGCAGCGGGGACTGGGGGGGGGACGGAGGGGACCCTGTGGGGGCTGGCGACCAGCATCACCCCAAACCCACCCCTGCCCTTGCCGAAATTTGGCTGAATCAGGCAAACGGGGCTTACACCTAAGTGCCAAACCTCTTACAACCTCCAAAATGAATGTAAAAGAGAAAAAAACAAATATATTTTTGCTCCGTTTACCCCTCCCGCCCCCCCCAAAACCCACAGAGCAGGATGAATCCTCACCCCCCCCCCCCCCACTAGACCGGAAAAAAAGGACACAATTTCTTTAGAAGATTTTTTAAGATAAACCTCCCTATTCAGAGGTCCCCAAGAGCAAAAATTTCGCCATCCCCCGATTTAACTTTTTTTCCCAGCTCAGCAGACACCCCCCCCCCAGACCCCCCCTCCTGCTCCTGCCTTCCCTGCTCATTTGCAGCTGTCCCCGAGGAAGACTCTGCTTTACGCACTTGCCGTTTAATGCCGAAAAGCCCCAACGTGACAATAGAAAAGCCGATTTTTTTTCGCCTTGCAAATGCACATCCTCAGGGAGGAAAAAAACCACGAGGAGGGTTTTTTTTCCACGTGTTTGAGGAGAGGAAAAGCACACAGGAGGTTTTCGGGTCACTCGTGGCATGCCGGAGCCTGAGGAAGCCTTGGAAGACGGGGAGGAAAACCACTTTTTTTTTTTTTTGCCAATAATGGAGCAAAATCCTTTTTTCACCCCTTTTTAACGGAGTGCAGAATTAAAATTTATCTTGCTGGTGCCAAAGTTTTGCTGATGCTTTGGATGCGCTCGGAGCAGCTTACGGAAAGAGGTGGAAAGGCAGCAGCCCTGCCTGTGTCCTGGCAGGGCTTTTTTAGCCCATCTTTAACCCCCAAACCCGTATTTGGGGTTTAACCTCGTGAAAGAAGAGTTTCATCAGGTTGTCGGCATTTAGGAAAGACTCTGAGTATTAAAATGAAATCAGTGTTATTAATCGCCATGGAGGATAAATAGCCATACCTGAGGTGGAGGCACAGTCACACTCCTGGGTGAAAATCCAGGTTATTCCCATCCAGGCGGATAAAGGTCCTGCAAAAAGCAAACCGGCCATCCCACACACAACCCGCACACGTTTTGGGGGGAAACACAGCGATTTCAGCCTCTCTCTGCCAAGGTGGAGTGATGGATCGCTTTATTTCCCTAAGCATTTCTTCTCCTTTAAAATTCAGCCCAGCAAATAATTTTTGGAACAGGCTGGGATCTCTCCATTTACCAAAAATGTTTTTTGAAGAGAAACATCAGGCTTTTTTTTTTTTCCGTTTTCTTGCTTCTTTGCTTATTGCATACATATTTTCCCTAGCTAATGCCTAATAAGTCCCAGGTTTTCCATAGAGAGTTACACTTCTCCCATCACGATGTTGCTTGGAAATGGAGATTGCATCGCTCTTTTACCCTCAGTGTGAACGTGTGGGCATCGGTCGTGCCTATTCATCATTTATATTTCTCTATTTAATATACACTAAACCCCAGTTTGGCAAACACAGTTCACTGAAGTTCAGCTTCTACCTCTGGAAATGAAACTCTTCAGTGTTTTGCTTTTGAAAATGTGAATAAACTTGGCAAAGAGCTCCCACTCTTCCCTCTCAATCCCTCCAAGCAGCTCCAAGGAATGAATTATTTGGACATCAAGTGGACCAAGAAGTAAATAGTTTGGGTGGGAGAAGGGGAGAAACAGCCTTGAACACACATCTCTCATATAACTGGTTCTGAATAATATTTGGCAGAAGAAAGAAGGTTTCTTACATTGGCCTGGTGTTAGTCTCCATCCTTCCAAACGCATCTTGAGTTAATTCGGTACCAGGAGATGGGGGAGAAAATAACCCCGGATCGTTGCAATCCCACGGCCCAGGAAAAAAAAAAAAAAAAAAGGCGCCTGTGTATTTTAGAGCACTTACAAATAAAGAAATAAAATGACATTTAGGGCGGGGGGGGATAAAGCCTCATCCAAGCGCAAAGGGCTATAAAGCACCTGAGGGTCCCCGGCTCCTCTCCCTCTTTCTCTCCCAGAGAATATGAAAGCAAAAATGATGAGAAGCGATAATTACGCTCTCCAGATACCACTTTGTTGACACCAGCCAGACCAAATGGCCCCCTTTTCTTTTGTCAGTGCTTCAGGCGACCTCCTGTTTTAACTTGGAATTGAACTTGGACTTCCGACCAGACAGGGGCCCTAAATTGAGGCAGATATTTTATTTGTCTGTCTCTGAATCGCTGAGTCAAGAAGTACCTATTGCACCGGGTCGGCGTGGAAATAATAACAATAATTAACGGTGGGGAATTGCCAAGAGCTGGGACATTCCGCAGTGGCTGTAAAAAAAAAAAAAAAACAACCAACCCTTATTTGCCTCAAAACGTGGTGTCGCCGTGCGAGGAGGCGGGGGGTGGTGGGGAGGAGGGATGGGAGGGAGAAGAAAAAGGGGCTGCGGGATTTTGGGAGCCCCCCCACCCGACAAGCTGCCACGTCCCCGCGTTGTCACCCCGGGGGGGTGATGGGTCAGCTGAGTGGCACCAAGAGGTATTTATCCCTTTCCTCTTCTCCCTCTCAACTTTAGCACGGTTGGGGTTGGTTTTTTTTGGGGGGGGGGATAAAACACGGTAATAAAGCCACGGGGTTGGAGAGGGTGAGGTTTGGCTTTGCAAATCTACCTCTGGCCCCGCCTTGGGGCGAGGGGGAGCGATTATATATACATTTATATATATAAATATATATATACACACACATAATTTTATCCCCTCTTTCTGGATAGCAAAATGCAGGGAAGCCAAAGCAAAACACACAAAGAACATCCTCAAGACTTAGGAAACCCCTTCCCAAGCTTGGGGGGGGCGTACTGGGAGGGTGCTGGGGGCAGGCTGGGTTGGCAGCGCCTTGTCGATGGCAGCTAAAAAAAAAAAACAAAACAAACAACCTACCCCAAGAAAAAAAGGGTGAAAAAAAGCCTCAGGGTGGATCCACTCCAAACAGGTTGCAGGAATCTGACAGGTTAGGAAGGAGAAAAGCCGGATCGTCTCGGGTCAGGCTCAATTCTCCGTCTGACACCACCCGAGACGGTTTGATCCAGCCCGGGGAGGGGGCGGGGGGGGCAGTAACCTGATATTGCGTTTCCGTCCTCGATGCATCTTTCCTCCTCGCTCCCTCTCTCTCTAAAAGCATTTAAATTGAAGATTAGGTAGGGGCTTTATTTGATATTTTTTTTTAATTCCCTGTATAAACATCTCCAATGCAAGAGGAGGGGGTGAGGAATTGGTGATAAATCCAACTGCTGGGACAAATGTAAGTCTGATGCACCCCCCCCCCCTTTTTTTTTGTCCCTTTTTGGGGTGGTTTTTTGTCCCTTTTTTGGGTGCAATGCGTCAAGGCAGAGAAGACTGTACTTCATCTTCTTTTCCGGGCATTGCTTTTGCAGGAATGCTGCTAAGGCTTGGCCACAGCCTCCAGCCTCCCTGGTTGTATTAATTCAGCAATGAGCTGAACCAGGGATGTTAGGATTTATTTTTCTCTCTCGAAAAAAAAAAAAAAGGCACGCAAAGTTTAGGAAAAGAAGTCGGCTTTGGCTTTTATTTATCCAAAGCACATTTTGAACAAAGCCTGGGAAAGCTTTCCTTGGATTCCTCTGCAAGAATATGAGATTTAGTGGAATAGTTTCTTCACTAAATTGGTACTCCAGTGGGAAAATTGTATGTTGATCTCAGACTTTCTCATACCACGGGCTCTAATTTCCCTGAGGGCTCAAAAGCTAAAATTCCCCTCCTTTATTTCCCCCACCCACCCACCCAAATGTAATGGAAATGCAACTTTCCTTTCCAAATCTAGGTAGGGATTTTTTTGTGCGGGTGCATCGTGCTTTAGAGGCACTGACAGCGGCTGGAGCCAATTTTCCTTCAATAAATCTCATACCTTGGCCATTTTCCTTTGTATGTGAGACGTCTGGAGGTGGGAAGAACCGTAAATACGGTTTTTCTCCCAGAAAATGGTCTATCGAGGGGGGATTTCTAAATCTTTCAGACAACAATGAGGGGGGAAAAGGGGGGAAACAAAGGGAAGAAAAAGGAAAATTTAAAAAAGAAAAATACCCATGTGCCACAGATTTGCGGTGAATTATTTTCATCTATCCCCTAACTGAAATAAAGGATTTGCCTTTTTTCTTTATTCTCATCCAGCCTGTATTTTTTTTTTTTTCCTCCAGGATAGATATGTGGATAATAAAAAGGGGGTTTATCATAAAATTCCGCAGCTGATGAATTTTATTTCGGGTGAGATTTCCCTGGCCTGGAGGAGCAGCGCTTGACTTTGAGCCACATTAGATGTGCACGACCGTGCTCTCTAGGTGTTTGGCCACAGAGACATCAGTATTTTCAGGGCAACAGTTACCTTCACACCTCTTTTTGAGGGTTTGCCTTGAATATCTACAAGTCAGATTAGCTTTTTAACAAACGCAATATATCAACGAAGTCAGTATCTCCGGCTGCAAACACGCGTTCACCTGCAAAACTGTTCAGCCCTAAATTTCCGTGTTTCTTTCTTTCTTTTTTTTTTTAAGGGGAGAGTGGCAATAAAGAAAATGGCTAATTTAAAGGAGAAAGGGTCGAAAACTGCCATAAGGACCAGTTAAAGTGTCGGAGATAAGGTAATGAGAAACAACTCGCAGTTTTGCAAAGCAGAACAGAGCTGGACACCGCAAGGATATATCTAATTTTTTTTCCCCACATGGTCTCGGAGATGAATCTGTTTCTCTCTTCCTCTCCAGCAGGAATAAAAATAAAGAAATAAATACACCGAATTTCTCCCGGGGTCTGTCTTCAAGACGGCAGAGAAAGGGAAGGGGAACCAGGCAAACCCATACTTGTCTTCAGAAGAAGAAAATTCAGCTTCTTTCTTCTCGGAGCCCGCTGGTAGACGGAGAGGGAACCGCTCCCTGCAGAAATATCCATATAAAAACCTTTGCCGGAACAATCTGCAAGCCTAGAGCCGGAGGGAGGATGAGAAAAAGGAATTTATAAGTCAATATTATTTGATATTGGTCAATTTTCCCTCTTATTTCCCTAATTTAAAAAATAATGCTGAAAATGTGATGCTGCGGGGATGGTGTGTGAGCGATGCGGACTCTTCCAGCCTTTTTCTATAAATGCACAAGGAGAGGAATATTATACTTTAAAAAGAGCTTGGGGGGAAAAAATGCTATTTAAAAAAACCCAAAACCAACAACCTAACGAACGGGTGTCACATCTGCTCTTATTTCTAATTGCTCTTTCCCCTCTTCCTATTTTTTATTTATGGGTACCACACTCCTAAGCGGTTCCACATTTTGGTAAGTGTAAACATCCCTGAGCTGGTTTGGGTTCATTAACCCACTCGCCATTGCGCGGAGAGCCGCCCTCAAAAGCTAGGAAATGGTAAAAAAGGAGCATTTTTTAAAAGAAATCCCGAGTTTCTGAGATGAGGGTTGTTTTGCACAGCGACCCTCCTCCTCCCTTCCCAGCCACGGACCCTTCCCAGAAAACCATCACTTTAAATGTGATTTTTCTCCTCTGCTATCTCTAGAAAAAGACCTTTTTCTCTTGGTTTATCCTCTTTTTCTCCCGTTTTTTTCTCTTTTTCTCTTGTTTGTTTCCCTCCCCCTCTTTTTCTCTTGTTTTCTTCTCTTTTTCCCTTGTTTTCACCCCCTCCCCTAATTCTCAGCGTGCAACCCGCACTAACCCACCGAATTACAAAATTCAGTGTTTCATTCAACCGATTCTTTCCCCGGGATACAGAGTGGAAATGTCCTTCCCCAAACCTGCCAGGGCAATTTGCTATTATTTTTCATTTACCGTGCTGCCTGCCCTGCTCAGGGCTCCCACCTCACCTCCCGAGCGCCTCCACACCGAGCCCTGCCCGCTGCCCGCTCCGCTCCGCGCATCCCCCGTTCCGCCTCTGTTACCCTTACCATAAATCTTTACATTTTTAACATTTAATCCCCTTCCCACGCCGCGCGGAGAGGACATATGCTACCAAATGTTAACTACTTCATAAAAATTAAAGGGGGGGGGGGAAATTGAGGGTTGCTGGGGGAGGGAAGGGAGGGTTTGTTCGGCTCCCCCGTCCCTTCCCCCCGACGTGGCGGACACCCGGCTTTAATTTCTTGCTCGGCTTCTTCCATCACCCTCCGAGCCATGTGGTTCTTGGAATGGGGGGGGATGCTTCTCCTGGGTGATTTCTGGAGGGACTCACAGCACTTTGCGGAATTCAAAGGATGCGAGCACGGCTTATTTATTTTATTTTAATTTTTTTTTACATTTCTTTTTTTTTTATTCTTATTTTTGTTCTTATTTTTATTCTTATTTTATTATTTTTATTTTCATTCTTACTTTTATTTTTTATTTTATTATTTTTATTTCATTTCACTTCACTCTATTATTTTATGTCATAATTTTATTCCTTTTATTCCCCCACACCCCGCCCATCGCAGCCTTTTTAACCTCCACTTCCAAACCCAGGTCGAAGCCCCGGGAGGTCCCCCCCGAGGCCGCATCTCCTCAAACCCATCCCCGAGGCTCAGGGGGACCCGCTCGGGCTCCTTCACCTTGAACTTGGACTTCGAGGGCTCCTCGGGACGCCGAAATTCCCTCCTCCATCGGGGCAGGTTAATTGAGAACTCGCCTTCCCCCCTCTACGGGCTCCCTTTGCAGAGTGGGCTCCCCCCCACCACAAGATTTGGGGGGATTTGGGTGGGTTTTTTGCTTTTTCCCAGCTTTTTCTTTTTTTTTTTTTTTTTTGCTATTGGGAAGAATGGGAAGAGGATGAGGTGGGAGGCGAAGCCGCCCCGGGACCCCCCAAAACCAGCAGCACCGAGGGATGGTTTAGCATTCAAGGGGACACACGAGGTGTGGAGGGGGGGTCCTGCGTGGGTACGCACCCCATGGGGGACGGGGGGGACAGGGACAGGCGGGGACCATCTGGAAGTCCTCTCGGAGGACCCCACACCCCACGGCACCCCCCAGGAAAATCTGGGGGGCAAATGCAGCGCAGACGGAGCTCACGTCCCTTCTCATAGCTTAGGGCACTGAATTCCTAAAAAAAAAGAATTTTTTTTCCACTTTTTCTTCGGTTTCTATTTTTTGGGGTGCTGAGCTTCTTCCCTCCCTTAATAACTCCTCGCCCAGGGGTTCCCCGAGGGCTGCGACCCCCCCCCCCCAGGTGCTCCCTCCTCCATCCCCATCCCTCCCAGCCAGCAACCTGCCATTTATTCTTTTTTTTTTTTCCCCCAATTCCGTGGCAGCCCGGCCCCGGGTTAAGAATTAATTCACGTTTTTACAAACCCTCACAAGTCAGCCTGGACCAACAGACCCCCCCCGTGCCCCCCCCCCGGCTTTGCACCTACCCCACATCGCCGCTGATATATTTACCACCGAACTATTAAACATCAACAACCACAACCACCCTCCCACGCGTGCTCAGTGGGGGAAAATCAAATTATTTTGGAGTCTGGCAGGAAAACCGGGGGGAGGGGGAAGGAATTGGGCAGATTTTTTTGCTTTTTTATTTTGTTTTCGGGGGGGGGGAAGCACTTTGCGAAGGAAAAAACAGTCAACAGGTTCCAAAAAGGAAAAAAAAGGGGGGGGGGGAGATGCTTTTTGACCGCCCCCTCGAAGAATCGTGGCGTGGTTGCCCATCGCTTCCCCTTGAAACATCGCGAGTGGGGGGGGGGGTTATCCTTGTGTGCCCCCTATACCGCTTAAAGCATCCTTCCCCCACCCGAAACACGGCGCGGGGGGGGGAGATCCTTCAAGGGAAAGCATCTGTGTGTCCCCCTCGGTGTTTCGGGGACAAGGGGGGGGCGCTTCGACCCACGGCGGCCGACACGCGTGGGCAGGGACCCCCCCCCGCCACGCGCGGCTCTTTGTGCCGGGGGGGGACAAGGGGGGGGTCGCCACCGCCTTTAATGGAGGGAAAAGGGGGGGGGGGGGGAGGAAGAACCCAACCAATGAGCGTGGCGGCGGGGTCACGGGGGCGGGGCCACGCCGGGGCGGGGGGGGAAGCCGGGTGGGCGTGGCCGCGGCGGATTTCTTAATGGAGCGGCGGCGGCGGGGCGGCGGCGCATGCGCGCGCGGCGCCGATATGTTGGGGGGGTCGCGGGGCGGCGGGGCGCGGCGCGGAGCTTCCCCCGACGGCGGCGGCGGCGGCCGAGGAGGAGGAAGAAGAGGAGGCGGAGGAGGAGGAGGAAGAAGAAGAAGAAGAAGAAGAAGAAGAGGAGGCAGCAGCAGCGGGAGCAGCGCGGCATGACATGACGGCACCGCTCGGCCTCCCCCCGCGCTGGCCCGACGGCCTCGCCTGCCGCTGCGAGGACGCCCCGCGGGAGAAAAACCGCATGGAAGGGCTGGGGCATTGCCGGGAGATGATGCCCCACGCGGGACTCGCCGTGCCCACCGCCCCGCCGCCGCCGCCGCCACCCCAGGGAAGCGCTTACGCGGAGCTGGCGGCCGCCGAGCCCCCCCGGCAGTGCCCGTCGGGGGCGGCTTCCAGCGCGGCGCTGGGCTACGGTTACCCCTTCGGGGGGGGCTACTACGGCTGCAGGTTGTCCCACTCCCACGGAGTCAACTTGCAGCAGAAACCCTGCGCTTACCACCCCGGGGAGAAGTACCCCGAGGCCGGCGGGCCCCTGCCCGGCGAGGAGCTGCCGTCGAGGGCCAAAGAATTCGCCTTTTATCCCGGTTTTCCCAGCTCCTACCAGGCGGTCCCTGGCTATTTGGACGTGTCGGTGGTACCGGGGCTCGGGGGTCACCCGGAACCGAGACACGACGCTTTGCTTCCCATGGAAGGTTACCAACACTGGGCTCTTTCTAATGGCTGGGATGGGCAAGTGTACTGCTCCAAAGAGCAATCGCAGTCTGCACACCTCTGGAAATCACCTTTCCCAGGTAGGCTGCTCCGGGAACCGGCGTGCTCGCCCGCTTCCCGACCGCCAGCTCCCACCGGAGGGGTGGATGTGCGTGTGTGTGGATGAGTGTGCATATACGTACACCTATACAGATAGATACGTGTATGCCTGTATATGTAATTAAAAGGAAAGAAATGGCTCTGGAATGCCTCCTGTGCAAGGCAATGTGTATGAACATGTATGGGAAAGAAGGTGAAGCAATCTTTTCTGAATCAAATACACGCCGTGAGCTTGCTTGGAAAGTAACTTTGCCGTTTAATTCTTCCCTTTCTTCTCTCCTCCCTCTTGTTGCCTCACCTAAAGAGCGTCTCTCGGTGCCTTTCTCTTCATTTTCCCCTCCGCTCACTGCTTCTCTAACTGCAGAAAGCTTAAAAAGGAAAAAAAAATAATTTAAAACCCTTCTCCAGCGCTTCAGTTGAATGAGAAGTGTCGGGGGCTGGGACAGTAAATCATATCACAATTACACACAATTATAGGAATAGGTGTCAAGTGACAAATGAATCTGTTTAGAAGGGAAGGAGGGAGGCAGAGGGGTGGCGAGGGGGGACCGGCGGGGCTTCTCTGCCAGGTCAGGCAGGCATCCTGCCCGCCTGACAGCCCGCAGGCAGCCGGGGAGGCAAAATCCCTCCTTGGAGCACCTTTTAGCCCAGAAAACCCCTCGCTCCCTTCCCCTCCTGGTCCCACCGGCCCCGGCCGGCTCCGTGCCCCGACGGCAGCGGGGGGGGGGAGGAAGGTGATGGTAGGTGCTTCCTCCCGGTACCTCTTTCCAGGCTCCTTCCAGCCCCCCAGTTCCAGCGTTGGGTGGGGAAGGACGCGGAGCCGGGGGGGGAATAACGACAATAAAAGGGGGGGGGGGCCCTACAGCATCTTGGATGGAAAGAAGGGACAGCTCGCGTTAGTTCTTTGGGGGGGCAATGGGGGGGGGCACATCCTTTTATGTATTTTCCTTCTTCGGGACAAAGAGGGACAGAGGAATGAGCTTTCCCGGGAGCTTTTTGGGGAGGGGGGTGGAATTTAGCAATGCATTGCTGGCTGCATGATGGGTGCGTGTGGGGTTTTTTTGGGGGGGGGGGGGGTGGTCCTGGCATTCAAGCTGTATTTGGAGGAGCTGCCCCCCCCCCCCCCCCCCCCCCCCCCGCTTTCCCTCCCCATCGCCTGCAGCTCTAGTGAACCCCCCTGAAGGAGATTCCTACCCTGCACCACTGGCCTTTGCGGCACCCTCAGCACCCCAATCCCCCCCTCCCCAAAGACCCGATCGCCCCCAAAGCTCCCCCAGGGGCTCCCCAATTAACTCCTGTCAGCCATAATTGGGGCTGCGCTGCCTGCCGAGCAGAGCTCGCCTCCATCTTCCTGCTCCAGCCAGCTGGGTCACACCTTCGCGGCGAGGAGCTTCGTCGCCCAGGTCGCCGCCCGACCCTGGCAGCGGGCTGAGAAGGGGCTGGGGCTGCCCGAAAGCTTGGGGGGAGCCTCATACACCCCCCCCCCCCCGCCAAATACCGGCAGCAGAGGGGTGAAGATGCTCCCTGCATCCCCGCTGAACCCATTCCCCATAGCCCCTTGGCAAAGCACAGAGCATCTCCCCCTCCTCACCCCCCGCAAAAGCCACTGGAGGTGGGGGGGGCTGGGGTTATTCTTGCTGGGTTTGCCCCCCCCACCTCCCACCCCGAGGGTTTTCCTAGGCTGCACCAAGCCGGCGGGAGGGGCCGGGGTGCGGGGGATGCACTTGTCTCCGCGCCGGGCTCGGTGTTTGGGGGTGCGCGTCTGCGGGGATCCCCGAGAAGGTTTGCTGCTTGCGGGGGGGGAGGGGAGGAATGAAATAGGGGAGAAGCTCCAGATATTTTCCAAAATCTCTCCGTCTGGAAGGTCCCTTAGATGATCCGCGCACATCAGTCTGCGGGTTGACTTGGTGCCCCTTGTTTATCAGCGTGGACAGTGTCGCCAAGAAAAACAGGCTTTCACCACGTGAATGATGAATATTATGTTATTATTACTATTATTATAGTATTAGTCCCCTCGCTGGATGCATTTTCTGCCTGCCTTGTCTCTTTTCCCCTCTCTTTCTTCCCCTTTCTCTTCGCTCGCATTCCTCCACTCTTTATGCTCCTTTTCCTCCTTTTCTTTCTCTCCCCGACGTGCAGAAATCCCCAGCCCGCACCCCGGGATGCAGTACACACACACACACCCTTTTCCCTCTTCCTTATGTTTTGTTTTCTTTTTTCTTTTTTTTTTTTTTTAATCCAGACGTGGTCCCCTTACAACCCGAAGTCAGCAGCTATCGGAGGGGACGAAAAAAAAGGGTCCCTTATACCAAAATCCAGCTGAAGGAGTTGGAAAAGGAGTACGCGGCCAGCAAATTCATCACCAAAGAGAAGAGGAGGAGGATTTCGGCCACCACCAACCTGTCCGAGCGTCAAGTGACTATCTGGTTCCAGAACCGGAGGGTCAAGGAGAAGAAGGTGGTGAGCAAATCCAAGACAGCGCATCTCCACGCCACCTGACAGAGGATGACTTTGGAGGAGAAGGGGCAAGGAAAAGGAAGCAAGAAACGTAAATATTTATCTGGTAGTTTGTATGATAACATCATCATCGGGACTCTGCTGATTCCAAGTCATTATTTAAAAAAAAAAAAAAATCGACATTCACAAATGCACACGCGCATCCCCCCCCCCCAAAACACTGAGCGCATCTTTGATTTATCCCTTTGCCCCGCTCTGACTGTGAAAACCCCAGTTTTGCTCTGAGAAATCCATCGATAAGGCTAAACTGTGTATATTTTTAAAAGAAAATAATAAGCTAAGAGTGTAGTTACGTTAAAGGAGAGATGAACTCTGAATGTCGCCCTGTAACCCTGTATAGTCCGACCCCCTCGCCAGTCTTTCATATCTCGGGCCATTTCACCCACCGATGTATAAATGTATGGAGAACCTATGGCAAAGTTGCATCAGCTTCGTATTTTCTCGGCACTAGGGACCGAAAATAAGAAATAAGGCTGCTATTGTGGGAAGAAAACCATTGCTCGGTATCGCTTAAATATCCCAACCACTGATTTTAGGTCCTAGATGGAAGTGAGTTGCTGAGAACATATTTTGGGTATGTTCTCACGAGGGTTTCTATATCTCTGCCATAAAACTGGAATGTCTGTTCTCCGCTGACAAGATGGAAAATGCACAATATTGTCTTTGGGGTTTGTTTCTTTCCCTCTCTAAACCGGCTAATTATCGACAGTGTTCTCTGGATATGTAAAAGCATCTTTTTTTTTTTTTAATGTCTTGTATATGTATATAATATTGTGGTGTCCAGATGATATGTACCGACTGCAGATGACATTTCTTAAAAATAAATATCTTTTTTGTTGTTGTTGTTTTGCCTTGAGGAGAGGCTCTTTGTGCACCTCTTTGTAGCCCTGTGCTTCTCCCACCCCTCCCCACCACCGTAAATACAGCCCGGGCGGGAACCTCCGCAGAGAAAGGATGAGGGAAAAAAAAGAAAAAAACAAACAAACGGGGAAATGTGGCAAATTTGGGCAGAAATCGCTTAATAAGGGGCTCTCCGGAAGATGCGAGGGCCAGATGCAAGGAAGGGAGTAAAAAGCGGAGAAAATAAATCCGCGGAGACTGAGCCAACTGAGTGCTTTTTTATTGAATTTTTTCTTTCTTTCTTCCCCCCCCCCCTTCTTTTTTTGTCTTTATTTCCCCCCTCCCCCCGCAATTACCCCGGCTGAAAACGCGATGACTTCCCGGAGACGCTTCTAATCTCTTCAAATCTCCCTCCCAAAGGACGCGTTTCGCTAAACCTGTTTGACTCCAGCTCCGGCCCCAGATCAAAACCTCCCGACCTGCCCTCGCCCCGCCGAGCAGCTCCGCGGCCGTCCCGGCTCCGCGCCCGCGCAACTTGCGCGGCCCCGAGCCGGCCGGGCAGCTCGGAAAGAAATACGGGAGAGGAAATTGTTTCCATAGGCGGATTACAATCTACCTTAATATCTGCTAGATTTAATCACCTCGTTAAATGATCAAAAGGGGAGGGGAAGTGGGGGGGAAAGGCTTTTAAAGGGATGTAACCTAAAACAATGTTATTGCGGGTTAAATTTGCATTGAGCGTGTGCATATATTTATGGGAGGGGGCAGATAGAGCAGGCACAAGCTATATAAAGCTATATGAGAAAAAGATTAGCACTGGTGTCTGCAGAAATGGGCGCACAGATACGCTAGGTGTTCGAGCTGATACGCATAAGTGCATATATATATAAAATATATATATATACATTTATACAAGGGTATATAATGGCATGTGCATATAACCGTGTCTGTCCGTTACTTTTTATGGTCTGGGTGTCGGTGTATATATATTTTATATATATATATATGTTATATGTATGTGTGCGGGGCTTGACGGTGTGTGTGTAATTTATGTAAGTCTGGGTATTAAGGCGAAATGTGTATAGGTCTATCACATATAATATACCGCAAATAACAACGTATCTATACTCTCTCTATAAATTTATATATATATATGCAAGTGCAACCTTCTACATTATTATGCGAAATGGTGGGTAAATAGTAGGTATGTTTTTTATATATATATATATATATATATATACAGACATTTATGTATACGTATGCAAGTGCAACGCTCTATATTACCATACGAAGTGGTGTGTAGATCTCATTTACGGTCTGTACCCCTGTGGATGTATGGGTGTACCTATAGCTTCATAAAGGAGGCTAAAAGACAGATAGTAGGGGTTGTGTTGGTCCAGCGTCTCTCCGCGGGCTCAGTGCGGTGGCAGGGTGCCCTATGGAGCCCATACCGCCACCAGAAATCCCGGGAAAACCCCATATGGATTTGGATGCTTCCCGGAGTGATCCCAAATCTCCGGTAAGGTGGGACGCGGTTTTGTTTAATCCCGGGAATAGGGCGAGCCGGGGGGCTGGATCCTTTCCTTCCAGCTCCCCATCCCTTCTCGGGGGGGTGGAAAAAAGGGGTCCCTGATTTCCCCCACCTCCCCAGTCGCTGATTTCTCCGATGAGCGGAAGAAGCCGGGGGTTGATCTGAGGGTGTTTTCTGCATTTATTCTGGAGAACTTCGGTGGTTTGGAAACGCAGGCAGAGATTTGAATCTTTATTATTTTAATTTCTTTTTTTTTTTTTTTTAAGACGCTCAGATAGGAAATACCGCAATACTTCGAGAAATCCATCGCCGCTGCTGTAGCGGGATTAAATCGTGGGTAAAACCTGCCCTAACGCACGAGAGCCACGAGAATATGTGTTTTGGGTGTAAAAAAAAAGCTCTTCCTCTTAAAAAAAAGCTTGCTGTGTGTGCAGACACTGCAATGCCTGAGAGCAACTCCAGACAAGCCCAAATCCGACATCCCGACAGCGAGCGCGTTGTTCGCTGTGGCTCTATTCTTCCTCATTGTACCTGAATTTCACCAGTTCTGGGAGAAAAAAAAAAAAAGAAAGTTTATGAAACTGTGGTTATTAGGCTAGGGTTATTGGAGGGAATGAGGGGATACGGATAAATACTTTTTTTTTTTGTCTTTACGGGTGTGGGTAATTGAGCCCAAGTTATTCACGGAGTTTCCAATTCTGGGAGTTTTTGTCAATTGTGGTTGAATTTTGTTGGAGGGGGAGAGGGCTGCCTGTGTGTCGGTTTGTGTGTCGGTTGCTCTTTCAACTCGTGTGGGAGGAATCAAAAGGGAAAGAAAAAAAAAAAGAAAACAAACTCAAAAGCAGAGAAGAAACAAGAAATTCATTCATTACACTTCAGGGCACCAAGGGGTTTTGATGGTCTTAGTTGGCAGATATTGGCGAGCCCGTGAAACAAGGCTCTTTCTTGCCATTGCCTACGTTTCATTTTAAAATATTTTAAAATATCCTTATTTAAAATAACCTTATTTTTCCTCGACCCACTCCATCCTCCCCTCCGGGGCTGTACCACCGCCCAAGAGCCGGGAAGGAGCACGGATGCAGGCAGGCGATGCTGAGGTGCGGCTGGGATTTCTGGGGGGGAATGCAGACCCCAGGGAAGTGGGACCCCGTCTCCGACGTGCTCAGGACCTCGGGGTTCAGCCCCCCCAAGTGGGGCTGAGCCTTCCCCCGCCGTCGGGGTTGGAGTCGGGTGGGGATGGAGGTCAGGATTGGACCCTCAGAGAGGGAACGCGGGACGGACAAACCTTCCCCTTCCCTCTGCAAACACCCACGGACACTTGGTCACCCCTTTAATCCTGGCGGTTTGGGTGAAAAAAAAAGTGATTTCGGGGCTAGTCGGATCAAAAAAATACCGCCGCTTAATTCTGGGGATAAATCCTTCCTGCCGACCCCAGGGACGGTTGATTTGCGTGGGTTTTTTTTCCAGAAGGGCGGCAAAATCATAATCTACAACTCAAGTTATTTGGTCGTCCTCTTCCAAGAGCTTTGGAGGAGGCGCTTGCCTGGAAGAGAAGAAATTAAACCAAAAATTGCGCACACACAAGCAAAACCCGAGGAACAGCTCGTTATTTCCCCGCTGAAGTTCCGCGGGCGCGGAAGCCGACCTCCCTCCGGCGTGACCCCCCAGGAACACAAATCCAATGAATTTCTCCATTTCCCACTTATTTCTTCCCACCCCCGTTAGGAAATGGCAGTGGGAATGGCTTGCTTCTCTTCTCCTTGCTTATTTATCCATTAACGCCCTGCCCGTAGCTCGCTGGGTATTAGGTCAGCAGGCCGTGACGTCACTCCTGTATTACCCTTGACCGTGACTAGGCGTTGTTTGACCTTGACATCACGAGCTGCGGGGATAATAAGCGAGGGGACCCTCACCCTTGATCTTCTCCTCACCAGGCAGCCCCGAGCAGCTCCCGCTCCTGTTTACAGATAAACAAGGTGTTATTTGAAGTCTAGACAGGCGGGCTAATGGCCAACAATAAAGCCCTGAAAAGGAAGTTTCCCAAGTTTAGCCTTTTCTTTCCTTTGTATCGAGGACTTTGAATAACTTCCCAACCGCAGCCTTTATGGTAAAATCCCGGACAAGGGATTTCCCTCGCCCATCTTTTTTTTTTTTAGATAGAATTTTCTGCTTTTTTTTCTTTTCCCCCTTTTCCTTTTTTCCTTTTAATTTTATTTTGTCTTTTTTGTTGTCTTTTTTTTTTAGCTCACTCACATTTGCATATTTTTTTCTCTAATGCATTTTTTAAAGAATAACTTCCTAATCTGGAGGGGGAATTCTGCTCTCGCAGCCCTGTGCTCAGTGCAGAGGTGAGTATAACTCTTGCTGGTTAACTTTCTATTTGTTATGGAAGCGCTTGGTCTTAAAAAAAAAAACTTCTTTTTTTTTTTTTTTTTTTTTTTGTTAGCAACAAAAGAGAAGAGACTTCTAAAGGCTTTGCCAAGAAATTATTTCTTAAGACCCTGACAGCCAACACGGGGTGTGTGTGTACACACATCCCACAAACTCCTCCAGCACTGCTGGTTCCTTGCTTATAAACTGCCTTGCCTACGTGGTTCAGCACATTTTGGGAAACCCTCGTGTTTATGGGTATTTAAGAATTACATCCAGCAAAATGTCGTGTCTCCTGTCGCCGGCACTTCGGGGGGAAGCTGCTGCCTGGCAGGAGCTCAGCTGGTTCAGCCCACACTTGGACCAGCCGTGGGTTTAATAAACTCCCTTTCCTCCCCACCACTTTCTCTTCCTTTACAAGGAACATTAAATAAGTGAGATCACGCTTTTCAGGCTCTCCAATTGCGATTTGCTCAAGAGTCGTGAATTCTAGACCATTAACTGGTTTGTTGTTACAGTTGTTGGGGGGTTTCAGCCCTCCAAGGGAATTACAGTATGAAACGCCAACTTCTCACCCAAAACAGAGCTGGCGGACAAAGCGAACTTCCCTAAAGTTGGGGACTAAACCTTTGCCTTACAGAGGATGCAGGCATCAGTTTACATTAATCTAATAGGAGGAGAAGATCCTCTGCTGGCAAAGCTGGGGAAAAATATAATGATATTCCAGGCATTTAACTATTCCCTGCACCGAGACTGGGACCTACCTTCGTTAAAACTGAAAGCTGCCCCAGATGATTTGTATATTGGATGAGCTGAAGTGTCATAGACATTTTTATTCCCATCCATTTACCACTTTTCCATGTTAATTTTTTTTTTATTGCCCAACTCCTAGGTATTCCATTTTACCACCCTCTTATATAGATATACATAAGGTGTCTTGTGCACTTACAGATCTAGAAGGTGTCTATAGACATGCATTTTCCACATCAGAAAAAGTACCCGGGGCAGGTTTCAATGATATATAGCTACCCCGAAATAAGAGTTCTGTGGGCTTTCCAAAGCCTGTCTATATTTTATTCCCCGTGTCATGTATCTATATATTTATTCTAAATACTTCCTTTTTGACCCTGGCAGCTAACTTCTTGTTCGAGTCACCGCAACTCCTTACAACTCCCAACCAATTTGGGGTGAAATTCGGTTGAGCAGAAAAGCTGAGCCATGACGGGGTCTGTTTTTCCAACCTGCACACGCACAAGGAGACCTTTTAATTTGCGTTTTTTTCCCCCCTTTTCCGGGCAGAAAGACGGAACGGGGATGTTGCAGGCTATTTTTGCCCTATGAGGGTTAAATTTCATGGTCTTTTCTGGGAGAAAACTGAAAGTGGGGCTAAGTCCTTCCCATCTGAAACGTAAATATTTGGCTGGGGCCATTAGGCTGGGGCCATTTTTATTGATTTTCTTTTTATTTTTGATTTCTTGAAGAGGCGAGGCTGGAGGGGAGGGGGAGAAAGAGCCCGCTCCGGTGGGAGCCGGCAGCCGAGCTCAGCCCCGCGGGCTGCGCGGGGGGAAGATGAAATGCGGGAGGAGGGGAAGGGGAAATTTTATTTCTCACGCTTGGTGGAGAGGGGTTGCGATGGTGCAAAACGGGAAGAGGAGGAAGGGAGGAGCGCAGGGATAAATCCCCCCAACAGGGCGGGAAAAAAGGGCAAAGCACCGCAAAGTCAACCCCAAAACTTGGGGTGGTTGTTTTCCCCGTGCAGCGAGTGATGCTCTTCGAGACAGTCATTAGCATAAGATGTCGATCCTATTCACTACACTAGACAGTGACCTTGAACTGAGACGTTGCAATCTTGCTTTTCCAGCGCCTTTTTCTCTCCCTCTTTTTTTCCGGGGGCTCTTTTTTTCCCCGGCTCCCACAGTCAGGGAGCTTCTCCCGGCTTCTTCGCACCAGCATTTCCCGAAAGCTGCCTCTGCGACTTGTGGAGGTGGGAAAAAAACACCACCCCACCCCAC
The DNA here is from genome assembly GCF_947461875.1 of Haliaeetus albicilla. Lineage (NCBI taxonomy): Eukaryota > Metazoa > Chordata > Aves > Accipitriformes > Accipitridae > Haliaeetus > Haliaeetus albicilla. The sequence goes on along the minus strand of NC_091500.1, from coordinate 29,744,952 downwards.
CCCGAGGATTATTGAATATCGGCGTCGAAAAGGTCTCTCTACCTGAAAACTGGGATTCCTGCAAATGGGGAAAGGCTCAGAGATTTTTTTTGCTGGGCTGGGCAACTTTTTCTGGGGGAGGAACACCGCAGGAAAAAAAGAAGGGGGGTTGCTCAAAGCAATAGGAGGTAGAAATTGGGATTTATTTTTGGAGAGCCGGCGCTCGGGGTGGGTTGTGCACGAAGGAGACTGCCTGAGCCAGCAGTGCCAGTGCCCCAAGCAGGAGGACTCGGCTCAGGCTTTCGTTTTTAAGCACCGCTCAGCCTGAGCTGAGCATTAGAAAAGCCCAAGCGCTCAACCTGAACTGGCAAATGCATTTTTAATGGGGAAGAAATTCCCGGGGAAACGCGGCAGCTTTGCTTAAGAGTCCTTAGGATTTATTTTTTTGCCCTTCCATGGACCTGCTGTCTGCTTGCAGCAGGAGCAGCGCTGAGCTGGGGAGCCCTATTCAAGGCCACCAAGAGCAGGGAGTTACTCCCCACGCTCTGCATCGCTTGATATATTTCTAAGCACGGCTGTAGCATTTCCCAGCTCTAAACAAAAAATAATAAAAAGAATAAACAAGGGAACCGGGGGTGCTTTTCTCCCTCTCCCTTGCTGTGATGCCCATGCTGACATTATCCCTCCATGCAGGACTCCAGCGCGCAGTTTGTGGTTCACTTGCTGTGCAGCTCAGCCCTGCAGCTGCCTCCCCAAAATGTTTCCTTGGAGGTAAACGTGAAATTTTATTAAATTTTTATTTTCACCCGGCAAAAAAAATCGAATTGCATAAAGAGGAAAAGCTCCAAATACCCGGAGACTCCTCTGAAGCAGCAATGTACTTTCCCAAGGTCCGGTGGAGAACAAAGCCGTGCAGCACCCGGGCACGTCTTATATGGGGAAATTTGCGAAGAAAAGAGCAAGGTAGAGGAAGGGTTTTCTTTAAAAAAACAGCAAACAAAGCCAATTCAGATGGCAACCTCCGGGGATCACGTGCTCATTTTTATATAAACTATTCCTCCCCAGCTTGCCCAGCGTTGCGAGCGCTTCTTCTGCAGCGAGAAGACACTCTTGGAGAAATTGCAAGCAGCTTTTTCACTTATACCTGCAGGGAGAAAAATTCCTTGGCAAGGTTTAAAAAAAAAAAAAGTGCTAAACTTTCATTCTAGCAAAATATTTCTAGTAGTCGTATTTCTTCCTTCTCAGGCAAAGCGTGTAGGAAGGTATGCACATATCTCTGCAAGGTATGTATGTAGCGTATCCATAGATGTGCCAGGAAGAAAGAGGGATGGGAAATACGGAAAATAGGTTTTCCACCTCCAGGAGCTGTCCATGGAAGACGAAAAAGCACCTAAATTAGTTATTTTATTGGCACCTGATTTTCCTTGCAGGGCTGGGAGGGGGGGGTCAGCTGAAGCCCCAGTGTTTTGCCAGATGAGGAAAAAATGATTTTATGCCTGAGAAATACATAAAATATTGGTGAGGGAGGTTGGTTGCTGGCTGGGAAGGCAGCAGTTGGAGAGATGCGGCTGCACCCGCCCGGCTTAGCCTCCGCGGAACGCCTCCGCCCCCGCGCAGCGGTTTTACCTCTACAGGAATATTTACGGTACTTTGCAGAGTCAACCTGGCAAGGGGAGCGCTTGGGAGTTGCTTAAGGCAGGGAGGAATGCAAAGCCATGCAAAAATCCAGCAAACGGGGTGGGCATTTTGGTTGCTTAAAAAATTAAAAAAAAAAGGGGAGGGGGGAGAAAAAAAAGTGGGGAAAAAAAACTACTCCAGAAAAAAATCTAACATAAAACACCCTCAAATGTCTTTGCGTGTTCACGGTTTCCATACAATGCGCCTTTTCCAGTGTTTTCTTTTTTTTTCTTCCCCTAACGTATTTATTTTGCACTGAAAGAAGCCAATATTGATTATTTTTTTTTCATCCCTTGTATTCCTTTGCAGCAGCTCTTTTCAGTATGACCAGGAGAAGACGATGGGTGGGAGGGAAGAAGAGCTCTGTAGTGTTACGAGGGCAGAATATATTGCTATAACGTGGCGAGGAACCAGCTCTGTGTGTGTGTGTGTGTGTGTGTATGTGTGTACGTGTGTGTACGTACACACCTCTTGTTTCCAGGCGTGGGGAGCAAAGAAACATATAGGAAGACTATAATTTTTATTCTTTCCCAGAAACGAGGCGAAAAAAAAAAAGAGATTTGGACACTTATCTGTACGTGTGTGCGCCTTGGTGCATATGGAATGTATACCGGCTAAATTAAGGCTCTATATAGTCGTGTTCTTCTGGCTGCTTTATTCGACACAGATCATTAATAAAAGCAATTGAGGATTGTTAAAAAATCTTCCATCCCTTCTTGAGAGAGTGGCAAGAGCCTGGGAAGAGGCTGCATTTCCCCAGCCCACGACAAAGCCACCTAGTCCGAGCGGAGGGGGAAAAAAGAATGATAATAATAATAAAAAAGAGTAGAAAAGGTCGCAAATAGCTTCCAACTCTCCCATCCCACCGCGCGTAAATATGAGCCTGTTGCGGGCACCATCATTCGTCTCCTTAAAAAGCCCGTAAACTTTATATGACACAATATCTAATAGTAATTTATTGGGGAGATATTGTAAATTCGAACTGTTTTAGTTAATAAAGGAGCTAATTAATGAGAACCAGCCTCGCTTTTGCAGATGGTGGAGGGCCCCGGAGTGTTGCCGGGGGAGGGGCGCGCAGCGGTTTTGGGGCAAAACCCTCGCCTATCGATTATTTTATGCTAAATATGACATTTTAGGGCGCTTCGCGGTTCTTAAGCCAGCTCTGGGAGCCGTTGCTTTTTTTTTTTTTTTTTTTTTTAATAAAATGCTTTATGGGATTTTTTTATGATTTTTTATGATTGGGAAGGGGGGGTGAAGGAGGCCGGGGGGGGGAAGAAAAGGCGTAAAAAGGCGGAACTTGCTGTTGTGTTTTGTCTCGGCTGCCAGGGGAGGGGAGGGCCCCCCCCTCCCTCCCAGCGCAATTTGGGGCTCACGTGACCCCCCCGGACCAATAGGGCCGAGCCGTCGGTTTAACTATGTTTAATGTCAGATAGCAATAAAGTAGAAGCTTTCGGTCAGGCCCGCGGAAATGGGCGAGCACAACCTCCTTAATCCCGGCTTTGTGGGACCTCTGGTGAACATCCACACGGGAGACACCTTCTACTTCCCAAATTTCCGTGCCTCCGGAGGGCAGCTGCCCGGGTTGCCGTCCCTCTCCTACCCCCGGCGGGATAACGTCTGCTCCCTGCCCTGGGCATCCTCGGAACCCTGCAACGGGTACCCTCAACCCTACCTGAGCAGCCCCGTCTCCATTAACCCTTCCTTCGGCAGAGCCTGCGACCTCGCCCGGGTGGAGGAAAGCAAATGTTATTACCGGGAAACCTGCTCCGAAAGCACCGGGCTCAAGCGGGAGGAGAGGGGTAGGGACAGTGCCTTGCTGCCCCTCGAATCCAGCCTCCCCAATGGCATGGGGGGCAATTTCAGCAAATATGACTATCCGAGCAGCGAGGCGGTCCCCCACGACCCTCCGTCCTGCCAGTCCTTGGAGTCAGACTCCAGCTCGTCCTTGCTCAATGAAGGGAATAAAGGCACGACCGGAGAAGCGGGGGGTTTGGTCTCCCCCCTGAACCAAGGCAGCACTTTAGGCAACGGTGGTAAGACCCCGGGAAGGAGGGTCTCGGGGCTGGATCTGGTCGTGGGTTTGGGGACGGAGGGGGGGGGTTGCTTGGAAACTTGCCGGTTTGGGGTTCCTTCGCGGGGCAATTCCTGGGCGCAGCGGTGGGAAGCGGCGCGTCTATGTGTGCTGAGACCACTAGGGGTAGCACCGAAATCCCGAATGGTTTATTAGGTGGTGCTTCTTTTAAAAGAAAAGGCTATAAACATGTAAATATCCCATAAAAAAAAAAAAAGAGAGAGAGAGAGAGAGAGATGCAGTGAAGGGTAGTGGGTGAGTGGTTGCGCATCCCTGCGCGGCGCGGAGGGCTGGCGGAGCGTCCAGGCGCTTTTTGGGGGGACATCGCAGAGGTGTGTCTGCCCGAGGGAAGGGGGGAGAAGGGGGGGATGCTTAAAAAAGCAACAAAACCCCCCACAGCCTTCAAAGATGGCACTGGGGTGGAGGTTTCTCCCTGATAGCGGGGCCGGGGCGGCGGTGGAGCCCTTCCCCGGGGGGGTCCCAGGCTTGTCGCCCGCTCCCTGCCCGTCCTTTGCTCCCTGCCCTGGTTATAACGCGCCCCCCCTTTCCCTTCCTCTGCCTCCTGTGCCCGCCCCACGCATCCCCCGTGGCCCTGGGAGGCAACTGGAAGCATCCCCAAGCACCCACGGCCAGTACAACGGGGGACCCGGGGGACAGCGGGGGCCCCAGGGAGGCACAGAGAGGGGTGATGGGGGTGCCCCTTTTTTTTAAAGAGGAGTTGTTTGGGGTTTTTGTTTTTTTCCTTGCCAAGTGCTCAACTCTCGCTCCCCCTTTGCCAGGTGCTCCTTGGTACCCGATGCACACACGGTCCCGGAAAAAACGAAAACCCTATTCCAAACTGCAGCTGGCAGAGCTGGAAGGGGAGTTTATGGTCAATGAATTCATTACTCGCCAAAGAAGGAGGGAGCTCTCAGACCGATTAAACCTGAGCGACCAGCAGGTGAAGATCTGGTTCCAGAACCGGCGTATGAAAAAGAAAAGACTCCTCCTGAGAGAGCAAGCCCTTTCTTTCTTTTAAAGTTTTAAAAGCGTCCGTGTCGGGTATTAAAAAAAAAAAAAAAGAAAATGAAAAAAAAAAACCAAACCAACAAAACCCCCCACATAGACTCTCTAGCGTTCACCCGAGTTCCCGGGACTTTACCTGATCACTCTTAATCCCCGCACCCCTCCCTACCCAGAACTCAATGAATAAAGAAATAATATTCATAAATAACCAGTTTCCCTTAAAATATGAAACCCGACAGCGAGAAAAAAAAAATAATAAAATAATAATGCATCTTCTCCGCCGGGACCGCGGGGGGACAGACGGCTTCCAGAGATGCTCGCCGGGCTGAAGGGGAGGTTTTGAGTGCGACTTTAGCCGCTTTTCCTTTGCCAGCACCACAGGTAGGGTTTCCGTGCAGCGCCGGGCACCGTCGGGGGCCGCCGGTCCCGCTCCCCCCCCCAGTTCCCCCCCCTCCATCCCCGCCCGGCTTCGGTTGGCGGCGAGACCTGGGCTGAGGGGGATGAGGGTGGATCCTGGCCCCTCTCCTGGGCTGCTACGCAGGGGTTAGGGCTGGCTTGGTGTTTAGTGGGAAAGCGGGGGGGGGGGGGAATAGCAAAAATAAAGGAATGGGGGGGGGGGGGAAATAGGGAAGGGGATGGGGTATGTTGTCTTAAAGGACCGGCCCCGCGTCCTATGGAAGATGCTCTTTTTCAGTGCACGGTGTGACCCAAGATGTGTTTTTCTCAGTCTAAATTGAGGGTTTGCAGCTAATCAGGATCTCGAGGCTTAATCAGGATCTCTAGGAAGAGGCGAGAGACAAAGACTGTGTATATATCTGGTGTATATGGTATATATCTATATAATATATGAGGTATGTGTATCACACTATGTCCCTATAGATATGAGGCTTCGATGCAGGCGGTGGTGTTGTCCTCAATGCCAGAATGTCACAAGGAGAAGGAAAACGCACACATACCCCTAGAAAACTCTCCCTGGAAAAAAAATCTGAATTTCCTTCCACGTAAACTGAGCCTTTCGGAGAGTTTTTTTTCTCTCTGAATTCACAGCAACTCTCTGCACTACCCCCAAATTATATCCTTCCTCTTAAAAAAAAAAAAAATTCTTTGCAACAGCTCTTCTGACGGAGTATGAATGCTGTTTTGCTGTGTTTATTGATGACAACGTAGGAAAATAGGTAGAAAATATCCTTTTCTGTAGCCTCCGGTGATACCAGCCTGTTGGAATCTGAGCGAGTCGCATCTCTCCCTCCCCGGGATAACTCGAAAGATGCGCTTTGTCGCCTGGATGCTAATTTCTCAATTTAAAAAAAGGAGATTGTGGGGGGGGTTAAGGAAATATCTCTCATGCAGCTATGTCTCCCTTCCCCAGCTACCCATCAGGTTAAAAAAAATGCAGGTTTCTAGCAAGGGCGATGTTTTCTTTACCTCCCTAAAAAGCCCTGCTAGCTGCAAATAGAGACAACCCTCTTTAAGAGGTTTTTGTCTTTGGGGGACCGGGGGGGGCTGGCTCCCTAAAACCCTGTCTGGCTTTTTCCCTTTCAGGGCAGTAGAGAGGGGCCTGGTAGGATGCGACGGGTTTTCTTTGTATGCGTGCTCGGATTTCCTGGAGAAAACCCCCAATTTTCGTGATTCTCTGTCAGGTCTGTGTTCAAGGCACTTTTAGGTCGGGGGGGGGAGCGAGGTGGGGGGGATTAGGATGTGGGGAGCAGCAGGTTTAGGGCCCTGGGAAGCTTTGCCTGCATGGGAAATTGTAATTTAGGATAAAAAGGGGGAAAAAATGGGAATTTTTAGTTCAGGTTGAAGGGGGAGAGGGGGGCGGCGGTGCTGCAGTCCGGTGCTTTGCCACGCCGCGCTTTGCTCCATTCGTTTTATATCGGAGGGGGGATTAATTTTATGGCAAAGCAGCGTTTTCTGGGAAGTCTGGATGCTCACCACGTGCTCCCGCTTCCCCGCGTTCATGGTCATGACCAGCAGCGCCGAGGAATGCTTTTATTTACGAGCTGCAAAGGATGGAGCCGACTCCTTAAAAAAAAAAAGAAAAATCCCTCCCTGGGCTGAAAGGAGCCTTTTCCTTCAGCTTTATTTCTGCAGGAGCATCCAGCAGACCCTCGTCCCTTCATCCCCATCCCTTCCCCGGCTGTTTCCCCTTTCCCCCCCCTCGTCTTTTTTTTTTGTTTTTTTTGTTTTTGTTTTTAATTCCCAGCCCGGGAAATGTCACAGCTTTATTTCCTTCCACTTGTTTTTGCAAAGAAAGACCCCCCATCTCCTCCTTCAAAGCTGGCTTCTGGGCGAGGGTCCCCTTTTGCCCCCTCCTCCCACACAAAAGAGCCGCCGCGGAGGGTATCGCCTGTCGCGATGCTGTGCAATAAAGCCTAGGATGTGTTAAAACACACATCTGTATAGGTATATCTCTAGATGCTCCAGCTCAACCATGTGCAATTAAAGGAGGAAGGCGACGTGGAGGAATGCAATGTTTTGGGGAGATTTTGGGGGGTGGTTGTGGGGGGTGATTTTGGGGGGTGGGGGTGGCCGTGGGGGGAGATTTTGGGGGGTGGTTGTGGCTTTGGGTGCGTTCAGCACCTTGTCACCGTGTCGCGGGGCTGAGCTGGCTCCGCGGTGGGTGACTTCGGGCTGTGCAGTGTCGCGGGGACCAGGGCGGGTGTAATTCCACGGGAAAAAAGGACCAAATCCACGCAGGTTTTGCTGAACTGAGCTCCCAACAGCTCCCACCCCACTCCCCCGGCATGAGGCGGCGGTGGGGCTGGAGGCTGGAGTTTGGGGAAGGTGGGAATGAGGGTGAGTTACGGTGAGATGTCAGAAATGCTGTGTTGGATTTCAGTCCCACCATCCCCAAAAACAAATCAATCCGTTTCGTTATTCTTCACCCACCGAGGGGCACTTGTATCCCCCGAAAAACCCCCACCGTCCTCCCCAACACAAAGGCCAAGACACCAGCAGCAACCCCTAGAGAAAATGCCGAAGAAAATAAAAATATATGCAATATTCTCTTCCAGATTGCTTTAAAAAAGGCGGCTCGGTGGGATTTCTGTTTGTTCTGTGTTTGTTCTCCGTGTACGTGGCATTGTTTTTTCTGCTTGTATCCCCTAGTCTAGGTTATTGCGGTTGTTAATATGCATCCTTCGCAGTATAGTTCATATGTAATGTTTCTTACCTCAAGCTATTCTATGTAGGGTCTATGCAAATGTCTGTTATAGCACGTTCTGGCTTTATATAGTCATGTAAAAAGTTGCTTCACAATAATAATAATAATAAAAATAATGTATTATTATGTGATTTCTGGATAATAAATAAAATTGCCCAAACATCTACTTGGTGATTTACTGTTTACTATTTAAAATTAGTATTAACCTGCAAGGTTAATAAAAGAGTAACAAAAAAATATATTGGCCAGCCTTGCCTTCTGTGGCTTGTAGATCATCTTTTGGTAAAAAAAGTAATTAAATGAATGTGTAAAATGCGTTGTAAAAGGAGAGAAATATCGCTTGCTGCGTCGCTCTAAATATAATTAGAAAAATCCTGGGGAAACTAGAAGCATAAGTTAATCTCCAAATTGCTGGTTTAATGAGACTTATACTCGCGCTCGTAGCATTAATTGGAAGCAAAACTCAACCGAGACGCTATTTTGGGGGGTAAAGAAGCTTGAATATGGGCTAATTGGGATTCTTTTGTCTCTGGTGGAGGGTACAGGGGGACTCTACCTCTCCTGGAAGCAGCTCCCTGCCCCAGGGGCTCCACCGCCCCTATGTACATATGGGAACTGCTGTATGGAAGGGTTTCCTTACAGATACGGGAACGTCAAAGGTACCCTGGGTATGGCTTTAAGATGGGAATGAGACGTGAAAGCGCGGCTCTTAAACTGGAAATATATTAGACTGGGTTTAGATTCGGGCATGTTGATGCTCATTGTTATGGTTATGGTTATTAGGACCAGCGTTATTGCGTTTCTTCGGCGTAAATTCGCAGCAAATTCATTTAACAAGAGAAAAAAATAAGCCCGTCAGGCCAATTTAAATAAATTAGATTATGATTTCCTCGATCTCTCTCCAAGCGGATATTTATATACAATGGATTCTCTGCTTTTGCCTTTCGGGGGAGATGCCATACACTTCTCGGAGGCGGGGAAAGAAGCTTTTAGAAGATCGATAAGGGATTTTTATTAAAGAAATGCCAAAGGAAACCATGGTGGAGTCTATGGCGAATTAACTGATCCTTCCCCCAGTCCTGGCCGTATCCAGCCGCAAGCCCAGTAACCCCCAGCTCAGCCCACCCTCCAGTCTGGGCACACTGGGAGCCACCGACCTGAGCCTCAGCCTGGTGAAGTTATGACCAGTTTTTGTGCGAAAAACAACACGATTAAGATAAATTAATATATTTTTCCCCGCTTCCTCAGGCAGGATTCCCCAACACAGGATGGGTGCACTTGGGGTCTTCCAAAGTTATAAAAGGATTTATCCAGTCCTGAGCAGTTAAATCTTTTTTTTTTTCTTTTTTTTTTTTTTTTTTTTTCCCCAGGAGCTGCTTGATTTGGACAGGAGAGGAGGAAGGAGGAAAGCAAATATTCCTGTAGGAATGGGCCCCACTTCTGCTCCTTCCAGCAGCAAACCCCAATCAATCCTCCAGAGAGATTTAAGTTTGGGGTTATGAAGAAGAAATATTTGGGGAAATCTGAAGGGCTTGGGTTTTCTACACAGTGAAAATTCACGTTCTTCCTGTAATAGTTACTTTTAAAAACTTTTTTATTATTATTATTTTAATTTTTTTAACACGGGTGCACACACTTTCCCTCTGTTTCTTCCTGCTCCAGGAGAATATATGTACACATACATTGCACAAGCAAACTCAAGTTAGACTTTTATCCACTTTTATTTCCTTCTTTCTATGTCCCTGCGCCAATCTGGCAGGAAAATGGGCAGGAGGAGGAATTATGTCTAACAGGTCTGAGTGCTATAGGGTGACATAAATTGTATATATTGTAAGTCGGTTCACCTTGAGCAGGAATAGTTGGATTTCAAAGACATTCAAACACTCACGAAAATAGATAAAACTTATTTATTACCAGCGAGCGGATAGAACAAATTGTTGCTTCGCCATAAAATCTGTATTATTTCTGGGCCGGTTTCTTTTATTCAGCAGCGTATTTCATTGCTTCGGCTTTAAAATTAATTCGTTAGCGAGGGGAGAAAACCCTCATCTCTTTAATTGCGAGGAATATTTCTCCTGTTAATGCCAAAGACCGAGGTGCTATTTCACAGCTACTGCAAAAATCGTAGAAAATATTAATGCGTGAGGGTCAGTTCTAGGGATTTATTCCTGTTTCGGTACCTCCAGCGTATACTCGGTATGGGAAATATAATGTGCGAAGCAGGAATACAAAAAGGGCATTTTTTTTCCTGAGGCAGGAGATATGTGCTTGACACCTCTGTGCTGAAGAAATGTCCAATTTCTTTGAATTCCCTCTGCAAAACCCGACCCGACTTCGCGCTGAGCTCACTTCGAAGCCATTAAGAGCCTCTTTAAGCAAAGTTTAATCAGGCAGTCCGCGAGCAACACCGAAAATCAAGGCGGAAAGTCGAAATTCTTTTCTCCCCCTCCTCACTTTCTTCCAACCCACTTTCTCTGAGCCAAATCGGAGTTTTTACACCCAAATCCAGGCGGCCCCAGAGGTGGTTTAGCGGAAGGAAAAATAGGAAGAATTAAAAAGTGCGGGAGAAAATAAAGGCGGCCAGGCTGCTGACACCCAGGTTGGTGCTTTTGCCTGGAGGGGAGGGACCTGGAAACTCTTTTTTTTTTTTTTTTCCCCCCCTCCTATACGTCCCCCAAAATAAAGAGTAAAGGCGTAGCCTATATAGCATGGAGTGCTATAGGCTGTGGGTGCATATAGGTGTTCCCCCCCCCGGGCGTGCGTGGGCTTTGTGTGCGTTCAGCCCTTCGGACCTGGCCAAAAAGGAGCTGCACCAAGAGCGAGGTGAAAGGAGCGTGGGTGCCGGAGGGGGGTATCTTGGGGTGGGGGGGTCACCCTGACTTGCTGAGCATTGCCGTGGGGCTGCGGCGGGAGGTGCTGGGCGCTGGCAGGATGACCCACGGGCGGCGTGGGAATATCACGCAGGGGAACGGTGATGGTGTTGGGCTTCAGTCCAGCACCGGTGGAGATGCTCCGTGTCCACGAGTGGAAATAGTTTGCATCCCCCCGCCCCCCCAGCCCACCCCTCGAAGTCCCCAGAACCAGGCAAAAGCACAGCCCCCCCCCCCCGGCAGCTGCGTTTCAGGGGGCTGCAGCTTAAAGCATCGCAACAATTAACAATACATGTAATAATTCCCATTAAAGTGAGGAGAATGACTGGATTTCCTTCTCCCGGTCTGTGTGTGGCTCAGGCTCCGTCCTTTGGCTAATTGCGTGATATATTAACTGTTTGCTTTCCTCCTCCGTGCTATTATAGGGACTGTTTTCAGGCACATGCCCCCCCCTTATCATTAATATGCCAGTGCGTTATTGCCGAAGAATGCCTCGGTTTGGTTCCGAGTGGGGGTTCATAAATATAAAATAAACACAGAGTGGGAATAATTAGCAGCATTTATCAGCATATGGCCACCCACCCCACTTTGAAACCTTCCAGACCCTGCGAAAGGAAAATGAAGTACTTTGCAAGTAATTAGTTTTAAGCAAATCATTTCAAATGGAAACTTATAGGTAAAGACTAATGAAGTGCAGAGGGGGGGAAAAAAAAGCCTCTTTTTTATTGCTTGGTAGGTAGCAAGTAGACACAGCAATATTTTACTGTTGAGAGAATAAATTAATTAATATATCTGTAGCTAGCAACTACAATGGCTCCATGGATGACTGCATTTAAAGGAGATATATGTATCCAGTCTCATTGGTGTTGTTAACAAGAGTGATAATAAAGATGAAAAGGATAAGAAAGATAAAAAGATCAGTCGGCTTGTACTCCTTACTGCGGCTAAATTGCGTGGATTTTCTAATGGCTGCGTCTTGTTGACTCTCCACAAACTCCTTTTTTTTTTTAGACTCAGACTTCATTAAGTGACTTTATTTTCATGTTGCTCAAATAGGAAATAAAGATAGGCGCCCCTCGCCCCCCAATAAATCTCGTATTAACGATCCTTCTCTGCAGCTTAAGGGGAAGGGGGCTTTCTCTTCTCCCTGTTTCAGGTCAAAAAATGACTGTTTTTGAAAATAAAGTAATTTGCCTGCTTTTGTCAGTCCACATTTTTTTTTTTTACATCTGCTTTTGTGGTACCAGAAAAATGCAGAGATCTTATAACTCCCTCAGTCAGAATAAATCACGTTTAGCCCGTGTTTTGGTCTAGCTGGAATATGAGAGCATGTGCCTCAAATCCGCGTTAAAAATCTACCTGTAATTTTTAAAGAGAGTTTGTGCTTTAATTTTAGGCTTGGGTTAGCCAAACACTGCCACAGAGAACACATAAACCATCAGGATATCTCATTATAAAAACGTTTGCCAAAATTAATTTATTTCAAAGGGAAAGCGTATTAATATTCATTTTTGCAGCCAGTACACTCCTGTGCCTCCCAAACCTACACGTCGGGTGGAGAAGTGTCGATAATTACAGAGAGTGTGGAAATTCATTTTATTTTTATGATTAACCAGTAAACTATTATGAGGTGAGGTGAGACGAGACGCTGCTAAAGGAGAAAGCATTTAAAAAATTAGGTATGGAAAAGTACAGTGTGAGACCCAAGGTAGCAATGAGGAATGTCGGGCAGGCTTCAGGTCCAATAAAATGAAGGGGAAAAAAAAAAAAGGAAAAGGAAAAAAATAAAGGCCATACATACCTTAAATCAAAATATCTTAAGGTAGAAATAATATTGTAAAATGATATTTTAATAGATGGTGTGGGCCAGGGCTTTTTCTCTTTGCTGAAAAATAAATCCCGTGGGGTTTTGCCGGGATCTGCGGGAGTAAATGCGGGGGGTAGGGGGGTTGTACGTGAACACCCCGTGGAGTGGAAATACCCGTGCAGAGCTCCGGTGTGTAACCGTGGAGCAAGGTACCAGTACAGCACAGCTCGCCCTGCTCACCCCCCCCCAGCCAAGGACCGACCAACTCATCTCACCCACGGGCACCCCACTGCCAGGGCCCCGAACTAAAGCAATACTGAGATTTTTTTTTAGCCAGTCGTGCTCATTTTTGGGGGGCTGCCTGGACCACAGGGCTTTTCCTTGGGATTTTTCCCCCGCTGTGGCTCTTTACACCTCATTCTCCCCCCCCTCCCCAAATCTCTCATTTCCAACTTCCAGCCAGAGCCCAAACACTGACTTTATGGGTATTTAAACCAACCATCTTCATCTGTAATTGTGGATGAAGAGTATTTATTGCTCCGGTGGATAACTAGATATATAATTATCTCTTTATAGAGAGACTGTGAAATAAAGCATCTGTCTCCCCCCCCACCCCCAGACACACACAAAGGCGGGTGAACACCGGCAAAGTTACACATCTGCACAAGCACTTCATTTTTATTTTTTTTCCTCCCCAAAATGCATTCATCAAAGTCCGAGGAACCTCTCCTCAAACTTTTAAAAAATCCCGCTAACCCAATGAAATGGCTCTGCCATGGATTTTTTTTTTTTTTTCCCCCCCATTTCTTTCCCGAATGGGGCTAAAGAAATTACCTATTTGCAAAGAGGAGCCGCGCTGGCTGCCGCCGTTCCGCGTTGTCCTTTTTTTATATGGGAAAAGGGATTTTGGGGTGGATTTCGGGGCTGGGAGGTGGGTGGGTAGGGAAACGTGGTGGCGGAAAAAAATGTGCTGAGGGATTTTTCGGTGTCTCTTTGGGGGAGAGTGGGGGGGTGGTGGGGAGGGGGATGCGGTGGGGTGAAAGGGGATTTCTCGGGGAGGATGGAGGGAGACGAAAGGGTCTGCTCGGCTATAACGGAGATTTCTTTTTTATTTTTATTTTTTTTTAGGCAGCGGATAAAACTTGCCTTCACACACACACACACACACACACACCGCCCTCCAAGACTTCAAATAAATTTGTGAAATTTTGATTTCGGGGGGTAGAGGGGCTCCGGGGCAAGAGCTGCCCCTCACCCCCCCCCCGCTTCCCCCCCCATCTTATTTTATATTTTTTTATTTTTCCCTCGATGTCCGCGCCTGCCCTGCCCGCGCTGCCCGCGCTGCCCGCGGGAGGAGCCGCCCGGGCCGCCCGTCTGGGTGGGCGGGGGCCGCCCTCCCAAAGTGAAGGTCAAGTTAAGGCTCCATCCAGCCTCCCCCTCCGCGGCCCCTCCGCGCCGCTCCGCCGCAGCCCCCGCGGGCAATGCCATTGCCGGCGACCTGCCCGCTCGGTGCCGCAACCCTTCTTTTCATGAAAACCCCCTTTTTCCACCCCCCCCTCCGGAGAGATGAGCCGAGTGCTGAAATAGCAAAGGCGGGCGGGGGGGGGGTGTCGGTTTTATGGAGCCTTTTTCTCCAAACCCTGATTTTTTTTTCATCCTTTCTCCCCCCACTAAGCTGGACTGCAGACTTCAAACAAGGTGTTTCCCCCCTTCTCCTTTTTCTTCTTCGGTTTTTTGTTGGTTGTTTTTTGTTTTTTTTTCCCTTCTCCTCTTTTCCCAGCAAGATGCAAACCCGTCTGCCGTGGAGGAAATTAAACATCATAAAGAAAAGCCCAATTAAGGTTTAATGTCTGAACATTACCATTTCCTCCAGAAAACAATGAAGTTCGCTCGGTAAGGAGAGAGGCAGAAAGAAAGAAAAGAGGGGGTGGAGGGAGGGAGAGGGGCAGAATTTTTTGTCTCGAAGAGGGGAAAAATTGGGTATTGAGGGGTAATCATTAAATAAAAAGGGGGGGCGGTTAGGTGGGTGTAGGAGATATTTGGGATTGAGCCAAGCTCGTCTGCTGTCTGTGCTCGGAGATGGGGATAAATGGAATAAAATAATGTGGATTTTAGTGCGTGGGCAAAGCTGGTTTCTGCTCATATTTGACTCCTGGAAAAGGCCTGAGCAGGGGCTGAGCTCGGGGGGGGGGGTGTGGGTGTTTAATAATAAATAAGCAATAACCCAGGGAAAGGGGTGAAAAGGGGGGGTCGGGCGCAAGCGGGGTGGGTAAAATCCCTGAGTCCTTTTACCTCTTGCCTTGCAGTTAAGTGGTGCTGTCCTTCCCTCTCTCCCTTTCTCCTCACCCCACCCGGAGCTGATTTCACCCTGAAACTCTGCACTCCAGAAAAAAAAAAAAAAAAAACCCAAACCCCAAAAACCAACAAAATGAGGAGGGGGACCTAAAAAAAAAAAAGGCGGAGGAAAAGCCAATGCAACGCACCCGAAACGGCAAAAATCACCCAAACCCACCGCGCTTGTGCCGTGGGAAAACGGCAGAAAGAGGAAAAAGCTTGGCCGGGAGGGGACATTTGCCAGGTTTGGGTTTGTGTCTCTGCACCCCACTTTGCCCCCACCCTGAACCCCAAATCCCCCGGCCCCTCTCCCACCTCCCCTGCGAGCGGCGGGGGCTGCCGAGCCCGGAGTGGGGACGGCAGCCACCCAAATGTGGATATTCCCCGGGTTTGGGGGGGTGGGGAGGTTCTGCTCTTTCTTTCTCTTCTAACAGGGCAGATCTCTGGGGGGGGGGGACGATGGAGGGCTCCGTAGATGTGACAATGATCCCCTGCGAGGGGATCGAGCATCCTCCGGTGCTGCAGCCCCTCTTCCCCGGCGGCCCCGCTCCCCGCAGCCCCCCAAAACACCCGGGAGGAGGAAAAAAGAGGCACCGTGTTTCTTTATTTTCCACTTCCGCGAGAAAATAGCATTCAATATCCCCCCCGCCCCGGTGTTCGGCCTCTGCCTTAGAGTCTACTCAAAGGGTGAAAGAAATAGTGTGTTGGATACCCCGCACTGGGAAGGATGGAAGGCGATCAGTGTAATGTAATTTTGCAGATACTTGCCTTCATTTAATATGAAGAGGTAACTATATAGTTATTTAGGCAAACCTATGCTCTACGGGATAGAACTCCACAGAAATACTCAATGAATAGCAATGAATAAAGATCTATGCCTATTTATGGTGTAAACGCAGATAACTTAATACTTCTGCACAGTTGCCCTTGCTATAGACTCACAAATTTCTAATAAATATGGAAATAAAGAAGGAAGGAAGGAAGGAAGGAAAGAAAGAAGGAAAGAGAAAGAAAGAAGGAAAGAAGGAAGGAAGGAAGGAAAGAAACGAAGAAGGGAAGAAAGAAAGAAGGGAAGAAAGAAAAGAAAATAAAATAGGCTGGAGGGACCAGAAGGAGGGATTAGGTAAGACTCCGATTATTGGACCGATTTTAATTCATAATTTGTCTGCTCTCAATACATGAGGTATTCTAAAGCCAGTACCTTATCAAAGGAGAACTCCGGCTACAGGAATTTATATATATATTCATTTCAACTGAATGTGGCACCAACAAAATGCTCGACCCTCAACCCCGATGAAGAAAAAGATGCGAATATCATTTTTTTATTCTGCAGGGGAATAAAGGAGCCGCGCTCCTTGCAGAGGGCATAGAGTGAAGCAACTTACTGAAAAGAGATTTTTGTGCCCCTCTGCTTCTCCGACTGAAAATAAGAGAGGGATGCGCTTTTGCATGCGAGGGCATATTTTATAGGCGAAGGGCCGTGAGTGCGCAGGGAAAGGCAGGTACATACATTAGCCCCATAGGTGATGGGGAAGGGTGGACACAGGCATTTTCCACCCCTATACCTCCCACTCCTTCGCCGGCAGCATTTATCTTCCCAAAGCTGGATATACGTTTGGAAAATGTCACCCCGTGAAGCAGCTGAAGGATTTTGTTTCGTTTTATTCTGATTAATGCGGGGATGGAAGAGAGAGCCCAGCGCCATCGCGCCCTCAATTGCGAATTATTGAAGTTTATCCCCATAAACTGTTGAGATTCGCCTTTGATCAATGGTTATCTGAGGGAAATATATCTAGGTGCTAGCTGTTGTGGAAAAAAAAGTATTAGAAAGAAAATAAATTAAAAAGGGGGGATGCGGGAGCCAAAGTATTAAAGTGCAATACTTGGAAATTATTTCCTGAGTATTTAAGGATTAAATACCACGCATGCAAACGTGTGTGCGGTTTTAATAAGGCTGGGGAGGATTAGCCGCCCACGTTCTATTCTGAACTTTGCATTTCGGGCTATTTTGCCAATAAATGAGTTACCCAACAGAAAACACATTTTCCCTGCCACAATTTCCGACTTTTTACACAGTTTTGCACATTTTAGTGGCGCTGCTGAAGTTATCAAGAGGGCATGTCTGGCGAATAAAGGAATTTCTTTTTTTAAAGGTTTGGGTGTGTTTTATATGTCTTCCTTTGTGTTTAAGTAAGTATTTTTAGAGGTTTGGAGGGGGGGGAAGAGAGGGAGGCTGTGGAATAGAAATAGGTGTTGCTTAACGAGCTCCTCTGGGTTTCCTGTCTCCTCTGAGCTGAATTTCGCAGCGGCTCTAGGAGCGAGTTTAGCACGCTGTGAAGTTTTACTTGAATTCCCCAAACCTCGCCGTTTCACATGCTTCAGCAGCTCCCTGCAACTGAGCTGTGCAGAGGAAAATAAAGTAAATAAATAGATGGAAACACATAGGCATTGATATTCCCCTGGCCTCAGCTCTCCCTGTGGAGGAGGTGGGGAAGGACCCGCGGCTGATGAGAAAATAAAAATAAGTGGGAAGGCCGACTGGCAAAGTGTTAGTTATATTGGTTATTATTAAGCCCAACTCTTCTTAACGCCTCTTCGGCATCACTTCTATTTGAATCCGACACCCGCCGCACATTTTTATCCCAGACAGTCCCAGCCTTGCCTGCGGTTGGGAAGCATAGTTCAATCTGCTTTTATCTTGATTAAGTCCACATGATTTTGAACTTGCAGCTCAGGTCTAGAGAGATCTAAGTCCTTTTTTTTTTTTCCCCCTTTGAATTGTTCACAGCTTATATAGTTTTCTTTCGCAGCCTGGCATCCATCCAATTAAATTTATCTTTGCCATTTGGGGACAATAATATTTTCCAAGCGCTTCCCACTTGTAGCTATTGTCTCTCCCTTCAGATTTCCTGTACACATACGCGGTGTCTAGTAATCTGTTTACTGGCCTGAGTTTCCTCTCTTTCTCTTTTTCTTTTTTTTGAAGTCCATCTGAGGAAGTAATTGTAGTACCGTCGTGGAAGGGAGGGAAAAATCACTTTGAGAACATCTGATAGGCCAAAGTCATTAGACATCAGAAGTTGGAGCCTATTTAGCAAAAGCAAAGCACATCTCTGAAGCTGCTGAGAGATGCATCTGCTAAAGAAGTGCTTTTTGCACCCACTCGCAATGCATTTGCAGCCCCGAGTGAGCACAGGTTAGCAAAGCAGGTTGGAAAAACTCCTTTATTTCTTCCCCCAAAGCAGGAGGCAAAGCAAACTCTCATCAAGTGGCTGAAATAGGGAAAGGTTCAGGGTCTAAATTATGCATCAGATATCTTGAGAGCACAGTAAGTAGCAATGAGTAACGTGGTAAGCCAGGTTGGTATAAAATCTATTCTCTACTTTTTTTTTTCTTTTCTTCTTCTTCCCTTTCCCCCCCCCCCGCCCCCAGTCAGTACTTTCCCTACTGTACGGGCTCGGACAAAGACTTCTTTATGGCAATACTTACAAAAAAGTTTTTGACCGAAGTTGGAGGTTGCTAACGAATTTACATTGCGTTCAGATAACTCCAGCTTTGGGGGGGGGGGGGGGGGGGGAGAAAAAAAATAATATCTTCTCTCCCTGATGGGAGAAAAATAAAAAAATTAAAAAAAAAAAAAGAAGAGGAATGATTTATTGAGAAGAGTTCAAGTACAGGATTAACCTAAATCAAAATATAACTTCAGATGTTTACACAGATCAGCTAAAGCCAACTTTCACAACTCCAAGTTTTTGATTTTGGTACAATTGCTACAACGTTTTTTGGCCACGAAATGCCTCTAACATCCCCTTAAAATTCATGTTAGTAACACAAAACACATCTTACAAGCCTTGAGCCTATTTGCCTGCTGAAAACGCTGTTAAATGTGTTAAGTGTTTGCATTATATCAGGCAAATGAGTGCGGACTCCGGAGAAAGGGGGGGTTGGCTTGGAGGGGGGGGGAGGGTTGGAATTTTTTTTTCCTTGCTCTTTGCTTTTTCTGCTGGGGCAATCTGGGTAGAAAGAAGTCTCCGGTTGAGATGCCAGCATAAAGCTGGGTGTTTATATATATAATTGCACAAGGAGTGATGAGCTCGGTGCTGCCGCCTCCTTTTCCTTCCCTCTGGCTGAGAAATAACTAAATAGAGGGGGAAAAAAATCTTCTGGATGGGCCAGTTTCATCTTATACACAGTCATATCAAAACCAACAAAAATCAGACCTTTCCTCTCCCCTTCTCAAGTTCCCCCAGATATTTTTTCCCCTTTAAAGAGCACAAATACAGCTTTTCTTTAATTTTCCCCTCCACGCTCTAACCTTTCCCAGTCGCTAGGAAATGAAGCAGGTTTAAAAACCGAAGAGGCTGAAATGCTCTGGATGCTTTAAGACTATGCCTTAAAGTTATTCGCCTTTTTTTTTTTTTTTTTTTAGGGCAACCAAAAGGAATGCGAGCCGCCAGCCCTCATTCCGTTTTATGGTGGTCACTTTGGTGGTCAAATTCAAGTGCTGTGACTCCACAGCTGCCTCTTCTCTGCTTCCTTGCAGGAAGCAGGCAAATCCTATCCTTTAAACTGGGTTTAAGAACCAAAACGACACCAGGGCTTGGTTTAGATGTATTTACCTACGAAGAGCAATAAATTATTCACGCACCTAGAGGAGAGACGGCGAGTTTTATGCCACACGGATTTTTGTTGTTTGCTGTTCTGTTAGGGTTTTTTGGGGGGGTCTGTGTGCTTTGTTTGGGGTTTAAGAAGCTGCTTGGATATTGTTTTTTCAACAACAGGCTTTAAGTCCTCGCCTGGTTGCAAAGCTTCGCGCCTACAGCCTTCCTATGGAATCGAGATTGGGATAAATGTAACAAAAAATGTGTATTTTGGAGCCTTTCCCCTTTTAATCCGAGGGAGAAGATCCTCCACGCAGGTTGCAAACAGGAGGGAATTGGGGAAAAAAATAATTACACTCATAAACAATAGCTTAACATTATTAGTTTGTAGTTAGTATTAATATTGGTCCATAAAAAGCCAAGTTAAAAGATCGCTGACACTTTAATTAAAAGTTTTGTCCAAAACGACGTCCAAGTCATAAAGTAGGGCAGATTACAAACCTGAGGAAATCCATCTCTGCAGCCAGAGTTCTTGCCCCTATATAGATATATATATATATTCATCAGCCAAACGGTGCATTAGAGAGGAAAACACAGCTCATTTTGGAATTACAGACATATTTATATGTGTGTATATCTCTCTCTCCGCACACACGCATTCAGAGAGGCTCTCACGCCCCGATCCCTTATAAAAAGGGTTTTATGAGAACGGCTCTTTAAATAGAAAATACAAAGCTAGAGAAGGAGTGGGGGGAATCCAGAAATTAATGAGAATAAATGATCAGGAGTGCGTTGGTGCATTAGGGGGATGAAGAAAGCTCAAAGTAAGGAAGAGCACACAACCTTAGCATGTGAAGCCGCCATGTTTCCCTTCAAGATTTCCTAATAAATACATAAAAATCCGGGCACACTGCCTGATAAGCACCATAGTTTGGAATGCTCTACTGAAATAGCCACTGTATTTTTTGCTCAGGCATCTCGAAATCCTTTGCTCTCTGCTCGGCTGCAAGGTACGGACTTGCGAGGCTGTTTTCTTCCATTAAAATCAACTTTATTTCCTCCGCCCCCCTCCTTGCGTTGCTGCAGAATTGCAGGGTATTTATATTTTTAGCAGAGGCTGCACCCTCCGCCCGGTTGCTCGAGGTGCGTTTTCCTCCCCATTTCTCTAGATCTCGCCTCGGAATTAAGCAACCCCCCCCCGGTTCAAATGCAAACAGCAAGTTGGGTGCTAGCAACTGAAATAAAATCAAATAGAGAAGAGCGAGGTGAAAAAGGAGCTGCCCAGGGATGCCCAGCTCCAAGAGGGACATCCCCGAGCAGGGCTGGGACCCTCTGATGCTCCTTTTTGGGGAATTGGTTATTTTCGGGTGAGTTTACGCATTGTTTTTTCGGGGAGCAAAGCGAAAACCCAAGCAGCCGTCGAGGCTTTTTCTGCTCCCAAGGCTCAGTGCTCTAAGGCTGAGATTTGCCTTTTTTTCCTTCTTGCTGTTTGAATTTACTGCGACTCGGTTTGACAAGATCCTCTCTGTAAAAGCGTCTCCCTCTCTCCTGGTGCGTTAGTTTTGTTCTGAGTATTCAGCCCACCACCAAATAGATCCCATGACGGACTTTAGTTGGGGTTTATGTGTGGACAATTAAATATTTTTGTTTATTCTTCCTTTTACTGGGCGTTTTAAAAGGGATAATTCAAGGGGAAAAAACCGCCTAAGTGGCATCCCGTAAAGAAAAGGATAAAAAAGGGGGGGCCGGGGGGTGGGTGCGCTGCCATATTTTCATACAGAGATGAAAGCAGCCACCTCTGCTCGGCAGAGAAATATTTCCCAGCCCAGGCAGATGCTTTCTAATCCAGGTGAAAACCCGATTAGCGCCCAATTGTTGCAGGCGATTTTGTTCCTTCAAGACTGTTTAAAGGCGGCGGGCTGACGCCTCGGAGCCTGGTACCGCGGAAGTTACGCGTCCTTCAGGTGCACCTTTCCAGAGGGTTTGCAGAAGAGGTTTTTTTCTTTTTCCCAGAAATTTTTTTCCCCCGCCAAATAATTCTTTGCCAAACTCGCAAAATATCTGGCAGCACTTCGGTATCCCTGTTTTTTCGTAGGAAAACGCAGAAGGACAGCGAAAGAGGAGGCTCCCGGGGCACGGGATAGAAGACAAATGACTTTAATAAGAATATCTTTTTTAATTCAGCTGGAAGAATAAATGATGAGAGTATTGCTGAAAGTACATTCATTGATTGACAATAAACAATTGCATTAAATATTCAATATGCCACTCTTACGTAATAAATATTTAACCAAACATTAAAGGAGGTTTTCGAATATTTATTAGACATTGACTTAATTCATTTGTTCTATTCCTTGATATATCGCTAATTCGATATCAAAAGTCATTAAGCCAGGCCTGCTTTAACTTTAAAGTTGGAAACTTTACACGATCCCCCGCACACTGTCATTGCTTAAATGGTATATTCTCCATAAAGCATGCCAACTTGGTTGATGTATAGTTGATGTGCACACAGAGATCAACATAATTAGCGTATGTTAGAAGCTTGTTAATTAGCACCAACCCCCTCGCTCCCAGATAGAGAGATAGATAGAGATTTACTTATAATTTAGCAGCCCAGCTGTAGGAAGAGCTGGGCATTCCCGCCTGCAGCAAGGTTTCGAGAAATGTTGGAAAACTTACTTCTGCGTCTCCAGCGATTTTATTGAGCTACCTAAAGTCTACGCAGGAACACTTCTAAGGATAGAAATAGCCAGAATAATAAATTATAATAATCAGCGTAATTGAAATATTAAAAAAAGGCTGGAAAAACCCCGTTCGAGCTCCCTAAGACCCTCCCTCTCCCCCCCCCTCCCCAGCCCAAATCGCCCCCACCCCATCTCCAAACCCTGCTGAAAAGCAGCAAGCGGAATCCAAATAGGAAGGAGAGGAGGGAAGGAAAAAAAAAAAAAAAGGCAAGGAAAAAAAAAAAAGCAGCAACTTCACAAGCCGCCCCTTGTACTTGTTCTGCTGTGAATGCTTACAAGGGGTGTGCCTTCGGGAAAATGAATACAAATCTGCAATTGATTTTCATAATGTTTCTGCGGTGTTTGCAAACCAATCGTTTGAACCTCTGAGATCTTACCTAAGTGAACCACTCCTACGCATCTAAGTGCTCCAAACTGATATATGACAATATCTACTTTGGATCACGTGTCCTCCGGAGCGACTAAGACGGATAGCGCGTCATCTCGCCTTCCCAAATTTTTTCCCCTCCGCACATCGGATCCAAAACATCTAGCTATAGGAGCAAGAAAAGGAGAAAGATGTTTAACTCGGTGAACCTGGGCAACTTCTGCTCCCAGTCGCGTAAGGAGCGGAGCGCCGAGTTTGGAGAAAGGGCAGGTTGCGCTTCTAATCTCTACCTCCCCAGCTGTACCTATTACGTCCCTGAATTTTCAACTGTGTCATCTTTCTTGCCACAGGCCCCCTCTCGCCAAATCTCCTACCCTTACTCCACCAACCTCTCGCAAGTGCAGCCCGTGCGAGAGGTCTCCTATGGTCTAGACCCCTCAAGTAAATGGCACCACCGAAGCAATTACGCCTCGTGTTATTCCGCAGAAGATCTGATGCATAGAGAGTGCATCCCGCCTTCCACCATGACCGAAATGCTAATGAAAAACGAGAGCGTGTACAGCCACCACCACCCCAGCTCCAACCACCCGGCATCGACGGGATTCTACACCAGCATGAACAAAAACACTGTCTTGCCCCAAGGTTTCGACCGCTTCTTCGAAAATGCCTATTGCGGGGCGGAAAACCCGAGCGAGCCCTGCCTGCAGAAGGGCGAGGGCAAAGTGGAGGCAGAGTCCCAAGCCCACGCACTGTCATCCCGCGGAGAGCAAGGTATAGACCCGGAAGATGAGGAGGAAAACACAAACCCAGGGTCTTCAGCCTCGTCCTCTTCTGTCACCAAGGAAGGAAGCAAAAGCAGCAATTCGAGTAGGTAGAGCAGTAAATGGAAAGGTTAAGGGACTAGCCCGTGTGTTTTGTCGGTCAAATTTTATGTGGAGTTTTATAAGCATTCAAAGGATTTTATTATAACCTACAAAGCTCTTTCTTCCAACGAGAAGAATTTTTACGATGGGAAAAGCTCTTTGAAAAAAATGGAGATGTTAGGCGCAGACACAGTATCTTAGAGTCTGTGAAATTTTAAAAGCACACCATCGTGACAAATATTAACTTTGATCATGAACTTACATGAGCATTTTAAAAGGATTTGGTCCCGGGTTGCTGAGGGTAAAAGGCAATTGGGCAGAACACTACTTTAGCTGCCTCTGCTTGCTTTTAGGCATTAAGATGCATGCAAAATGTTTGGGGCGGCTTTTTTTCCTTTTTTTTTCTTTTTAATTAAAACTGTATGTCGAGTCTTTTCTCTTGGTGGGGGTGCAGTGCTACGGGGGAAATCTGCCGAATTTGCAGGCAAAGCCGAGCATTTTCTTCGACTTTTCTGTTTAAAGTGGCATTTATTCTCCTCCAAGCCTAGTGGAGCGCCTAGCTTTTGTCAGGAAGGGCTTTTACTTACGTGGTTGTTTCCTTGGGTCTTCTGGGGGTTTTTTTGTATGCACTCACATATTCTAGGCAGTCTTAGAGGAGCTTTTTTAAAGACTGGATCCAGGCAACTTTGCAAGTTAGCGTTCAGCGTGGGGCTCTTTTGGGAAGAGGGGAGGGTTGTTTTGTTTTCCTATTTGCTTTCGGGATGCAAGTCGCCTTTTGCAGCTCAGATGCTAAGTTCTCTTTTACTTTGATTCCTTTTTGCGTGTGTGGCAAGGACTGGAGTTAATCAAAAACTTATGCGGAACATAATATCTAGTTCCTCTAATTCCAACCTTGCTCATGCTGTTTCTATACAGATAACAGATTTGCAGCTGAGCGTGGGTTTTTCTCCCCCCCCGCCCCCGAGCCTCTCTAAACCCAGCTCCAGCAGCCTGCTGCCTCCAGTCCCGGGCTGTTCTTTATTTAAAAAAAAATAACTTATCTGCACCGAAAGTGTCTGCATGTGCCTGCGTTAAGCCCCGTGCAGTGGGAAAATAATTACACCACGGTCCTTAAGACCCTGTGTAACCTCACCTCTGCTACCCCTAACAATAGGCGAACTGCTGGAAGATATCTCCCCCCGCGTTAATAACTGGAGTTATCAAGCTGCTCCTATCTATCTGGTCAGCTGTGAAGATGAGTCTGTGTCTTGCATTTCCTTAGGATATTTACCCTGCCTTCTGGTTCTTTTAAGGTGCTCCCAGAACGAGGAAGAAGAGATGCCCCTATTCGAAATTCCAGATCAGAGAGCTAGAGAGAGAATTTTTCTTCAATGTCTATATAAACAAAGAAAAAAGGCTCCAGTTGTCTAGGATGTTAAATCTTACTGACCGACAGGTTAAAATTTGGTTTCAGAACAGAAGAATGAAAGAAAAAAAATTAAGCAGAGACCGCCTGCAGTATTTCTCTGGAAATCCCTTGTTGTGAACATCTTTTGAAATCCCCTCTGCTGGTGAAGTGTATGTGTATTGAGGAGGAACAGTTGCGAGCATGGGTTTGCCCTTTGAGTCGACAAAGCAACCTCAAAGTTTAAGCCTTTTCGTTACTTATATTTGTATGTCTGGGACAGTGCTGAGTAACAAAAGGAGTGAGATTTTCTTTCAGTTCCCGCTTCAAGGACTTGAATTCCATGAACGTTTTATTTAACTTTTTTTTCTTTTTTTTGCCTTTTTTTGGTTTGTTTTTTCTTGAACAGGTTGGGATTCCCCCTTTTTTTAATTATTATTATTATTATTATTATTATTTTTATTTTTATTTTTATTGTTATTATTATCTAGGCACCCTGTCCATTTGAATAAACCGCAGTGCTGTGTGTTACTACCACGGTGATTTCAGTATGCAGCTGTGTTATCACAAGAGCGGCCAAAGTCTCCCTGTAGGATCAAATCACTTCATCTGGGGTGAGTGTGTGAGTGTGTGTGTGTGTGTGTGTATGCACACACAGACATGTGTGTCCTTGTGTGTGCGCGTGTGTGCACATTCACACCCACCCCGCTCATCTCTGTTCTAAGGAAGATCATTATTTCCACCTTCCCCATCCACCCTTTCTCTCTAAAAATATATATATGCATATATATCTGGGAGTGTGTGCGCGTATATATCCATATATATATATATATATATATTCTCTGCAGTATCATTTCTACATTTGGAGTCGGGGGGGGGAATCCATACGAAAATACATTTGCAATAACTGTCTCTGAAATGGTTTGTAAATAAATTTCGTAGTGCTTTCTTTTTTTTTTTTTTTTTTTTCTTTTTCCCCTGGAAATGGGAGACGAAGAACAACAAGAGAAAAAAAAATCCTGAAAAAGAATAATAATTAAGAAAAATTCTTTGTGTATGTAAAGTGAGTCCCCGGGATACTCTGTGAAATTCTGTGGCAAATAAAGACATTGCAAGCTGTTCTACATTATGATTTTATTTGACCATTTTATTAGAATTTCCCCTCTTAAAAGCCTCTTTGCGGTCATTGTGGTGTGGGGGTTTTTTTTCTATAGGAGTTTAAATACCTGAATGCATATCAGAAATATCATCTTCCATATTCATGGGACTCACTGCAATCTGCTCTAATAGCACGGGTATTAATATGAAACCTCCACCTTGGAGTACACGTTTGGTGTGGAGTTCATTGTATTCATCAGCGAACTGAAATTTATAGGATTTTTCTTGGCCCAGTAATCCTACTCTGAATTTGGGTCCAGATGTCTTTCGCTGTTTTCCGGTTGTAGTTAATCTTTTTGCATTTTCATGAGAACAATATATTAGTCTTCTTAAAAAAATAAAAAAATAATAATAAAAAAAGAATGAAACTCTAATTACACCGAGAAACGAGCTGCATTTCCATAAGTCAAGGATACCTTATACCTACAAAGCACAAATGCAAAGTCAAGTCCTTAAATTCCTGCTTAAGGAAAACAAGTTCAACTCCCAGGCACAGGGCATAAAAGTGATTTTTCTTCCCCCCCCTGTTTGCACAATGACTTTTTTCTCGCAGTGTCCGAAAGCAACACAACGTTTTCGAGGACAAAGAAATCCCGAAGATGCCGTTGGTGATGTGGTGCATGTATTTTGTGTACATACAACAATTCGGAAGGGTTGGTTTTTTTTGGGGGGGGGTGGTTTATGTTTGAGGTTTCCAATCTGGATGCTCTCCTGCTTTCTGATGTGGAGGGATGGGATTGCGCATATGGACGAGGGCGGGGGGGTGGGGGGGGACAAAGAGGGGGGAATAAAACCCCCAGCAGCCAAGAAACAGCACATTATATTCCCATCCATTGAGCGTGTTCTTGTAAAATTCTCATACTTGCTTTTAAATACAACCCTGTTGAATGAAAAACCCTTTGATGGTGTCTTCTGATTTTATTTGACAACGGTAGGGAAAAAAAATGATAAACCCACAAAAATGCTCTTCGTTTGCACCCATCCAAACACCCTTACCCCCCCCCCGCGCAATTAAACGCAAACCAACTTCAAGCTTTCGTGATAGACCCGTCACGATATGATCTTGAAAGGATGTTCAGAGGCATGTTTCTCATTAAAAGAGTGGGAAAGGGAAGAAAAAGGGGCTCCGTGGATAGCAAAACGCTTCTTTATTTTCTATTTATTTTTGCAAAGCCTGCCTGCTGAAAGGATGCTTGTCCCCGGCCTAAAATCTCGCCTAAGCTTTACATTCAATAAACTAGGCGTAAAGGAGGGGATTTTTTCTTTTTCTTTTTTTTTTTTTTTTTTTTTTTTTTTGCCGGCTGCGAAGTAAAATAGACAAGACGAAGATAGGAGCCATCTTCCTGGCAGATGTAGCTGCACGCCGGGACCAGCCCGAGGAGGGGGCTTATCCTCCACCGCCCACCCCCGAAAAAAAAAAAAAAAAGCAAAAAAAAAAAAGCACCTTTCTTTAATGAGTGTTTGCCAAACCTTCCCAAGGTTAGGAAAACTAAAGAGAGGTGCAATAAGGTGAATATCGGGAGGTCAGAAGCGGCAGTTAATGCTCCGTAACAGCAGCGGCTGTCCGGACAAAAGCGGCTAGTCTAGACATTGTAATAAAGACTGCAGCACTAAACAGCTTAATTTTTCTTAATTACCCCGTCTGGCTAAAGGAAAAGACTTCCGCAGTAAATAGTAAACAAATAAGGGAGTCTTGCCCAGGGAATTTTTTTTTCCCCTCTCTCCCCCTCCCTCCCTTTCTCCCCCCCCCGCCTTTTCCAAGGCTCCAGTTCAACTGCAGCACAATGAAACTGTAGGCCTAGTTCAAAGTTTTCGCGAGCTAAAATGGAATGCTAGTTGTAAAATCCAAGTTTATAGACCATGTGGGAGTTTACAGCAGCATTAAGCATCAGTGCCATGTAGGAAAAGGGCTGTTAATGTTCTGGGGAGGGGGGGAGAAGGGGCTGGCGGAGGACGGGGGGGGCACTGAAGATGCTTTGGGTACCACAATGGGGAGCGTACAAGCAGAACAGGGCTGAGACATATGTATCTCGGCAGCGTGCACCTATAGGGAGGGTGACATACGCGGCAGGGCGAGGGGAGGGTCCGGCGCCGGGTTTTTTGGGGGGCCGGCTACTATTTAAGGGCAGAACCCCCCAAATTGCCATGGCGAGGGGTTTTCCGAGGCTGGCCGGGGGATGCAGGGGTGGGAGTGAGCCCCACAGGAAGAAAAATGTGAATATATGATGTCTTTGAACTTCAATAAAGTCAAGTCCATCACCTTTAACCCTTTTGTAATAAAGCGGAATCAGAGAGGGTCGCGGCTCCCCGGCCGCCCCGCCTCCAGGGAGCCGGGGGGGGTCAGGGTGGGGACCCCCACACTTTTCCCCCGAAGGAAAAAAACCCAGCCCCAAACTCTGATTTTGAACCCCGCGTGGCGTTTATGATGCTTAATATTTAACTCAGCCGCGCAGCATTTAATGCATTTCGAAGCAGGTTTAACACACACGGCACACACTCTTTATTATTGTTATAAACCTTTTGATATCTTAACGCATGAAAAGTTTTTATAACTTTGTTTGGCGTAAAAGTTTTACAAGTTTTTCCTCTCCCCCCCCCCTTTTTTTTTTTAATTCCCAGCACGCATTTAGGCTTTTCCATCAACTTTATTCCTACCTCGGATGTCCATCACAATAAAGCCTCCCTCATAGGCTGGGGAGCTCGCTCTGTGCTCTACGTTAATGACACCCAGACTAATTACGAAGGCCCTTTCCGTGTGACGTACAAACACACCAACCCAACCTGTTTCCTATTGCTCCCTGGATTTCATACACAACATATTGGAAGCAGCTCTGGGTGACTTTGTTGTGAAATATTGCAGAGAGCTAAGGAGGCGAGGGGGCCGGCTTCTAATTGGCTTCTTGCGGGATAATAATGTTCAATTATGTTGGCTTCTATACAAAGAAAATTAATTCCATTTTTGAAAAAAAAAAAAGAAAGAAAGAAAAGAAAGGGGGAAAAGAAAGGAGACAAAAAGAAAAGAAAGGAAAAAAGAAAAGACAGAAAGGGGGGGAAGGAAAAAAAGAAGAAAAAAAAGAAGCGTGACTGGGGAGGGGGGATCTGTAAGAGCTGCAAATGCCGGATTAAAGGGCGCAGAGATCCTCGCCGTGTCGGACGGGGCTGCGCACCCCCACGCACACGCACCCACTTGCACCCACAGCACCCCACGGCCCCCGCAGCCTCTCCCGAAGGTGCCAGGGCAGGAGCACGTAAACTTGACTGTGTGCTAAGGCGAAACCTCCGTGGTGGCCTGTAAATAAACAACTTTCAGCTGAGCAACTCCGCGAGAGCGGCACCCAATAGCCACGAGGGGAAATCCTGCCTTTTGACCACTTCCATCCTTTTGACCATTTCCACTTTTCCTCACGGGTCTGACGTTGGTTTGCAACTTGGCCAGAGCCGGGATTTCGCAAAAGCGAAGAAGAAAGCCAGTGGTTTTGGCAAGTGGACTCGAATCGACCATCAATTGAGCTAATCCTCGCCTGTGGATCCTGGGGTGAATTCATTTATTTGTGTACGAGGAACTTTTATAGGAGCAATAGCTGCTCCCGACGGAGAGGCAGGGCTGGTACAGGCAGAGCAGGCAGCAATTCCCAGGTCCTGGAGCCCCCTCCCAGGGACCCCGGTGGCCCATAACCTTGGCGAAAGGCGATTAAATTGGTTCTCCTGAAGCACCGCTCTGCCGAGGGGGGACCGGCGGCGAATTTGCTGCTGAAATATTGTAAAGCCACCGGCAAAAGGAGGAGGGAGGGGAAGGGAGGGAGGGAGGGAGGTGGGGGGGGGAGAGGGGAAAAACTTTGGGGAAGGAATTGCGGATTTGAGGCGAAGCGTTTGCAAACTTGCGATTTAGTTTTTAACACCCCCCCAAAAAATATAAAGAGCTCCCTAAAAATAAGTAGACCCCCCCAAATAAATAGACCTCCAAAACTAAATAGGCCTTCCCAAATAAATAGGCCCCCCAAATAAATACCTCCCTAAAAATAAATAGCCCCCCAAAAAAGGAGACGCTGGCCGGCGTGGGGGGAGGCTCAGGGCTGCGCTGCCCCTCCGCTCTCCGGCAATATGTTAAAAATATGACTTATATTATTTTGCCCCAAAATGGCGGCTCATTAAGGCCTGGCTTATCCGCCTTTCATAAAGTTGGGGGATAGAGGGATGCACAGCATATGTTAGATGGAAGCACGTTTCTCTGCTTTTGATAACTTCTAAATTACAACATGAAACCACGAGAATGCGGTTTGCAACCTCATAAGGCTTGCCTTTTTTTTTTTTTTTTTTTTTTTAATCTGGAGTTGAGGAATTAGGCTGGAACATATTGCTGATGGAGCCCATAAAAAACTTTATTCATTTTGGAAAAAAAAAAAGGGGGGGGAAGACTTAATGTAAACATTACAATTGTTTATGTGCTACAAGTAGCAAAGTAAATTCGTTCGTTTTAATTGTTAAAAAGCGGCCTAATTCCTCTCTTTGAATTAAGTGATACATGCTCAAGAAAATCTGCAGTCCTCTGCTTTAAAGATGTGCTTGATATAAACCGTATGTGACGGTACAAATGACGGTTAAAACAGCCGAAACTCTTTGGGGTTTGCGAAGAGCATGTGATTAAGAAAGCAGGAGATAGGCGAAGTTATCTCTCGGGATGAGGGCTGCAGGTATGGAAAAAAATATTTAAAAATTAAAAAAAAAGGAGAATTACAGTGGTTTGTAAAGAAAATTCTCTCCCTGCACATATGTTTCTCAGTACTCTCACCCTCTGCGGCGGTATCTGTGTTTAGAAGGTAGAGCCCCCCAAATTTAAGCAAATATAGCGAAATTAAAAGGTCAGGCTTTAGCTCCACTATCTCCAGCTTATTTCCGTGCTATAGGTGTGAAATTTGTATTTATTGGGGCTTTTTTCCCCCCAGTTGCTGCTTTTTCTTTCTCAGGGAGAAACGTGAGTGTTAATCTCCCGTCCTCGCCGTGCTCTCCATATTCTGTTAAAATTGTAATTGAAACAATAATGTTTATTTTGAAGCGCTCAGCAGACCGGCGTTGCCGCTTCAAAGGCGCCTGTTAAATTATCAGCGTTTTAACAAAGTTTGAAAGAAATCATTTTCCTATCGTCATATGTGAAAAATAGGAATTCTTTGAGGTTTGCTCTTAACTTGCAAGGCAGAGCCACATTTTAGCACGTCCTTCATTGTTTTCAATTTTTACCTTTCATCGTTACTTTTCGCCTCTTTCAACTTCACTTTTTTTTTTTAACTTCATGAAAGGGGCTCTCCAAAATCCGCATTGCCATCATCCGCTCAGTGATTTTGCAGCTTAAAAACCGCAGCACAGCCACCAGCATTTCCCAGACCAAAAAAAAAAAAAAATCCAAAACACCCCAAAATCACCTTTGATTTTCCAAACGAGCAATAATCCACATTTCCAGAGCTCCCACCCGGACTTCCCCACCTCTACTAGAAATAATTCTCTCTCTTTTTTTTTTTTTTTTTTTCCCCGGGAAGGCGGGGGGGGGGCAATATTTAAGTTTGTTAACGCGGCTGGAAAATTAAAGGAAACATTTCAGCACTGAATAAACTCCTCCAAAATCCCCGTGTCACATCGTTGTGCTCTGTCACCCTGCCTGCTGTTGCTTATATATGAATTACACTTTCCAAATTTCGCCTTCATGATCAAAGGGAAAGGAAAAGGGTCCAAACTCCATCCAGTACATGGGTGCTATGCTGGGGGTAGAAAAGCTTGAACACAGTTTTCAATACCACCTCAAGGAACATAATATCATTCCATAATTCTTTGACTTAAGTTACTCAGAAAGAAGGAAGCAGGGTAAGAGGGATTGTAAAGTTTGATAGATTTCTTGTGGTGATAGTTTACAGTTTCTAAGCCAACATATAAAGGCGTGGGTTTTATTTTTGCATCGCTGTTATTGTACTCCAGTGTACTTTGTCATAAATCAGAATTATTTCCGCTACAACATGGGGCATAATACCGGGCAGAAATACAAATTTAAGGTAATCATTAAAGTGTTGCTACCAAATACTTCCTCGAAGCGAAAATGAATGTTTGTCATAAAAACGTAAGAAAACTTGGAAAAAAATACAATGGGCATAAGAAGCACTTTCTACACATAACTCACGGTTAAATAATTAGATTGAAAAGGGGACAGGTAAAATATTCCAGGGAAGTCTGAGAGATGCTTTGTCTTGGAAACTGCAGACATTTATATACTCCTCGGGGTGATGGGCAGAAGAGGGGCTTTTCTGGCATCTTTTCTGCCCCCCCCGCATCCCCTCGTCCCTGCCTAGCAGGGTCCCCGGCTTCCCTGGCATCCCGAGCGCTGATTTGGGGACGTTTTAGGGCAATTGCTCTGTCTGTGGCGCTGGGGACAATGGGAGGACGTGGGGACAGCCCGCTCCGAGCATCCCCCCCCGCACAACAGGACCCGTGAAAAGAAAGGCAAACCCCCACTTTTTTGTTGGTGTGTCTCGGAGCTCAGTGGGGGAAAACCCCCGGAACTGGGGTGAAACCCCCTGAACTGGCCCAAAAAGGCCAGGTTGAACCCACGGGGGGGTGGGGGGGTGGGGAAGGAGCTTTCTAGGAAAGGCGTGGGGATGGAGCCCGACGGCGGCGGGGGATGAACATCGGACGTGTATATGGTTCCCCTAAAAGTGTGTAAAATTCAAAGTAGGTTATTAAAGTCCTTACCACGGGTAGACTCTCTCCTTTAAAGTTTTAATAGCATTTGTTCGTATTTATTTTCTGTAATTAGAGTAAAGCATTTTTCCCAACGGGGGTTCCACTTAGGCTGATGAATTTTATTTCTCTTTCCATTAATGACCCATGTTTATCATACTTCTAATTATTTTTAACTTTAAACAATATTCGGTCTCCTGGAGACGCCTCTGTGCTGCTTCCTAACGTCAGCTTCCTTCTTCCATGGCCAAAAAACCCCATCGCGGTGAAGTTTCGAGATATATTCGGTCATATTTTTATGAACAATCCGATTTGATATTTACTCAGCCCCCTTTGCTCCCGAAAATGCTGATTAGCAGCTCGCGAAACAGGCTTGAAAGCCTTCAGACATTTGCACCGGTACCTTCTGCTGGCAAAAACTGGTAAACAAAACGCCTGTGAACGGTGTAAATCTTTATTTTATACTCACAACGTTTACACATTCATAAAAGATGAGGTTTCCAGCCCCGTTTTTTTCTCTTTCCAGCAACCTGGATGGGGAGGTTTGCTCGAGATGCTCTTGCGAAGCGCCTGGTTCTGCGGAGAAGCAGATTCAAATTATTTAAAGTCACGTTTGATGTGCTCCCTGCAACTCCTTCATATCGCCTTCGACAAAAGCACCCACCAGAATACAGGGCGAAAAAATCAGGAAAACATATTTAATCTTTAGGCAGACAATACAGGAAACTATGAGGTCAAATTTTGGTGTCCCAAAAAATGCACATGTGTAACTGTTTGACTGAGCAGCATAAATTATTGGCCAGCCACATCAGCTGCAAAAATAAAGTAGAAGAGGGGGAAAAAAAAAAATCAAACCGGGGGAAAAAAAAAAGCAATATAATACAAAATTGCATTGGTCTTTAATTTCATCACCTATAAATGAGAAAATATTGGCTCCCATACTAAAGTTTTATTCTTTGCTTATAAATATTATGTGGAATTTTCGTTGGATATCATAAAACTGAACGATTTCTATCAAACTGTTTTAAAAAGACCTATGCAGATAACACAAATAGAGGCAATAAAGTCGCAAATAGCTTTCCAGGGGAACCAAATGGCGTCTGAAGCCTACGAAAGCTTTTACTGTGCTGGGGAAGGGGGCACACGAAATAGGATTATGCACTTTTAGGCTTTTTCGGCCTAAGATATTGAAACTTGTCCCACTTGATGCGGAGAGAAGACCCGCAAGGCTCTTGAAAGTTAAGTCGAGGGGAATTTTACAGCCCTGCTTTTGAAAATCTTTGGGAAAACAGGTTTGCAGACGTGAGAATATTTAAGCAGGACTTTGCTCTAAACCGTTACAAATCACCCCAAACGGTCAAGTTCCACTTTCTCTGCTCAGACATACTTTTTTTTTTCCATGATTTTGCTTCCTTTCCTTTTTTCTTCCTTCTTTTTCTTTCCCCCTTCTTTTTCTCCCCCCCTTCCTTTTCTTCCCCCCTCTGTTTTCTTTCTTTCTTTTCTTTTTTTTTTTTTTTTTAATGAAAGGTGGCTTTTTCTTTTTGTTTCACTTGAAAGTGACTCTGAACCCGTCTCTTTCTAATCGTAATGATCTTGAAATTCCGGGCTATCTCCCTTTTTATTTATTTATTCGCCATTGCCCTAATGCGCCGCTTCACCTAAAATCAGAGTTCACCCACCAGCACTGCAACACGCCGGGGAAAATGGTGAAAAAAAACTATAGAGCTTTATTACTAGACGATTTAGAAAATAATAAAGAAAATAAAGTTGGGGGGGAGGGCACGGTAACCACGCAGGTTTAAATTCCGTCGTATTTAAGGCATCAAATCTTGCTCGGAGATTTAAAATTTAGAAGAAAACAACAACCTGAGCTCCCATCGCAGCGGATTGCGCCACGAAAGAGGAGAGAGGAAATATTGGAGAGAAAAGTAACTTTCCTCGTGAAATCACCCCAGGAAAAAATGAAAATCAAATAACATCCGACCAAATCGGGCAAGTTTCAGTTCGCGAAGCCTTCTGCATGATATTTAGCGAGTCTCAGATTGGATTTTTTTTTTTTTTTGCTACCCCCCAGTAGACGTTTCTCGGAGAGAAAGAGGGAGCAACGGAGAGACAGACAGACGGACAGACAGGAGGGGAGAAAACCCACCACACCACCGCACTCTCGCAGTTCACCATCTGAATGTCGCTCCCTTCTCACAAATTCGACCCCTTTTTTCCTCTCCACGAGGAATTATGTTGTTGTTTGTTTCCCTGCACAGCACCACACATCCCATTTTAGCCCAGAAACTTAAGACAGTTCGGGAATGAAAGTGGATAATTAGAAAAAGCTGTCTTCGCGGAGTCAGGGAAGGCGAAGCTGCTTTGCTGCGGGAAAAGAGAAAAAGGGGAAAATAAAGCAAAACTAGGTTTTCACCGTCTTTTTCTTCATCAAAAAAAGCTGCTTGGGCAATATCCAACCTGCTCTAAGGAGCTTCGGGGAAATGCCTGGCTGAAGGATCTCCGAATTATTCCCCAATTTCCACCCCCCCCCCCCTCGCGCTTTCTCTCCCCACATCTCTCTCGAAGCAGCAAAAGCAAAGCGGCCCCCCCCGCACCCCCTCCCCCCTCCGCCCCCCTCCCCTTCCCCCAAACCCCCCAATAATTTTAATCAGCATAAAAAGAACGCCAAGAAGCAGCAGCCGGCTCAGCCCGGAGGAGCTCGCCCGTGCCCAGCCTCGCCGGGGAGGGGGAGGAAGGCGCAGCCGAGCGGAGGAAGGAGAATGGGGGGGGGGGGCCAACAATTAAAACCCTCAATGGGTTTTGGGGTGCAGAATGCGATTCTGAGAAGGCAGGGGGAAAAGGGGGGGAGGGGGCGGGTGGTTCAATTTTAGGTTGTGCCCGCCAATTAAAAAAGAAAAAAAAAGGGGGGGGTGTGTTTAAAAAAAAAATTACAATAATAAATTTTTTTTTTAAGGTGTCCCCCCCTTCCCCTTTTCCTCTGCCTCCTCCCCGCGTGGCTCCCTCGGTAAACAACCGGGGGGCGCGGGGGGGGACGGGACCCCCGGGCCGGGCCGGGGCCGGGGGGGTCTCTCCCTCCGCCTTTGTTCCCCGGGCCGGTCCCGGCCCGGCGCGGGCAGATGTCGCTGTTGCTCCACGGTGCCGCTCCCGGTGCCGCCAACTTGACCCCCGTGACGTCGCCCCCGTCTGAATCATCAAGGCCATTTTCAATCCTCATTGGCCTGGGCGTCACGTGGGGGGAGGGGGGGGCGGCGGAGGGCGGGGGGGGTGGGGGGGGCGTCGAGCGATGCGTGGATAATTATGGTGCTTGATATTTTTCTCCCCCTAAAAAAAAGATGTCAGCCCCTGGCTGGAGTATTCCTCCTTAAA
This sequence comes from Haliaeetus albicilla, assembly GCF_947461875.1. Taxonomy (NCBI): domain Eukaryota; kingdom Metazoa; phylum Chordata; class Aves; order Accipitriformes; family Accipitridae; genus Haliaeetus; species Haliaeetus albicilla. Next base: position 29,708,837 of record NC_091500.1, on the reverse strand, counting down.
AACCCTCTCTGAAAATGTCATGTCCCAACAATGTGACTTCCAACTCGTTTTTGATGGACTCGTTGGCCGGTACCTGTAGAGGGGAGAATTATTCCTCCAGCCAAGGGATGTACATGCAGCCTGGGAGCGATTTCAGCTGCGGAGTCATGAGGAACTGTGGAATTATCCCGTCTCTTTCCAAAAGGGACGAGGTGAATAGCGCTACCTTGTCTCTCAGCACCTATCCATCTTACCTTTCGCAGCTAGACACTTGGTGTGACCCCAAAAATACGTACAGGATCGAGCAACCTGTTGCAAGACAGCTCCCATCCTGCTCCTTCCCAACCAATGTCAAGGAAGAGAATGTTTGCTGTATGTATAACGCTGATAAAAGAGCAAAAAATGCCACAGAGACAGCCCTCTACCCCAACCAAATGCCTGAGTCTTGCCTAAATGACCATGAAGTCCCCGTTCCTAGCTACTACCGAGCGAGCCAAGGTTACCCCTCCATGGAGAAGACGTCAAACTGCAGCAATCCAAATGAGTTTGAGGCAAGTTTTGAATCCAGGGCGAGCCTGAACCCAAGGAATGAGCATCTGGAACCAGCACCTCCACCTCCTCCACCTCCTCCGCCGCCCCCGGTGGCTAAAGTGAGTTTCCCCGAAAACACAAAAACAGATAATACTCAGAACACATCCACGAACGAAATTAAAACAGAAAAAAGCGCCCCAGCACCCAAAATAAGTCCTTCGGAAGCAGAGAAAGACCTGAATAAAAACACTGACACCAGCACTGACAATTCTGACAATGAAGCAAAAGGTAAGGGAATCATTCATTACCAGTAGCTAATTTCAGCAATTAGTAGTCATCCATAGCTAATAAGAGCAAGAGGAATGCGAATATGCAGTAATGTGCTCTCTACCCTGCCAACTTCTCCTCCAGAAATTGGCACAATAATGTTCTGTATTGTTGCTGTCTTTTGGAAAAATAGATTCTTCCTAGAAATGTTGGGTTTCTAAAAAAAAATGTATATATTAGGGCTGGGAAAAAAGAGCAGAGAGCTATTTGCGAACTCGTCCTCTCGCTGTTTATATGGAGAAAAATTGCTGTGCGTGTACTTATGCAAAAAAAAAAAAAAAAAAAAATTTTGGTCCTTGCAATCAACGCTGCAGAATGTAATAAGATGAGGTGGTTTTGCTCTGAAATCGCAGAGACTTGGGGTCTGTTTGTTTGGGGGGCGGGGGGGGATTGCTTTGGGGGGTTTTGTGTTTATGAAGGCAGATGAACCCTGGTTTTTTTTTCCCCTCCATATCGCTTTCTATGCAAATGCTTTATTTCCGTGTGCTAAGCGAAATTGTCCTCTTTGGTTTTGCTCGGTGTTGAAGTGGGGTACAAAATTAAAGTGCGTAGAGTCTAATTTGCAGTTACAAACATCTCAGGCTGGAGTTGTGCACTGTGGCTCATTTCATGGCTTGGAAGCTCGTTGGGAGACTCAGAGAGGAAAAAGCTTTTTTTTTTCTTTTTTTTTTTTTTTCCTGGCGAATTGAGGTCTTGTTTGCGAAGGCAAAAAATGTTTCTGTGTGTTGAGCAGATGTTTTAAGTTTGGGATTTTCTGAAAAGAGGCTTTCATTGAACACATTTTATTTTCACTGTAGAGACTGCATATGGCTTGAAATCTATGTGTAATGTGAATATTCGGGTTTGTTCCTGTCCGAATTTGAAGCTAGGTGGATTGAGAGGCTTCTTTCGGGTCAATGAGTGGGGATCATGTGAAGGGACGGCTTGAATTTCCCTAAAAAGTTGGGAGAAAATACTGCTCAGATCTAAGCAACGGGGTTGCATGGTTTGCCTGTGGTATGTGGATTAAAATATCCGCCGTGTGTCAGGATCTGTGCTATAATTAGGGCTCCAGCAGCAGAAGGATGGCTGGGCTATGTGGCATTGTATGTGCATGCAGGGCTGCATGCATGTGGGTCGTGTGTGGACCCCCATGCACACACGCCTCGGGTCTGTGGCACCAGCAAAACCTTTCCTCTGGCGTTCCCCCTCCAAAATTGGCCTTTTTAAAAGCAGAACCCAGGAACACTTCTTCCCCCCCCTTTATTATTTTTCTTTTCCTTTTTTTTTTTTTTAAACCATTCCGCATCCAAAGGGAAATGATATTATCTGACAGTTGAGTTACAATTACACACACACACGCACAAAAAAAGCAAAGTCAAGGTTATCAAAACCCCTGCAAACTTATCGCACAAAGCGCCTTCAACGTCCACGCCAAGAGAGGTTTTGGTGGGAGTTAACCCGAAAGGAAGATTATATTGGGTTGGATTTGTAATTGGGCGGAAATAAAGAATTAAATAAATACAGATAAAGGTTTTCTTTCGCTTCAGACGTTAAATTTAAAATGGGTGCGTGGAGAAAGATGTGGTTTCCCAGTTTTTTTGCGTTTTAAAAGGCATTTCGTGTTGTTTGCAGTGTGTTCAAACGGTCAGATCCAATTCGGGGCGGATTTTGCTTGCTTCTATTTCTGTTGCTTCCTTTTAAAATCTTTTATAGCTTCAGTTTTCGTTTATGTTGAACCCGAATTTTTATTCGTGCAGAAGGTAAGAGACCTTTCTCCTGTAATTTAAGCATTTGGGGGGAAGATAGTGTTTCCAAGGGGATTTCCAGGGCTTGGTGGCATTCAAGGTTTTCTGCAAAGGCGAAAGTGGGTCCAGGTCACACCAGCAAATTTTGAAGGTGCCTTTGGCTAAATGAAGTTTTTCCTTTGAATTTCACGACTGCAGTGCTGAGGAGGTCGCTACCATTGCAGGGTCCGCTTTGCTTTTTCTTACAGTTTAGGCAGAAATGTTGGCCGGCTGCTGGTGCCAGGATTTTCTCATGACCAAATTCAAAGCCCAAGTATTTGCTGTGTTTATTTATGTACGTGTGAAATACGTTTGCCTTTGCAAAGTGTATGTGTGCGTATCTATACGACTGTGTAGAGTGAGGAGAGTGTAGATGGGATTACAATTACCTCCGAATTTACCTATATGTGCCCACACAGCTCATAAAGGCAAAGCTATTTCATACAACCCCAGCTCACGGAAAATACACTTGACGGAAAGGCTGCTCGGGGCACCTCCAGGACGAGCGAAAATAGCTTGCTTTCCCCCCAAATAACACGCCTTTAGGCAAATATTTCAGCTTCTGCGGTTCATTTTGGAAGCACAGATAAATTATGGCTGTTTTTGGGGGTGGCAGAGGGTGACCCGGGGAAGCCCCCCGAGCTGCAGAGGACTCCGAATGTCCCATTGCTCACCCCAGATCTTTTTTAATTAGCGTATTTTAAGCCCCTCCATCCAGCCTAGGGAAGCCAGACTAAATCCATACGGTGATATTCTCCAGCCCCCCCCGCGGGGGGGAGGGGGGAGCGCGGAGCGGTGCGGTTTCTCCGCGCTGCCCCGCGGGCTGAGAGGTGGAGGTGCGCGCCGCTACCACCAATTTACTCCCAGGCACCGAATGGCTTAAACCAGCCCCTTACCTCCTCCAAACCTGCTCTTTCCTCCCCAAAACCCGCAGGAGAGCAAGTCATCCCGGCTCCCCCTTTTTTTTTTTTTTTTTTTGCCCAGAGGCGAGCCACCTTCTCATTTAAAAAAGAAAAAATAAAAAAAATTTAAAAAATAAATATTTTTAATTTTTTTTTTTGCCAAAGAAGCTGCTTTGCCAAATGATGCAATCGGGTAAGTTCTCTTTCCCATTCCGCGGATACTTATGTAACGATGTTATTTTTAACAGAGGATATAAAGGCAGAAAACACTACAGGAAATTGGCTGACAGCAAAGAGCGGAAGAAAGAAAAGGTGTCCTTACACCAAGCACCAGACGCTGGAGCTGGAGAAGGAATTCTTGTTCAATATGTACTTGACCCGTGAGCGCCGCCTGGAGATTAGTAAGAGCATTAACCTGACAGACAGACAAGTCAAAATCTGGTTTCAAAACCGCAGGATGAAACTCAAGAAAATGAACAGAGAGAACCGAATCCGTGAACTGACTTCTAATTTTAATTTCACTTGAGTGTGCTCCAGCCCCTGTGCAGGCGAGGGAGAGGGGAGAGAGAGAGGGGGAAGAAGGAAAAAAAAAAGGAGGGGAAAAAAAAAAAAAAGCCTTGTGCAATTGGGGGTTTATTTTATTTTATTTTCATTTTTTTCCCCTCCTGGGTATAAATGCAATGAGTATGCAAAAATTAAAGGACCTCAAGTGATTTGGGTATTTGCAGTTTGTAGAGAGAAGATGCAGCGGTATGAGCATGAGGATATATATTGCATCCGTGTTTCTATGTAAAATAAAGATGGAGCTGGTTGCTAAAAACCACCTTATAAAATGTTTAAGTTATTTACGTGCAGCACAAAACAGAAGGACCTTTCTCTATGCATTTTATGTTTAGGATAATAGATGCGTCCAAAAGTTTGCTTTTCATATTCTAGTGTAGTCTGCCTATTGTATAATAAAAATGACTAAAAGATGGATTTCATATAAGTGTCTGTAAATTAAAGTTGCAGTGGGAACATGCTCACATCCTGTAGTTATGCAGTTTCTTCCAATGAAGTGATACTATCTACCATATATTTAAGAAAAAAAAAAATAAAAAATAAAGCAGTATTGGTATCTTATTATGAAAAAGTCCATTTCTCGTGGCTGTGTTATTTAAATATATTCTGTATGTGTTATACTTTGCATGTATCTTCCTTTATGGAGCAAAATAAATTTCATAGAACCGTGTACAAGTGGGTTTTTTAAAGTGTTTTTTTTTTTTTTTTTAGAAACACTTTTTTTCCCCTATGTAGGTTTTTTTTCCTCAGGACTCATCCTTTTAAGG